>NC_083719.1:118916285-120412186 GCF_028564815.1 Eubalaena glacialis
CAGGTCCTGGTAGAAGGTTAGATTGATGCCTAAAGAATGAAATGTGTGTGTGTCAGGCTTCACTGAGATCTTTATCAATGACAGACATGGAGTCTGATACCACACTAAAGGTCATTGTCCAAAACCAATAAAATGTGACATCAAATAAAATGCCATTCAAGTGTTATAAGTAACATTTGTGAAATAGGCCATTGCATGTTTTTGCCCCAAATTCTAATGTGCTGTGTTAGTGATGCAGTCATTCAAAGTGTGTATGTGGGCTCTATAAATGGGAGATTTGGGATGCTGGCTTTATGAAACAACCATCTCATACACTCAAGTCCTAGACCAGTAGTGAATTTTACTTATTGGGTCTGCTGAAAAATTCAGTTAGAAGTAATCTAGTCTGCAATTAACTACTTCTATACTTGTTATATAACATTTTAGTATAACTCAATACATCAGTTGATTAGTATCAGGAAGTAGTTGATGACAAGGTAATCTTGTTTACTGAGACTTTTGAGTATTAGGTAAGAGCACATTTTTTCTAGCATAATGTTGTGTTAGGTGGTGTTTTGCATATAAAGGTCTGTGCAGTCCTGTAGGAGTATATTTCATACATTCTGCAGTGTTCAGATGTACGATCACTTGGGGGAGAGGATAATGTTACTGACACTCTATGAGGCAGAAATGTGGCTATCAGGTATTTTGAAAAAGAACCCCCCCAACCAAATTTATTAGATGATTAAAAATATTTTTAAACAAAGGGGAGAAATCATCACTAAATTCAGTGAGCTATTGCAAATAAACTTTCTAGGGACTATTTCCTTCAACTGTCATTACGGGATGTGATAAGTACAGAAGTGGGAACAAGTGCCTCAGTACATAGACCATGCTTAGTGAGTTTGTGTTGCAAAGCAAAATATATTATTCCCCTGGTGGTTTTGAAGATTCATGTTGCATTTTGTACCCAGGAAAATAATCGTGCAATGTGAAGGAGAGGGATAGGCTCTTTTCTAAAAGGCTGCATCATTTCTTTAAGTGAGATATTGGAAGTTAAAATGAAGTAATGTTACTATAAAGAAATCACTGAAACTATTTTGCAAGAAGAGAGGTAGGTATAAATTGTGCCCTTTTAAAAGACAATTTCAGCATTACTGTTGCTCTCTGGAAAAACTGAAATGAATTAGGTACCAAAAAGGTAAGGAAAAATAAGGGAAAAGGCGATGAGGAAAAAAAAGATAAAACCTTATCCAATATATTGATAATTAATAAGTATTCACGGGCTTCCTTGGTGGCGCAGTGGTTAAGAATCCGCCTGCCAATGCAGGGGACATAGGTTCGAGCCCTGGTCCAGGAAGATCCCACATAACTTGGAGCAACTAATCCCGTGTACCACAACTACTGAGCCTGCGTGCTACAACTACTGAAGCCCATGCACGTATAGCCTGTGCTCCGCAATAAGAGAAGCCACCGCAATGAGAAGCCCACGCACCTCAAGAAGAGTAGCCCCTGTTCACCACATCTAGAGAAAGCCTGCGCACAGCAACAAAGACCCAATGCAGCCAAAATTAAAATAAATAAATTAAAAAAAAAATAAGTATTCACAATTACTATGCTCTGAGATCGTTTAGGCCAAGTCTGTGTTATAGTTATCATTCTATTACTAGTGCGGATTTGAAAGTCGGGGAATAATTATGTCAGTATATAGATGTTTATATATCAAACCTACCTGATTTACCTAAAAACCTGGAAAGTTGGGATAATGACGTTTCTAATAGTACAAATTAAACGTTATTAAATATACAGACATCTAAAAAAGGTTTTTCAGCTGGGCACACGGTTATAATAATTTTAGCTGTTTAAACTTAAGCAGCGGGGGCTGCAGTTTCCTAGTGCGGACTCTGGGCGCCGCTGTTGGCCAAAGTGGAGAGCTTGGTGCTGGCGACCTCCTCGCGCAGACGCAGCGCACTTTCCCATCTCAGACTCGCTAGCCTTTCCACCGCTTCCTCCTCTGGAGAAGAAGAAACCCTGCCTGACCCCCCACGCCGGAATAAAGCTGTTCGGAGCTCCGGACAACTGCAACACAGAGATTGTTTGTAATCCGGTGTCTCCAAGCCGGTGAGCAAACTGAGGGGAGCAAGAGGGATGGGGAGCGGAGCTGGGGAGAGGGGCTGGGCTGAGAGGCGGCCAGTGCTCTTTCCGTTCCTGCTGTCTTTGTTCTGCCTGGCGCTCTCTGAGCAGATCCGCTACAGGATTCCCGAGGAGATGCCAGAGGGCTCGGTGGTGGGGAACCTCGCCAAGGACCTGAGACTCAGTGTCCACGAGTTACCGACTCGAAAACTGCGGGTCAGTTCGGAGAAGCCTTACTTCACTGTGAGCGCAGAGAGCGGGGAGTTACTTGTTAGCAGCAGGCTAGACCGGGAGCAGATATGCGGGAAGAAGCCAGCTTGTGCTCTAGAATTTGAGGCTGTTGCTGAAAATCCATTGAACTTTTATCATGTGAATGTGGAGATCGAGGATGTTAATGACCACACACCAAAATTCATGCAAAATTCCTTTGAGCTACAAATAAGTGAGTCCACAAAGCCTGGGGCACGATTTATTTTAGGATCTGCCCATGATGCAGATATTGGTACCAACTCACTACAGAATTACCAGCTCAGTCCTGATGATCATTTCTCACTTGTGATTAAAGAGAAATTAGATGGCAGTAAATACCCTGAGCTGGTACTGAAGACACCTTTAGACAGGGAAGAGCAGACATCCTACCACTTGACCTTGATGGCCTTGGATTTTGGGGATCCACCCCTAAGCAGTACTGCACAGATACAAGTCCTAGTGACTGATGCCAACGATAACCCTCCAGTATTCAGCCAAGAACTATACAGTGTGGAGCTTCCAGAAAACGTGCTCCCAGGCACCACTGTGCTTCGAGTGATGGCCACCGACCAAGATGAGGGTGTCAATGCCGAGATCACCTTCTCTTTCACTGAAGCAGGCCAGATTACCCAGTTTGACCTGAATTCTAATACTGGGGAAATTACTATTCTAAATGCGTTAGATTTTGAGGAAGTCAAAGAATATTCCATAGTTTTGGAAGCAAAGGATGGTGGAGGAATGATTGCCCAGTGTACCGTGGAGATAGAAGTCCTAGACATAAATGACAATGTCCCAGAAGTGATATTCCAGTCTCTACCAGATCTTATTATGGAGGACACCAAGCTGGGAACACACATTGCTTTGCTCAAAATCCGTGACAAGGATTCCGGACACAATGGAGAAGTTATTTGTAAATTAGAAGGCGATGTTCCATTTAAAATACTCACTACTTCAAGAAACACGTATAAATTAGTGACAGATGGAGTTCTAGACCGCGAGCAGACCCCTGAGTATAACATCACCATCACAGCCACTGACAGAGGCAAGCCGCCCTTCTCCTCCAGCTCAAGCATCACCCTGCACATCGGTGATGTAAACGACAACATGCCAGTTTTCGAACGGGCTTCCTACGTGGTCCACGTAGCAGAGAACAACCCTCCTGGCACCTCCATCACTCAAGTCCGTGCGCTGGATCCTGACCTGGGACCCAACGGCCACGTCTCCTACTCCATCGTGGCCAGCGACCTGGAGCCGCGCGCGCTGTCGTCCTACGTGTCCGTGAGCGCGCAGAGCGGCGTGGTGTTCGCGCAGCGCGCCTTCGACCACGAGCAGCTGCGCGCCTTCGAGCTGACGCTGCAGGCCCGCGACCACGGCTCGCCCGCGCTCAGCGCCAACGTGAGCCTGCGCGTGCTGGTGGGCGACCGCAACGACAACGCGCCCAGGGTGCTGTACCCGGCGCTGGGGCCCGACGGCTCGGCGCTTTTCGACACGGTGCCGCGCGCCGCGCAGCCCGGCTACCTGGTCACCAAGGTGGTGGCGGTGGACGCCGACTCTGGACACAACGCCTGGCTGTCCTACCACGTGCTGCAGGCCAGCGAGCCCGGACTCTTCAGCGTGGGGCTGCGCACGGGCGAGGTGCGCACGGCTCGGGCCCTGGGCGACAGGGACGCGGCCCGTCAGCGCCTGCTGGTTGCTGTGCGCGATGGGGGACAGCCGCCCCTCTCGGCCACCGCCACGCTGCTCCTGGTTTTCGCGGACAGCCTGCAGGAGGCGCTGCCGGACCTCAGTGACCACTCTGAGCCCACTGACCCCCAGGCTGAGCTGCAGTTTTACCTGGTGGTGGCCTTGGCCTTGATCTCGGTGCTCTTCCTCCTGGCAGTGATTCTGGCGGTCGCCCTGCACCTTCGACGCTCCTCCAGCCCCAATGCCTGGGGCTGCTTTCAGCCTGGTGTCTGTGTCAAGTCTGGACCCGTGGTTCCCCCCAACTACAGTGAAGGAACTTTACCTTATTCCTACAATCTGTGCGTTGCCCATACTGGAAAGACAGAGTTTAATTTTCTAAAATGTAATGAGCAGTTGAGTTCAGGACAAGACATACTTTGTGGTGATTCATCTGGGACCTTATTTCCACTTTGTAATTCCAGTGAGTCAACCTCCCATCAGGTGAGTTTCCTGTAAGTATAACCTGCTTCTTTTGGTCTAGACAGTTCTCCATATTCACAAGAAAATACAGGCGTATCTCTGTTTTATTTCGTTTTGCTTTATTGTGCTTCGCAGATACTGAGTCTTTGTTTTTTGGTTGTTGTTGTTGTTTTGCACGTTGAAGGTTTGTGGCAAGCCTGGGTCAAGCAACTCTATTGACACCATTTGTCCAACAGCATTTGCTTACTTCATGTCTTTGTGTCACAATTTGTGTCACAATATTTTAAATCTTAAAATATTTCAAACTTTTTCATTATAATTGTCATGGCGATCTATAATCAGTGATCTTTTTTTAAAATTTATTTATTATTTATTTTTGGCTGTGTTGGGTCTTCGTTTCTGTGCGAGGGCTTTCTCTAGTTGCGGCAAGCGGGGGCCACTCTTCATCGCGGTGCGCGGGCCTCTCACTATCGCGGCCTCTCCTGTTGCGGAGCACAGGCTCCAGACGCGCAGGCTCAGTAGTTGTGGCTCACGGGCCTAGTTGCTCCGCGGCATGTGGGATCTTCCCAGACCAGGGCTCGAACCCGTGTCCCCTGCATTGGCAGGCAGATTCTCAACCACTGCGCCACCAGGGAAGCCCATCAGTGATCTTTGATATTACTATTGCAAAAAGATTATGTTCGACTCACCGAAGGCTCCAATGATGGTTAGCATTTTTTAGCAATAAAGTATTTTAAATTAAGGCATGTACATTTTTTTAGATATAATGCTATTGCACACTTAAAACATAACTTTTATATGCACTGGGAAACCAAAAAATTTCTGTGACCCGCTTTATTGTGCTATTCCCTTTATTGTAGTGGTCTGGAACCAAACTCAAAATATTACCAATGTATGCCTATATACAATTTTTCGATCCAAACATTGTCTTAAGAGTGTAGTAGCCAGTCAAAAAGCTGTCATACCATTCTTCCAGGGAGGTTAAATTCGGAGCAATTATGTGTCTTTTAGTGGTGTCTTACCAGGCTCAGATTTACAAAGCAGTGAAGTTGTGGTTTTATCTACAAGGGAAACATTAGGCAATGTTATAGGGTCTCCCATAAAGCTACTGAGATTTTTCCCTAAATTTTTCTTCCACAGCTTAATATATGGTGATTTTTTTTCAGCTTGGACATACTGTAAATGTAAAGGTAGGCAGTCATATAAATAAACCTTTAAAGAAAAAATATAAGCTAAAATTAGGTATTTTTCTTAATTGATTTAACTATTATGGTTTCCATACTAATCTGATATTTTGTTTTCTATATTTACTTCTCTTTTGTTTCAAAAACTCCTAGAATAACGTCTCTTAACCTGTATTTTTATGTAGATGGGCCTACTGTAATTGTATTCATTGTACTGTGTGTGTGTGTGTGTGTGTGTGTGTGTGTAAAATCATTTTATTTATCAGTAGATTCACTATGTTCACCAGAAGATAAAAGCATGTTCTCCTTACTTGCAGCATAGGTTTTTCAGGATTAATCTGTATTGATGCTCATTCTATAGGCTCCTCTATCAAAGAAAACACAATGTTTTGGCCTCTATTATTCCTCTCACACACACTTCTCCTATGTAATTTTTAAAATGTCTTCTTTTTTGCAGCCCTAAACTAATATAGCTAGAGGTCTTCTAGTCGTTCTACTATCTCTAGGAGAAAAATAGCATGTTGAATTATTCAAATTTTAGACAAGACTGACAGTCTCATGTGCATACAAGTACATACACAAGATGATAATACATTGTATCGGGCCTTTGCTAGATTTCCCTTAGCAACTGCTTCAGCTAATGGCCACTGTACAAACTGCTGAAGAAAAGAGACATTTATTCTTGCACTGGCACTTTTTGACTCCTTAGTGATAATTTTGTGGTTCTTTTGATCAAAGTTCTAGTTAAGGTAAAGTTACCTTTAGATTATATGTATACCTTTAAAAGTTAACTAAGTCAGCTTTAAAATGTAATCATCTCTCATTGGCAGAAGAATAGGATGGAAATTTGCTTTTCATTGTATATTCATTTGTATCTTTCAAGTATTTTCTATTCAAATAGAAAATATATAAAATTTAAATAACCTCTGATAAAACTTGAAAGTAAAAGCACATATCCTAGTAAAACATCACAATATTAATTTGAAAACATTATTAATGTGTAATTAAAATGCCATTTTAAAAAGAATATTAAAAGGGAACAACTCTACAGAAAGCTTACTATAAATATTAATTGGTTTAAACCAAATAAAACAACTTCTGGGTCAGTCATCTCCAATAGGTGTATTTTAGTCTAAAAATGAATTAATTTCCAGTGATAACTGTAGTTCTTATTTGATAATAGATATTGAAGATATTAACAATAAATCTTAGAGCATAATAAGAAATAAAATTTTATTTTTAAAAGAGTAAATATATTCCAGAAATTTGAGTAATTTAATATGACACTAACCCCAAAATCTGATCATTTAATAATACTTTGTAAGACTTTAACCCTACTTCATCCCACACTTCTTGGCAACTACTTTTAAAATATGAATTCAGAGATAAATTATTCCAAACTATAAAAAGCAAGTAGTAATTTTTTCCTAAGTAATGTAGCATGCAATATTACAAATCTAAGTGAGTGCAGTAACTGCCTAGGACTCTAAGCGCCGCTGTTCACCTACTTGGAGATAAATGTAACCAAAAACCATCCGGATACTCTGGGCTCCCACCTCACAAAGACCCGCAGATCTCACAAACCAACTGCAGGACTGCAGCAAAATTCCGCCCCTAAATTTGGGAAACTCCAGCTTTCCATAAGATGATCTGCAAAGCTGCAGCAACAAGGTAAAGAAGACATATATGCCCAGTGAAGATTCTGAGTGGATTCCTTAGTGAAAGAATAATGGCCACTCCAAAGAATTACCGAGGACGCGGCGAGCTGGTACTGCTGTGCGCGCTCCTGGGCACGCTGGGGGAGATCGGGAGAGGACAGATCCGCTACTCCGTGCCTGAAGAGAGCGACAAAGGATCCTTCGTGGGTAACATCTCCAAGGATCTGGGGCTGGAGTCACAAGAGCTGGCGCAGCACGGAGTCCACATCGTCTCCAGAGGTAGGACGCAGCTCTTTGCTTTGAACCCGCGAAGCGGCAGCTTAGTCACCGCGGGCAGGATAGACCGGGAGGAGCTCTGTGCTCAGAGCGCGCGGTGTCTTGTAAATATTAACATCCTGGTTGAGGATAAAGGGAAACTTTGGGGAATAGAAATAGAAATCACTGATATCAACGATAATAACCCGAAATTCCAGGTCGAAAATCTGGAAGTAAAAATTAACGAAATTGCTTTGCCCGGAACACGTTATCCACTCCCAGAGGCTGTTGACCCTGATGTGGGCTTGAATTCCCTGCAGAGCTATCAGCTCAGCCCCAATCACCACTTCTCCCTGGACGTGCAAACTGGAGATGACGGAACTATAAGCCCAGAGCTGGTGCTGGAGCGTGCCCTGGACCGCGAGGAGGACGCTGCTCACCATCTGGTCCTCGTCGCCTCCGATGGCGGCGAACCGCGTCGCTCTAGCACAGTGCACATCCGAGTGACAGTGTTGGATACAAACGACAATGCCCCGGTTTTTGCTCAACCGGTTTACCGAGTGAAAGTCCCAGAGAACGTGCCCCCGGGCACCCGGCTGCTTACTGTAAGCGCTAGCGACCCGGATGAGGGAACCAACGGAGAAGTGGCTTATAAATTCTGGAAAATTAGTGAAAAACAATCTCCGTTATTCCAGCTTAATGGAAATACTGGCGAAATATCAACAGCAAAGAGTTTAGATTATGAAGAATGTGCATTTTATGACATGGAAATACAGGCTGAAGATGTGGGGGCACTTCTGGGACGGACCAAAGTGCTCATTTCAGTGGAAGATGTCAATGATAATAGACCCGAAGTGACCATTACATCTTTGTTTAGCCCAGTCTTGGAAAATACTCTTCCTGGGACAGTAATTGCCTTCTTGAATGTGCATGACCGAGACTCTGGGAAGAATGGTCAAGTTGTCTGTTACACACGTGATAACTTACCTTTTCAATTAGAAAAATCAATAGATAATTATTATAGATTGGTGATATGGGAATATTTGGACCGAGAAAAGATCTCTATGTATAACATAACAGTGATGGCCTCAGATCTAGGAACCCCACCTCTATCTACTGAAATTCATATTGCCCTGCACGTGGCAGACACCAACGACAATCCACCCATTTTCCCTCATGCCTCCTACTCAGCCTATATCCCTGAGAACAACCCCAGAGGTGCCTCCATCTTCTCTGTGACTGCCCATGACCCTGACAGTGGCAACAATGCCCAGGTCACTTACTCTCTGACCAACGACACCATCATGGCGGTACCTCTCACGTCTTATGTCTCCATCAACTCTGACACTGGCATCCTATATGCGCTGTGCTCCTTTGACTATGAGCAGATCCAAGACTTGCAGCTACTGGTGACAGCCAGTGACAGTGGGGACCCTCCACTCAGCAGCAATGTGTCACTGAGCCTGTTCATCCTGGACCAGAACGACAATGTGCCAGAGATCCTGTACCCCATGCTTCCCACCGATGGCTCTATGGGCGTGGAGCTGGCACCCCGCTCTGCAGAGCCCGGATACCTGGTGACCAAGGTGGTGGCAGTGGACAGAGACTCGGGCCAGAACGCCTGGCTGTCCTACCGCCTGCTCAAGGCCAGCGAGCCGGGACTCTTCGCGGTGGGGCTGCACACGGGCGAGGTGCGCACAGCGCGGGCCCTGCTGGACAGAGACGCGCTCAAGCAGAGCCTGGTGGTGGTGGTCCAGGACCACGGGCAGCCCCCTCTCTCTGCCACCGTCACACTCACCGTGGCAGTGGCCAGCAGCATCCCAGAAGTCCTTGCCGACCTGGGTAGCATCAGGACCCCCACCAACTCTGATGATTCAGACCTCATACTATACTTGGTGGTGGCAGTGGCCGTTGTTTCCTGCATCTTCCTCGCCTTTGTCATTGTGCTGCTGGCTCTCAGACTGTGGCGGTGGCACAAGTCGAGTCTTCTCCAGGCTTCGGGCGTCGGGTTGGCAGGCCTGCCAGCCTCAGGCTTTGTGGGCATGGAGGGAGTACAGGCTTTCCTGAAGACCTATTCCCACGAGGTCTCCCTTACCTCTGATTCGCGGGGGAGTCACGTGATCTTCCCGCAGCCCAACTACGCGGACACGCTCATCAGCCAAGAGAGCTGTGAGAAAAAGGATTCCTTTTTAACATCCAGAGATTTTCATGAATGTAGGGATGAAGCTGCTTCTGTTCAGGTGAGTTCAGTTCTTTGTTTACGTTTATTTCTTAGAGGAATTATATTTTTTATAAATTTAAGTTGTGTTTTGAAACATGCATTGTGAAGAAA
Organism: Eubalaena glacialis; assembly: GCF_028564815.1. Taxonomy (NCBI): domain Eukaryota; kingdom Metazoa; phylum Chordata; class Mammalia; order Artiodactyla; family Balaenidae; genus Eubalaena; species Eubalaena glacialis. The sequence continues at coordinate 118,926,218 of NC_083719.1, forward strand.
GTTTAAAAATAATTTTTTTTTAAATAATAACACCAGGAAGGCCGTTAGATTCCACTGGTGCTTTATGGTGGAGATAGGAATGTACGACCTAGAAGGACCAAAGCGGTCTTTATTATTCATAATATTATTAATACCTCCCATTTGTTGACCAAGGGGAACTTTATTTATTTATTTATTTATTTTTGGCTGTATTGGGTCTTTGCTGCTGCTCGCGGGCTTTCTCTAGTTGCGGCGAGCGGGGGCTACTCTTCGTTGTGGTGCGCGGGCTTCTCATTGCGGTGGCTTCTCGTTGCGGAGCACAGGCTCTAGGCACGCGGGCTGCAGTAGTTGTGGCACGCGGACTCAGTAGTTGTGGCGCACGGGCTTAGATGCTCTGCAGCATGTGGGATCTTCCTGGACCAGGGCTCGAACCCGTGTCCCCTGCATTGGCAGGCGGATTCTTAACCACTGCGCCACCAGGGAAGTCCCTTAAAAATAATTTTTAAGGTGTACCATAAAGTTTTGGGTTTGTGTTAGTGATACCATAAAATTGAGTTCTAATCAACATAATTGTTTTATCTGCTTTCCAAAGGCTTAGACAAGATTGTTTAAATATGAACTCTTGACCTCTTAAAGCCTTCCATATTTTACCGCAATTATCACTTATTGACTTAAGAAACAGTTACCCAATCACATATGGTCAGTTCGTTTTATATATAGGAATATATGTGTGTGTGTGTGTGTGTGTGTGTGTATACACACATATATATGTATATATATAAATTAGAACTTACAAAACATTATTGAGTCTTCTAAACCCTTGTATTAGCTTAGTAAAAGTAAAATACATCTCAGAATTTTTAGGATTCTTAGGATTGCAAAGAATCCTAAGAATTCTTTGCTAAAACTAAAACTAGGATGTTGAAATTTTCTTCAGTTTAAACCTCTTTTCTGAGCCCTGCATCTGGATCACTACCGTTCAAAGCTTTAATACTTCTTATATTTCAAAACAAACATATTTTAAAGGGTGGTGGTAGATGAGACTGGTCCCTAACGCACACACCACTGTTTTTGTGTGTCAGTGGTCACCCAGGACTCATACCAATGGAGACATAGAATCTAAAGCCTAAAATGGCCATTGTCCCCCGCCGCCATCAAATTTGCAATAACATGTCATTTTAAGTTGTTGAAAATGACTTTTGTAAAATACAGAATAACACGTTTCATTAGAATTCCAATGAGCTGTTTTGATTGTACAGCCATGTGAAATGTGCTGTGTTCTCATGGTTAGAGTTCAAGAGTGTTGGTTTTAAGAACAGAAGTTAACATGTACACAAATTCTAAACAAGCCAATCAAAAATGATTCAATTAAAAATGATTAAAATTCAATTAAAAATGATTCCGTCTGGACTATATGACTTCCGTATCCCTTGTTATAGCATTTAAATAAAACTAACCTCTGATTTGTCATCAGATGAGAGTGGAAATCACAATGAATTATTCGTTAGTAATTAAAAGGACATTTCCCAGGGATTGTGCTATGTTCCCTCCAATTTTGTGTATACAGTGGGTAGGAGTTAACTTCATATTTTCTGTAGTGTTTGGGTGTACAGTCACTTGAGGAGACAACTATTTTGTTGACACTTTGCAAATTTAAGAAGCGTGTGGAAAGTTGCCCCAATACTCTTGCTCAAAGCATTCACTAATTGCAAAAAAATTTTTTAACAAATGGAGTAAAATAATTAGAATAGGTGTCACTACATTCAGTGAATTTATGTAAATACATTTACCATGAGTTAAATTCCTCCAATTCTGAAGCCATTACTTTAGTATAACATAAGTACATAGATAAGGAACTAATGCATTCTATTAGAATATCCCTTTGTGACTTTGTATTGAAGGATAGACTAACATTTCAATACATTCTAAGGATGAATTTATATGTGATATTGGGTATGACATAAGCCAGTTAATTTTGAGATATGAAGTAGGAGGTACAGTAAATAATATCCTGGCTACATCATAGGGACAGTTTTTTTGAATGAATACTTCTTGAGATAGAAGAGTAAAAAGAAATTATTTTGTAAAGAGAGTGTTGAGATTATCAGAAGGAGATGTTTGAGGACTGGTACAAAATTACACAATTTTACAAAATAATTTTCAACAATATTGATTTCTCTAATATATGTGATATGAAATAGCATTAAGTATGTAGAAATGTTGGGAGTAAACATAGGAATCAGTGAAAGAAGCTTAAAAATTTTTTTATATATCATAGCTAATAAACAGAAATGATTCGTGAAATTAGCAGACAATAAACTCTCTGAGGGCAAGACCTGTGTCTTATTCTTTGTTATATGGCCACTGACAAGGACAGTACTTAGCACAAAGCAAAAGTTCAATGTATGTTTGTAGAATGGTGAAATAAATGGACCAATATATTTAAGTTTGTATACAGGCCCAACATGATATTTCTAATAATTTGGAAACAAGAGAAAAGATACCTTAAGGAAGTCTTGATAATTTAAGGTATTAAATATATTAACATAAAAATACGGCTTATTATATTAGGCACACGGTTATAATAATTTTAGCTGTTTAAACTTAAGCAGCGGGGGCTGCAGTTTCCTAGTGCGGACTCTGGGCGCCGCTGTTGGCCAAAGTGGAGAGCTTGGTGCTGGCGACCTCCTCGCGCAGACGCAGCGCACTTTCCCATCTCAGACTCGCTAGCCTTTCCACCGCTTCCTCCTCTGGAGAAGAAGAAACCCTGCCTGACCCCCCACGCCGGAATAAAGCTGTTCGGAGCTCCGGACAACTGCAACACAGAGATTGTTTGTAATCCGGTGTCTCCAAGCCGGTGAGCAAACTGAGGGGAGCAAGAGGGATGGGGAGCGGAGCTGGGGAGAGGGGCTGGGCTGAGAGGCGGCCAGTGCTCTTTCCGTTCCTGCTGTCTTTGTTCTGCCTGGCGCTCTCTGAGCAGATCCGCTACAGGATTCCCGAGGAGATGCCAGAGGGCTCGGTGGTGGGGAACCTCGCCAAGGACCTGAGACTCAGTGTCCACGAGTTACCGACTCGAAAACTGCGGGTCAGTTCGGAGAAGCCTTACTTCACTGTGAGCGCAGAGAGCGGGGAGTTACTTGTTAGCAGCAGGCTAGACCGGGAGCAGATATGCGGGAAGAAGCCAGCTTGTGCTCTAGAATTTGAGGCTGTTGCTGAAAATCCATTGAACTTTTATCATGTGAATGTGGAGATCGAGGATGTTAATGACCACACACCAAAATTCACGCAAAATTCCTCTGAGCTGCAAATAAGTGAGTCTACGCTGCCAGGCACGCGATTTATATTAGAAGTCGCGGAAGATGCAGATATTGGCTTGAACTCTCTGCAGACTTATAAACTCTCTCTTAGCCCTAGTTTCTCGTTGATAAATAAGGAGAAACAAGATGGTAGTAAATACCCGGAACTGGTATTGGAGAAACCCTTAGATCGGGAACAACAGGGTTATCATCGTTTAGTCTTGACGGCCTCAGACCGTGGAGATCCACCCCTAAACGGCACTACTGAGCTCCGGATCCAGGTCACTGATGCCAATGATAACCCCCCGGTATTTAGCCAGGACGTATATCGAGTCAGCCTTGGAGAAAACATGCCCCCAGGCACCACTGTGTTGCAGGTGTCAGCCACCGACCAGGACGAGGGCGTCAACTCAGAAATCACTTATTCCTTCTACAGGACCGGGCAAGTCTTCGGTCTGAATTCAAAGAATGGGGAAATTACAACTCTAAACACACTGGATTTTGAAGAAATCAAGGAATATTCTATCGTGGTGGAAGGGAGGGATGGCGGAGGACTGGTTGCACAATGTACAGTTGAAATTAACATTCAAGATGAAAATGACAACAGGCCAGATGTTACGTTCCATTCCCTAGTCGAAATGATTCTGGAAAACGCAGTGCCGGGAACGCTAATTGCTTTGATCAAAATACATGACAGAGATTCCGGAGAGAATGGGGAGGTTAATTGTCGATTAGAGGGTGAAGTACCTTTTCAGATAATCCCTTCGTCCAAACATTCATACAAGTTGGTAACAGACGGGACCCTGGACCGAGAACAGACACCGGAGTACAATGTCACCATCACAGCCACCGACAAGGGCAAGCCGCCCCTCTCCACCAGCACAAGTGTCACCTTGCATATTACTGACGTCAACGACAACGCTCCTGTTTTCCACCAGGCCTCCTACGTGGTCCACGTGGCCGAAAACAACCCGCCTGGAGCCTCCATCGCGCAAGTCAGCGCCTCCGACCCCGACCTAGGGCCCAACAGCCACGTCTCCTACTCCATCGTGGCCAGCGACCTGGAGCCGCGCGCGCTGTCGTCCTACGTGTCCGTGAGCGCGCAGAGCGGCGTGGTGTTCGCGCAGCGCGCCTTCGACCACGAGCAGCTGCGCGCCTTCGAGCTGACGCTGCAGGCCCGCGACCACGGCTCGCCCGCGCTCAGCGCCAACGTGAGCCTGCGCGTGCTGGTGGGCGACCGCAACGACAACGCGCCCAGGGTGCTGTACCCGGCACTGGGGCCCGACGGCTCGGCGCTTTTCGACACGGTGCCGCGCGCCGCGCAGCCCGGCTACCTGGTCACCAAGGTGGTGGCGGTGGACGCCGACTCTGGACACAACGCCTGGCTGTCCTACCACGTGCTGCAGGCCAGCGAGCCCGGACTCTTCAGCGTGGGGCTGCGCACGGGCGAGGTGCGCACGGCGCGGGCCCTGGGCGACAGGGACGCGGCCCGCCAGCGCCTGCTGGTTGCTGTGCGCGATGGGGGACAGCCGCCCCTCTCGGCCACCGCCACGCTGCTCCTGGTTTTCGCGGACAGCCTGCAGGAGGCGCTGCCGGACCTCAGTGACCGCCCCGCGCCCTCTGACCCCCAGGCTGAGCTGCAGTTTTACCTGGTGGTGGCCTTGGCCTTGATCTCGGTGCTCTTCCTCCTGGCAGTGATTCTGGCGGTCGCCCTACACCTTCGACGCTCCTCCAGCCCCGCTGCCTGGAGCTGCTTTAAGCCTGGTGTCTGTGTCAAGTCTGGACCCGTGGTTCCCCCCAACTACAGTGAAGGAACTTTACCTTATTCCTACAATCTGTGCGTTGCCCATACTGGAAAGACAGAGTTTAATTTTCTAAAATGTAATGAGCAGTTGAGTTCAGGACAAGACATACTTTGTGGTGATTCATCTGGGACCTTATTTCCACTTTGTAATTCCAGTGAGTCAACTTCCCATCCTGAAACTCTAATGGCGGTGAGTTCCATTTAAGTGTCTACTCCTTTTCATCATCTTCACAATTTTGTTTATTCATATGAAAATATATTATATTTTTAATCTAGTGAGTTGTCTTAGGAATATTATAGCTCATCAGAAAGCTGTATATCCAATCTTCATGGGGAATGGTGACTTGGGTAAGCATGTGACGTAAAATAGATTTATGTTACTCAGTTCGGATTTACAAAGAAGAGGGAGTATGCTCTTTGCTTTGCCGCAAAAGTCTTTTGCCGATTTCTTATCTTTTTTCTAAGCTAATGAAATTTACCCATTGATTTTTCTCATTCTTTAACATAGTTAAATGTTTATTATATATAAGTAAACATCAGATTTAAAGTAGGCAATCAATTCATTCTTTAAAGCAAAAAAAGTACTACTAGGTATCTTCTTTCACTGATTTCATTGGTACAGTTTCCATCCCTTTCTTATATTTATTCCTCATGTCTAGTTCCTTAAATCTACCTATTTGTGAGTCTTTGAAGTCCTTAAAATTTTAAGAAAAAATACTGTGTGATGTGTGTGTGTGAGAGAGTGACTCAGTGAATTCATCAGAAAGTCGAAGTCATTATCTAAGTTCCTTCAAGTTTTCTTGAATACAGAATTCTCTTCTTCTTTATAGTTAACATAAGGAGATACTTGGTAAAAGAAAAGGAAATGCTGTTGCCTCCATAACGTGCTCTCATTCCCAACCTACATGTTTTGAAGAAGAAAGGGGGGAAGGTCACTGGATTTGTTTTATTCCTTGGAGCCCTAAACATTAGTGACTGGAGGTTTTCTCATCCTTCTTCTATCTGTAGGAGGGAAGGAGAATTCTGAATTTTCCATTTTAAAGGCAAAACCTACTAATTTCAAGCACATACAAAGATGCCGTTACATAAGTATCAGTCTTTTTGCTAGGAACTGCTTCAGTAAATAGTTTCTTTACAAATTGCTGAAAGAAATTTCTTATGTGGTACTTACTTTTTACTTTTTGTGGTAATAATTCATTCTACATCTTGTGTTCTTTTCCCCAAATTATTACATAAGTTTAGATGACCCTTATAATAGGAGGCTTAAAATTAGATTAAAATTGCATAATTTCTTGATGGAAGAATTGAAATGGAAACTTACTTTTCAATGTATGTTCATCTGAATCTTCCAGATGCCATAGGCTGTGCATGCACTATGAATTCACACAGAAAACTAAATATTAAAAAATTGTAATAAATTGCATAAAAGTTTAACAATCATAACTATGTAAAATTTAAAAACCCAATCCATTTAAAGTTTAGCAATATTAGGTGATAAAATCTAGTACCATTGCCTAATTAAATTTTTGTAAAGAAAATCTTGAGACCTTACTCCAGGAATTTCACTATGAAAATGAATTAGCCTTATGGCTTCAAGGTGAATAATCCATATATTCATTCAATATGATTATGTACTATACATATATAAGCATACATATAAAATTAAGAAAAATATGAATGTATTTCCATAGAGGATTGCACATTCTAATTACTTCAGAAAATAAATAATGACCTATAGAAAGTATTTGAAACATTATAAAAAAGGAAATTTGAATAATTTACATGTCTAGAGAGAAAGAACAAAATTCTAGCAAAAATGAGAGTTAAGTTTGTTTGATACCAAAGTGACATTTAATAGAATTTCATTCCACTTCATTTCCAACTAAAATATCCACAAATGGTAATTGCATTTGAAATATGAATGCACGACACAATTAGAGAAATCTAAAATCATAATCGTTAGAGAGTAGTGTTTTCTTTTTCAGTCGTCTATAACAGAAGTATTGCATATCTCAATATTTGAGTGGGTGGGTGTAGTAACGGCTTAGGACTCTGAGCGCCGCTGTTCACCAACTCTAAGAAAAGCTCAATCAGCGCTCCGTCTCGATATTAGGATCTGCAACTGCACAAAGCCGCTCGGATCCCACAAACCGACTCCGGGGCTGCAACATAACTCAGCCTCTTAGCCTGGGGCACTACGGGTTTCTCCTGAGGAAAAAGATCACCATAATCTGCAGGAGGAAAGCAGAGCCTAAGGAATCAGCGATCACAGAAATTATTCTGAAAAAAATCTTTGGTGAAGCAACAATGGCCGCTCCAACGAATCGCCTGCACCACAGAAGACTGGTCCTGTTGTGCCTTTTCCTGGGGAGGCTGTGGGAGACCGGGGCTAGCCAGATCCGCTACTCGGTACCTGAAGAGACAGAAAGAGGCTATATCGTGGGGAATATCTCCAAGGATCTGGGGCTGGAGCTCCGCGAGCTGGCGGAGCGGGGAGTCCGCATCGTCTCCAGAGGTAGGACGCAGCGCTTTGCTCTGAACCCGCGAAGCGGCAGCTTGGTAACCGCGGGCAGGATAGACCGGGAGGAGCTCTGCGCTCAGAGCGCGCGGTGTCTGGTGAACTTTAAAGTCCTGGTTGAAGACAGGGTGCAGCTTCACGGAATAGAAATAGAAGTAACTGATATCAACGATAATAATCCGAAATTCCAGGTCGAAAATCTAGAAGTAAAAATTAACGAAATTGCTTTGCCCGGAACACGTTATCCACTCCCAGACGCTGTTGACCCCGATGTGGGCTTGAATTCCCTGCAGAGCTATCAGCTCAGCCCCAATCACCACTTCTCCCTGGACGTGCAAACTGGAGATGACGGAACTATAAGCCCAGAGCTGGTGCTGGAGCGTGCCCTGGACCGCGAGGAGGACGCTGCTCACCATCTGGTCCTCGTCGCCTCCGATGGCGGCGAACCGCGTCGCTCTAGCACAGTGCACATCCGAGTGACAGTGTTGGATACAAACGACAATGCCCCGGTTTTTGCCCAACCGGTTTACCGAGTGAAAGTCCCAGAGAACGTGCCCCCGGGCACCTGGCTGCTTACTGTAAGCGCTAGCGACCCGGATGAGGGAACCAACGGAGAAGTGGCTTATAAATTCTGGAAAATTAGTGAAAAACAATCTCCGTTATTCCAGCTTAATGGAAATACTGGCGAAATATCAACAGCAAAGAGTTTAGATTATGAAGAATGTGCATTTTATGACATGGAAATACAGGCTGAAGATGGTGGGGCATTGAAGGATTGGACCAAAGTACTCATTTCAGTGGAAGATGTCAATGACAATAGACCCGAAGTGACCATTACATCTTTGTTTAGTCCAGTGAGGGAAGATGCTCCTCAAGGAACAGTAATTGTTCTTTTCAATGCACATGACCGAGACTCTGGGAAGAATGGCCAAGTTGTCTGTTCCATCAAGGAGATTCTACCTTTTCAATTAGAAAAGTCAGTAGAAGATTATTATAGATTGTTGACAGTCCGAAATCTTGACCGAGAAAAAACCTCTGAATATAACATCACAGTGACCGCAACAGACAGAGGAACACCATCCCTGTCCATGGAAATTCACATCACCCTGCACGTGGTCGACGTCAACGACAATCCACCCTCCTTCTCTCAAACCTCCTACTCAGTCTTTCTCCCTGAGAACAACCTTAGAGGCACCTCCATCTTCTCGGTGACAGCCCACGACCCCGACAGCAATGAGAACGCTCGGGTTGTTTACTCCTTAGTCGAAGACACCATCCAAGGGGCGCCTCTCTCCTCCTATGTCTCCATCAACTCCAACACTGGTGTGCTATACGCGCTGCACTCCTTCGACTACGAGCAATTTCGCGATCTTCAAATGCAGGTGAGGGCAAGCGACAGCGGGGACCCACCTCTCAGCAGCAACGTGTCACTGAGCTTGTTCGTGCTGGACCAAAACGACAATATGCCAGAAATCCTGTACCCCATGCTTCCCACCGATGGCTCCACGGGTGTGGAGCTGGCACCCCGCTCCGCAGAGCCCGGATACCTGGTGACCAAGGTGGTGGCAGTGGACAGAGACTCAGGCCAGAACGCCTGGCTGTCCTACCGCCTCCTCAAGGCCAGCGAGCCAGGTCTCTTCACAGTGGGGCTGCACACGGGCGAGGTGCGCACAGCGCGGGCCCTGCTGGACAGAGACGCGCTTAAGCAGAGCCTGGTGGTGGCGGTCCAGGACCACGGGCGGCCCCCTCTCTCAGCCACTGTCACGCTCACAGTGGCAGTAGCGGACAGCATCCCCGACGTCCTGGCTGAACTAGGCAGCTTTGAGTCTCCCGCCAGCCCTGACGACTCAGGCCTCACGCTGTACCTGGTGGTGGCGGTGGCCGCGGTCTCCTGCGTCTTCCTCGCGTTTGTCATTGTGCTGTTGGCGCTCAGGCTGAGGCGCTGGCACACGTCGCGTCTGCTCCAGGCTTCAGCAGGCGGGTTAGCGGGTGTGCCCACGTCTCACTTTGTGGGCGTGGACGGGGTGCGGGCTTTCCTGCAGACCTATTCCCACGAGGTCTCGCTCACAGCAGACTCGCGGAGGAGTCACGTGATCTTCCCGCAGCCCAACTACGCGGACACGCTCGTCAGCCAGGAGAGCTGTGAGAAAAGCGAGCCTTTGTGCGCTTCAGATGATTCCAGGTTTCCTATAGAAGACACCCCTTTGGTTCCAGTGAGTTCAATTTTTCCTTTACTTTAAAAAAAAATTGGTTTTCTATTTAAGTGTTGGCACTTTAGGATAAGTTGATATTAACATATTTCTCACTGTAAATATTTCTCACTATTAACAATTTCTCGTTTAAATTTTCACTGGGCCTAATTTTTGCTCTAACATCTATAGGAGGCATTTATTGGTTACATCGTTGATATAATTTTTGCTTTCTCGTAATGATTAACCTAAGGTCAGTGAAAACCTTCCTCTTGGGACTGCTCTCATTATCAGGCATTGGGCGTGGCTCTTTGGGTGAGGTTGCTTCAGTGGTTACCACGGTTCACTACTAATTCTTAGGACTGGTTTCCATTCCTGAAATTTGTTACTATTGTTATCTCCAGTGGCCACATTGTGAAATTCTTACTCTAAAAACACTTCTGCAGCCGATGCTATTTTTGTAAGGGTAAATTAATAAGAAATGCATTCTTCTTGGAAAAACAACTGAAAGCCCAGACTCAGTACTTCTTTTCTGTTTCTGTGACAGGACAACACCCCTTAGAGGTGACGTGTTTCCGTTCACATGTTTGTAGAGGTTGTTTGCATTTAAAGATCATTTCGGAGGATAATTCAAACTTCAAATATCATCCATTTCCAAATCCTAGAAAGGGATGCTTTATTCTTTTAATAGTGAAAAATTTTAACATCATTTGTTCTCATCCTCAGAGCTGTTGATTTCCTAACACTATAATATCAGATTATTAATAATTTGAAACCTCCTATAGTTTATGCTTGCTGAAGGGGGGTTTCTTAGACTGGACCCTGTGAGAAGACAAAACATAGGAAATAAAAATTATTCTTCAACTGTTTTTTATGGCTCCATCCTCCAACTTTTGAGGCTAGAAATAAGTCTGGTTATGGGAGATGATTTAGGAAAATATTCTCAGGAACTGCTATGGAGATTCTAAGAATATTTTACTGGCTTTTAGACATAAGGCAAAGACTATTGTATTATGTAATGTGATTTTAAACACAATGTTATTTCAAGTAATAAATGGCATTGTAGGAGACTTTGAAAATAAGCTTTGAAATTGACTCAAAATCCTATTCTGAACATGCTGAATATGAGGGCTAACATATCTGGAAATCCATTATGACATACAGACATTATAATTATTTCAAATACTCTTTATTCCTAAGCTAGTAGGAAAAAAGTAAAGCATCCTTCAGGGTCATATTTTTAACCATGCAGTAGGAAAACTGTCACTTAAAGTTTCTGTCTTGGGGAGTAACCTTTAGTACTTAGTATACATAAATATTAAAATATGGTTAATTTGGAAAAAATGTAATAACAGATATTGACGAAGGCTTGTATGTCATGGTAGGTAACTACTAGTCTCTGCCATAAAAATGTCACTTGCCTTTAAAAATAGAACACAAGGTTCTTTGGATCGATGACTGGGCAGACTGGAAAATGCTGAGTTCCAGTTTTCTTAAATGAGGCAGGACTTTTGCATCGGTAACAGATTATATAATATAATAGGCTTAAGGATAAAATTCTTCCTCATCTTCGTGTCTTGTCTTTAAAGAAGAGTTAATTAAAATATCTTGGATTTGCTTCAAGATAATGAGGGAATTAAATAAAGAGTAAGCAAAGATGACCTTGTGTTGATCATCGTTGTAGTTGGGTGATGGGTATATGAAGGTTCAATAATAATGCTCCCTACTTTTGTATAAGTTTGAAATTTTCCACAATAAATTTCTTGAAAAACTAAGTATGCAGCCATCCGCCGTATACTCTGTTAAAACAGAAATTTTGGGCAATTACATAACTATGTATATATATACACACACACATTCTGGAGAGAAACTGTATTCAAGACGAAAATGTCAGACTGCGGTTCCACACGAGGCCTCCGGGCGCCGCTGTCGGCCAGTGCAGGGCAAGCGCTGACGCTCGGGATTCCTCAGCCTCCAGTCTGGGATTTCCTGCGCAGCCACCAACACAGAGAGAGGGAAACCTGCTCACGCACTCAGGCTCCTGGCCGGGCAGGCTCTGCCCAGCACAAACGGATTCCCAGCTCCGCCTGTCCTGGGCCGAAAGCTCTTCCAGTGACGCCGTGGATTGCATTTTCTTTGGCTTTCCGGAAAGACTGGGACCCAGCGAGAACTAGAGCGCGCAATGGGAGGGAGCTGCACGCAGAGACGTCCGGCCGGCCGGCGGCAGGTACTGTTTCCCTTCCTGCTGCCTTTGTTCTACCCCGCGCTCTGCGAGCAGATCCGCTACTCCATTCCCGAGGAGCTGGCCAAGGGCTCTGTGGTAGGGAATCTCGCCAAGGATCTAGGGCTCAGTGTCCTGGATGTGTCGGCTCGAAAGCTGCGAGTTAGCGCTGAGAAGCTGCTTTTCAACGTAGACGCAGAGAGTGGGGACTTAATTGTGAAGGACCGAATAGACCGTGAGCAGATATGTAAAGAGAGAAGAAGATGTGAATTGCAGTTGGAGGCCGTGGTGGAAAATCCTTTAAATATTTTTCATGTCATTGTGGTTGTTGAGGATATTAATGACCATGCTCCTCAATTCGATAAAAAGGAAATACATTTAGAAATTTTTGAATCTGTATCTTCAGGTGCACGAATATCCCTTGACCCTGCCACTGACCCTGATATAAACACAAACTCAGTTAAAGATTATCAGTTAAGTCCTAACCCTTATTTCTCATTAATGGTTAGAGTTAATTCAGATGGTGGCAAATACCCAGAGTTATCTTTGGAGAAACCCCTAGACCGGGAAGAGCAGCGGTCCCATAGTTTGATATTGACTGCCTTGGATGGAGGGGGCCCGCCACGAAGTGCCACCGCTCATATAGAAATATCTGTCAAGGACACCAATGATAACCCCCCGGTGTTCAGCAAAGACGAGTATAGAATCAGCGTTAGTGAAAATCTACCCCCTGGGTCCTCCGTGTTGCTGGTGACAGCCACTGACCAGGATGAGGGGGCCAATGCTGAAATACACTACTGCTTCAGGAGCACTGCTCAGAGTACAAGGCACATGTTCTCACTGGATGAGAAAACAGGCCTGATTAAGAATAACCAGTCATTGGATTTTGAGGATATAGAAAGATACACCATGGAAGTGGAAGCAAAGGATGGAGGTGGTCTCTCTACCCAATGTAAAGTAATCATAGATATCCTAGATGAAAACGACAACAGTCCAGAAATAATCATCACTTCTCTCTCTGATGAGATTTTGGAGGGTTCTCTTCCAGGAATGGTTGTTGCCCTCTTCAAAACACGGGACCGGGATTCCGGAGGAAATGGAGAAGTCACCTGTCATATAGGAAGAGATGTTCCTTTCAAGATTTATTCTTCTTCTAATAATTACTACAAGCTGGTGACAGATGGGGCCCTAGACCGAGAGCAGACTCTGGAATACAGCGTCACCATCACAGCCACTGACAGGGGCAAGCCACCCCTCTCCAGCAGCACTACCATCACTCTGCACATCACGGACATCAACGACAACGCTCCGATTTTCCACCAGGCCTTCTACGTGGTCCACGTGGCAGAAAACAACCCGCCCGGCGCCTCCATCGCCCAAGTTAGCGCTTCAGATCCAGACTTGGGGCCCAACGGCCACGTCTCCTACTCCATCGTGGCCAGCGACCTGGAGCCGCGCGCGCTGTCGTCCTACGTGTCCGTGAGCGCGCAGAGCGGCGTGGTGTTCGCGCAGCGCGCCTTCGACCACGAGCAGCTGCGCGCCTTCGAGCTGACGCTGCAGGCCCGCGACCACGGCTCGCCCGCGCTCAGCGCCAACGTGAGCCTGCGCGTGCTGGTGGGCGACCGCAACGACAACGCGCCCAGGGTGCTGTACCCGGCGCTGGGGCCCGACGGCTCGGCGCTCTTCGACACGGTGCCGCGCGCCGCGCAGCCCGGCTACCTGGTCACCAAGGTGGTGGCGGTGGACGCCGACTCTGGACACAACGCCTGGCTGTCCTACCACGTGCTGCAGGCCAGCGAGCCCGGACTCTTCAGCGTGGGGCTGCGCACGGGCGAGGTGCGCACGGCTCGGGCCCTGGGCGACAGGGACGCGGCCCGCCAGCGCCTGCTGGTTGCTGTGCGCGATGGGGGACAGCCGCCCCTCTCGGCCACCGCCACGCTGCTCCTGGTTTTCGCGGACAGCCTGCAGGAGGCGCTGCCGGACCTCAGTGACCACCCTGAGCCCACTGACCCCCAGGCTGAGCTGCGGTTTTACCTGGTGGTGGCCTTGGCCTTGATCTCGGTGCTCTTCCTCCTCGCGGTGATTCTGGCCATTGCCCTACACCTTCGTTGCTCTTCCAGCCCCTCTGTATGGCGCTGCTTTCAGCCTGGTGTCTGTGTCAAGTCTGGACCCGTGGTTCCCCCCAACTACAGTGAAGGAACTTTACCTTATTCCTACAATCTGTGCGTTGCCCATACTGGAAAGACAGAGTTTAATTTTCTAAGATGTAGTGATCCTTTGCATTCCACTCAAGACATAGTTTGTGGTGATTCTCCTGGGGCCTTAATTCCACTTCAGAGTGGGAATGATTTGACTTCACATCCTGAGACCTTAACACCGGTGAGTTTCATTTTTTTGTCTTCCGTAACATTCTACTATTTTTTTCATATTTTGGGCATACTATTTCACTCTTACATCTAGAATCATATTTAGAAAATACATAACTAATCACTGTCTTGTCTTCTCAATGTTCAGTTTTTGCTGAGTACATTTTCAAGACTTACATGGTTCATAAATTGCTCTATAATTCAGAAAGAATTGGAGATATCTTGTCAAGCTTAGATTAGCAAAACAGAGGCTGTGGTCTTGGCTTCTTATCAAATAAATAAATAAATTTAAATGAATAAATAATAACCTATTCAAATCTGCTGAGATTTAAGTTGAAATTTCCATACCCTATTTATATGTTTTTTTAAAGTTTAATAATATTAGCTACTCATTAAATATCCAAACAGGTGCTCATTTCAAAGAAACATGTAGTGCAAATAATCTTGTATGTGCATTTGGGTATCTTCATTTATTTTAACAATTTTTAAAACTGTAAGCATCTGAGGGGGCATGGTGAGCAGATCCACGAATTCCTGAAATTGCATGTAAAGTTACAGATGTATGCATTTTTCTTGGTAGAGGAGTCAACACTTTGATTCCATTGCCAGGTTTTCTATGGGCCCAAAATCTTAATACTAACTACCCTAGAGGAATTTTTCTCTTCAATTTTTGGTCCTTCTGGCTTTCATTTTACTTTTCTTGGTGCTCAAATTGTACTTTCCCAATCCTGTTTTCTCTACATTGCAAGATAAGGAGTTTTCAAGAAAGCAAATGAAATGCTATTGTGTTCTGTGCTCAATCTCTGTCTCTGATTGTCTGATATACAATCTTTGAAGACAAAAGGTAAAATCTTTGAAGAGTTCTATACTTGGGGGCATAGGGACATAAACATTTCTGAACAACCTGTTCTCTCTGCATGAAAGAAGTCAACCTCCAAACTCCTCATCTTTGAGGAAAGAACTACTACTGGGTTGGTGGGGATATACAACTGAAGATGTGTACGCCACTTTATTTTGGGCTTCCATACAACATGCAAAGAAGAGATTATTTATATAGGCATCAACGCCCTGGGGAAAACAGGTCATTTGACATAAATACGTATTTTTCAAAAACCTACATCACTATTTCTAACTCCGTTTTTAAAAATTGTAGCACTTGTATGTATTTCTCTTCCCACTGCAATACAGACATGTTCCTTTTAGTTTGTGATTACCAGCTCAACTCATTTAAATAGGTCAAGTTAACTTCTAATAATATATGCCTGTAATAAAAATATATATTTTTCAAAAAATTCATTGAGGCTCAGGAAAACTATTTTAGAAAAAATTGAAAACTTTTTACACAATCTTAATGCTAAACAAATATAATTAATTAGTTGATTGATCAATCTAAAATTTAAAAATTCTAAGTGAAATTTTAAGGGGTATATCTCATAGTCTCTGTATAAATGTCTACTAAACACAGATGGACCATTTAAATCAGAATTTCAAATTAAATTGTAAGAATTTTCTGAATATAGCTAGAGGCTCATAGGAAAGAAAGTAAGCATTACTTACCTTTTAAAGTGGATATATTTCTATTGGGAAAATGAGTGTTGCAAATATATATTTAATCAACTATTATCATTTAATACTTTGAGGTACTTTCATTCCACTTTATTCCAAGAGTAAGAAAACTACAAATAGTAGTTGATTTAAGGATGTCAGTTGAGAAACCAAAGAAGTAATGTAAAATAAAATAAAATATACAACAAAAAATAGAGTAGCGTTTGTTTTCTATTGCATACACAGTGGGTGCAGTAACTTCTGAGGACTCTGAGCGCCGCTGTTCACCCACTAGGAGAGAACCGCAGCAAGCGCTCAATCCGGATTCTCAGGACTCCAACTACACAAAGCTCCACAGTTCCTGCAAACAGGCTCCAGGGATGCAGCGAAACTCACTCCAGAATTTAAGGTGCGCAGGCTGCAGAGACTCCCTGCAGCCAGAGAAGGAAAAAGGACCCAGCCAAAACGCACAGCGTGCCCAGTGAGGACTCAGCGAGAATTCCGTCACCAGACAACAATGGCCGCTCAAAGGAATAGCTCCGACCGCAGCGCGCTGGTCCAGCTCTGCCTTTTCCTCTGTATGCCGTGGCAGGCCGAAGCTCGGCAGATCCGCTACTCCGTTCCCGAGGAGTTAGAGAAAGGCTCTTTTGTGGGCAGCATCTCCAAAGACCTGGGGCTGGAGCCCCGGGAGCTGGCGGAGCGCCGAGTCCGCATCGTCTCCAGAGGTAGGACGCAGCTCTTTGCTCTGAACCCGCGAAGCGGCAGCTTGGTAACCGCGGGCAGGATAGACCGGGAGGAGCTCTGCGCTCAGAGCGAGCCGTGTCTGGTGAGTTTTAACATTCTTGTGGAAGATAGGATGAAACTTTTCGGAGTAGAAATAGAAGTAACTGATATTAACGATAATGCACCAAAATTCCAAGCAGAAAATCTAGATGTAAAAATTAATGAAAACGTCGCTCCAGGAATGCGTTTTCCTCTCCCGGAAGCTGTTGATCCGGATGTGGGCGTGAACTCCCTACAGAGCTACCAGCTCAGCTCCAATAAACACTTCTCCCTAGCAGTTCAAAGCCGTGTCAATGGCGTTAAGTACCCAGAGCTGGTGCTGGAGCACGCCCTGGATCGCGAGGAAGAGGCAATGCACCATCTGGTCCTAACTGCCGTCGACGGGGGTGACCCTCTCCGATCTGGCACTGTCCTCATCAGTGTGACTGTTTTCGATACAAATGACAATGCTCCGGTCTTCAGTTTGTCCGAATACCGAGTGAGTGTTCCCGAGAACTTGCCTGTGGGTGCACAGCTGTTGACAGTCACCGCCACTGACAGGGATGAAGGTGCCAATGGAGAAGTGACATATTCATTCCGAAAATTACCTGACACACAACTGTTGAAATTCCAACTAAACAAAAATACGGGGGAAATAAAACTATCAGAAAATCTAGATTATGAAGAAACAGGTTTCTATGAAATAGAAATACAAGCTGAAGATGGAGGGGCATATCTTGCAACTGCTAAAGTGTTGATTACAGTAGAAGATGTAAATGACAACAGTCCAGAGGTGACGATCACATCTCTGTTTAGTCCCCTGATGGAAGATTCACCTCTGGGGACTGTTATAGCTCTTTTAAACGTGCATGATCTGGACTCCGGGCAGAATGGGCAGGTCACCTGTTCTATATTGGGGAATCTACCATTTAAGTTAGAAAAATCCATTGACAGTTATTATAGATTGGTGACACACAAAGTCCTTGACAGGGAACAGGTATCTTCTTACAATATCACAGTAAGAGCCACAGATGGAGGAAGTCCACCCCTATCCACGGAAACTCACTTCACCCTGCAAGTGGCAGATATCAATGACAACCCACCCACCTTCTCTCACATCTCCTACTTTACCTATATCCCAGAGAACAACCCCAGAGGTGCCTCCATCTTCTCAGTGGCTGCACTGGACACAGACAGTGAAGAAAATGCTCGGGTTATTTACTCCCTGGCTGAAGACACTATCCAAGGGGCACCTCTATCCTCCTACGTCTCCATCAACTCTGACACAGGAGTACTGTATGCACTGCGATCCTTCGACTTTGAGCAGTTTCATGACCTGCAGATGCAGGTGACAGCCACTGACAGTGGGGACCCACCGCTCAGCAGCAACGTGTCACTGAACATATTCGTGCTGGACCAGAATGACAATGCGCCCGAAATCCTGTACCCCACTCTCCCCACCGACGGTTCCACTGGCGTGGAGCTGGCACCCCGCTCTGCAGAGCCTGGCTACCTGGTGACCAAGGTGGTGGCTGTGGACAGAGACTCGGGCCAGAACGCCTGGCTGTCCTACCGCCTGCTCAAGGCCAGCGAGCCGGGACTCTTCGCGGTGGGGCTGCACACGGGCGAGGTGCGCACAGCGCGGACCCTGCTGGACAGAGACGCGCTCAAGCAGAGCCTGGTCGTGGCGGTCCAGGACCACGGGCAGCCCCCTCTCTCTGCCACCGTCACGCTCACCGTAGCTGTGGCTGATAGCATCCCAGATGTCCTGGCTGATCTGGGCAGCTTGGAGGTCCCGCACGCCTCTGATGCTTCAGGCCTCACGTTGTATCTGGTGGTGGCGGTGGCCGCGGTTTCCTGTGTCTTCCTCGCCTTTGTCATTGTGCTTGTGGCGCTCAGGCTGAGGCGCTGGCACACGTCGCGTGTGCTCCGGGCTTCTGGAGGCAGATTGGCAGGCGTACCAGCCTCTCACTTTGTGGGCGTGGACGGGGTGCGGGCTTTCCTGCAGACCTATTCCCACGAGGTCTCGCTCACCGCGGACTCGCGGAAGAGTCACGTGATCTTCCCGCAGCCCAACTACGCGGACACGCTCATCAGCCAGGAGAGCTGTGAGAAAAAGGATCCTCAGTCTTTGTTAGATGATTCGAAGTTTCCTATAGAAGATACCCCTTTGGTGCCAGTGAGTTCTATTTTTGTTCCTTTTCTCTCCTTTAAAAATTATGGTTGGTTTTACTTTTAGGTTTGCAGCATGTTGGTGGAAACTTAATTTTTTCACTTTTCCCTCCATTTCAATGACATTTGCTTCTTGCTGAAACATTGAAGAGTAGAACTTGATGGTTATTAAGGCTAATTTGTTTTTACTTTCTGGTAACTAGTCACCTAATCCCATGAAGGTTTATTGTGATAGGCTGTTATGAGTAGCTTCACGGAGTCTTGTATTTTATAGTTTTGTTGAGCATAATACTGACAGTTCCTAAGAGAGGACTTTCATACAGAAGTGTCTTGTCAATTTGTGTGCTCTCCCAGTGGCTACATGTTGAAATCCCAGCCCCTTAAACAACCCTGCCTCTTGCTTTGAAGGCAGGTCTGGTAAGAATAGGTAAATGTCAGAAACAAGTGCATTAGCCTCACTGGAAATCCTACCCATTTTCAATAATATTCTATTAACAATTCATAACAATGTGTGCTTAAATTTTTTCAAGTGTAATCATACCTGGTAACACTGCAGCATCCATTTTGCCTGTGATTCCAATTTCATACTGTCATGTGGGAGACATACCATTTTTTAAATTATTTATTTATTTATTTATTTATTTATTTATTTTTGGCTGCGTTGGGTCTTTGTTGCTGCGCGCGGGCTTTCTCTAGTTGTGGCGAGCGGGGGCTACTTTTCGTTGTGGTGCGCGGGCTTCTCATTGCGGTGGCTTCTCTTGTTGCAGAGCATGGGCTGTAGGCGCCCAGGCTTCAGTAGTTGTGGCACTCGGGCTCAGTAGTGTGGCTCACCGGCTCTAGAGCACAGGCTCAGTAGTTGTGGTGCACTGGGCTTAGTTGCTCCGTGGCATGTGGGATCTTCCCGGACCAGGGATCGAACCGTGTTCCCTGCATTGGCAGGCAGATTCTTAACCACTGTACCACCAGGGAAGTCCCAGAAGACATACCATTTTAATTTTACTTTCCTTGCTCAATAGGGATTCCAGAGAGCCTGTAGAAACAAATTTGGGGTTCTGTTCTCTCTGTACTTTTTGTTAAATTTTCCGATTTCTAAGGATGAAAAAATATATATAATTTGGAATTTGGGGAGATAGAGTGGTACATGTTCCCAAGTACAGGGGCAAACGTGTGTGCCAAAAGCATTTCAGTGACTCTTTATATAGAGAAAGAAAGGTCCACCTGAAACTCTGCAAACTCTGTAATTTAAAGTCAAAATAAACTTAAAGTCAAGAAAGAGATGTCATTTCTGTATGAGATCGGAATACAAGCAGAGAAGTACATAGAATTATAAACAGATGGTCAGTGGAGTTACTGATAAGCCCATTTAGTTAAGTGAAGATAGTGATGTATTTGGTTTGATCTCTTATAATTTATTACTAATATTCTTCTAAACTAATATGGTAGTGTAAAGTCAAATCATGTCCTAATGTGTTTCAAAATATTTATGAGACCATGACTTTTTTCATGTCATTCAACTTTTGTTCAAGGATATGTCTGTGGAAGGAGAGCATAGTTATTATCTTTAGAGTCATAGTTATTAACTTTTATTTTTTAACTTTTAAATCATTGAAACTGTCATTTAAAATTTCTGCCCATGAGAGTCAAAATTAGTATGAATCTATTTCAAATAATTCTATTATTTTGAAAAATATAAGTTAAAAAAACCCTACTCTTTTGACATGGTAACTATTGTAAGCAAATATGTTAAAATATAATTACTTAGAAGCAATATAGGACACCTTAGATGATTGTAATGAACATGACAGTGTTTGTATTCTGGTTCCTAAATATGGGGGGATGGATTAATACTTTTCTAGCCAAATATAAACCTGGATTGAAGACCCAAAAAAAAAAAAGTTTTTTGCTTATCTTTAGTACTTTCTTTTGTGGATAATTACTCTTAAAAGCAGCAACATTGATTGCCTCTGGATGGAAGAACTGGATAGCAGTAGGCAATGGAATAGGAGACTTTTCACTCTACATTCTTTTGTGCCTTTTAGATTTTGAAAGAAATATTTCTACCTATTCAAAATATATGTAAAATTTTAACATATAAAATATATAATAGTTTTGACCATGTGAATAAAATGTTTCATGATGAAAACGGAGTCACCGAGGAATAATATTCAAATATTTTAGTTGCGGTCATCCTGCGTTTAAAGAAAAAGACTTCCTTAAATAGAGCAGAGAAAAACTAAACTGCAGTTCCACACGGAGCCTCTGGGCGCCGCTGTCGGCCAGTGCAGGGCAAGCGTAGACGCCCGGGATTCCTCAGCCTCTATCTAGCCAGGGATTTCCAGCACAGCCACCAACACAGAGAGAAGGAAACCCGCTTACACGCTGGGGCTCCTGGCCGCGCAGACTCTCCCCAGCACACACGGATTCCCAGCCCCAAGCCTGGGGGCTCCGCCTGTCCTGGACCAAATGCTTTACCAGTGCGCCCGTGTACATTTTCTCCAACTATAAAGACTGGGACCCAGCGAGAACTAGAGCGCGCAATGGGAGGGAGCTGCACGCAGAGACGTCCGGCCGGCCGGCGGCAGGTACTGTTTCCCTTCCTGCTGCCTTTGTTCTACCCCGCGCTCTGCGAGCAGATCCGCTACTCCATTCCCGAGGAGCTGGCCAAGGGCTCTGTGGTAGGGAATCTCGCCAAGGATCTAGGGCTCAGTGTCCTGGATGTGTCGGCTCGAAAGCTGCGAGTTAGCGCTGAGAAGCTGCTTTTCAACGTAGACGCAGAGAGTGGGGACTTACTTGTGAAGGACCGAATAGACCGTGAGCAGATATGTAAAGAGAGAAGAAGATGTGAATTGCAGTTGGAGGCCGTGGTGGAAAATCCTTTAAATATTTTTCATGTCATTGTGGTTGTTGAGGATATTAATGACCATGCTCCTCAATTCCATAAGGATGAAATAAACTTAGAAATCAGTGAATCTGTCAGTCTAGGGACGGGAACAATTCTTGAGTCTGCAAAAGATCCCGATATTAGTATGAATTCACTGAGCAAATACCAACTAAGTCCTAATGAGTATTTCTCGTTAGTGGTGAAAGACAATCCTGAGGGTGGCAAATATCCAGAATTGGTATTGAAGAAGACCCTGGACCGAGAAACGCAGAGCGCTCACCACTTGGTGCTGACAGCCTTAGACAGCGGGGATCCGCCGCGAAGCGGCACCGTTCAGATCGGAATCTTGGTAGTGGATGCCAACGATAATCCCCCTGTGTTCAGCCAAGATGTGTACAAGGTCAGCCTTCGGGAAGATGTGCCCCCAGGTACCTTCGTGCTGAGGGTGAGCGCTACTGATCAAGATGAAGGCGTCAATGCAGAGATCACCTACTCATTCCTTGGTGTGGCTGATACAGCCCGGCACGTGTTCTCTCTGGATTCGGCTACAGGAAACATTGTAACTCATCAACCCCTGGATTATGAAGATGTGGAAAGATATGCCATGGATGTAGAAGCAAAGGACCGAGGATCCCTCTCTACACAGTGTAAAGTAATTATAGAAGTTTTAGATGAAAATGACAACAGCCCAGAAATAATCATCACTTCTCTCTCTGATCAGATTTTGGAGGATTCCAAGCCAGGAATGGTTGTAGGTCTCTTCAAAACACGGGACCAGGATTCCAAGGAAAATGGAGAAGTCACATGTAATTTAAGTAGAGACATTCCGTTTAAAATTCATTCTTCTTCTAATAATTACTACAAGTTAGTAACAGATGGGGCCCTGGACAGGGAACAGACTCCGGAATACAATGTCACTATCACAGCCACTGACAGGGGCAAGCCGCCCCTCTCCTCCAGCGCTACCATTACCCTACGCATCACCGACGTCAACGACAACGCTCCTGTTTTCCACCAGGCCTCCTACGTGGTCCACTTGGCCGAGAACAACCCGCCTGGAGCCTCCATCGCGCAAGTCAGCGCCTCCGACCCCGACCTGGGGCCCAACGGCCACGTCTCCTACTCCATCGTGGCCAGCGACCTGGAGCCGCGCGCGCTGTCGTCCTACGTGTCCGTGAGCGCGCAGAGCGGCGTGGTGTTCGCGCAGCGCGCCTTCGACCACGAGCAGCTGCGCGCCTTCGAGCTGACGCTGCAGGCCCGCGACCACGGCTCGCCCGCGCTCAGCGCCAACGTGAGCCTGCGCGTGCTGGTGGGCGACCGCAACGACAACGCGCCCAGGGTGCTGTACCCGGCGCTGGGGCCCGACGGCTCGGCGCTCTTCGACACGGTGCCGCGCGCCGCGCAGCCCGGCTACCTGGTCACCAAGGTGGTGGCGGTGGACGCCGACTCTGGACACAACGCCTGGCTGTCCTACCACGTGCTGCAGGCCAGCGAGCCCGGACTCTTCAGCGTGGGGCTGCGCACGGGCGAGGTGCGCACGGCGCGGGCCCTGGGCGACAGGGACGCGGCCCGCCAGCGCCTGCTGGTTGCTGTGCGCGATGGGGGACAGCCGCCCCTCTCGGCCACCGCCACGCTGCTCCTGGTTTTCGCGGACAGCCTGCAGGAGGCGCTGCCGGACCTCAGTGACCACTCTGAGCCCACTGACCCCCAAGCTGAGCTGCAGTTTTACCTGGTGGTAGCCTTGGCCTTGATCTCGGTGCTCTTCCTCCTCGTGGTGATTCTGGCCACTGCCCTGCGCCTTCGATGCTCTTCCAGCCCCAGCGCCGCTGGGGGCTGCTTTGGGTCTGTTCTCTGCTCCAAGTCTGGTCCTGAGATTCCTCCCAACTACAGTGAGGGAACATTGCCCTATGCCGATAATTTATGTGTGCCTGGGAATCAGACTAATCCGGAATTTAATTTTCTCACATCTGTTGAACATTGTCCTGCCACACAAGATATTCTCAACAAAGATAGCTCTTCAGTGCTATTGGCTAGCGTTTTAACTCTTAGTGTTGAAGCAGATAAGAACACTTTTAAACAGGTAAGTATTTAAAATAATGCTTTTTATATTCCAATATGCCAATATATTCGAATATAGCACTGTTATTTCGAGATTCTAGATTCCCTCTCTTGATAAAGTTCCTAAAATCTAATTCAAACCTATGGGTATTACTATTAAGACTAAAGTTTATGATGCTGCATTCCCTCTACTATTCAAGTGCATTTTAAGGTAAAATATATAGAGCACTCTCAGGTCAGTTTTTCATGAAATAGAACACCTTTTAATTAAGGATATGGAATACAGTTATATATTTATATTGTGGTATTTTAAATGACAACCCTAATGCCATCCAAATTTTCTCAAACATTTAATCTTTATTTTACTCAATAAACATTGGTAAGAATTATAGTCATAATCCTAACTGTTGATTTTGTTGGAACCATGCTAGTTACACAACCACAAATGCTGTTCCCTTCAGTCAGTAAAAATCAGGAGGAACCAAATCTAACCTGCAAGTTTTCAGTTCCAGTAGTATTTGAAATTTTTTATAATTAGCAAGCCTTTTAAATAATTACTCTTTTCATAAGTGCTCTTGGTAAACCTTTAACATCACATTACATAATACTTTATTGTCTGCAATTTTAAGCTTTACAAATACTTGTGATTCTCAAAGAGGTAAGTGTGATAACTTCAGGAACAGCAACATTAGTTGAGTTTTTCTTTCTCGTTGCAATAATAAGATTGGGCTCTAGGCGCCGCTGTTCACCAATTAGGGAAACGGGAAGCTGCGAGCTAGAGTCCCTCCCTCCCCTACCTCTACAACACAAAGCAGAGTGAAGTGGATACTCACAGATCGTGATGCTGGAAACTTAAAAGTACTTCTCTTCGCTCTCTAATATATTTTGGATGCACTTAGCCAGTGACTTCGTAGATGCATAAGCTGATTCAGAACCAAACAGCTCAAGAAACCGCGGAATATAGGCTCAGCCACTGCCATGGCGAATCGGCAACTGCTCCTGGACCGCAGCGGGTTGGTCCTACTGTATATTTTCCTGGGGGCGCTGCGGGAGTCTGGGGCTGGGCAGATCAGATACTCGGTGCTGGAAGAGACAGACAAAGGCTTCTTCGTGGGCAATATTTCCAAGGACCTGGGGCTGGAGCCTAGGGAGCTGGCGGAGCGCGGAGTCCGCATCGTCTCCGGAGGAAAGACTCAGCATTTCGCTCTGAATCCGCGAAGTGGCAGCTTGATCACTGCTGATAGGATAGACCGGGAGGAGCTCTGTGAGGCGGTTTCCTCCTGTTTTTTAAACTTGGAGATACTTGTGGAAGATACCCTTAAAATTTACGGAGTGGAGGTGGAAATAATGGATATTAATGATAACGCCCCCAGCTTCCGGGAGGAGGAAGTAGAGATAAAAGTCAGTGAGCATGCAACTCCGGGATCGCGATTTCCTCTTCCTAATGCTAGGGATCCAGATGTGGGAATGAACTCCCTCCAGCGCTACCAGCTCAACCCTAATAATTACTTTTCTTTGCAAGTGCGAGGCAGAACGGATGGGGCCAAGAATCCTGAGCTAGTGCTGGAGGGGAGCCTGGACCGGGAAAAAGAGGCTGCTCACCACCTCCTCCTCACAGCCTTAGATGGAGGAGATCCCATCCGCCAGGGCACTGTTTCCATCCGTGTCGTGGTTCTCGATGTAAATGACCATATCCCAAAGTTTACACAGTCTGTATATGGAGTGAGTGTTCCTGAGAACCTCAGCTCCGGAACTCGGGTGCTTATGGTAAACGCAACTGATCCAGATGAGGGAATCAATGGGGAAGTGGTATATTCATTCCTGAATATGGAAAGCAAAGCTTCTGAGATATTCCAGTTGGATTCTCAATCTGGAGAAGTCTTAATACAAGGGTCTCTGGATTTTGAGAAATACAGATTCTATGAGATGGAAATTCAAGGCCAAGATGGTGGAGGTCTCTCCACCACTGCTAAGATGTTGGTCACAGTTGTGGATGTGAATGATAATGCTCCAGAAATAACTATCACATCTTCTACTAATTCAGTGCTGGAAAACTCTCCTCCAGGTACTGTGATTGCTCTTCTAAATGTGCAAGATCAAGACTCTGGAGAAAATGGTCAAGTCTCCTGTTTCATTCCTAACAATATGCCTTTTAAATTAGAAAAGACTTACGGAAATTATTACAAGTTGATAACAAACAGAGCACTGGACAGGGAGCAGGTACAGAGCTATAATATAACGTTGACAGCCACAGATCGGGGAAGTCCACCCTTGTCTACAGAAACTCATATTTCACTGAATGTAGCAGATGACAACGATAACCCGCCCACTTTTGCTCACTCCTCTTACTCTGCCTACATTCCTGAGAACAATCCTAGAGGGGCCTCCTTCTTCTCGGTGACTGCACTCGACCGGGACAGCAAAGAGAATGCCCAGGTCACTTATTCTCTGGCAGAGGATACCCTCCAGGGAGCACCTCTATCCTCCTACATCTCCATAAACTCAGACACCGGCATTCTGTATGCGCTGCGCTCCTTCGACTATGAGCAATTCCGTGAACTGCAGTTGTGGGTGACAGCGCATGACAGTGGGAACCCACCGCTCAGCAGCAACGTGTCACTGAGCATATTCGTGCTGGACCAGAATGACAATGCACCCGAGATCCTGTACCCTGCTGTCCCCACAGATGGCTCCATGGGCGTGGAGCTGGCACCCCGCTCCGCAGAGCCTGGATACCTGGTGACCAAGGTGGTGGCAGTGGACAGAGACTCAGGCCAGAACGCCTGGCTGTCCTACCGCCTGCTCAAGGCCAGCGAGCCAGGGCTCTTCGCGGTGGGGCTGCACACGGGCGAGGTGCGCACAGCGAGGGCCCTGCTGGACAGAGACGCGCCCAAGCAGAGCTTGGTGGTGGCCGTCCAGGACCACGGCCAGCCCCCTCTCTCTGCCACCGTCACACTCACTGTGGCTGTGGCCGAGAGCATCCCTGACGTCCTGGCTGATCTAGGCAGCCCTGAGTCTCCCGCCAGCCCCGACGACTCAGGCCTCACGCTGTACCTGGTGGTGGCGGTGGCCGCGGTCTCCTGTGTCTTCCTCGCCTTTGTCATTGTGCTGCTGGCGCTCAGGCTGAGACGCTGGTACATGCCACGTCTGCTCCAGGCTTCAGAAGGCGGGTTAGCGGGTGTGCCCGCCTCTCACTTTGTGGGCGTGGACGGGGTGCGGGCTTTCCTGCAGACCTATTCCCACGAGGCCTGGCTCACCGCTGACTCGCGGCAGAGTCACGTGATCTTCCCGCAGCCCAACTACGCGGACACGCTCATCAGCCAGGAGAGCTGTGAGAAAAGCGAGCCTCTTTTGATAGCTGAAGATTCAGCTACCGGTTTAGGCAAATGTGATCCTACCAGTAATCAGGTGAGATTTATTTCCTGCCTCCCAATTGTTGATATCTTTGCACAGGTCTTTTAAGTTACTTTTTTCTGAGCCTGTTATAAAAACTGTTTGGGGTGGGGCATATGTTCTTATATATTTAAAGCAAAACGTGAGTTTCTGTAATTTACCTTTCATCAAATTATCATCAATTTTCAGAAAGGTTTTGTGAAAGGCTTTTTTTTTTTTTGGTCCTGTCAGCTTCTTTTGTTTGTTTCTTTGTTTTAATTCAAAGGTCCAGTTCAGTTATCATGGCTTGCTTTGTTGTAAGTTGAATTTTAGTAATATTTTTCTATCACCAGTGTCTGGCTATCAATGTAAACTGGTTATGATTCAAATTAATGATTCATAAACATCAATTCGACTTCATATTGCCTCCACTGATTTATAATTATATTCTACCATTATTTGTTTTACTTCTAATGTTCATATTTGAGCCTGTTGATTCAATAGCATACTTACTCTAGGTCTTTATCTATAATACATATACACACACATTCACACATATACACTTTTACACACGTACGCTCCTCTCTGAGCACAAAAGAATTCTGTTTTGATTTTTGGTGGCTGGTAATACATTTAGATCCTGTTGATTATTTCAACTTTGTCTCATTTATTTACCCCACCAAAACAAGACATACTGAGTGCCTTTTAGATATGAGGGTCTCTTGGGAGAGGAAATGTAGAGCACACTTTTTCGTCGTAAGTTCTAGACATCTTTTCTACTTCTACAGTGAAGTCATTAGATTGTTCTGAAGAAATAGTTGAATTGTAGAACTGGTGTTCTTTCCTTTTATTCTTTTACTTGTACTTTAGTGTCTGTGTATCGTTGAAGGGTTTTTTTTTTTAATGTAGTAAATTCTCCTACAGAAATAGCTTTTAATTTTGATCCAGTCCTTCTCAAAAAGTTATTTTCAAATCTGCTAAACATGCTTACATTTTTCAGATTTATTTGTATGGAACAGTTTGTGAATATAAGAGATGGAGTGGATATTTAGAATTCATGAGACTGATTTAGCTGGTATTCCTCTGGATATTTTTGTTTGTTTTCACTATGCTTAGGAGTCTTGGATTCCTTTTTTCATTTACTTTGTAAACTCATTTTTTAAAATTTTATTGACGTATAGTTGATTTACAATGTTGTATTAATTTCTGCTGCACAGAAAAGTGATTCTGTTATACATATATATATATTTTCAATATATTTTCAATATATATATATTTTTTTCTGCTGCACAGAAAAGTGATTCTGTTATACATATATATATATATATATTTTCAATATATTTTCTATATATATATATATTTTTTCCTGTTATGGTTTATCACAGGATAGTGAATATGGTTCCCTGTGCTATACAGTAGGGCCTTGTTGTTTATCTATCCATCCATATAATAGTTTGCATCTGCTAATCCCAAAGTACCAATCCTTCCCTCCTCCACCCCTTCTTCCCCTTTGCAACCACAAGTCTATTCTCTAAGTCTGTGTGTAAACTCATTTTAAAAATTGAAGTATAGTTGATTTACAATGTTGTGTTAGTTTCATGTAAACTCATTTTTTAAATTAAATATAAGTATACTCAAGTCTTATATTCAGAACCAACTTGTTATTGAAGCCCTGATAGTTACCTAATAATGTGTTATCTGAAGCAATGTTTAGGAAAGTCAAGGGGGAAAAGGAAACTTATCTAGGGTATTGATCTCAGGAATCATCTCCACAGTCAATTCAGCTCAGCACTCTCACACCACTTCTAGATATTTGGTGCAAATTACTTGCATGTTCATGTTCCCTTTCAAGATATCCCTTCTCATTTCAGAATTGACCTTACTACAGTTAACTATAAATTGAGTATCTAATGTTTGGGCAAAAAGAATTTCAATTGTAGGAAAGGGAAGTCCTGCAACAGATGCCTAAATTTGTCTTGAAGTCAAGAAAAATGTTAGTGTTTTGAGCATCTAGGGATAGAATTTATGTTTATGGGATTCCAAACTGAGAAAAAAGATTTAAGGCCTTTTACTTGAACTGAAATTAGATGAATAAAAAGAATATGAGGTGTTTGCTGGAAGAGGGAGGTTGTTTCATTTTTTTTTTTTAACATAGTCTGAACTTGTTAGGAGTTGGCAGCCAAGATCTTAGAGAATAAAAAGGAAAGGTTGGTTTTGACACTTGAGATTAAGAAGGTTATTTTGATTAGAGGTAGTGATAAAGTTCTGTTGAGAGGCAACATATGGTACAGTTAAATAAAAGGATAAAAATAAAACCCTCACATTTCATGTCATTAAATTCCTATAGTAATCTACTAGGGTATGCTTTTATATTCTCTTTATGATGAAAGTGTAAAACACTTCATAATCCTTTTCATAAATCTCTTTTATAAGTAACAAGAAGACTTTATGGTATTGGCTATCCTAATCCTGAGTAAAACCTATACAGCTTTGATCTCTCCTCCAGTTTCCTCTGATGAAAGGAGGAGGAAAATCATACACATATCAGATTGAAGATAATACTGGGTGTCATTTCATGGCTGTCAAAATTTCCCCATACCACATGGTGGGGCTCTTTTTCCACGTGGTCTTTGTTCTAAATCTGGAGAGGAGACTTTGCCTTGTTCTTCCAATATGTGCCTTGCCTCTAATGAGAAAATGACAAACTTTTCTCATTACTAGGTTAATGGCTCTTCTATAGGATCCCGTCTCTAAGGAACCCTCTTTGGTAGTGAACACTGGAAAACAGACCTATCCAAAACTCCTAAACTGCCTCATTCCCTATACATCAGTTCAACATATCTGTTGGAATACCAAATCCCATTATTTACAAGGCTTCTGACTGCAGTTTTCTAAATAGACTCCAAGGGCCGCTGTTGGCCAATGCGCTGCAAGAGCTAGCGTCCAGTATCTACCCCAGTGATTTCTTGTGTAGTCACAGAAGCAAGTCGGAAAGGAGAGTAGCCTGGACTCAGGCTCTCTACTTGGCAAATCTGATTCCAGAATACAGATTGGGATGTGTTCAAACTGGGAGCATTGAGTTTTCTATGTAGTCGATGTAGGTATTTTAAACGAAATTTATAAATCATCTTTTCTTAACGTTGGAGCCTGCAGCAATGCACAGAAGGATGGGAAATAAGGGGAAGCAGAGGAGCGGCACCCAGCGGCGGCAAGTAATCTTCCCTTTCTTGCTGCCTTTGTTATGCGGGGCACTCTCCAAACAGATCCGCTATTCTATTCCAGAAGAAATGGACAGAGGCTCTGTGGTGTGGAATCTCGCTGAGGACCTGGAGCTGCATGTACGGGATTTATTGACCCGCAACCTCAGAGTTAGTGCAGAGAAACAATACTTTACTGTAAACATGGAGAATGGGAAAGTACTTGTGAGTGACAGAATAGATCGGGAGTCACCCTGCCCCCAAAACCCTCTGTGTGTCGTGCCTTTAGAAATTGTAGCAGAGAATCCTCTAAATGTTTCTCACGTAAACGTGATAATAGAAGATATAAATGACAATCCACCTCATTTTCCCCAAAATAGCATTGTTTTACAAATCAATGAACTTGCAATTCCAGGAACTCGGTTTGGCCTGGAATCAACTATAGATGCAGCTATAGGGCTTAACTCTCTGCAGAGTCACCAACTCAGCTATAGTGAGCATTTCTCTCTGATGGTTGAAGGTAAGACCGAAGGCAAAAATTAGTGTTGGAGAAGCCTCTGGACTGGGAACAACAGAGCTCTCACCTCCTGGTCCTGACAGCAGTGGACGGGGCTGATCTGGTCCGAACTGGCAAACTCAAATCAGGATCAAGGTCACTGATGCCAACGATAACCCCCCAGTGTTCAATCAGGATGTGTACAAAGTTAGCCTGCGTGAGAACTCGCCCTCAGGCACCTTTGTGCTAAAGGTGAAGGCCACTGACCAGGATGAAGGCATCAGTGCAGAGATCACCTACTCCTTCAAAACACTATGAGATATTGGAAATATGTTTGTGCTAGATCATCAAAGTGGAGAAATTAAATCCAAAGACCCTATAGACTTTGAAATCAGTAGCAGTTATACTATAAGCATAGAGGCCAGGACGGTGGAAGCATAGGCACCGAGTGTAAAATTATACTGGAAATTTTAGATGAGAACGACAATGGCCCAGAGGTGGTTTTCACTTCAGTGTCTAGTTCCATAACCGAGGTTGCAGAACCGGGAACTGTGATTGCTTTGTTCGAAACACATAATAAAGATTCGGGAGAAAACGGGGAGGTCACATGTCTCATAAAAGAGAGAGCTCCTTTGAGAATTGGATCTTCCGCCAATAATTACTACAAGCTTGTGGCAGATGGGGCCCTGGACCGGGAGCAGACCCCAGAGTACACTGTCACCATCGCAGACACCAACAGGGGCAAGCAGCTCCTCTCCTCCAGCAGAAGTGTCACTCTACACATCAGCGACGTTAATGACAACACTCCGGTTTTCCACCAGGCCTCCTACGTGATCCACGTGGCCGAGAACAACCCGCCTGGAGCCTCCATCGCGCAAGTCAGCGCCTCCGACCCCGACCTGGAGCCCAACGGCCACGTCTCCTACTCCATCCTGGCCGGCGACCTGGAGCCGCGCCCGCTGCCGTCCTACGTGTCCGTGAGCGCACAGAGCGGCGTGGTGTTCGCGCAGCGCGCCTTCGACCACGAGCAGCTGCGCGCCTTCGAGCTGACGCTGCAGGCCCGCGACCACGGCTCGCCCGCGCTCAGCGCCAACGTGAGCCTGCGCGTGCTGGTGGGCGACCGCAACGACAACGCGCCCAGGGTGCTGTACCCGGCGCTGGGGCCCGACGGCTCGGCGCTCTTCGACACGGTGCCGCGCGCCGCGCAGCCCGGCTACCTGGTCACCAAGGTGGTGGCGGTGGACGCCGACTCTGGACACAACGCCTGGCTGTCCTACCACGTGCTGCAGGCCAGCGAGCCCGGACTCTTCAGCGTGGGGCTGCGCACGGGCGAGGTGCGCACGGCGCGGGCCCTGGGCGACAGGGACGCGGCCCGTCAGCGCCTGCTGGTTGCTGTGCGCGATGGGGGACAGCCGCCCCTCTCGGCCACCGCCACGCTGCTCCTGGTTATCGCGGACAGCCTGCAGGAGGCGCTGCCGGACCTCAGTGACCACTCTGAGCCCACTGACCCCCAGGCTGAGCTGCGGTTTTACCTGGTGGTGGCCTTGGCCTTGATCTCTATGCTCTTCCTCCTCGTGGTGATTCTGGCCATTGCTTTGAGCCTGCGACGCTCCTCTAGCCTGGCCACCTGGTGCTGCTTTCAGCAGGGGTTTCTCCCAACTAGAACAAGGGCACTTTGCCTTATTCCTACAATCTGAACGTTGCCGATTCTCAGAAAACAAGGTTCAGTTTTCTCACCATGACCCCAGAAATGGTGCCCCCACAAGATCTTTCTAATGAAGCTCTTTTGGTAGTAAGTGTCACTGAAGAGAATAACAAGTTAAGCTCTAACTCTGTTGCTTCCATTCACGTGACTTTCAATGAATGCCTTTCATCTGCATATGGGTTTGGTTTATTTTTTAAACCAATATTTAGGAAAGAAAATCTTAAACAGATTATATCTACTATCACTTCAGTTTTGTTTGCCCTCTCTCAGTCTTCTCTGTCCCTTTCTGGGTGGGTCAGCAACTCCATTATTAACCCTCAAGTATTTTAAATATTTTGACAATTTCATCTGAGTTATTCTTTATCCACAAACAAAATCTCTCTTACTGTGAGAAGTGGGTATTATGATGCCGCTGCCATTCAAATATTTTTCTTTTTTCCAAGCTTTATTTTATTTATTATTATTTTTTAATTAATTTATGGCTGTGTTGGGTCTTCGTTTCTGTGCGAGGGCTTTCTCCAGTTGTGGCAAGCGGGGGCCACTCTTCATCGCGGTGCGTGGGCCTCTCACTATCGCGGCCTCTCTTGTTATGGAGCACAGGCTCCAGATGCGCAGGCTCAGTAATTGTGGCTCACGGGCCCAGTTGCTCCGCGGCATGTGGGATCCTCCCAGACCAGGGCTCGAACCCGTGTCCCCTGCACCGGCAGGCAGATTCTCAACCGCTGCACCAGGGAAGCCCCATTCAAATATTTTAATGGAAGCATAATATTTTTTTCCTTTGGGCGTTTCTCTTATTCAGAACATCAATATCTTGGCATATAAGGCTTTTCTTAAGGCCTTTCTTTACTCTAGGTACAATTTGCTAGGGATTCTTTGAGTGCCATCGAATAGATCAGTTTTGTGCCCTACCTTTTCTCAGAGCTACCTGTAGATTTCATCCCAGTGTTAAAGATATTATTTTATGGTATACTTGCCAAACATGTTTATCCTCAGAATCTAAATATTTACACACATGAAAGCACAATAGTGAGGATTTTTTCCCTGTATTCGGATGGGCTTCCAATATATTACCAGTAAATCTCAGTAACTGGAATTAGGTTTGTTTCCCAGAAAAAGGTAAGTTTATAATTTTCTTTGGGTTCTAATTTTCCTAAACATTCTCTCTCTTTTTTTTAATTGAAGTATAGCTGAGTTACAATGTTGTGTTAGTTTCTGGTGTATAGCAAAGTGATTCATATAACATATATATATATTCTTTTTCATATTCTTTTCCATCATGGCTTATTACAGGGTATTGATCCTAAATATTTTTTTGAAATATATTAGTAGAGTACTACCCTTATTTCAAGCAAATGCTAGTTGGAATGCTTCCATTTTGTTCTTAAAATGTTACTGTGTCTTCTTCACTTGATTTCCTGCCAGGTGTGATTCTGGTAATGTGTACAATCAAGTTTCTTATTTTTAGGTTTCCATATTATTGTGAAAATTTGATTCTTAAATGTTAAATGTCAACAACATGTTAAAGTAGTTCTTCCATTTAGGCAAATTTAAGAATCTACCAAAAAATTTTGCCACAGATTTTAGCTGGGTGAGAATTTTTAAATTATTCTATTATATAATTTCTCAAAACATGAAACTCCTAAGGAGATTCCCATAATAGGTGTGTATGTGTGGTGGGGGTGATATCAAAGCAGGTGCACTAAAATATACAGTTAAATCTACTGTGTATAGAAACTTCAAATTCATGTAAAAGCTCATTGGAAAAATCAGAATACGCCTACAGGTACAGAAAATAATCTCAAGAAAGTGGCTCTGTATGAAAAATCTAGGGAAATAAAAAGAAGCTCACTGAAATTCCAAGTAAAATGAATACTGTAGTTTTGGTTGGCTCCGCTGTCATCCCTATTTGAAGAACAGTAGGTGGAGCTATTTAAGGTCTAAAAACTAAAATCCTTTCCCGGAGTTTAAGATTGTGCAGTAATTGGTTAGGACTCTGAGCGCCGCTGTTCACCAATCAGGGAGAGAAAAGCAGAGAGAGATCCTGCTAGCCGGGCACTCGGCGTTGAAGCACAAAGCACAGATAGAAACTAACCATCTCCGGGACTGTGAGGAAACTGATTGGAAGAGCTCGGGTCCCCCAACTGTCGGATTTTAAGGACGGATGAGCTGATCCGGACTTCGGTGATCAAGGGAAGAATTGGAAATAATCCTCAAGGAAAGTGACAATGATTCCTGCGCGACTGCACCAGGACTGCAAAAAGCTGGTCCTGCTGGGAGTTCTCCTGGGGGTTCAGTGGGAAACTGGATGCACCCAAATCCACTATTCGGTTCCCGAGGAGCTGGAGAAAGGCTCTAGGGTGGGGAACATCGCCAAGGATCTGGGGTTGGAGCCCTGGGAACTGGAGGAGCGTGGAGTCCGCATCGTCTCCAGAGGTAGGACACAACTTTTCGCTCTGAATCCGCGAAGCGGCAGTTTGGTCACCACCGGCAGGATAGACCGGGAGGAGCTCTGTATGGGGTCCATCAAGTGTCAACTAAATCTGGAGATTCTGATGGAGGATAAAGTGAAAATATACGGGGTAGTGGTAGAAGTGAGGGACATTAATGATAATGCCCCGTATTTCCAGGAAGGTGAATTAGAAATTAAAATGAGTGAAAATGCAGCCACTGGGATGCGGTTCCCCCTTCCCCACGCTTGGGATCCGGATATAGGGAAGAATTCACTCCAGAGCTACGAGCTCAGTAGTAATACTCACTTCTCCCTGGACGTGCAAAGCGGAGCGGATGGTAATAAATACCCAGAATTGGTGCTGGAGCGCGCCCTGGACCGCGAGGAAAAGGCCGTTCACCACCTGGTTCTCACGGCTTCCGACGCGGGCTATCCAGTCCGCACTGGCACCGCGCGCATCCGTGTGATGGTCGTTGATGTGAACGACAACGCACCAGCGTTTGCTCAGTCCGAGTACCGTGTGAGCGTTCCGGAGAATGTGGCCCTGGGCACTGAGCTGCTTCTGGTCAACGCCACCGACCCTGACGAAGGAGCCAATGCGGAAGTGATGTATTCCTTCCGGTATGTGGACAACAAAGCGGCCCAAGTTTTCAAGCTAGATTGTAATTTAGGAACAATTTCAACAATAGGGGAGTTGAACCACGAGGAATCAGGATTCTACGAGATGGAAGTGCAAGCAATGGATAACGCAGGATATTCTGCACGAGCCAAAGTCCTCATCACAGTTTTGGACGTGAATGATAATGCCCCTGAAGTAGTAGTCACCTCTCTCTCCAGCTCCATTCTGGAAAACTCTCCCAGAGGGACGTTAATTGCCCTTTTAAATGTAAACGATCAAGACTCTGGGGAAAATGGACAAGTGATTTGTTTCATCCAAGGGAATCTGCCCTTTAAATTAGAAAAGGCTTACGGAAATTATTATAGTTTAGTAACAGACACACTCCTAGACCGAGAACTGGTTCCTAGCTACAACATCACGGTGACTGCCACTGACCGAGGAAGTCCGCCCCTGTCCACGGAAACTCACATCACCCTGAACGTGGCAGACACCAACGACAATCCGCCCACCTTCTCTCATGCCTCCTACTCCGCATATATCCTAGAAAACAACCCCAGAGGAGCGTCCATCGCCTCTGTGACCGCCCATGACCCCGACTATGGAGAGAATGCCCGGGTCACTTACTCCCTGGCGGAGGACAGCCTCCAGGGAGCTCCCCTGTCCTCCTACATCTCCATAAACTCAGACACTGGCGTCCTGTATGCGTTGCGGTCCTTCGACTACGAGCAATTCCGAAACTTGCAGCTACAAGTGATGGCACATGACAGCGGGGACCCTCCACTCAGCAGCAACGTGTCACTGAGCCTGTTCGTGCTGGACCAGAACGACAACTCGCCAGAGATCCTCTTCCCCGCCGTACCCACCGATGGCTCCACGGGCGTGGAGCTGGCACCCCGCTCCGCAGAGCCCGGATACCTGGTGACCAAGGTGGTGGCTGTGGACCAAGACTCAGGCCAGAACGCCTGGCTGTCCTACCGCCTCCTCAAGGCCAGCGAGCCAGGGCTCTTCGCGGTGGGGCTGCACACGGGCGAGGTGCGCACAGCGCGGGCCCTGCTGTACAGTGACACACTCAAGCAGAGCCTGGTGGTGGCGGTCCAGGACCACGGGCGGCCCCCTCTCTCAGCCACTGTCACGCTCACAGTGGCAGTAGCGGACAGCATCCCCGACGTCCTGGCTGAACTAGGCAGCCCTGAGTCTCCCGCCAGCCCCGACGACTCAGGCCTCACGCTGTACCTGGTGGTGGCGGTGGCCGCGGTCTCCTGCGTCTTCCTCGCGTTTGTCATTGTGCTGCTGGCGCTCAGGCTGAGGCGCTGGCACACGTCGCGCCTGCTCCAGGCTTCAGGAGGCAGGTTAGCGGGTGTGCCCACGTCTCACTTTGTGGGCGTGGACGGGGTGCGGGCTTTCCTGCAGACCTATTCCCACGAGGTCTCGCTCACCGCGGACTCGCGGAAGAGTCACGTGATCTTCCCGCAGCCCAACTACGCGGACACGCTTGTCAGCCAGGAGAGCTGTGAGAAAAGCGAGCCTGTCTTGCTCTCGGGCGATTCCGTGTTTTCTAAACCTAATCATGCATTAATTCAGGTGAGTGCATATCAAATATTCTCCTCTGAGATTTGAGCAAGATATCTCTTATTACAGGTAATTAGTATTTATTCGGAATTTATAAAACAGACAGCGAGAAATTTATATAAACATTGCAGACACCATTGACAACCGGGCCAACTTCCTTCAGGCTTTCCCTCACGTCTTATTTATAATAATTTAAAAAATATATTTGTATATGTTATATATAAAATTTTATATGCATTTTATACAGTACTTTTTAATACTCTATATAATTTTTCTAATTTAATTTACCAACTGTACAGCTCTTCCTGCTATTTTTTTTTAATTAATTTATTTTTATGGCTGTGTTGGGTCTTCGTTTCTGTGCAAGGGCTTTCTCTAGTTGTGGCAAGCGGGGGCCACTCTTCATCGCGGTGCGCAGGCCTCTCACTATCGCGGCCTCTCTTGTTGCGGAGCATGGGCTCCAGACGCGCAGGCTCAGTAGCTGTGGCTCAAGGGCCTAGTCGCTCCGCGGCATGTGGGATCTTCCCAGACCAGGGGTCGAACCCGTGTCCCCTGCATTGGCAGGCAGATTCTCAACCACTGCGCCACCAGGGAAGCCCCGCTCTTCCTGCTTTTGAGTGCTGTTTTTATTTCCCATTGGCCGTGCATCAGGTTTATGTTGAACGTCTGATGCCAATTTACCTGTTAAGAACAGAGATTCTTCTAGAGGGGATAAATCTAATTCAATAAAAAGTATATAAATGATATTTTAAATAAACGTCTATAAATAGAGAGGCTTCTGACTACACGTGAAATTGCCTAACAAATTCATAAATTGCATTTAGTTTCTTTTCAAGTGCAATAATTCTGGTCATTAGGTAAGCATAAATTATACTTTCTCAGTGTCCTAAGTTATTTCATGGTTTCACATCATTCATGAAATTCCAAATATCGTGAGTTTATTTCTTATGCATTTAAAACGTTCTCACTGAAATATGCACGGTGTAAGTGTTGTCATGAGGAAAAACTGAAGAGATTGTTCATTTTTCATCCCCATTATAGAGTTCAGGAATACAAGTCTATATGTGTTTCCAGTTTAGATATTTCTTTTGCCCATTACCCACACTGATGATATTATGATGACTCTGTGGAATATTCAGAGTTAACAGATTGTGTTTTGAGCACATTTTTGATATCGTGGTAAATTTGTAGTAATTCTCTCTTCTTATTTAAAATTTCCCATAATTCTCACACACGGACAATTTTCTCGAAAATGCACAGATTCTGTTTCCTGAGAACCTTACGCTTATTGTAGAATGTTGAACAGAAATCAAATGCTAAAATATATTATTCTTAGGAAAGCATTGCTGGAACCTGTGAGAAGCCTGGTTTCTTTTGGTGAATTCTATAAAGGGGAAGGAAATCATAACATCCTAATTATTTTCTCCTGACTTGTTGCCTATCTGTTTTCAAAAATACAATAGTTAATTAAAACCAAGATTTATAAAAGAGATTGAAAACGATTTGGAGAATGAAAGATAATCAAGTTGCCCTAAAATGAGGCAGTTACTGCTACTGAAATTCACATGTCACTTTATGCTTCTTGACAGCCAAGACAGAAAAAGGAAATATAGAGTGGATCTATTTGTCTTATTTTTTTTTTAAGGAAGTTTTTTTTTTAAACATCTTTATTGGAGTATAATCGCTTTACAATGGTCTGTTAGTTTCTGCTTTACAACAAAGTGAATCAGCTATACATATACATATATCCCCATATCTCCTCCCTCTTGCGTCTCCCTCCCACCCTCCCTATCCCACCCCTCTAGGTGGTCACAAAGCACCGAGGTGATCTCCCTGTGCTATGCGGCTGCTTCCCACTAGCTATCGATTTTACATTTGGTAGTATATATACGTCCATGCCACTCTCTCACTTCATCCCAGCTTACCTTTCCCCCTTGAAGGACGTTTTTGAGCATATCTAAAATGGCAAACTTCATATTGACATGAAGTTCCAAATGGAATTTAATAAGTAGAGCTTTCTAAATAATACCAAGGAAAATAGAGAGAAATGTAACTTCTTTTGTTTTGTAAAAGCTATCAAAATGTTTATCACGTGGCCAGTTTTCTTGTGGTGGTTGATTCAAAATGAAAGACGTAACACACAATAGAAATTATTTGGGAAGCTAAACTAGTATAGTCCAATTATGCTGACTCTGTTCATGTAACTTGATTTAGGGACAAATCATTAAGAGCTAGGGCAATGAAGAGTGATGACGCTTAGGCTGTATGTCAGGTATCAGTGATCTCAATTATGCTTCCAGTATGAGCTACATTGGCTTCATTAAATAGTTGCTGAGTGAATGAATGAACAAATGTATGTGCTCTGGGGATTACCTAATATCAGTCTTCCAAGATGTAGTGTGACAGAGAAACATTAGCTATGTAAAGAGGTAACTCCTAACTGTGTGACTTTTGATGTTACTTAATTGCTTTCAGCTTCAGCAAAATAGGGATTGTAATATGTAATTTGAAAGATTGTGGTGAAGCCTAGTGATAACATATAAACCATCTGGTTCATAATATGTACTTAATTAACAGTAGCCCTTTTTTTTTTAACATTGTTGATAGAAAAAGGAGTCCTGCTTTCAATATCAGTACACTTTACATTCTGTTGGGAAAAGTAATAATGATTTGTGTGCTCCTCCAGACGATACAATGGGATGACTTGTGAGTGGAGGTAAAACTGTTCTAACAATTTATGAAAGCTACTGTAAAAATCTTAAGTGCTTAGGCATGTTCTTGATTGAGAAGGCCCTGTTTGGGGTCATGAAAGATAGGGGGAAGATTGTTTTTGATGAGACAATTTTATGAATGTTAATTTTTCTCTCTCTGAATGATAGTTTAACTTAAACAAGGGTCCTGTGTAACTTATTATTTAAGGACCAATTTACTCCAATAGAATTGCTAGGATGATTTAAATGGAAAATGGATCACCAAAACCTGAAAGCTGGAGTTATTTGGTTTTGCCCACATGAGAATTTAAGTTAATGGCTGCACAAAATATCAATCTTAGCTTTAGGATATTTGTTGATAATTTAGGATTGATAATTAGGTTATTTTTTGATTGGTTTTTTTAGAGTAATTGGACAATGGGTTTGGATGTTTGTATTTCCTCTGGTTTCAGTAATGAAATTATGTCAAGGACTTTTCTTATCTTCCTTTGTGTTATGTGGAAGGTGGGTATGCATTCACTTAATCTAGTTAATCAAAGTATTCAGCTATAACTTAAAAGTTGTAATTCCTCTATTTTATAGCACCTAAAATTGGAATGTAATCTATCAGCATTCTTCCCCCACTTCCATTCTATGAGAGATACCCTCCGTGAAGCAGCAATGGCCTAGGATCCTTGCTGAGTCTGTACAACTTGTTGAGACTACTCAACCCATAGATTATTTTAAGCTGCATTAGAAGACTAATGATAAACGAGTGGATTGTATTACAGTTTTCTCAGTTATATGTAACAGAGTATAGCTGTGATCATGAATTGATTAGTTCTGGTGAAAAATCTGCTTTATCCTTATGCAA
This sequence comes from Eubalaena glacialis, assembly GCF_028564815.1. Classification (NCBI taxonomy): domain Eukaryota; kingdom Metazoa; phylum Chordata; class Mammalia; order Artiodactyla; family Balaenidae; genus Eubalaena; species Eubalaena glacialis. The sequence continues at coordinate 118,966,980 of NC_083719.1, forward strand.
GGTATCAAGTTCAAAAAAGTAAACGCCTTCACATTAAATATGTGCCACTCTTTGTATATCTATTATACCTCAATAAAGCTATTTTTAAAAATTTTAAGCAAACACATAGTTGTGACGGGATGTTGATCAAACTAATGACTGTATATATTAGGAAAGAGACAGATTTATTCTCTAATGTTACATTTGGAGTTCATTTTTAGGAAACCATATCTAATGAAAAGTTATCAATAACAGAGCACACTCTTTAGGACACATTTTTAAAACACTGATAGGAAAAGATAGCCAATGGCAAAGATAATTGAAAAAAATCTTTGATAGAGGATAAGTTTTCTGTATACCAAATTGGAAGAGCTCTAATTCAGGAAAATGTGATGAAATTGCCATCAGATGGACCATAGAGCAGATAAAATAATTTATCTATATGTAAAAAGAAATCAGTACCTCCACAATTTCTCTGAGAGAAGCCATAAAAAGATCTACTATGTTTAATAATCATTGAGGACAAGCATAATTTCTTAGTTCATCTTTAAGTCTCTGAAGAATTTCACACAGTGGTTTGTATACCTTCTAAATACTCAATAAAAGGCTTGAATTCAACGATTAGAAAGTAATCTCTTGGGGAAAAATCATAGTGCAAATCCATTTTACTTGTGCTTTCCCTCTACATCAAACTCCTAATAAGAGCCAACTCTCTGATCTATCTATATAAAGATAAGGAACTGAAGATTTATCAAATTTTTTAAATAGGTGCCACAATCCATAAGATTTCTATGTTGTGAAACTTGCTAGAAGCTTTCTATATATTTATAGCTGAAGATCCAACCAATAGTTCATCCTGAGACTGTGTACATGAAAAAAGTAAAGCCTTTTCCCCCACCAAAAAATAAGAAGAGAGATTCAATCTAAAAATACTCTTAAATGTCTAGAAGAAATAAAAAGAAGTCATTGCTTTGATTTCATATGCTGGAGTCATTGAGAATATAAATTTCCAAGAATATTGAATTGCCTGAATAAAACTGTACTACTGCTTTTCAACTTGCAAATTCCAGTGAGAAACATCTTTCTCTTTGCTCTCAACTCTTCAGAACCTCGACCTCTAATTTCTTCAGGTTGCAGTTCTAGAGTAGGGACTCAGAGCACTGCTATCAGCCCATGTAGAAACAGGGGTAAACAAGGAGATCCCATAATATTTCCACTGGGTGACTTTCCTAATCGCACCTTGCCAGAGATCTGGGGCTAGGTGTCCAGGACTTAATGGGCTCAGAAGCTGCAAGTTAATGTGGAAAAAGAATACCTCACTCCAAGTGAAGAAAGTGGAGATTTACTTGTGAGTAACAGGATGGACCTGGAGCAGATATGCCCACATACTATACTTTGTATCATACGTTTATAAATGGTAGTTGAGAATCCTTTAAATGTTTTTCACATTAATATAGATATTCAAGATGTAAACGATAATACTCCCCAGTTCAGCAGGAGTGCTATTGAGTTAAATATGTGAGTTGATCCAGCCTGGAGCAAGATTTGCAATAGTACCTGCAAAAGATCCTGATGATGGAAGCAGTTCCTTTACAAAGTTATCACCCTAAGAGCAACTGTATATTTGTCTTTGAAGTAAAAGAGACCAACAGTGGAAACAAATAGATTGAACTCGTGTTAGAGAAGCCACCAGACTGGGAAGAGCAGAGGTCGCATCACTTAGTCCTGACAGCATTAGATGGAGAGGAACGCCAGAAGCAGAACCATTCGGATCCCGACCCTGGTGGTCGACGCCAACTGCAACCCCTCAACCTCCGATTTCAGCCAGAATGTATACAGGGTCAGCCTTCAAGAAGACCTGCCCCTAGGCACCTCCATGGTGAGGCTGAGGGCCACTGACCTGGACAAGGGCATCAAGGTGGAGATCAAGAATGTCTTTGCAGCCCAGAGTACCCATATCCAGTTTGGCCTTGATCATGGTAGAGGAGAAATGAAAACCTTAAGTACATCGGAATATGAAGAGATTAAAAAGTATTCCATCGTTTTGGAAGGAAGGAATGGGGGTGTGTGGGGGGATTGGTTTGCCAGTGTAGTTGAGATCAAAATTCTAGATGATGACGACAAAGTACTGGAGTTTGTTTTTTTTTTCGGCCACGACTGGCGGCTTGCAGGATCTTAGTTCCCCGACAAGGGATTGAACCCTCGACCTTGGCAGTAAAAGCACGAGGTCCTAACCACTAGACTGCCAGGGAATTCCTCCCAGAGATTATTTTTACTTCTATTTTCATAATAATTCCTGCAGATTCTGCACCTCAGATAGTAACTGCTCTGTTTAAAACACAGGATCCAGATTCAGGAGAAAACAGGGAGGTCAAATGTCTGGTACAAGAAAATACACTTTTTAGAATTGACTCTTTCACCAATAATTACTACAAGCTTGTAACAGTTGGGGCCCTAGAGTGGGAGCAAACCCTGGAGTACAATGTTACCATCACAGCTGCTGACAGAAGTAAGGCACCACTCTCCTCCAGCAGAAGCATCACACAGCACAGTGGCGATGTCAACAACAATGCTCCAGTTTGCCGTCAGGCCTCCTAAGTGGTCCACGTGGATGAGAACAACCCTCCTGGCACCTCCATTGCCCAAGTCTGCACCTCAGATCCCAATCTGGGACCCAATGGCCGTATCTCCTACTCCACCGTGGCCAATTCAAATACTTTGAGTGAATTTGAGCTAGCACAGAATGCCAAATCGAGACATTCCTTGTAATCAGGTAATTGTACAAATGGATCCCAATAATGGTAGTGTGGCATTTCACCAAACTTGCAGTTTATAAACACTTCAAAAATTATGCACTAACATTTGCATATAAAATTCTCCATTATATATTTTACCGTCAGTCTTTTTGGAAGCTTGCCGTCTAAATATAGCAACAACGACCACACACAAAAAGGGAAAAACAGTTACCTTTGGAAAGTGAAAATACGTAAAATGGATAATATGGAAACACTGAACAGAGTGAAAGGAGAATTACTGGTATGTCGAAAGAGAATATTAGGAGGAAGATGCATTAGAGTGTGTCTAATTGGTTAGTCACGGTAGGGTTCCTTGTTGATGTGAGTTTTGTTGTCCAAGATATGTTAATTTTATTATAAATTCCACCTGGCTGTTGGTCTCCAAAAGGAATTCAACAAATCAGATAATTTGGCATCTTCAACCTGGATTCTGATGCTCACCTGAAAAGTTTGCTAAAGCTTGGAAACCAAGAAAAGGCAAGCATCTCAACAAATACGTGTCACTTTCATTTACTGGATTTACCTTATTTAACATTGTTCTAGCAGTATGTTAGAGGAGGCAGTGAATATTCCTGGTGAACAAGGGGCACTTGTTTTATACCTACTGACTCTTCTATTTACGTTATTTAAAGTAGTTTTTGCATATGTGGTATGAGGCAGTGATTCAGTGAGGTAGGGGTTAAGGTTCTTTTTTCCCATATGGATGCCCAGTTTTTCCAGCATCACTTGTCAAAAAAATTTTCCTTTTCCTATTGAATTGCTTTGGTACCCCTGTTGAAAATCATTTGATCTATATATATGGGTCTATTTCTAGACTTTCCATCATGTGCCATTGATCTGTCCATCCCTTTGCCAATACCACTCTGTCTTGATTATTGTAGCTTTATAAGTCTTGAGGTCAGGTAGTAAGTCCCCCAAGTTTTTTCTTCTTTTTCAACACTGTTTTGACTATTCTTAATTCTTTGCCTGTCCAAATAAATTAAAATTGTCTTGTCACTTTCTAGAGGGCAAAAGCCTGAAGGGATTTTGAATGGGATTGATTGCCTTGAAACCATAAATCTACTGGTGGAGTGGTCATCTTAACAATATTGAGACTTCCAATCCAGGAGAATAGTATATATTTCATATTTCCATTTATTTAGGTCTTCTTTAACTTCTCTCAGCAATGTTTTAGGTCTTATATATCTTTTATTAAATTATTCCTACACATTTGATGCTTTTGGATGTTATTGTAAAATGTATTTCTTATTTCATTTTCTGATCGCTAGTTTACAGAAAAACTATTGATTTTTGTATATTGCATATGCTTTTGAAAAACAAGAGGTGTAGGGTGCTCTATTCTCATACTGTATGAGAATATAATGTAAGAGAATATAGTATAAGCTTAAATCACCTCTACGTAAGTTCAGGCTTACATTCTGTGCAGGAGTAGGTTGGAAGAGTCCACCCAAAAACAGAGCAAACACTAGTGTCTGCCCCAAGTCTAGTAGAGTGGATCATTCATTCATTTCTGTAACAAATATTTATTAACTGCCTATTATATGCAAGACATTGTCCTAGGTGCCAAGGGTGCATCAATGAACAGGCAGATACGATTTCTGCATTAATGGGCCCCCATTCTATGATATGATCTTTTACAAGCCTGATAAATGCCACCAAGGAGAAAAACCGGGTGCTAAGAGAGCTTGTAATAGAGAGGCCTACTCTAGTCTGAAGGGTCAGGTAAGTCTTCTTTCAGGAAGTGATTCTTAGTGTGCTATCTGAAGGATGAATATAAATTAGCTAGGTAACTTATAGGAGATTAAAGAAGAAAGTGTCAGGCAGAGGAAATAGCATGTATAAAGGACCTTTAAAAAACAAAAGAAAAGGTGAGCAAATTAAAAAGGGCTAGGGAGGTTAGAAATGGAAAATAAGTAAGTGAGGTACATTTTAAGTAACCTTGTACTTAGGAGCTATTGAAAGGTTTTAAACAAGGCAGAGACAAGATATGGTTTAAATTTTTAAAAGATTACTCTGGCTGCTGTGTGGTGAATTGATTTATGAAGGTTATAAATGGAAGTAGGGAGAACAGGGGGGAGACTACGTTCCTGGTAAGAAATGGTGCTGGACTGGATTCAAGGGAAGGCGGTGGATATAGAAATAAATGGATAGGGACTTCTCTGGTGACACAGTGGTTAAGAATCCGCCTGCCAATGCCGGGGACATGGGTTTGAGCCCTGGTCCGGGAAGATCCCACATGCCGCAGAGCAGCTAAGCCCGTGCACCACAACTACTGAGCCTGTGCTCTAGAGCCTGTGGGCCACAACTACTGAAGCCCGTGTGCCTAGAGCCTGTGCTGCACAACAAGAGAAGCCACCGCAATGAGAAGCCGGCGCACTGCAACAAAGAGTAGCCCCGGCTCACCAAAACTAGATAAAGCCCGTGCGCAGCAACGAAGACCCAATGCAGCCAAAAATAAATAAAATAAAATAAAATAAAATAATTTATACAAAAAAAGAAATAAATGGATAGATTGGAGCTGTATTTAGGAAATATATCCAACAAGACAATAATGGAGTGGGTGGAATGTAAATTCCGTAAGGGCAGGGACTGTTTTCTTTATTATTATATTCTTCATATCATTGCCTGGCACGTGATAGATTCTTTTTTTTTTTTAATTTATTTATTTATCTATTTATATTTATTTATTTATTGGCTGCATTGCGTCTTCGTTGCTGTGTGCGGGCTTTCTCTAGTTGTGGTGAGCAGGGGCTACTCTCCGTTGTGGTGCGCGGGCTTCTCATTGCACTGGCTTCTCTTGTTGGGGAGCATAGGCTCTAGGAGCCTGGGCTTCAGTAGTTGCAGCACGTGGGCTCAGTAGTTGTGGCTCACAGGCTCTAGAGCACAGGCTGAGTAGTTGTGGCGCACGGGCTTAGTTGCTCCGCGGCATGTGGGATCTTCCTGGACCAGGGCTTGAACCTGTGTCCCCTGCATTGGCAGGCAGATTTTTTTTTTTTCCTAGGAGAAGGGTTAACTAGTTCCTGAGGCAGTAGACATGACAGGTTTTTGACCTGTGATATTAGATTTGGTAAATTTATAGGTAGTGTTTAGAGTCCATCCTGTGGATTGGAACTGAGGAAGACTCTAGGCAAGAAACTGATTAGGAGGCTGCAGTAAAATTGAAGGCAAGCTTTTTTTTTAAAATTTATTTTATTTATTTATTTATGTCTGTGTTGGGTCTTCGTTTCTATGCGAGGGCTTTCTCTAGTTGTGGCAAGCGGGGACCACTCTTCGTTGTGGTGCGTGGGCCTCTCACTATCGCGGCCTCTCTTGTTGCGGAGCATAGGCTCCAGACGCGCAGGCTCAGTAACTGTGGCTCACGGGCCCAGCTGCTCTGTGGCATGTGGGATCTTCCCAGACCAGGGCTCGAACCCGTGTCCCCTGCATTGGCAGGCAGACTCTCAACCACTGTGCCACCAGGGAAGTCCCCTTTTTTAAAAAATTTTTTATTTATTTAATTTTTTTTTGGCTGTGTTGGGTCTTTGTTGCTGCACGTGGGCTTTCCTCTGGTTGCGGCGAGCGGGGGCTACTCTTCGTTGCGGTGCGTGGGCGTCTCATGTGGTGGCTTCTCTTGTTGCGGAGCACGGGCTCTAGGCGCGCGGGCTTCAGTAGTTGTGGTGCGTGGGACTCAATAGTTGTGGCTCGCGGGCTCTAGAGCGCAGGCTCAGTAGTTGTGGCGCACGGGCTTCATTGCTCCGCGGCATGTGGTATCTTCCCGGCCCAGGGCTCGAACCCGTGTCCCCTGCGTTGGCAGGTGGATTCTTAACCACTGCGCCACCAGGGAAGCCCCACGTGATAGATTCTTAATAAAAAATTGTTCACTGAATAAAGGATGATAAGGGGGGCATAAGAGTTATTTCCAGGTTTCTGAATTAAGGAACTGGATGGACAAAGGTACCATTTAGTGAGATGTGGAAGACTAGAGAAGGGTAGATTTCAAAGAAATCTAGAGTTGAGTTAGTTGTAAGCATGTTAAGTTTAAGAGTCTGAGAAACATCGAAGTGCAGATATTAAGAGTGTGGTTGGGCATATGGTCACCATTCTTTTACTCTGATTTCTTCCATTGTGATAATCCCTTCAGATGGGTAGATCTTTACCAGGTTGAGCATGATAAACTTCCTGATAGCTCTACACAGGTATGTTTTTGGGCTCATGGCAGAGCTACTCCTGTGTTTTATTTTTCTTATTGATCTTTTTTTCACTATTAGAAACATCCAGCACCCAGAGAACCTCACTGTCTCTAATTCATACTCACCCCATTCTTGCGACTAGTCCTGGTACCCAGTTCTTTTCTGCCTCTGGAATTCTGTTTGGATTATAACTTATCAGGCTTTTAAAATTTGTTGTTGTTTAATTTTCTTTCACTTGATTGTATGTTTTCCATGGACATTTTTAAGCTCAGTTTTTCTTCACCATCAATTTTTGGCTTACAAACAGTAAAATTTCAGATAAGGAATGTTTAGGATAAAAAGTACATAGCAATAATAATACAATTTTTGGATTTTAATATTGTGAATATACTTGGAAGATGGTATACCCACACCTACCTTAAACATCCTATAGAGTCCCCAGTAACGTTGTAAAAAAGATACTGCTTCTTGTTCTATGACTTTCATCTGGTGCATACTTGCTTCCTCATCAATGTGTTAGCTCTCTCTCACCAGCAAGTATATAGCTCCTAGATGACAAGGATTTATTTATTTTTTCATGCTATGTTTTTAAGGCCTGTAACAGTGCTTGACACTATTAAGCTCTAAATAAATATTCCTTAAGTGAATTAACAGTGACTAAGCATTTTAAGCTGAAACCAACAGTATTAATGATCATAGAACTTCTTTTGCCCTTGAGGGTATAGAAATTTTCCATATTTTGATGGGGGTAGATTATATGGGTGTATACACTTGCCAAAACTCATTGAACTTAAGATCCTTGCATTTCACTGTATGTATACAATATTTCAATTTAAAAGGAGATTTAAGAAAATAAAACATCAGATTCTCCTCACCACCCTCACCTTGCCTCCAGACTCACCCCCAAGAGGTCGCTACTGTTAATACCTGATTATGTATACTTCCAAGCATTTTTCTGTATATGTAAATGTGTGTGCTGTTTGTTTGCACAACAGGGATCGTCTTACAGTACATATACTGTTCTGCAACCTGCTTTTCCCAGTTAATAATATCTCAGGGACACCTTTTTTGAATCCTTACAGGTCTGCTATCTACCTCAATCTTACTAATTTTCTTTTATTTATTTTACTTTGGGGTAGGAAGCACATTTACATGGTTCAAGAATCAAAACTATATAATAGGCATGTATTTTCTCATTCCCATTCCTGTCCTTTTTCTATTCCACTCGTTTCCTCCTACCCCCTTGTATGGTCAGGCCACTCAAGATGGCTGTTCTCTTGCCCTCTGAAAATCCCCTGCTCGACCAGTCCCTGTTTCACCTACACACTACTCACATGACTATCCAATCCTCTTAATCATAGGGCTTAATCACCTATGTGTTTGCCCCCTGCCCCAGCCGCTGGTTTCCCTGGTAACTGATGAACCAACCTGACATCAACTGCACTATAAGTGGTAGCCTCCTTCTCCCCCTTCTCCTATAACTGAACATCCCAGGAGCAATTGTCTCAGTGTCGATGGCTTGTCAACCCAGAGGCAACTAGTCAAACCGTCTTGGTTCAACTGTCGACCACTGAAAGGCCATTGCCAACTATCGGTCAGGACGATAACTCACTTTTGCACTTGCCACCAGATCTCCCCACCAGAGGAAAACATTACAAAATGGCCCTGGGACTGGCAGTTAAGTCCCCAGTGGTTTGGGTTTGCATACTCCACAGTGTATGTGGGGAATAGGATTAGAAAGGGACTTATAGATTTCACCTGTCTTCTACCCAGCCCCACTTAAACTACTAAGGTAATTAATCAGAGACCCTAACTAGAGAACATCGGCATTATATTAGCCTCGTGGTCTTGTTATACCACCTCTTCAGTATTCAGCACCAGCTGAGGGTACTGAGGGTGGACAGGCGGTAATGGTACTGCAGGCCAAGACAAAAAACCACAGGCAGGGGTGGTATTATCTCAGAGTGCTGTTACTGCTTGTATTTTGCTCAAAGGTCATGATATTTTCTGTATTGTACCTGTTAAAAATCTTACATTTCATCCCTAGCCTGTGCAGAGGGAGTCTGTTCACGGACTGGGCAACGGCGGCGGCCTCACTGTGAAATGTGTCTGGTTGCTGGGTCTGCAGCGAGATGCCTCTATTGATGTAGAATGGCAAGTAGAAGCCCTGGCTAAACATACAGCTGCTGCCTTAAATAATACTAGACATGCAATTACCCTCCTGTCTGAGGAGACCACCCAAATGAGACAAGTGGTCCTTCAAAACAGGATGGCTCTGGACGTGCTAATGGCAGCACAAGGCGGGACCTGTGCTCTCATTCAGACTCAGTGTTGTGTATATATACCCAATAACTCCCACAGTATTTCCTCTGCTACGAAAGCTTTAGACCAGGACAACCCTGCCATAGATTCCCTCTCCATCAACTCGGTAAGCGCTTGGCTCCACAATTTGCCCACATGGCGAATGAGTGTTTTTCACATACCAGCTGTCTTACTCTTGATACTCTTCAGCTGCTGGTGTCTGTGTGGCATTTGTGGTGTGTGGTTGCGGTGCACCTCTACATACCTGACATCAGGGATATCGTGGGAGAGGGGGTGAACCAAGATTGTAAGGGTCACGCAGAGTATGTAGGGGTGGAGTGTATGGTCAGGCCACTCAAGATGGCTGTTCTCTTGCCCTCTGAAAATCCCCTGCCTGACCAGTCCCTGCATCACTTACACCCTACTCACATGATTATCCAATCCTCTTAATCATAGGGTTTAATCAGTAACTACGTGCTTGACCCCTGCCCCAGCCGCTGGTTTCCCTGGTAACTGATGAGCCAACCTGACGTCATTTCCCCCTATAAATGGTAACCTCCATTTCCCGTGAGTAGCGAAGGTTGTTGCTCAGTCCTGCTTGCTGTCTGCTGTTCATGGCGGAGTGTTGCTCCACGACCTTTTGCTTCTGACTTGTAGGATTCCCTATCCAACAAATCATTGATGTCTCTGTCACGGTCTCCGGGCTTTTTCTTCAGTCTTGCAGTTGGGCAAGTACAGAGCTTGTAGGCCTGCGGGCTGCAGCCTAACACCTGTAGAGGTAAACTTAATTAGTTTCTTAAGTATCCTTTCAGCATTTCTTTATGCAAATGTGGGTGAATTACGGATATATGTTTGTTTGGTTTTTTAAATTTAATTAATTAATTTATTTATTTATTTTTGGCTGTGTTGGGTCTTCGTTTCTGTGCGAGGGCTTTCTCTAGTTGCGGCAAGCGGGAGCCACTCTTCATCGCGGTGCGCGGGCCTTTCACTGTCGCGGCCTCTCTTGTTGCGGGGCACAGGCTCCAGACGCGCAGGGTCAGTAGTTGTGGCTCACGGGCCTACTTGCTCCGTGGCATGTGGGATCTTCCCAGACCAGGGCTCGAACCCGTGTCCCCTGCATTGGCAGGCAGACTCTCAACCACTGCGCCACCAGGGAAGCCCCCGGATGTATGTTTTTATTTCCCCACTTTTCTTACAAAAGAGATAACATGCTATATACATTGTTCTATATCTTGCTTTCTTCACTCCTCAATGTATCCTTTAAAAATATTCTCATATTAATACATAAGAAAGCTGTTTTTTTAAACAGCTGCTTAGTATTCTATTGTGCTATTAATCAGTCTCCTGGTTAATAAATTGATACTTGGGTTGTTCCAGTCTTTCAGTATTACAAACAACTGCATTGAATAGCCTTGTACCTGCATTATTTTGTACATATGCAATATATTTGTGGGATAAATTTTCAGAAGTGGAATTGCTGGGTCAAAGAAAAAAATGGGCTTGTAATTTTGATAGGTACCGTCACAGCAAGTTTTTTTTTTAACTTTTTATTTTGAAATAATTTCAAATTTATAGAAGGGTTGCAAGAATTGTACAAAGAACTGTATACACTTTACCCACTTATTGTTAATATTTTGTCTTTTGCTACATTTCCTTTATCATTTCTCTTTCATTCTCTATCATTCCTATGTGTGTGTACACATGTGTATACGTATTTATGAGTGTACACAGGTTACTGTTTTTATGAACTGTTTGAGAGTAAGTTGTAGATATCATGTCTCCTTATTCCTGAGCACTTCATTGTGTATTTTCTAAGAACAAGGACATTCTTTATATAACTGAATTTCAATAATGAAAATAAGAAAGTTTAACATTGATACAATATGATTATTTATAGTCTGTACTCAAACTTTACCCATACTTTACAGTAATTTTTTCAAGTCCAGGCTCACACAATGCATTTAGTTGTCATGTCTCTTTAGTTTACTTTAATCTGAAACAGTTCCTCAGCCTTGTTTTGCCTTACACTGACATTTTTAAAAGACTATAAGCCATTTATATCATAGAATGCCCTTAATTTTGGTTTGTTTTATCCTTCCTCGTGATTATATCTAAACTAGGCATCTTTTGTTAGTATATTAGTTATCCATTCCTGTGTAACAAATTAGCCCAAAACTTAATCGTTTAAAATAACAAACATTTGTTATCTTAAATGTTTTGTGGATCAGGAATCTGGCTATGGTTCAGTTCCTCATGGGTTGTCGGAATGAGGACCTCAGTTTCTTGCTGGCTGTTAGCTAGAGTCCTACCTCAGTTTCTTGCCATGTGGACCTCTCCCATAGGGCAACTCAAAATATAGTATCTGGCTTCTATCAGTCAAAGTACAGTGTTCAAAGTTACTTGCAGTATGGTTATGTTATTCATTTGAAATGAAGTTTATTCATTTCTATTGTATGCAATTTTAGAGTTTTTCCACACTCTAAAATTGCTGAGAGTGTTGATTGGTATCTTTTTGAATATGTAAAACATTTAATAATTAAAGTCAAAAGTGTTTGTTTTAAGGTGTACTCAGGAAATTGTTGCTCCTCCCCTCTCTCTTCTGCCTTGTTCATACCCACTCACTGTGTGTCTTTTTGCAAAAAATAAACACATATATTTATATTGTCTTCTTTCTTACACAAAAAGTAACATGCTATGCAGTCATTCCTGGCTTTAAACAGTTACAGTATACATACATTTCACTTACCACAGTTGAAATAATACGAGTCTCCTAAAAGCAATTCAAACTTCGGTTATCATGGTAACCGAAGCTCAAAGGATACATAAAATGTTGGAATTTGATCCAAACATAAAAAGGTGTATGACAATTCGCCAAGGCATAAAAGAGATGCTTGCTCTGTATTGTAAGTTATAGGACTAGAGGAAGCCAAACCCTCTTCAAGCTCTTCTTGTTAAGTTTTTTATTAAGAAATAAAACCCTTTAATTCTCAGTGGTTCTAATGTTTGTTTGTTTGTTTTTTATTCTATTTTTTTTGGCTGCATTGGGTCTTTGCTGCACGTGGGTTTTCTCTAGTTGCAGCAAGAGGGGGCTACTCTTCGTTGCGGAGCACGGGCTCTAGGCGCACGGGCTTCAGTAGTTGTGGCACGTGGGCTCAGTAGTTGTGGCTCATGGGCTCTAGAGTGCGGGCTCAGTAGTTGTGGTGCACGGGCTTAGTTGCTACGTGGCACGTAGGATCTTCCTGGACCAGGGCTCGAAGCCGTGACCCCTGCACTGGCAGGCGGATTCTTAACCACTGCGCCACCAGGGAAGCCCTGGTTCTACTGTTTTAGATTACAATGTACTAAATAAATATTAGTTTTACTATTTTACTTCCCTACAAGAGATTCTTTAATGTTTTCATTAAAACATTTTTAAAGATCATGGAAGAGTCTTAATTTCCCCCATTGTTTATTAAGATCACTTTACACAGTTTCAGTTTGCATGGTCATTTTTACATCCTGCACTACCATGCAAAGTGAGAACTGACTGTATATACTCTTTTGCACTTTGCTTTAAAAATTTTAAAAATCATTTTCATTGCAGTATAATTTATATATAATAAAATGTAACTTAAAATTATACATTAAATGAATTTTGGCAAGTATTCACACCTGTGTAACCACCGCTATAATCAAAATACAGAACACTTCTATAACCTTCAAAAGTTCCTTCATGCCCCTTCAAAATCAATTCCTCTCATGCCCAGCTCCAGGCAATCACTGATCTGCTTCCTGTCACTGTAAATTAGTTGTGCTTCTTCCAGAATTTTATCTAAATGGAATCCTGCAACATATACTCTTTTGTGTCTGCCTTCTTTTGCTCAACTTATTTTTGGAATTCATTCACATTGTTGCACGTACCAGTAGCTTGTTCCTTTTTATTGCTGAGCAGTATTGTATTATATAGATAACACAATTTGTGTATTCACCCACCTGTTGATGGACATTTGGGTTGTTCCCAGTTTGGTTTTACTCTGGATTAAGGTGATATGAACATTTATGTACAAGTCTTTTTGTAGGCATATGTTTTTTATTTCTTGGATAAATACCTAAAAGCACAATTGCTGGGTCATATAATATGGAAGGTCTATATTTAGCTTTATACGAAGCTGAAAAACTATTTTTCAAAGTTGTGATATCACTTTACACTCACATCAGCAGTGTATGAGACTTCCACATGCTCTGCATCCTCATTGATGCTTCCTATTGCCAAACTTTTAAATTTTAGCCATTCTACTGTGTGTGTAGTACTGTATCATTGTGACTTTAATTTGTTTTCCTGTTGACTGAAGATATTGAACATCTTTTCATATGCTTATTGACTATTTGTATATTTTCTTCTTGAAGTCTGTTCAAATCTTTTGTTCATCTTTAACTGAATTATTTTTCTTCTTAAAATTGAGTTATGAGAGTTTTCAAAAATAAATTCTAGATCTGAGTTCTTTGTCACATACATGTTTTGTGGTTATTGTGACTTGTCTTAAAGACTGACTTCACTTTTCATTTTCTTAGTGTCTTTTGAAGAGCTGAAGTTGTAATTTTGATAAAGTCCAGTTTATCAGTTTCTTTCTTTTATAATTTGTATTTTTTATTTTCTGTTTAAGAAGTCTTTACCTATTGAAAGTTCTGATGATTTTCTCCTATGTTTTCCTCCAGAAATTTTATAGTTTTATCATTTACAGTTTGGTGTATGATTCATTTTGAGTTTTTGCTTGTTTTATGGTGTGAAGTAAGGGTAAAGTTTCATATTTTTCCAAAGGGATATCCAGGTGTCCCTTTGAAAAATTTTGCTGAGAACACTATCCTTTCCCCACTAGATAATCTTGGCACCTCCTTAAAAATCATTTGACCATATATATGTGAGTCTTTTCCTGGAATCTCTGTTCTAATACATATATATTTGTAGCATTGTAATAAAGTCTTGAAACCAGGTAGTGTTAGTTCTCCAATTTTGTTTTCCTTTCCAAATTATTTTTGCTATTCTAGATCTTTTAATTTTCATATAAATTTTCATATCATCCTGTCACTTTGTTTAAAAAAAAAAGCTTCTGGATTTTGATCAGAATCTATTGCTTCAATTTGGGAAAAAGTATTGAATTTTTCAATCCATGAATATGGTATGTCTCTTAAGAATTATCTAATTACTTTAAGCACTGTTTTGTGTTTTTCACTGTGCAGATCATCATACTTTGTTTTAAATTGAAGTATAGTTGATTTACAATGTTGTGCTGATTTCTGGTGTACAACAAAGTGACTCAGTTATACACATATATACATTATTTTTTTAATATTCTTTTCCATATTGTTTATCCCAAGAGATTAGATATAGTTCCCTGTGCTATACAGTAGGACCTTGTTGTTTATCCATTCTAAATATAATAGTTTGCATCTACCAACCCCAAAGTCCCAGTCCATCCCTCTCCCTCCCCCCTCCCCCTTGGCAACCACAAGTCTGATCTCTATGTCTGTAAGTCTGTTTCTGTTTTGTAGATAGGTTCATTTGTGCCATATTTTAGATTCCACATATAAGTAATATCACATGGTATCTTTCTCTTTCTGATTTACTTCACTTAGTATGCTAAACTCTAGTTGCATCCATGTTGCTGCAAATGGCATTATTTTGTTCTTTTTATGACTGAGTAGTATTCCATTGTATATATTTACCACATATTCTTTATCCATTCATCTCTCAATGCACATTTAGGTTGCTTCCATGTTTTGGCTGTTGTGAATAGTGCTGTTATGAATATAGGGGTGCATGTACCTTTTTGAATTACAGTTTTGTCCTGATATATGCCCAGGAGTGGGATTGCTGGATCATATGGTAATTCTATTTTTAGTTTTCTGAGGAACCTCCATACTGTTTTCATAGTGGCAGCACCAACTTACATTCCCACCAACAGTGTAGGAGGGTTCCCTTTTCTCCACACCCTCTCCAGCATTTGTTGTTTGTAGATTTTCTGATGATACCCATTCTAACCGGTGTGAGGTGATACCTCATTGTAGTTTTGATTTGCATTTCTCTAATAATTAGTGATGTTGAGCAGCTTTTCATGTGCCTCTTGGTCATCTGTATGTCTTCTTTGGAGAAATGTCTATTTAGGTCTTCTGCCCATTTTTTAAATTGGGTTGATTGTTTTTTTAATATTGAGCAGCATGGGCTGTCTATATATTTTGGAGATTAATCCTTTGTCCATTGATTCGTTTGCAAACATTTTCTCCCATTCTGAGGGTTGTCTTCTCATCTTGTTTACAGTTTCCTTCGCTGTGCAAAAGCTTTTAAGTTTCATTAGGTCCCATTTGTTTATTTTTGTTTTTATTTCCATTACTCTAGGAGGTGGGTCAAAAAAGATCTTGCTGTGATTTATGTCAAAGAGTGTTCTTCCTATGTTTTCCTTTAAGAGTTTTATAGTGTCTGGTCTTACATTTAGGTCTTTAATCCATTTTGAGTTTATTTTTGTGTATGGTGTTAGGGAGTGTTCTAATTTCATTCTTTTACAGGAAGCTGCCCATTTTCCCCAGCACCACTTATTGAAGAGACTGTCTTTTCTCCATTGTATATCCTTGCCTCCTTTGTCATAGATTAGTTGACCATAGGTGCGTGGGTTTATCTCTGGGCTTTCTATCCTGTTCCATTGATCTATATTTCTGTTTTTGTGCCAGTACCATATTGTCTAGATTACTGTAGCTTTGTAGTATAGTCTGAAGTCAGGGAGTCTGATTCCTCCAGCTCTGTTTTTTTCCCTTAAGACTGCTTTGGCTATTCAGGGTCTATTGTGTCTCCATACAAGCTTTAAGATTTTTTGTTCTAGTTCTGTAAAAAAAATGCCATTGGTAATTTGATAGGAATTGCATTGAATCTGTAGATTGCTTTGGGTAGTAAAGTCATTTTCACAATATTGATTCTTCCAATCCAAAAGCATGGTATATCTCTCCATCTGTGTCATCTTTGATTACTTTCATCAGTGTCTTATAGTTTTCTGAGCACAGGTCTTTCACCTCCTTAAGTAGGTTTATTCCTAGGTATTTTATTCTTTTTGTTGCAATGGTGAATGGGATTGTGTCCTTAATTTCTCTTTCTGGTCTCTTGGTGGTGGTGTATAGGAATGCAAGAGATTTCTGTGCATTAATTTTGTATCCTGGAACTCTACCAACTCTACCATTGATTAGCTCTAGTAGTTTTCTGGTGGCATCTTTAGGATTCTCTACGTATAGTATCATGTCATCTGCAAACAGTGACAGTTTTACTTCTTCTTTTCCAATTTGGATTCCTTTTATTTCTTTTTCTTCTCTGATTGCCATGGCTAGTGCTTCCAAAACTATGTTGAATAATGGTGGTGAGAGTGGACATCCTTGTCTTGTTCCTGATCTTAGAGGAAATGCTTTCAGTTTTTCATGATTTTGAGAATGATGTTTGCTGTGGATTTGTCATATATGGCCTTTATTATGTTGAGGTAGGTTCCTTCTCTGCTCACTTTCTGGAGAGTTTTTATCATACATGGGTGTTGAATTTTGTCAGAAGCTTTTTTTGCATCTATTGAGGTGATCATATGGTTTTTATTCTTCAGTTTGTTAATATGGTGTATCACGTTGATTTATTTGCATATATTGAAGAATCATTCATCCCTGAGGTAAATCCCACTTGATTATGGTGTTTGATCCTTTTAATGTATTGATGGATTCTGTTTTCTAGTATTCTGTTGAGGATTTTTGTGTCTATGTTCATCAGTGATATTGGCCTGTAATTTTCTTTTTTTGTAGTATCTTTCTCTGGTTTTGGTATCAGGGTGATGGTGGCCTCATAGAATGAGTATGGGAGTGTTCCTTCCTCTGCAGTTTTTTGAAGGAGTTTGAGAAGGATGGGTGTTAGCTCTTCTCTAAATGTTTGGTAGAATTCACCTGTGAAGCCATCTGGTCCTGGAATTTTGTGTGTTGGAAGATTTTTAATCACAGTTTCAATTTCATTACTTGTGATTGGTCTGTTCGTATTTTCTGTTTCTTCCTGGTTCAGTCCTGGAAGGTTATACCTTTCTAAGAATTTGTCCATTTCTTCCAGGTTGTCCATTTTATTGGCATAGAGTTGCTTGTAGTTGTCTCTTATGATGCTTTGTATTTCTGCAGTATCTGTTGTAACCTCTCCTTTTTCATTTCTAGTTTTGTTGATTTGAGTCCTCTCGCTCTTTTTCTTGATGAGTCTGGCTAAAGGTTTATCAATTTTGTTTATTGATCTTTGCTATTGTTTTCTTTGTTTCTATTTCATTTATTTCTGCTCTGATCTTTATGATTTGTCTCCTTCTACTAACTTTGGGTTTTCTCTGTTCTTCTTTCTCTGGTTCCTTTAGGTGTAAGGTTAGATTGTTTGAGATTTCTTGTTTTTGAGGTAGGATTGTACTGCTATAAACTTCCCTCTTAGCACTGCTTTTGCTGCATCCCATAGGTTTTGGATCATTGTGTTTTCGTTGTCATTTGTCTCTAGGTATTTTTTTATTTCCTCTTTGATTTCTTCAGTGATCTCTTGGTTATTTAGTAACGTATTGTTTAGACTCCATGTGTTTGTGTCTTTTACGGGTTTTTTTCTCTGTAATTTATTTCTAATCTCATAGCGTTGTGGTCAGAAAAGATGCTTGATATGATTTCAATTTTCTTAAATTTACCAAGGCTTGATTTGTGACCCAAGATGTGATCTGTCCTGGAGAATGTTCTGTGTGCACTTGAGAAGAAAGTGTAATCTGTTGTTTTTGGATGAAATGTCCTATAAATATCAATTAAATCTATCTGGTCTATTGTGTCATTGAAAGCTTGTGTTTCCTTATTAATTTTCTGCCTGGATGATCTGTCCATTGGTGTAAGTGAGGTGTTAAAGTCCCCCACTATTATTGTGTTACTGTCGATTTCCTCTTTTATAGCTGTTAGCATTTGCCTTATGTATTGAGGTGCTCCCATGTTGGGTGCATATATATTTATAATTGTTATATCTTCTTCTTGGATTGATCCCTTGATCATAATGTAGTGTCCTTCCTTGCCTCTTGTAACATTCTTTATTTTAAAGTCTATTTTATCTGATATGAGTATTGCTACTCCAGCTTTCTTTTGATTTCCATTTGCATGGAATATCCTTTTCCATCCCCTCACTTTCAGTATGTATGTGTCCCTAGGTCTGAAGTGAGTCTCTTGTAGACAGCATATATATGGGTCTTGTTTTTGTATCCATTCAGCAAGCCTGTGTCTTTTGGTTGGAGCATTTAATCCATTCACATTTAAGGTAATTATCGATATGTATGTTCCTATGACCATTTTCTTAATTGTTTTGGGTTTGTTTTTGTAGGTCCTTTTCTTCTCTTGTGTTTCCCACTTAGAGCAGTTCCTTTAGCATTTGTTGTAGAGCTGTATCTTTGTTTGTTTGTTTTTTGTTTTTAATTTATTTATTTTTGGCTGCATTGCGTCTTCGTTGCTGTGCGCAGGCTTTCTCTAGTTGCAGCGAGCAGGGGCTACTCTTCATTGCAGTGCTTGGGCTTCTCATTGCGGTGATTTCTCTTTTTGTGGAGCACGGGCTCTAGGCCCAAGGGCTTCAGTAGTTGTGGCATGTGAGCTCAGTAGTTGTGGTGCGCGGGCTCTAGAGCACAGGCTCAGTAGTTGTGGCACACGGGCTTAGTTGCTTGGCAGCATGTGGGATCTTCCCAGACCAGGACTTGAACCCATGTCCCCTGCGTTGGCAGGCGGATTCTTAACCACTGCGCCACCAGGGGAGTCCCTAGAGCTGGTTTGGTGGTGCTGAATTCTCTTAGCTTTTGCTTGTCTGTAAAGCTTTTGATTTCTCCGTCGAATCTGAATGAGATCCTTGCCGGGTAGAGTAATCTTGGTTGTAGGTTCTTCCCTTTCATCGCTTTAAATATATCATGCCACTCCCTCTGGCTTGTAGAGTTTCTGCTGAGAAATCAGCTGTTAACCTTATGGGAGTTCCCTTGTATGTTATTTGTCATTTTTCCCTTTGTCTTTAATTTTTGTCAGTTTGATTACTATGTGTCTCGGCATGTTTCTCCTTGGATTTATCCTGCCTGGGACTCTCTGCACTTCCTGGACTTGGACGGCTATTTCCTTTCCCATGTTAGGGAAGTTTTCAACTATAATCTCTTCAAATATTTTCTCGGGTCCTTTCCCTCTCTCTTCTCCTTCTGGGACCCCTATTATGTGAATGTTGGTGCATTTAATGTTGTCCCAGAGGTCTCTTAGGCTGTCTTCATTTCTTTTCATTCTTTTTTCTTTATTCTGTTCCACAGCAGTGAATTCCATTTTGTCTTCCAGGTCACTTATCTGTTCTTCTGCCTCAGTTATTCTGCTATTGATTCCTTCTAGTGTATTTTTCATTTCAGTTGTTGTATTGTTCATCTCTCATTGCTTTTTCTTTAATTCTTCTAGGAGTTTGTTCTTTAATTCTTCTAGGTCTTTGTTAAACATTTCTTGCATCTTCTCGATCTTTGCCTCCATTCTTTTTCTGAGGTCCTGGATCATCTTCACTATCATTATTCTGAATTCTTTTTCTGGAAGGTTGCCTATCTCCACTTCATTTAGCTGTTTTTCTGGGGTTTTATCTTGTTCCTTCATCTGGTACATAGTCCTCTGCCTTTTCATTTTGTTTATCTTTCTGTGACTGTGGTTTTCGTTCCACAGGCTGCAGGATTGTAGTTCTTCTTGTTTCTGCTGTCTGCCCTCTGGTGGATGAGGCTATCTAAGAAGCTTGTGCAAGCTTCCTGATGGGAGGGACTGGTGGTGGGTAGAGCTGGGTGTTGCTCTGGTGGGCAGAGCTCAGTAATACTTTAATCCACTTGTCTGCTGATGGGTGGGGCTGAGTTCCCTCCCTGTTGGTTGTTTGGCCTGAGGCGACCCAGCACTGGAGCCTACAGGCTCTTTGGTGGGGCTAATGGCGGGACTCCAGAAGGGCTCACACTAAGGAGTACTTCACAGAACTTCTGCTGCCAGTGTCCTTGTCCCTGTGGTGAGCCACAGCTGCCCCCTGCCTCTGCAGGAGACCCTCCAACACTAGCAGGTAGGTCTGGTTCAGTCTCCTATGGGGTCACTGCTCGTTCCCCCTGGGTCCTGATATGCACACTATTTTGTGTGTGTCCTCCAAGAGTGGAGCCTCTGTTTCCCCCAGTCCTGTCAAACTCCTGCAATCAAATCCTACTAGCCTTCAAAGTCTGATTCTCTGGGAATTCCTCCTCCCAGTGCCAGACCCCCAGGTTGGGAAGCCTGACGTGGGGCTCAGAACCTTTACTCCAGTGGGTGGACTTCTCTGGTATAATTGTTCTCCAGTTTGTGAGTCACCCACCCAGAGGTTATGGGATTTGATTTTATTGTGATTGCGCCCCTCCTACCATCTCATTGTGGCTTCTCCTTTGTCTTTGGATGTGGGGTATTTTTTTTGGTGAGTTCCAGTGTCTTCCTGTCAATGATTGTTCAGCAGTTACTTGTGATTCCAGTGCTCTTGCAAGAGGGAGTGAACGCACATCCTTCTACTTTGCCATCTTGAACCAATGTCCTGTCACTGTTTTCTACTTTAGCAGTTCTAATAAGTGTATGATATCTCTTGGTGGTTTTAATTTACATTTCTGTAATGGCTAATGATATTGAATCTTTTCATATTCTTATTTGTCATCGCTTCTTCAGTGAGACGTCTGTTTTTGTGTTTTGCCCATTTTCTATTTGGATTTTTTATTACTGTTGAATTTTGAGAGTTATTTATATATTCTACGTATGAGTCTTTTGTCAGATACGTGGTTTGGAAATATTGTCTTCCAGTCTATAGCTTGTCTTTTCATTCCCTTAACAGGATCATCCTAAAGCAAAAGTTTTAAGTTTCAGTGAAGTGCAATTTATTTTTTGGATCATGCTTTTGGTGTCAGGTCTAAAAACTGTTCACATATCCTAAGCCCTGAAGATTTTTCTCCATGTTATCTTCTAACATAGGGGATATTTAGGTATTTATCCAAGAAATAAAAAGCATATTCTATCTTTAGGTTGAGAGTCAATTTTTTATCTATGGATGACCAGTTGTTTCAGTACCATTTGTTGAAAGGACTACACTTCCTACATTGAATCACTTTTGCAATTTTGTCAAAAGTCACTTGGCCATGGGAGTTCCTGGTGGTCCAGTGGTTAAGACTCAGTGCTTTCACTGCCATGGCCTTGGTTCCATCCCTGTTTGGGGAACTAAGATCCAGCAAGCCACGTGGCCAAAAAAAAAAAAAAACCAACCCAAAACAACAAGAAAACCACTTGGCCAAACTAAGTTGAAGGGAGGGGTATGCTGGGATTTAAGAAAGATGTTTTTTGTTTGTTTGTTTTTTAAAATTTATTTATTTTTGGCTGCATTGGGTCTTCATTGCTGCACGTGGGCTTCCTCTAGTTGCGGCGAGCAGGGGCTACTCTTCGTTGTGGTGCTCAGCCTTCTCATTGTGATGGCTTCTCTTGTTGTGGAGCACGGGCCCTAGAGCTGCGGGCTTCAGTAATTGTGGCTCGCAGGTTCTAGAGTGCAGGCTCAGTAGTTGTGGCACACAGGCTTAGTTGCTCCACGGCATGTGGGATCTTCCCAGACCAGGGCTCGAACTTGTGTCCCCTGCATTGGCAGGCGGATTCTTAACCACTGCACCACCAGGGAAGTCCCAAGAAAGATGTTTTTTATTCCTCAGGAAATGGAAGCATGCAGGAGTTAGTAGCAACCACGTTAAGACCACAGAGGAGGCAGGCAGCCTTAGTGTGGAGCTATACCAGGAAGAATACCATTGTATGTTAAATAGAGGAAGGAAAGAAATCAGGTCCTTTGTGACATATTTATGCTACTGGAGCAAACTAATCATGACACCTACTTGCTTTGGACTTGAGTTGTGTGAACCAGTAAATTTTTATGGCTTAAAAAAAAAAAACTAGTTGGCCTTACTTGTGTGGGTCTATTTCCCTGTTCTCTGTTTTGTTTTGTTGCACTATGTGTGTGTCTCTCTTCCAACACGACACTGTCTTGATTGCTATAATATTTTGTAAGTCTTAAAATTCGTTAGAGTAACACCTCCCACTTTTTCTTCTTTTTGAAGATTGTTTTAGCTATTCTACAGGGCCTGTGCCTTTACATATAAATTTTGGAATAAGCTTGTCTATATTACAAAACATTTGCTCGTATTTTGATAGGAGTCACAACCTAGAGATCAAAGTGGGGGAAATTGACATCTTTACTATATTGAGTCTTCCAATCCATGAACATTGTATGTCACTCTCTCCATTTATTTACTCTTTAATTTCTTTCATCAGCATTTTTTAAGTTTCAGCTTACAAGTTCTGTGCATATTTTGTTAGAGTTATATCTAAGAATTTCACTTTTTGAACAATTGTAAATGGTGCTGGGTTTTTCATTTCAATTCCACGTGTTCATTGACAATATATAGAAATAGAATAGATTTTAATATGTTGATCTTGTATCCTATGACTTTGCTGAAGTCACTTTCTGGTTCATTGTAAATGGTGCTGGGTTTTTCATTCCAATTCCACGTGTTCATTGACAGTATGTAGAAATAGAATAGATTTTAATATGTTGATCTTGTATCCTATGACCTTGCTGAAGTCACTTTCTGGTTGTAGGAGTTTTCTTGTAGATTCCTTGGGATTTTTTATGTAGACAATCATGTCATCTGCAGATAGCACGGTATTACTTCTTTGTTTCAATCTGCATGTCCTTTCTTTTCCTAGCCTACTGCACTGTCTAGAACTTCTAGCATTATGCTGAAAAAGAATAGTGACAGTGGACATCTTTGGCTTGTTCCTAACCTTAGGTGGGGGGAATTTAGTCTTTTACTGTTAAGTATAATGTTTGCTTTAGGTTTGTGTGGATGCTCTTTATTAAGTTCAGGAAGATCTCCCCTATTCCTTGTTTGTTTGTTTATTTATTTATTTATTTATTTTTATATTTATTTTTGGCTGTGTTGGGACTTAGTTTCTGTGCGAGGGCTTTCTCTAGTTGCGGTAAGTGGGGGCCACTCTTCATTGCGGTGCGTGGGCCTCTTCACTATTGCGGCCTCTCTTGTTGTGGAGCACAGGCTCCAGACGCGCAGGCTCAGTAGTTGTGGCTCACGGGCCTAGTTGCTCCGCGGCATGTGGGATCTTCCCAGACCAGGGCTCAAACCCGTGTCCCCTGCATTAGCAGGCAGATTCTCAACCACTGCGCCACCAGGGAAGCCCTCCCCTATTCCTTGTTTTCTGAGAGTGTCTTTTTCTTTTTCATAAATGGGTGTTAAATTTTGTCACGTGCTTTTTCTGCATCAATGTATATGATCATGTGGTTTTTCTTATTTAGCCTGTTGATATAGTGAATTACATTAACTAATTTTCAAATATTGAACCAGGCTTGCATCCCTGGAATAAACTCCACTTGGTCATGAAGTGTAGTTCTTTTTGCATATTGCCGAATTCTATTTGCTAATGATTTGTAAAGGGTTTTTGTACCTACATTTACAAGGAATATTGGTTTGTAGTTTTCTCTTTTTTTTGTGCTTTCTTTGTTTGCCTTCTGATATCAGGGTAATGGTTGCTTCATAAAATGAAATGGAAAGTATTTTCTCCTCTTCTATTTTCTCAGAGAGATTGTAGAATTGGTTCTAATTCTTCTTTAAAAATTTGGTAGAATTCTCCAGTACAACCATCTGGGCTTAGAGATTTCTTTTGGGGAATTTCTAAACTATGAATTCAATTTCTTTACTAGCTATAGGACTACTTAGATAATCCATTTTATATTGGGTAAGTTGTGGCAGCTTTTATTTTTGAGCAAGTGGTCCATTTCATCTAAACTGTCAAGTTTAGATGCAAACAGTTGTTCATAATATTCCCTTATAGTCCTTTTAATGTTTGTTGGGTCTGTAGTGATATCCTGTTTCATTGTGGATATTGGTTTGTCAGTCTTGCTAGAGTTTGTCAGTTTACCAGTTTTACTGCTTTTCAGAGAACCAGCTTTTTGTGCCATTGATTTTCTCTATTGCTTTTCTGTTTTCAGTTTTATTGATTTCTATTTTTTCTTTTAAAATAGTTTTATTGAGGTATAATTCACATATCATAAACTTCACCCATTTTAAGGGTGACAAGTTAGACCAGTTTTAGTACTTTGTACTGCTATGCAGCCATCCTCACTATCCAGTTTTAGAACATTTCCTTTACCCCAGAGACTTCCTTTATGTCTGTTTGCAGTTAATTCCCACTCCACGCTGAGCCCCAGGCAACCACTGACTTGATTTCAGTCTCTATAGTTTTTCCTTTTGTAGAAATTTCATATAAAATACATAGTTTTTTGTGTTGGCTTTTTTCACTTAGCATAATGTTTTTGAGGTTCTTCCATATTGTAGTATGTATCAGCACTTCATTCCTTTTATTGTTGAATAGTATTTCATTGTAAGGTTATACCACATTCTGTTTATCCATTTAACCATTGATGGACATTTGGGTTGATTCCAGTTTAGGGCTATTGTGAAAAATGTTGCTATGAACATTTGCTACAAGTCTTTTTATGAACATATGCTTTAATTTATCTTGGACATATACCTAGGAGCTCAATTTGATTGATTTCTTTTTTTAAATAAATTTATTTATTTGTTTATTTTTGGCTGCGTTGGGTCTTCGTTGCTGCACGCGGGCTTTCTCCAGTTGCGGCGAGCCTGGGCTACTCTTTGGTCTGGTGCACAGGCTTCTCATTGTGGTGGCTTCTCTTGTTGCATGGGCTCTAGGCACGCGGGTTCTAGAGTGCAGGCTCAGTAGTTGTGGCGCACGGGCTTAGTTGCTCCACGGCATGTGGGATCTTCCTGGACCAGGGCTCGAACCCATGTCCCCTGCATTGGCAGGTGGATTCTTAACCACTGCGCCACCAGAAAGTCCCAATTTGATTGATTTCTGCTATTGAATTTATTATTTTTTGCTTCTGCTTGCTTTGTGTTTATTTAGCTCTTTTTCTAGTTTCTTGAGGTGAGATCATAGTTTATTGATTTGAGAATTTTAATCTTTGTTTAGTGCTATATATTTCCCTCTAGGAATGCTTTAGTTGCATCCCATAAATTTTGATACATTATATCTTCATTTTCATTCAGTTAGTGTATTTTTAAATTTTCTTTAAGACTTACTCTTTAACCCATGGATTATTTAGAATTGTGTTTATTTCCAAATGTTTGGCGATTTTCCTGTTGACTTTCTGTTACTGAATTTTAGTTTAATTTCAGGATGTTCAGAGCGTATATTTTGTGTGATTTCCATTCTTTTAAAATTGTTGAGCTTTGTTTTCTGACCCTGGATACAATCAGAATGTTCCATGGGTGCTTGAATAGAATATGTATTCTGTTTTGTGGTGGGGGGGATGTTCTGTAAGTGTCAATTAGGCCTTATAAGTTAATGGTGTTCCTCACTTTTTTGATATTCTAGTTAGTAATTCTATCAATTATTGAAAAAGTTTTATCAAATGTTCACTTCTTACACATTTTTGTTAGTAGTTCTGTCAATTGTTGTCAAATTGAAGTCTCCACCTATATTTTGGTGGATTTGTCTATTTTACCTTTCAGTTATATGTTTTTGCTTAATGTATTTTGAAGTTCTGTTGTTAAGTGCATACACATTTAAGATGGCTATGTCTTCCTGGTGGACTGACACTCTTATCATTATATAATGTCCCTCTTTGTCCCTTTTAATTTTCTTTGGGTAAATAGACATATGAGATTGTTAAATATTCCTGATACTTGATACATTGACCTTTTTGTCATTTTGAAATATCTCTTTATCTCTGCTAATATGTCTCGTCTTAAGGCCTAATTTTTTCTGATATTAACCTGGCCACTCCAGATTTCTTATAGTTAGTGCTGCATAGTATATCTTTTTCAATTCTTTATATATAAAGTATTTTTTCTGTAGAAGGACATAGTTGAGGCTGTTTTATCCACCACTGATCTTTAATTGGCATGTTCAGATCACTTACATTTAATGTAATATTGATATGATTATGTCCACCATTGTGCTCTTTGTTTTCTCCTTGTCCATGCATCGTTTTTTTTCCTTATGGAACTTTTTATTAATTTAATTTTTATTTTATATTGGAGTATAGTTGATTTACAGTGTTGTGTTAGTTTCAGGTGTACAGCTAAGTGATTCAGTTATACATATACGTATATTCATTCTTTTTCAGATTCTTTTCCCATATAGGTTTTTACAGAATATTGAGTACATTTCCCTGTGCTATACAATAGGACCGTGTTGATTACCTATTTTATATATAGTAGTGTGTGTATGTTAATCCTAAACTCCTAATTTATCCCTCCCTGCCACGTTTCCACTTTAGTAACCATAAGTTTGTTTTCAAAGTCTCTGAGTCTGTTTCTGTTTTGTATATAAGTTCTTTGTATCACTTTTTAAAAAATTCCACAGATAAGTGATATCATATTATGTTTATCTTTCTCTGTCTGACTTACTTCACTTAGATGCACCTAGAGAATATTATACTATGTTGCTGCAAATGGCATTATTTCATTCTTTTTTATGGCTGAGTAATATTCCATTTTGTGTGTGTGTGTGTGTGTGTGTGTGTGTGTGTAATTGCACATCTTCCTTATCCATTCCTCCATCAATGGACATTGAGGTTGGTTCCGTGTCCTGGCTATTGTAAATAGTGCTGCAGTGAACTTTGGTATACATGTATCCATGAGGTTGATATAGCAGTCTATATATATATATATATATATATATATATATATATATACAGGATTGTTTTAAGTTGTTTGTCTTTTAATTTCAAATGCATTTCCAATATCCTGCATTTGTACACTCCTTTTCTCACGATTGCTGGTTTTGATAGCATATTTGTGTGTGGATGATTTCCTTCATTTACTGTATGCTTGCATTTACCAGTGAGCTTTCCCATTTGTAATTTTCTTGTTTCTATTAGTGGCCTTTTCTTTTCCACCTAGAGAAGTCCCTTTAGCATTTGTTGTAAAGCTGGTTTGTTGGTGCTGAATTCTCTTAGCTTTTGCTTGTCTGTAAAGATTTTGATTTTTCTGTCAAATCTGAATAAGAGCCTTGCTGGGTAGAGTAATCTTGGTTGTAGGTTTTCCCCTTTCCTCACTTTAAATGTATCATGCCACTCCCTTCTGGCCTGCAGAGTTTCTGCTGAAAAATCAGCTGATAAAGTTATGGGGGTTCCCTTGTATGTTATTTGTTGCTTTACGCTCGTTGCTTTTATTATTTTCTCTTTGTCTTTAATTTTTGTGAGTTTGATTAATATGTGTCTCTGCGTGTTCCTCCTTGGGTTTATGCTGTATAGGACTCTCTGCACTTCCTGGACTTGAGTGAATGTTTCCTTTCCCATGTCAGGGAAGTTTTCAGCTATAATCTCTTCAAATATTTTCTCGGGCCCTTTCTCTCTCTCTTCGCCTTCTGGGACCCCTATAATGCGAATGTTAGTGCATTTAACATTATCCCAGAGGTCTCCGAGACTGTTCTCATTTCTTTTCATTGTTTTTTCTTTATTCTGTTCCACAGCAGTGATTTCCCCCCATCTGTCTTGCAGGTCACTTGTTCGTTCTTCTGCCTCATTTATTCTGCTATTGATTCCTTCTAGTGTATTTTTCATTTCAGTTATTGTATTGTTCATCTCTGTTTGCTTGTTCTTTAGATATTCTAGCTCTCTGTTAAACATTTCTTATATCTTCTTGGTCTGTGCCTCCATTCTTTTTCTGAGATCTTGGATCATCTTTACTATCATCTCTGAATTCTTTTTCAGGTAGGTTGCCTGTCTCCACTTCACTTAGTTGTTCTTCTGGGTTTTTATCTTGTTCCTTCGTCTGTAACATATTTCTCTGCCGTCTCATTTTGTCTAACTTTCTGTGGTTGTGGTCTTCTTTCCACAGGCTGCAGGATCGTAGTTCTTCTTGCTTCTGGTGTCTGCCTCCTGGTGGGTGAGGGTGGTCCAGGTGCTTGTGCAGGCTTCCATGTGGGAGGGACTGGTGCCTGCCCACTGGTGGGTGGAGTTGGGTCTTGTCCCTCTGATGGGGAGGGCCATGTCAAGGGGTGTGTTTAGCGGTGACTGTGAGCTCAGTACAACTTTAGGCAGCCTGACTGCTGATGGATGGGGCTGTGTTCGCCATCACTGGTTGTTTGGCCTGAGGGGTCCCAGCACTGGAGCCTGCAGGCTGTTGGCCAGGTCTCAGTGCCAAAATGACGACCTCCAGGAGAGGTCATGCCAATCAATATTCCCTGGGGCCTCCGCCACCAGTGTCCTTACCCCTACAGTGAGCCACAGCCAACCCCACCTCCCCAGAAGACCTTCCAAGGCCTGCAGGTAGGTCTAGCTCAGGCTTCTATGGAGTCATTGCTTTGTGCTGGGTCCCAGTGCACGTGAAATCTTTGTGCATCTTCCAAGAGTGGAGTCTTCATTTCCCCCAGTCTTGTGGAGCTCCTGCACTCAAGCCCCACTGTCCTTAAAAGCCAAATGCTCTGGGGGCTCCTCCTCCCAATGCAAAACCCTCAGACTGGGGAGCCTGACGTGGGGCTCAGAACTCTCACTCCTCTGGGTGATCCTCTGCGATATAATATTTTTTTCCAGTTTGTGAGTTGCCTACCCAGTGGGCCTGGGATTTCTTCTTCCTTTTTTTTTTTTTTTTTTTTGCCATGCCATGCAGCTTGCAGGATATCAGTTCCCTGACCAGGGATTGAAACCAGGCCATGGCAGTGAAAGCACCAAATCTTAACCACTAGGCCACCAAGGAATGCCTTATGGGATTTCTTTATATCATGAAAGTGCTACTCCTAACATCCTGTTGTGGCTTCTTCTTTGTCTTTGGATGTAAAATATCTTTTTTGGTTGGTTCCAGTCTTTTTTGTCGATGGTTGTTCAGCAGTTGTGATTTTGGCGTTTTCGTGAGAGGAATTGGGCTCAAGTTCTTCTACTCCACCAATTTGTCCGGAATCAAGGGGCTGCTTTTAGTTTGGGTGCTTGTTGCCTCTTTCCTCAGTGTGTGCTGGCTGTTATCCCCTTGATATGGTGTGTGTAGGTGCAGCAGCCCCATGCACGCTTCTGGTTCGGTGGGGGCAGCAATTGGAGTCTGTTCACCACCCATGTGTGCTCTCCATCCATTGTTAATTTCTTCTTTTATCATTTCCTGCCTTCTTCTAGATTATTGTTTAGTATTCTGTTTTGTCTCTGATATTAGTTTATTAAGTATCCTCTTTGATTTTTAAGTATTTGTTCTGGGGTTTACATTATGCATCTTTAACTTATGACCATAAATGTAATAGAATTTGAGTAATATTACACCACTTTAACAGTATACTTCCATTTCCCCTCCTTTGTTTTTTAGTGCCATTGTTGCCACACATTTTACTACCATAGTATTTTAAGCCCCACAATACATTGTTATTATTTTTGCTTTAGGTAATCATTTATCTTTTAAAGAAATTTAAACGTGAAAAGTCTTTAATATGCAACCTACATTTTTATCATTTCTGTCACTTATTCCTTACACAGACCCAAGTTTCCATCGGTGTCACTTTTCCTTTTGACTAAAGAGCTTTCTTTAATGTTTCTTGTAGTATAGATCTTCTGGTTATACATTTTCTAGGTTTTTGTTTGTCTGAAAAAAAAATCTTTACTTTCATTTTTGAAAGGTACTTTTGGTGGATATAGAATTCTAGGTTGCCAATTTTTTTCTTTCAGCACTTTAAAGATATTCTTCCTCCTTCTTCTGCCTTGCATTATTTTTGATGCGAAGTCTGCAATCTTTCTTATGTTTGTTCTCCTGTATTTCCTCTGACTGCTGCTAAATTTTTCTCTTTATCAATGGTTTTCAAAACTTTGATTATGATGGACCTTGGTGTGTTTTTCTTTATTGTGTGTTTTCTTTATGGTGCATTTTCTTTGTGGTGTGTTTAATCCTACTTGGGGTAGCATACTTGAACTTCTTGATTCTGTGGGTCTATAATTTTCTTTAGATTTAGGAAGTTTGGGGCTATATTTATTCAAATACTATTTATCACATGCACACACACACACATACATACAAAATTAGAGAACTCCAATTTCACTTATGTTAGACCACTTGATATTTTCCCACAGGTTGCTGAAATGCTGTTCATTTTTTTTCAATCTTTTTTTCTCTGAAAATTGCCTCCAGGTAAAATAACAGAGATCCTGGGGCTCATCTCATTGCTTCCCTTCTCTCAGTCTTGCATTCTGTTTGAGCCAATGGCTAAAAGCATTTTTCTACATATTTTCATCAATTTTCTATTTGTTTATAGTGGTATGACTAGTTCCACATTGTCAGAAGAAAAGGTTTTCGCTTTGCTTTTTGCACTAACAATATATTCTGGAAATCATTCTATATCATTTTACAAAGATCTTTCTTTGTAGCTTCATAAAACTCCATTGTATGTGTACGTATCATAGTCTATTCAACCAACTATAGTTTTCCATTTAGGTAGCTTTCAGTCTTTTTGCAATTACAAATAATGCTGTAATGAATAACCTGGTTCATATATGTATTTTCATAATTTTTGAGGTGTATATTTAGGGTAAATTTCTAAAAGTGTGATTGCTAAGTCATAGGGCAAGTGCATATGTAGTTCTGTTAGATATAACTATTTCCCTATATACAGATTGTACCATTTTGCATTCCAATAGATGAGAATGTTTATTTTCCCATAGCCTAATCTATAGAATATGTTGTCAAGCTTTTTAATTTTTGCCAATCTGATCAGTTTTTAAAATCTCAAAATCATTTTAATTAGAATTTCTCTCATTACTGTTGAAGTTAAATACCTTTTCATATGTTTAAGAGCCAGTTTATCTTTTTAAAAAATTGTTCATGTTTTATATTCATTATTCTATTTTCTATCTTCTAGATTTTTTTTAGTATTTTGTCTTTTAGAAAGTTATTTATATGTTTAGAGATATTAGCCCTTTGTCCAAGATATAAGTTGCAAATATTTTCTCCTAGCTTGTCATTTGCCTTCAACTTTGTTTATGGTATTTTTTCACTGCAATGTTTTCCCCCCTTTATTTTTATGTAACCAAATGAATCAGTCTTTTCCTATATTGCACTTAGGTTTTGAGTCATAGTTAGAAAGCCTTGTCCCACACTCAGGTTGTAGAAAAATCCATCAGTTTTCTTCTAGTACTTGTATGGTATTTTGGTTTGTACATTTAGATCCCTGATCTATATGGACTTTATTCTTGTGTGTGCTGAGGTATGGAACTAATTTTATCTTTTTTTTCTAAGTGGCTATCCAGTTGTCCCAGTACTGTTTATTAAAAACTTCATCCTTGTCTCGGTGATTTGAGATTGCATCTATATCATGTACTAAACTTCTATATTGCCAGAAGGTTTTAAAGATCAGAAAGTCACACTTCTTTCTCACTCAAAGTTATCATTATATATTGAAGTCAATTACTTTGTTTAGAAATATAACTCAGCCGTACAAGGCTACCTGTTTCAAAAAAATGATAATAATTTAGGTAACAATATAATAGCATGCTGGGGAAAAATTAAACAAATTTCATCTCTCTAAGGAGACTTAAGGTCTCTTGGGATATTTTCATATGGACAAATTTAGCAATTTTTTGTGGGTAGTTTCCTGGCATACTTAAGCTTTGTGGTGTAATAAACAGTAATAGTACTGATGTGATCAAGACTAGAAGAGATTATCACTCAAATAGAAGGGAGAGGTAAACCTCTTTTTTTTTTTTTTTTTTTTTTTTGCTTAAACTTTGACCTCTAAACCACTGATCGTAGTTCCAAAATATTTTAATGAAATAATTTCTTATTCTTAAGGTTCATAGATCATCTTTTCAAATCAAAGTATGTAAAATATTTTTTCACATAAATAAACTTCAGGTGAACTTCACAGAAATATTAAGGCTAAACCATTCAGCTTCCACCAAATCCTTGAATATCCCACCTGTCTGAATTGTGATACATGTTGATCTATTGATTATCTGTTTTTATATAATTTCTCCTTAAATTATCCCTTAATTTGACCTTAGGATGTTCCTCAAATCAGCAAATTAGATTGAATTCAAAGATTACTAGATGATATTTAGGCTTTTAGGGGATAATACATATGTTTTTCCTTGAATTCATTAATTTAATAGTATCATGAGTAAGATTTTCTGATATTATTAATCCTCTTGGAATAAATAATATTAGGTAATTACCTAATATTTAAAAAATAATATTAGGCAATACTTATGGAGAGCTTCTCTGTGCCAGGCAAGGCCATTTTCATGGGCATGTGAACTGTGCAGTCATACTGGTTCCCAACCTTAGAAGGGCCCTGCATTTGGTTTAATGCTCTGCTGTCATCATCTTGAAATTGTAGTAATTTTTTAACAGGGAGCCCCCTGTTTTCATTTTGTGCTCGTCCTGCAAATTATGTAGCCAGTCCTGGTACCAAGCACTGTGTTTAGCAAGGAGAGTATATAATTTAATATATATTTTTGAAAGATTCTTCAGGTTTCCACATGTGAAATGGAGTTTAGGGAAAGCAAAAGAGGAAGTAAGAAAACCAGAGAGGAAGCTGACAGTATTTAAGGTGACTTTGTCTCAGGTGGTAGCGGTAGAGGGGAAAGTAATTGATAGATTCAAAGTATATTTTGAAGGTAGTAAGCATTGACATGAACTGGTAATGAATTAAATGTTGGAATGTAGAAAAAGATGTTAAGGATGACCTGAGAATTTTTGACTAGACTAGAAGTGTCCATTATTAGATGAGGAACATTGGAGACAGAACATTTTTGAGGGTGTGGTTAAGAGTTGGGTGTGACATGCTAAGTGAAAGAAGCTAGATACAAAAGGCTATGCATTTTTAAAATTTTTTAAGTTGAAGTATAGTTGATTTACAGTGTGGCAGCAGAGTGACTCAGTTACACACATATACACTCTTTTTAATATTCTTTTCCACTATGGTTTATCCCAGGAGATTGGGTATAGTTCCCTGTGCTATACAGTAGGACCTTGTTGTTTATCCCTTCTATATGTAGTAGTTTGCATCAACCAACCCCAAACTCACAGTCCATTCCTCTCTCTCCCCCTACCCCTTGGCAACCACAAGTCTGTTCTCTATGTCTATGAGTCTGCTTCTGTTTTGTAGATAAGTTCATTTGTGCCATTTTTTAGATTCCACATATAAGGGATATCATATGGTATTTGTCTTTCTCTTTCTAACTTAGTTTGATAATCTGTAGTTGCATCCATGTTGCTGCAAATGGCATTATTTTGTTCTTTTTTATACTGTGTAATATTCCATTGTATATATGTACCACATCTTTATCCATTCATCTGTCAATGGACATTTAGGTTGTTTCCATGTCTTGGCTATTGTGAATAGTGCTGCTATGAATATAGGGGGGCATGTATCTTTTTGAATTATAGTTTTGTCCAGATATACACCCAGGAGTGGAATTACTGGATCATATGGTAATTCTATTTTTAGTTTTCTGAGGAACCTCTGAACTGTTTTCCATAGTGGCTGCACTAACTTACATTCCCATCGACAGTGTAGGAGGGTTCCCTTTTCTCCACACCCTCTCCAGCATGCGTTATTTGTAGACTTTTAAATGATGGCCGTTCTGACCGGTGTGAGGTGGTACCTCATTTGCAGCTTTGATTTGCATTTCTCTAATAATTAGTGATGTTGAGCATCCAAAAGGCTATGCATTTTATAATTCCCTTTTTTGTGAAATTTCTAGAAAAAGGAAAACTATATAGAAAATCAGTCAGTGGCTACCTGAAGCTGGGGGTGAGAGCAAGGATTGACTGCAGACAGGCATGAAGGATTTTCGGGGTTGATGGGAGTATTCTAAAATTGGATTGTGGTATTGGTTGTGTAACTGTATAAAATTGCTAAAAATCATTGATTGTCCAAGTGAGCTGTATGGTAAGTACAAAGCTGTTAAAAGATTAAAATAAAAGATTGAGATACCAGTGATTATGTCAAGGAGTACTATTATTATTATTCCCATTTTATAGATAAAGAAAATAAAAGTTAAAAATAAAAGCTTCGTGGTTACATAGCTACTAAGTATAATGTCCAGTATTGGAACTCAAGTCTTTTTGACACTAAGGCCTTACTGTTGAACACTATAATATATTCACTTTCTATTTTAAAATTGTTTGCTGCATCTTGTTGATCTAAGACTCTCTTGGAATTATAAAACAGAGAGGAAAGAAGATTAGAGACTGGAAAATTCCATTGATCCTGTCTGGTACTTCCATTTCCCCTGGATATAGGTGACAGCAAGTTTTATGTCCAGTGTGAGTTATATTACCACACCTTGCTTGGCTCTTTGGCAAACTATGTTTTCTCTTTCAAATCATTAGGTTAAGAAATAGTTTCATTAGCGCCACTGGTAGCTTAAAAGACTGACTGTATCTTCCAAAAATGCTTTCTCCTAGGGAAAATGGATACACACGAATATATATAGTCCTTACTGCATTTAATGATTACTATGCCATTAGCATAAAGATTCTATATTAATAAGCCTTAAGTATGGGGAGATGTTGGTCAAAGGGTACAAATTTTCAGTTATAAAATGAATGAGTTCTGGAATCCGATGTACAACATGGTGACTATAGTTAACAATATTGTAGTGTAACTTGAAATTTGTTAAGAGAGTAGGTCTTAAATGTTCTTACCACACACCTTAAAAAATGGTAACTAGGTGAGGTGATGGATGTGTTAACTATATTGTGTTGATCATCTCACAATATATACATATATTAAATCATCATGTTGTACACCTTAATTTATATAATTTTGTTTGTCAATCATACTTCCATAAAGCTGGGAAAAATGAAGCATCAAGTGCCTACTGTGCTAGTCACTGAGGAGGCAAGTCATAATCAAAACAGGCATGGTCTCTGCCTTCTTGAAGCTTTATTTTTTTAGTGGGAGAGGCAGGCACTATGCTTAAACAAAATATAATTATAAAATTTTAAATTGTGCTAGGTTCAATAAAGGAAAATATAGGGTTCTCTGTGGGAGCATAACAAAGGATCCTGGTTTTAAGTGGGGCCTAAGGAAGACCTCTATTAGGAAACAACATTTAAACTGAGACCTGAAAGATTTGTAGAAATAAGCAAAAGCAAAGGAAAGGAAGGGAAAGAAGCTTTCCTAGGAGAAAAAAGCATGAGGAGCTTGGTTGATGACCACACTGAAAGC
The DNA here is from genome assembly GCF_028564815.1 of Eubalaena glacialis. Lineage (NCBI taxonomy): Eukaryota > Metazoa > Chordata > Mammalia > Artiodactyla > Balaenidae > Eubalaena > Eubalaena glacialis. The sequence continues at coordinate 119,002,480 of NC_083719.1, forward strand.
AGTGTAATAAAATATTGAGAGAAGGGGAAGGCTTGAGAATTTGGATACTATGCAAAGGATTTGGTATTTTATTTCTAGAGTAGTGAGTGAGATGCTGCTGAGAAGTTTTGAGCTGGAGAATCTTCTGATTCAATTAAAATTTTAAGATCACTCTTGCTACTTTAAACAATGGATCCAAGGAGGGTTCTGCTGGCTTATGAAGAGGTCTTAGGAAAACTATGGGCCTTATTGTTAAAGGGAAAACTACTTCAGCTTTTAAAAGCTAGTTTTTGAAAACCAGAATGTCAATTAAGTGATGGTGAATAGGGAAAAAATGACTGATAAATTGGTATGTCTGAAAAACCTACTAGATCAGTGCTTCTCAAACTTTAATGTACATTCAGATCACCCTGGCTTTTTGTTAAAATGCAAATTCCAATTCAGTAGGTCTGGAGTGGGGCATTTCTGCATTTCTAACAGCTCCCAGGTGATGCCCATGCCATTGGTCCTTGGCTCACACTTTGAGTAGCAAGTGGCTGGGCTACTATATATGTTCTAAATTCTATATTCTAATCTTCTAATACCTATCAGCCTTCTTGGTGGTATGGACAATTGTCAAATTTGAGTATATAAAACTGGAGGTTTTAACAGAGAAAGTATTGAGGACATAGAGAGACAGGTCAAATATGGCTTTTCATCTCTTCAATAAATATCCTATATATACTTACTTCCTATATACCTATCTAACCTCTCTGCCTACCACCCTTCCTCAAGGTTCAGTTAAAATTCAGAAAGGACTATATGCAACCAAAGTGGTGTCCAAGATAAGTGCACAGAAATAGTATGAGGTTCTTTACATCTAGTATCTAATGGGGTGATGTGCATCATTAATTAAGACTTACTATGTGCCAGGATTTTATCTGCCTTATTCATTTAATAAGATAGGAACTCAGGAACCCTTAGAGGGTAGTTTCTTGTCTAAGGATGTACAACTCAGTTCTAACTTATAGCATAGCTGACTCTCTTATTCATTATCCTAATCATTATTATTTTGTTTGACTACAATCCTAAATGCAGAAAACTTCAGGCTCTTTATTCTGTGGCTAAAGGCTTTGTATTTCTGATATCCCAATCATTTTATAAAGGTCCCAGGTAGTAAATAAAACCTGGTCTTTTTTCTTTTTCTTTTCTGTTTTTTTTGGGGGGGGGGAGTGAAGAGGGGGTATTATTCTTTATTAGCAATGCAACTTCTCTTTGTGGTATGCCATATGATCTTGAGAAACAAATTGATCAAGTAAAGGGAAACTTTAGAGATGCTCTCTGATTGAGGTTATGCTTGTTGGGACAAACAGAATAGAAAAATTTCACATTGCTCCCTGGTTGTTAAGAAATAAGAGCTAAGCAGCAACATCCAATTTAAAAAGAAATCTGAATTGTACTTTTAAATTTCATAAAACAAAGTTAAACCAAACAGATGGTAGCTCCTGTAGATTTTCTCTACTGAGGAAGTGACCCGCAGTTCTACAGTCTCATTTGGTAAAGATATAACTGAAATTGTCAACACCTCCACAGAAATGCTAAATGCCTCGCCACAATATGGTCCAGCTAGGTAAGTTTAACCTAGTCCTCCAACAAACCAGATAACGTTGTGTGGTTTTCGGTTTGGTTTGAACCCCCTTCTTGGGATTAAAGACAGCAGTTGAAGTGTTTAATAGGCCTTAGTTCGGCTTGAAGACTTGCAGAAAGGCCAGCTCCATCACCCTGCAGTTAGCTTTACAGCTAAGGTGGGTTTCCGATGCGCGGATACTGCCAAGGAGCTCTGGCTGTAAACTCTGGAAGGAAGCCAAAGGAAAGAAGTTCCTGGCGCTAGCGCTGGTCCCGCTCAGAGAGCCGGGCGCTGGCGCATTCTTCGTGCAGTTATTGGCTGGGACTCTGCGTGCCGCTGTCGGCCAATGAAGAAGCTGGAGATCTGGCCCCGGCCCGTCCCCTCTCCGCGCCGCGGGATGAGGCAGAGACCGAATCGCCGGCGAGCAAATCAACGGCATCCTGAAAGCCATGTCCGACTCGGAGCCCAGCGCCCGAGCGTTAACCCGCTGAAAGTTTCTCAGGAAAGAAGCCGGGCCGGTCTGGACCCCCGCTAAGAGGAACTGCCTTTGAGTGAGATGGTCCCAGAGGCCTGGAGAGGTGGACTGGTAAGCACTGGGAGAGTGGTGGGAGTTTTGCTGCTTCTTGGTGCCTTGCATAAGGCTTCCGCCGCCGTCATTCGCTATGAGATCCTGGAGGAAAGAGAGAAGGGTTTCGCGGTGGGAAACGTGGTTAGGGACCTTGGCTTGGATCTCGGCAGCCTGTCAGCCCGCAGGCTCCGGGTGGTGTCCGGAGCTAGCCGAAGATTCTTTGAGGTGAACTGGGAGACGGGAGAGATGTTCGTGAACGACCGCCTGGATCGAGAGGAGCTATGTGGGACGCTGCCCTCCTGCACCATAACTCTGGAGTTGGTAGTGGAGAGGCCGCTAGAGCTGTTCAGCGCGGAAGTGGTGATCCAGGATATCAACGACAACAATCCCTCTTTTCCTACCCGGGAAATGAAATTGGAGATTAGCGAGGCTGTGGCGCCGGGGACGCGCTTTCCTCTCGAGAGCGCGCACGATCCAGATGTGGGAAGCAACTCTTTACAAACCTATGAGCTGAGCCGAAATGAGTACTTTGCGCTTCGCGTGCAGACGCGGGAAGACAGCACCAAGTACGCGGAGCTGGTGCTGGAGCGCGCCCTGGACCGGGAGCGAGAACCAGATCTCCAGCTGGTGCTGACAGCGTTGGACGGAGGAACTCCGGCTCGCTCGGCCAGCCTTCCTATTCGAATCGTCGTGCTGGACGCAAATGACAATGCGCCCACCTTCAACCAGTCCTTGTACCGGGCGCGCGTCCTGGAGGATGCACCCCCCGGCACTCGCGTCGTGCAAGTCCGTGCAACGGATCTGGATGAAGGCCCCAACGGCGAAATCATTTACTCCTTCGGCAGCCACAACCGCGCTGGCGTGCGGGAACTATTCTCCTTAGACCTTGTAACTGGGGTGCTGACAGTCAAGGGTCGACTGGACTTCGAAGACGCCAAACTCCATGAGATTTACATACAGGCCAAAGACAAGGGCGCCAATCCTGAGGGAGCACATTGTAAAGTTTTGGTAGAGGTTGTGGATGTAAATGACAATGCCCCGGAGATCACAGTCACCTCCGTGTACAGCCCAGTCCCCGAGGATGCACCCCTAGGAACTGTCATTGCTTTGCTCAGTGTGACCGATCTGGATGCTGGGGAGAACGGGCTGGTGACTTGCGAGGTTCCACCAGGTCTCCCTTTTAGCCTTACATCTTCCCTCAAGAATTACTTTACTTTGAAAACTAGCGCAGCCCTGGATCGGGAGACTGTGCCAGAATACAACCTCAGCATCACGGCTCGAGACGCGGGAACCCCTTCCCTGTCAGCCCTCACGACAGTGCAGGTGCAAGTGTCCGACATCAACGACAACCCTCCACAATCTTCCCAGTCTTCCTATGATGTTTACGTTGAGGAAAATAACCTCCCCGGTGTTCCAATACTAAACCTAAGTGTCTGGGACCCTGACGCCCCGCAGAATGCTCGCCTTTCCTTCTTTCTCTTGGAGCAAGGAGCTGAAATAGGGCTAGTGGGTCGCTATTTCACGATAAATCGTGACAGTGGCATCATATCATCCTTAGTGCCCCTGGACCATGAGGATCGGCGGGAGTTCGAATTAACAGCTCATATCAGCGATGGGGGCACTCCTGTCCTGGCCACCAACATCAGCGTGAACATATTTGTCACTGATCGCAATGACAATGCCCCCCAGGTCCTATACCCCCGGCCTGGCCAGAGCTCGGTGGAGATGCTGCCTCGAGATACCTCGGCAGGCCACGTGGTCACGCGTGTGGTAGGCTGGGACCCGGATGCAGGGCACAACGCCTGGCTCTCCTACAGAGTCTTGGGAGCCCCCAACCAGAGCCTTTTTTCTGTGGGACTTCACACGGGTCAAGTCAGCACTGCCCGCCCAGTCCAGGATACAGATTCGCCCAGGCAGACTCTCACGGTCTTGATCAAAGACAATGGGGAGCCATCGCTGTCCACCACCGCGACCCTGAGTGTGTCAGTAATCGAGGAATCTCCTGAAGCCCGAGCTGAGTTCCCCTCCGGCTCTGCCCCCAGGGAGCAGAATAAAAATCTCACCTTTTATCTACTTCTCTCTTTAATCCTGGTCTCCGTGGGGTTCGCAGTCACAGTATTGGGAGTGATCGTATTCAAAGTTTACAAATGGAAGCAGTCCAGGGATCTATACCGAGCGCCCGTGAGCTCCCTGTACCGAACACCAGGGCCTTCTCTGCACGCGGACGCCGTGCGGGGAGGCCTGATGCCTCCACACCTTTACCATCAGGTGTACCTCACCACTGACTCAAGACGCAGCGACCCGCTGCTGAAGAAACCAGGTGCCGCCAGCCCACTGGCCAGCCGCCAGAACACTCTGCGGAGCCTCGATCCAGTGTTCTATAGGCAAGTCTTGGGTGCAGAGAGCTCCCCTCCTGGACAGGTAAGGGTTAGCAAGTCATCCTGGAATGATATTAATGCTTTTTGATTCCTGCATCAGTTTCAGGAAAGTATAGCCACCTTTATTTTCAGTGATCAAGATGTTTTCCTAATGATGCATCCACATTTTCACTTGGCCTTTCCCAGATCAAACGTCGTGCCTTTGGGGGAGGGGGATGGCCCAGCTAGAGTGTGGTTTGTGATCCCACACAGTGTGGAGTTAATTGACTTATCTGTGGACACAATTCACATGCTCAGCACTCACTTGCCATAGCAGCTAACCAATCCTGCTAAAGGGCCATTAAGCTATAACTCACCATCTCAGCACTCGGAGCTTAGCTCGGTGTCATTTGCATTGAGTACAAGCTGATGAATACCTCTAACCAGTGGCAGCTGCTAGGAATATAAAAACTACCTCATCTGTCCATCTTTCAAATGATTGCCACATCTGCATTAAAGCTATTGGTTTGCTGATAATTTTCCTTTGACTACACAGATCCTGTACCTCATTCTCAGATGACTTTCTATGAAAGAAATAAAATTCTAGGGTCCTTTAAATTTTATTTCAAGCACAGTGCTGGAAATTATGTGGACATTACTCACAAAAAATTTTTATGTTATGATAGTAATACATGTGCATTATAGAAAATTTGGAAAATATGTAAAAGTATAAGAAAAAAATTAAAACTAATTATATTCCCCAAATCCAAAGGTAACCACCATTCATTATAAAAGTAAAAGTAATCATTTATTTTGAAGATAGATCCAGACAATCCAGAAGAACATAAAGTACAAAATGAAAATTCTTCTTGCCCAAAGTGTTATTTCCTATCCTTTCATCATTTTTCTTGGGTATACACATAGTGTGAAAGGTAGGTAAATTCATATCCTGAGAAAAAGATAAAGCTTTCATTTATTCAGGATGGTGTGCAGGTCTTTGTTTTGGAGTGAAATTAAACACACTTCCATTTGTGGGAGAACAACTGTTACTTTGTTACTAATAAGTGTATTATTGCTATCAAGCCTTGGGTTTGGCAGTTAGACACTTACCATCTATGAGTCCATGGCCAAGTTAATCTCTTTTCTAGACCCTTTTTCACATGCAAAAAGGGAGTAACAATGGTTTTATAACATTAGTGCATGATATAATATATGCACAGTGCCTGGTGTATCAAAAGGGTTAAAAAATTCTTAGCTATGACTAATATTTTTTTTATTAGTTCTTAACCCACTCCAAATCTTAATTAAACACACTTTAGTAATGGACAAACCTGGAGACAGTCAAAGATGACAAAGTAGAGGCATAGATGGAAAGGCTAAGGAAGGATGAAAGCCAGAGAGAAGCAGCTGCTGCTTTTCTGGTCAGACTGGAAAACAACTGGCATTTTCCCGCGGACTATGTTCTCAAACTTGGTTGCACACCAGAATTACCTAGGGACCTTTTAAAAATTCTGAAGCCCAGGCCACATCCCAGATGGATTAAAGCATAATCTCTTGAGATGGGACACAGGCATCAGTATTTTTTTTTTATTTGATTTATTTATTTTTGGCTGCGTTAGGTCTTCGTTGCTGCTCACGGGCTTTCTCTAGTTGCGGCGAGCGGGGGCTACTCTTCGTTGCGGTGCGCAGACTTCTCATAGCGGTGGCTTCTCGTGTTGCAGAGCACGGGCTCTAGGCGCGTGGGCTTCAGTAGTTGTGGCACGCGGGCTCAGTAGTTGTGGCGCACGGGCTTAGTTGCTCCGCGGCATGTGGGATCTTCCCAGACCAGGGCTCAAACCCATATCCCCTGCATTGGCAGGCGGATTCTTAACCACTGCACCACCAGGGAAGGCCCAGGCATCAGTATTTTTTGAAGGTCCCCAAGTGATTTCAATGTGAAGACGAATTTGCAAAGCATTGCCCTAGGACCTGCCAGTCTATCAGTTAGCATGTTTTTGAAGCAAAGTGTTATTCTGGTGTTCACAGAACCAGCAGCCAGCCTTATTGGGCCAAACTGAACTTTAAAAAATTCTGTGATGTTATTTCCCAACCTTAAAATATCATATAGAATAGCTCTAGGAGAGCATTGTAAGGAAGACATAAGATATTTCAGTCATCTGAAGAAAAAATCTTCCTCAACGACTGGCACCTGGGCAACTATTTCTTTAAAAATCTAGAGCTAGGCAATGGGTATGGGGTTTCTTTTGGGAATGAAAATTTTTTTCTATAACTATACTATGGTGATGGTTGCATCATTTTAGTATATGTGAATATACTAAAAACCATTGAATTGTACATTTTAAAGGGATGAATCATGTGTAATGGATGAATTATATATAATAATATATAATTATTTATATATAAATAATTATATATTATTTATATAGCTCAATAAAGGTGTTTTAAAAATCTAGAGAGGGGAGAATCACATACCTGGCATAAAAAGGTCAAGTCTAGGATGTGTAGGATTCAGGCTTTATGATCTTCCAGTTCTAGTAATATAGATTGTATGCCTGTTTGTTTTGCTGTGAACTTGCAAATAAAAGGGATTGAGACCTATAAGAGGTCTAGTTCTTTGATATTAAAGGCATCAGTAAAGGACCAGTTTATGGTTACAGGGATGACAAACTGGTAGAAAAATGATTTAAGATGTTATAGAAAGAGGGGCTTCCCTGGTGGCGCAGTGGTTAAGAATCCGCCTGCCAATGCAGGGGACACGAGTTCAAGTCCTGGTCCAGGAAGATCCCACATGTCGTGGAGCAACTAAGCCCGTGAGCCACAACTACTGAGCCTACGCTCTAGAGCCCACGTGCCACAACTGCCAAAGCCGGTGTGCCTAGAGCCCGTGGTCTGCAACAAGAGAAGCCACCGCGAGGAGAAGCCCGCACACCGCAATGAAGAGTAGCCCCCCGCTCGCCGCAACTAGAGAAAGCCCTTGCGCAGCAACGAAGACCCAACGCAGCCAAAAATAAAATAAATAAAAAATAAATACATTAAAAAAAAATGATGTTATAGAAAGAGGCTTTATTTCTTTCTAGAAAGACCAGAGGTGGCAGTGGGGAGATCCTAGTACTGCAGTTACTAGTTGAGCTTTACACAAGTCTCCTAACCTTTCTGATCTTCAATGTTCTCATCTATAAAATCTTCCAAAATTGTGTAACAGTGAAAAGTAATGCATATAAAATGTATACTCAATATAAAGTACTCATATAAAGTACAAGTATTCAGTAGATATTTGTTGAACTAATAATTAGTGATAATATCATTTTACCATTTATTGAACATCCCTATGTACCAGACACTTTCAAAGATAAAAAGACACAGTCCCTGCCGCTATGGTACGCAGGGTACTGTAGGAGACAGACACGCACACACACCCACAAAAACGATAATGGAGATCTGTATAATACAAGAAGCAATGGGAGCAAAGGAAAAGAAACACCTAAGCCTGGGGAAATCAGGGAGACTTCATAGAGGTGATGATGCTTGATATGAGAACAAAAGGTTGAGTAGTAGTTTGTCAAATAATAAAGGGGAAAAGGGGGTAGAGAGGGACCCTTGCAGGAGATTCCATGCAGAAGGATTATGATTTTTCATTATTGCTGAATCTTAAAGTGTGTTTGTAAAACAATCTTTGCAGGAGATAAAGTGAAGCAAGTAGGCAGGAGTTAAATCTTGAGTTACCTTTACGCCATGCCAAGGAGTTTTTATTTTATTCTGTATCCATGATAGTCATTGCAGAATTTTGAACTGACATAAATGTGATGTCATCAGGGTTTTTTGTTTGTTTTGGAGAGATTATTCTGGCAGCCACAAATGAAATGGATTGGGGATATTGGGACTGTAGACAAAAAAAAAAAAAAAAATTAGAAGGCTATTATAGTATTTGAGAAGATTGATAAATGCTTGAACCAGCACAGTGACAGTATAGATGGAAGTAACTATAGTGAAATTATCAGCACTCATTCATTGACATGATAAAGGGAATGAGGGAGAGGAATGAGTCAAGGATGACCCTCCTTACTCCTCTCCATTGTGACTGACCCAGCTTGGGTGGCTAATGGTGTCATTCCACTGAGATAGTGAATCCTGGCATAACCACCTGATAGGTCAGATTGATTGACATCTCCATCATTCCCATGGGAGGAGGTTTAGGTGTTTGGGAGTAAAAGAACACAGAAAGCAGATACCTCCCTTTGAGAGCAGAGTGTTGGTTGCTGGCCTCACCATCAAAAGGATATTCTTGAGGATCAAGGGCTTGGGAAAACGCCTGGGGAGGATAACCTCAGGTTTTGCCACTGGTTTTGGCAGCCTAGGTGAGGATTCAGATGAATTAAAAAAATCTCATGTCCAAATCAGGCTGGATTTTTCTCTTTGTGCTCTGGTGTGTTTGCGACTTGGATTACAGTTTGCAGGTAACTACAGTGTGAATTGAACGATGTTTCTGCATTTGTGCAAGGTGGTAGCCAGGCTCCAGGGAGGGTCTGGATCAGGGTAGGGGTGGGGTGAGATCAAGTCTCCCTTGCCAAAAGGCCCCCTGGGGCTAAGTGAAAAACTTGCTCTTTTGAAACAGTCACTGTTGGTAATTAACAACATATCAAGCATACAGTGGTGTCAACTAAAGGAGATTTGTAGGCACTGTGCTGTTGGTAGCAGATCTCAATCATTCAAGGAAGCTATTAAATCTGTGAACATTAGCATTCTGCCAGGTAGTGAGATGTAGTCCTTAGCGTCTCCCAGACAAACTGATTCTTTACTGATTTGGAACATCTCTGTCTCCTGGCTTCCTCCCCCCTCCTTCACCTCCTTCCATACTGTCCTTGAAATCGATGAATGGCAATTTAGTATACCACCAGTGGGTATCTGAATAAGAGAGGTTTGGTTTCTGCTGCGCCTTCTGTTACAACAAAAATGTGTACTGCATAAATTTAATAGGCTACCTTAATGTGTAAGCCTTTTCTGCAAAGAGATGGATATATTTCTGAATAATCTGCAGAGGGGCAGAGTTTTTAGTATAAGGCAGTGCTTCTAATTAGCTGTTGCTCTAATACAATCAGACTGAGGCAGAAGCTACTCATTTAGAATATTGGTGGATGACAACATTGGCTTGAACAAAGTGACCAGTCTCAAATGGCTACTCACTCTCTGGGCTGCAGGTTGCTAGGGCTCAGGCTGTCGCTGTTTTCCCCACCGAAAAGGGGCGGGGTGGTGTGGGCTGGGGATTGGTGTGTTAGAAAAAAAAAAAAAAACGTGTATGTTGTCTGCCTCTCCATAGAGGTAATAACCCGTGGGAAAAAAAAATGCTGTTGAACAGGAGGAAGGCAAAAAGATAGGTGGGTTGTTTTTTGTTTTTTCTTTCCTTTTTCCAATGCTGCGACGCATTTACCCGGCTGCTATTGGGACGTTCTCTGCTTAGCCTATTGGCTGAGCCCAGAAGCCGCTGTCTGCCAATCCGGTGGAGGAAGGCAGACAAATCTACCCCGCCACCAGCAAAAAAAACGGCGCGTAACCCTTGCGGCGCCGGCCCAGCCGCGCCAGAGCTGGCGCGGGGAAAGGGAGATAGGTGTCTCCAGCTGCTGTGGCCGTTCGGGGCGGGTCGGCTTCTTCGGCTTCTCAGGACCAGATAGAGAACTAGTGGGCGGCAGCAATGCTCCGCAAGGTGAGAAGCTGGGTAGAAATCTGCCGGGGGACTACCCTTTTGTTCCTTTTTTGCCACCTGGGTTACGTTTGTGGGCAGATTCGATACCCGGTCCCAGAGGAGTCACAGGAAGGGACTTTTGTAGGGAATGTCGCCCAAGATTTCCTGCTGGATGCAGAGAGCTTGGCAGCTCGCAGGCTGCAGGTCGCTGGAGAGGTGAACCAAAGACACTTCCGTGTGGATTTGGACAGCGGTGCCCTGCTCATCAAGAATCCAATCGATCGAGAGGCACTGTGTGGGCTCAGTGCCAGCTGCATCGTGCCCCTGGAGTTTGTAACAGAAGGGCCTTTGGAAATGTACCGAGCAGAGGTAGAAATCGTGGATGTGAATGATCACGCCCCCCGATTTCCTCGGCAGCAGCTGGACTTGGAAATTGGGGAGGCAGCTCCTCCAGGACAGCGTTTCCCCTTGGAAAAGGCTCAGGATGCAGATGTGGGGAGCAACTCCATCAGCAGCTATAGACTAAGCTCCAATGAACACTTTGCACTGGATGTCAAGAAGCGCAGCGACGGCAGCCTGGTCCCAGAGCTGCTCCTGGAGAAGCCTTTGGATCGGGAAAAGCAATCAGACTACCGCCTAGTGCTGACTGCTGTGGATGGAGGGAACCCCCCGAGATCTGGCACAGCGGAGCTCCGGGTGTCAGTGCTGGACGTGAATGACAACGCCCCAGCCTTCCAGCAATCCAGCTACAGGATTAGCATTTTGGAGAGCGCGCCAGCCGGCATGCTGCTCATCCAGCTCAATGCTTCTGACCCAGACCTGGGTCCCAGTGGTAACGTCACCTTTTCTTTCAGTGGTCACACCCCTGATCGTGTGAGAAATCTCTTTAGCCTGCACCCCACTAATGGAAAGCTTACCCTTCAGGGGCCCCTAGACTTTGAGAGCGAAAATTACTATGAATTTGATGTTCGGGCTCGAGATGGGGGTTCTCCAGCCATGGAGCAACATTGCAGCCTTCGGGTGGATCTCCTGGATGTAAATGACAATGCCCCCCACATCACAGTGACCTCAGAGCTTGGGACTCTCCCTGAGAGCGCAGAACCTGGCACTGTGGTGGCGCTCATCAGTGTGCAGGACCCCGACTCAGGTTCAAATGGAGATGTGAGCCTCCGTATTCCTGACCATTTGCCCTTTGCCCTCAAGTCCGCCTTCAGGAACCAGTTCTCCCTGGTGACTGCTGGGCCCTTGGACCGAGAGGCCAAATCCAGCTATGATATCATGGTCACTGCTTCTGATGCTGGGAGCCCTCCTCTGAGTACCCACAGGACCATTTTCCTCAATATTTCAGATGTGAATGATAACCCACCCTCTTTCTTTCAGAGGTCACATGAAGTATTTGTTCCAGAGAACAATCGCCCAGGGGACCTGCTTTGCTCCCTTGCAGCCTCTGATCCAGACTCTGGCTTGAATGCACTTATCTCCTACTCTCTCCTAGAGCCCAGAAATCGAGATGTGTCAGCCTCCTCCTTCATCTCTCTGAACCCCCAGACGGGAGCTGTTCATGCTACTCGATCCTTTGACTATGAGCAAACACAGACACTGCAGTTTGAGGTGCAGGCCCGGGATCGGGGCAACCCACCCCTTAGTAGCACCGTGACAGTTCGTCTATTTGTACTGGACCTCAATGACAATGCGCCAGCTGTGCTCCGCCCTAGAGCCCGACCTGGTTCCTTATGTCCACAAGCACTGCCTCCATCAGTTGGTGCTGGACACCTAGTTACAAAGGTGACCGCTGTGGACTTGGATTCGGGTTACAATGCTTGGGTTTCATATCAGCTCCTGGAGGCCCCAGATCCCAGCCTGTTTGCAGTCTCCCGCTATGCTGGGGAGGTGCGGACGGCTGTTCCCATCCCAGCTGATCTCCCGCCGCAGAAGCTGGTCATTGTGGTAAAGGATAGTGGTAGCCCACCACTCTCTACCTCCGTTACTCTCCTGGTGTCCTTGGAAGAAGACACTCATCCAGTTGTCCCTGATCTTCGAGAATCTTCAGCTCCAAGGGAAGGAGAATCCCGCTTGACCCTGTACTTGGCTGTATCTCTAGTGGCAATTTGCTTTGTCTCCTTTGGCTCATTCGTGGCACTAATCTCGAAGTGCCTGCGTGGGGCTGCCTGTGGAGTGACCTGCTTTCCTGCTGGCACCTGTGCCTGTCTCACCCGATCTCGAAGAAGAGAGGGGCTTCCTCCTTCCAATGGGATCCTCCGAATCCAGCTAGGGTCAGATGATCCTATCAAGTTTGTTGATGTGGGCGGCCACTCTCATGGCTGTACACCCTTGGCTTCTGCACCCACTCGGAGCGATAGCTTCATGATGGTGAAGTCACCCAGTGCACCTATGGCAGGGGAACCTGTTCGCCCAAGTTGCCCACCCTCTGATCTTCTCTATGGGCTAGAGGTGAGACCTTTGCAGGCTCAGCCAATGCTTGAGGGTTATTCTGAGGCAGGCATGTGGCTGGGCCATGTCCCAGAGAGTACTGGTCTCTCTGCAAGAGCCTGTAGTGATGTCACCACTTCTGTGAGTGGTAACTATGTGGTAGATGCTATGCTTTAGAAGTGTTTTGTGAATTAACCAGGGAGTTTTCACGGATTAGTACTTGAGGTGGGTTATGCCCTTATCTGAGAGTAAGAATTGAAAGTAAGTGATCAAGAGCCAGGGTATTGTGGAAACACACTACTGGAATGTGGATCATATGGAAGGCTCTTGTGCACAAGGTACACCTAAACCCAGGTGGCTGCTTTCTCTACTCTTCCTGAATGAGGGGGCCAGGGTCTGGAACACCTTAACTCTAGGTTAAGGGGAGCTAATATCTTTGCCCCACAGTATCATCTACTCCCTAATCCGTGGTGAAAGGGACTCTCTGCTTGAAACATAGCAGAGAGCAAAAAGAAGAAAGAGCCAAGGGAGTAGAGAGGCATCAAGGTGGAAGCAGGGATCTTTTTGTCCAGGTCTTCAGGACTCCCAATCAAGTCCCCACTGGGATTTGAGCTAGATTCAGTAGATTGGGGCAGGGGAATATTACCGCTTTGGGAGGAAAGGGCAATAAGTGAAATCACTAAATATCAAAACCTGTTTTACTGCTGAGGAATTCATAGAGACAGCCACTATGGGAGTCTTTAAGTAGTTTCTTCTGAATTGATGAAACCATAAAGCCTAGAGGCCATGCCTAGACTCTAGTCACCTTCCTTGGGTGACCTGGATGAGTCCTAGAAATGTTCCCCCTACCACAAGCTGTGATGCCCATTCCATAGCTCAAGTCTGGGATCTCAGAAAAATTGAATCCTTAAGGCCATCAGCTGACATTGAGATTCCTCAAAGTACTGCTGGAGAGTCCGAGCAAGACTCTAAAGGGTCCTAACAAATCTTTTCTCTCACCTTGGCAGTGTTTGGTAGGATGGGGTGGGGAGGGGATGACACATGGGCTTTGCCTCCCTGAGAAGGACAAAATTTTGTTGGTTCAAGCAAAGTAGTGGGAGCTTCTGAAGTCATGCAGGAAGTTGCTGGGACAGAACACTGAGAAGTTTTGTACCACTTTGTCTTCCCTGTTGAGCACCATCTGAGCTGCCAAGGGGGCTGAATCAACCTGCAGCATGAAATGAGTGGGGAGGTAGGAGGCTTCTGTGACACAGATTTGCAGCGCCTGTTCCTAAGGTTTCCAGGACTGAGGAGACTTGATAATTGGTTGGGAGCACAGACTTTTGGGCCAATCAGACTCAGAGCCAAGGTGGGGGATCTGCTCTTCCTGCCCGCCTCTCCTCCCCCAGCTCCCCAGCTCCACTCAGATTCGATTCCCCTCCCCCCCAACCCACCCCCGCCATTTGGTGACTAAGAAGAACTGCTGCAGGCAGACAAACCTCGGAGCAGTTTTTTAAGAGGCTGGAAGGAGACATAAGAGATTTCAGCTGCTACATTCCAAGCCCTGGGTCTGCCTTCAAGACAGCACAGCACAGAGTCAGTGCCCAGGAAGGGACTTCTGGGTCATGGGGCCCAAGACACCCCCGCAGCTCGCTGGGAAATGGCAAGTGCTGTGCATGTTGTCCTTGTGCTCCTGGGGCTGGGTGTCTGGGCAGCTTCGTTACTCAGTGGTGGAGGAGTCTGAGCCGGGGACGCTGGTGGGGAACGTTGCTCAGGATCTAGGCTTACAGTTGACAGATCTGTTGAGCCGCCGGCTGCGGTTGGGCTCTGAGGAGAGTGGGCACTATTTTTCCCTGAGCTTGATGAGTGGTGCTCTGGCAGTGAATCAGAAAATTGACCGAGAGAGCCTGTGTGGAGCCAGCACCAGCTGCCTGCTGCCTCTACAGGTGGTGACCGAACACCCGCTGGAACTAATCCGTGTAGAGGTAGAAATCCTGGATCTCAATGACAACTCTCCTAGCTTTGCCACCCCTGAGCGAGAGATACGCATCTCAGAATCAGCTGCACTTGGGGCACTGTTCCCACTGGATAGTGCCCAGGATCCAGACGTGGGTACCAATACCGTGAGCTTCTATACTCTGAGCCCCAGTAGCCACTTCTCTCTGAATGTGAAGACCCTAAAAGATGGGAAGCTGTTCCCAGAGCTGGTGCTAGAGCAGCAGCTGGACCGTGAAGCCCAGGCAAGACATCAGCTGGTGCTCACTGCTGTGGATGGGGGTATCCCACCCCGCTCAGGGACCACCCTTATCTCCATCACTGTGCTGGACATCAATGATAATGCTCCAACCTTTCAGTCCTCAGTTCTACGTGTGGGACTCCCAGAGAATGCACCCGTGGGTACCCTGCTGCTCCGCCTCAATGCCACTGATCCAGATGAAGGCACCAATGGCCAACTAGACTATTCTTTTGGAGACCATACATCTGAGGCAGTGCGGAATCTCTTCGGCCTAGACCCTAGCAGTGGAGCAATCTATGTGTTGGGTCCCATAGACTTTGAGGAATCAAGTTTCTATGAAATTCATGCAAGAGCCCGTGACCAGGGACAGCCAGCCATGGAAGGCCACTGTGTGATTCAAGTGGATGTGGGGGATGCAAATGACAACGCCCCAGAGGTACTATTGGCCTCTTTGGTCAACCCTGTCCTGGAGAGCACACCAGTGGGCATAGTAGTGGGATTATTTAATGTGCGGGACCGAGACTCAGGGAAAAATGGTGAAGTGAGCCTTGATATCTCTTCGGGCCTGCCATTTCAGATTAAGCCTTCTGAGAACCACTACTCACTGCTAACCAGCCAGCCTTTGGACCGTGAGGCCACATCCCACTATATCATTGAGCTGCTGGCCCGCGACGCGGGCTCACCTCCCTTGCACGCCCATCTCACCGTCAGGCTCAACATTTCAGATGTAAACGACAATGCACCCTACTTCACCCAGCAGCTCTACACTGCCTACATCCCAGAAAACCGGCCTCCAGGCTCCCTTCTCTGCACCGTGGCTGCCTCTGATCCAGACACTGGGGATAATGCTCGCCTCACCTACTCCATTGTAGGGAATCAGATTCAGGGAGCCCCAGCCTCCTCCTTTGTGTATGTCAACCCTGAGGATGGGCGGGTCTTTGCCCAGCGTACTTTCGACTACGAATTGCTGCAGATGCTGCAGATCGTGGTGGGCGTTCGAGACTCTGGCTCTCCCCCATTGCATGCCAACACATCTCTCCATGTGTTTGTCCTGGACCAGAATGATAATGCCCCAGCCGTGCTGCACCCCAGACCAGGCCGGGATCTCTCAGTCCCCCAGCGTCTCCCTCGCTCTGCCCCTCCTGGCTCCTTCGTCACCAAGGTGACAGCCGTAGATGCTGATGCAGGCCACAATGCCTGGCTCTCCTATTCACTGTTGCCACAGTCCACAGCCCCAGGACTGTTCCTGGTGTCTGCACACACTGGTGAGGTGCGAACAGCCCGGGCCTTACTGGAGGATGACCCTGACACCCAGCAGGTGGTGGTCCTGGTGAGGGACAATGGTGACCCTTCACTCTCCTCTACAGCCACAGTGCTTCTGATTCTGGAGGATAAGGACCCTGAGGAAATGCCCAAATCCAGCGACTTCCTCACACACCCTCCTGAGCGTTCAGACCTTACCCTTTATCTCATTGTGGCTCTTGTGGCCATCAGTCTCTTATCCTTAGTCACCTTCACCTTTCTGTCAGCCAAGTGCCTTCGGGGGCACGCAGACGGGGATGGGGGTGGGGGTGAGTGCTGTGGGCGCCAGGACTCGCCCTCCCGGGAGTTCTATAAGCAGTCTGGCCCCAACCTACAGGTGAGCTCAGACGGCACACTCAAGTACATGGAGGTGACGCTGCGGCCCACAGACTCGCACAGCCATTGCTACAGGACGTGCTTTTCACCAGCCTCGGACGGCAGTGACTTCACTTTTCTAAGGCCCCTCAGCGTCCAGCAGCCCTCAGCTCTGGCGCAGGAGCCTGACGCCTTCTGGTCCCGCTCTAACACGCTGCGGGAGCGGAGCCAGGTGAGGGGCTCGGCGCGACCCCTGGGGGCGGCAATGGAGAAGCCGCCCAGCCACATCAGGGACTTTGAACTTGGCATCCGCTCCTCTGGTGCGGGCTCGGCCCGAATGTCGGGACTGTTTGGACGGATTGTGTGGAACCAGAGGTGTGGCCGAGGCAGGGATGGGGCTCTGAGCCCGGGGAGGTGATGGTGATTGTGGTAGAGGGGGAGAGAGGAAAGGACCGACCCCACATTCAGAAAAGCCTGGGGTCTGGCGATCATTCTGGCGATTTCCGCCGGGTCCGGGGTCCGGGTGGAGGCGATCACAGATCCACGCCTGCAGCCAGCCTCCGAGGCTCCGGTGCGGGCACGCTCCACTGGTCTTGAGGTTTCTTCTTAGGTTTCTCCCCACTCCCTTGACCTGTGACTTCACTGTTATTCCCAACCCTCTTTATTCCCACTTCAAACCAACGCGTCTGTGGACAGAGCAGAAGCGCGCCCGCAGGGCCCGCACGAGCCACGCACCGCGCACGGGCTCGCCGCGCCTCACCCGCGCACGCACACGCCCCCTCGCACTTGGCCTCCCACGTACACCGCCTTTCACTGCCAGCCGCTCGCTGCCAGGTGCACTGGCTGTTCCGGCCCGCTCACAGCTTCCCTCCCACCCTGCTGCTCGCCTCAGAGGTACTGACTGAGCGCGCCCAGGTTGTGGCCGTCCCGGCCCGTGACAACTCTGGAGCCTCCTCCCGCCCCCGCCCGGACCTGGACCGGTCGCCTACTGGCGAGCCAGAGTCGCCCGCACCGTAGCCACTCTGGGCGCTCTGGGCGCTCTAGGCGCGGGGCGGGAGGGACTCTATGACCCGCGGGCTGGCAGATCCCGCCGGGCCCGGGGCTCAGAGCGGAGGCCGGCGGTGCCTCCAGCCCAGAAGCCTAGCTCGGGCCGGCCAGGCTGCCCTGTGGCCCAAGGGACGGCGGGGTCCGGCCTGGGACGAGCGAACAGGCCTCTATAGGACAGGCCGCCTGGGCCCTCTGTGGCACCACCGACCTGTCTTCTGGTGGGAAGTGGGACCCCGGAACACCTGGGCTCTGGACGCTAAGACATAGGCTTTTGGCTCCGTCGTCACCACAGTGTGCCCAGCGATCTAGGATCAGGGCTTTGGGAGTGACCAAATTATCTGACACTCTGGCAAGTCTTTCTTTCCCTGGTTGGAAAGCCATGGCCTCTGCCAGAAGCCAGCAGGGTGCTCGCATACATGGGGAAACTATAATGGTAAAAAGCACACGTTTCTGTAACTCCAGGAGCTTTTATTCAAAATATGTCTGTACCCCATCCTGCCCCTCGAGTCAGAATTATATATTGGAACAACACCCCCATATGATTCTGATAGCTAATTGAGAGAGCCTTACTGCATACTTCCTCTTAGAACCACAGCGTCTTCTTTGCTCTTCCCCACACTTGTTGGGTAGGTACTAGAATCCTCCCTCTTATAACTGAGTTTCACAGAGCTCAAGTGACTTGCTCAAGTTCACAGGGTAAGTGGTCGAAAAAGATCTAATCCAGGTCTGTCTAACTCCAGAATTTGTGCTTTCAATCACTTGGTACTTGTAAAACTGGAGAACAGGAGGGACGGTTTGTGTCTGCCGGGATGAGGCAAAGGGGGGCATTCTTTCCCTTTTAGAGCCTAACACGTGAAGAAAAGTCTACTGGGGCTTCTTATTCCTGAGCAGCCCTAATTGAACAAACTTGGACCCACTGTCCTTATGTAGGTTGTGAGTTGGCCTAGTTCCTGTCCTTCAATCTGTCATGGTTCCTGCATCTCCATGTAGATTCTGCTGTGTCTAAGAATGTAGTAACTGAGAGCTGGACATCCCTGTGCCCTTCCCCATGGCAGCTCCAGAATGGTGATTGTAACTCCTATTGTACCTGGGATGCTAAGTTTCTGGGTTCTGCTTACATCACTGCCACCTGTGAGACTTAGAGTGAATCATTTGGCAGCCCTGGGTCTTCTTTCTCCCCAGTGTAATTGGAGGTGCTCACACCTCCCTCTCTGCTCCTGGGAGTGAGTGTGAGAATTAATTACCAGAGCACCCCAGAATGGAGAGGAAATGGCTCTAGGAGTGCTCCATGAGAGTGTGTGATGGGATAATACACCCTCTGGAAAGACTGGGAGGGTCTTGGAAGTGAAGTGGCTGGCTAGAGTCCCACAGCTTCATCCAGGTGGGAGATGGCTACAGATCTGCCCCTTGGGAGCCCTGGAGATTGAGTTGGCTCTCCTTGGAGCCTGTGGGAGCTTGATCTCTGCCGGGCTCCATCCCAGCAGTTCTCTCTGTCCCAGACAGAGCTGCCTTGTTCTCTCCTCCTTAGTCAAAGCCATTGTCTGGCACAGAGTTCTGGAGGTGGGAGGTGTCCTGGGGCTTGGATGCCCTGGCATCCAAAGGCCCAGTCTGGCATGACTCCTAAATTAATAATGTATTTAGCTGTGGGAAGGGATCCTTGAGAGCCAAGGGTCTGAAGGAGGTGTCCTTCTGAATGTGTAAAGGCACAACCTGGCATGAAAAGGGTTACCCAGAGCAGCAGCCATCTTGCCGCAGAGGATGCTTTGTTCCCAGCTGAGGAGCTGAAGGAAATTCTTTCTAGGGCTGGTGGAATTCTCATCTAAAAACCTCCTCTGCCACTTTTGGGGGCCTTCTCTGCACCCCTCCCCCCGGTTCCACAGAAGATGTTTTCAGCCCTTGAATCTCTGCTCAGAAGTTCTGAGTCTGGGGGCAGGGAGGAAGGGGCCGGTTCCTTAGGAAAGGAATCTGGGTTTGCTTGCTCACTGTGGTCAGATCACTGTGGTTTTATCTCTTTGTCTCTGTTACCTCAGACCTCTGAGACCTGAGGTGTATTTTATCTTTGAAAATGAGCCTACCTCGCCCTCATCTTACCCCATTTGGGTACTCAGCCCCTTTCCCTCTGTTTTCTCCACAGCAAGCCCCGCCCAACACGGACTGGCGTTTCTCTCAGGCCCAGAGACCCGGCACCAGCGGGTAGGTGACTGCCTCTCCAGCCCACCCTCTTCTCTGCGACATTTTTCTCAGGGATGACGTGGGAGGAGATGGGGGGAGGGCTCAGCATTTGCTACAAATGGCTTCCTCCCTCAGTTGCAGATTTCAGGGAGGTTTTGGTGTGTTGGGGGCTGGTGCACAAACCCCAGAAGGAAGAGGCTCCTACTCGGGCTATTTTGGCAGCGCTGTTCACACACTCATGCCTTCCCTTTGCCCCACCACACAAACCGTTTCCTGTATCTTGGGGGCTCCGTGGGAGCAAAGGATGGTCTCAAGGTGGTCTCTGGGTGGAGAGGAAGCTTTTTATACCTATCTACCGGCTCCATTCCCCTGCTCCAGATTTGGCTGGCCTCCGTCCCGACTGGGTTTCAGGCCGAGGAATCTGGGACAGGAGGAGGAGAGGAGCAGCTGTCAGCAGCCAGAGCCTCCTCCAGAGCCGGCAGGAGAGAGCCGAGGCTGAGGGGAGGGAGGTCAGGCCGCTGGAGGTGGGGCTGGGGACGGAGAGCTGCCCCGCCCCGCCCCGGAGGGTCCTGCCTTCTCTGCCTGCAGGCCCTTTGTCCCTGACACTCTCTCACCGTCCTAGGCTCAGTCTCTCTGTTAGTTTGTAATCTCTGCCTCCCTCTCTTTCTCGTCTCGATCTCAGTTTCTGTCTTTATTGCTGTATCTTGGTCCCTACCATTTGTGTCTACTTGCACTGATCTGTGCCTCTTGCTGCGCCTGCTATGGCTAGGTGCTCAATAAATGTGGAATCAATGAATAAACGTGACTCCGCCTTAGTCTCAGTCTCTGTTTCTCCTTTTCCCTCTCTCTCTGCTTCCCTGTCTCTGTCCTTGACCTCTCTTCTGTCTCTCCTTCTTTCATCATTTCCTAGTGTCCTGGTGTTCTTCTGTCTCCAGTCTCTTTCTCTCCCTCTCACTGTTTCTCCTTTCTTCTCTGCTCTCAGCCTCTCTGTGTCTCCTTTGTCTTTGTCTCTGTCTCTCTCTCTCTCTGTATATCTCTCTAAGTCTCTTGTCTGTCTCTTTTTGCCTTAATGGGTCTCTTTCTCTGTTGCTCTTTCTTTATCTCTCTCTCTATCTCTTTTATACTGTCTTTTACTCTGTGTCCCTCTCTCTGTCTCTCATTTCTTAAAACTTGTGGGCAAGCCAGCACACACATGCCCGCCCCCCAGGCTCTCTCCCTCCCCAGCCCCTCACACACAGAGCCTTTGATCTCTGCTCTCCACCGTACACCCTCCCATCCAGGCTGCCCCAGCTGCTCAGATCAATCTGGTATGAATTCCTGCTAAGACAGGAACTCCCTGGGGCGGGCGGGCGGGGGTGGGGTGGAGGGGAGGAGGACTTCAGCAAAAGACCTGCAGTTGGTCTGAGGGGAGTGGGCTCGGCTCTGGGCCAGGCCTCCCTGTTAGAAGTCGGGGAGCCTGGTGGAGTCCAAGAAGCCCAGGAGACAGAGGGAGGGCAGAGCTTGGCCTGCCTTCCCCACCTCCTCGCTGGTTGGACACTTGCTGCCCACATTTCCCCAGATGCTGAGCCCTCACTGCCACAAGAACCCAGGACAGCTTGGTGTACGGTGGAGACTCCAGCTCCCGGGCATGTGAGTCCTGCCTCTGGTATCGAGGTCTCAAGGCAGTTAGTTCCTAGCAGGCCCCTAGAAGGCAGCAAACCAGATGGCTTGGACTGCCCTTGCCCCTCCCTTGACCCCAGCTTTCTCCTTTCTCCCTGCTGGTCTTGCCAGCCTTCCCACAGGTTTATCTGTTAGGTCATTCATGTATTCGTTCATGTATTTATTCATTCAACAAATATTCATTGGGCATATACTATGAGCCAGGCCCTGTGCTAAACACTGGCCTGTAAGAGTGAACAAACAGACACGATCCTTGTACTCATAGGCTGCCATGCCAGCAGGGAAGACAGAAAATTGACAACAAATCACACTAAAAAAATTTCTAGTTACAAATCATAGCAAGTTGTGGGAGGAGGGTCATGTGAGTGTAATGGGGGAGGGGGATAGAGAAGACCTCCAGGAGGAAGTGCCATTTGAGCTGAGGTGATGAGAAGTACAGGGCAATTCGTGTTCCCTTTACCCACCGCCACCCCAGGCCATATACTGGCCCTGAAGCAGAATTCACTGCTGAACTTGAGAGCCCCACCAATTGACTCTTTTTTTTAAAATAATTTTTATTGGAGTATAGTTGATTTACAATATTGTGTTAGTTTCAGGTGCACAGCAAAGTGAATCAGTTACACATATTCACATATCCATTCTTTTTTAGATTCTTTTCCCATATAGGCCATTACAGAGTGTTGAGTAGAGTTCCCTGTGCTATACAGTAGGTCCTTATTAGCCGTTTGACTCTTACGTGCCTTCTGGATTGGCCGCCTTACCCCTGCCTCAAGTCCCTTTTCATCAAATGAGAGACTTGGTGGCC
Source organism: Eubalaena glacialis (assembly GCF_028564815.1). NCBI lineage: Eukaryota > Metazoa > Chordata > Mammalia > Artiodactyla > Balaenidae > Eubalaena > Eubalaena glacialis. Next base: position 119,024,612 of record NC_083719.1, read on the forward strand.
TAAAGTACGTGAGGGAGCTCTTGGGGAGATGGAGGAGAAGGTGCAGGAGCTCTCCCTTCCTTAGTTAACTTGAGGGGGATGGAACAAACATTTATGATTCAGCTGTACAGGGGCCCAGATGAAATTAGGGGCCCAGTCCAGCAACTATAACTTCCCCCTTTCATTCATTCAATAAATAGTTAATAAGCACCTACCGTAGGACAGGTAGTATTCTAGGTGTAGGAGATATAAGATAGACATAACCTCTGCCTTAGGGAGTTTACAGTGTGTTGAGGGAGACAGATATTAACCAAATAATTACTCAAAAAAATTGTAAGATTACAGCTACCCTAAGTGCTATGAAGAGCAGTTCCTGGTGGTGAGAGTATAAAATAGGGATTTGACCTGGTCAGGGAGCAGGAGGACATCCAGGAGGAAATGAGGTTGTGGATTAACCAGCTGAAGGAAAGAGGGAAGAGCATTCCAGGTGGAGGGAAGAGCATTTGCAAAGGCCCTGTGGTGAGGCCTCTCAGGATCAGCAGAATGATGCAGGTTTTCTTTGCTGCCATCCTGATGAGTCAATGGGAGTGAGAAGATGAAGAGGGGAGATTTCTCTTATGCAGTCTAACCCTGGTTCTGGCTCCCCACTGCTTCTCCGGCCCATCTTGGCTACTGGGACACCAGGTTCAGAGCAGGGCTAGTGTCGAGCTCTTCAGTAAACCTGGTTCAAGTTCAAGCCAGCGCTCTGTCACATTGCCTAGACAAAAGGAAGTCTTCTGAAGTCCCTGCCTGCCAGGTGCTCCTCCTCCCCACCGCTACCCCTGCTCAGGTCGTCCTTGTGGCTTCTCATCCCAACAGCTGTTGTCTCAAGCCCTGAGCCCAGCAAGCCAGTTCTCCTTTCTCAGGCTGTACCCCAGGCCCCGCCCTGCAGCTGTTCCCAGCCTCTGCCCAGAGGAGGGTCTCTATTTCGCTTCCCCTGGTCCCTACACTGTTCTCCTTGGATGGCTCCACACTGCCATTTCCCCTTCCATTCCACCTCCCCTGAGAGACACTATCCCTGCTTTCCCTCAGTTTGGGCAGTCATTCAACGATCAAATAGCATCTTTTTTTTTCTGCTTATAAAATAATCCATGCTCATTATAGAAACATGAGAAATAGAGAAAACAGTTTAAAAGAAAAAGCACTCATAATTTTACAACCCAGCCTCTGGGACTGCCCCTCACACACACACACACACACACACAGCACACTAGAATACAAACTTCTTAGGGCAAGAATCATATCACCTCTTAAATCCTAGGGCCTGTCACAGGCACTGGCACATAGTGGGTACAGGTTGTAGTTCTGCCTGTTGCCAGCTGTGTGATTTTGGGAAAGTCTCTCAACCTCTCTGAGCCCCAGTTTCATCTGCTGGGAAATAGGGATAATAACACTTACCTGTAGGTGGTTCTGAGGCTGAAATAGACAATATGTATATAATTTAGTCAGCCCACTACCCAGAAATAAGAAGCTCTGAGTAAATGGTTCAAAAATAAGTCTGTCTCTCTACTCATCTCCTGCCCACGTGCTTGGCCTCCAGCCTTCAGTCATTTCCCAAGAATCCTTTCTGCCCAGCCCGTCATGGTTCCAGGCCCACCCTTCCACTCACCTTTATTCCCTCAACATCATCACCCACCACCACAGGGTATCCTAACCTGGTGTCTGACCCTGTTGTCTACCCCACAGCCCCAAAGCTCTTCTCCCTGCTGCTCACCCCACTACCTGCTCTCCCCACTCTTTCCCCATTAGGGCCTTCACCTCAGCCTGAGGCCACCTGCCTCAGCCCTGCGCCCCCAGGCAGGCCCAGAGAGAGCTCAGTCTGCCTGCAAGTAAGGACTCCTGGATTTTCATGGAGACGGAGGTGGCTGAGGCTCCATCACTGGGCTCCCGTCCTCCCAGAGGTGCCCCCAACCCTCAGTCTTCTCATAGGAGCAACCATGACCTTTAAATACTTAAATCTGATCATGACAGCCCCCCTTTTATATACTTCAGTGGCTTCCCAGAGCTCTTAGGATGAGACCAAAATCTTTAGTGTACACTCTGCAGCCCCAGGCCCTGACAGCACCGCGCCTTATGGCAGCCACACTGGTTTTCTCTTAGTGGTTTGAACTCACCAAGCTCCTCCCAGCCTCAGAGGCTGGGGCGTATTGCTCCCTCTGCTTGGAAAGCTTTCACAACACTACCCTTCTCCTAGTTAACTTAATTTTACCCCTCAGTTTTTTACTTTGAAATGCTTCAAACCTCTCAAAGTTGAAAGAATCATATGATGAACATCCAAATACTCTTTTAAACCTAGATTCACCAATCGTTAATATTTTGCACATTTACTTTCTCCTCTCTCTCTGTCTCTCAACATGCACACACACCCGCCACACACTTTTTTTCTGAACCATTTGAGAGTTGCAGACATCATAACATTTGAAATACTTCAGTATCTCTCTCCTGATAACATTCTCATACATAACCACAAAAGAATGATCACATTTGAAGAATTTAACATTAATGCAATAATATACAGTCTACTAGCAGATTTTCATAAATGTTCCCCAAATGTCCTTTCAACCTGTATTTTTTTCTTTTAACTCCAGAATTCAATCAAGGAACACGAATTGCATTTGCTTGCTACCTCTCTTTCATCTCCTTTAATCTAAAACAGCCTCCTTACCTTTTGGAGGGTTGTTTTTTTAAGACATAGACATGTTTTAAAGAGTCCAGGCCAGTTGTCTTTCAAAACGTCCCACAGTCTGGATTTGCTGATCATTTTCTCATGGTGAGATCAGGTTACAGAGTCTGATAAGAATACTGCGTGGGTGACATTGTACACTTTCTGCTGGGAATCATTTCCTGTCAGTTTGTCCCATTGTCAGTGATACTCAGTTTGTTCCCTGGGTTAAAGTGGTATCCCCAGATCTCTCTGTTACAAAGATATTTTTAAATATTGGTGATTAATAAGTAATTTGTGGGTGATATTTGAGACTGTGCAGCAACCTTTCGCTGCTTTTAGTATTTTAGTATTCACTGATGGTCCTTGCCTGAATCGGTTTTTACATCAGCAGTTATACAGTGTTGATCTTCTATCACTCCTCGTACGTTTGTTTGGCTGGCATTCTCCTGCAGATCACCTGAATAGCCTCTTCAGATTTAAATTCCCTGTCTTTTCCTTGAGGAAGCCTGGACTGACTGGCTCCCTAACCCCAACTAGGTCAGAACTCTCCTTTACCCCTGCTCTGTGCCTCCATGGCACTTGCTTGTCACAATTACAATTCAATTATTGTGTAATTATTTAATATCAGCCTCTCAATGGAGATGGAGCATCGTGAAGTCAGACTATTTCAGTCATGTTCACAGCTACAAACCCAGCACCTAGGCCTGTGTCTGGCACACAGTACTTGCTCAATAAATATTGATTGAATAAATGAACCCAGAATCCCAGCTCTTCCCATTCTGTGGAGGGAGAAATGACATTCCTGCTTTCTCCTCCAACCCTAACTCTACATTTGCTGTGACAGTGTAGAGGGCATCACACAGCAGCTGGTCTGAGCCTTAGACTGAGTCCACCTGCCTGGGGATGGGAATTCCAGATCAGGGGAAACCATAAGCAGGGACAGACCTTGGAAAACTTGTAAAGCAGCTCTTGACTGTGCTCAGCCACTGTGACAAAATACACACACAGACACACACACACTCTTTCATGCCTTCAAGGCCTTCCCTGCAGCCCCTCCCCTGGTGCCAAACCCTTCTTACCTCATAGTGAGTCTAACTTTCTGGGCAGGGCTTTCCCCATTCATTCAGGCAACAAACATTTATTGCGGAACTTTAGTGTTCCAGGTAGTGCAAAGGTCGACTAATAGACCGTGTGTGTCAGGCTGCTTCCCCTTCCCCTCCCCCTCAAAAATGGAAATCATTTGATCGCTGAAAATTCCCCCCCAAAGCATGGAAATAGTTACTATGGGAAAAATCCAAGTTGGGCTAGCATTCCTTAGAGTTCTTTTACAGGTTAACATTTTTAACAATTAGGAATCACCTCGTGTTTTTCTCAATGTTTAGAGCATCTAAAGCTCTTAACTAGGTGCTTCAGTAGAAAACGGGCACAGTCCTGGTCCCAGAGCTCAAGGAGCTGGGTCTGGGGGTGGAGCAGACAGGTGGGGACAGCGGCAGTCACAGTGGCACTAGAGCCGCCGCAGGGCAGACAGTGGGGGTGGGAGCACAGTGGAGGCACCTGACCCAGCCTGGGTGGCCTTAGGGGTCCCCTCTGGCAACCTATTCATATTACCAAGGCAGAGGTAGGGAACTTGCATTCTAGGGAATGGTATCTGCCCAAGATGTGCTGCAAGAGAGAGTTTGAGGAATTAGGGAAAGCACCTCAGAAAAGGTTTCTGATAGAATGTTTGAGAGCGAGGTTGGGGGTGTTCTTGTGAAATAGGAGGGGCTGGTCCTTGTGTGCCTGTGGATTTTATCCTGAGGGCTCAGCGAGCCACTGAAGTGATCAGACTTGAGTTTTAGAAACCTCTCTCCCTGTCTCGTGGGGCCCGCAACCTCTCCCCCTAGGTTCTCTCTAGGTTCTCACACCTTTCTCAAGTTCTGGTACATTCCCTCCCGTTTCCCACGCTCACTGTCCTCGGGAGAGGGTCTGCTCTCCCTCGCTGTGAGCCACTGCTCCCTCAAGGTGGGGCAAGCTTCAGTGCATCCTGCCCTCTCCCTCGAAGGGCCATGGTGTCTGAAACAGTAGAAAGCTGGTTTGGGGGACTGACAAATGGGGAGGGGGGTCTGGCTTCTGAAGGATTGTATAAGCTGCCTCCTACCTTGCTGAAAGGGAGCAGGTCTTGGGCATGGGCTGGGGATAGGCGCTGGTTGTGGGAGCCCTGGGAGAGGACAGGAGGGGCATGAGCTGGTGGCTTCGGAGACCGTGCTCACCATCCCACTCTCTCCGCAGATCCCAAAATGGTGATGAAACCGGCACCTGGCCCAACAACCAGTTTGACACAGAGATGCTGCAAGCCATGATCTTGGCCTCCGCCAGTGGTAAGTTGTGCCAGCGTGTGTGGGATGGGAGACCTGGGGTTCTGGGGTGCATCCCACAGCACCGTGACCTGAGACTGGCTTTCCACCTATGTGGTTCCTCTGGACCTTTCAGCCGATCTGAGGCAGCCCATAATTCCAGGATATAAAGCCGGGTTAGGGAATAGCTGAGGGATGGGGGGGTCCTGGGATGCCCAGAGAGGAATGAACAGGGAAAGATCCTTGCAGAAGTAGGGAGTAGTGGTTAAAAGTCTACCCTTGGAACAACTATAGGTCAGGTCCTAGCTCTGCCGCTAACTACCTTTGTGACTTTGATCAGTTGGCTTAATCTCTCTAAACCTCAGTTTTCTCAGCCAAGAAAATGGGGACAGCGACCTCAAAGGATTGTTGTAAGGATTCAGTGAGATGATACCGTAAAGCACACAGTACTGGGCCTGGCACATACATGCCCTCAATCCATGGAAGTGGGTGTGGATACTCCCAGCAGGGAGCACACACTCTGGACATGAGTGTCCAGAGCACACACTCTCTTTTTTGGTTGTCCCCACTTGCAGAGCAGGATTTTGGTTTTCCCACAAGGCTAACAAAGAACTTCAACAATAGAGATTCAGGTGATGGTTTTCATCCCTGAAGAGTAAGAAGAGTCCTGAGCCGGTGGGGATGGAGGGGGGCGGAATAATCGCATTAGTACTTAAGGGCACAGGCTTTGGAGGCAGGCCAGCCTGGATTCAAATCCTGGTGCCACCACTAAGCTGTGAGTCATCAGGCAAGTGACCACTAAGCTGTGAGTTATCAGGCAAGTGACTAAGCCCCTCTGGGCCGAAGTTTCACTGACTACAAAATCCGTACGATAATAACAGATCTCACTGTGGTGTCGTGAGGGCAGAATGTAAGGCCTCAGCATAGGATTGGCAGAGAGGAAGGGCATGATATGCAATGGCGAAAATTGATTAACGATTATCTTTTTTGACCCATGGTGGGATAGAAGGTAGAATTAGAATAACGCCTGCTAATAAGGACTAGCTTCTGGAGCAGCCAGTCCTGGGCTTATATGGAAGCCGGCAGTGGCCTTACATAGTGAACCGAGAGCCCAGCTGTCCAGCATGTCTGGAGGCCTGGTGGGTAGAGAACCAGGTAAAGTCAGAACTGTAATCACTATATTTGTGCCTGTGTGCTGCCCCAGCACACGCTAGGCAAACGTGATGGGCCACATGTCAGTGGATCCTCTCACCAGCTCTGCAAGGCAGGTCTAATTCCTTCCATTTGACAGATGAGGGAACCAAGAAGTTGCTTGCTCCAAGGTCCCCATTTTGAGCTGCAGACTGGCAATTCTAACCCAGCCCGACTCCTACGTTCATGCCCTTTGTACACCAGTGACCGTGTCTGCCTTTCCATCCAGCCTCAGTTTCCCTTTTAGCTGAATAAGTTTAGAGGCTGAACTTCTCTTAATGCTGCGTTATTCTCCCAGATTAGGGTTCCAGATAAAATACAGGATGACCCATTAATTGTAACTTCAGATAAACAACAAGTCATATTTTAGCATAAGTAGGTCCCAAATGTTAGGACTGGGACATACTATACTAGAAAAAAATTACATGAAATTCAGATTTAACTGGGCACCCTTTAGTTTTATTTGTTAAATCTGGCAAGCCTTCCCCGGATGTCTGTGAGGCCCAGTGGGGTGAGGCCGTGGGTGGTGAAGAGGAAGGGAGAAGGGACGGGGGGGCCAGCCTTCTGGGACAGAGCTGACCCCGGTTCGGGGTGGGAGTGGGAGTGGGAGCGCTGCTGTAGCTCTAGAGAGGCCAGATACTGAGGATGAAAGAGGCAGGTGGCTGGGTCTGAGGAGATGCCAAGTTGGGTTCTTGAGGGAAGTAAACAGACGACAGTAAGGTATATTTAGCTGTTGTGGCTTTGAGCCCTAAGGCCAGGAAGCAGACTTTTTAGCCTAAATCCAGATTTTAAAAACAGAAATGGAGTCAGTATTTATAGCCCCAGACCCTCCCAGAAGGTCCCCCGGGTCACCGCAGTCTGGCTCCCCTGTCAGGGCTCCACCCCTCTGGCCCACACAGGGCCTGACCCGAGTGTCAGCTGGGGGGATGGACCTTGGGGGTGGAGGTGGCAGGGTCAGGCCCTACTCTCACTTTCACACCCGCTTCCTGGCCCTGGAGCCAGAGAGGTTCCTGGAGTCCAGCTCAGCCAGGCCTGTGGGCTGCTGAGGAGGAGTAAGTAAGCGGGAGAGTAAGTATACTTGGGAGGCTTTTTAAATAAACCTTCGAGGGGAAGGTGTGCTCTCAAGGAGGCTGCAGCCTGTGGCTCAGCTGGCCCTGGCTGAGTCTCACCAGGCCTCCTGGACTGCTTGGAGTTGCCGCCCTCAGCCCCGGGGTGGGGAGGGCAGGGCGGGAGGAGCGGGCAGGATGGGGCTGGGAGGTGCTTCCCTGAGGAGAGAGGCTGGTAGCGCTCTCACCTCCTGCAGGCCAGAGGATGCCCAGGTTCTTTCTTGCTGCTCTTCAAAATCTGTTTCTCCTCGGACTCAGGGAAGATCCTGGTTCCTGCCCAGTGTAGGTCTTGCAGGGTTAGAAGGGGGGCGGGGCCATTGGAGACTTGATTCCACAGAAGGTCAGAGCCTTCACTCCAACTGAGGTCGGGGTCAGGCAGGGCCTCGGTCAGGGTCACAGGGCTGGCTCCTTCGTGGCAGAGCTGACTGGACGGAACTCAAGTGCAGCCCGTTTCTGTTACACTCTGGGTTTCCCCATCTTCCTCCCTCCTGGTCCAGCCCAGCTTCACTGCATCCCACAGGGCCCAGGTTAACATCAGGTCTGGGCTTCTGGGGAGGAGGTGGGGGGGCTGGCTTTGTCATTTTCATCTGCTCGCGTGCTCCTTAGAGATCGTGGGTGAATGTAGGATGTGGGTGGGCCTGGCTTCCAGTTACCCAGTCAAGCCTATTTCCTAGCTTTCTCCTTCTGCCTCCCTTCTCCCTGTTTCTTCCCATTTCTTCCCCTTTCTCTCTCCCTCTTGTCTGTCTCTCTCTGGCGCCTCTGACAGTCTCCCCTCGACCCCTAAATCACTCTGGAACCCTGGCTCTTGAAGCCGGATCTGGGCCCCCTCCCCGATTGCTTCCATTCCCGGGCCCGGTGGGGGGAGGGGGAGGGAGCAGCGCGGTCGAGGACCTGCTCCCTCCTGGAGTTAATTAGGGAAAACGGAGGAAACGTCCGTGCAATGAAAGGGCTGGGGGAGGGGCGCAGCCTGACGAAGGAGAGGAGGAAGTGGGCGCTGATCCCTCCCACCCAACCTACTTCCCCGCCCCCTGAAGGCCCTCGGACGAAGGAGATTTGGGGCTTGAAATGGAGGCTGTGGAAACCTGAGCGCTGGAGTGAGGAGGCGGAAAGGCCGGGGCTCATCTCTCCTCGGCTTTCTCTCATGCCCCTCCCCCTCTGGTGCTGTTCTTTGAAAATATTTCCTGTCTGTTTCTCAATCCCTGGTTGGTGTCCCAGGATTACTCAGCTTCTCCGGCTTTAGTCACCCTCTCTACCCACTCCCAGGGTCTGGGGTGAGGGTGGAGGGAGGCCAGGGTGGGGGGAACCTCTTCTGCTGGACGGGGCCTGGGCTGGGGTGGGCACTCCTGGGGCTTTAACTCTCCAACTGCGGGAGGACCCCAGCAAGAGGCTTCATGAGCTCTGCCAGAGTCATCAAAACTCCTGGTTTGTTACCCCCTGGGGAGGCAATGCGGGAGCATGTAGGGTAGAAGCAGTGACACGCTGTATGGTGATGGTGGCAGCAGCTGACGTTTAGTGAGCTCTTACCAAGTGCTTCGCTGGATGAAGCACCGTCTCCTTGAATCCTCACAAAAATCCAATGAGGTAGGTACTTCTGTGCTTCTCTCCCTTTAACATGCATACACATCACCTGGAGATCTTGTTAAAATGCAGATTCTGAGTCTGTGATTCTCACAAGCTCCCAGGTGACACTGAGCCAGGGTCAGAATTTGCACTTCTCTGGACCCCAGTTTTTTCTTGTGCAGGACGGGAAGTTGGGCTACGGGCTCTCTCTGATGTCACCTACTCTGACATTGTGAGCCTGTGCCTACATTGTACCTAAGACATCTGGTCCTGGGATCATCATCTTCTCAGCCTCTCTCCCCCTCCTGTATCCTCAGAGCAGTGATGAGGTGCAGGCCTCTGGTGGTGGTGGTGACCATACCCTACAGCATACACTTAAGATACACTTAGGCCTCACCCCTGCTCTCACCTGTCCTGGCTGGTAGGCCTTGGGCTAGTCTTTTACCTTCTCTGACCCTTGCTTCTCTCATCTGTAAAGCGGGGATAAGAGCACACACGTCCCTGGAGTGTTGAGTTGAAGTTAAAAGCCGTCGTGCGTGTGCAACATCTAGCAAGGTGCTTGGCACACAGTAGGCACTGGTTGCTGTTATGGAATGAATCCCGGGAAAAGCACCTACTTCTAACTCAGAACAGAACGGCTTAGTGCCCGCTCTGTGCTTGGCACTGGGTGGAACAGGATAGGAACCTGCACGGACCATGGTCTTGGCCCCCCAGGAGTCTGTGGTCTAGTGTGGAGACCAGAGAGGCTGCCTGGAGAAGGGCTAGGGCAGGGACTTGAGAGCAGTGTCTCAGCCCTGAGAGAAATGACAGCTAGCGTGTTTGAAGTCACTAGTCTACGTGCTTTACGTATGTAATCTTGGTTAGCCTTCACGAAAACCGCAAGAGATAGGTACTATTATTATCCCCATTTTGCAGTTCAGGAAACTGAGGAGACATAGGGAGGTTAGGTACACTTGACTAGGATCACAGTTAGTAGGTAAAAGAACTAGGAATGAAACCTAGGCAGTCACTCTAGAGCCTCTTAGCCCTACCCCTTGTGGGTGGGATGGTGTGTCCAGTGCTATAACTGCTTGTGCTATAAGAGAGTAACTGTTGGGGACCCTGAAGTTTAGCCCCTGACCTTCCCTTGTCTCTGCAGAAGCCGCTGATGGGAGCTCCACCCTGGGAGGGGGTGCCGGCACCATGGGCTTGAGTGCCCGCTACGGACCCCAGTTCACCCTGCAGCACGTGCCCGACTACCGCCAGAACGTCTACATCCCTGGCAGCAATGCCACTCTGACCAACGCAGCTGGCAAGCGAGATGGCAAGGCCCCGGCAGGTGGCAACGGCAACAAGAAGAAGTCGGGCAAGAAGGAGAAGAAGTAATGCGGAGGCCAGGCCTTGGAGCCACAGGGCAGCCTCCCTCCCCAACCAGCCCAGCCTCTCCCTAGCTGTGCCCAGGCCTCGGATTTTCAGGGCTCACCCCCAGGATACTGGTAGGGGCCCAGGCCATGCTCCCCTTGGGAAACAGAAACAAGTGCCCAGTCAACACCCCCTCTCTGCCCCCAGGGGATTGAATATGCAAAGGGAGTTCTGCTGGGAACCCCCATCCAATCAATTGCTGTGCCCATGGGGGTAGTGGGTTAGTGTAGACACCATTTATCACACCCCCTTCAGCTACAGCTGAACTCCTCCATCTTCCAAATTCAATCAGGCCCATCCATCCCCTGCCTCCCTCCTCCCCGACCCACCCCACCCCCTCCTCAGCAGCTCCTCTTTCTTAAGTTGTTTGGGGGTGTTGAGGTACCTGGTGACCTAAAAAGGCTCATAGTTCTGAAGAGTTGGAAGGGCATCATGACCTCTTGGCCTCTCCTTCAGTTCTCAAACTTCCCCCAAAGCATGGTTTGGTGCCAATCCCTTCACCTCCTTCCAGGACCTGAGACCAAGCTCAAGTTTTGGGAGATATGGTCACCATTCCCATGGTACTGATGCTTGCTGGATTTAGGGAGGGCATTTTGCTACCATGCCTCTTCCCAACACCCTGGGGACCAGTCTTTTGTTTTGTTTTTCATTGTTTGATGTTCCCACTGCATGCTGTGACTTCCCCCTCCCCAAACAAGAGACTTCACTGCATGTTCTAAGACAGTATGGGGTGGTAAGATAAAGAAGGGAAGGGCGTGTGTGTGTGTGTGTGTGTGTGTGTGTGTGTGTGTATGGGGGGATGGACAAAGCTTGATCCATCAGTTAACAGGGTCTTGCAGGAGGCTCTGTATGCCCCCAGGGTACTGACCAGATCCCCAAATTCCAGCCATAAGCCAAGCACCAGGCTGGACCCTCATCTATCATATACAGGGCAGCCCAGGCAGCCAGTGGTGGGCTGAGCTACGGGCACCAATGGATTTAAACTGGCATTATGGTCCAAGGAAGCTCTGAGCAGGTTTGGGACCAGGTCCCCTGGAGAGGTCAGAGGGGCCTCTGTGGGTGCTGGGTACTCCAGAGGTGCTGCTGGTGGAAGGATCAGTGTGGCCCCAGCAGGAAGGGAGGGCCAGCTAGACCATTTTTGGTCCCTGGGTTGGGAAGGAAAGGAGCTAGAGCAGGGACCAAGTGGAAAGTGTCAGCCCAAGATCAGGGCTTCTCCACAGGGCCCCTGCATCCAGCAGCCCCAGTCCTTCACCTCGACAGGTGCCATTGCTTCTCCGTGAAGGCCACTGCCCAGGCCCCCAGTCCGCCCCCTCGTGGCCAGAGCCTGGTTAAAGTCCCCCAGTGCCTCCTTGTGCATAGACCTTCCTCTGCCCACCCCTTCTGCCCCCGGCGTCCAGTTCACGCAGCGGGGCTTCGCGAGAACCCCACCCCGGCCCTTGCAGTGGTGTAGAGCCCCCCCCCCCCCACCTCTTTCGGCTGGTGTAGAATAGCCAATAGTGTAGTGCGGCGTGCTTTTCCGTAATGGCGAGTGGGCCGCGGGCGGCGGGCTCCGCGCAGCCGTCTGTCCCCGAATCTGCCTGCGGCGGCCCGTGCTGTGTTTTGTGCTGTGTCCACGCGCTGCGGCGACCCCCTCCCGCGTCCTGACTTCTCTAAGCGCTTCGCTTTGCATAGTCACGTAGCTCCCCACCCCACCCCATTCCTGTGTCTCACGCAAGTTTTATACTCTAATATTTATATGGCTTTTTTTCTTTGAAAAAAATTAAAAGATTTCTTCTGAAAGGTTCACCGTTTCTATGTAAGAGATGGGGACTCCTGGCATGTGTGGATGAAGTGATGAGCTCAAAGTTGTATGCTGGAAGACGAGCGGGATCGGGAGGCGATTATTGTGTTGCGTGTCGGTTTTGTGTCATTGCCCGAGAGTCTGTGTATAATTGTTAAATGCGGCAACACCGTCGTGCATATATAATGGTGTGCGTTGACCGTAATGGTGCTTGTGGATCTGTACCCCGTGTGTGTAATCGGCTTGCGGGTCCGCTGTGGGGGAGGGGATTTCTGAGCGCGACGTGGCAGCGTGCGGCCGAGGGTTCCATTGTCTGTTTGCTGCTGTCTCCAGGCAGAAGAGGAGACCCGGGCGAGGGGGCGGCGTGGGCTGGCAAATAGAGCTGGAGAGGGGGCCGTGGACGTTTCCTGAGTTCCGCCCCTTCCCTGCTAGAATGACCACCCCGAGCGCCCTGCCAGGCTTCGCGGGAGGAGGGTGGACTCTCCTCTGCCAGTCCTCCTCCACACCCCTCACCTCCCCCACCCTCCCTCCCAGGGGGCTTGGAATGCGTGTGTAGGGGGGGCGGGGGGAGGGCGATGTCAAGGGGACAGAAAGGGCATGGCGGACATAAGATTACCCGCAGGCGCAGATGCCCTCCCTCCTTCCTCTCTCCCTCTCTCCGTGCTTTCCATTCACTTCTCGCCTAGCCCATCTCCCGCCTCCTCCACCCTCCTGGAAGCAAGGAGGGATTCGAGGTTGCTGCCGCCAAAGAAGCTGCAGGCAACAGAGTGGGAGGAAGGGGCGGAAGGACATAAAGACAGACCCATTGGGATTTTCAGGGGGGTCGGTGAGGGCAAGGGCATGCCCAACCGCAGGGTTGGGGGTGGCTGTCTCTGGGCGTCCTCTGTACTCTCCCAGAGCCGGTCAAGCGGTCTGCCAGCTTCTGAAGTCTGTTGTCATGGAAACCAAGCCTTCCAACTAGGTAGGCATCTGGGGGCGGCTTTCTTGCGTGGGAGGAAGGGTGGTGTGCGTGGTTGCTGAGATGGAAGCAGGGTTTTGTTTCCAAGATCCAGGCTGCAGAGGGCGGGGTGCCGGGCGCCTGGGTTCTATTCCAGGCACGGCAGGAGACTGGCAGAGCGTGTGAGCAGCTGTGGTTGGTCCCCTAATTGGTATGTGTGCCTATACAGCTCTAAGCCAGAAACGCGTGGCCTCTGGGGGTAGGGAAGAAGGAGGCAGGGAACGCATCTCCACATCCCCAGCCATACTAGGGAGGCAGCTGCTCAGGCTCCAGGGCTACTTAAGAGGCTTTTATTTCCTGTTCCAGAGCCTGCCCAAATGGGTTTGTGGTTCCTCTCCGAGCCCTTCCCTGTCTGTTCTGGACCTGGTTTGTAAGATTTCTTTGTGCAGGTCACAATGTGCTCAAACAAGTCTGGCTCTGAGCATCAAGTCATCTGGAGCATGACCTGTGTCTTTTGACCTCTGCTGGGCAGGCTCATGTTTCCACCCCAGGGTAAGCCCTAGCCTGGAATGTGGTCTGTGGACACCAAAAGTGAGTGCGGGAGGGGAATACGGGAGAATGGCAAAATGGCAGTCATAGGTTTCCCTTAGCAGAAGAGGCACAGGTACTGCCAGGAAACTGCATGTGAAGTCTGGGGTCATGGGGAGGTGCGGTCCCAGAACTGAATCCAAGAAAAGGGTTCCAAGCCAAGAGGCAGCAATGTGGAAGGGTAGGGGGCTGAACTGGGGCCCTACTCCTTTACAGAGGGCAAATGGCGGGACAGAAGCCACTATGTATGAATCAGTTCTAGCCCTGCGCCCAACCGTAGTGTCTGGCACATGAAGGTGCCGGCACCCTTTTGATGATTTTGTCAGGTCAGTCGGGCTTGAGGCAGGACAAGAGTGGAGAAGCCTGGATGAGAGTGAAGACAAATAGTTCAGAAATTCACAAAGGAAGCTGTAAGGCAGTACTGTTTCAATGCTTTATTAACAGTTGGAAACAAACCCAACAAACTGGAGGTGATGACATCCCAGAAGCCCAAGAGGTGAGGGGAACAGGTTTGCATTTTGTCCCTTTATTATTATTATTATTAAATGCATCTTAGCAAAAGTAGATTAAAAAAGAAAGGGTCAAAGCCCCAGATGTCAGCAGGGAGGAGGGAACCTAGGGGAGCAGCAGGCCCCTGCACTACGGTCCTCCCAGAAATAGCTCAAAGGAGCTGCTGTTGCCCCTTCACACACAGGATCTACCAACCAGAACCCTCCTTCCGGGCCTCAAGGCCTCCCCGCAGGCGCCCTTAGGTCTCCTAAGCTCCCCCTTGCTCTAATAACTATACTTTTGCGCCAGGCCCTACCAGTGCCATTCTCTCTCCCAGGGGTGGGAAGCTGAAAGGAGCACAGGAGGGCAAAGTGTCACCTTGACTGGAGAATCTGAGCTTCCTGTGGCTGGGACCGCCAAAGAGTCTGGCCTGCCCACTGCAGAGAAGAGAGCAGGTGGGGCACAGCCTGTGCGCACTGCTCCAGAATGGCCAGTTAGCATTTGCACATTTGGCTTGATAAATATATTAAATTTATAAAAACTCTGTCGTTTCAGAGCTCCCACTACTCTTAGGCCTGGTCCAGCTCAACAAGAGAAGAGCTTCCCCTTGCCCCAGAGTCAGATGCTGGGAGAGAGTGAGTCTGCACTGGCCTCAAGGGCCCAGAGGCTTGAGGGCTGAGGTGGAGGTCCAGGGGCTTGTTCAGAATTGAGGCTTGTGGGGAGAAATCCCAGGGACTCTGGAACCTGCCATCAAAGCCTCTTACATTATGGAGGGGAAAGGAGGAAGGAAGAGTTATTTTTCTTAAAAAAAAAAAAAAAAAAAAATATCATATAAAAATAGATCCTTTTGCAAAACAATTTCTCAGCCAGGAGGCTCCACCTCCCATTTCCTTGGAGACAGAGGATAAGGTGTTGGATGAGATGCACCAAAGCTCTAGGGAGGGCATGAGAAGGGCCTGTGGCTCAGTAGCCTAGGGCTGGTGCAGAGGGTCCAGAGAGGCAAGGGCACAGAGCATGGCAGCAGGCTGGGGGCAGGTCCCACCTGTGCCATGCCTGCCCACCCTAGGCTCTGGCCTAGGCCACAGTAGAACAGATAAAAGTGGTCCAGGTTCTTTTTGTTTTGGGAGGCCTTTCCCAAAAAGTGGGATAAGGGGGATTTGCTCCCCACTTCCTTGGAAGCAGCTCCCAATGCCACACCCCTAGTAATAAACAACAAGAGCCAGGGGCAGGAAGAGCGGGGTGGTGGTGACAGCAATGAAAGGAGGGACAGAGCCCAAAGGTTCATCAGCCCATGCTGTTCTCAGGGCCAGAGAAAACACAAAAGAAAAGCACAAACCCAGCAAGACTGACCTAGGCAAAAGCCCAGGGGAAAGGTAGGGGCTGAGAAAGCAGGTGGGGCCTTGTCTGAGATGAGGCCACGGAGAACGGAGGAGACACTTGGGGTTAAGGCAGCAAACACAGAGCCTGCTTTGGTAATACGAGAGCCAGGGCTGGGCGGGTTGGCCTCAGGCCTCCCCACACTGCCCTTTCCTTCTGGCCTCCAGGCAGCTGAAGCTGTGTGTGATGTACAGAGAGCAGCAGGCTGGAGACAAAGATGGGGTCAAGGTGATGGGAGTGGCCACCGCAGAGGAATATCTCTGTGACCCTTCAGGCACATGCTGCAGGGCAGGGACAGTCTGGAGCTCCACTGAGGAGCTGCCATGGCCCCAGGACCTGGCTTAGCTTGCACGGCCGAGCAACTCCTTGGCCTCCTCAAGGATGGTGGGGACTTCCTCGCTCTTCTTGGACATCTTGGCAGGAACACAGGTCATGGCATCGTCCCTGGTCAGCACTGATTCTAGCTGAGATATGGCTGCACACCCGACCTTCCTGTTGCCTGCAAGAGAAGACGTGAGAGATCTCGTCCATGGAAGGCCAGTTTCGAATCCCTATCGATGTCTATGCAGATATTCGGCCAGAAGGCATGCACACATGGCGGCTCTGTCCAGTTCAGAGGCCCTTTTGAAGAAGGAGGGGAAGAAAGCCAGGAACACATGGAAGATACCTTTGCGGCGGGGAGGGGGGCAAGCAGGGAATATGAGAGTACAGTACAGGTAGGAGAGTTGAGTTCCTGTGTGAAAAGTAGTAAAAAGTTTGAATACAGCTAGACAGACACAACGGAGTTCAAGTATCAGCAGTGTAACGTAAAGAGAGAGAAGTACTCAAAATTTGTTTTCTCATTAGAGGGTTGTTGGAAGTAAACAGACTCAAGCTTAGTAAACAGTATTATTTTTGTTTTCTTGGCAGTTCTCAGGAAGCTCCTAGGCCAAAATCACTTTCAGTCAGCCCTGGGCAGGGTCGTCCCAAGCAGAGGAAGGCCTTCAGCAGGCGGCCAGAGGGACTCCCGCAAAGGGGGCAGCAGCCATGCACTGACGTCACGTGATGCCACACTCGCCTGGGTTCCACCAACCCTCCCTCTCTCTCGCCGTGCCCACACGCTGAGCTCTTTTCCACCTCTTCAAGGGCAGCAGCGATGATCCAAATGCCAAGGGCTCTACAAGGTGTGCAATACGTGTGTGTGGGTGTGTGTAGGGGGAGGGGTAGTAAAAGGTATGTCAGGGAAAGCAGAGCTGGGGTCAAGGATGGCCAGGACGAACCCTACAAAGAAATCTTAGCCCAATGGGCTAAGGGATAGTGAAGCTTCACTTGCCACCCTACATAGGAAGAGAAGAACCAATCAATCCACGAATTTCTGTCCTAACTGCTGGGCGTCATCCCCAAGACTCTCATATTCATTCATGGAATCCACATTTATGGTCCCAGTATCCTCAACAAGAAAGCCGTTCCTTGGGACCATGCCCATCTCGTGCTGTCTGCCTCTTCCTATGCCCTACAAGCAGCTCAGAGAGACTGCAGGTCCCAAAGAGCTGCCTGCCAGGGGTGAAAGAAGCCGGACACAAAGACCACAGATGCTATAATTCCATTTCTGTAAAACCTCTAGAATGGGCAAATCCAGAGACAGAAAGTAGGTTTGTGGTTGCCCGGGCTTAGGCGAGGGGAGAATGGGGAGTGACTGCTAATGGGTATGGGGTTTCTTTTTGGGGTCATGAAATGTTTTGGAATTAGTGGTGCTGGTTGTACAACCTTGTGAATATGCTAAAAACCACTAAATTGTATACTTTAGAAGGGTGAATTTTAGGTATGTGATTTATATCCAATTGAAAAACAAACAAAAAACAAAACAGCTTGCTGGGTCATGGGAAAGCTGGGTGGAGAAAGCAGTGCCTAAACCTTAAAGAAGCAGAGACAGAGGAGAGAAGGCCAGCACTCCTAAATGCAGGACAGGGCAGCGGCAGGGCACGAGCAGGAAGGAAGAGGTCCAGAAGAGTCAGTGAACAAAGTGTCCACTTTGCCTTCTTGACACCAGCAAAAAGCTTTAGGTGGGAAGGAAGCCAAACAGGGTCAGAGGGCCCAGGTCTTCACCAGGGCTGTCAGCCTCTGCAGAAACATGACCCAGAGCCACTGTGTTCACACAGCAGAGGCTACCCGCGGGTCAGCTGGGAGCACACAGCACGCCCACAGGTTACCAATTTACAGGTCTCCTCCTCCTCCTCCCAGGGACGCACAGGACTGTCTACCAAGAGGAGAAAGAATAGTGAAGGCCCTGGCTGGCAGGCACAGGGCTCATCTGGTTACAGGGGAAGGTGTGTGACCAAGACTCCAGGGTTTCACACAAACTACTCCTCGGATTATGAACGTGTAATGATGCCTCAGTGACGGACGGGGGAGGAAAGGGGCCCGTAGGAGTGCGACTAGGATGGTCTCCTATCTCCAGCAAAATCTTCCTCAGACCTGCTGAGTTTCTGCTCTTTTTTTGGAATACTCCCTTCTCTAGGACCCTACTTGTCATGTCCAGAAAAGGCAGTGGCTTGATTATCACTTTGCTGCTCCTTTGAATTCAGTCACGAGCAGTTGAGAAAATATTCCAACTATATTTGTGTGTGTGTGACTCAAGGGGTAAGTATATGTTAAAATAATTTCTGACTCTGGACCCAGGGAAAAGGAACACTGGGTCTTCAGGAACACCTATCTTGGACAACATGGGAAAAGTCAAAGTACAAGTGTGAGGTATCTTCAGCTGTTTCTCTCTTTGGTTTCTTCCTCTAAAACTAAGAAGATACCAGTTGTACCTAATCAAGCACGTCTCTATATTTTCCTAGATTCAAAAAGCTTCTGATGCACTGCAGATTTCATAAAAACTGAGTGGATGGTAAGTCAGGAAAAACCAAAATTTCCCTTTTAAGCCTAGAAGGTAGGTATACTAGGCATGGACCTGATGTGGCTTAAGGTCAGAATCAGAAAAGAGAAAACTCTTGTTGGAACTGGGAACAGAATCGAGGAATCCCGGCTGCCACTCTGGCTTCAGGGCCACAGTTATGCTGAACAGCTTGACTATCCAGAAGACAACCTCTCCCAGCCTTTCCCTAACTTGGGTACTTGTTAAGACGATTGAAAAGAAGCCACAGAAGCAGCTACGTATTTTGACTCTATGGGACCAGGGAGGATTATTAACTCCTAGTAGTCCCACAGACTGTGGGGAAAAGGGAACAATCTTGTGACATTAGCCAAAGCTCTCTGAGGCCAGATTTCTAGAAGTCAGGGGTGAGCTAGATACAAACACCAGCAAAATCAGACATATAACACTAGTATAGATGAATTAGAAAAAGGTTAATGATTTGGGAAAAAGATATTTATAACACACAGGCTAGGAGCTACTACTAAGGAGGAAGTACTCTTGTTAATAAGCTTCCTTAGGGAAGAGGAAACTAGGACAGATGGGGCAATCATTACCATCCTAAAGAACTCATTATTGTCTACAACACTCCTAATTATAATTCCTGTCCTATTTTTACAAAAGTGGAGGGAGAAATAGTGGTGGTAGAGGATATACTCTTAACCTCTCTAGACAGGTGGTCACTGGAAAACTCCCTGAAGCAATTTCACCATGTCCAGGGCTCTCCTTGCCGGAACGCATGAAAGAGTATTTCTGGCCTACACAGAGGGCTCGCTGTCATCTCCTGCTCCTCACATAGGCTTAGTGGAAATATTCCTGGACTTGGATTCACAACAGTGGGTTACAGTTCTGGCTCTATCATTAGCCAGTTCTGTAGATCTTGGCAAGACCTTATCTGGGTCTCAAGTCCTGTTACCTACGAGAAGGTGAGATGCTAATCACTGGAGGTCTTTAGCGCTGGTCCCAACTCTAAGGTTCTATCAGTGTAGGGAAAGCTTAGAGGGAAGCTGGGAAGTGGCAGAGGGACGGAAAGGGAGAGGGAGATGAATTTCTTTCTTTCCTTGACTTTTATCCCAGTGAGCAGATGGCCTGTATATAAGAAGCCACAATTCAGACATGGAGATAAAGTTGAGTCATTAAAACCACAAGCTGACTCAATCATCAGCCTGAAATAGTAGCTGTAATACAATCACATGGATTCTTCCCGTTGACACTCAAAGCATTGTTCTCCCACACCCTGCAGATCACAGCAGTTTACATGTCACTTTTAATGAACCAGCCCTGATAGTAACGCTCCTCTTCCAACCCCTCAATGGGTCTTTGTATACTGGTCGCTCCCTCAGGTCTCCAGAGACCAGAAGATGTTTTTTAAACATTCCTTTAAATCCCAGGGCAAAGGCTGTGTCTTTCAATATGGACGGCTGCTTTCTGGGACGGAGGAGGGCTGTGAGGCAGACCTGCGTGATGATAGTGCTTCAGTTTTTTAGCTCAAATCATTCAGTCAGCAGGAACAGGCAGAGACAGCCAAGCACTGGGCGGACCAGCTAAGTCCAGCAGCCAGTGAGGGAAACCTTTATCGTTTTACAATGTGGCCTTCTGGGTCCAGCCTCTTTCTTTTCTTCTCCTCCTAATCCTACTGTCACTGTACAAAAAAAAAAATACTAAAGCTGTAAAGGGCCCTGGAGACCATTCTAGCCCAACTCTCATTTTAGACGTGAAGAAATTGAGTCCCAGAAACGTGTCTCAGGTACTCTAGACAGCATCAGTGGGATTTGACATTGGGTCTTCGGATGCCTACCTAGTCCTATGCTCTTTGCACGCTACTGTGATGCCTGGCCTTCTGTTTATGTTTAATGGAAGGCCATGTCACTTTCTCGGAAATGAATGTACCAATGTCTAAAGGGGTTACCAGGGTAACTAGAAATGTCTCCCCTGATTCTCCCAGATATGTTCGGTGTGTTTAGTGACCCCCAGAGCCCAGAAAGATAAGGATACAAGATGGAGCCAATTCTAAAAGTACGTAGTTCTCATTTTCACCTTCTTTTTGCTTCAAAACCTCCTAGTCTAAGTCTCCTCCTAGTCCTTCTTGCACTGGGAAACAGTACTTTGACTGATTCAGGTCCTCTGCTGAAAGGTTAGGTTCTAAAAAATCCCTGCTTCCTCGGCCTATAAGTCCTGGTTTCTCACTTGGGAAGAAGTGGAGAATGGGGCCTCTCCAGTAGAGGGAAGCCACTGATGTCTGGCTGCCTGTGTCCAGGAAGCATCTGGGATTCTGGTTTAGTTCCACAGGAAGAAGCTTAAAAGGGAATTCCCCACCAAAAGTCCGGTGAAGGTTGGCACTTCGCTGAGAGGATAGAGGAAAATAGGGAGAGGCAACGTATTTTTGTTTATCTAGAAACGCTTAATGTCAGGCCACATCACCTTATATGGTGGGGAGGAAACAATGTCGCAAGAATCTCTAAAGACTAAACACACCAAAAATACCACTAGCTTCATACTCTACCCAAATCTAGATCTGTATGACTAAACACGCTATCCCAGAAAGACCTAAGTTCATCACACTCACCTCTCCTCCCCTCCAGAAAGCCTGTACTCAGAGGATGCCAGAAAATAGGTAAGAGTTGTAATGAGGGATTCTTGTGTCTAGGGCAGGTTCTGAAGTCCTACAGAAGAGCCCTCAGAGGGAATTTCCCTCTGGGTATTCAGAGTATTGGCAGAAACAGGCAGTCAGCCATTCACGAAGAAACTCATAGTGAGCTACAACGTTTGGGCCAGGACACTGACTCTGGGGGGGCTAACATGCTCCGTACCCTTGATCGTAAGGTCACCTTTACAGGCTGTGATGGGTACTATAGGTCCTACAGATACCACTGTTAATAGCTAAGCAGTGTCCAAAGCAAACCACACAACTCATCTGTACAATAACCTTGAAGTGAAGCTCCCATCACACAGGCCTACACAATGCACCAGCGAGGGAATAGGGAACATAGCTTAAACCACCTCAGAAGTACAACCTCTTAATGCTGCCTTTTCTGTAATGCCCACCCTTCAACCTAGGAAAGAAGCCATCATGCCTAGCCCCAAAGGGCCTTCACCAGACTCAGTGGTGCAGGTCATGAGGAGTAGCTTTGGCCATACCTTCTTCCGGACCAGTCTCTTGGCCACTATATACTTCCCTCAAAGGCAATTTAACCATTGATCCTTCCCCATACTAATGCCTGGATCATTTGTCCTCCTATCCCCATAATTCTTCTTAGAGGCTCTGGCTCAACATAATCCACTTAAATCTTCTGAAGGTCGGGGGAGGAGGCTGCGGGGGAGTAAATGGGGAAGGCAAGTGCAGTGGAGGCCAATTACACCCAAGAAAAAGGTGGCTTTCAGACATAGCACAATCCTTCGGTTGAGATGCTCCTCTACATTCTTACATCTGGGGAGAATGATGCCTAGCCTTCTCTCTATAGGATTCTATATTTTCTATTATTCTCTCTATCTCTTCTGCTTGTGAAGCTAATAGTAAGGACTCTTGACTTATTTTCTTTGTATTCCTACATCTAATGTACAGTTTTGAATTTACATCAGTTTTTTTGTTCATATACACAAACGCCTACTCAGATCTCTGTGTCCTGCACAGTGGTTTGCTTATTCTACGTTTCTGCTTCAATAATGAGGAGAGATACAAGGATAATCGAATGTAATATCTGTTGTCAGTCCCTCAAGTCCTAGTTCTCCAAGTCAGTACCTTCTAACGTGGCTGGAAGAGGACTAGGTCATCCACTCTAGACGCAGGGACTATTGTGGGGAAGTTTCTAAACCCTGAGAACATCACTACCTGCTCGTTAGCCCAAGACAAGCAGGACCAGGAGCAGAGAGGCCTCACTGCCTTCCTTCAACACACAGGCTGGGCTCCATTTGCTGACTTACCCTGACGGGGTCCTCTCTTCCGCCGGAATGCTGCGCCTGACTGCAGGGCTTCCAGAAGACTGTCCATCACACCTGTCTCATCGCCCTCTGTCATGAACAAAAACGGAGATGTAAGCTCTTCAGCCCGAGTAGCACTCATGTGTTGAGCCCCACAAAAAATGCACTGCTACTGCATGGCTTGCCCTCGCCCAGTTTCTCAGGGCTCAGAGCACACAGAGGGCTCAACCTCAAGTCTCACAGCCCATGTTTACTTGTGTCTGTTTGAAAATGGTTAAAACAAAAGGTTTCACTGGTTACCAACCACTGCAAACCTTGGATAATTTTCCTGCAGTGCCCTCCTCCCTTCCCACCCCCATCAGAACTAGCACAGAGAAGTGGAGACCTGCCTGCCTGCAAGACTGGGATACGTACAGAGACCGGGATTATGACATTAATAAGGAACTATATCACTCTCTATTTATCCTGAAGTGTTTCACTCCAATTTACATAAACCTCTCACGGAAAGCCTGGTTCCAGTTTCAGAGCAGGGCTGAGGAAAGATGAGAGACCACTGATAAAGAGTGTATTTCACTTAAGTACTGCCCCCAGTGGCTGCATCTTCCAGAAGTCAGCTCTGCATCGAAGAGGAGCTTCTGGTTGGAATACAAAGAGTTAATGTAGAATCCTTATTCCAGCCCACTCCGTTTCCATGGCAACAGCTAAGGGTGGTGAAATCTGAAACTGTGAAATCCCTAGGAGCTGGTAGGCTGCCAGCCACAAGGCTGGGCTCACTGCTCCCAGTGCCGCCTGCTGGCCGAACACCACCAGTGCAGCTGACCTACATTCCAACCTCATTTGCTTGCCCTTGGGGACATGGACCAGGGCAGGGTCCCCTGCGCTGCCTGACGACTGTGTGCAGCCTTCGTCCCACAAATCAGCTAGACTCCACCTTTCCCTATTACGTCCTAAACAGTAACTGGGGACAAAGCCTAGAGGCCTGGGGAGAATGGCGGAAGGTGAAGAATACTTGGTGTGGGCTTTTTTAATGGCATTACTAGAGCAAAGTTTGTGGCTTACATACAACTGGACTAAGGGCAGGGGAACTGCTTCCCAAAAAAGTATAAAGAAAAGACAGAAATGCAGGCAGTTCTGCTGCTTCAGGTCCCTGATCGTGCCACAAAGAGAAGTCCCCGGGAGCGGGAGTGTCAGAGCAGCCCTCGCCTCTCGTGCTCAGCAAAGCATGGATTCTTGCCAGACCCAGCAGCCCAGAGAACCTCTTTACTTAGATGGCTCGTAGCCCCTCAGGTTCAAGAAGGGTGGCACCAGCTCAGGGCCGTGTGCAATGGATGCTGGATTTCCGCTGCCCACAGAGAGAGCAGCCAGAGAGGGGCAGGGAGTCGGCAGCAGGAAAGAAGCAGAAACAGGAAACAGAGGGCCAGTAATTGAGGCCATATGTTTCAACAAAGACATGCTTCTGAGAGTGAAATAGAGATTCTGTTGAAGAAAGAAGAGGGTGGCCAGCTCCCCCGCCCCCTTGCCAGAAGTTCAATCCATTTACAATCTGATAGGTGTGTACAACTGTGCTGAGGTACTGGGGACACAATACTTAGTGCAATAAGCAGAAAGAGAAGGCAAGCCATTAAAAGACAGGAGCAGGGCCAGGAAAACAGTTTGGGAAAAAGAACAAAAGATGTACTAGAGGGTATGAAAACTGGACGGGAGAATTTTTGGACAGGCAGAAGGCAAGAGTACATGTTACAGCAATACTAAATCACTGGAGAGATGAGACATAATGCAGGAACCAGCAAAGGAGGGAAAAAACTGAGAGCGGAGCACTGGAATGTGCATGTAATGGAGTCGGGGTTAAAGTCCAGCATCAGGATCGTGGAGGAAGAAGGCTGCCAAAAATCATTTGCCAGGAGTTGAGCTCAGACATGAGCTGTCCTCTGGCCTCTAGACTCTAGACAGAGAAGCCTTCCAAATGTTCCTGTCTCAACCCATCGGCCCTTCGCCTTCGCTTCTTACCAGCATTCATGTCTATGAGTTGCTCTCTCTTCTGCTGCTTCTCCAGCCGCTCCTTCTCTGCCTTCTCCTTGGCCAGTTTTGCTCGCCGCATCTTCTCCTCTGTCTCCCGCCGCTTCTGGTTCTCCTTGACTGCTTGCTGTGGGGGAAAAAATGAACACGTGGGCATGTATGCACTCACACATGTACATACCCACCACCAACCAACATGAACCCAGTGGAAAGTGAGAAAGGTCCACGAAAGCTTCAGTCAGCAGGTATACCCTGCTTACCACAAACATATTCTTAAAGTTGTGCAGATCCATGAAGAATTCTTCCACAGACACCTTCTTGGGGTCAAAGAGGAAGTACTCGCCCAGCTCCTTATAGAGCGTCTCCATGTTCGAGTGCATCATCCGCAGCTTGTTATACTGTTCCTGTGCATCCTTCACAAAGCTGTGCAGCCAAAGAGTAAAGAACCAACACCAGAAAGCAGACCCACTTCTCTAGCCCTGAGGACGACTCACAGATGTGTACTGGCATGCACAAGGATGCGAAACACAGCGCTGTTCTTATTAGCAAAACCCAGAAGCAATCTAAACATCCAAAACAGGGGAATGGTAAACCGTAAACTATGGTATTCCTGAAGAATAGGAAGTGGCAGTTTAAAAAGAGACTGTTCTGCATATACTGCTAAGGGAACAGGGCCAAACATATTAAGTGCTAAAGCAATACAGTGCAATTTTTACTAAAATAAATTCATTAGGGTGCAAATCAGAGAGAAGTCCAGTGGCAGTGGTTATCTTTGGGAAGGGGAGGGAAAAGGGAATATGTATGTGTGTGTAGTATAGGGTGTGTGTGTCTGGCAGGTGGGGAGACGGGGCAGAGGGCAAGGTCTCAAGGGAGACTTTTACTTTATCTGCCTGGTTTGATGCAAACCACAACAATGAGAATGCTTTCAAGAACTATGCATTTAATGAAAAAACATTTTTTAATGAAAAAATTTTTTAAGGAAAAATTGTATATCATCATATCTATCCTGTTGTCCCCCCAGGGGAAGTTCTTTTTTTTCCTAGGGGGCAACTCCCTCCTTTCAAGAAAGGATATGGTCATTTTTTCAACGAACTTGTCTTTCTCATCTGTGGCAGCTGGAAAATTCTGAATATCACGTTCCACATCAGAAATTTGTTTCTTCATCTGATCTAGGTTCTTTTGCAAGTTTTCAGCAGAAACTAAAGTAGACACAAAAACAGACAGCAAGAGCTTACTACCTCCAGTCTCAATACCCTATTCTGTTCTTCAGGGCACTGCTCCAGTCTGTACATCCAGCTGGTACTTAATTATTTTAGTCCTCTTACGTACTCTCTAATTGTTTCACACAGCTTTTCAGTGAAACTATAAATTATTTGATGATTAAACCTCCAGCCTCCATAAGCTGTACAATACTAAGAAGAGAAGAGAGGCCTCATTTAATTTAACAAGAATCTATGAAATCCCCCGGGATCTCGGTCTCATTTATTTTAGAGAACAGGGTTTGGGAGGAAGGAGACATTACACAGAAATATAGAGGGTGGGCAGAAATCTGTTCCCATTTCTACTGAATGCTGCTTTTTCTTTGCTTAGTCCCAGGACGGTGAGGCCTGGTTTTTGCAAATCCAGTCTACGCTTTCTAAATGAGAAAAACTGTTGACTTAAACTAAAAATACCTGCCTTTCTTCTAGTTGTTTTTTGGTGTCTGGTGTTTCCCTAGGAAGGGAAAGAGTGCTTCCCACTTCTGTACATGAAGACCTCTCTTCTGCCCGATACTCCTCCCTGTGGCTTGGACATCATGCCTATGCTCTCTCCCGTTCCTTAAAATTCTCTGAACTGAAAATGATCTAAAATCTAGACTGAGTCTTCTTTCCCTACCCCGTGCAGAGATCTCTGGGGCTTGGAACCACCTTCTAGCTTCACCCCAATCTGCCTCACCTCGGCTGGCTTTCTCCACGTGGGCAAGCTCATCTGGAAACTTGAGGACCTCGGGATAGTTATTCTCACACGACTCAGCCAAGAAGTGCAACAACGTCATCTTCTGATCTGTGGACTTGGTGTCTCGAAGCTTGGGGGAAGAGGAGAAGTGGTGAGTCCTGACACGCCCACGATCACCTCAGGCCGACAGCAGTCTGCCACACTGGGCTCCTAGAGGCCACGGCCTTCCCTTCCATCGTCCCGCTCTAACCCCCTGGCTCACCTTACAGAGGAAGCTGATACTGAAGCCGAAAGCACCAGCATTCCTGGAACCAGCATTCATATAGTTTCCAACAAGCAAGGTAATCTCCAGGAGGCTAGAGAAGTTCTCGCTCTTTCGCAACTCCTCACATGCGGCAGTGACAGAAACGATCTCTGGCTTGATATTCTCCACTTGCTCACTGAACTGCAGCTTGAAGAGGATGGCATTGAGGCGCGGCCGCAGGCGGGGCACAGCGCCCATCTGGGGAGAGACAAGCAGTTCCATTATAGCCAACAGAGAGAGAGGAAAGGAAGAAGATACAGGCTTAAGCCTCCTATGGCAGAATCTGAGTTCCAGAGTAGGGAGGAGAAAGAGAGAAAGATGGGTTCAAAATAGACAAGAGGGCAGGAGCAAGTGCCCCGGATGCTCTCGGGGAGGAGGGGGTCAGAGAAGAGTCTGTGCCACAGGCCTCACTCACCACCACGCCGAACTGCTCCGACTCAGCCAGATCATCATATTCGTCCTTCAGTTCGGAAAGCATTTTCAACTGCTCTGGCTCTGGCATCTGCTTAATGAGGTTCTGCAAGACAGAAGGGACTGTCTAAGTTTGAGGGGGATGAGCTGACAGCTTGAGCCTCCTGTCAGTCCCTCACTCGGCCCAAGGACCACTAAGAAGGAGACATGGGCTGGGGTAGGGGGAGGTGGGGGAGGCAGCTAGTGAGATGGCAGGACTTTTGAAAAATATACCAGAAATAACCTGATCACCAGAGAGATGGAAGCTTATATAAAGCCAGCATTCTTTAAGTCAACGATGCTTACAGAGTCCTCATCGTCTAGGCAGAGAGGAGACAGAGCTAGTGTACAGCAATGCAAAGAGCCAGCTCCAGAATGACCTTGCTCCTTACCTGGATCATAGACTCAGTCAGAACAGCCTCATTCACCTCCAGGATGACATTCTTAATCTCTTGATAGGGCATGCGGAAGGAACCCAAAAAGATTGCTGCCAGGAAATGAGATATAAAGACATGTTCTTCTCAGTCTCTTCCCCCTTCCAGCCCACCCTACAAACCTACGCTGGACAACTTTCCTAGGAGTGCTCTCTTAAAGTCATGATCACAAACCTCCACCAGCTCCCCACTGCCTGTAGAGTTAAGATCCAAGTTCCTGAGCCCAGTGTTTAAGGTTCCCACCTCCCAGCTTTCCCTCCCACGAATCCCCACATTTATGTCACACGCCAGCCACACTGTTCCAAGCACCACATTCTACAAACACCTTGTCTTTGCTCACACAGGAAGTCTTTGATCTCTCTATCTATATATATCAAAAATGTTCACCCTGTTCTATTTTAGTTCCTCACCCCCTTGACTCCATCCTCAAAGCTGCCACTGCCTTGAAATGCTCTGATTCTTAAATTGCCACATCCCATTCCCCAACAAACACTTCCCATCCTTTCAGCTCTCTCACTCACTAATCCCTAAATTGACTCTTCAACCTCATCAGAGCGCTCTCTTGCGTGCTCTCTCTCTCCCACGAGAGAGATGCCCATTCCATTTTCTCTGAATGTCTCAGTTCTACTTTGCTTTCTCTGTTTAACCTAGACCCTGCAGTCTACCCTTTCACTCCCACTCTATTATTACTACTATTCTTATTCTCTTGTTTCCTTCTCCTTCCAGTCCTTAGTTAACCCAGCCATCTCATACCTCTCCTCTTACACCTGGGCTGATGAACACTGCAGATCAGATTCTACGAATCTGAAGTGGCACCAGTGATGGTGGGGAATCCTTCTGTGTGTCCCTAGTCCACGCTCTCCTGGCTCTCTTGGCAGCTCCTCCATATAAAATATCCCCATTCTCCCAAATGTCCTGCCACTTCCCCATTTGTTCTAAAAAGGCCTTGCTGCTTTTTACTGAGAAAAATTGAAGCCATCGGTCAAATTACTTGCTAAGCTTTCTCTCATGCCACTTATAAACTGAGCACTGGGGGCCCTCAGTTGGAACCAGACTAGAAAAGGCTCGAGTAAGGGCTATTTTGGAATCATCTAGAAGAAAACTTGTGCCAACACTTCTGTAAGCTTAGCAGAACTATATCCATATACTCGTCCTTTTCTCGTGTTTCAATAGAACAGGTAGCCCTAAGGACCTTTTCCTTCAGCATATACAGTGGGCCTTCCGCATCTGTGGATACAGAGGGCCAACTATACTACACCATTTTATATAAAGGACTTGAGCACCCATGGATTTCGGTATACGAGGGGGGTCCTGGAACCTATCCCCCACAGATACCGAGGGACAACGATATACACGTTCAAGTTTTTCCTATCTTAAAAAAAAAAAATCCTCCCTGATCCAACATTCTTAATTACCAGCTTCCTTCTTTCCTTCACCTTATAACATTCTAAAAATATAACAGTCTATTCTTGCTTCCACATTCTCATTAATTCTTCTGTCCCCACAAAGTCAGTGAAAAGATGACAATCATTTGTTGAGTGTATATTCCATGTAAGACCTAGTATCTTGAACACAATCTACATATATGATCTCATTTAACCCTATTTATAATAATGTATAAGTTTGTATTATTAACCACATTTGACAGAAAAGGAAACATACTTAAAGAAGTTAAGCTACCCGTGCAAGGTCACACTGCTAGTAAGGGTTGGAGCCAGGATTTAAATACAAACGGATTCCAGAGCTTCTGTTCTTAACACTTATGCTATACTAAAATTATTCTTGCCTAGGTCACTGACTTTCCTAATGCCAGATCCAAAAGACACCTGTCCTGTCCTGATTTTACTTGACTACTACTCCCACTTCATAGACTATGTCAGACTATTTTTCTTGCTGTTCCTTTCCAGCCTCCTTTGAGGTCTCCCCTCTTTGTTACTTGCCCCCCCAAATATTAATGACCTTCAAAGCAAATTATTGGCTTCAACTATGACTCATATACTATCTCTTAAATTCTTATCTCCAGCCAGACATTCCTCCTGATTTCTATACCCAAATGCCTAATACACCCATCCTGTTGGAGGATTCCCACAGGAACCTTAAATTCTATCCTAAAATTAAATCAATCATTCCTACCTACCACTCTGCCATCTCTCACTCATGTCCACCATTTCTCCCACAAAAGATAGAATCTGCTCCTGCTGGATTTTCCTATTTCAATAAGTGGTACCACTCTCTATAGAGTGATCTTAACCCAAGAAAACATCTCCTTTATCCCCTCTATCAATCACTAAGTTCCATTAATTCTATCTTCTTAATATCTTCTGCCTTCCTATTCATTCTTACAATTTAGTTTCAGGCCTTGATCACCTCTTGCCTAATTTAAAGCCATAACATAACACATCTCTCTGCCTAGAGTCTTCCCCTACCCTAGCAATCCAGCCTCATAATCACTGCTGAAGTAGCCCTCCCCCAAATTACATAGGGTTGTATCACTCACTTTCCTGACTAAAATCCCTCCAATAACTTTCACAGTTTTCAGGATAAAATACATACTTCTTAGCCTAAGCCTATCAGACTTCTTTATGATCTAGCCTCTATGTCTATTTCTTGAAAGCTTCTTCAACCACCACTCCCCCACATATGGCCTTTACTCAGCTGTACTCAACTACTTGCAGTTCTTGAACTGCACACATGCCTCTGTGCCTTCATACATGCTGATCCCTCTGCCTGAAACAAGCCAGCCCTCACCCTTCATTTAGTTTGTTGTAAATAGTTTTAAGCAGTACTTCATTTAGAATGACTGAGCTCCCTCCAATACTCCTCCCACTTGATTTAGATGCCCCCTTGCCCAGTGCTCTCATAAGCTTCCTAGCACACCTCCATCATAGCACTTACCAACTTGTGCTATAACCATTATTTACTTTTCCGTCTCTACCAGACATATGGCTCATGAGGATAGGGACTACCTTACTTAGTTTTGCATCCTCACCATATAAGAGGCACTTAATAATCATTGAATCACTAAATAACACCTAGACCCTCCTAATCTCAATTTTCTTCCTAAATTCTGTTTCCCATATTGATATCATTCAACTGGAAATAACAATGTACTACCCCACGGTCTTTTATCATTTTCTAAAACAACAATTGCTCATTTTAATGTTGCTAGAGATAATCTTGAGAAGAGGAACTATCTCACATCACTTTAATTTCCATAAAAGGACTTACCTACAGACACTATTTAGTAATATCTGTTGCCAATGATCTAAGATTATATAGTCAAGAATAATGTAAAGGCTTACTGTTCTCATTATATCACTGACTTTACTTGTGGGTATGTGTCCTCATTACCTGTGTGATCTTGGCCAAGTCATAACATCTGAACTTTAGTTTTCTCACTGGGTAAAATGGGGACAACAGCCATGTCACTGGATCATGAGTGGGTTTTATGGAATACATACCCTTTCATCTCTGGAACACATACCTAGTATGTGCCTAATAGAGCCTGAAACCTGGCAGACCCTCAAATATTTGTTGAACAAATATTTAAATCTTCATTATGCAACATAAAGTAAGGATATCAACAGTTGAAATGAACAAAAAAATGAACATTCATCCTGATCATTAAATACTACCTATATCAACTCTGCAGAGGAGTTTCTGATCTGAAATTTGCCACCAATCAGAGTTATGAGTATAGGTAGCAAGTTCAGAACAGAACCCTTTGACGTTACTGATCCTACTCTGAGAAGTACAGGATTTACATTATTTATTCTAAACTACAAAGTTACTTTAGATTTAATGGAAGTCAAGCCAGTCACCTTTAAAGGAAATACTTAAAAGAAAATGAGAAAGAAGGAAATGTGCAGTAGCTAGAACATTTGTGTTAGATTTTCTGTGGATGCAATGGAAATAGTAAGGGCTTTGAAATAAGAAAATATGAGGTTCAACTCCCAGACCTGCCTCTTACCCGCTATGTGACTAGGCAAATTCCTAAAAGTCCTATTAGCCTTTATTTTCTTGCCATAAAACTAGATGCTAACAATCTTGCAGTGCTATTGAAGGGATGAGATATCAGGTATTTACTATGCAATACCAGGCATAGAGCAGGAACTAACAAATGGAAGTTTCATATCAAGGGACCCTGGATCCACCAGAATTAAGCTCTTAGAAAAACTCCTTCATATTTCAAATTGCTGAGATCACAGAGTTACTCACAGAGATTCTGGGCTGTCTTTGAATCCAACACCTTTAACTCTTTCACTTTTTTCTTTTGCACAGATTTCTTTTCTTCTCCACCTTCCGGATCCTTCTTGGCTAGCAAGGGAAAGATTAGAAAAGTATGATTAAGGACAAACCACATCTATGTCTAAATGAACTACTGTCCCAGCCTAGAGATACTCTTCACTTCCTCTCTATTAGTAATGGTCTTCCTATTAAATTCCTTCAAGGATAACCTCCTCTTTAGCCACCCACCCTTCTATTACTGACTTCCCCCTCCAGCTATAATAAGTATATCATTTTCATTTCTTTAATAGTTAGCAATAATACTTTCCCACCCATAGCCTATCTACTTGTAGGGAACAGCAAACTTTCTTTCTGTAAAGGACCAAATAGTAAATATTTTAGGCTTTGCAGACTATGTGGTCTGTCTCAACTGCTCAACTCTGCCACTACAGCATGAAAGCTGTCACAGACAATACATAAACCAATGGGCATGACTATGTTCTCATGAAACTTTACTTACAAAAACAGGTGGTCAGCCTAAGGGCTATAGTTTGCCAACCCCTGTACTAGAGTCTTCCACTGTGTTATCCTTTTGTGCTTATTATTACTTATCTTTCAAGCTCTGTCTTGATCATGAATTCCCTATAAACATTTTCTTGATTTCCCCAAATGGTTATGATCTCTCTCTGAATCCCCGCTGAATGTGATACTTTTTTATAGCAAGTCCTCTCAATGACTTTGTCATAAGCACATATAATCTCTCCTCTACAAGATAAGGACTTTGTTATTCCTCTTTGAAAAATCTCATGGCATAAAAATATATTCCTAGTATATAAATATCATGTTGCTACACACACAGAAGGTATAATATACTGCTTTCCTTCTACGCTCTTCTCAGATTACCCAAAACCAATGTATTCTTCTCTGATAAATGTAGTCACTCTCTGCTTTGATGAACTAATTTTCATGGTATTTGTTACTTAGATTTCATTCAACAATTAATAATTCAATGTTCATGACATTTCATATATATCATCTTGATCTTTCTAAATCCTGTGTTACTTTTTAAGTGTGGATACCTTCCCACCCCATTTGGATTTTGAACTTCAAGAGCATGGGCAAAGTAATTCTTCACTATATCACTCCCTCAGCACCTAGCATGACAGTAACATTCTCTCAAAAATGATTTACACTGCCTGTTGAGAAGGACTCAGCAGCAGATAGAAAGAGAAACAGGAACTGTTCTGGACAATTGTAAAATATTTTATCAACTTTTCAGACAGCCTTATGGGACTATCTCTTTAAGGAGTATCAAGAAAGTGACAAAGCTAGTTGCTTTTGAGGAGAGGAATGGGGTGCTTGACTATGGAAGAGGGAGAAATACTATTCAACACAAACCCTGTTATACTGGTTGAATTTTAAACCATATGAAAAGTATTACCTGGTATAAATAAATAAGAAAGCGAACAAAAAAGGAAGTTATATGGCAAAAGGTACAAAGAACTATTAATAAAAAAACACATCCTTTGGTTTGAGAATTCTAACTCGAAGAAGGAAAATGCTAAATAGATGAAGATTAGTTATTTAAATAAAGACTTATTGAGTACCTGCATGTGCCAGGCTCTGTTCTGGGTACCAGGAATAAAACAAAACAAAAATAGAGAAAAACTCCTGCCTTCATGGAACTTATATTCTAATAAAGAGAAATAGACAATAAACCAGCTAATAGATAAAATAGTACATTAGGTGGTCATAAGTGCTATGAAAAGAAAACCAAGTAGGGAAGAGAACTGGGGGATTTGATGAGGGGATGGATTATAACTTTACCGGGATGACCAGGGAAGGTCTTAGTGAGAATGTGACATGACAGTAAAGACCTTTTAGAAGGTGAGAAAGCAAAGCAATTCAGGCAGAGAGAACAACAAATGCAAAGGCCTGAGACAGAAGCAGGCCCTGATGTGCTAAAGGAAAAGCAAAAAGGTCATTATTGGTGGAGTAGATGGAATGAGAGGGAGAGCTGGAGCTGAAGTCAGAGAGGCCCTAAAGACAGATCATATAAAAAAATGAAAACCATGGGTAGTCAGATAAAAATTTAGACTTAAAACATCCAGACTGTATCACAAAACCTTAGAAGCAGAGGGACAAAGTACAAGTAAATCTCTCATTTTATACAGATAAAGTGAAAAGATACAGAGTCACTGGTGATGTTGAAAAATAGAAAAAACAGATTCAACTTTTTGCCTGGCAATAAGATAAAAATAAATGAAAAGTATAAATACAAGAAAGAAAGGGATGAAAAAGTCCTTTCTGTGGAAGATATAACTATATGTAGAATTCAAGACAACTACTAGAAGTAATGAAGAACTACTAATGAATAATTCAGTAAAGGTGACAGATAAAAGACAAGCATATGGGCTTCCAGTTTCACCAAAATGGAGTAGCCCCATGTGGAGAAAATACTATTATATTTAAAAATTGGGGAAGGTAAAGGGACCTAAATGGAAATACAGTTTCTACACTTCACACGGACTGGTAAAACACTGATATCATTAGACTGGGAAAAGTTATGTGTGTATAATGTAATACCTAGAGCAACACCTAAGCAAACTGTATAAAGTGATATACTCAGGCATTATAAATAAATTAAAATGGAATAAGAAATATTCAAAAAAAACACAGAAAAGTAAGAAAAGAGAAAAGGAGGAAGCATACAGAAAACAAATAACACAGTGGCAGATTTAAGCCCTAAAATATCAGTAGTTACGTTTAATATAAACAGTCTAAATACACCAATTAACTGAGATTGGCTGTAATGTTAAGTACCTGACCATTTGTTTTTTTTAAAATTGTAATATAAGTACCTGATAATAAGCTTTGATTGCTGAGGCATCCACTTCAAAGACATCCATCTTGAATAAACATATTGCCAGCTACCCAACTAGATAAAGAACCAGGCCACCATCCATGAAGTTCCCCTTTTAGAAAGCCGTGGGTGACCTACATAACTGATCATTAGAGGGACCCTGTTTTTCCTTTTGTGCACTTCAATTCCCGCTCTCATGTTTTAAATTCACCAATAAAGAGTGCACCCATGAAACCCTAGGCACCTCACCCTCAACCCCAATAAAGGCAGAAGCCCAGGGATGACCTGCAGCCCCCTACCCATCTCTCTTCCTGTGACCTCAATGTGTGGCCTGACACATGTCATGTCAGGACCTGTGAGCAATAAAACCTTGCTTGTTCTCTGATGCTTGTTGCTGAGGTGCATCTTGCAATCCTAATAAGAACCACAAGGGCTGGTCCAGCCACAACACTGGCCCAGGTGAGTGCCCCCAGGCATTCCCAGGCAACAGCATTAGTAGGCTAAGACCTACACAAAACATGGCAGAGTGGATTAACAAAAGACCCAACAATATGCTGTCTGTAAGAAACTTTCTTCAAATACAAAGGCTGAATGTAAAAGGCTGAAAACAGATATACCGTGCAAACATTAATTAAAAAAAAAAAGTAGAGTGGCTATATTCTATCCAGTGAGTAGACTTCAGAGCAAAGAAAATAGCTGGAGACAAAGAGGGACATTACATGATGATTAAAGGATCAATCCACCAGGAAGATATAACAATCCTAAATGTGTATGCACCAAACAACAGAGCCTTAAATATAAGAAACAAAAACTGATAGAGATGAAATGAGGAAACCAGCATAGCCAAGCCACAATAATACTTCAAGGCATTAATACCCTATCTCAGTAATGGGTGGAACTCTATACAAAAAATCAACAAGGATATAGAAGTGAACAGTAAAATCAATCAACAGGGTCTAATTGATATATACATACATAGAACACTTCACCCAACAACATCAGAATACATTTTTTTAAAGTGCTCACTGAATATCCACCAAGAAAAATATCCACCTGGGCCATAAAATAAACCTCAACAAATTTAAAGGATTAAAATCATAGAGCGTGTTCTCTGACCATAATGGAATCAAACGATAAATCAATAACAGAAAGATAACAGGAAAACATCCAAACACTTGGAAACTAAAGAACCACTTCTAAATAATTTGTGGGTCAAAGAGAAAATCTCACAATAAATTTAAAAAATACATTAGAAATGAATGAAAATGAAAGTACAACATATCAAAATATATGGGGCATAGCTGAAGCAATGCTGAGAGGGAAATTGACAGTGCTAAGTTTATATTAGAAAAGAAGAAAGAGCTCAAATCAGTAATCTAATTTCCTAATTCAACAAAGTAGAAAAAGAAAAAAAATAAACCCAAAGCAAGCAGAAGGAAGGAAATATAAAAGAACAGAAATCAGTAACAATGAAAACAACAACAAAAAAATCAACGACGCAAAAAGCTGGTTTAAAAAATAAATTAATAAAATAGATACACCTCTAGAAAGACTGACAAAGATAAAAAGAGAGAAGACCTCTCTCTCCAACATCAGGAATGAAACAATGTCACTTTAGGTCCTGCAGCCATCAAAAGGATAACAAGGGAATAATACAAACAACTTAGTACTCATAAACTGAACAATTTACCAAAAAATGGACCAATTCCTCAAAACCCACAAACTACTGAAACTCAACCAAGATAAAACAGATAACTTGAGTACTACTGAAATCATTTAAAAAACTGAATTCATAACTAAAAGTCTCCTGAACAGAAAATCTCCTGGCCAAACGGTTTCACTAGAGAATTCTACCAAACATTTCAAGAAAAATTAATGCCAATCTCCTCCAAAAAATAAAAAAGAAATACTTCCTACTTCATTTTATGAATGCCACCAAATTATCCACTTTAAATGGTTAATTTTATGTTAAGTGAATTTCACCTTAATAAAAAAAATCTGTAATTTTTAAACACCTGTTTAAGATATTTAAAATCACTAATTAAATCAGTGAAATTTGAATATGGATTGTATATTAGATAACAGTATTATATCAATGATAAATTTCCTAAATGTGATAATTACACTGTAGTTATGAAAAAGAAAGTCCTTATACTTGGGAAAGGCATGCAGAAGAACTTAGGGGTAAAGGGCCATGATGTTGGTACTTTATCTCAAACAGTTCAGTTAAAAAAAAAAAAAGAGAGAATATTCACAGCAGCATTATTCATAATAGCCAAAACATAGAAACAACCCAATGTCCATCAACTGACAAATGGAAAGACAAAATGTGGTATATCTATACAGTAGAGTAGTATTCGGCCATAAAAAGGAATGAAGTGCTAATACATGCTAAAACACGGGTGAACCTTGCAAACGTCATGATTAGTGAAAATGTCAGACACAAAAGTGTACATATTGTATGATTACACTGATACAAAACATCTAGGATAGGCAAATTCAGAGACAGAAAGTAGATCAGTGGTTGCCAAGTTGGGGGAAAAAGAAGTAGAGAGTGACTGCTAATAAACTGAGGGTTTCTTTTGTGTGTAATGAGAATGTTCTAGAATTAATTCAATGGCTGCACCACTTTGTGATATACAAAAGACCATGGAATTGTACACATTAAGGGTGAATTATATCTTAATACATAAGTAAATACATACATGCATACAATGAACCACAGGTCTACACAGAAACCCTAAAACTATTAACCTTCTAAAAGAAATCATATGGAATTCCCTGGTGGTCCAGTGGTTAGGACTTGGTGGTTTCACTGCCATGGCCCAGGTTCAATCCCTAGTCAGGGAACTAAGCTCTCACAAGCTGTGCAGCACAGCCAAAAAGAAAAAAGAAGACATCAGAAAAATTTTCACCACTTTGGAGTGGGCAAAGATCTCTCAGAAATAAAAAAGTACAAACCATGTGGTAGGAAGAATCCTAAGTCGGCATCCTGGGATTTTCTTGGAGTTCTAGGAAACTAGGAGTTTCCCTCCTGGTGCACATACCCTGTATAATCCTTTCCCTTGAATGTGAGTGGGCTTGACTTATTCTGGTGAGCCCTTTTAAACAAGGGTTTAGAGCTCAGAGACAAGAGAAGTCAGAGAGATTTGAAACTGAAGCAGATGCTCTCTTGTTTTTCTTGAAGAAGCAACCGCCATGTTGTGGAGAAGGCCATGTGGCAAGAAATGGTGGGCAGCCTCCAGGAGCTGAGAACAGCCACTGGCTGATGACCAGCCAGAAAAGAGGAACCTGTGTCCTACAATTATAAGGAACTGGATTCAGCCAAATACCACATGAGCGTGGCAAAGGATGCTGAGCTCCAGAAGGCAACGCAGCCCAGCCAGAACCTTGACTTCAGTTTGGTGTGACCGTGAGCAGAGGATCTAGCTAACCTGGATTCCAGACCCATGCAAACTGTGAGATAATAAATCTATGTTGTTTTAAACTGCTAAGTTTGTGGTAATTTGTTCACAGCAATAGAAGATAACACAAAACATAAAAGAAAAAATTGATAAAGTGGACTCTATAAAAATTTTAAAGTTTTATTCTTCAGAGACACTGTTAAAAAATAAAAAGACAAGCCACACGCTGGGAGAAAATGCCTGCAAAACACATTTTTGATAAAGGACTAGCGTTCAGAACATATAAAAAAGTCTCATGAGTCAACCATAAGAAAACAAACAGGGGCTTCCCTGGTGGCGCAGTGGTTGAGAATCTGCCTGCTAATGCAGGGGACACGGGTTCGAGCCCTGGTCTGGGAAGATCCCACATGCCGCGGAGCAACTGGGCCTGTGAGCCACAACTACTGAGCCTGCGCGTCTGGAGCCTGTGCTCTGCAACAAGAGAGGCCGCGATAGTGAGAGGCCCGTGCACCGCGATGAAGAGTGGCCCCCGCTTGCCGCAACTGGAGAAAGCCCTCGCACAGAAACGAAGACCCAACACAGCCAAAAATAAATAAATAAATAAATAAATTCAAAATGTCCCCATTCCTCTACCTTTATTTAAAAAAAAAAAAAAGAAGAAAGAAAACAAACAACCCAGTTTTTTAAAACAGGCAAAAGACATTTGGACACTTCACCAGAGAAGATACACAGATGGTACATAAGCACAGAGAAGGATGCTCAACATCATTAAGTCATTAGGAATATGAACTAAGAACTAAATTAATTAGGAATTAAAACTATAATGCCCAACCCACTAGAATCACTAAAATGGAAAAACAAAACTGATGATACTAAGTGCTGGTGAGGATGCAAAGCACCTGCAACTCTCATACATTGATGGCGGAAATGAAAAAAATGGTACAGCCACTTTGGAAAGTAAAGTGAAAACAGTTTGGCAGTTTCTTATACAGTTAAACATACATTTATTGAAACATATGACCCAACAATCCCATTCCTAGGTATCTGTCCAAGAAAAAGAAAAACATGTATGTCCAGACAATATCTTGTATGCAAATGTTTCTATTGGCTTTATTCATAAATGCCAAAAACTGGATTCAACCCAAATGTCCATCAACCAGTGAATGGACATAAGGAAATACTACTCAGCAATAAAAAGGAATGACCACGCATGCAAACAACATGGACAGATCTCAAACACATGATGCTTGGTGAAAGAATCCAGACTTCAAAGACTCCTCAGTGTATGATTCCATTTATATGACATTCCGAAAAAGACAAAAACTGTAGGGACAAGAAAACACATCAGCCCCTGCCAGGGCGTAGTGGTGAGGAGAGGGGATGGACAAATGGGGAGGAGGAAACTTTAAGAGTGATGGAAATGTTCTCTATCTTTACATGGCTGTATACATTTGTCAAAATTCACAGAAATGTACACATAAAAAGGGTAAATCTTACTGTATGCAAATTATGCCTCAATAAACCTGACTAAACACACTGTATCTTCAAGGCCAATAAAATATATTAGTATAAAGCTATAGTAACTCTAAGAGTGATAATGAAAGAAGAACAAATGAAGTTCTTAATAATAAATAATAATAAATAGAAGAGATTCTAGAAATAGACATGAAACACATTTATATGCTAAAGTAAAAACTCAGATTAATTAAAAAAAGTATAGTCTAACACAGGAGTTGGTAAACTTTCTTAAATGACCAGAAAGTAAATACACGGCTCTGTGGGCCACACAGTTTCTGCTGGAACTACTCAACTCTGCTGGTGTAATAGTAAAGAAGTCATAGCCAATATGTAATCAAATGGGCATGGCCATGTTCCAATAAGACCTTATTAACAAAAATGGGTTGGTCATAGTTTTCAGACTCCTGATCTAATCAATAGTGTTGGAACAACTGGCTCTCCATTTTAAAGGAAAATAGTTAGATCCTAACTTTACACTATTCACAAAAATAAATTCCAGATACATTAAACAGCTAAATGTTAAAAACCAAAATACAGTATTATTTTGAATAAATGAAAACTTTCCTAAGAATAACACAAAATCAAGATGGTATAAAGGAAAAGACAGACTGATTTGAGTACATAAAATTTTTGTTTTTCAATGTGAAAATCATCATAAAATATATGAAATGAAAATTTCCATTTCCAGTATTGGGGGTCAAGTCTCCCATGGAAAAACATCTAAAAATGCTGGTATAGTATTTTAAAAAATCACCTTGAAGCACAGAAGAGCTGAGAAGATGATGAATTGCTCCAGAGAAACAGTGAGCAAAACACTGGAGCATTGTTCCAATATCAGTTTGAGGGCTTTGTGCAGCAAGGGTACACAGGGATCAAGATCCAGTTTCTGCCTAATGTGGGGAATCTCATACGAGACTCTCTCCTCTTTAGCTGGGAACCCAAAAGGCTACATCCTCAGAGATAAAAGTGATCACAACAGGCTTGCACTTGGGAGCCCTAGAGAGCCTACACTCTAGGAAGAGGGTGAACCAGAGGTAGATCAAGCCTTTCCAAAACCACAACCAAATCTTGGCATAGCTCACTCCCTGACTGCAGGAAGGTGATCAGCCCACACACTTATCTGCCTAGAGAGGAAAACACAATAGGAACAGACTTATGCACGATCCAGACATTGGAGCTTTAAAGTAATGATAGCTAACATGTTCAAGAATATTGAGGGAAAAATAAAAATAGATGAAGATGGAGAAGTTTACCAGAGAACTAGAATTTATTAAAAATAAATAAATAAATGGACATTCTAGAACTAAATGAAATTAAGAGCTCTATAGATGGGTTTAACTAGAGACACAATAGAAGTTAGTGAATTGCAAGACAGATCAATAAAAAAGATACAAACTACAGCAGAGGGATAAAAGATGGACAGTAACAAAAAGAGTGCAAGAGACATGTGTGTAATTGGAGGCCCAGAAAGAGAAGAAAAAATTGGACAGAGCAATTAACAATATGGTGCTGTACATGTAAAAACTCGTTAAGAGGATAGATCTCATGTTAAGTGTTCTTCCAACAAAAATGAAAATGAAAACAAGGGGACTTAAGAAATCTTTTGGAGGTGATGGATATGTTTACTACCTCGATTGCAGTGATGGTATCACAGGTATATGCATATGTCCAAACTCATCAAAATGTATACATTAAGTATGTGCAATTTTTTGTATATTAAATATACCTGAATAAAGCTGAAGGCTGGAGAAGGGGGAGAAATGTGACTTGGAGCATGGGAAAAGTCCCAGGATTTCAGTCTCAAACAGAAGCCTTAGGTACTCAGAGAAAGTAAAATATTAAAAATAACAAAACAAAAACAAAAAAGCCCCATGACACACACACGTAAAACGGAATGCTAAATGTGATATTCACTGGCACTGAATTTGAAGGCAAAATAAAATGCCAATAATTAAAACAAAAAACAAGAAAAGCTAGACAGGAGCAATATTTGAAGAGAAAATATTTGTTCTAAAAGTGATGAAGACTTCAACACACAGAATCAAAATCTCAGAGAACCCCAAGTATGAATACAAAGAAAACCACACCATAGCACATTATCACAGTAAAACTGCTAAAAGCCAGAGTAAAAAAAAAAATTCTCAAAGTAGCAGGAGGTGGAACATATCTTCAAATGAATAACAATAACACTGACAGTGGAGGGTTTTGTTTGTTTGTTTCTTAAGGGAAAACAAAAAATATCCTTCAAAAATATAAGTGAAATAAAGATATATCCAGACAAAAACAGAGAATTCATTACAAGTAGACCTGAACTAAAATAAATAGTTAAAGGGGATATTTATTTATTCAAGCAGAAAATAAAGTATCCCAAAAGGAAATACAGAAATGCAGGTAGGAAGGAAAAACACTAGAAAGGAGCTTTTAAGTGAATACTGATATTATAAAATAATAGTAAAAATGTTTGTAGGGTTTAAAAAATATGTAGAATAGGGGCTTCCCTGGTGGCGCAGTGGTTGAGAATCTGCCTGCTAATGCAGGGGACACGGGTTCGAGCCCTGGTCTGGGAAGATCCCACATGCTGCGGAGCAACTGGGCCCATGAGCCACAACTACTGAGCCTGCACGTCTGGAGCCTGTGCTCCACAACAAGAGAGGCCACGATAGTGAGAGGCCCGCGCACCACGATGAAGAGTGGCCCCCACTCGCCGCAACTAGAGAAAGCCCTCGCACAGAAACGAAGACCCAGCACAGCCAAAAATAAATAATTAATTAAAAAAAAATAATACGTCATCCCGATCTGTAAACATCCATCAACATTTAAAAAAAAAGAAAAAAAAATATGTAGAATTAAAATGCATGAAATCCATGATTCAAAAGATGTGTAGTACATAGAGTTAAAATATTGTAAAGTTCTAACATTACCTGGAAGGTGGTAAAAGTTCTAATATTTATTAGGTTGTAATAGGTCAAGCATGCATGTTGTAATTTCTAAGGTATACACTAAAAGGATAGTAAAAAAAAAATGTGTAACTAAGAATAGGGGAAATGTGAAGTAATAAAGTTTTAAATGAATCAGTAAGAAGAACAGAAAAAAAGGATGTAAATTGGAAAAATCAAACAGAAAACAAAGAGCAATTTGGTATATATCAATTCAAGTGGATTAAATACTTTGCAATGAAAAGACTAAGATCATCAGACTGGATTTACAAAACACACACACTAAATATGTACTGCTTACAAGGGACACACCTTAAATAAAGACACAGAAGTCTTAGGACAAAATAGTGGAAGAAAATATACTACCCAAAAGAAAGCTGATGTAGCTGTACTAATATCAGATAAAGATTTTATCTGTAATAATGCTACTGCCTTGAAAAGACACATTTCATAGTGATAAAGGGTCAATCCACAAGGAAAATATGATCATTCTAAATCTAAATACATCCAATAATTTAGTTTCAAAATATATAAAGTAAAAATTGACTGAACTAAAAGAAAAGGGTAAATCCATAACTACAGCGGAAGAATTAACACCCTTTGTACAGTAACTAATAAAACAAGCAGACAAAAACTTGGAAGGAAAAAAAAAAAAAAAAAAAAAAAAAAAAAAAAAAAACTTGGAAGGGATACAGAAAATATGAACACATCTAACAAACTTGACCTAATTGATACATTAGAACAATGCATCCAACAATGACAGATTACACCTTTTTTTTCATACACACACAGCACATTTACCAAAATTTACTATATGCTGGGCAAACCAACAAATTTCAAAGGATAGAAATCATTCAAAGTATTTTCTCTGATCACACTAGCATTGCATTAAGTTGGAAATCAGTAAAAGGATAACTACAAAGTTCCCAATTATTTGGATACTGAATAAATATCCAAATAACTCTGGAGTCAGTGAAGAAATCAAAAAAGAAAT
Organism: Eubalaena glacialis; assembly: GCF_028564815.1. Lineage (NCBI taxonomy): Eukaryota > Metazoa > Chordata > Mammalia > Artiodactyla > Balaenidae > Eubalaena > Eubalaena glacialis. Next base: position 119,067,952 of record NC_083719.1, read on the forward strand.
TAGAAAATATTTTGAACAGAATGAAATCAACATATTACATAGAACAGACAGAACTAATAGAAAACACAAAATAAGATGGTAGATTTAAATCCAAATATTTCAGTAATTATGTTAAATGCAGACAGACTATATGCTCCACTTAAGACCAACATTGTAGATGATGAAGGTACATTAATATTAGACAGTTTTCCAGGCAACAAAAAGCATTAAAAAGATAAACAGGGACATACTATAACAAGAAAAGTTTTAGTTTGTCAGGAAAATATAAGAATTTTGAATTTGTATGCACCTAATAACAACACATATTTATGTATTAAGATATATAAAGCACCAAAAAAGGATAAGCTTAATCTAATCATGAGGATGCATTAGGCAAATCCATACTGAGGGACATTCTACAAACTAACTGGTCTATACTCTTTAAAAAATGTCAAGATATTAAAAGATAAAGACCAAGGAACTACAATGAGGAGTCTGACTCCATTTTTGGTTTAACGGTTGACAGCTGTTAAGCCTCACCTCTCCCACTTCACCTTGTGCCTCACATCTGGGCAAAGAAACACAGAGGCCTCACTGCTCCCTCCTTGGTGCCAGTGGAGATTCAGACTATGCAAGGTCCTTGTGCAGGAACTCTAAGCCTGGCCCTACCCTAAGCACAATAAAAACTTAGGCCAGTCTCCTTTCCTTGCCCTTTCAAGCCTGCTTGAGAGGACTATTCTCCTCTTCCCAGAGACCTCAATCATTTAAGTTAATAAACCTTTTCATACCCTCTTGGTGTGTGTGGGGCATCATCATTCTTGACATCCAAACTAAATTTTGAGTAGGGGTCCATATACCTTTGCAGGTGACCATAACAGAAATTATTCTCAATTAAAGAATATAAGGGACAACTGAATGCAATGCATGATCCAGTATTTTTTCTGTAAAGGATGTCACTGTGACAATTGGCAAAATCTAAAGGTCAGATTAAATAACATTATTACATTAATGTTAATTTCCTAATTTTGATATGTGGTTATGGATCTACTACTAGCAAATGCACACCAAAGGATAAAGAGGCAACTGATCTGTATGCTTCAGAAAAAAAATAATCACACACACACAGAAGGGTAAGGCAAATGTGGTAAAATGTTAACATCTCAGGAATGTGGTAAAGTATGTGCAGGAAATTTTTTGCTATATTCTAGCAACTTTTCTGTAAGTCTGAAATTGATATAAAAAGTTGATATAAAAAATTGAAAGAAAAAATATAAAGCAAAAACTGACAGAATTACAATGCTAAATCCACAAAGTGGGATGTTTCAACCATTTCTCTAAGTAACTGATAAAACAAGCAAACAAAAAGTAAAGATACAGAAAATTTAAGCAACACAATTAACAAACAGGACCTAATGGAGATATATACAACACTTCATGCAACTGAAGAACAAATACATGAATTTCAAGTGCACATAGAACATTTATAATATTTAACAATATTCAGAGTCATAAAGGAAAACTCCACACATTTCTTAAGACTGAAATCACAAGAGCAGTGACCAGTTAGGCCTCCCCTCCTAAAGTACTGATTGTCAGTGCATATTAGCCAGGTGGTGCACTTTAGCTACCTTGGACAATGCTATCAAGTATGCTGGGAAGGGAGGAAGCCCTCTCTGCATGTGGAAGAGCCCATGTTTGGACTCCCCTTCTTCTGACATTGCAACAATAACAGTAACAACCAGACAACCATGACATGTGGGTGGAGTCCATCAGGTAATGCTGTGCGAAGTAAACTACCTCAAGGTATGAAATCACCTCAGCAATTACTTTCCTTTTTGTTCCCCCCACCTCTTCTCTTTTTTTAAAATCTTTTTTTCTTTGTGGCTTGCTGATTTCATATAAAAAAGAAAAGCAAAGCAAAAAGCAAAAAAAAAAAAACCAAAAAACAAGAGCACCGACCAAAATGCAACTAGCTAGAAATTAATAAGACATTTAAAAAAAATCCTGAGAACTCACAGGGGTAGACAGAATAATGGTTCCCCAAAGATATCCACATCCTAATTCAACGTTACATACAAAAAGTACATTGCAGGTGTGGTAAAGTTGATCTTGAGATGAGAGGATTATTCTGGATTACCTGGTTGATCCCATGTAATTACAAGGATCCTTATAAGAAGGAGGTAGGAGGGTCACAGCGAGAGAAGAGACATGATGACAGAAGCAGAGGAGAGAAAGAGAGAGACAGAGATAGAGATATGAAGATGCTATGATGCTAACTTTGAAGATGGAGAAGGGGCCCTAAGCCAAGGAATGCAGGCAGCCTCTAGAAGCTGGAAAAGGCAAGGAAACGGATTCTCCCCTAAAGCCTCCAAAGGAAACACAGCTCTGTCAAAACCCTGATATTAGGACTGTGGACTCCAAAGAAATTTATATTCCTGTTAAGTCACTAAATTTGTGGTAATTTGTTATAGCAGCAATAGGAAATTAATACATTCCATATATTTAGAAATAAAGCACTTCTAAATAACCCATGAAAAGAAATCATAATGAATATCAAAATTTATTGGACTGAATAATAAAAATGCTTCCTGTTATGGACCGAGTAGTGTTCCTCCCAAATTCATATGTTGAAGCCCTAACATGCCCCACGGCCCCCTGCCTGCACCCCCCACCACCCGGTGCTTCAGAATATGGCTGTATTTGGAGACAGGGTCTTTAAAGAGGTGATTAAGTTAAAAGGAGGCTGTTAGGGTGGACCCTGCTCAATCTGACTGGCGTCCCTATAAGAAGAAAAATCTGGACAGACAAGGAGACACCAGGAATGCAGGCACGTAGGAAAAGACCATGTGAAGACATGGTGAGAAGGCAGCATATGCAACCCAAGGGAAAACGCCTCAGAAGAAACCAGAACTGCTGACACCTAAATATAGGACTTCTACCCTCCAGACCTGTGAGAAATAAATATCTGTTTTTTAAGCCACCATGTCCGTGGTACACTATGGCAGCCTTAATAAGCTAATACACTTCCTATTAAAACTTAAGGGCTACACCTAAAACAGAAACTTAGTGTCAAACACATATATGGAAAAAAAAAAAAAAGACCAAAAACTAATGAGTTAACTACTCATTTCAAGAAATTAGAATTAGAACAGTAAAATAAACCCTAAAGAAAAATTTTAAAAGAAAATACAGGTAAAAGCAGAAATTAATGATCTATAACAGAGATTAACAAAGCCAATAGTTCTTTTTTTTTTTTTTTAAGACTCGTAAATTCAGAAAATCTCTGGTGAGACTGATCAGTATTTAAAAATGAGAGAGCAATTAGGCATCCAACGTCAGGAACAAGCACCACAAAAAACAAAAACAAAAACAAAAATGGAAATGAATAAATATGCTTCAGGCATTAAAATAAATAATTTCATACAAAATATATGTGAGAATTTAGATGAAATGGACAAATTTCTAGAAAAATGTAACTTAACCAAAACTGACTCAATAAGAGAAAACCTGATCAGTCCCTATAACTATGAAAGCTATTAAATTGGTAGTCAGTATTTCCTAGGAGACCCAGATGACTTTGCCAGCCAATTACTTCGAACAGTCAAGGAATAAATAATTCCCCTAATCTTATGTAAAAATTCTTCCACAGTATAGAAAATGGAAATATCCCTCAAGTTACACTATGAGGCTAGTATAATCTTAATAGCAAAATGTAAAAGAACAAAAAATCATAGGTTACTTTTACTCATAAACATAGGCATAAAATTCTTGAAATACCAGCAAACTGGATTAAACAATATAAAATAAAAAGGATAATAAATAATGCCCAAATTGGATTTATTTTAGGAATGCAAGATTAGTGTAACAAAATGAAATTGAGTTATTTGTAGTGAGGTGGATGGAGTTAGAGTCTGTCATACAGAGTGAAGTAAGTCAGAAAGAGAAAAACAAATACAGTATGCTAACACATATATATGGAATCTAAGGAAAAAAAAAAAAAGGTCATGAAGAACCTAGTGGCAAGACGGGAATAAAGACACAGACCTACTAGAGAATGGAACTGAGGATATGGGGAGGGGGAAGGGTAAGTTGTGACAAAGTGAGAGAGTGGCATGAACATATATACACTACCAAACGTAAAATAGATAGCTAGTGGGAAGCAACCGCATAGCACAGGGAGATCAGTTCGGTGCTTTGTGACCACCTAGAGGGGTGGGACAGGGAGGGTGGGAGGGAGGGAGATGCAAGAGGGAAGAGATATGGGAACATATGTATATGTATAACTGATTCACTTTGTTATAAAGCAGAAACTAACACACCATTGTAAAGCAATTATACTCCAATAAAGATGTTAAAAAAAAAAAGATTAGTGTAACAGAAGCCAATTATTATGCTTCACCACAATTACAGATTGAAGAAGAAAAATTATGTGATAATCCTAACAGTACAAAAAAGCATTTGATCAAATTCAGTACCCATTCATGAAAAATACTCTCAGCAAACTAGGAATACAAGAGAACTTCCTTAATTTGACAGAGTATTTACCAAAAGTTGAAGGCAAAAACCATGCTTAAAGGTAAAATGTTGAAAACTTTGTCTTTGAGATTAGGAGCAAGAGAAGAATATTCATCATTACCACTTCATTCAACAACACTGGCTGGAGGTCTGAGCCAGTGCAGTAAGGCAAGAAAAAAATCTTAAGCATTAGAAAAGAAGAAATAACACTCTCATGTGAAGATACTGATTATCAATATAAGAAAATCCCAAAGAATCTATAGATAAAGAAATTTTAAGAGGAGGAGGTGGAGGAGGAGGCGGCTCGGGGAGATCTGAGCAGCGAGCTGGAGCGTGGAGCGTGAGTGAGGGAGCAGAGCCGCCTGCCCGCCCGCCGCCGCCTCCCCTCCAAAAAGAACAGCAAGAAGCAATTGAACATATTGATGAAGTACAAAATGAAATAGACAGACTTAACGAACAAGCCAGTGAGGAGATTTTGAAAGTAGAACAGAAATATAACAAACTCCGCCAACCATTTTTTCAGAAGAGGTCGGAATTGATCGCCAAAATCCCAAATTTTTGGATAACAACATTTGTTAACCATCCACAAGTGTCTGCACTGCTTGGGGAGGAGGATGAAGAGGCGCTGCATTATTTGACAAGAGTCGAACTGACAGAATTTGAAGATATTAAATCAGGTTACAGCATAGATTTTTATTTTGATGAAAACCCCTACTTCGAAAATAAAGTTCTCTCCAAAGAATTTCATCTGAATGAGAGTGGTGATCCATCGTCAAAGTCCACTGAAATCAAATGGAAATCCGGAAAGGATTTGACAAAACGTTCAAGTCAAACGCAGAATAAAGCCAGCAGGAAGAGACAGCATGAGGAACCAGAAAGCTTCTTCACCTGGTTTACTGATCATTCTGATGCAGGTGCAGATGAGTTAGGAGAGTTCATCAAAGATGATATTTGGCCAAATCCATTACAGTACTACTTGGTTCCGGACATGGATGATGAGGAAGGGGAAGGAGAAGAAGATGATGATGATGATGAAGAGGAAGAAGGATTGGAAGATATTGATGAGGAAGGGGATGAGGATGAAGGTGAAGAAGATGAAGATGGTGATGAGGGGGAGGAAGGAGAGGAAGATGAAGGAGAAGATGACTAATGGAACACTGATGGATTCCAACCTTCCTTTTTTAATTTTCTCCAGTCCCTGGGAGCAAGTTGCAGTCTTTTTTTTTTTTTTTTTTTCTCCTTCTCCTCTTGTGCTCAGTTGCCCTGTTTTTGAGGTCTCTTTTCTCCTTTATACCATGGCTCACAACTTATTTTGGGGGGAAATACCTTGAGCAGAATTCAGTGGGAAAAGAATCTCTACCCCTTTCTGTTCCAAATTCATTTTTATCCCTTCCCGTCTCAACAAAAACTTTATGGAATCAACACCACCATGCTCTGTGGGAAAAAAGAAAAACCTTCTGCTCCCTCAGCTCTGCTGGAAGCTGGAGGGTGCTAGGCCCCTGTGTAGTAGTGCATAGAATTCTAGCTTTTTTCCTCCTTTCTCTGTATATTGGGCTCAGAGATTACACTGTGTCTCTATGTGAATATGGACAGTTAGCATTTACCAACATGTATCTGTCTACTTTCTCTTGTTTAAAAAAAGAAAAAAAAAACTTAAAAAAATGGGGTTATAGAAGGTCAGCAAAGGGTGAGTTTGAGATGTTTGGGTGGGTTAAGTGGGCATTTTGACAACATGGCTTCTCCTTTGGCATGTTTAATTGTGATGTTTAACGGACATCCTTGCAGTTTAAGATGACACTTTTAAAATAAAATTCTCTCCTAATGATGACTTGAGCCCTGCCACTCGATGGGAGAATCAGCAGAACCTGTAGGATCTTATTTGCAATTGACATTCTCTATTGTTAATTTTGTTCCTGTTTATTTTTAAATTTTTCTTTTTGTTTCACTGGAAAGGAAAGATGATGCTCAGTTTTAAACGTTAAAAGTGTACAAGTTGCTTTGTTACAATAAAACTAAATGTGTACACACACACACAAAAAGAAATTTTAAATATCATATAAAAATATGAAGTACCTAGGAATAAATCTCATAAAAGTTGTGTAAGACCTCTAAGAGAAACAATATAGCTTTTCTGAAAAACATTAAAAATGATAAATAAGTGAATGTAGATTTTGAGATCCATAGATTAAAAGACTTGATAACAAGATACCAATTCTTCCCAGATTGATTTATAGAGTCAGTAGAATAAAAATCCCAACAGGGTTCTTTTTTTAAGTTGACAAGCTGATTCTGAAATTTATATGGAAATACAAAGAAGAAGAGCTAAGACATTCTTGGAAAAGCAGCAAAAGATAGGAGATTAATACACTTTATAACCGTAATAAATCAAGATCGTATGGTACCGGCATTGGGATAGACAAAATGATCAACAAGAAGGAGAGCACAGTCCAGAAAACAGACCCAGGCATAAAAGAGCACTTGATATAACAGACTGAGCATGTCAGTCTTCCCAATAAGTGGGACTGGAACTAAGTGTCCGTATGAAAAAAGAAATTGTACCCATATGCAAATAAATCAAATACAGGTCAATTAAAAACCTTAACGTGTTGGGGCTTCCCTGGTGGCGCAGTGGTTGAGAGTCTGCCTGCCAATGCAGGGGACAGGGGTTTGAGCCCTGGTCTGGGAAGATCCCACATGCCGCGGAGCGACTAGACCCGTGAGCCACAATTGCTGAGCCTGCGCGTCTGGAGCCTGTGCTCCGCAACAAGAGAGGCCACGACAGTGAGAGGCCCGCGCACTGCGATGAAGAGTGGCCCCCGCTTGCCGCAACTAGAGAAAGCCCTTGCACAGAAACGAAGACCCAACACAGTCATAAATAAATAAATAAATCTAAAAAAAACACCAAAACCCTTAATGTGAATGGAAAAGCTATAGGATTAATTATCTTGATGACTAAAGGATTTCTTAAATAAGCCACAAGACGCATTACTCACAAAGGAAAACACTGGTAAATCTAAGCACTTTATATAAAGAACTTCTGTTCATTGAGACACGGTTAAAAAAAAAAAAGTGTGTTTCCCTTGTGGCTCAGTGGTTAAGAATCCGCCTGTCAATATAGGGGACACGGGTTCAAGCCCTGGTCTGGGAAGATCCCATATGCCGTGGAGCAACTAAGCCCGTGAGCCACAACTACTGAGCCCACGTGCCACAACTACTGAGCCCACGTGCCACAACTACTTAAGCCCAAGCGCCTAGAGCCCATGCTCTGCAACAAGAGAAGCCATCGCCATGAGAAGCCTGCACACCGCAATGAAGAGTAGCCCCTGCTTGCCGCAACTAGAGAAAGCCCGCGCGCAGCAATGAAGACCAAATGCAGCCAAAAATAAATAAATAAATTTATTAAAAAAAAAAAAAAAAGTGAAAAGCCACAAAGTCAGAGAAGATGTTTGCGACAAAGGACTTATATCTAGGATATATAAGGAATTCCTTTTGTTTGGCATAGCACCATTTTGCAATCGTAATGAACGAACAGATCTATGTACTGAGAATCAACAGCTGCTAACATCACAGAGGGGACAGCCACATATTATGTGCCTTCTGAAGAGGAACCTAACACCTATTACGAAGAAGTCTTGGTGAAAGACAAACAAATGGAGCCTGGTTCTGATTAACCCTCTAGATCCAATTACCAATTTACACCAAATACACAGGACAGAAATTACACACTACACTATGCGAATACAATCGCAAAGTTGATATTATGGGAAACTCTACAGACAAATGATACAGTTTTTACAACAAATTAACTGCAAGGGGAAAAAAAAGAGAAAGAGGAAAAAGCCAATAGATTTAAGACATAAAGAAGACATTAAAAAACATGGGTAGAGCTAAACTATAGTGTTCAGGAATATAAACTTGGGTGATAAAGCTTTTTCAAAAAATGGAGACCATACCTTAAGTCGGGATTTTGGTTTCTTTTAGAGGAGAAGAGGCACATGGATGTTCCTAGGAGTCTCCTGGAAAGTTTCTATCTCCTGACATGTGACATTTCAAGGGTATTCACCTTATAATAATTCACTAAGTTGCACATCTGTTTTATGTACTTCCTATATTTTTATTATATTTAACCATAAAAAGTTTAAACATGAAGAGACAACCTAAAAATTAGCACTTTGGTTAATGGGAACTACAGCTTCCAAACTAGGCACTTGGCCAACCTAGTCTCCAAGGACCAGACTTTACCACTGCCCTGCCAGCCTTGCCAAGAAGTCAGCTACTGCAACTTCCCTTCTGTAACCTGTGCTCTTCCACAAAGCAAGGGAATAGACTGCCTGCTGTGGCTGCTGAAAGTCAGAGTCACTGACCCATTTCCAAAAGGGGAGAAAGAACATCAAGAGCTTTCATCTCATCATCTGCATCCAGGTCCGTCCCTGGGGTTATCTCCAACAAGGTCATGGGGATGTTATAATCCTGAAGCCATGAAAGAATTTTCACATGTGCCCGTTCCCCACACAACATGATATTTTTCCTTTCTGTAGAACAGTCTATGAAGTATTACTAACTAATTAAGTCTGATCAGGGAGAAAGGCTGCCAATTAAGTAAAAAGAAAGGTTTGGGAGATAAAGCTGAGGACCTGGAATCACTCTAGAGATGCAGCTATTAAAGAACAGGTAAATTTGCTGTCCCAAAGCTTAAAACCTCTCCTTTAATTCCCAGGAAACAGCATGGTCCACTGTGACCATGTTCTCTGTTGAGAGCAGTCTGCAAACTTTTCTAAAGACTTTGGGTAGGTAACAGGCTATCATGTCAGGAGAAACAAGCCACTCTCCTAGTAAAAGACTCCAGTCCCTTCTCCCTCTGAAGGCTGCAGAGCACTGCGCTTTCACCTCCTCTCCCATCACCTCTGGGGAAATCCTGAAGATGGGAGGCTCTGCTGTGTGAAGAAGAGAAGTTTGGCTCTGAATCTTCTCAATCCCAACCTGAGAGATCCTCCCTCTCTCCTTAAGAAATTAAGTCTATACACAAACTGCAAGATAAAAAAATAAGAGACAAGGCAAGCTAGAGAGGGAATCTATAGAGACATCAACCAATTGTAATGTATAGACTGTGTATGGCTCTGATTCAGATGAACAAACTTAAAAAAATACTACTTTAAGAACACTGAGTGGATATGTGATATTAAAGAATTTTTCAGATGTGATAATACAATTCTCTCTTTTTTTAAAAAGTCCTTATTTTTTCATACACATTCTCAACTACTTAAGGATATTAAATGATATATGCTTTACAATAACTGGGGTGGTGAAGAGGAGGCTGATGCAGGTACATGAAACAAGACTGGCCATGAGTTAAGTTTTGAAACTGGGTGATGGAGACAGGTATTCATACTATTCTCTTTGCATATATGTGTGTGTGCGTGTGTATGTATGTACGTATTATATATGTGTGTGGGGAGAGGTTACATTGTCAAAAATTAAAGTTTTTTTTAAAACTCGGATTGTTTCCCTGAAGTCACTAGGGCATCTGATTCTTCTCAGACAACTCAGAGAAAAGGGTATCTCTTCTTCTTAGCCGATTCTTTAATTGAGGATACCAGCCTAAATATCTCCGTGGTAAAAACCACCGAAGCCAGGCTTAGATTCTTTATAAGGCAAAGGGGATGTCCTGCATGCTGCCTCAAAACCAGCCCCCTGCCATGGTTAGTAGGTGTCCAGCAGCCAGGCATCACTCTGTTCTTTGCTCAGCTGGCAGGGACCTGCTGCATCTATTGCTCAGGATGCTGGCAGCCTGCAGCAAGGTGGGTCCCTGATGAACAAGTGCTGAGTAAAGTTCTGGAGCCCTGCCTCAGCCTGTCTCACTCCCTCCCCCAGCCAGGCTCCTCCCTTGCAGAATTTTTTTTTTCCTGCGTCACAAACACAAAATGGAGTTAGCTGGGAGCAAAAACAATCTATCTAAAATGGCTGAATGCAGCAGGGAGTGCCAGGCAATAAAGCGAAGGGAAAGGGCACCCCCTGCTGTCCAACACACGGACCCTATTTTTCTTTTTTAGCTATTTTTGCATATGTCAAAAGAATCAATCCTACAGAGTCCAAGCAATTTTGCCATGAATCTTGAAAATTATGTTTTAATTCTAAATTTCAGAGAGTAGAAATTGAGGCTAAGAAAGGAAAATAATTCTCAGTTTCTAAAGACAGCAGAGTCAAGGCACAACAGCAGCCTGAGTCCCAGTTATACTTTGGTTATGATTATTAACAGTTTCTAAGAGCCTGCAGAACGGAAGGGAGGTCCATCTCAGCACCGTATTCCCCAACTTAAGAAAGAGCTAATGGCCCCCGGAGTCCCACAGCTATAGCCATCACTTCCCCAGGAATTCCTGTTGCAGGCTTCTCTCAATGAAGACCACAAACAGGAAATGGAGGAGTGGGGAGTTGCCTGACATCCTGGCAACTAAGTTCCTAAGAATCACAGGTGGGAGTGACTAAGCGGGATAGGAAAAAGGACTTTGGTGAAATACTGCTGAGAACACAGACTGGCTCTAAAGCCATTACACCTGAAGGGATGAAAGATTCAGGCTGATCTATAAAACAACTCCACCTATCCTTAATTCTCACTTACTGTCTCAGGACCACACACTACTTGCTCTGCCCAGGATGAAGCCTACGGCACTTGTCCCTATTCTACAGGGAACACCCTCCATAGTCTTATGTTACAGCTCCCTTGAGTAAACCAAATACTTTATGACTAAAAGAGAACACACGAGAAAGATGGAAAAAGCAGAAATATGTTGAAAAATCTGTGGATCTAAGGCACCAACGGTTTCCACTACTTAAATGAGGCAGCACAAACATGTGAGTTTATCCAATGTCCATAAAGTGAGACAATGGCAATACATACAACACACATGAGCACAGAATCATAATAGGAAGTAAAAAAAAAAAAAAAAAGTGGACTCTGGTACCACTACAGTTCTCTCTAAAAAACAGGGTCTTTGTGGAAGAGGCCTAGGTCTCCCTAGCACATCTGAAAGATTAGAATACTTAGTTAGACCTCTAGGAAATAACAACAAACTTTCTGTGAGGATCACATAGTTATAGAATCACCAAGTCCACCCAGCATACAATAAACCATGTCTATTAAGTTCTACACTAACTTTGATTCTGGGAAGGGGACAGAGCAAGAGGGCCCTATCATGTGCTAATGTAAGAAGCTGCCCATGTGGGGGATTTCAACTTTATACTCCCCATAGCTGCAATATGCACGGCGGGGAAAAATTCAGTACCTCAAAGCCACTCGTAGGTATATACCTCGGTGGGAGGTGGGGGGGAACAGATAAACAGCATGCCAGTTGAACAGCTGTTATTCCTGCCCAAAGGTAACCAGATTTCTATCACTGACCTCTTCGCCAAAATAAATACCTATCTGCTAAATCCAACAGAACTGGGCCATCATGGATGTGCAAGCTGTAAGGAAGGATGGAGCAAAGTGGCAGAGATGGATAAATCTGAAGGTCAAGAACAAAGCCAGACAGAATTCCAAATCTACAAGAACCAAGTGCTGAGTTAGCAAGAAGGAGGCAAACAGAAGTGTGAAAGGGTGGCAGAAAAGCAGCGTTCAGAATCTGGGCACTTCACAAGCATTTGCTCATTTAGACAATACAGTCATTGAGCTTCTCACAGATACTTTCCCAGCACACCCAGGATGGTGACTCAATAAGGGAGTGCTAACAACGAGATCAGCTTCAGAGATGTGGGTGAGTAGGGGCTAGAAGGACAGGCACTGCCCCAAGCAAGTCAGCAAAAGGGTAGGACAGGTTTATGTAAGGGAACAGGCGCAGGAGAGGGCAGGAGAAAAGGCATCAAAATAAGGTGCTGGGAATAAAGACTTTTCCTTCCTTAAAAAAATGAATCAGGATCTGAATAAGGGGTTGACGTATTTTTAGATTCTCTTTTAACCTATATGTTCCCTTCCATCTCCTTTTATCCCTTGAGATTTACCTGTTGAAGAAATCAGGACACTGGTCACTGGTGAAAAGCAAAGAACACTGTCACAGTGCCAGGACAGTCCCCAGCAGCTAGCATCTCAGGTTTTTCTGACATTCCTGCCTTCTTGCCACTGCCTTCAATAATGCTGGATTCTGAGCCCAACAGACCTGGGGTCAAATCCTGGCTTGGTATTTACTTGCTATAAGCTCTCAGTAAGCAAAGGACATGTTAACTATTCTATACTTCATATCTGTCGGTTATAAAATGAAGATAATACCTATTAGGCAGCATTGTTTTAATAATTAGAAAGAATGGGTGATAAGCCTCTGTCACTGTATCTGACATTAGATAGGAATTCTGGGACAAAATGGAATGAGAAGACAAAATACGTTCATCTTTTTCTAGGTGCTGGGAACAGTTTTAATCTCTGCTCAGCCTACCTCCCTCACCCCCCAACCTAAACACAGAGTAAACTGCAGAATTCTAAGCCATTCTCTGTAACAAAGGATCCTAGAAATACCCTCCATTTTATTCTGGGTTTTGGGAGGGGAAGTAACAGGGTAAAAGCATAACAAAGAGAACAGATGGAATAAACACCCAGCCCCCAGCCTGAGTCTGCAGATGCAGCTGCTGGTTTTCGTCACACTGCTGGTTTTTTCCTTTCTTTGTTCCTAAGGTGGAAGCCAGGAAAGGGTGGGTGGGGGGGGGGGGGGGGAAGGGGTGGGGATGAGGGCAGGACCATCATCACTGTTACAGAAAGTCACCTGATAGTCTCCTCCAATCCCTGGTCTCTGACCTCACAATCTGGAACCTGAGCCAAAATGGCTCAACTGCGCACGCCCCGTGGCTGAAAAGAAAAATGCAAGCAGAACAGGAATGCAAGGAGAATAGGAAAAGGGGGACATTCTTCTTGGAAGGATTTTAGCAGTTTTTCTTGCAAAGAGGAAATTTAAACACACACAGACAGACAGGAGAGTGCCTTATCTTCTCATCAATAGATCCAAGAGAAAAAATCACTGACTTTAAGTAAACAGAGTTGGGATTGCTGAAGGATCAGGAGGGATGAATGATTCCATCCCATCTTGCAGACATGGGGCTACCAATGCCCTTTTGTTGTGTAACTGGGGCTCCCTTACCCAGGGGAGCGGACAAAAGAATAAATAGCTTTTTAAGTTGTAATCTGACTTTTCAAAGAGAAGCAAGCTAGGATCATTAGGGAGAATGAAGTAAAAGATGCTGTTACCTGCTCTGCAGAACTGGGTATTAGCACTCTGCCTTGTAGAAATTAATTTATTAGGTCCAAATACTCTAGAAACCCCCTTTTCAAGCATTCTGGACACTAGCAAATTTCCTTCTTAACCCTTTTGTCTTTCCCATTATAAAAATAAGAGACCACAGTATAGAAAAGTTGAAGGGAAAAAAAAATCTAGCACCCTAACAAAATCTGTTATAATATTCTGGTATATTCCCTTTCAGACTTTTACTTCTGCATTTTTTTCTGTAAAATACAATTGCAATAAGGGTTGAATATAATTGTTTCCTGCATATTCCCACCTAACACTGTATCTTGAGCATTCTTCCATGTTGCTCCAAAGGCGATGGACCAGAGTCATAAAATGGGATAGTTACAGGGTATTAAGTTCTACAGCAATTATCTCCAGAACAAAAACTAAGTAGGAAGGCCATACCCTTTTATGGGTAGTATCCCTGTGCTAGTGACACAAAGCTCTGCTCCTACTCCAGGGAAGTAGCTGGAGGTCTGGAAGGCCCCTTAGCAGAAATTCTCAAGTCTCTCTTCCCCATACCACAGTGGCTGTAAGGCTCTAGTATGAATTGCTGTACGTTTAGAGTTGGTGTTGGTAACTAACTGTTCAGTCGTTCCATGAAAGAGTTTGCAAGGAAAGCAGGGAGAACACAAGGACACGTGCACACTAAGATACAATCAGATCAAATGGGTTACTGCAGGGACTGTTTCCAAAAAAAGGACAGATTACTTCATTACTATATGTATTTCTGTTTTATCGTAGTGTTCATTATAAAAGTGATAACTAAAAAAAATTTTTAATTTAGAATTTTTTTTTAAATGAGAAAGGTCTCTATGTACTAATAAGAAAAATCTCCAGGATATAGAAGCAAGGTATAGAACAGTACAGACAGTACTTTTGGTAAGGGGAGGGAGGATAAGAATCTGTATTAGTATTTGCTACAATTGCATTTTTCAAAAACTCTAAAAGAAATTAATAAAAATGGTTACTTCTAGGGAGTTCCGTGGCAGTCCAGTGGTTAGGACTCAGTGCTTTCACTGCTGTGGCCCGGGTTCAATCCCTGGTCAGGGAACTAAGATCCCGCAAGCTACATGGCACAGCGAGGGAGGGAGAAGGTTGGGATGCATGAATACTAGGAAGGGAATTAAGACTTTTAAAAAATATCATCTTTACTTCTGAACTACCTATATTACCTACATAAAAAATACATAATAGAGATGCAGAAAGAAAAGCCCCAGAGGAAACATTCTATAGTGGAGACACCCTCTGTACTCCCTGAAAACTAGTCTGCCCAACCTCATGTTAGGAGGCAGATTGGTCCCATACCAACAGAAAAGCAAGTTCAGACCGAATGATTCCCAAAGAGTCTAAGGGATCCTCAGAACAGTGCTTCTTCTTTGAGGCAGCACTGCTGGGCTCCAGTAGGAGCCCAAGAGCGCTGGATCACTCTTCTGCAAAACCCATCCGAAGCCCAGCTCTGCTCTGCTCTGAGATCCCATTCCTCTTCCTACACACATCTCTAATCCCTACCAACTCCAGGTCTCCATGGTGAGAGAACAACCAAACTTGAATAAGAGTTATAGCTGCACAGCTGCAACATCTTTCATCATGATCTGGACTTCCTCCAGTTCCTCACAGCTCCACCTTTGTTGTGTGGGCCTGAGAGACCTCTCTCATCTGCCCTCCATCCACCCTCTCCAGGCTAGTCAGTCTTGAAGTGCTTCCCAGCTACTTCACTGACTCCAGAGAACTTCTTCAGAACCATCCTTCTAAGATGCCTATCGAGACCTGGCTGGGAGGATGGCAAGAAAAGAATTTTGTAAAAGCAAGTGTGGTACCAGTTAACAGAAAATGTCATATTGTTTCCTAATTGATCATGCATGACCTCCATAAAAACAAGGATAATTATACAACACTCACTCTGATAGACACATCAAAATGTTATTACAAGAAAAAGTAGAAAGCAGCTTCTAGACTACAGCAGAGAGTGGGAAGACAGCGAGCAGAAAATGGAAAAAGAAATAAATACTGAAGCAATGGATCAAGCCATATTAGTGTATTCCATGAGGAGCTTTTTAAAAACATGCCCTTCTACAGTCCTTGTAACTTGTAATCTCTGGAGATGGAGCCCAGGAATTTATACTTTTAACAAACTCCTCATGTAATCCTTATGCACACTCAAGTTTGGGAATTACTGGTAGAAACAGATATTTAAGGATAAGGACTAACTGCACTAAGATGACAGAAATTTAGGCAATACTCATCCCATACTAGATGGCCTGAGTCTCAGACAATGCCATATAAAAGAACATTTTGTCAGAAATAAAATCTGGAATCTGTAGGTAATGGGAGATAGGACCTTGGGTTTAAAAGATACAGTTTCAGTCTGTGTATGTCTAGAATAGTAACAGAGGCACAAACTAAAGTCTGAATAGCTAGAAAGAGGCTCTAAAACTGGGATTATTTTAAGATAATCAGGAGTTAACAAATGACAGAAGGGTTGACTGTAAAAACCTTTCTGCAGCAGCAAATTCTACCCAAGATAGGCTAGGGGAATTCCCTGAAGGAAATTAATTCAGTATAGTATCCCTGGGAAATTATCAGTATATAATCAGTGGGTAGTTCTATTGTGTGCCTAAAGTAGCTATTCAGTAGAAATTGAGACAAAGATGGTGTTAGGAATGTGTATATAATGGGATTACAGAATGAACTACCAAGCTGGTAAAATTAAGCCCCTCTTTAAGCCCTCTGAAATGAAGGCTATGCTTTCATGAAAATATCAGACTAAAACAAAAACAAACTCAAAAGCATTCTCCAGCCTCTGGGCCCCCAAAAGAGCACTAATATTGCTCCTATAAAAATACAAGCTGCAACAGGACAAGATCCTTTCATTAAAGGGCAAGCTATAGCTTCCTGTCTTCGTTTTACTTATCAGTCCTCCAAGTGAATTTCCTGACCGGTAGAGGGCAGCATACCAGGCAGTGTGTATTTGAAAACAACAGAGGTTGCCTCTCTCTAACGTGACTGCGTCACTGCCAGACGTAACAATGACACATCTAAAATAGAAGAGCTCCATGTGCCATCTGGTGGTGAAAAAGGAGAAGAGCACACTGCAGATAAAATATATCAAATTCCTCTAGTTTAGAAGGAATTAAAGTTTAATTATCTTTATCTGATGACACCCTCCCTTAAATCTCCACCAGTAAGTCTTCCGTGGAATCTATACCAGCAGGCTTCATGCAAAAGCTTTAAAGTTTCACACCAGTTTAGCTCTCTATCCCCAAATACTGGTTGTAAGCAAGGAGGAAGTCCTAATGCCTGGCCCCAGTGCATGGGATAAGAAGCATGAAATTCAGACCAAAACAAGCAAACCAACACAAGAACTTAGAAAGCTGTCAAAACAAGAGTGAGATGTAGACAGATAACACCAAAGACAGCTTATTCAAGGAAAAAAGAAAAATACAGTAAGAGAACCATAAGTTTAGAACTGAAAGGTATCTTTAGGTTTATCTATCTCATTTTACAGATGAGGAGAGAGTCAAGGTATGAAGGATAACCTTTGGTTCAGTCTCATTAGTGGTCAGATTAAAACAAGGTAACACTTTTGCCCTATCAGAAATTATGATAGTTTCCTATTCCTGGTGGAAGTGTAAAGTGGTACAATACTACACCTAGTAATTTGGGCCCAGAAATTTTACTTTTAAGAATTTACTGTGCAGAAATACAAGTATGCAGGGATAAATATAAAATATTTCTGGCAGCATCGTTTGTTGTTATATAAAAAATCAGTAATTTAAATTCTCAATAAGGGATCGTCTTGTACTATTTTATTTGTCTGACAGAATTCAACTATCCATTAAAAATAATGAGGCAGAATATGAAAAAGAATATATATATGTATAATTGAATCACTTTGCTGTACACCAGAAACTAACACAGCATTGTAAATCAACTATACTTCAATTTAAAAAAAAGAAGAAAAAAGAAATAATGAGGTAGATCTATATCTAATGATACCAAGGATATTTAAAGATATTTATTATCTATATCTAATGATATCAAGAGATGCTAAAACATGTCAAGCAAAAGGCAGAGCAGTGTATACCAAATGGGATCACACACATTACATTAAAAATATCTATATACCCTCACATTTCTATAATTTTATCTTTTAATTCCCCTGCCCCTTAATTTTCCAGTAAGGTTCTATTTGAAAATTTCCCACATTTTCTTCCCTGAACTAAAGGAGAAAAGGATTTTACCTATTCCTTTATTAGAATAACATATGCATATGAAAGGTATGGTTAACCACGGTCGAGAGGGGAGAAGGAGATTTTATACTTTCAGTGTATTCTATACATTTGTTGAAATGAGGATATCACGTTGGCCCAGAAACTGGCTTTAGACAGGAACATGGTCACAGAGGAAGACACAGAAAGTAGGTAAAAGTAATGGTGGGAGTCTGTGGAAGCTCCTCTTCTGATTCAATTTTCTCAGTGAAATAGAAAGAAAACATCTTCAACTGAGAATGAGGATGAGGGAGGTGTTGGGCTTTTGAGGAGAGAAAAGGTGCAAAATAATCATTTAGGAGAGTAGGAAACTGAATAGACTAGAAATATTTAATATCTGTTGCCTGGCAAGGCCAAGCAACATTGCCAACTGAGCAGAGGAGAGACAGGAGAAAAAACAGCCAGTGAGGCAGGAGAAAGAGACCCTGCTGTCCTGAAAGCCAAGAGAAGAAAGTGTATCAAGGAGAGCAAGTTGTATCCTTTTCTCCAGTGTGTCCACTTGCACAGCTACAGGTGCAGCGTGGATAGAGATGGAATTAACCAGGACTGCGATCTTGCGAACAAAGTAAGATGAAATGAGAGAGAAATGGGGAAAGAAAAAAAAAAACCTAGGGAAGGGTTATTATAATTATTAATGATAATTTTACCTGAGGAGAGTGAAGTCTTCAAGGGGGTGAAGGACAGTGAAAACTGAAGGATAAGTGGAGTGGCGTCTCAGTGGGGCTGGAGGATTGTTGGGGTCAGGGTACCAAAGACAGCAAGGTAAAAAGATAGAAGGTGGTACTATTAAGAAACACCCTCTTATCTTTTTTCTGTTTCTAAACTCACATCCATAGCACCCTGTTTTGAATTTTGGGACCATATCTTGGGTTCTCTAGAATGAAACTATTTCAGCATTTTATTTTGTGCTGCTACTATGGTTCAATTTCTCTTCACTTAGCATTACATCTAGTTTTTACAGCAACAATGGATACATATTTTTTGGACATAAATTGTATCTTTCACAAGAAAAAAAAAATGGAAGGTGGGTGGTATGAAATTGAGATCGTGGAGGGGCTGCAGTTCTGGTGATGACCATAAGACAGATGGGTGAGATGGGGTGAAGGACAGATCACTAGAAAAGAAGAGTGCCAGGAAATGTGAGGCCAGAATATTGGGAGGATCATGACCCTTTTATATAGAAATTGCTAAGAATTAACAAGGAGTACTGGAGTACTACAGAGGAATAACTTGGGTGTTAGTAGACGACAGCACAAAGAGAGAAATTGGGTGATTATGACTTGATGTCATGAGATTCAAAATTATGGGTTTTTAGGAAAGAAAAAGGTGGACTGATCTGAAAGTGGCAGTGAAGAACAAAGAGGACATCTACCCCATCTTCAGGTCCATTGGGGTGAGCTTTATGAAAGGAAAAAAAAACAACACATGAGAGGGCAAAAGGGAAAGCCCGGTTTCTGTTAGAGCAACACAGTGAAGTCGATGATACAGGAGATTTTGTTAGTAATGGACCATGAATTCCAGAGGGCACAGTGGACAGGTTTCAAGAGCTCAGGTGGGATGGGAGGAGGAGGCAGAATAGGAGACACACAGAACCTATGGGGATTCGAGTATGGGAGATGAGGGTAACCTGGGAGTCTGGGCCTTCCTGTGGTGAGTGACATAAACCTAGATAAATGACACAATATTAGATCCAGTGGGTTCAAGGCAAATAGTGATGGCAAGGTTTGGAGTTTAGAGGGATATGTGAGGGGGTAGTTGTGGTTCTTCTTTTATACCACTGATGATGGGCGATCACAACCCAGAGGAAGTGTGGTACTTATTCCACATGCAGGAGTCCTCATAACCCCAGGTGATACAGGTAGATTTATGTTTTTAAATCACAAGGGTGTACTATCTGATATTACAGAACTTCCCAACTGCTTTGAGCTAACAGTCTGACCCTGCTCAAAATCCAAGAGAAGTTAGTAATTAAAAGACAAATGTTCACTTGAACAGCACTTCTGGTCCTAATCCTATACACCTGAAAGGGTAGGGAACTGATGAAACAGACACCCTTCTGCCAAAAGAATCACTGACTAAGGTGGGGCATGATGAGCTCTTAGAAAAATCTTATTTCTAGAGGTTAAAGTTGCAGAGGCTGTAAAGATTCACTAAGGTGTTTCCTGATAAAGATCCAACTGGGTGGGTGCTACCTAGTGGACAGAAAAGGATCACAGGGAAAAGGAAAAAGACCCTTAGATCCCTTTTGGGAAAGATGGGATTGCTTCCCCAACACAGGCTCCTGTTGCAGACTGAAGCCTTAAGCAAGAAGGTTCTGGGACAGCAGTAGACAGGTAAACCTACCGCTTGTCACCAATAGTTCTGACTTGTGCGACTACAGCACAAACCTTGGAATCTGGGCCAACAGTCAAATCCTAATTAGAATACTGTTATTGTTTATGAAATTCTCAGCTTTTTGCCAGGATCTTACTTTTTAGCCAGAGTTTTTTCAACATTACTGCTATTAACCACTTGTAGAACTGCTCTGATGCTCGTAATTCCTGAAATGCATCTCATACTTTTAACAGGGAGAGGGTCTAATGCTATATATTGTCCACCGCCGCACACCTACTAAGGACGATTAGCTTATGGATCTTATAAGTCCAGAAGTGTTTTTGGAAGGAAGGAATAAACCTAAAAAGAAAAACATCACTGTACTTAGGACATCAGTTATCACTTACCACCCTATGTTTTAAGAGGTGAAACTTTTAATGGGATCATGATATCAACAAAAGAGAGTAAGAGTTAGAAGGAAAGCAGAATGAAAAACTAGTTATCTTGTACATACAAATAATGACCTGAGGCCACCACAGTGATGAAAATGCTCCCTAGGAGAAGATGAAAAATAATAAAATTTAACTACTGAACATGTTCCCAACGAATTCAAGAAGCAGATTCAACGAAGAAACCATGATAAAAGACTCCTGGCTGATCACCATAAGCATGAGAGTGAAAAAGGACTAGAAGTTTTACAGCATTGCCTATCAAATCAAAATTCAAAATATTCTCTGTCAAGGAATAAATCAACTAAGTAAATTCCTGATTTACAGAAAGTCAAGAGATTAGAAACAAGAGAATAATCCTTAAGAGAGAAAAAATGCATAAAAGAATCTGTAGTATAAATTTGAGGACCACTTCCTCTCTCTTAGCTCTTCTTAGTAAAAGGCACACATCTTCCTGAACCTTAATGAAGCAGTGGCTGGAGACCTTTGACTACAGGAGGCAGATGTCAAGAGTAAGGCGGATGTTTTCTTTGATGTTCATTCCTGGAGGAGCCATCATTATATGGGAGGTTTCAGGTACCACTAAAATATAAGGGGGATACAGCCATGCTTAACAAGCAGCAGAGAGTTGTGTTTAGCAAGTGAGAGATGAAACAATGCAATATTATGAAAACCATGTGTCCAGATAACTTCCTCATCAAGACTGGCAACTACTGGGCTGAAATCATCTAAGCAAGATGTCTACTGTACTAGATATGCATGTCGTGCTTCTCCAGCTGGATTAGTTTTGCTAGAGTTGAATATACTGTAATCAGAACATGGCTCCTCTTCTTCAACCCTAAATATCTGGTATCTTACTTTCCCTAATCTAATGTTGTTCCTTTTTTGTACTCATAAGAGTCACTTCCAAGTCAAGAATACTTGTGACAGAATGAATGAGGTGGTAGCAGAAGCCAGCATACCTCCTTCCTCAAGTTTCTGTCTGGATCTAAGCTTTCAGAAGCTCTTAGGGCAGGGACATACACATCTGGGAAGCAGGGGGTTACAGCAGGACTTTGGAGTCACAGTCTGGAGTCTGAATCCTGCCTCTGGCGCTTACTATAGGGCCTTGAAAAAATTATTTAACCCATATCTCTACTTCATCTGGAAGATGAAATAGTTATAGAGTGGCAATGAGTATTTATCTATCATTTAATTATACCATCAATATTAAGGCTATGAATGAGAGACTTGGTAACTGAAACTGGTTACCTACTTGAAAAAAGGATTAAGAATGAAGGTATTCTGAAATGTTATACTAGAGATGTTCAAAGCACCAAAAGCAAAGTAAACCTTGCCTTCATACTGAGGAGCTCTAGATCCTCTGAGTCCTCACCTCTGAAGTTTCCTTAGCTTGAAATTCCTTACCTGATAAAAACCTAAACTCTAAGAAGCCTAAAAAGTCTTTTTTACTAAAGTGTTTTTGGGGGGCCATGTTGAAAGAAAGGGGCTACTTGGGAGGAGTCTGTATTAAGTCTGCCAACCAAGAGAGGGAGGCTCAAAACTGCATCAGGTAAAAAAACAAAAACAAAAACAAAACTGCATCAGGAAAGGCAGAGCAGAGGAGTTACCCTGATCACGGTGGGTACTGTGGCACCGGGTCCACATGCAGCACCTCCATCTGCTACTTGATGCCCATGTACCCGATGTCAAAGCAACTATTCTGTCACCAAGAAATACACATTAGAACAAGCCCTGACATTCAAATACTGCTTGCATCACCATAGATTTGCAGAGTAACTCAAAGGAAAAGAAAGCAAGAAAATGCAGAAGAAAAAATTAAACCAAACATTAAAGTCAGTAAAACACTGAAAATGCAAAGAAGAAATAATTTTTAAAGGGAGCAGCATTTGTTTCTTGGGAGAAGATGACTGGAAACATACAGATGTAGTGTGGTTGATGACAAGCAGGAAGGTTTCGTTGCATGTGATAACTGTTAGAGTTGGGTAAACCATGAGTACCTGTTTGATAGGAAAAAAAAATCTCTCCCAGGAATTTCTTAAAATGATTAAGATTTAGGATGTTTGGAAAATTGTTTATGATTTAATAATTTTCAAGAACACCTTCTCTAGTGCTTCCTAATAAAAAGACTGGGAAATTGGCTTCCCTGGTGGCGCAGTGGTTGAGAATCTGCCTGCCAATGCAGGCGACACGGGTTCGAGCCCTGGTCTGGGAAGACCCCACATGCCGCGGAGCAACTAGGCCCGTGAGCCACAATTACTGAGCCTGCGCGTCTGGAGCCTGTGCTCTGCAACAAGAGAGGCCGCGATAGCGAGAGGCCTGCGCACCGCGATGAAGAGTGGCCCCCACTTGCCGCAACTAGAGAAAGCCCTCGCACAGAAACGAAGACCCAACACAGCCATAAATAAATAAATAAATAAATAAAATTAAAAAAAAAAAAGACTGGGAAATTAAGACAGGGTGCCAATTTAACACCTGAAAGTCCTAACTAAAGTAAAGATATTTAAAGACTAGCTAGAAATGTCCTTCGTCAAAGTAGCAGCAAACTACTAATGATGATTATTATTACATGAAAATCAATACTGACACTAAACTAAACTAAATTGACTAATTCATACTTATTCCTTTCAGATTAAGATACAGAGATTTCTAAGAATAATTTAAGAGGGTTGGGGGGAGCCAAAGCTGTCAGGAAGTTAGAATCATCAATGAACAGAAAGTAGCTTCCAGGGCAGAAATTGAAGGCTAAAGGAACATTAAAAAGTTTGGTTACACTGTTGAAAATAACAAACGATGAGATAAGGTCTTGCTTAGGTATTTAAAAAATACTACATACCAGGACTTCCCTGGTGGCGCAGTGGTTAAGAATCTGCCTGCCAATGCAGGGGACACGGGTTCAAGCCCTGGTCTGGGAAGATCTCACATGCCGCGGAGCAACTAAGCCCGTGCGCCACAACTACTGAGCCTACGCTCTAGAGCCCGCGAACCACAACTACTGAAGCCCGCACGCCTAGAGCCCGTGCTCCGCAACAAGAGAAGCCACCGCAATGAGAAGCCCGAGCACCTCAATGAAAAGTAGCTCTCGCTCGCCACAACTAGAGAGAAATGCCCTTGCACAGCAATGAAGACCCAACGCAGCCAAAAAAATATATATATATACACACACACACACACACTACATACCAATTCACAGTGGGAATATAATGCCGAGGCAAACCACTAAACTGCAGAAAACTCCACTGCAATCAACAGCAATACAAATGTACAGGATAAAAGAAGGATGGTGACAGAGCAGGGAGGAAAAGGGACCCAGTCAGTGTACGTTTGCAGTGGCACTCAGAATGCAGCCACCAGAAAGAAAATGACACCAAAGGCCAACACAGGGATACATTCTGTGAACTTACAAATTTAGCAAATTTGATTTTGATTTTCATTGTCAACTAGTCTTTGTTGATATTCTAGAGTAGTGTAAGTGGTCATTATCACAGCATTTTTAACAGCAGGTAGAAGTAACTCTCCGAGCTGAACTTTAGTTCAGAAGGTGATACATCTCTTAGAGGAAAAGGCAACTTTGCCTGGAATGCTAGGGCAACACGGCAGGCCTGAGCACTGTGATCTTTGACTCCTAGATACATACATGTAACTAGGCGCTGCCAGAGGCACAGGTTTCTTTTCTTTTTTTTTTTGTATTTTGGCTGTGTCATGCCATGCAGCATGCGGGATGATTCCCTGACTAGGGATCAAACCCGGGCCTCTGCAGTGAAAGCACCGAATCCTAACCACTAGGCCACCAGAAAACTCCCTCTGTTAGGTATCTTATTAGAATGAAGTACAGCCTAGTCCCATCAGATCACTTAAGGAAAAAAGTAGTAATTGTCTTTAAAAATGCTTATTTACTGGCAGGGGGAGGGAAGGAGTGCTCTGAAGTTGCACTTAATTGTCATCACTAGGGTCATAATAAACCTCTAAATAAATAAAAAAGCTGGAAGATGGAAATACAAGATTATTAGGTTATAACTGTCATTAGGTACATGACAATATCTTTCAAATACTGCATCCCTCTGGGGAAATAACTGTAAGTGTCCCATCACAAAACAGCACGAAACCACAAGAATTAGGAAGTAAAGAAAGAAAAGGGCAAAATAGATCAGCTCTTCTAAGATAAAGGGGAAGATATGAAGCTGAAGAAGAAAAGCAAGAATTTATATGAAAAGACAGACGAGAAGTCAAGACCCCTGGATCTGGCCATATACCCTTGGGCAAGCTACCTAACTAATCAGGCTATGTAAGCTATGGAACGGAGATAATATACACCCAACCTATCTCATAAGGTTTCTTTGCAGTCCTAATAGGGTAAAATATGTTAAAGCACTTTGAAATTTGTAAAATACAACACAAATGTAAAGTAACAGTATTATTTAAGTTGTCCCTCACCTTCCAAAGAAAGAGCAAGTATACTGTAGCTTCAGCTTAAAATAATTTTCTTCCTTGTCAGCTAACATCAGAGCTACTGGTCCTTCTGGACTCTTAAAAAAAAACTAGCAAAAGAGAAATCAATCCCCAATTTCTAGTCTTAGTTTTCTAAAGAGAAATCCCTTTACATCTGTTTCATTTTTTTCTCTAATATTCAAGAGACCCAACTACAAGGCTCTTCTGTATTCTTACCTTTTGAAGCTGCAGGAGCAAAGTGCCAGGAAGGAGAAAGCATCAGATATTGGAAAGAAATGGAAAAAAGAAAAGGGATCACATATGGTTCTTTGTTATCATACAAAGACAGTTGTTCAGCCACCTCACCTACTAAAGACTCTGCTCAGCTCTTATCAATTACATATGTAGGTCTAAAGATGGCACCTTAAAGGCAGTGCCAGAATCCATTCAAGAGTATCATCAAAATGATACTCTCAGCCCAGCCTGAGCTCTGTCACATTAATCTCATATCGCCACAAGTTACACTTGTGTAAAATACCTACATGCATGTAAAATACCTACATGCAAAAAAACTGGGGGGAAAAATACGTACATGCAACAGTTCTCTTTGCCAACTCCAGCATCCCCAGAATACAAAACCAGCTTATTTTCTTCTGAATAGGAACTCCCAGCTCTCTTCAACCCTCACCCAGGGAAGGGAAAGAAATGGGAGACCCCCTTAACAAATGTTCTAAGTCCTACACTCGCCCTTTGCATGAAAGAGGAAAGGACTCACTCTTGGTCTGGGCAGAAAAGGTAAGGGTAAGTTTGGCGAAAAGTTCATTGTTCTCAAATCGGTCCTCCTTCACCTTTGTCCAGAAGCAGTCTTGGGAAAGGTCCTCAGCAACAAACTGTGGATACAGGCAGGTGTTAAGAGTTACTAAACTGAGCTCTGTACTTTCCATCGTAGAAAACTGATTAAGATGCAAAAGAAGCAGCTGGCTGGTTATTGTCAACATCATACTAGAATAAGACTAACCTGAGACACAGAGAACAGCTATGCTCTTTGTGGTGGGACCAGGAGATGATGATTCCAGGTTATGTGTCTATTGGTGATTATTCAACAACTAGAATCACTTATGCTGCTTATCCTCCTTCTAACCCCAAATCCTCTACTTTTAGAAGCATTAAGGCTTTATTTCACATCTTCCCTTGCTCTACGTTACACTTTTCCCATCAGGGTGGCGAACTGTACCAAATTTGTTCATTTTATGAACAAATCCCTAAGCTCCTTTATTTTAACTTGGTTTCCAGAAGCAAAAGGCTGATGCAGAATCACAGCGCTCTCAAACACATACTGTGCCATGCAAACATATCCTGTGTAACTTATTTACCGGGGTGTGGGGGGGGGGGGCGGTGGGAGTGGTAAGGAGTTGTATCCATAAATCCATGATTTTTGGATCAGCAAAATTATCAGTACCTTGCAGATTGGTGACATGACTATTATCAAACTGTGTGGTATCCCATGGCACTCATATCCTCAGAGAAAAGGGCAAAAACATTAACTTAAGGATAAGTTTAGGTTTTGTAGCAGAGTATAGGGCTCGAAGAACTCTCCCAAGTGATATCCAGCATATAGGATATGCCTATTATCTGCTGAATAAACATATACATGAGTGGAACTTGAAGACAGACAGATGTGAGCCATAAGAAAGGGAAGCCAAACCATGCACAAAACACAAAGTAGGAAACTGAAGTGGTTTCTTAAAATCTACTGATGAAGAGATGGACAGAAATTCTCACCTTGGACCAGTTTGGCCTCCGGAGCTGTACCTCTGGCTTGTAAAGTTTCTTTGGGGTTAATCCAAATGGCAGAACTGGGGCTGCAGGAACTCCAAAAGGGAGAGGTGGAGGAATACCAGGGCCTCCAGGAAATGGAGGGGGTGGAGGGATTCCACCAGGAAGAGGGGGAGGGGGAGGTAGCATTCCTGGTCCTCCAGGCAAGGGAGGAGGAGGTGGGGGGATGCCAACACCCCCAGGCAAAGGGGGAGGTGGGGGGATGCAGGCACCCCCAGGCAGAGGAGGGGGTGGGGGGATGCAGGCACCCCCAGGCAAAGGGGGAGGTGGGGGGATGCAGGCACCCCCAGGCAGAGGAGGGGGTGGGGGGATGTAGGCACCCCCAGGCAGAGGAGGGGGTGGGGGGATGTAGGCACCCCCAGGCAAAGGGGGAGGTGGGGGGATGCAGGCACCCCCAGGCAGAGGAGGGGGTGGGGGGATGTAGGCACCCCCAGGCAGAGGAGGAGGAGGAGGTGGTGGAGGAGGAATGGCCCCACCCCCAGGAAGAGGGGGTGCGGAGGCTGTGCTAACCTCTCCTGGTAAAGGGGGTGAGGGGGGAATGATAGGTCCAGAGTCACCAGGTAAAGGAGGGGCAGGGGGAAAAGCAGCACTGCTAGGAGGGGCTGCAGCAGTAACTGCAGTGGAGAGTGAAGCCACTTCTTTCTTGGCATCTTCCAGTTCCTTGGACAGCTTGGCAACCTACAGAAATAACACCAATGGGAGTACTTCTCACTCCACTTCAGGGACCACTGGGGCTGGAAAGGACCTAAGAAATTACTTAATCCAAACTTCTCATTTTACACATGAAGGGAGTGAAAGGAGTCAGACAGTTTAAAGGCTCCACCTAAAGTCACATAGCTATTTAGTGACAGAGACAAAACTAGAATTCAGGTCTTCATGTTCCTAGTTCAGTATGCTTTGCATTAAAAAGGCAACTTCAAAGTTTATGTTAAACTCTCCCTTTGATTAGAAAATGCAAAGATCGGGACTTCCCTGGTAGCGCAGTGGTTAAGAATCTGACTGCCAACGCAGGGACATGGGTTCAATCCCTGGTCCGGGAAGATCCCACATGCCGCGGAGCAACTAAGCCTGTGCACCACAACTACAGAGCCTGAGCTCTAGAGCCTGCGAGCCACAACTACTGAGCCTGCATGCTACAACTACTGAAGCCCACGTGCCTAGAGCCCATGCTCCGCAACAAGAGAAGCCACCGCAATGAGAAGCCTGCACACAGCAACGAAGAGTAGCCCCCGCTCACCGCAACTAGAGAAAGCCCAGCGCAGCAACAAAGACCCAATGCAGCCAAAAATAAAATTAATTAATTAATTAATTAATTTTTTAAAAAAGAAAGAAAATGCAATGATCAAGTAAATCAAATATTCTAGGTACGTAATTAACATATGTGCTATACAGGTAATTATATAACCACATAGATGATCAAGTTATCAAGTATCACAGATCATATAAATATCTATAACTGCAGAGAGAGTGTGTGGGCATAAATCTGTCCAGAGATGACTAAAATAAGAGAAAAATAGCAAATATGAGAACAGTTTATTTAGTATTTACTCCTAAATTTATTAGAAGGCTATTATCTTTATTTCTGGGTAGTACTGTGACTCACTTATTCTTTGTGTTGTTCTGTATTTTCCAAATTTTCTATCTTATGTATTACTTACTCCCAAAACAAAACAGCTTATGATTTTAAAAATATGTGCCATCTAAGTAGATTACCTATTAGTATCTGAACCCTCCCTGGGAGTAAGATGACAGAGTCCTGCTCCAACACAAGCTCACCCTGAGGCTGCTGATAGCAGTTACAGGTCACTTTGCCTTCCCTGTTCAGATATTACCTCTCCTGTGAGCTGAGACACTTCTGCTTCCAGGTTCTGTTTCTCTGTGGCAATTTTTTCCTTTTCAGAATCCAATGCATCCTTTTCTCCCTGAAGATCCCGGAGCTTCTGCTCAAAGTCACTTTCCATCTTTTTCATTTCCACCTGTAGCTCATGTCGGGCTGTTAACTCTGAGTCCAGCTAGAGGAGAAAGAAATCAGGCTCCCGGTAAGCTCCCCATCTCAGCAAAGGCCAGGTGTTATTCCCCATAATTTACTGTTTTGTGCTAATCCTTGATCTGTTGAGCTCACAGACCCAAGGGACGCCTGGAAAAAAGGCCACCATGATTTCGACCTTAAAATCAAGGTTAAAGGAGGGGGAAGCCAGGGATTATTTCCATAGTCTATCTATACTTGGAGTTATTTTAAAAAACAGCAAAAACTAAGCTTTTAAAGACATTTAACCAGGACAGCTAAGGTGCACAAAAACCTATCAACAATAGGAGTCCTTAATCAAAGAGAAAAAGAGAATTCAGACATATTCCAGTTCCTACTGTTCTATGGATAACAGGCCTGAGACGCCAAGCAAACCCGAGTGCTGTCAATGTTATATGAGAATGTCACCTGTCTTTCCTCCTGCTCAGGGGCCCAAGAACTGTGCAAACTCACGACTGACTAGCTCCTCATGATCACATCCATACCACTTTCTCCACTGAGTAACCTACACCAGAAAGGTTTCCCCTAGGAACTGCTATTGTGTGCTGAACACTGAATATATCACAGGTAACTGTTTCACATGTCAGAAAAATCAAAATCCTTCGACAAAGAAAGATATGCTCCAATTATTTTTGATCTCGCATACATACCTTTTTTTCCAGCTCTGTAGCTTTGGCTTCAGATTTCTCCACCTTTGTTTTGTCAATCATTTGATCTAAAAAGAAGGCCAACAGTCAGGAAGTCAAGTTCCCAATTCTCGTCTTCCCCTCTCACTGCCTAAGCCCTTCCACATAACCAAAGGGCAGTCTTTGTTCTTTTTATTTTTCTTATCCTTCTTAATGTTCTGTACTAGACAAAGAAATGGAACTTTCAGTTAAGTTCAGCATATAATTTCTGAGTGCCTGTTATGCAGTAAGGCCACCATGCTGGGTGGCACAGAGAACGCCTACAAGTAATACTTATGAATCTCTGGGACCAGCAGGAGTAGCAGACAATAGCTGAAGTCCCTTCAAAAGGTGGGGTGGTGTATGAGACAGGATAAATTTTTAGAATTATGTAGAAATAAACTAAAGGCCTGTATATTCCTAGCACATATATTGGTTATATCACCTAAGAAAGGGTGAAAATGGAAATACCAGGGGCTAGAAAAGTATCTTCTCTGAAATTTTCACTGAAAGAAAGATATGCAAAATGAAAGATAGAAGCAATGTTTTATGGAACCAGACAGACAAATATGCTTACCAATCAATCCCTCAATATCAATCTGGAGGTGCCGGCACTTGAAGTCAGGATCAGCCCCATTCTTGTGCAGAACTATCTGAGAAATACATTCTTCAATCAACTTATAGTACTGAGGTCTACAGAAGAAACAAAATAAGGTTATTAAAGGAAAACCAAAATATAATTTTGGTATTCAGGATCAAGAAAGGTAACTGCTTTGACAGCAGAAGGACCTGAGGATAAATGTTCTGGAAAAGACCTTTCCATAAAATTAACAGAGTATTGCTGCCATGCTAAGAAATCCCCCTCTTCCACATCAGCTACCCCATCTACTTCAGATAGTCAAAACTTCTTGCCATCTGCCTCCGAGTGCAAATCCTTTTTCATCTAAAATTCGAGCTTGATCCTGCCTGTGATGGATAGTACTATTGCTGAATCTCTACTCTATTGCTTGAATCTCATGTTCCAACATGAATGAACTTTAAATTGCTGCCTTCCTTTGCTATCATCTTCACTCCACCCCACCACCCCATTCCAAAAGAGGGAGGCAGTTCACCTTATACACTCTCATCTCTTCCATAGAGATGCCTTTCAGTTGGATTAAAGGGACAACTGGCAACTCCCTTTATGTCTGAAACTAAAAATGAACTCTAATCCATGTCTTTGTCTTTTCCTTTCCTCTCTACAGACAATCTTCGAATTTAAGAATTTTGCACTATCCACTTAGGCTCAAATTCAAAACTTCCCACAGGTGTACCATCTTACCTGGCCTCATAGTCATTTCGGACTAAGAGTAGGTGCTGCAGGGTGGACAGGAAGTGTTGCTCTGCCTTTGAATCCTTCACTGTGTTTAAGAGAATCTGGAAGACTTCATTTAAGTCAGTGGAAAAGGAGAAGAGGCTAAGGAAAGCATATATTTAGAAACTATGTTTGACAGGTAGCTTGCCCAACTCTCGGGAGAAGTAGCAAGATGGCACTTCTATTCTAACAGCTGTTCCTCCTGTAAACCCTGCCCTAAACTTTAAGCTCTATAAACTTTCTTTGGCCAGGGGACCAGTGAGTCAGGGGGTACTATACACAGAGATAGAAAACTCCTAGTACTTGGCTTGAAAATCGAGCAGTAGACAGACACAAAAAGGTAACTGCCTTAAAGGCACTTGGGGCAAGTATCAATAGGTAACCAAATTACTCCCCCTGTCCGTCTCATGGACACACACAAGAGAGCAAATTACAACCTCACTCCCTGACTTGTCTGTGTTCTCCAAAAACCAGCTCTACATCTTAATAAGCGAAGCTATCATGTTCTAGGAGGTCTATACTAATTTTGATGGCTGCTTCCATGTTGAGCAACCCTCAGATCACCTTTCCCAACTTCTCTGGTCCACACTGAGGTAAATATATCCAATGGCAATCAAAAGGCACCTGCTTAATCTACAAAGAAGACAGGGCTAATGCCCTCGTGTAAGTCATCAACTCCACACCATTCCTTACAGGGATCTACAACTGAATGCAACTGAATGTCTTGTGTCTTCAACCCAGTCAGTAAAAGGATATTCCATCTCCATTCGAATGTCATCCAGCCGTCCCTTCAGGTCATAGGAATCTTCTTCTCCTTGTTCATCAAACACATTTAGTTGCACTCTCATATCATCATTTTCAATCTCTCGAAGGTCCTGTCGACAGCAAAAGTATAGGCCAGGGAACCCAAAAGTGTTCTATGCTGGTTAAAACCACAAACATTTCAACCTGGTTTTTGTTTTTTTTTTTAATTTTTTAAATTTTGGCGTGCCGCATGGCTTGCGGGATCTCAGTTCCCCAACCAGGAATTGAACCCGGCCCACGGCAGTGAAAGTGCTGAATCCTAACCACTAGACCACCAGGGCACTCCCTCAACCTGGTTTTTAAACTGAAAACCAAAGTCATCCCAGGGATGATGGGGTTATAAGAGCAGGAAGGAACCAGCCCAGCCCTTCTAATGAAGTGTTGCATCTCACCTGCAACATTTGATGCAGCCCCAAGCGCATCAGTTCGCTTCGGATGTGAACTCGGAAGTCAAGTTCTTCAGCTGGTGTGATGAGAGCATTGATCAGCTGTAGGCATCCCACCTAAAATAAGAAAATTCAGCAGCTGTGTCAATGTTAACTCCTAGAGATCAAGATTCCATTCTCTTTACATGCATTCTGAGGCCCCCAAATATAACCTAGAAGATTCAGTACAAAAACTACAAGAATGACTTCCTTATATATAGCAATACAACTTGGTTTAAACACAGGTCTGGAGAGCTCAGAGGTCTAAAGTATTCCAGGGATTCTATGGTATAATTTGTTCTAGGCCTTGATTTTTCTAGCTTGTAAATAAATACCATGCCTTTTTTCCATCTCATAATGAGGAAAACAGTTCTTTCTCTGCCTTGTTGGAGAGAAGGGTAATCATTTTCCCTTCAGAAAGAACTTTAAAATACATATCATTGGTAACCACTCCATGTGTTTTCTTAAAAGGTCAAATGAACTTAAGTCTTTCTATCTTGAATTCTACTTTTGGGCCAAGTTTCATAGGTATACATGCCTTGAGAGCAACGGAGGTCCCACTTTTTAATCCATCCAGCAGTGGCTGAAAACGTTCCACGTCATCCATTTCAGCTCTTTCTGTCATCGCCTCCAAAACTCTTTCATTCCTGCCAGAGAGTAAGGAAAGGGAGAGAACTGGTCGGGTGCTCTGACACAGACAGGTATACAACAGGTATATTATACAGAGGCACAGATCAGTTAGGAAACAGACATTATCAATGTTCTGGATTTCTCACATTATTCTTCTCATCACCTAGGGCAGAGGCCAGATCAACAGGAAACTAAGGACCATCTCTTCAGAAAAATGCACTCCCTAAAATCCGCCCCAGACTCCTACCTATATTTACCAAATTAAGACCCCATGTTCTATGGCATATAAATTGGTACAACTTTTGGAGGGGCATTTAACAGTACCAATTTTTTAATGCACATAACATTGGCCTACTTCTAGAAAATCTATCCAACATAAACACATAAATATGAAATAATATATGTACAAAGAATATATGCACAAGAATTAATAATAAAATTTTTTATCATCTGGAGCAGGGGTCAGAATGTGCTAAAAAAAAATTCTACCTAAAAGTCTAGCAATGAAGGAATCATTAAATTATGGGACATACAGAGTATGAAATGCTAAACAGCCACTAAAGATAATAAGATAGATCTAGAAGTACTGCCAGAGAAGAATGTCCAAGAGCTACTATTAAATAAAAAGAAACAAGTTGAAAAGAATGGTGGTATGATTTAGCTTTTGTTAAACCAAACCCCTCCACAAAAAAAAAAATCTATCCTATACATGAGATTGGTTTTATAGGCATAAGCCATCTTTCCTTAATTCTAAGAAACCATCTTTTGGAGTGGCAGGTATGTTAGAATTTAGTAAATATCTGTCTGTGCTAGAAAATGATCTGTGAGACTGTACCACACCATTAACAGTGGTTACCTCTGCAGAATAGGGTTTGCCAAAGGGATGACGTTGTTAAATTGTACTTCATATACTTCTATGTTGTTTGAATTTTAAAAATAATGTTGTGTTACTTCTGAATTTTAAAAAAATGTAAAAAGAAACCCTTGTCCTAGACAATACAGACATTAATGGAGATCTAGGAGATCCTGCTGTACCTTTGATAACCAGTGGTACATGCAGAACAGCTTCCATCTCTTAACAATCTTTCTTAAATATTAAGATACACAGTGTTCATGTAAGAAATATAGTCTTACCTGGTATTTAAGACTAATTGGACACCCAAGCAACTTAATATTCCTCTAGACTAAGGAAGACGATAAAAAAAAATAGAGAAGAGAAATAATTCCAGTCACATACATGTCTTCTGGCTGTGGTAGGATACAAAGAGCAGAAAGCAGCTTAGCTGCATCAATCATCATGTTGGGAACAGCAGGATCCATGGCTCTGACCAGCAGCAGAATTCCTTCCTCTGTCTCCAACATGGTCTTGATTCCAAACTGGTAGGACAAAAAGAGAAAAGGGAGGCTTAAAAATGAGAGCATCTAACCAAGGACAAGCTTACGGGTTCTTATGGATTGAATGGTGTTCCTCCCAAAATTCGTATGTTTAAGTCCTAACCCCCATTACCTCAGAACGTAACCTTATTTGGAAATAGTGTCATTGGCAGGTGTAATTAGATTACCATGAGGTCAGACTAGAGTAGGGTGGGCTCTTAATCCCATATAATGGTTATCTTCATAAAAAGGGGAAATTTGGACACAGACGTGCACACAGGGAGAACGCCATGTGAACACAAAAGCAGAGATTGGAGTGATGCATCTACAAGCCAAGGAATGTCAAAGATTGCCAGCAAGACACCAGAAGCTAGGAGAGAGGCATGGGACATACCCTCT
Organism: Eubalaena glacialis; assembly: GCF_028564815.1. Lineage (NCBI taxonomy): Eukaryota > Metazoa > Chordata > Mammalia > Artiodactyla > Balaenidae > Eubalaena > Eubalaena glacialis. Next base: position 119,102,686 of record NC_083719.1, read on the forward strand.
CTCACAGCCTTCAGAAGGAACCAACCCTATCAACACCTTATCTTGGACTTATCGCCTCTAGAACTGTGAGATAAATGAACTTCTGTTGTTTAAGACACCCAGTTTGTAGTACTTTGTTATAGCAACCCTAGCAAACTAATATAGGGTAGAACACTTTTTCCAATATAGGTAAACAGAAATGAGCATAGCAAAATAATTTTCGAGCAGACACAACAGAATTCTATGTCTTCCAAGAATAAAAACTTTGATTCTTATGTTTCTTTTCAATGCTCCCCCTAAGCCAGTGGAATAATTATAACAAAATTAAACAGTGAGGAAGACAGATTTGCACTCAGGAACAAATAACTGTAGGCTCCCTAAGTTTAAATACTAAACAGACAAAAAAAGAAAAAGAGAAAGAGAGAGCGAGAGAAGGAGAAAGAGAGAAAGAAAAAGAAAGAAGGAAGGAAGGAAGGAAGGAAGGAAGGAAGGAAGAAAAGATTGTACAGTAGGAATAGACTGGGAAAAAAACAACAACAAATAAGAAGAAAATAAAGTAAACCTTCCAAAAATAATAACTACAGGTCAGGAAATTTAAGAATTAGCAAAAGAAAGTATAAACAGAAGAAGAAAATTAAGCCTATTCTCTGAAACAGACATTACAACTGAGGGAAAAGATCCATAAAAGTATGTGTATGTGGCGATCAAAAAGTTACGATACTAAAAGGGAAAGCTAGAAGCCTTGGACCTCATATTCCTAGGTCCTTTTTTGAGTTTGCCAACAGAAGAGAAAAAACAGCGGTCATGATGGGGGTTGAATGAGAATGGGAAATATCTTACCTTGTTGTTCATAAAAGGTTTCAAGCAGCGGATGATCTCATGCTTGTTACGGCTATCGTAGCTTCTGCATGTAGAAGACATAATCAGTGAAGTCCCTTTATTCTAAACCCCTCCCCCATTTGACTTTTCAATCTTGTAAACAAGGGTCTTAGGAACACTCCCAACTAGTAGCTGAGTAAATTCTAGCACATAGCACTCTACCCTAAAACACTGGCAAAAAGAGGTAGCTGAAGAAAGAACCATTGGTTAATCCTCTCATAAACCAAGAATTCAGTATTACATTAAAATCTTCCCTTTAACTCCCTGTAGGCTCCTAAGGGCTAAATTCTATCAGGATAACATCCCACCTATTACTGCTTGCCTCACTGCGTCAGAGGTTTCAAGTCTGTACGTTCAGGAGGTAGAGGTCCTGTGTTTTGTTTTGGAAAGATCCCAGGAAGTAGAGAAATCATTTTGGGTCAGCCTGGCTTCAAGGTAGCCTAACCTAAGACAGTGCAAGGTATCCCCAGAATTATTCCAATCCTGAAGACTATCATAAAGCTAGTCCCAAACTGATCAAGTGTATTATAAGACTTCCAAATGAGATATGACCCAGACCAGATCAAAGGAGAGCTTTAGACTCAATCAGACCCTATTTCCAGACTGGATAAGAACCTGTGCTGGGAGACTCACAATCTTATGTGGTATATATCTTGTGTTATTCACCGTGAAATTTAAGTTCCTCCTTTTCCTGTACCTATAATCATCATTCATTCTCCGGTCACCCCTATGATAAACCCCATTCTCAGCTAACAGCATAATATCCTAGTCCATAACTTTCCATTTAACTGCCATTTTCTCCTTTAGAGCAAACAGCCAAGTCCTCTACTACCCTCCACCTAGAAGATGCCAAGACTTGGAAGTCCTCACCCAGCAGTCTCCTCTTTCTCATCATGAAGTCGTTTAAGGATGTCCAACAAGGAAGCCAGGCCCTCAGCACCAAATGTTTGCACCCAACTGTAAGGAAGAGACAAAGACAATGCAATATCAAATCAAATCAATAAATATCCACCAAAATAAAGTGTATCCTGGCAACTCTTTACTCCCAATCCAAAACATTCTCATACTTCCCTGACTCCTTTGCTCTCTAATCCCCACCAGTGAGCTCCAACATTGGGCTCTCACTCCTGTTACTACCTCAGAATCCTCACCTGACAGGGTTGTTGTTGAGGGAGACACGAAGGGACTCCAGGCAGCTAAGCAGAGGCATATCCCGCAAGCCCGACCTCAGCTCCTGAATGTACATCATGGCTGACCTAGAGCTCTCCTTTTGACTCATGCCCTGGAAAGGAGCATATAGAGATTAGTAAGCACTGGACTCAGTCATAAATTGGACCAGAATTAGTTAACAGTTTAAACAATATGAGGGCAAACACCCATTATACATACCACCAAACTATGTGAGACTCAGAATTTCCTTCCCATTACCCATACATACTTCATGAAGATCGAATCAAGCAAAAGTATGTAAGAAAAGTAACTCAAATGAGAGTAAAAAATGAGTAGGTTTATATAAAAGAATGAAATAGAACTGATGTGGACATGAAATGTTCTATAAAAGTAGCAAAACAAACAGGTCCAAGATAAGGGCACAGTCTCCCATGTCATGGGTACCTGCCCCAGGACTCACAGCCTTGGAGGTGTGCAAGTACTGGGACACCATCTCTCTCTTGATGATAATGTCCTTCTCCCTCAAAGGTTGCTGTTTTTCCTCGTTCAGGTTCATATCCAACTAGAAACGGGAGGAAAAAAGGGGGAAAAATTGCCTTGAATTCCTTACAAGTTTTCAGTGTTTAATGTTTAGTATACTTAGTAAAGAGATGAACACACTAAATGCTTATTGAATAAATAAATTTTCCTGATCCTTAGAGACTTAAGCTATTATGATGGGAGATGATGGGAATTCCTTAGGGATAAATGTGGTTAACATTTTATTATAAATCCCAACAGACATTTTTATACACATACACTAAATTTTTTCCTAACAAAAGTGGACTCTCAATATAGAGGGAAAACATAGTTTGCATTATTGAAAGAAAAGCAAACATAGTATTTTCTGCACTTAGGATGGACCTTAATAATCTCTTCAGACTGAAGCACTGGATGACTGGCATCATGCAAACACCAGCAAAATCTGCACCACTCTAGGGCCTAGACACCCATTACCCCTGGTTAGCTAAGTCCCTGTACAAACTCCTTTCCCATGAAGAAAGAACTAGAAACTGTGACAAACTCCCTCAACAGACATAACCTGGAGTGTGTTATTGGGGGAAAGGCTCTGCTTGACCCTGTTGCATATATAACCATGTGTCTGAGCCTCCTATTTCTGTGAGCACAAGTTTAACCCTAACAAGTCCAGAATATTATTTGAAACGGGGAAAGCATAGGAGAAAAAAAAAGGATATATTCAATTTCTTTCCCATGTGTGTGTTTGTGTATGTGTGTGACGTGTGAAGGAATCACCATCACCAAATTGTCACAGTAATAATTTGACTTCTTTCTGACTCAATTCCTGGTGCTTTCTTCCTCCTTTTACAGATAAATTGAACAAAGAAGTTGCAAAATACTGGCCCTCAGGTTGAATCAGACCCAAAGATAAAGTATGTTTTGTCTGGGTAGCTCAACATTTTAAATTTGAGAGACTTCATATAAAAATATGAATTTATAGCACCAAGGGATGCAATCAGCAAATTTAAGATTACGGAAAACTCTACAGGTCAAACAGCTTCTTCAACAAATTTTTTATAACAAGAGCAAGGATTAAAGAGAGGGAGGAAAACCTATAGTTCAAATGAAACTTAGTAGAATATCACAATGGACCTTACCTGGAATTGTGATTTGAACGAACAAATTGTTTTTTTAAAAATGACCTAATTAGGGAAATCTGAATGCTGGCTATGATATTTGTTTTTTAAAAAACAATTTTTGTTTTTTTAAAAAAATAGAGATTTCTGGTTTCTTTTGAAAAATAGAAATATCTGGCACTACTGGGCTAGCATTCCCAACTGGAATGCTACAAAGCCTACTGGAACTGAATTGTGGCTGGAGTTTATCAAAAATGCCAAAAGTCCTTCGTTTTACTGCAGTCCCTTCTCCTTTTTATCATCTTCTATGTAGCCTGCTTAACTTATTTATGCTTCCTCCCTTGGCCCTAAAGACATCTAAATTTGCAATCCAAGGCCAAGAGACTGTCTTGATAGATCATACTCTTAGACTCTTAACACACCTGGATTATTATGAGACAAACTGAAAGCTTCAATGAAAAGTAATAATAGTAGTACTGGTTGAGTGGTGACTACCACAGGTACCAGGCCTCAGTTTTAAGGATTTTAAGCGCATGCTTTTAATTAAGTTAGGCCTGCCACTAATCTCTAATTGAATCTGAGATCATAAATCCAAGTTAATATATAGGTCTTATGAACCTTATAAAGATGTACTCAAAACTTTCCAAGACTTAGCACTAGTGGACATTCACTCAGTGTCCTCCCCACTCAATGGTCCTCACTGAAGACAGCAAAGTCAGTCACATCCATGCACAGCTCATTACTGAACTGACCTCAGCCCCAATCTTTAAAGGTCTTCTAGTGATTGTAACATCAGAATTCTCTTTCCAGATTCACCACTAAGTAGAAGATCTCGGGCAAACAATGCCTTTCCATTCCTCAGTTTCTTCTTTCCCTCCCTCCCTCCCTCCCTTTTATTTATTTATTTTTGGCCGTGTTAGGTCTTCATTGCTGCACGCGGGCTTTCTCTAGTTGTGGCGAGCGGCAGCTATTCTTCGATGCGGTGCGCAGCTTCTCATTGCGGTGGCTTCTCTTGTTGCGGAGCATGGGCTCTAGGCACACGGGCTTCAGTAGTTGTGGCACGCGGGCTCAGTAGTTGTGGCTCACGGGCTCTAGAGCGCAGGCTCAGTAGTTGTGGCGCGTGGGCTTAGTTTCTTGGCAGCATGTGGGATCTTTCCGGACCAGGGATCGAATCCGTGTTCCCTGCATTGGCAGGTGGATTCCCTGCGCCACCAGGGAAGTCACTCAGCTTCTTCTTTGTGTAGATTTTGTTGTGAATGTTTTAAAACTTTATCTACTCTGGCTAACCCAAAGGTGGTCATCACACTACCACAAGAGCTGGCCCACTCATTTTATGTCTTTGTGGCTAAAGTGTTGCTGGGCTGAAGGACATTAACAAGGTGGTCAGTGATCAGATATTTCCAAGCCTAATTCCTAGATTCCAATCTTACGGACTGGCGCTTGTGTATGTAGTCCCTTCATTAATGGGACTGCTATTAAGAAGTTCTCTGTTAAGCCTGGAATTTTTTGTAATTAAAGGATAGTTAAGGGGGACTGTACACAAAAAAGGGCCCATCATGCTCGTAAAAGCATTTTCAAGAAGAAGCAATGCTTTGGGGTGGGAAACTTACCAGCATCTGTTCAAAGAGTACTAGAACTTGCTCATCTGAAACATCCTGCAATGACTGTGCTGTGGGATCATCCCCATATGATGCAGAAGAATTTCTCTGAGCAGAATTAGGCTTTTCTTTCTCCTTCTTAATTCTCATGCTGGTAAATCTCTCCAGCTGATAAAGAAAAAAAAGTATTAGCAGTGATCCATTTTCATCTACACAACAAAGCACACATCAAATAGCCTCTAACCTCTTATACGTACATGGTTCCTCTGGTTTGTGGCCAGTTCAAGGCTCTTCTGACATGAAAAAGAGAAACCAGTCTTCCTTGTACCTAATTTACTACACTGACTCTGTACTCTCACCTTCATCCAAAGATAAGAGGAATGAAGTATTAAGAATTGGAAACTCTCTACAAAGAGAAAACTTTGTTCTTTAGCTCCCCTGCCATTTCTAAGTCCTCTAGCAGCACAGAACTGAAAGCACCTCATGTGCAGAGTGCTCAGTAAAATGCCTTTTGTTTCCCTCTAGCTATCCAATAATAAATATGGCCAGGCCCTCAGAGGATCTCTCCCTTCAAGAGGTAAGTGTGACCATAGATTTTAATAGATATAAGTCATATACAAGAAACAAGGAAATGCCTTAAAACCAGGAACCATTCTTTTTTCTTTCTTCTGTACACTCCATAGCACTTGTGTTATGTAAGCAGCAAAAGTTCAGTACATATTCTCCAAAAATCCCCTTTGCAAAGAATATAACCTACTTCAGGGGTATATATGTCATCTCTCTGTCAACCAAATGCTCATGAACCACTCCTTAAACTGCAAGGACAAGTGTTCAATTCAAAAAGAGCTACCGATAAGCTGCAGCTTATCGGCACTACCTGATTGAAAATAACAGTAAATATCTGCAAACATTCTGGGGCTTCAAATGATAAGAGTGGCATCCAGACAGCAAGTCAGCTTGGAGTTTAAAGAACATGCCTAACCTTGGAAGCCAATGAATGTGCCAGGGAAATGCATGCAATGGGTCAAACAGAGCAAAGAGTTAGGAAAAAGCTTTGGGATGATCTGAGAATAGAACCCATATCACGTTTATAAGTTATAGAAAGTCAAAGTTATTGCAACTGGTAAATATCATAGTGTAGGAAATGAGCCATGCACATGCTGAACAAAATTTCCTTACCTCATCTGCCATGAGCCGCTTCAGAGTCTAGGAACAGGAAAAACGAGGGAGAAGAAAGGGAAGAGAAATCAGTGAAATGCCAGGAAACCTCCCAAATACCAGATGGGTTGGGGAAAAAAAGAGTAGAAAGTAAGTTGAAAGGATCTAGGCTCCTTCCCACATGCTAGATTTCTGCCAGACTATTCCTTAGCACATTCCCTTAGGTAAGGGGCAGGAGTTTTAAGGTCACTAAAATATAATAACCCTTTGGGGAAAAAAAGGTGGAGAACTGAAAAAACTCTAAATGGGATGACCGATAAACCTATGAAATGTGTTCAACTGCATTAGTAAACAAGGAAATGCAAACTAAAACCACAACGAGATATCATTTCACACTCAAGACTGGCAAAAATTTTCATGTGTGTCTGTCTAGTCACAGAGCAGCGGGAGCTCTCACACACTGTTGGTGTGAATGTAAATTGCTATGGCCACTTTAGAAAACAGTATGGCATGATCTAGTAAAGTTAAAATATGCAGATATATTACAACTCAACATATCAGTTCCTATAAATCTACCCTTCAGAAACTTGCACATATGTAGCAGGTTGTGTATAACAAGAATGTTCACAGCAACACTGTAATATCTATCAATAAAACAGAGAACAATCCAAATAGCTATCAAGAATAGAATGGATAAACTCGTATAATGGTAGAGTGGAAAACAATTACACAAAGAAAGTGAATGAACTCACAAACATAAAAGTGAATGTATTATTTCTTTTACATTGAGATTAAAAACATGCAAGACTAAATTGTATTATTTAGGATGTACAGTTATAAAGGGAATGATTACCACAAATGGCAAAACAGTGGTTACCTGAAGTGGGTGGAAGAGTAATGACTGCAGAAGGGGACAGGGGGCTTCAGGGGTGCTTACAATAATATTCTATTTCTTGATATGGATGATGGTTACATGGATGTTCTGTTTATAATTATTCTGTATGTTTTATATTCTCTTCTGTATATGTGCTACACTTTACCCCCAAAAATCTGAACAAGCAGGTATAGGAAAGCAGGAATTCTTCATTCTAATACTTAGTTTTAAACCATATCTATTTTTGCTAATGTCCTTAGAAGAGTATAGTAAATGCCTCTTGATGAACCTTCCTCAACTAATGAAAAACTATTTCTGACACTGTCACAAAACTACTTTACCAACCTTTTTACAGACGAGAAAAATCTATGTGTTTATGTTCATGTGCCCCATGTCAGAGTTCGGTTAAATCCAGTGTGAACTGTGAATCTTAACTTTGCCCTCCACGGTCCAGAGGAGGTCAACCTTCTACTGATGGAATGCTAATCACTCACCCGAAACCATACGATCCTTGCTCAGTGTCAATGGAATCTAAAGTTACTTTGTGTGTGCTGTTTACACAAAGTAAAGGCAGAAGGGCAGCAAAGGCAGAAGGATGATGAAGCAGAGACAGCAACACCCAAGGAGACTCACAGTTCCTTTTGTCACCACCCTAAGTCACCTGACACACAGAGGTGAAACAAGCCACAAAAAGGATGAATGTTTATAGTTAGGTTGCCATTGCCAAGGTTAAACTTATTTGCTCCTAGAGCAAGTGCTTCCAGAACCTTGTCCTCCAAACTCAAAATGTTCCCTCAGAACCAAGCAACAACCCAAACAATTCTGGGATGGATATAACGTAGGTAACAGAACCTGGGTCTAATGAATCAATCTCAGCTGCAGGTTAAGTTAAAGAACAACAAACCAGCAACTTGTTCTTTCTGTCTGCAACTCTTATTTCTCTTCCCTCCATCCCCATTATTGAAGTTCACGCCACTATGATCTCCTGTTTGATTTACTGTGATAACCTCCTAACTGATCTCCTTGCCTTCAATCCCGTCTGCCCAACACAAAATCCATTCTATATACTATATCCAAGAGTAATCATTCTAAAATGCCAAGCTGTCCATGTTATTTCCCATTTAAAACCCTGCAATAGTTCCCTACTGCCCTCAGGTTAAGATCCAAATTCCTTAGCATGGCATATGACACTTCTGGCTTCTCTCCCTTGACTCATCTCTCAACAAACCCTCCATTTCAAACTCTATCTTCTGGGCATCCTAACTAGTTGCAGGTCCACAAATAGGTCTTGCTGTCTCACAACCCCAGACTTTCTCTAGGCTGCTGCTTCCCTCAGACTAGATTGTGCTTTCAAGCCTAGCTCCAACAGGCCCTACAGGATGATACCTCCTAATTGGATGGGTACCTCTCCTTGTGTGTATATAGAAATAGGTACTTGCCTGTCTCACAGCGCTAGAAGTGGATTACAACTGTCTTTTGATTGCCTCCTCTAGCCATTTCCAGACTAAGTTCCTTCAGGGTAGAGCCTAAGACTTAGTCATTATATCTCCTACGAACAAATACCATAATCTGGGGCTGCTCTCCTAAAATACCAATCCCTGCAAAAGCCCTCAAATCTATTCCACCTCTTCACTGCATTAGTGAAGAAACTGAAGCCCAGACAGGTGGAGTAAATCACTGAGGTCACATGAATAGGGGCAAGCTGGGTATGGAACTCTGGTCTCCAGATTCCAAAGCCCTAAATCTTTGCATTCCCCAGATTCTTGTCTTGTTCCCATTTAATGCCCACTAACTGTTGCCATTACATACAAAAGTAAACATCTCTTTTCTTAAGAAGGAAGAAACCAGTCTCCCTTGCTTTCCTTGGTGCATCATTAGAAACAGATTTATTCCTTAAAAAAATTATCCATGCTTTAGTGCTCAATTTGAGTAAGGACAGCAAAAATGATCCATGCATTTCCTCAACTACTCCAACAGAGGGCAGCATCTACCAGCAAAGTGAATCACAGTACTACAGGCAAAATTCTGTTTCAGAACCCAAAAGAACACCCAAACAGCAAGCTCAATTCCATTACTGAAATGGAACCTGCGGCTACAGTATACTGAGGGTGTATTAATTTACTTATTTAATACTATGTGTGCTTTCCTTACAGATCTTGAACATACAGTTTACAAACAGCTTTGTTAAGTTTGTTTTTTTTAACTGTATCATTAACTGTTTTGTGGATTCTCTGAGATATGCAACAAGAGGTTCCTAGCTCATGAAAAGTAAGAAGGACTAAAAATAGTGGAGACCTTGAAGATAAATGCTACTGGAGCTATATTTATGCCTTATGCCCCAGAGGTTCAAGCTTTTTAACATAGTCTCTAATGATCCCACCTACTTCTTTCTAAATGCTTCTACACTCACCTTTCTCCTTGTTTGCTATCAATTATTTTCTGCTCCCAAACTATAAACCCTTACTTATCTTCACTAAATAATTCATCGTCCTGTCCCTCCTACTGAGTCTTCCACTAAAACTATACTAAAACCTTTAACTACAAATATAGATACTGAAGGAAGCATAAATACGGAATGAAATTTTTTAGCATATCAAAATCTGCTCATGAATACAGATTAATAGGAACTTCCAGATAAAAGACGGTAGACTGAATCAAATTTCCCCGCTTTTTGAAACCCGTCTACATCTACAGAAAAGGAATTTTTAGAAAGAAAAAAATGATAGAGGGAAGGAGCCTACAAGGTTGGGAAGAACAAGAAAAGCGTAATTGCAATCAACTTTTGAAGCTGGGACTAAGACCCAACAGATCTAAGAAAACTGAGTCCTAAACCTGCTGTAGGAAAAGCTAATGACCAATCCAAATTGTACTTAAGGATCCTCAACAGGCTCAGGAATTAGCAGCACCAGGTACCTATAGAAATGGGCAGTTGGAGGGAGGGGGAGGCCCAAAAATAAGATTGGTTTGAAAGCTGTTTAAGAAGCAGTTGGACCAGTAGATCCTCCGTTACCCCCCAACACGCCTCCCCCCATGCCATCGGGAGACTACCCTCCCTTACTCCAGCAGAAGTCTGGAAATTTATTCTTAGAAGAGGGTAAAACACAGATCTCTGGATCAGGGGATGCCAGGCACAGTTGTGGGCAGAGATCCTATCCCAAAAAGAAGAGTAAGTTAATCTATGCGTACTATAAGCTGAGACACCCAGCACCTTCCCCCTTCTAGTTTCTCAGGACCCCAGCACCCCAAAACCCTTACCCTTGAGGCAGAAGGTTGGAAGAGCCTTCTCTGGGGAATTGAAAAACAACATTAAGCTACTGACATAGTCCAAGCAGATGAACCGTGCCATCCAATATGGTAGCTACCAGACACAGGTAACTATTAAGCACTTCTAATGTGCCTAGTGCAACTGAAAAAGGAATTTTTCATTTTATTTAATTTTATCAAAATTTAAAATTAAAAGCTAATATTTTATTGTTATTGTTAAACTTAAGTATCAATATGTTTGGAACACGCTAGGTATGTAAATCTACCTTTCACTTGTAAATTTTTTCAAATCTAAATACACATCAAGTATCTTCATGAAAATTTAGCATTCAAATTGAGATGTGCTATAAATGTAAAATAAAAACTGGAGTTCAATAACTTCATATAAAAAACAGAAGGTAAAATATCACATTAATAATTGTTATATCTATTACATGTTAAAATAATGTTTTAGATATACTGGATTAAAAATTTTATTATTAAAGTTAATTTCACATGTTTCTTTTCACTTTTTTCTTTTTCTGTGGCTACTAGAAAATCTAAAATTACATATGTGATTCACATTATATTTCTATTGGACAGGGCTAGCCTACAATAAACTGCACAGCTAACAAACCTTACCCATGCATCCAGAGTTTCCAATGAGTTTTTTAGCCCCTCATTTTTAAACATTAACAGACAACCAAGGATTATCAAACACATGAGGAAAAATCGTAATAAGAGAGGGGGAAAAAGCAACTCATTATACAGAGACTATGCAAGAAAAAGAAAGATTAGGAAAAAAAATTAATATCCACAAGGGAGAACATAATGCTTTTTTTTTTTTTTAATTTATTTATTTGTTCATTTTTGGCTGCATTGGGACTTCGTTGCTGCGCGTGGGCTTTCTCTAGTTGTGGCGAGTGGGGGCTACTCTTCGTTGTGGTGCACAGGCCTCTCACTGCTCTCTCGTTGCGGAGCACGGGCTCTAGGCGCGCGGGCCCCAGTAGTTGTGGCTCGCAGGCTCCAGAGCGCAGGCTCAGTAGTTGTGACGCACGGGCTTAGTTGCTCCGCGGCATGTGGGATCTTCCCGGACCAGGGCTCGAACCCGTGTCCCCTGCATTGGCAGGCGGATTCTTAACCACCACGCCACCAGGGAAGTCCCTATAATGCCATTTTTTAAAATTGTTTTTTTAAAGTTTTGGCCACGCTGTGCGGCATAAGGAATCTTAGTTCTCTGACCAGGGATCAAACCCACGCCCCCTGCAGTGGAAGTGCGGAGTCTTAACCACTGGACCACCAGGGAAGTCCCTATAATGCCATTTTAAAAAGAAACATTCAGAGGAAAAAGAACCCTGAGAAACTGAACACATGAGAACAGAAACTCAAGAGAAAACTCAATAGAAGGGCTGGAGGATAAGAATTTGAGGATATCTCCCAAATTAGAGCAAAAAGTCAGAGATGGAAAAATAAGAGAGTAAAGATAAGGAAATTAGATCAGTTTGGGAGGTCCAATATCCAAATAACAGGAGAACAGAGGAGGAAGCTATCAAAGAAATAATTCAAGAATATTTCCCAGTACTGAATGTAAGTTGGTGCAGCCACTCTGGAAAACAGTATGGAGGTTCCTCAAAAGACTAAAAATAGAGTTGCCATATGATCCAGCAATCCCACTCCTGGGCATATATCCAGAAAAAAACTATAATTTAAAAAGATACATGCAACCCTATGTTCATAGCAGCACTATTCACAATAGCCAAGACATGGAAACAACCTAAATATCCATCAACAGATGAGTGGATAAAGAAGATGTGGTTCATATATACAATGGAATACTACGCAGCCATAAGAAAGAATGAAATAATGCCATTTGCAGCAACATGGATGTACTTAGAGATTATCATACTAAGTGAAGTAAGTCAGAAAGAGAAAGACAAATACCATATGATATCACTTATATGTGGCATCTAAAATATGGTACAGGGCTTCCCTGGTGGTGCAGTGGTTAGGAATCCTCCTGCCAATGCAGGGGACACAGGTTCGATCCCTGGTCCGGGAAGATCCTGCATGCCGCGGAGCAACTAAGCCCATGCGCCACAACTACTGAGCCTGCACTCTAGAGCCCACGAGCCACAACTACTGAGCCCAAGCGCCTAGAGACCGTGCTCCGCAACAAGAGAAGCCACCGCAATGAGAAGCCCGCGCACTGCAACGAAGAGTAGCCCCCACTCGCCGCAACTAGAGAAAGCCGGCGCGCAGCAACGAAGACCCGACGCAGCCAAAAATAAATAAATAAAATAATTTTTTAATTAAAAAAATAAAAATAAATAAATAAAATATGGCACAAATGAACCTATCTATGAAATAGAAACAAACTCATAGACATAGGGAACAGACTTGAGGTTGCCAAGGAGGAGGGTGGGGGAGCGATGGATTGGGAGGCTGGGGTTAGCAGATGCAAACTATTATATATAAAATGGATAAACAACAAGGTCTTACCACATAGCACAGGGAACTATATTCAATATCCTGTGATAGGGACTTCCCTGGTGGCGCAGTGGTTATGAATCCGCCTGCCAATTCAGGGGACACAGGTTCGAGCCCTGGTCCGGGAAGATCCCACTTGCCGTGGAGCAACTAAGCCTATGCACCACAACTACTGAGCCTGCACTCTAGACCCCGCGAGCCACAACTACTGAGCCCATGTGCCACAACTACTGAAGCCCATGCACCTAGAGCCCATGCTCCGCAACAAGAGAAGCCACCGCCACGAGAAACCTGTGCACTGCAAGGAAGAGTAGCCCCCGCTCACCACAATTAGAGAAAGCCTGCATGCAGCAACAAAGACCCGACACAGCCAAAAAAAAAAAAATCCTGTGACAAACCATAAAGGAAAAGAATATAAAAAAGAATGTATACATATGTATATCTGAATCACTTTGGGGTATAGCAGAAACTAACAACATTGTAAATCAACTATAGGTCAATTTTTTAAAAAATTTCCCAGTACTGAAGGATAAGTTCCCATCACAAAAGACAGAAACAGATCACCACACAAAGGCATATCATGGTGAAATTCCAAAACACTGGGAAAACAAAGAAAATCCTACAGTTTGAAAGAAGGGGTACTTCCCTGGCGGTCCAGTGGTTAAGACCCCGCAATTTCACTGCTGGGGGAGCAGGTTCAATCCCTGGTCAGGGAACTAAGATCCCGCATGCCATGCAGTGCGGCTGGGGGAACTGGGGGCAGGGAAGAAGGGAGGAAAACTGGTCATACACAAAGGAATCAGAGAAGCTTTGAATTTTTTAAACTACATACAAAAAGCTAAACAATGAAAAAAGGCCTTTTTAAAATCTGAAAAAAAAAAACAAACTTCTAACTTAGAATTCTATACCCAACCAAATTACTCATCAAATGTGAGTTCAAAGTAGATATTTTCAGACATTGAAGCTTTCAAAAAATTTATCCCCGTGCACCTTAGGAAGCAATTGTAGGATATGCTCCACCAAAATGAGGGAGCAAACCAAGAAAGTGAAAGACCTGAAATACAGGAAACAGGAGATCTAACACATTTAAGAGGTAAAGGAAATCCCTAGGACAAAGATTCCAGGATCTTTGTGGTGGTCCCCTACATTCCTCATGGCTTAACCCACGGATACCCTCAGAAGGAGCCCTTGTAAACACACAGAGAATCTTAAGTCAGACTATGACTCCAACATAGTATTGTTTATTTTCTCTTGGGAGCCTCCTCCTCACGGTGGCAATATCGTCATTTAAACATAGTCTAGATTTTTGCTTGTTACTCAATTTTTATAATAATCTTTCAGTTATATGCAAACAATTATAGATAGAAGCATAAAATATTTTTTAAAGGGGCAGAAAAACATTTATTCTATAGGAATTTTTTATTCAATAGAATTAGATGGGTAAATGAATTTCTGAAGGTCATTAGCTGGTACAGGAAAAGTTTAACAAAACTGCATTTATTAAAATAAGATTCATTTCCTCTAAAAGATTCTCAGTATTATCAAATCTTACTTAAATTAACACAAATTGCTCAAAGGTACACTGCATCAAAAGTAATAGCATCAGAATAAATATACTTGGCTGGGCACTGCTCTGCATTAAGACCACCAATCAACATAAAAATGAAAAGCTGTCCCTTCGCTCTCCTTCCAGAGTGTAATTCAAAGCTCTGATTCAGTCACCACATCGTAATGTAATATGTGGTAAGATAAATCTTTTGGTTACCATCTACAGGAAATAAGAAACTTCCTAGACACTTTACAGTTTGGTTTCTCTAAGAAACCAAAAATTAAAGTCAAGATCCCAAGGTATCCCCTATGAGGCCAAGCTAATTAAAATAAATTTATGACCTAATGAGTCTGAAACATACTCTGATCAATTAGTATCATAATAAATGCAAATGAAATCTAAAACTCCTTTTCCATAGCTGGATTTGTGGTGGTGGTGGTGGTGGTGGCTGCATCTATTAGCACTTCAGCTTTTTAAAAGTGGGCCGATGGGACTAAACTTGGCAGTCTTTTTGGACAGAGGTTCCCTCTGTTTGCCTAGTCACAGAATTGGTCTTATTATAAATTCAAGGATATAAGAAAATTCATCCAAGGCACTGATTCACTTCTACCCAATTCCCTGAATCTTTAACTTTTCCATCTAGTCACAAAAAGGGCATAGAATTCTCAGACAACTAAGGACAGTCTCTTGGAACAGGATACTCATGTAGCCTAAAAAAAGGTAATTAGGTAGTGTCCTTAGCAGAAGAGAGGTTAGGAGAGACCTAATAAAAGAATATGATTAAACATTACTCTGATCACAGAGTACTTTACATAGCAAAAAGTGTTTCTAATTCCTACCAATGTGCTTCACAGGAACAGTTAATCATGGACTTTTATCTCATGAACCATGTGGCTAGCATACGGGTAATATAAACCTATAAGAGCAAGCCCATATTTCAGTACTTTCTAAAGATTTTGTTCAGGCTAACTTATAGGGGACAACTACATCTGAGCTCTTGGCTAAGAGAGAACACCACAGGTGAATGCCACTTGGCCCCTGCTCTGTGATGATTCTAGGAGGCCCAGGTTTTTCTCATAACACCTATAATCACAATGCAATTCACTGCCTCAATATACTCAATTCCCACCTCTCCCTCTTCTGACATCCACACTTGCTCATGGGTTAATTCAGAGTGAGGGAAATATTTCATGTGGGAGGTAGAATTCTAGGACGTCCCCCAAGATTCCCAGCCTGACGTACATACGCTGTATAATCACCAGGACTGTAAATATTATAGGATATCACTCTTGTGATTAGGTTATATTATTTAGCAAACTGACTTTAAGAAGGCGAAATTATCCATGTGGGTCTGACCCAATCACACAAGCCCTTTAAATCTAGGGTAAGAAGTCAGAAACACAAGGATCCAACATGCCATTTCTGTCTTGAGCATAAAAGAAGCCAAATGGCAGGGATTACAGGCAGCATCTAGGAGCTGAGAGCCAGCAAAGAAACAGGGACCTCAGTGCTACACCTGCAAAAGGCTGAATTCTTCCAACTTGAATGCGCTTGGAAGGTTTTCCTCCAGCACCTACAGATGAGAAAAGGCCCAGCTGACACCTTGATTTCAGCCCTGTGATACTCTGAGAACCCAGCCAAACTATCCTTGCTGGACTTCTGACCAACGGAACTGTGAGCTAATAAGTGGGTTTTATTTTAAGCTGTTGAGTTTATCATGTAAAAGTAGGCAACTAATACATTAAGCAAACTGATAAAATTTATCTAGAACTTTAGCTAAAGGAAAAAGATCATGAGTCCTAATTTTTACTTATGGCATGCTAAACAACTGCAAGTATGATTCTGAGCAAATCACATTAATTCTTCATGCTTCAGTTCCCCTATTTATTAAAAAACAAAACAAAACCAGACACACACTTCTTGGGACCACTAAGATCATAAAATGGAGTGAGAGAGCATTCTATAAAAGCAATTGTGCTCTTATTACTACAGAAAAACTTCTTGTAAAATATACACGTGTACTAGTTGACACGGTACTCCTACAACATGGCATAAGGAAAAAGTTATTCCTCATCTGTAAATTGTATACTTAGCCGTAGCCAATCATTTCACAAAAAGATCTAAAGGACTCAGCCAAGCCAGGCTCTAAATATTTTATATCAGATCCTTCTTCAGACCGTTATTGTAGCTGTTTCTGTGGACCAGATTGTAAGTTGCTTGGGGGCAGGAACCCATGCTTTGTTCATTTGACATGTCCAATATTTAATAAATATTTTAAAAATTATCATCACTGTAGGTTTAAGAACATCATCCTAAACACAGTATATTCACTTATTCATTACTTTATGCAAATTGAACAAGCTAAAGAAAAGTTTCAAGTTAAGGTTTATGACAGTACAGTACGATTGTTATAGACAGCTCAGACCAAACCTTCAAGAATAGTGTCTTTCCCTATGAATGAGGCCAGGGGACCCTGAGTGGTGCTTCAGCCCACATGACATATTTGTTAGTTGTCATTGGGGAAAATATCCAATTATGGGACACATGTCACCTAGGGAGTCTTCCACCACCTTTGAAAAGCAATAAGCCTTCAGTAAAGACATAGGCTACCTATGGGTAAAATGGGAAATAAGTCTCACTGCAGCCAACAACAGTTTCCTTTCAAGTCCTAATATACCTACCCAGGAAGGAACAGGTAAGGTACCTGTCATTCAGAATCAAAGAGAACAAAGAGCAGGGTCTGGCTCTGATTCATTTTTTTTATTCTAGCACAGGACTGACATTCAGTTTCTTAGGATAGCGAGGCAACAGAAGGTCATAACATGGATGTGAATTCAGTTACCAACAAGCCCTATTCCAGCTTTGCCACAAGATTTGCTACATTTCCACTAAAGGACAGTAAAGGCAGGGTAAGCTTTTTTTGGGGGGGTTGTGCTGGGTTTTCGTTGCTGTGCGCCGGGGCTACTCTTTGTTGCGGTGCACAGGCTTCTTACTGCGGTGGCTTCTCTTGTTGCGGAGCACGGGCTCTAGGCATGTGGGCTCAGTAGTTGCGGCTCGTGGGCTCTAGAGCGCGGGCTCAGTAGTTGTGGCGCACTGACTAAGTTGCCCTGTGGCATGTGGGATCTTCCCGGACCAGGGATCGAACCCGTGTCCCCTGCATTGGCAGGCAGATTCTTAACCACTGGACCACCAGGGAAGTCCCAAGCTCTTCTTTTTATCCACCACAGTTTCAGCCTTCCTATCTTTAGGACTATGTTGTCTCACAGGGCTTGTGTGAAGAATAATAAAATAGACATAAAGCACTTTGCTTTGCAAAGTGTTTTGTAAAAGGTAAATAATATATGATGATGGAACCAATGAAACTCCCTTCAATTCCCACTCCTTATAGAGAAGTCAATTAGAACTAGAGAGAAGGAAATAATGGATACCTTCAAATGTAGGAAACTTTCCCTTCCATTTTAAAATAGTGGCCCAAGGATGGCATGGAATGAGTCAATACCTCATATACCATTTACAGAGAAACAAACTAGATTCTGACATCACTACTTATTAGTGCCAACAGCCTCAACAGGAGTTGTGTAGAACTGGAGTACCCACTTCAAAAAAGAAAATCAAAGAAAAAAGGTGTATCAGAGGAAAGGAAGTCTAAAAGAAGAGCACAAAATGACTAGAAATTGAAAAATATGAACTCTAAAGCTAATTTACCATTATAAAGTTAAATGCGCTTAAGGGAAAGAAAACTGAAGATTATCTAGCAACCCCCAGAAATGGAGATGGCACACTCATGTTCTCCATGACTGCTAAGGAAGAAGTGCTAAAGGAGCAAGTAAGACTCTAGCAGCTCATCCACTTAGCTCCACACTGCCTCAGCAGCCCCACAGCTAAAGTCAGTATTGGAGAGTTAAATTTGTGACAACTCATACAAGAGACAACAAAGGAAGCACAGTAGAGGAGAGTCCAAGATCTTTTATTCCTAATTAAAAGACGTCTTTCAATCTACCCCTGCCTTCCAGAATCAGTATCTTTTTCCTGATACAACCCAGGGAGCCCAGAAAGATTCCAGGCAGTGGCCCATGTGAAGCACAAGTTAGAAATGCCATATAGGGGACTTCCCTGGTGGTCCAGTGGTTAAGAATCTGCCTTCCAAAGCAGGGGACGTGGGTTCGATCCCTGGTTGGGGAACTAAGATCCCACATGCCGTGGGGCAACTAAGCCCATACGCCACAACTACAGAGCCCGTGTGCTGCAACTACAGAGCCCACATGCTCTGGAGCCCGTGCGCCACAACTAGAGAGAAGCCCGCCTGCTGCAACGAAAGATCCGCGTGCTGCAACTAAGACCCGACGCAGCCAAAAATAAATAAATATTTTTTTTTTAAAGGCCATGTAAAGAACATTATTAGGTAACTGTACTCCACTCCCCGTTTCAATAATTATAAACTTGAAGCAATTTGCTTATAAATTCAAAGCAACAAACTCAATTTCCCTCACGATTGTCTAAAACTGTTTAGAGTCTGCTTTCCAATAAACCACATTTCCCGACTATAATTAAAATGAGGGGAAAAAACTATCTTAATATTAGAATTCAATCCTCTGAGAGACAGGTCCACTACGTTCGAACAGTTCTCTAATAGTCCAAGAAGGCAAGTCTCTTGGGGAAAACGAGAAAGCAACTTTTTGCCTCCAGCTTAGCTCATCCTGAAGCCTGGGACTGGCAGAGCCCGCATCCTAGATAGCTGATAGCCTAGAGGAAGAAAGACAGTCCACTCAGGTTTCACTATTCCAGCTCAGCAGAACAGGTGGAAACCAGGCTGGGAACATTGCATTCTTCCTCTATGTCCATGCAAACAAACTGCCAGCCCCCTGCACTACAAAGCACTCAAGGGCCGGGAAAACAAGTTGCCACTAGAGAAAGTGCTCAGATTCTAGAAGTCCTAGTTTCCTATCAAGTACCACATGGTGTGGCAGACACGCCCCTCTCCTTTGCTGTCAGGAAGGAGGCGCACACACATTCTGTCATCTGGTGAGAGGGCAGAGTAAGCAAAGCTTCCTCCCTTTCAAACATCCAAAGGTTCTAATAAAACTTTCAAATACATATATAGAAAACAATAAATAACGTTAACCTACTTTTCCAAAGTTTTGACATACTTCTCAAGCTCCAAATACTGATACTTGTTCTTTACTTTCTTATTAGGCCTCTCTCTTCACTGCCTTAGCTTAGAGAAGCTAAGAAAAAAGGGGTGTTGTTCATTCATTTGGAAACAGTCAATGACTCAGGAATGCTGTTTCCCAATCTCCGTAGCAACTGTCTTCTCCTCCCATGTTGTGATGTGAGTAGCAGGACATCTACTCTTTCTCAAGGGTGAGCACATGAATGACACACCCAAAGGCCTGACAGACAGGAAGTTCCTGCAGCTGATATTGCTTCTACATAACAGGCACCAAGCATGAGGCCACCTTGTTTTAAATCCCATTCTCAAACCCTTCATTTCTAAATGATGGTTACACTTCTTCTATCCTCACATCATTCCTGAATACAAGAAGTAATCACGACCTACTGATAATAGCTTAACTGATCCAAAAATTATACTACTCAAAAAGCCAGACTTGATCTTATGAAACCACAGTAAACATTTACTGGCCTTTTACAAATCTAGAATTAAGATTTTATTTTGAGAAAATTTGGGGAAGGGAGGGGGGAGACGGCATGAGGTGAAATCTCATTACTCCTCTATAACCAGAAATATAAGCAAGAGTTAAAACAAGAAACTTCCGATACTTCTAGCAACCGTACTTGTGTGGAACTATGTTCTAATGCAAACACATCACAGATTTCATGCCAAAGTACTTAGGCTACAAAGAGACTTCCATGTACCATGTATTTTTCTCTTTGGTTCTAACTACTGAAAAATAATTAAAATTTCTAGAAAACGAGTTAGGATATTGTTTTACTCTATTTTTATACACATCTACATTTTCTTAGAAAAATGTGTATCACTTTTGTAATACAAATACATTTCCAGGGAATTACCTGGTGGTCCAGTGGTTAGGATTCCATGCTTTCACTGAGGGCTGGGGTTCGATCCCTGGTCGGGGAACTAAGATCCCACAAGCTGTGCGGTGCGGCCAAAGCAAAATAAAATAAAATTTCCATTTCAAACAAAAGTACCAATTTTCAAAGATTAGAAAGCTGAAAAATGTTTATGACACATTGTTTTAAAAGCAGAAAATGTGTAGAAACTGTAATTGCAATGTTGTAAAAATATCTGTGCATAGAGATAATGACCAGAATACTAAGTGAAATAAAAATAAAAAATAAAAATTGGGGGTTCTTAGATTTTGCTATTTTGAAAATGTATGTATATGCCTTTTCAAAAAGAGTATAAAAAATTATTTTAAAAGAGTATAAAAATTAGCACAGCATCGAAAAGCAAAATATCATCCAATTTTCATATTCAAAATGCCCACCAGCATTTACTCTTTTCCAGTAGTACTTTGCTTAAGGCAACACTCTGGCAGGGTACAGTTACAAAATTTAGGGATGACAATGCAATGTGAGAAAGAATAATGAACAGTTAGTGGAGTCTAAAAGCTAGCTTACCTAATTACATGACCTTGAGCAACTTAATATCTCTAGGCCTCAGTGGCCTTCTCATGTTAAGATGAGGAGGCTGAGTCAGATTATTTCTAGGGTCTCTTCAGGGACCCTTAGAGACAGTGCTTAGTTACTACTGCTCTTTTTGAGGGCAGCCCAATGCCTGCTGCTTGCTTGATAGGACATATCCTACAGAGACTTCTCACCACTTCTTCTTGTGGTTTCAATCACAGGAAACAGACGTCACCCATGGGCCTAGAAGTAAGTAACGAACAAGCCCTGGCGGATGCAAAGAGCTGCCAACTAAGGCCAACTCCCATCTTTTTAAAATACCAGAATCAAGAAATCACGAGAAACCTCTATGCCTGGGGAGCCTGACACACATCTTTCACAAAAACTAACAAAACTAAAAATGTCTCTTTAGGCCCCATGAAAGCATGATGAAATAATTTTAGAAGAATCCAAAACTACTTTGCTTCTATGGCCAAATGAAGGAATCAAAGGAACTCCATAGCTATGGACAGAAATATGTGACTTTGACAAAAAACTAAGGCAATCCTACTGCCAGCAGCATTTTTTGTGGAGATCCAGACATATCCTGAGGACCTGAAGACTCATCTTGGTCTCCTTTATTTAATATTCTGTGTAAACCTTTCTGTAGCCATGAAAGACTATGGTACTGATTCAAATAATATAGGGACTTAGCAATTATTCATTTTAAATGTATGTTATCAATCCCTAGAGCAGTGGGTCAAATACTGCTCTCATTTATGATAAAAGTTGGCAGCCCTGTGCTATGTAAAATAATGCAGATTTTAAATCTGATAGACATGTTCCTTCATTAAATATTGATACAAGACAAAACCTAAGACACTATCTCTAGAGAAAAATAAAAATCTTTTCTCAACAGAGTTCCTCTGGTCTGGTATAGTCATATCAGTGGTTCTCTTTGCCTCACAGTTACCTTGGTGAGAGGACTAATGTTTTCAAAACTGTCTATCTCCTACATTAGACCACAGAAATGGAGAGCCTTGAAAGTAATCCCAAGAGTCACAAGACTCACAGTAAAACTAAAATACATAACAGGTTATTGCTAATGTGAGTTAAACACCACCACTCTTAGATACCTTACAAGCTAGATGGGAGATAAGACCCACCCTCCTCAAGAGATCTCGGTATCATTCTGTCTCTCTCTCTCTCTGTCTCTTTATATATACATACATATATATATATACACACACACACACATATTATATATATATATATATATAGTACATTCATGAAAGACTAAAGAACACTTCAAATAAGCATGCAATCAAAATCAGTATTGCACTGTGCTAAAGTATGTTTAGAAGAAAATGACAGGTCCTAGAGATAGGCTCAGATTATTCCCACAATTTCCCACCTGAGCCCACAATTTTTTTTTTCTTTTGCCGCACCGCATGGCATGTGGGATCCTAGTTCCCCGACCAGGGATTGAACCTGCGCCCCTTGCATTGGAAGTGTGAAGTCTTAACCACTGGACCGCCAGGGAAGTCTCTGAGCCCACAATTTGACTATACAGTGCTGAGATCCAGATGAAGACAGTCACATCTTTTAAAATCTAGAATGATCACTGAAAGTCTGAGAAGATGGATTATTACAATGGATAAGGAATGGAAATCAAACAAACTTAACTACCTAAACTCCATCTAGATAGCAGAAGTGATTTGCTGGAACCTTAACACTAATCTATTTCACGTTCTTCACCACCACATATTCACAAGGCCAAAAACTGCATCAACATGCATCGTGACGTGTTACAAAATGCAAATTTTTCCATTCTGCTTTCTGTGGGTTTCTACAGAAAGAGAACCTAAAAGCCCTCCCCAGGTATAAAATAATCTCTATGAAGTGGCTTTCTTAAATGATTCATCTCCCACTGATCCTCCTGACTGCTATAACCGGGCCATTTCTTTTTACTACAGCCATACATTCAAACCTCTGAGCCTCTGTTCACATTGTTCACCACCCCACGAAACCCCTTACCCCTCTCCTCTACCAATCCCTGGATTTACTTCCAGGGCCTATCATGTTCCTTCATGTTCCAGGGCCTTCATCTTCTATGAAGCTAACTAGCATTGCCCACAATTGTATTCTAGATCATTTATGTAGAATTTGGGACATTAGTATAGACCTTTGAAATCATTCATGCTAACTCTCTCATTTTACAAGGAAAGACCAAGAAAAGAAGAGTGACTTGCCCAGAGTTCACACAGTTAATTAGTAGCAAAGTCAAACTAAGTAGCAATATATGGAAAGAATATTTCAGTAGGAGTGAGAGATGGGGGTTCTAGTCCTAGGTCTAGTTGTAAACTTGGACAGATCACTTCTCTAGGCCCACATTCCTTCATCTATAAAATAAAGAATTTGAATTAAATAACTTTTAGCATCCTTTTCACCTCCAGCATTCTATGATTCTGAAACAGGTCTTCTGACTCTCAGCTCAGTAATCTTTCCACTTAATTCCTTAAATTCTCTGAATTTCTACAGCTTTTGAAGTCTATGCTCATGGCCTTTAAGCTTTTCCTACCTATTCTTCTACAGACACGGCTGAGATTACAATCTCTTAAAAAGCATGGACTGAAACTGATAGGTCAACCACATGGTTCTTGATCTTCAGCCTTTTGGATCTAGGGTAGATTCACACAAACAAGAGAAACTCTATTCTCTACTCTTTGCCACCAATCATACAGAAAATCCTAGTTCCAGGTACCTGGACCTCTGTGGCAATGTCTTAATTATTAACCACAGGCAAATAACTGCCAGGTCTAAAGAATAAACTTCAGCAGTCCCCAGACTCAGGAGAGACCCTAGAGTCAGTAACCATTTGCAATCCTTATTTGTTTCAGGGCCAATTCTAAAATATACAAAAGATAACTATGGAGCTGGTCTAGCAACAGCTTCCTCCTTCCTATATGTCACCACTACTTGCTGCTCGCAGCAATTTAAACAACTAAAATTCCTGCCAGGTGATGCTGTTAGAGCTGTTCTATTTACAAAGGAGATAAGGTTACATTAAAAAAATAATAATAATTTAGACAACTTCTTAATAACGCATGAGCCAGGGGAAAGGTAGATTTTGCATGCACTCTAACAGTTACTTTTACATGCCTAAGAAAGGTTTAATTAAGATTCCTGCAATGGTCTCAAAGTCTAAATTATTAAATGCAAAACGCAGTTAGGCATTTAGCCACTGCACTTTGTTCATCTAGACCCAGCACTTCTTTTCCCACTAACTGAACTCAAAAAGAGTCCAGTTGTAATAGACTGCAGTAGTCAAAGGGCTCTAAAGATATACCATCAAAATTTTCTATGAAATTCCTAACAGTGAATACCCTTTGATACCACAAGTGCAAAAACTGGACGTTTGTAAACTGTCAATACAATGCAGTGAATAAGAAGATGGCTGTGTGTGTGTGTGTTTAAATCAGCCAGACCTAGGTTTGAATTCCAGTTCTATGACCTAAAGCATGTTGCTGATCTCACTGAGTTTCAGTTTAATTACCTAGAAAGCAGGAATAACAATAGTACCTATCTTATATCTAGAGCCGTTCAGTGCAGCACTAGGGGTATAGTAAGTATGCAACAAACAAGTGCTATTATTACTGTTACTGTCATTGTTATTATTACTCCCTGTCCTTCCAGTCTGCAATGAAGTAATCTTCCTATCTATAAAGATGATGAGCATTCATTAATATTTATAGATAGGAAGACTGGCATTATACAACCTGTAGCACACTGAGTACAGGAAAACAAAAGGTTTCTAACACCACATAAGAGATGAAAATGCTTTCACTATAAATAGAATCTCAAAGGTCCCCAATCCCAAAGGTATCAGAAATGGTCTGTCTTGTCTACAGGTGAAAATTTACACCCCAAAGAGAATATGTGGAATATAACTGACATTTCCACAGTGATAAGAGGAGAATTTAAGAGTTAAATCTATAAAACTTTTAGGAGAAAAATCTTAGTGACTGTGATTTTAGCAAAGATTTTTGAAATATGATACAAAAAGCAAAAACAATTAATTGGATGGACTTCATCAAAATTAAACATTTTTGTTCTTCAAAATATACTGTTAAGAAAATGAAAAGGCAAGTCACAGGAGGAAGAAAACATCTGTAAAACATATATCCAACAAAGGACTTGTATTTAGACTGTAATAAAAAAATTTTAAGTGGGCAAAATTTTTGAACAGACACTTCAAGGAAGATATACAGCAAATAAACACATGAAAAAATGCTCAACATCATTAAGGAAATGCAAATTAAAGCCACACTGAGATACCGTTTGTAGACTGAAAAAAAAATGCACAACCTAAAAGTTGAAAATTATGTTTTATTCAGAGGCCTTACTGAGGACTATAGCATGGGATGGCAGCCTCTCAGATAGATCTGAGGGACTATTCCAAAGATTTAAGAGAGGAGCCGGGATATACAGGAATTCTTGCTGGAAAAAAAAAACCATGAAGTTGAACATCAAAAGATTACTGCTAATCACAAAAAAACAGACATCTCAAGTTAACGATTTTTAGTGCTTTTCTGTATATGGGAAGATGTAAGAGTCTGGGCTTACTGAAATCATTCCTTTGATATGCATCTTAACTACCTAAGGCCAGTAGCTTGTTTTTCTGCATCCTGAATTCCCCTAAGGGTGCATAGTCTGGACAGCTACAGTGACTGATGGCTTGGTGGCTGGCAACCTGTTTTTCTCCTTCCTGAATCCCCCTCAGGGTGCACCATCAGGGACTCCTACACTGGCTGATGACTTTATGGCCACAACATCCTTTGTTTACTGAAATGGCAAGTGACATTCTTTGTCCACTCACTACACACCCACTAGAATGGCTAAAATTTAAGACTGATCATACCAAGAGCTGACAAGGAACCAGAACCCATATATTGCTTGTGAGAATGTAAAATGGTACAACCACTTTGGAAGCAGTCTGACAACTTCTTTAAAAGTTAAACATAGCCCTACTATATAGCCTAGTCATTCCACTCCTAGGTATTTACAAAAGAGAGATGAAGGCATATGTCCGGACAAAAACTTGTACATGAATGTTCACAGCAAAACAAAAAAGAACCAAAACTGGAAACAATCCAAATGCCCATCAACAAGTAAATAAATAAATTATGGTAAGCCCATACAACGTAATATTACTCAGCAATAAAAAAGAATGATCTATTAATATAGCTAACATACATTATGCTGAAAGAAGCCAAAAGAAAGGGTTCATATTGTGTATAAGTCCATTTATATAAAATTCTAGAAAATACAAACTAATCTATAGTTATAGAAAGCAAATCAGTGGTTAGTTACCTGGGGATTGGGGCACAAGGAGGAATGAGAAGGAGAGAATACAATGGGGCAGGAAAAAACTGTTGAGGGTGATGGATATATTCGTTATCTTGCCTGTGGCAATGGGTTCACAAATTGTGCACTAAATATATGCAGTTTATTGTATGTTAATTATACACCAATAAAGCTGTTTAAAGAAGAAAGATGTCCAAAGGATCTGTGGCAAAACAAACAGGTGAAGACCCCTGAATAAAGTATGAGCTACTCTGGGGTGGGGGGGGGGAAGCAAGTGTGGGTTATCTTTTTACTTGATCCTCAAGTTCTAACATTAAAAAAAAAAAAAAGGCAGCTATATCTGAGATATAAGCCTACTACCTTGGTTTTCTGTGACCTTTAGGATCAAAGATGGTTTATAAGCAACCTCTGTTGGATCCTTGAAGTATGCTAAGTCTTCAAAGAAAATGCAAATCCTATTGCTTTCAAACAGTACTATTCCTAAAACAGGGGATAAGTCACAGAATCAGAAATCCAGAAAAATAATCTAGGACACCATAAACTCTACCTGTACTGCTACCTAACAAAATGACAAAGTAGCTACTGCCTAAAGACCACTTATAACCACAATCAAGGATGGAATCTCCCATCTTCCATATAACAATGCTTCCACATAGGAATGCTGTGTTTCTCTTAATTCAGTTCTTTATGATTTTTCTCTTTTGTGTCCCCTTATCTGTTTCATCCCCCTTCTTGGAGGGAAGAAATTTAAGCAAATATTTAAAGGACAAATTGACACTCCCTAATTGTCACAGAGCCAAGCAACAGAGTCAGTTTCTTCAATCTTTTCCGTTTCAGTCTCATAGCTTCTAGCATATCTGTTCCTTTTATATAATCCCTTTCCTCCAAGATCCTGAAACTTACTAAAGGAAATGTAGAATCCAGAATTTTATGCTTTTGCCTCCTCCATTTATTTATCCAATTTCCAACCTACAACTGTAAGAAGGGATTGCTGCACTGAGTGGGTGTTTGGGCTTGATGACATTTAAAGTCCCTTCCAACTCTAAAATTTTAAGACTACATTCATAGCAAGCTTTACTAATGAATGGAAGTAAGAATCTCAAAGTTGAAAGAACAATGATTCACCCAGAGTTATTCTGTAATTAGTGGTAAAACTCCTTAAAATACTGGTCTCAATTTCCCTTTTCCTTCAGTAATTCTCTTACTTTCTTAAGAAAGGTTCTTTGATTAGAAAAACTGTGTTTGTTAAAAAAAAAAAAAAAAGACAGGTAGAAAATAAGGTAAGATATGTTCATAGTGATTAAAATATTCTTTACTTTTCAATCTTAGCTTCAAGGTTTTAAGAAATTTTAGTATAAGCACCTTTTACTGCTCCTGATTCCCCAAAGGCCTGGCTATCCAAGGGACTAGAACCAGTCCTTATAGCAGCAGGGCAGTAGTAAAAACAAAGAGGGAGGGAATGATAAGACAGCTAGGCACAGGGAGAGGGTTGGCATTGTCTCATCTAACCCTAACTAGGGGCAAACACCCAATGCTGCTTTGCTGGTTAGCAAGAGGTGAATTTTTTCCTACTGCTTTCAGACAAAAGTGATTGAGAATAGAAGGCTCAACATAATAAAGAAAAACACTTAAGATTTGTTTCAATATGGGGATGCTTTTTGTAGTCATGAATGATTTCAGCTGAGACATAAAATGAGAGAAAACACCACCTGCATATACAAACTCTTTGTTTCTCTATAATACCTAATATTTCTTGTTAATAAACATGATTTTAAGCTGTTCTTCTAAATCATATGTGGTATAACCTTATCTTTTAAGCCTCTATTACATTTCACTGAAAATATAACACTCTCCAAGAATAACGTGGCAATCCATTTATAAAATACACTGAACACCCCAGGGGATAACAAAAGGTGATTTTATCACACAGGAAATAAAATTAGTCTATTCTGACCCATATGCCCATCAACAAAGTTAAATCACTTCTCACTTATTACTATTTTCTTAGCTTTTTAAATAAACAATTTACAGGTCATAAAAATTTCAACTCTTTTTATAAAAATATCCCAACATTTAACAACTCTCTCAAGGCACAGATTTTAATTCTGAGGCATTCCCTCAGTTTCACCTCCTGTGAGGGAGGATTTCCTTTGAGACAAGTAAACGTAACATTTATCCAGTGGCTCCTTGTGCTGTCTCTTTAAAGACCAGGCAGGCAGAGGGCAAATTTTTAAGGTATCATTCTGTCATCTCAAACTCTCAATAACATTCCTGTAGGCTCCCCTCCCTCTTTCCAAACTAAGTAATCCCTGTGTTTATCAACTTCAAAAAACACAAATGACTCGTATAAATTCTCTGCATACTCCTTGGTTTTCAGCGACCTTTTGGATCAAAGTTAAAGAAGCAGGTATCGGCATGAATAACTCCACTTCTTTCATAATCTCTACCTTTCCTAATATTTGTTTAAAATTCTGCCTGGCATCCTTCATCTTTGCTCTCATTTTGGATGAACAGGGGTCTACAACTAAATATACTTTCACTCTCACTTTGCTTTTATTTATTTATTTTTAAAATAAATTTATTTATTTTTTAATTTTTGGCTGTGTTGGGTGTTCGTTGCTGCGCACGGGCTTTCTCTAGTTGCAGCAAGCGGGGGCTACTCTTCATTGCGGTGCGAGGGGTTCTCATTGTGGTGGCTTCACAGGCTCTAGGCGCACAGGCTCAGTAGTTGTGGCTCACAGGCTCTAGAGTGCAGGCTCAGTATCTGTGGCACACGGGCTTAGTTGCTCCATGGCACGTGGGATCTTACCGGACCAGGGCTCAAACCCGTGTCCCCTGCATTGGCAGGCGGATTCTTAACCACTGCGCCACCAGGGAAGTCCCTCACTTTGCTTTTAGAAGGGCATGAAACCGCAACACAGCAATAATTTTACATGGGCATCCAAAACGAAACAAGATTTTAAAAATTACATATCTTCTATTATTTCTAATCCCACACTAAAATTCATGTTTTACAAAGTTAGACTCCTAGTTGAATGAAGACGCGATAGTCTTTCTTAAAATGGACCAGTTCTTGATTGTATGAGAAGACATGGAGTCTGTAAAATGTAGGAATACTCTGCAGCTTCCTAACATCCTGGTTATACTTACTCCCCTTACACATATTTCAGAAATCAGTCTCTCTGACACCCACATTCATCACTGCTGAAAAGGCAGAAAACACTCTGTTCATTTAGCATTTTTATTTCCCTTCATCTTAAGGGCTTCCAAAAGGAACTGGTATAATGCTGGATGAGGGATAAGCTCATGGTCCAGGAGAAGACAGACTCAAGAAGAACCAAGGGGGATGGAACACCAGACAGCCTGGCTTCACCACACACGTTAGCATCTCGAACAACCACATGTTTTAAAAAGATGAGCCCTACCACTGTTTAAACTTAGACTCCTTGTGACCTTTCCACACAAGATGCCTCTAAGGGTAAAGAGCAGATCTTAGGCAATTTGTGAGCTCTGTGTTCTCATCAGTTGATCTGTAATTAGAACCTGCCATCAGCTTGGAAAGGTATGTAGCAGCTAAAGGGATTAGTAACCCCTCAGACGGAAACAAATACCTTCAGGCACACTAGGTCCAAACCAGTGCAGTTTTATAAAATGCATTCTTAATGGAGCTCCCGAGGACACACACTGTAGAAAAGGTGGAGTAGGCGAAACAGCTTTGAGTTCACTTTTAGCCTGTAGTTCAAGAAAACTACGCCATGGGTAACAAAAGCAAACCAGCAATCTCGCCCACTCTACCCACCCCCATATACATACACAGACACAAAGAGAAGTGGATTGCAATGCTCCTCCTAGGCTCTCATTTCCACGGAGTTCTTTTATAAAGAGCAATGAGAAAGACAGAATATCCTGAAGCCTTGAGGTATGGTATAGTTGGCAATAAAGGGGTTAAGCAGCACTACTTTCCTGGAAACTTTCCAATTCCCTAGCCAGGAATGCAATTCTCCTCTCTACCTGTGTGTGCTACATATTTTTAAAAAATTCAGCAGATTAAGAGTTAAGACCAACACCTCAGAAAGAAAAAGAGAACTTGGTTCAGCTGCACCCTCTCTAAAGCAAATACCAACAACTCTGAGCCAAATCCACTCAGCATACACGAAACTCCATGGACATTCCAAAAAACAGATGAAAAGAAGCTGAATTTCCTCAGGTATCTCACCTTTCAGCCCCACACACTTAGTAGAATTTACAAATCTGTGAAACACATAAGTGTTAGATAAAACAAAAGCACATGTAAAATTCCATTTAGAACCTGGAAAACATTTACAAGTCACAGAGGTCACTATAAATCAGCAAAAACAGCTGGAATTTGGGTGAGGAAGGTCAAAGGGTAACCATGGAAACAAAAGCAAAACAAAATGATACAGAAATAGAAGAAATATGGGCCTTAAAACTTAAGGCTTAGAAGGAAAGCTCCCTAACTAGAAGTTCATGCTTATCCTCAAGAAACATAGGGGAATGTTGCTTTGGTCACCATAGGGGGAAAGCTGTCACTACTATTAAACCTACATTTCTGGGGGAAAAAAGACGTTCACCAGATAAAAACACAGGCAGTGACTGACAGCCTACGGTCACTGGAAAGGACATCCAGAAGCACCTGTCTTGCTAGAAATAGGTAGGAAGAGATGAGTCACTATTTTAATTCTGTTTAGTACTCTCCACATCGCAACCCTCTAGGTCCCAAAGCAACATTATCCTCCTTTTTCATCACTTTCTCAGTTTTCTTCCCAGACTTGTGGAGTTGGGTCAGAATGCTAAGGGGTGGGGATAAGAGAAAAGAGAAAGAAAGAGGAAAAAGTTAGAAACCTTTTGGTTAGTAGAAAGAGATACTGGGGTGGCAGAGTAATTACCTGGGAGAGAAGACTACATTACAGTTACAACTAGCAAATGGTTATTAAGATCCAAAACTCCCTCTCTTGGACAGCGCCCCCTATCTTTCAAAGCTTCTACAGTAAAAAGCAAACAACTCCCTGGAGAGAGGAGTAAAAAAGAAGATGCAGTGTGTGCAAAGGTAATGAGATACCACAGTGTTACACGAATATCAATATTCTTTCAGATTGGAATTGGCACCTGATGAAAGTCAGACTCTTCTACAGGTTGGAAAAGGGTTGTCAGTAGCCTTGGGGCACAGGATGTGGCAGAAGACCTGAAGAGATAGTTATCATGGGAAACGTACAAAAGGCAATTCCCTTAGGTACTCAAACTTCTTGGCCTTTTAGTCTAACTTCCTCCCCATGGGGGAGGGTGATCACCGTCCTAAGAAGGGCATATTCATGAGAGAAGTTCGAACCCTTTGAAAAGTGATAAGCAACAGGGCAAAGAGACAGGTTCTCTGGATAAGGAAATACTGGGAGGCCAACTACCGTCATGCCCAGTGACCAGAGGAACTGGGCAGGTACCCATTCCTGCAATCGCAAGGACAAACGTCCAAGGGAGGAGGGAAGGCAGGGCCCAAGTCAGGTAATATTCCTGAGGGGAAGGATTATCAGGTGACACTGGGCTGAGGGCCCAGAGAGGAGACTGGGCGGGAGGAAAGTTAGCAGGTGAAAGAGATCAATCTTGGGGAAGGAAGTGACCTTTGGAGAAGCAAATAGGAGGATACCAAAAACAGGGGGAAGGGTAATAAGAAAAAATGGACCCCGAAAAGCACACAGGATCGAGATAGAGAAGGCGTGTTCGGGTAACGGAGAAAGAAGAAAGGAAGTGGGGCTGAGAGGGAAGAGATGGGGCCGAGACCGGCCAGGGCTACGGGGGCTAAGAGCAGAGCGTGCGAGCTGGGGGATGAGGAAGCCCCGAGGTTGCCGGGGCAAGAGCCGGGTGGGACTCCGGGGCTCCGGGAGGTCCCGGAGCAGTCGGAGGTCGGGCTTCGGAGCCCAGGACCGAGCAAAACGAGGAAGGGAGGCGCGGGGTGGGCTCCCTAGAGACGGGTGTGCACCCTTGGGGTCGGCTGCGGGGGTCTCCGGGGTCCGGAGGGCGGTTACGGGGCCAGGCTGAGGGAAGCGGGTGGGAGGGACACTCACAAATTTCTTGGATTTGCCGCCGTCGCCGCCCGCCGAAGGCAGCTCGTCCGGGCTCCGGCCCTTCTTCTTGTCCCGGGTCCCGCGGCCGGGCCCCGGGCCCCCGCCGGGCGGCTCCATGTCCAGGTTCGCGCTGCTAGTGACCCCGCGCCTACGCCGCTCCCGCCCGGCAGCTCCAAGCCCGCCGCCGCCGCCGCCGCCGCCGCCCAGCAGCTCCTCAGCCAGCCGCCGCGCCCCGCCTCATTAGCATGCCGGGCTGCGCGCGCCTCATGAATATACAACCGCGACGCCTCGCTCCCGCCCGCCTGCCCCACTTCCGCCCGGACACGCAGCCCCTACCAACGGGCGAAGGGAGGGGGGTGGAGGAAAGCCGCGGAAGCGCACTACCTGCCTGGCGGGCCTAACCATTCGGACCCACGTTGGGGGGGGGTGATGGTGAGTGGGCGGGGCAACTCTCCCGGACAGCGCCCCCTGGCGGTTGGAGCGGCACAGGCCTCCCTGCTCCCACGCAGTGCCCACGTGGCTGTAAAGCCTGGACCCTCTCACACTCCAGACCAGGATATTATTATCTGAACCAAAAATCGCATAAGAGAGACTGTTATCTTGGCAGAAAATTTAGTGCCGGTCTTTGCAGGATAATATAGTTTTTATGTGTGCAATACCCATGGAGCACATGAAAAAATAAAGTGATAGCTACCATTTATTGAAAGCTATGTGCCAAGAACAGAGCTTGGTCCAGGGCCAGCGCTAGACTGAAGTCGACTAGCTCTGGAGTTAGATTACCTAGTTCTAAATCCCAGGTCTACTACTTTCCATGTTTCTAATCTGGAAAAACTAGTTATTGCTACATTGTGCCTGAAGCTTAATAATAGTTAACCATTTACCATACACTTGTTCTATGCCAGACACTATGCAAAAACACTCTACACCTATTTTCTCACTGAATCCTCACAGTGCCATGTGATAGATTCCACTAGTCTCACCATTTTAAAGATAGGAAATTTGGACATCGACAATTGAAGTGACTTGCCCAAGGACACATAATGAAGTGACAAAAAACTTAAAACCAGGTTGGTCTGACTGCCAAGCCCTATGTCTAACCAGGATTCCCTACTGACATAAACCAAACCTGAGTGAAAAGAGCAGGCATTCTCCAAAAGTGTGTTCTTTGCTCTACTAGCTTGATTCCTCCCTCAGTAGTTTCATCTATTCTCAAGAATAGCTACATCTGTCCCTTGTGTGAAAAGCCTGTGGTACCCAGTAAGCCCTCAAAGTCTGGACTTAATTATCTTTCCCACAACTGGCAAAAGATTTCAACTGCATGTTCCTGGAGGGCAGTCAGTGACTCACTCACTAGGGAGCCCAGTGCTCAGTCTAGGGTCTGTTATATTACAAAGACTCTGCCAAGCTGGCTGGCTCCTAAATCTGACCTTCATCTCTTACCTTCCACTTTCTAATTGCCTGGTGGACAGTTGCACAGAGTTGTCCAGCCCACACTTCGAAATCAATTTGTCCAAAACAGTTCAAAAGCTACTTACTTTCTATGTTAGTGTTGAGAAACAGACAGGATCAGAGCATGGAGTGATCCAGGTATTACTCTTCTTTCTTGTACCACTGTCTACATCTACTATAGCATTTATCTTACTCCCTACTGGACTATAAACTCCTCCAGGGAAGAGTCCATGTTTGTGGCTACTACAATATCTAGCATCATTCTTCACATAGATCATGAAGATAAGGAGCAACTGCTTATGTCAGTCACCGTTTTATCTCAGTGTATCCTCACCAACTAGCATCACCAATCCCAACACCCAGGTTCAAAAACCTGAAGTCATCTTCTACTCCCTCTCTTAAGCTAGTAATCTGCTCAGGTTTGTCTAACTCTTAACTAAAATGCTCTCTTAACTCCCTATATATGAGTAAGAGAATCCATGTAGAATACATATATACAGGTCCTAATGTAAGGTGAGTGCTGAATGAATGTTAACTATGATTTTTATTATATACATCATCACCCCATTTCCTCTCTCTTCATACACAGGCAGCTAGCAAGAATTAAGAATATTCCCAGAAAGGCAAAAGGTACAAAAAATACCAACTTGGTTTATTGAATAAAAAGGGTGGTAAAATGGACATAAAGCCAAAAGTTAGAATAGGACATTTTCACATCCTCCCCCATCTCAAAACTGCACTTCCCATCATCTGGGTTAAGGTGTTAGGGAGCCAGAGCCCCCTAAAATCCCTTACTCTTCACCTGCACTGGAAACAAGACCTGCATTAGGAGAACCCAGGAGGAAGTCAAAGGCAACCTTACTCCTGTCTACCCCCTCACCCCTAAAGTCTCTGGGTTAGAGGGAAGTAGGGAAGGAATAAGTGAGCCAGAAGGGCTGAGACTGGCCTCTAGGGCTCACCGCCCAAGATGTCCTAGAGATGGCTATCCTTGTCCCCATCCAATCCCTAATAGGTACCATTCTCAGACCTTGGGAGGGAGAAGAGAGGGGATAGTTGGTTCCAGAACAAGATGTGGTCTCCAAACCCTCCCCCAGCGTTGGTAAAAGCCCTGAGAGTAACCTGACCAGGGGTGAAAGAGCCACACCTTTTCCCTCCCACCCAACCAAGAGGTAAAAAGGAATATCTGGGGACATAGCAAGCCCAGCCACTCTTAAATCTCCACGTCGCTTTCCTTGTCATTGTCATGGTCTCCATCATAGAATTCATTGGATGCCTCTGGCCTACAAAGCAAGGAAAGAGAGAAACAGAGGTCAGGCTCCCACTCTCCAAGTTCCAATCTTCTCCCACATAGGCACCCTCTCTGGAGCCATTTCTCAGGCCCCCATTGTCAGGGAACCACTCCTCTCCTTCTGCTGGTAGAGACTGACTGCTATTCATTCATGCATTCATATAGTCAATAAACATTTACTGACAGACTACTCTGCACCAGACACTGTCATAAGCCTTAGCAATAGAGAATAAATCAGACAAAATTTCTGCCTATCCTCAAAAAACTCACCGAATAAATGAGACTGACAATAACTAACACAGTAAAAACATAAATATGGTAATTTCAGATGGTGGCAAGCACGATGAATAAAATGAAATAAAGGGATGTGACTGAGCGTGATGGGAGTAAACGGGTAAAATTTCAGATTGGATTATGAGGAAAGGCTGTTCTAACAAGGTAAGACCTGAAGTCTGAGAAGAAGCTGGACAGGCAAAGATATCAGGAAGACCATTCCAAGCTGCAAGAAAACCAAATACAGAAGTTATAAGGTGGACGGAGACTGATGTATTCCAGTGAGAAAAGGAGGTCAAGATGGCTAGCGGAAGTGTGCACAGAGGAGGGTCATTAGAGATGAGGCCAGGGACATAGGTAAGGGCCTTTTAAAGCATGCAGGGCCTTTTAAAGCCACCGTCAGAAATTTGGATTTTCTTCTAAGTGCAATGGAAAGGAGCATTTTTAGCAGAGGAGTGACATACTATAAACCTGTAGTGAGCAAAGGGATGTGAAAGCAACACAATACTGCTCTCTTTCTTTTTGGAAA
Source organism: Eubalaena glacialis (assembly GCF_028564815.1). Taxonomy (NCBI): domain Eukaryota; kingdom Metazoa; phylum Chordata; class Mammalia; order Artiodactyla; family Balaenidae; genus Eubalaena; species Eubalaena glacialis. Next base: position 119,138,825 of record NC_083719.1, read on the forward strand.
ACTATTCTCTGGGAGAATATGTATAACTGAATTATCCTGCCCACGGCTGATAACTGAGAAAGAAGGAAGAAAGTCATCAAAGAGAAGCCGGGGAACAAAGTCAGGAAAGGCCCCCTCTGCCTGGAAAGCAATGTCTCAGTTACCTCTAAGTGCACAAGGGTTAAAGGTGAGGAGCCAGAGACTCGAGTTTGAATCTCAGCCCTGATATTTAACTAGCTGTGGGACTTTCAGAAAGTTATTTAACCTCTCTGAGCCTTAGATTCCTCTTCTGGTAATTTAAGAATAGCGCCTCTTCGGGTTGTCTGATGGCAAGAGACTGAGGACAGGATGACATTGTATCATGTATGTTTTAATATAAAGCACTCAGTAACAGTCTGCTGCTTAGCAAACCCACAAAAAGTGGTAAAACTTATTACTACTCTGCAAATGATATGCAAGCTGGAGCTATAGGCATCAAAGAAAAGGAGCTCAGTGGATGGTCTGACGGTAGGGCTTAGGACAGGAAGAGGCCTGAGGCTTGTGTCGGCTGTTGAGAGCAGGCTGTATAATGCAGAGACTAGGCCCAGATACCAGCCTGGAACTACAGATGAAAATAAAACAAACTTTGCCAAAAGGAAGAACTTAAAAACAGATTTTTAAGAAAATCAATTTCCAAAAGTCAAGCCCCAGAGACCTGGAGAAGTTGAGAAGGAGATGAGGGGTCAAAAAGGATCCCTGAGGCCAGATGTTCAGATACTTCCTCAACCAAGAGAGAAAATAAGGGGTTACTCACGGAGGAGAAGGGTTGGAGTGGTCCCAAGGGTCTAAGCAGTAGAGCCCAGGTCCAGAGGAGAGATCTGGAAGCCTGAACTCTAAGAAAGAGAGAAGATTCTGGAAGGGACTGAGAAGCCCATCAGACTCTGCAGCAGAGCCAGCTCAAACATCTAACAGTGCGTGGGAGCAGGACCAGGTGTCCTACAAGCGTCCAGCTGTGGTTATCCCCCAGTCACGTAAGGAAATCTGTTCTCTATTAAGTGCATCTGTTTCTGTACTTCTGGGTTCTGCTGTCTTTTCCCTTCATTTTTCAGAAAAGCCTGGTTTGGGGTTTTTTAAAAAGTCTACTCTAGTCTTTTTTTTCCCCTAATTCAGTGCATCTGTAAATATTTTAATATGTATCTCAGAGAGGTAAAGACATAAAAACACACACACATACACAATACAACTGAGAAAATTAACAGAGGAAAGAAATCTAAGGGCCTTTCAAGAGCAGTATATGGGCAGTGACCTGTCCAGCTTAGAATCTGGAAAGAGTGAGTAAAATGCTGGCAAGAATATAAACTGTTACAGACTTTATGGAAGGCAATTTGGCAACAAATAAAAAAAATTTAGTGCACACAGCCTTTGACCTAGCAGCAACAATTCCAGGAATCTCACCCACTCAAACAAGCATGCAAAGATGTATATGTATGGGGATTCACTTCCATACTCTTTGTAATATGGATAAAATGGGAAATAATGTAAATGCCCATCAATGGCACTTAGTTAAATTATGCTACATCCACACAATGGAATATTATACAGCTAATAAAATAATGAAGCAGATTTTTATATATATTGGCATGGAAAGATACACTGTTACGTTAAAAAAAAAAGTTGGAAATTGTAGAACACGTATAGAGTGATCCAACTTGTATTAAAAAAAAAAGACTGCACAACTCTGAAAATGAGTGTATGTGTGCCCTTGTGTTTATATGTGAATGTTGAATAGTACAGTTGTAACCTATAGAAAAAATCTGAAAAGATAGAAATCAAACTATTAACATTGGTTACTTTGTGAAACGGGTCTGGGATCGTGTAAAAGCAAACTGAACATATTTTGGTGCTGTTTAAAATTTTTACAACAAACATATGTTACTTATGTCATTAGAAGCAGGGGAGAAAAGTGTGGGATTGCCACATATCAAAGGAGGTAAGCCAAGGACAATTAGGCTAATACCCTCTAATGTACTTTTTCCCTCTTAACCTCCCCAAAAAGCTTGCAGGAATCCCTTGCTCTCAGGTCCCTGCCCCAGACCTGCTGTAGTTCTCCTCGGGACCCCTCTCCTCTGCGTCAGCCTCATCAGTCCTGTCATAGGTTAGGAGGTCTGCCGGCACATCGTGAATCTGGACGCTAGGTGCATGGTTCAGCATCTTCAGGTTTTCAAAGATTGTCTGGCGGATCTGGTCCAAATACTGGTTGGGGATGAGGAACAGACAGTTAGCAGCTCCCAGTGATTCCCAGGGCATCTATGCTTCTAACTGCCTTTTGCCCCTACTGTCCTAGTTTCAATCCCACCTTGCATCTTAGTTTGAGTCTCCCAGCTGATAACTGTCCCTCCTCCCAACCCTGACTGCTTCTACTTTAACCTGGGCTGCCTCCTAGCTGAAAACAGTGACAGTGATGGCTGAGAACTTTCTTTTCTTCCCTGGTTTCTCTGATTTCCCACATCCTGGACCTCTCCTGGGCTCCCCCGCCCTGGGGCTCAGCTTCTCCGAGCTGCTGACCTGGCGTGAGTTCTGATTCTCGATGCGGGTGCTGACATCTGGATGGAGCGTGAAGTCCGGGGCAAAGTACTCGAAGTATTCTTGGGGGAAAAGGAGATTAGGAGGAGACGTTATGGCTCAGATAGAGGGAGGCAGGTCCCAAGACTTGCCACTCTCTTTCCTTTCCATCCAAAACCCCTACATAATAGCTGCCCAATCTTTTCCCTGACCTGGGTCCAGGGGTTTAGTCTGCAGAGCTCTGAGAAAGTCAAACTTTCCACCTGCTTTCAAACCAGGCCATTTTGGGGTCTTGTGAAAATGGCCTTCCTGTTCTGGGGGCATCATGGGGTGGTCCTTACCACTGTAGGGAAGCTCCTCACTAATGGCCTCTTCTACTAGCAGCGATGTCTCATACGTCCTGAAACAAACCAGCAGAGGGGGGCGGGCTGAGCAAGTGGGCTAAAGGGCCCACCTGGCCATCTCTCAGGGAGCCCCTAGCTCACACTGGACAAGGGGGAGGAGGAAAACTGGGGGTGTACTCACCAGCAGCGGGCAACATTCCGGACAGTATAGCCACCACCACCTAGCACCAGCAGAGGGATATTGAAGCTCTTGACATATTCAACGCACTCCCTGTTAAAAGGAACCAGAGGAACGGGTGGCAGAAGTTACCAAAAGCCAAAGTATACGCTTCTAGATATTGCCTGGAAAGGTGCACAAGGAAACTAGAAATGTTCTCTATCTTGATCTAGGCAGTGAAAATCACTGAGTTATATCCCTGAGATTTGCGCACTTTATTATCCACATGTTGTGTCTCAATAAAAACTTTAAAATAGGGTGCACTCCTACCTCTGTCCTGCTCAGCACCCACCCTGGCACCCGACCTGTTAATCAACTGTTCTCACCAAGGCACCAGCAAGTGCTGTCAGTTTAGCCACCAAAATATAACTCAAATCATCTGCTTCTCTCCATCAACCACCTCCTCCAACTTAGCATTCTGCCTACACAACACCAATAGCTTCCTAACTGGTCTTCCCACTTCCACTCCTGTGTACCCCCCGCCACCCCAAACCTTTCTCCATTCAGCACTCAGAGCAGTCACTTTAAAATATGAGCTGGATCATATCACTTCCCTGTTTAAAACCTGTCTAAAGTTTCCCATCACATCTGAAATATAATCCAGACTCCTTACCAGGGTCTAAAGGCTCTGCACAACCCCACCACTGCCGACTTCTCAGACCTCACCTCAAACCACCTGCAGCCTGCTCTCCCGGTCCCTACCTTGCTGGTTTTACTTCATCTCCTCCACTATACCAGCTCTGCCCTGTCTCAGAGCCTCTGCATGGGTCCTTCTCACTGTTTGGGATAGACCTCCCTCTACTCCTTTTATGGCTCGCTCCTTTTAGCCTCCAGGTCTCAGCTCAGAATTTTGGAAAATTCTTTCCAAATTGTGCTATCTAAAGTAGGTTCTCCATTGTTATCCTGTGTCTTAGCTTTCTTTTTCCTTCATAGAATTTATAACTATCTACCTGTCTTGTTTGCTTACTTATTGTTTGTCTGTTTCCTAGGCTAAACTGTAAACTCCATGGGAGTTTCCCCACTGCATCCCCATCTCCTAGTACAATGCCTGGAACATAATAGGTGCTTAATAAAAACCTACTGTGAATGAATGACCAACTGGGGAACACTGTTTAAGGTGACATTTCTGGTTCAAAGTACAACATGTAGCTATTTTTGAGCCCCAAAAGGAGGTGAGGCCCATTCCCCAACTACTCCCATTCCATGTATTGAGGCCCAAGGCCACGTGAAAACCTGGGGGAGTGGAAGGAGGGCGGGTCTCACCCATGTCCTCGAATGCTGAGGTTGAAGCAGCCCAATCGATCACAGCCCAGAGAGTCAGCTCCACACTGCAAAAAGCAAAACCCAAGGTGGCTGCAATGAGATAACTACTCAGAATGTCACAGATGTCCTTCACTTCCCTTCCCCCACCAGCCTAGGGACTCTCCTCTTTCCTGCTCTCTTCCCTCAAGCCCAGTGCCTGAGGAGGCACTGACAGTATTACCTGGAGCACAATGCACGTGGGTTGGTAGAAGTCCACCACCTGGTTGATAACTGGCTGGAAAAGGTGCTTGTAACCTGGGAGAGGGCCAAAGATGGGCACCTGGCACCCCAAGGGGATGGGGAGACAGGGAACAAAAGGAAAAAGGGGGTTCAGAGAGCGTGGAGCCCAGGAATGGGGCAACCCAAAGGGGCAACCATTGGTTCTGAACTTCTGGGTGGGGTCTGATGAACTTCTGGAGTGACTGATGGAAGCTAATGACCCTTTTCCCAGAAAAATGCACATACAATATGTTGCATACAATTTCCGGGGAGTTCATGGTCCCTCTGAAGGCCATTCATCCTTAAGGACACCTGGCCCAACAGTAGACAACACCAGGCAGAAGAGGTTAACTCAAGGAGAGAGAGAAGGAGCCTAGTAAGCAGGGAGAAGACTTCAGTACATACTCTGGTCATCAATGCCATCCCGCAGGGGCACATTGAGGCAGTAGTAGCGGCCACTCTCTGCTCCAACTTCATACATGTCACCTGCAGGGAAGTGGGGGGTGGGAGTGGCAGCAGTACCCGGGAGGTATCCACAACCCAGCCGCTTCAACCCCAACTGTACTCCGAGGGCCTCTCACTCCATCTATGTGCACCCACCACTCACTCCCTCGAACCACTAAGTCCCTTGCAGCTTGCATTCATTCAACAGATACTTTTGGAGGGCCTACCATGAGCCAAGCTGGGAGCTAGGCACTGGGGATACAGCAGTAAAGAGAACTAACGAAATGATTGAAATCCCACCAAGCTTATATTCTTGGGAGGTAGGCATGATAAGGTGGGAGGCAGAAAACAAAACAAAACACCACAATAAATTCAAACAGCAGTGAGTGCTCTGGAAAAAACAAGCAGAGTGATGTGACAGAGTAACGGGGTGATCAGGAAAGGTTTCTCCAAGGAGGGGGCCATCTGAGCTGAGACCTGAGGCTGAGGAGGAGAAAGTCATGGTAAGAGCTGAAGAGTATGAAGGGGACAGACATTCCTATTCCCATACCTGTGCCAGGGAAGAAGTAGTTTCCATACTTGTGGAAGGACACTGTCATGACCCGGTCAGTGAGGTAGAAGGCTTCCTGAACCCCGTCACCGTGGTGGATGTCAATATCAATGTAGAGCACCCGAGGGTGGTACCTGGGGGGAGGGCAAAGCCTGGGTCTGAGGCAGAGGTGAACCCCAGGAGGAAAACCCCCCAACCCACTCCTCCCAAACACAAGGTCTGGAATTATGAAGAGTCTACTTTGGCCCAAGTCACCTGAAACCTAATACCACCAGTTCCCTAAGGGCAACCCTGGGGCTCCAGCCTGGAGGCAGGGACAGGAGAGGGATGTGCAGAGAAGGCTGAAATGTGAGCAGGCAGCGGGGAATCTGCAGCAGAGCACAGGAAGAGGCAGCCTGAGAAAAGCATCAAGAACTTGGGAAAAGCTAGTGTGGGGTGGAGGTCAGGGTCAGGGCCAGGGCAGTCTCAGACCTCCTCAGCCAAGAGCCTCTTAAGTCCCCCCATCTCCTCCCAGGCTACTTACTTGAGCAGCTCCAGGATGCCAATCACAATGTCATTGACATAGCAGAAGCCAGACGCCTACAGTAAGAGAGTGGTCTTACAAAGAGAGGATCAACTCCTCCACCCAGCTGCCCCCTAGTGTCATCCTGACCTCCTACCCTAGAGTAGCTGTTGTCTCCCCCATCTCCTCCTCACTCACCTCAAACTTCTTGGCATGGTGCAGACCACCAGCCCAGTTAATGGCAATATCACAGATCTGAAAGACAAACACCCAACTCACAGTCCTTCTCCTGCCCACCGCCAAAGCTGGGAGCTCAGGGTCAGGGTTAAGGCCTTGGATTCAGGGACCCACAGGAAGGGGGAAATAGGACTTGGGGCTATGGTCACCTTGTTGTTCAGCTGGGTTGCTCCTTGCAGAGATGCGCCTGTGTAACGGGAGCAGAACTCAAAGAGCCCGGGAAACACTGGGCTGCAGGAAGAAGAGCAAGTTGGAGCCCTTTTACCTCTGTCCACTCCCTTCCTACACCTCTCTCCCTACCCCAAAGCCCTCTGATCTCCATGCTTCAATAACCCCCCTGCCCCTCCTACATACCTGAGTTATCTGCAAATTTATTTGACAAATATTTTAGACCAAACCATGTACCGAGCCTTGTGTGAGGCACTGGATGGGAAGTAGAGAAGCCCAGTGGTAGTATTCCCTAGCTGCACAAAGAGCATTTACAGGCCCCAGCTGTGGCCTGAGGGCTGACTCTGCATTCCCAGATCTATAAAGTGAACTCAGAAATAGCAGCAGCAATAACACAAAAAACAAGAAACCTCCCAAGACAGCATGTAACTGAAAAACCCAATGGGCAGGGCAGTGTGTGCAGGACAGACCACTGCGACTGGTGTGGTCAAGAAAGGCTTCATGGCATGAAGCTTCATGGTGGTGTGAAAGCTGAGAAGGCCTTGGAGAGGCTGAATGGGGAACAAGGGGTATTCCAGGAAGACACCCTGTGCAGCAGAGGTGTGGGGATAAGGTTGGGAAGGTGCTCAGTGCCAGCCTGAGGAGCTGGCCTCTATCCTCCAGCCCAGGCTGCTTCTATTGGTAGGATCTTTCAGGGAAACGGATTAGTGTAGTGTTTAAAAACCTAGGCTCTGGATCTGAATCCTGCCACCTCCACTGACCAGTTATGTGACTCAGGCTAAGTTACCAAAATCTCCTCAAATTTCAGTTTATGTACTTATGCCTACCATCAGGAAAAGGACTATTACATCTCAGGGTGGTGTGAGAATTAGGTGGATATACCAGTAATCCTTGGCATAGCAGAGTAAGTACTCAATAAACTGTAGCTGTTGTAGGAAGCTATAGGATCAACAGCTGCATTTCTTCAAAAAATAAATTCAAAGGAGAGAAGGAAACATTATAGGTTAAGTCTTAAGAAATGTAGCAACCAAATATAATATGTGGACCTTGTTTAAATCCTAATTAAAGTAATTCAACTGCAAAAAGGAAAAAATTTGAGACAATTGGAGAAATTTAAGTACTGATTGCATATTTTATGATATGAAGGAATTACTGTTAATCTTTCAGGTGTGATGATATTGTTCCCTTTTTTTAAAGAGTATCATTTGGAGATATATAGTAAAGTATTTATGGATAAAAGGGTGTGACATCTGGAATTTGCTTTAAAATAATCTAACATGGGAGGATACAGATGAAGTAAGATTAGCCATTTGCTCTAAGTGTTGTAGCTCAGTGATAGATATATGCGGGTTCACCGTACTTTCAGAAATGTTTGAAATTTTCCCTAACAAAAAGTTTAAAAATGAATCGAGTAGATTGCAGCTGTTGTGGTCACTACATTTTTGTGGATGTAGACTAGAATGGAAGCAAGGATCATGGCTTATCTTTGTTGTCCACCTTCTTCCCACAGGGCCTAACTCTGAGTCTACTTCGTATGATATGAGTTCAACGTAAATGTGGTAGTGTCCAATCACTCTCTTGTTTTTTAAAACCCTTTGATGACTTCCCCCTACTCAAGAGGTTAAAAACCCCAATTCATAATAGGGCTGTTTACTTTTCAAAGGCCCTACCTATCTCTTTAGCCTCGATTCAGATCACTCTCAGATTCTGTGGGCGGCCTTTTTTCTGTTCCTCAAATAAGTCACACTCTGTCCTACCACAGACCCTTAGCACATGTTCTCCCTACTGCCCAAGACATTCTTCCCCTCACCCTCCATCCTCCCAACTACCTTTCCTCTAATTACCTCCTACTTTCTTTAGATCTCAGCTCAATCTTTATTATTTCCTCTAGGAAGCCTCCACTGACCAGCCCCCGCCCAGGCTACAGAATTCTCCCATGTATACACTCTCATAGTCTGTCATGTACCTCTCCTTCAGAGGCCTTAGCACAAGTGCAATATTAAAATTGTTTTGTTGTTGTTGATCATTGCTTCCCTAGCATTTAGCACAGGGCCTGGCCTAGAGCCAATGACCAATAAATATCTGTTGAATAAACAAGTGAGTAAATGATGATTCATTGACAAGTATCCCCCCTCCATCATATCTTCCCACTGCTGCCACAAGACCTCACTCAAGTACTCTCATTGAAATGCCTGGCAACAAGGTGTCTGGCATCAAAGGTCCCAGTTCTCCCCTCACCAGTCATCGCCCACGTTGAAGGCATTAAGGCTCTTGGTGAAGCCTTGCATATTGGTGGGGCTGACTCTCTGCAGGAAGTCGATGTAGTCCTCAGAGTGGAAGCGGCACATGTCATGCTGGGAGGCCTGGTATGGCTTGAAGACCTCGGATGGAAACACAAGGTGAACCCAGGCAGGGTCAGTCCCACTCACTGGGCTGAGACTGCCCACACTGAGCCCAGACTTGGGGACTGTCCAAAACCACACACAGCAGTCCCTTCGCCACCCCCAATCCTTGTTATTCTATGAGACAAATGTCAGTGAAGAGAGACTCTGATTAGCTTGGTGGTTTATTATGATCAAGCCCCCTAAAGACCACTGGGCTTGCCTTTTCCATCCCACCTCTAGCCCAGCCTTTCCTATCTTCTCAAACCTTAACCCCCTTCCACCTGCCCTGTTCCTTGGCTCTCCTATTCCTGATTCTCTTCATACTCATCTCCCCTGGGCTCTGATTCTGTCCTCTCTCTCCTATGAGTTCTTCTTAATTTTGGAATCAAATAATATGGGACACACGACAACCTTCTAATTAAAACCCAAGATGCCCAGGTGCTAAGCCAGAGATTTATTATCTTTTGAGGGGTTCACACACTTCTTTAGAAACTGGACAAGAGCAAAAAGTTTTTCTCTCCCCAGAAAATGCTCAAAGGCACATACTGGCAAACAATGTCAAGAGAGTCAGGGATTCACACACTAACATCACCTCAGTCTTTTCTACGACCAATTCACTTGTCTGTGCCTCAGCACAAGCAGTGGACACTCATTCATACTGTTGACTAATTCCCCCTGCAATGCATCAGGGCCGAGCAATATGTTATAATCACATATCACTGCTATAAATTCCAAGCCAGGGACAGACAGCATGTGTATATCCGGGAGATGGAGGGATAGGTAGTAATTAAGTATAACTGTGTGTGTGTTGGGGGGAGGGGGGCGGGTGGTATTCTAGGTTGAAAAGGGAATACCCAGGACATCTCCTTCTATCCTACACACACATACACATTTACACAGAGGGCTGCAAAGTCCTCCCTGGAGCTCTAGCTTGGAGGCGGAGAGAGGTGGCAGAGAAGGAATGGGAATGAGGGTAAACCTCACATCCAGATACAGTGATCCAGCCGCCTTTCCTTCTTTGAGGCCACAGAACTGCCCTAAGATGCTGGGGAGGGAAAAACTTTGTGTCTTCAAACCAGCCCCACTCCACCCTAACCCTAGGCCAAGAGTTGGTCCACTTGAGGTCAAAAGGTGGCCGACCTAAGGTGAAAAAGTATCTCTCATTAACTCAGTGGATGCACCCACCAACACTCTGCATATGGGGGTGCTCCTGGTTCCTTCTACCACCACCCCCCACTCTAGGGGTGGGTCGCTCTTGGTGCATTCAGTGCAGCCTACCCATCTCTAGGGCCACAGCTCCTCCCCACCCTCAATCCCCAGCAGAAGCCGCGAGACTCACGATCATCTTCTTATAGAGACCGTAGTGCAGGACCAGACTATGGGTCAATGCCAAGCGATGGGGCTTCATAGGGTGACCAGCCCCTGGGGGTGAGAGAAGAGAGGTCGTCAGTACGCATCCCTGGAGTTGTAGCCCCGACCTCGAAACCTCCGCGTCCCGAAATCCCTCGCCTACAACCTTGCTCCCTCACCGTAGTGGAAGTTGCCCACGTCGGGGTCGTAGAAATAGGCCACAGTCTTGGCCATGGTGCCGGCGGGACCAGGCCCCGCGCCTCCGCCGCCAGCCTGGCCGCCTGCCCCACCCCCGGTCTTGCGTGCTGCGTAAGCACGCAGCCAGCCTCTGCGGAACCGGGAGAACCAAGCCGGCCTCCCCTAGACCACGCCCAGGCCACGCCCCCTGCGGAGTTCCGCCCTCGCCTTGCTACGCCCTTCTAGGTTCTGCGGCGTGAGCGTCTGGCCTTGGCCGGAGGACGGTAGCGTCGGTCCTAGGATGAGAGGGCCATTTCCTTCCGGGCGGGGGTCAAATCCTCGGGAAGCCGAGCCATCCCGTCCAGCTACCTGTCCCAAACGGGGCGCATGCCATGTCACCTCTCTAGGAGGCTCCGGAGAACCGGCCGCGCTGTCCCTTTCGGGTGCAGAAAGCCGGCTTCCCCCGGCCCGCTGGGAAGATTCCCTGCTACACATCCGGCCGGGGCATCTGAGGGCAGGAGCCAAGCCAGCCGTGCCCGATAGACCAGTGGAGAGCACTCTCGCCTGACTGCCTGTCCTCCTCACCGGACCGAGACTCGGCACCGCACACTCCCCCGACGCGGGGTCGGGGAAGGGGGGGAGCGGCGCAGTCACGCGCGCATCACACTTGCGCTCACAAGCGCGCAAGGCTCTCGCTCTCCGCCCGGCACACCTGCGCTCCGCCCCCTGGTCCCGGGCCGGCGACGGTCGAAGGCTTTTGGGAACCCAGGGCGGCGGCGGCGGCGTCCCCCTTCTCCTTCCCTTCCCAGGGCTGGAGTTGTCCGGAGCCTCTCCCCGGTCCCAACCAGCCCGCATCCCTCTCCATCCTTCCCTCCCCCCGCCTGCCGCGGCACGGGTATCTGCGGCCGCAGCCCGGAGCCCTTGAGGCGGCGAAGGGGGGAGGGGAAGAAAGCAAGGGATGAGCGCCGTGAGGGCGTCGGGGGCCCTGAGCCGGACTAGGACGCCCCTGGAACCGGAACCCGAGCCGGAGCCGGAGCCAGAGCCAAACCACCGGTACCGGTGGGCCAGGTGGTCAGGATGGGAGGAACAGAAGGGCGGGAGGGAGTGTGTGCGCGAGAGTACAGGAAGGGGAGGGGGCTGTGGAGGCCTGGCTCAGGCCGGCGCGGAGGAGGTGTGGACGCTGACTCAGGCACGATCCTTGTGCAGGCCGCCTGAGAATTCCGTCCCATCTCGCTCTGCAGTGTCCTTGGGAGGGACGGAAGCTCAGGACAAGCTGGAAAGGGGAACGTTCTGGGCGTCGGGGAAGCGGACCAGGGTCGTGGAAGACAGCTTGCGCAGCTGCCGTCTGACACCCCTGGCCCGGACCAGCACCTCTGGCACGGACAGCTCCCTGGTTGGGTAGGGGGTGGGGCCAGACCTCAGAGGCTTGCCTGTCTCAGATCCTGAAGAAGGCATTCCTATCCCTCCCCCCATCTCTAGCTGCAGCCCCCTAACCCCAGGAGGCGCCCTGGCCCGCGCTCGCCCCCCAGGGCCTCATGTCGGAACCACAGCCTGACCTGGAGCCGCCCCAACATGGGCTGTACATGCTCTTCCTGCTTGTGCTGGTCTTCTTCCTCATGGGCCTGGTAGGCTTCATGATCTGCCACGTGCTCAAGAAGAAAGGCTACCGCTGCCGCACCTCGAGGGGCTCGGAGCCTGACGACACCCAGCTCCAGCCCCGTGAGTGAACAGCCTAGAACCTGGCTCAGTCACCTTTCTCCCTGACCCTTCTCCCCACACCTCTTCCTGGTCAACAGACCCAGGCCAAATCCCAACCAAGCTTTCAGGAGGTCTAGTAATGCTTTCTTGAGTCTGCAAGAGCAAGTGGGTTGCCACCACCCCGAAAGCAGGGCTAGAGTAGGCAACATGGGTGGGAAGGGCCCACTGATGAGTCTTGGACTCCCATTGATTTCCCCATCTTTTCTGCCCTGGCCCTTGAAATGCTGTGTACAGCATGATGGCAATTTGCTAAAGGGGTTAGTCTTGAGCAAGAAGCCACAGAAGCCACCAGGTACTGCACCCCCAAAGCTGACTCATTTACTGCTTCCTTACCAACCTCTTTCATCCTTTAGCTGAGGATGATGACATGAATGAGGACACAGTAGAGAGGATTGTTCAATGCATCATCCAAAATGAAGGTGGGTGTATGCTGGCCCCTTGTTCCCCACCTCCTCAACTTTCTCTTGCCCCGGCCTTTGCCTCCACTGACCCCCTCTTTTCCTTCTCCCCTCAGCCAATGCTGAGGCCTTGAAGGAGATGCTGGGGGACAGTGAAGGAGAAGGGACAATGCAACTGTCCAGGTGAGCTGGGAACAAGGGCCAGCACGATTTAGCTTGCCTTGGAGAGTACCCTCTCCTCCAGCACATTCCTCTCCCAGTCTCCTTGCATGTTTGGGTTGACAGGGGAGAGAAAGGCTGGTTAACATATAGGAAGAAGGACGTTTTGTAGAAATCCTGAGACCTTCAAACCACATCTCTCCTCTGGATATCATCAAGCCTAACCTTCACCCCTTATGCCACTCCTCTGCATTAAGCATTGCCCGCTTTTTAGCCCCGGGAGGGAGAACACATGGTCACTAATATCTTCATATTGTGTTTATTAGATAAAGACAAGAAACGAATGGTGGGGCCTGGGGGAAGTGGGGCATCTGGGGTTTAAGGAGCACGCTGAAAGAACAGGAGCAAGTGGAACAGGAAGAAAACTGGGAATGTCACCCCTGGTCCCTTCCTCCCTACTGTCCAGTGTGGATGCCACCTCCAGCTTGCAGGACGGAGTCCCCTCCCATCATCACACAGTGCACCTGGGCTCCGCAGCCCCTTGCATCCACTGCAGCCGGAACAAGAGACCCCCACTTGTCCGTCAGGGACGCTCCAAGGAAGGAAAGGGTCGCCCCCGGCCTGGGGAGACCACTGTGTTCTCTGTGGGCAGGTGGGTATAGAGTGCCCCAGGGAAAGGGAGGTTGAGGTGGGGACCCCAACAGTCAGGCACCTGCCTCCAAAGGTAGGCCCTGGCTCTTTCTTTGTGGACTGTGAGCCACAGCAGAAGCCAGGCTGCACAATGTGCCCCACAATCTGGTCTCCCCTGCCCGAGGCCAGAGGGAAGTGCCTATCAAACCCAGGATGTCCCTGATAGGAGGGAAGGGCCAAGCAGCCTCTGAGTGGTGGTCCTAAGCCCCAGTGTTCCCTCCCCTCCCAGGTTCCGGGTGACACACATTGAGAAGCGCTATGGGCTGCATGAGCATCGTGATGGCTCCCCCACGGACAGGAGCTGGGGATCTGGTGGGGGGCAGGACCCAGGGGGTGGCCAGGGGTCTGGGGGAGGGCAGCCCAGGACAGGGATGCCTGCCATTGAGAGCCTTCCCCCTGAGAGGCCGCAGCCCCAGGCCCTTGCCAGCCCCCCAGTGCGGAATGGAGGACTCAGGGACAGCAGCCTAGTCCCTCGTGCACTTGAGAGGAGCCCTGGAGCCTCTGCAGAGTCGATGCTGGGGGCTGGAGGGAGGGGCCCAAGCCCAGGGCTGGCCAGTCAACAGGCAAATGGACAGCCAAGCAAACCGGACACCTCAGATCACCAGGTATGAAGACGTGGTGGGCTGCGGTGGGCTCAGCTCTTATTGCCCCTACTCTAGGGGGCACTGATATGACCCACCTCCTGTTCTCCCACTGTTGACCCCTCCTCTCTCTCTCAGGTGTCCCCACCACAGGGGGCAAGGGGTGTGTGAGGTGAGTCTGCCTGGGCCCCAGGTCAGATAATCTCATCCTCCCACCCCCTACTTTAAACTACCTAAGCCCATTGGTTCCCTGAACCCCCAAGCTAAACTGCAGGCTTAGCCTTTGGTACATATTCCTTGGTTTGGTGGTGGGGAGTGGGCTTGTGCTCCAGGGGATAGGGAAGGTCCTGCAGCCCCTGGGGAAAAGCGGGGACACAGCTTGAATAGGAGGCAACACTGTTACCCTTCCTCTCCTCCAAGCCTCCTCCTTCATTGTGCTGATGGACTACCAGCTGGCAGGGCCAGGGGGTGGGTGGGCATGAAGCCCCTCCTCTCCACTGGACAGCACTGCCCCCCAGCTGAGGGACCAGCCCTACTTCCACCTGGAGCTGCACGGTCTCAGGCTGGGGGACCTTGGGAGAAGTCCCACCTCCGGTCCTCAGTCTCTTCCCCTTCCCCTGCCTGCCAACAGGCCGCCTGACCTGCCTTCCCCATCACCTCACTCCATATGCTAGAGCGTGTGGCTGGGAGCAGGCCCCTGCCCTTGGTGGGCCCTTAAAGCAATAGCACCTTAGACCCCCTGCCCTCTTGGCACAAGAGGCCCAGGCCCTGGCTTGGGCTTTGTGCCCTTTATTCACTGTCAATAAATCCGCTCAGACCATTACAGCTGCTTCGCATACTGGCTCCAGCTCCTTCTGACAGGCCTGCCCCCATCCCAGCCCCCAACCCCAGTGGCTCTGGCATCTGGAGTGGTGTGATTCACAGAACCAGGGTGGAGACACAAATAAGCCAGAGCCACTCAAGACTTTGGGGGATGAATTCCAGTCCCAGAGATTTCAGGGTATTTCACCACCCTAGAGATGGGGTGGTAGCAGAAGACAAAGGCGTAGTTTCAGCCCTTAGAGATGGCTGGAGGATGATGGCAAAAAAGGAGTGGGTTCCAGCCCCAGAAATGGGGAGAGAAGAAGTTTCTACCCGTGAAGGTGAGAACGGAAATCAGGGAGATTCCAGCTTTTGGCTGTGTCGCTCTGGATCACTGTGGGGAGGGGTGGTCTCTGATAGCACGGAGATAGGGGCAGCAGCATCACTGGGGGAAAGTGATTCCCCCTGGCTTCAGGTGAGAGGATCTGGGTGGCCAGGATCCGGGGCTTTAGCTGGCGGGGGAGGCGGTGGACGCACCTGTAGGGAACACACAGTCAGTGCACCAGAGGCCTCCCTTGGGGATATCCCTGTCCATTCCCTCTGTCCTGCAGATAAAACAGGACAAGTTGGAGTGACCCCTCTCCAAACACTCTCCTCCAAGGGCGGGGCCCTTACCGGCCTGAGTCGAGGCGCCATCACGTCCAGGGGTCCAGGGCAGTCCAGGTCTTGGTCTGGAAATAAGAACCACAAGTCAGTCTTATGACTTTGTTTTGTTTGCTTCTGTATCTCCAGCACTTAGGATAGTGGCACTCTGTAAATATTTGTTGAATTAACAAATAGTCACTAACCTAGGTCATACTATCCATCAATCCATCCAACCTCAACACTTATTGAGCACCTGCTGTATAATCCGCCCTGCTAAAGGTACCCGGGGGCAGGAGGGATCCACACCGCCCCAACCCCTAATGGCTGCCAGGAACTGCATAATGAAACACCAACAGACACAATGAATGACTGAGTACTAAATCATTCATAGTGAACGACAGGTGCTGGAGAAGCGGGGTGCAGAAAACGCTCACAGGGATTCCAGGGTCGCGGTGGCGGGGGGGGGGGGGGGTGCAGTGAAGAAAGTGAAAGTACCTTTTAGAAAAGATGGTTTTAGGAAAGATGGATGAGGAAACAACAAGAACAAGGGAAAAAAAAAGAAAAGATGGATGAGGAAAATGATGCAAACCAGGTGTTTGCAGGATTCAAGAACACTAAGGGCAGAGGATGTGTATTGGGAAAACACTGTGGGAGAAACTGGCTAATTTTTAAAATAATAATAATGAGAAAACAGCTACTAATTGCATGCTTGCTATGTGCCCAGCACAACGCTGGGCACTCTATAGACGTCCCTTTAACTCTCACAACTCAGTGAGGGAGGGACCTTCCTCCTCACTCTGTAAAGGCCCAGACACGTTAAATCACACACTAGGAAGTCACAGAGCAGAGTTTGAACAGTGGGCCCAGCTCCAAAGCCCAAGCTCTTCTACCATCATGCTTCAGAGAGCCTGATGGAGGAGGTTCCTGAGGGCAGGCAGAGGGGCTGAGTGTAACCCAGGAGTTCCAGACTTCCTCCTTCTTCCTGTCTCTTACCCTCCCGGCGCCCCCAGCTCCTTCTACTCACCACCGGGCAGGACAGGTGCAGGCGACCCATCCAAGGCAGAGGTGGGTGCAGGAGGGGAGAAGCTGGGAGGGGAAGGGGATGGCAGCATCTGGGGATGAGGGGGCAAAGAGTTATTCCTGGCATGTGGGAAGGTTTCACCAGCTCTTCCTCCTATCCCATCTTCAGTTCCTGTCCCGTCACTCCCCAATCCAGAGAGGGACCAAATGCTTGTATCTGGGTGGAGCTTGTAGGTGATACACATTTCAACAGCCAATATATATTGACACTTAATATGTCCCGGGCATTTTGCTAGCACTTCGCATGCACTAATTCATTCAATCCTCACCAACACCCCATGAGGTAAGGATTTGATGATTCCTATGTCAGAGGTGAGACTCAGGTTAATCCATCTATCCAAAATCACAGAGCTAGTTAGTGACAAAGTCCTGGCTAGAACTCCTGACTCCTACTCCTATGCTCTTCTTGCTAGAACAACAGGTACCATATATCAAAGCACCTATGGGCCATTGTGCTAAGCGCTTTACTTCCATTATCTCTAATCAGGATAGTTAGCCTCCTGAAAGAGGTATTATTGTCCCCCTTTTACATGCATGTGAAAAAACAAGCTCAGAGAGGTCTAATCACTGCCTAAAGTAACAGAATAGGAATCTGAACTAAGATCCAGCTCTAAAGCAGGACAACCAAACGCTAATGAAGACTGCCTTGGTTTCCCTTTTCTCTGTGCCAAAGGAGATGGGGAGTCCCAAGCCACTATGGGGGGGAGGGGGCATTAAGACGAATATGGGAGGGTCACCCCCTGCCATGGGAGGGTCAACCCAGACGTGCCTGGGGACCCAGGGAAAAGGAAGCCTCACCTGTTCAGGGTCTGAGAGTTCAGATGGCCCTGGGGGGCCAAGTAGCTCCTCCACCAGCAGGGAGGGGAAGACCCCAACATGGCCCCCAAATTCTCCCCTCCAGAAGCCGTCATCCACTCCATCCTGGGCCCGGGGCAGCAGGCGGATAAGCGCCCCCTCGGGGAAGCTCAGTTCCTCTGCGCTCTGTCCCGTGTAGCTGTACAGGGCGCGGGCCAGGAACGCTGCCGAAGCCCAGGAGAGATGGTGAGGGGAAGAGGCGGGCAGCAGTGCCCCCAGACCAGGGCCACAATCACTCAGTAACTCTTCTCCCTTTCTTACCTGTGGGCTCTGCCCCCGAAGGATTGTCGCTGTCATGGCTGCTCTCAGGGAAGGAGAGGTCCGGGAAGTTGAGATACCGCTCAGGGACAAAGCCTACCTCACCGTGCTGGTTCCGAGCCTGCTCACCCAGCAACGTGAACAGAAAGCAGGCTTGCCTCAGCAGTCCACGGCCCTGGCCCTCCTCCACTCAGGCTTCCAGCTGTGCCTGGCTGGGTCTTTACGGGCCACAGAGAAGTCACTCCCACTGCCCCCTTGCCAAGGTCAGAGCCCCGGGTCCATACCCACCTTGACCCATTCGTCGGCATCTCCCTCCTCTATAACCTCCAGCCACTCGCCCTCTGTGATGGTCAGCTCGTCCTCATGTCCTGCCTGGGCCCCACAAAGAAGGATTCAGGACTGGCTGTTCCCCATCCCTGCCTGTCTGAGGTCCCCACCTCCATTCACACCTGATAGCCAAACACCACATGGACAGGGCAGGGGAGGGGCCTGGTGGCTAGGGCTGGGGGGGCGGGCTCCTCAAAGAGCTCCCCAGTCTCCTCACATTCCTCAAAGTCAGAGAGCTCAGCATCCTCAGCCTGGGGGAACAGAGAACAGACATCGTTGTGAGGCCCAGGCTCAAGTACCCACTATATCTCTCACTCCTCCATTCTACCTTTTTTTTTTTTTTTAACATCTTTATTGGAGTATAATTGCTTTACAATGTTGTGTTAGTTTCTGCTGTATGACAAAGTGAATCAGCTACATGTATACATATATCCCCATATCCCCTCGCTCTTGTGCCTCCCTCCCACCCCATCCTACCCTTAACACTGTGGATCCTCCTCCAAGGTAGTACCACCCATCCGTTCACCCTGGGTCACAGGCAGAACCACCACAAAGCAAGATAACACGAACAATAATCACAGAGTTACAGTATTGAGCGCTTATTTGTGCCCAGCACAATGCTAAGTATCTTATGTACATTGTCTTGTTTAAACTTCTTAATAACCCAGTGTTATTTTGCGAAACTATTAACCTCATTTTACTTAATGGGAAACTGAGGCTCAGAAAGGCTAAGTCACTTTCCAAGATCACACAGCTAGTAAGTGGACTGGCTGGTACTCAAACTGCTTATAGTCTGCTTTGCTCTCAGGACCTTTCATAACCACTATCCTATACTCCATAATACAAGTTCATTGAGAGCTCTCTCTGTTACAAACTGTGCCAAGAGTCATACTCAAGTGATTTCATTTAAGCCTCACAACAATGCTCTGAGTCAGTTACTAGTGTGATTCCCACTTTATAAGCTCTGCTTTCCACTGGGGCTCTTTACCCTCCTGGGTGTGTATGGGTAGGGAGTGGAGGGAGCTCACCGTGGGAGAGAGGTCCCTCTGGGACAGCCGGGCCTCGCTGAGCCGTCGCTCCTGCTCCACCTCATCCTGGGCCTGGGTCATGGCTGGCTTCAGCCAGTGCTGCACATCCAGGCCAGCCCCCTGCAGCAGGGCCAGCCGGGCAGCCCCCTTCACCTGGCTCACCTGACACAGGGAAGAGGGGGTCAGTCAAGGCTGTGGCTGGGCCTGCCCTTGGGAGGTGAGTGGAGCCTCCTCCCCAGATATGTCCACCCTCTACCTCCTGCTTCCAGTCTCCCCACCGTCAGATAAAGGAGTGGAGGAGGGTGTTGCCGGAGGAGGTGCGATCTCAGTGGCTCTGACCCCAGGGCTGTGCCTCACCTGTGCCCGCCGGACGCTCTCCCTCACTTCCTGCAGCCGCTGTTCTATGCCTGGAGCCTCCCGCTCTGAAGCCTGCTGCCGCCTCTGCTCCAGCCGCTGCAGCACCTGGTTGGGGACGCAGAGGACAGGAGTGGGTGGAGATACTATGGGGCACAACTTACTAATAACCTGGTAGTTTCCTAGTTGTTTCACATGCATTATGTCATCTCATCTTCCCTGTGATGTGGGTGCTATCATTAGCCCCACTTTAATGATGAGGAAACTCAGGTCCAGAGAGCTTAAGTCACCCCCTTGCTCAGGGTTACATAACTAGGAAGCAACAGAGCAAGATTTGAGTCCAGGTGAGTCTAGTCCCAAAGGTTATGCTCTTAAATTACTGTACCATGCTGTCAACTTAAATTAGCCTTCCCTCCCCTCCTGCCTGCAGCCCCATGACATCCCCAGTGACGCCGGGCTCCCCATCTCTCAGCTCTTCTTGCCCACCCGCAACACCTGCACCCCCACCTCACCCGCTGCCCATGGTTCTGGATCTTGTAGTCTCGGGCAGCTCGGCTGGTCCAGCGTTGAACTTCTTTCTCCAGGCCACTCTGCCCGGCCACACATCCTGCGCCCTGCTCCAGCTCCAGGACACACACCTGAATGAATGGGGAGCTGTGAGGATGACCTGATGCTGCTCCTTCTCTATTCCCCCTCCCTCCACTTCCCTCCTTTTCTTCTTCCCTGTCTCCTGACCTCCAGGGTCAGGGACAAATAGCTGGGAGCACACACCTATGACTGTGGACACAGGTGTGCATTCACGTGGACACACAGAGAGTCCCAGAAGTGGGATCCGGGTTGAGGGACAGAGGTAGAATGAAGAAGATAGTGCAGTGAAGGGACAGAAGGGTGGGAGGAAGTGTGTTAATTTGTGTCCTGGTGGGAGGGAGGTGAACTGGGGTTCTGAAACCCTCTCTCCATGGTTTAATAGTCTCTAAGTTAAAACCAGGACAAGGATAATGGGGGAGAGGCCTACACCACAGTCCCCTTTCCAAGTGGCCTGGTTCCACCTAGCAGAGAGGTCTCACCTGATCATTCCCTGCTGGCTGAAACTGCTGAGGTGGGGTGGGGGAAAATACTCCGGGCTCCTGAAGAAAAAGCTCCAGATCCTGCTCCCAGCTTACCTGGGAGTTGGAAAAAATCAAAGTCGGCCACTCACTGGCTCCCTCACCAAGCCTGTCCCCAGCCCTTCTTGGTAGAGAGAGGACAAGGTGAGAAGGAAAGGGGCAGACACGCAGTGGTGGAGGGGGCGCTGTACTGGGAGAGAAGGGTAAAGAGGATCTCTGGGGAGCTTACCTGGGAGGTCGCCTGCCCCCCACGGTGGGCATGCTCCAGAGCCATCTCTGCAGCTTCCAGCTCAGTGCGGCTCAGTGAAGTCAGCGGGTCCCTCAGGTGTTCCAACAGCTCGCTGACCAGGGCCTGGAGAGAACCCCAAGATGCTGACACCACCCTTCCCCCAAGCAGGCTCTCTGTCCAGGTTTGAATGGGTGATGCGTATGAGGTATGGGAAACTGAGAAGGAATAAGACATTATTATTGCTTCTAATAATAGGCCCTCATGTGTGCACAGCACTTAACAGTTTAAAAAGCACTTTCACATTCATTCTCTCCCTTGAGCCCCATTAGTCTTATAAAGTAGGCAGAGCAGGGGTTAGTCCTGATGAAGAAACTGGGGTTCAGAGGGGTAAGCGTTCTGCACAATGTCATGAAGCCAGCTAGAAGCAGAAGCGGAACCCAGGTATGTATCTTCTGCCCACTCTAAGCAGGCTAGGTCCCCAGCCCCACCCAGCCTGATGGTGGTGGGAAGCAGGGAGACGCCCTCCCTGCTGAGAGGCAGGGGTATCTAGGCTGAGACTGGCCTTGAGCACGGTCGGCAGTTCTTCCTGGTAGTAGTGGTCAAGGTGGGCATTGGTGGCCACCAAGTTGAGCAAGTACTCATTGCGGGCCGCTCTCAGCTGCTGGGAGTACTGGGCCGACTGGGCAGACAGCTAGGAGAGGAACATAGGTGTCAACTGGGAGCCCTGGACCCTTGGGGTCCTTCCACAGCCAACGCAGATCCAGAATGGATTCTCACATTACTGAGATAACTGGCAAACCACACTAAAATTTTTACATACTCACAATTCCTGCTCAAAATCCTCTAGTGGCAACTGCATACATTTAGGATAAAATCCCAACTGCTCCTTACCGTGGTCTACCAGGTCCAACATGAGCTGGCCCCAGCACCCTCTCTGAGTCTTTCCACAGTGCTCGTCCCCTTGCTCACAGTGCTCCAGCCACACTGGCCTTCTCTCAGTTCCTCGAGCCTACAAAGTTATTCCCACCTCAGAGCCTTTGCACTCACCATTGCCTCTCCCTGGAATGTTCTTCCCCTACATCTCTGCATGGCTGGCTCCTTCTTGACACTCAGGCCACCTGTTCAGAGAGGCTTTCCCTCTAAATTACACTCCCCTGTTATGCTTTATCGTATCACCTTCTTTTCATTTATTCTGAGTCTTTGTTTATTTACTATCTGTCTCCCCTAACCAGGCTGTGGAGGCAGGAGCTCTGCTGGTAGTGTTCCCCACCATATCCCCAGTGTTTCAAACAGTGCCAAGTACATAGAAGTCCTCAATAACTGCATATTAAAGGAATGAAAAACAAAGGTACTATTTCCATTTTATAGATGAAGAAAATGAGGCTCAGAGAGATCAAGTTTACCAAGGTCATGCACCAAGGAAGTAGGGTAGCCTGGATTCATCCAGTCTCTCTGACTTATGCCCCCAGGTTCCAAACCACTAGACTAATCTGCCCACCTCTCCCTGCCCCCACTCATGCCCACATCCTCTGAACCTTGGTGCTGAGTTTCTGGAGACTGGTCCGAGTGTGGAAGAGGCCATGGTCACTTCGGTTAAGCCTGTGCAGGCAAGGGAGAGGAGCGGAGGTCAGGCCTAGCCATGGCACCTTGGCTCCATCCCCCGACACCACAGGCTTCCTAACTCCCCATGACCCCACCTGGCCTGGACATCAGCCGCCTTCTCCTGTGCCAAGGCCCACACCCGTTCACGCTGCCCATACAGCTTTCGACTTCGGCTCAGCTCCCGGACAGACTGTAGCACCTCGGCCTGCGCCCTCTGGAGGTTCTCTGCTCCCTAGGGGCATGGACACACAAGTCCTGATCCAGATCACCTCCATCCCCGAGTCAGCCCTTCCTTCACCCCATCCACTGAGCCATACCTTCCTAAGCACCTGCTCCTTAGCGCTCCGCCCTGTGCCTCCTGCCAGGTCACGGTATCGGTCAGATGCCTGGAGCCGGGCTTGGCCCCCAGCCATGGTGGCATCCAGCAGGCAGCGCCAGGCACCAAACACCATCCTGCCTCTCCCCAGAGAAAGTCTGCATTGAGGAGGGGAGCACTCCAAAGCTTCATGAGATGCGCCCCCCCCCCCCAACACCACAGGAGACAGACTGCTTTCCCATCCCCCTCGTCTGGGAGCCCATCAATCGATCAGCCATTAGCTCGGCCACAAGGATCACTTATGCCCTCCGCCCCCATCCAGTGTCCTTGCTGGGTCAGCTGCTCTCCCGCTGCTGTGTCAGCTCTACCTGCCGCTCACGTGCCCTCCTCATAGGTTCCTGGGGTTGAGCTCCTCATCCCTTCTTGGCTCCCTGGCCTCCCCACCACCCCACCATGGGACCCACCTGCTGTCCATCTCCCCACTCCGGTGTCCTTCCCTCTTCAGAAATGGCCCAGCCAGTTTCTGGAGTGCCTGGTGGGAAAGTCATCACAGACCCAGTTCCCTTTCAAAGACTCTCCCCACTTGGGAGAGTGTATGATCAGAGTATAATAATGCCACCCACTTTGCTAAGTGCTTTACATGCATTAACTTATTCCGTCCTTACAACAACCTTGCGTGAAAGTACAGTTATTATTATTCCCATTTTACAGAGAAAGAAATTGAGGCCAAGAAAGGTTAAGTAACTTGTCCAAGGTCACACAGCTAAAAAGTACTACAGCAGGGATTTGACACAAATTTGCCTGGTTCTAGGCATTTGCTCTTGACCAGGACAGGAGTATGTGTGGAGGCACATTGCTGGTAGTGTAAAGGAGGCTAGAACAAAAGGGAAGGTCCAGAGAAAGGAGTCCCATACCTGCCCATACTCCCGTTCAATGGCTGCCCTCTGCTTGCTGTAGGATCTGTGGAGATTAGGGGGGTGGTGTGGTGTTACTGTTTGGTTCGTTTCTCCCACCCTCGACCCTCTCCTTAGCCTGGGCAGGAGGGAGAGGGGAGCCAGGCCTGGAGTGTGACTATACCAGGAGGGCCTGAGACTGAAGAGAGAGTCCTTGAGATCACCTCGGGCAGCCGCAGCAAAGGACAACCTCACCTCAGTGCTCAGAGCCTCAGCAGTATCTTCCCCACCCCTGGAGAACCATCTGTGAGCTTGGAGGTGAGGACTGATGGGGGTCAGCTGAGTACAGTGTGTGCCAGCCTTCCAACAGGTCTGGAAGAGGGAGGGGGGATTCTGTCCTAAGCTTGATTGTGGGTGTGGAGGGGGCGGTGTGGAGTGAAGGGGTTTGAGGGAGGGTCCCTGTGTGTTTATGTGTGTTGGGGTGCGCGGAAGGATAATTCGTATCCGGCATCTGGAGAGGGAGGCCTAGGATGACGGCCTTGAATGGGCAGGTTGGAGAGCTCTTCACCCCCGCCCACCCCGACAGCTGTAGTATGTTGGAGAAGAGGCGGAGCGTGTGACAGAGAAAGTCGGGGTACGTGGAGGGGGTCAGGGCTACCTGATATCCTCCAGTAGGTCCGCCTCTCTCTGCTGCCGGGTCTGAAGGATGCTCAGCTGCTCCAGGAAGCGAAGCTTCACCTCCTGGGATGGCTTCACCTGTGTGGGTAAGAAGAGGATGAAGACCCCTGGCGCAGGGACCTGAAAAACACTCCGCGCAGGCAGCGGTGAGGGGGCGGGGCCAGGGAGGAGCTGGGCTGTTTCCTCGGTTACTTCTGGGTTGGCTCTTGAACCCCTTCCTACTCTTCGTCCCCCACCGCAGGTCTGGTGCCCCTTTGGGCCGCATCACTCCCCCAGCCCGCCAGGAGTCCCCGTCCCCAGGCCAAGCTCACTTTTCGGGGCGGCGGCTGCATCTCCGCTCCGGCCCAGGCAGCAACTCGACTCCGGAACTCGAGGAAGCCCCGCCCACAGATAAGCCCCGCCCAGGACCTGGCCCAGCTCCGCCCTCGCCCCGCCCACGCCTGATCAGTCTCTTCGCTGGGCCGCGAAGCGCCAAGAGCGGCAGGAACTAAACCTCTGTTACTGCTGAGAATACCCCGGAAAGGGTCCGCGCCGCCCTGTGGACGCCGCGTCCGCTGGGCTGTAGGGGGAACCCCAGGTTTCTGTGTCAAGACGCCTGGGTTCTATTTCTGGTGGAGAGCTGCTGACTTAGTAATTATTTCTAATCATTCGTTTACATATGCAGATCTCCAATCCCGACGCGACGGGTGAAGGATGGTGAGGAACTCAATCTGTAACCAGGGAAACTGAATCACTGGATGCCTGAGCGCAGATGCGTGTGATGAGAGAAACAGGGCTGATCTCAGACCTTTTCCCAATTCCCACTGAACTGGAAAAGCCGGCGTGAGTGAGGGTGAGAAAGACGCCTGGAGCCAGGAAGGAACCAGTACCAGAGGAAAAGACAGGGCCAATGGAAACGAAACCAGCGAGTGGGCGTGAGCTGGGAGATGAGAGTGGGGACTTGCAACCCAGAAAGCCCCTATCGCCTTTAGGGCCTGCCCTTAAGGTTCTGCACCCCAGGACATACCCCCTATCCCCGCCCTGGCACTGCTTTCTGAGGATGTGCACACACACTTTCCTCATCCTCCTCACCTATCCATGGCCCACACCTCCTCAACACACCCCCAACTTGGAAAAGGCAGATATCTGTGGCCCAAACTCCAGATTCACATTTCCAACAGCTCACCTGACACCACTACTTTATCTAAATAGGTACCTCAAACTTTCAAACGGCTCCTTCTACCTGATCCTTCCCCAGTCACCTCCCCCAGGTAACATACTAAATGGAACCATTCTCCATCCAGTTAGGAGAGTCAGAAAGCCAGAGTCTATGTACCCTTCCTCCTACCCCCACCTTCCATCCATCAGCAAGTCCTATAGGTTCTATCTCCCACTGATCAACTTCCCTCAATTTCCAGAACCACCAACCTGGTCCAAGCCCCCATTATCAGTCTCCTGGTCTGATATCTGGCCTCCTTGCTTCCAGTCTTCCCCCTACAACCCATTGTTCAGAAAACAGCCAGAGTGATCGATCTTTTTTTTAAAAGGAAGCAAAATCTCATCCCTCTCTTCCCTAAGACTCCTCAATTGCTTCAGAATAAAATCATGGCCTACAAGGCTGTTCATCATTGGGTCCCTGCCAGTCTTTCCCCCTTCAGCCCATACTCTTCTCCAGCTCCCCACTCACTGTGCTGCAGCCACTCCAGCCTCCTTGCTCTTCCCCCAACATGCCAACTCCCTTCCCGCTGCAGAGCCTTCATGCCTACTGCCTTCCCTTTCCTTCTGGAGTGCTCCTTCTCCCAGCACTCCACATGCCTGGCTTCTTACCTTTACATTTCAGCTCTTCACAGAGGCTTTCCCCTTCCACCCAGCCCAAATGTCACCTCCACAGGCACATCACTTTGGTTTAGTTTCTTCACAGCCCTGACTTTGTTTGTGTGCGCATTTTCTGTTCCCCTTAAAGCAAGGACCCCCATCTCTTTCGTTCACACTATATCCTCAATAGCTGGCACCAATTAGGTGTTCAATATATATCTGTTGAATAATTGAATGAATGAATGAATGAAGTAAAAAATGGCAGTCTTTTTGTTCCAAGGTTTATTAACAGTGACCCATCCTTTTTGGCTCCTCTTTGCCCCAGTTCCCAGCCCTAATCAACCTCCCCACTCTGGGGCTTCACTGTAGTCTCTGAATGTTGAAGGTGGGGTAGGATAAACTTGGAGATCATTCAAATCTGTGCCTTCCAAATCTTTTTTTTGTTAATGCATAAAACCATTCTTTTCAAACCCAAAATCTCTCACAGAACCCCTACATATCAAATACATAAAGCAGAAGTTGACCTTCTCGAGGGAAACTATGTGGGGCTTACAGCTCTGAGAAACAGTTTGAGATTCACCATTCTCCTTATTTCAGTTACTTCATGGTACAGGTAAGTCAGCGGAGGCCCAGAGAGGCACCATGACCTGCCTCTCTCTGAGCAGGACGCAGCCTTGGGAGCTCTCGGCCCCGTGCTCCTTCCACAGCACCGTACTGGATTCTAGAGTCTTATCAACCAGGGCAAAGGATGCTCCCAGCAGTGTCTGCCATGGGGAGAGCTTGGGTCTTTGGTTACCTACCCCTCAGACTGCTGGTCCCAGGGTCATGTGAGGGGCTGGCTGGGCGGTGAACTGGAAGTGCAGGGAGCTTGGGTGGGGAAGCCAGGTGTCTGTGTCAGAAGGCCACTGGGGCTCGGGGGCTGGGGGCTGGAGGGCTGAGAGGGGCTGCCCAGGCCTACGGTGGTCTCTCCTTTCCTCAGGATGAGGCTGCTGAGCTCCTGGAGCAGCTGCTCCTCCAGGGACCCATGTGACTGGGGGCTGCTCTTTGAAGGGGGCCCCGGAGGGGGCTCAGGTGGTCTCTCCTCCCAGCCCAGGGGGCCTGCTTTGGACAGAGGAGATTGATCAAAGGACCTCTGGCTGGCCAGTGGGGTCTCTGGCTTGGCTGTCCACTCCGGTGTGATGGAGAAGGAGGTGGAGGTGTCTTCGGTCAGCTCGGGGAAGGCCCCCACTTCCTCATACACCGGCTCCTCGTACACAGGCTCCTCCAGTTCCTCTTGCTCCTCCACAGACCCCTGGGATGACTTCATTGGCTGGATGGGAATGGGGTAACCAGAGGCAGGCACAGAGTTAGAGTTACCAGATTATTAATCGCTAACATTTATTGAGCTCTTCCTCTTTACCAGATGCTGCAAAATACTTTGCATGTATGATGTCAAAAACAACCCTGTATGATGGTTACACTGCAGGTGAGTGAGCTGAGGTAAAATAGGGGCCAGACACTTGAGACACAGAGGGGTTAAATAAGTTGCCCAAGATCACACAGTTAAGTAAAAGGTGGTGCTGGGGCTTGAACCCAGGTCTGTCTGACTCCAAAATGCATTCACTTAAGCACTTCCCTTCTATTTCTCAGATCCTGTGACCACTTCCCCCTTTCCTCACCGCATCCTACCATCCCTTGTTTTCCTCATTCCTTTTGGTCCCAATACACTCTCTCTCTCACACACACACATACACACTCAATGATGGTCTGCATCAGGACAAATACAGAGAGCACACCGGCTCAGGCAGCACAGAGGAACACAGGGTTGACAGGCACACAGCGGGAGCAGGCACAGTACTCACAAAAAACATGGACAGGGTCCTCCGGTTGTGAAGTCGCCGCTGGGCACAGGTGGGGTGGGGAGGCAGGGAGAGAGAGACACAGAGACACAGTGAGGCCCGGCAACAGGAGGCAGGGGTAGAGACTGGGGCACAGAGAAGGCAGAGGGGGCACCAGGTTGGCAGGCACGCCACTCCTTCCTGCAGTATGGCAAGGGTGTGAGCAGGGACCCGGAGTGGTTGGGGCAGGCTAGGGGGACCTCACCAGGGTCTGATTGGCAGAGAGGAGGGTGGCCCCACTGTCATCCCCACGGATGGGCAGCAAAGGCATGGTGCCAAACTTCTGACGGGCGAGGTCAGAGGAGGAACGGCGTCGTAAGACCACCGGCTGCTGGTCATCGTGCTGGAGAGAGGGTGAGGGGGTGGCACTGGTGGGCATGGGAGGTGCTGAGGGTTAGTGCTGAGCCCACAGACCTACCCCACAGCTCTCTCCTTCCCCTCACCTGGGCTTTGAGGATGCTGGTGGCCCAGTCCCACATCTCATCCTCGTCTGTGCAGGACAGGTAGCTGGGGGTGATCAGAGGGGAATCAGCAGGAGGGGAAGGGGTCACAACTAGAGGGATGGAAGATAGAAAAAGCGAGGAGGTAGAGGACAGGGAGCCTGACGGGGCCACAGGAGAAGCCAGGCTGGGAGGTACTCACAGGTGCATCTTCTCCAGGATCAGCGTGAAGCCCCACCTGAGAGGCAAAGGAGGACAGTGATGGGTGATCGGAAAGGCCAGAAGGGTGGCAGCAGGAAGGCTCTAGAAGTGTGGACTGGGGAAAAAAACTCACGGGGTGGGAGGCTTGAACTTCTTGCGGATTCCCAGGTAGACCTTGGCACCTTCCAAAGGCCACTCCCGTTCTGGTTTAGAGCTCTGACAACATGAAGGCAGTCAGTGAGGTTGAGAGGTGAGAGAGAAGGATCGTGGTTAAGGAGGTCAAGAAGTCATGGAAGCACTGGGGTTGTGTGAGGTCAAAGGGTCACAGAAGTCAAAGGGCCAGGGAAGCAATGAGATTGATGAGAACATGGGCTGTGGAGTGACAGGGTCAGTGCAGTCAGGGCTCCTCCCACACGGCCACCCAGCATCCCTCCCTGCTCGCCCAGGGCCCACCTTCTTCTCCTTGAGCAGCAGCAGGCAGCGGCCACGCAGCAGAAAGAATCTCTCCTGGAAGCGGTTTCCCAGCAAGCGGGGCGGTTCTTCCCGACACCGCAACAGGCCCACCCGTGGGCTCTCACGCCGGATACCTGGGCACAGATGGGCAGGGCTAGGTGGAGGGTCCCTGGAAGAGGCCTGGGAGGTGCTGGGCTGAAGCAGGAGGCTCACCTGTGAAGAGGCAGCCGGCATGGGCCAGGGAGACTTTTCTCAAGAGCAGGGAGGCCGAGCAGGGCTCTGGGAGCTGGCACCATTGTAGGGCCTGCTCTAGGACCCTTTCCTTGGGGTGCAGTGGCCGCTCTAAGGGGCAAGATGAGGGTAGGTATCAACCAGATATCGATCCACAGCCTGGAGCCCCCACCTCCTCGCCCACCAGTCACTCATTCATTCATTCGTCCATTCCACCATCCAGCCACAGACATTATTTAGCACTGACTGTGCCAGGTGCTGGGCTGCCCTGGGGATACAGTGGGGAGCATGAAACACATGGCCTGCCTTCACAAAGCCCACAGCCTGGCGAGGGAGCAGAGAATAACAGATAAGCAAATGAGGTAACTGAAGACAAACCATTATTCTGAAAGAAGCAATAAGAAGCTGAGAGAGAGTAACAGGGCAGCTACTGAGATAGGGTGACCAGGCAAAACCTTTCAGAGGAGGCATGTGAAGATGAGACTCAGAGGCCCTAAGGATTGGGAAGAACAAGCCATGCTGAGATGGGGGGAAGAAGACTTCAGGCGTGACAAAATGCAACACCAAAGGGCCTGAGTTAGGAAAGATGTGCTTGAGGAACTAAACGGTCAGTGTGGCTCAATCAAACAGAACACGTTACGTGAGACAAGGTCTGAGAAATAAGCGAGGGCCAGACATTCAGGGTCTTGTGGGCTATAATAAGGGGTTTGAATTTTATTTTAAGTTCAATGGGAAGCCACTGGAAGGGTTTAACCATGCGAATAGCATGATGATTTATGCTTGAAATGCTCACTGACTGCTGCATGGAAAATGGATTGTTGCGGGGCGAGAAGGGAACACTGGCCAGCTATGCCCTTTCCCGGGCTGTACATTTTAGTGGTTAATGTTGGGGAGCAGAAAGATCATGGTGACTTCAACTAGGTTGGTGGTAACAATGGAGATGGAGAGGTGATAGATTCGAAAAGACTCAAGAGGTCTAGTTTGCCAGTGGGTATGAAGATGAAGGAAAGGAAGGAGTCCCAGAGGACTCCGAAGTGTCTGGCCTTGATAACTGCGTGAATGCTGGTGCACTGACTGAGTTAGGGAAACTAGGAAATGGCTTGGGCGTTTTCTTAGGGGAGGGGACTGGGAATTGAGTTTGGTCTTAGACTTTTTTTTTTTATGGCTGTGCCATGCGGCTTGTGGGATCTCAGTTCCCCAACCAGGGATCGAATCCGCAGCACCTCCAGTGGAGGCGTGGAGTCTTAACCACTGGACTGCCAGGGAAGTCCTGGTCTTAGACGTTTTAAATGTGAGATGCTATAAGATGTACAAGTGGATGTGTCAAGTAGCCAGCTGGATATGTGAGTCCGGAGCTCAGAGGAGAGGTTTGGGTCACACATAAACATTTGGGGGCCAGCTTATTAATGGCATTTAGAGCCATGGGGATGGATGAGCTCATCCAAGGAAAAAATGTAGATAGAGAAAGGAAGAGGGTTGAGAACTGAGCCCTGGGTGCCTCCAGCATTTGGAGTCTGGGCAAAGGAGAAAGAGAAGCCTCCTTTGAGGTGGAAGGGAAACCAAGGTTTTGTGGGGTCCATGAAAGCCAAGAGAGCAGAGAGGACTGAGAAAGAGCAAGTGGACAACTGCATATCTGGTAACACAGAAGTCTTGGTGACTTTCACCCCGTACCACACGTGCACGCGCACACGCACGGTCATACTCACCAAGCTCCCCACGCTCTCGAATCTCAAACGTCACCCACAAGTCCATCCCGGCTGCCGTCCCCCGAATCTCCAGTACCTGGTTAGTCAGCTCCTCGGCAGTCAGTGTCGGGGACACCTGGGGTCAGGGCAAGAGCAGAGGACCCGTGCCGGTCAGGCCATTGCCCCTGCCCCCCACCATCCTCTCATCTCCCCTCCTGTCCCCTCAGGACTGACCTTCAGGGTGACACAGTTGTCTGGGAGCTGCTGCTCTATAAAAACCTCCATGATGAGGTCTCCAGCCTGGGACAGCTGAGGGGAGGGGTAAAGAAATCAGGAGGACCCAGACGGTGCAAAGAATCAAGGTCAGAGGGCTCCTCAGGTTGCCTCATGAGTGCTTCCCCACCCCACAGACGCCTCCTCCCAACCCTCATTCCAAACATCGCTCAGGTCCTTCAAAGAGAAAAAACTCCAGGCATGGCGGAACTGTGTACAGAGCTTCCCAAGGCAGTGCAGTTGTGCTTGGGAAGACAGGTTTGGAGTCAGACTGTCTGGGTTCCAACTCTGCCACTTGCTACAGTACAACCTTGAATAAGTGACCCTCCAAACCTCAGTTTCTTTGAAAAAATGGGACTACCTACCTCCTGGAGTTGGGTGATGCTCAAGTGAGATTACAGGTGCTTGGAATATAATTAGTCCTCAGCTGTTTGCTACTGTATTTGTTATTATTCTCACCTCTTTGTCTAACTTAGCTAACCCTTCCTTGGATCTCTTACACATGAAACTGAAGTGCTCCTGCCACCCTTTTGTAAAGAATCCTCATGGTGGAATAAATGGAGCAAATCCTAAACCAAACCCCCTCCCCAAAGCACTCCTCTCCTTGGGTTTCCTGTGTCCCAAAGAGCTGAGGGCCAGTGTCCAGAAGCAGAAGGTCACCTTCCTATCCTGATGTCCCCTCCTGGCCCACTCGGGAATCTAGGGTCAGGACAAGTTACCTGCACATCCTTCCAAGTGGTGATAAGACTGACCTCCAAGTCAATCTGAGCTACCTGGTCAGGGTCGATCTGTGGAAGAGCCAAAAGGGTGTGTGTGTGTGTGTGTGTGTGTGTGTGTGTGTGTGTGTGTGTGTGCATTGGGGGGGGGGGTGGGCTGCCGGGAAAGGAGGGAAGCAGGGAGAGATGTGCAAGACCGGAGCACCTGTAGGAGAGGGTTAGAGGCCAGAAGAGCTAAGAACCAATGGGGCAAGGATGTTAGGAGCATGGTTACAGGAGATTGGGGCCCAGGGCTCTGGGAGGTGGTTCCTGATGCGGAAGGCCTTCAGAGGGCTAGGCTGGGCCTTTGTTAGGGTAAGCAGGATCCAGAGTCCAGGAAGAGGGACTGTAGGTCAGGGGTTGGGAAAGCTTACATCAAACACAGAGATGTAGCCGTCGATGAGTTCCTGCAGCACCCGCACCTCGTGCTCCCCCCGCCCATCCGTCTGGAACACGCTGGGTGCAAATAGCAGGGCCAGGTTCCGCGTGCACATCTGGTTTAGAGCGGCACACTTTTGCACCCTGCAGAGGGGTGTGAGGGTCATGAGGAATGCGGTGAGCTTCCGCTCACTCGTTCATCGACCCCTCCCTTCATTCAGCAAACGGTTATTGAGTCTCTACTGTATGCCAGGCCCTGAGCTAAGCACTTGGGATACGGCAGTGAGTTAGACAAAATCCTGGCTCTAAGAGCTCCCGGTCTAGGGGAGAGACAGACTTATAAATAGGGGTCAGCAAACTTTTTATGTAAGGGGACAGAGAGTAAATATTTTAGGCTTTCAGGCTATACAGTCTGCTGTGTAGGGTGAAAGGAACCATTGAAAATATATAAATGAATGGGCATGACTTTATATTTTATGTACAAAACTTTATTTACAAAAACAAGTAA
Source organism: Eubalaena glacialis (assembly GCF_028564815.1). Lineage (NCBI taxonomy): Eukaryota > Metazoa > Chordata > Mammalia > Artiodactyla > Balaenidae > Eubalaena > Eubalaena glacialis. The sequence goes on from NC_083719.1 coordinate 119,171,592, forward strand.
TGGGCTGGATCTGGCCCATAGGCCATAGTTGTCCAGTCCCTGTGATATAGTGTAATCAGTACAACAGAGCTGAGGCTCACTCCGGAATCATTTAAAATTCTGTCTCCCCAATAGACTGGTAAAGGTAAATGTGCATCTTATTCTTCTTTGTGTCTTCAACATCTAATCTTTGCCTGGCATAGAATAATAAATAAAACAAAATAATACTGATTGCTCACATTTCTGAATGCTTACTACATACATGCCAGGTGCTGTAGTAAGAAGTTTACAAGGATCATCTCATTTAAGTCTCGTATAACTTATGAGGTGGATACTATTCCTTATACCATCTTCCTGTTACAAATGAGGAAACCGAGGCTCAGAGACAGCAAATAACTTCTCTAAAGCCACACGCTAGGGAATTCCCTGGCGGTCCAGTGGTTAGGACTCTGAGCTTTCACCGCCAAGGGCCCGGGTTCAGTCCCTGGTTGGGGAACTAAAATCCCGCAGGCCGCGCAGTGTGGCCAAAATACATAAAAAAATAAAGTCATGCGCTAGAATAGTGAAGCCGGATTAAGGCCTAGGTCTGTCTGACTCCAAAGTCCACGCTGTGAACCTTTATGTTGTGACACCTTCGCTTAACAATTATCTGGGGGATGAATATGTGAATGTAAGCCAGGGGGTTGGACAGAGGTGATGAAGGGTCAGGGAGGAAGCCTGCAGGGGGTCTGGCTGTACTGACCGATAGAGATGCCCAATGAGGGTGGCCAGCGTGCGGCGGTTGACCCGTGGCAGGCAGCCAATCACTTCTTTGTATTTCTCCAGGCGCTGGTTCTTCTGGGGCAGCTCTGGGGATGAGATGGGGAAGGGTTGGAGAGGGTCAGGGAAGGAAGAGTAGAGGAACTTTTAGAGAAACAAACCAAGGATGGATGTGTTTCTGCCCCCTTCCCACCTTGCCTTGAGCTGAGTCCCTGGGTGATCTTCCAGTGGGGGAATATTGGGGAGGGGGGCCACCGAATCCCACAAGGGAGGCTCAGGGATTCTGGTGGGGTGGGTGGAGTTCCTGGCTGGGTCTTGGTTGTCGGTGAGGAGTTCTTAGGGATCTTGGGAGCACCTACCGGCAGCCTCCCTCCAGCGAGGCAGCAACCGAGCAGAGGTCACAGGGTCATCAAGCTCTCGAAAGAAGCGTTTGAGTGTGTCGGTGACATCCTCCACAAAGTGCTCCCCTGGTCGGAGCTTCACTGACCGGGCATCCCGCCGAAACTCAGCCAGGAGCCGCAGGCTGCGGGCGCGGGCACCCCCTTTCCGGTATACGCCCTCCAGCCGGAGCCCTGAGAACAGCCGCCATCTCAGCTCACCGCTGCCCGAAGACCCGCCACCACCCACCCAGCACCCTGTCCGTCACGCCTCATGGTATGTGGACACTGGAGGTAGGAGGGTCAGAGAGGAAGAAATCGGCCTCTGTGGTCTTGCTTCTCAGGTCCCTGCTCCAGCCCTCATCGTCAGAAGGTCCTTGCCTAACCACGCCATCACACAGCAGCCCCCTTCACTCTCTCTCTTTCTCTCTCCCCTCACCACTTTGATCTTTCAATAGCACTCTCTGAAATCACATTACACTCAGGCCTCGTTATTCACAGGTTCTATACTTATGAATTCATCTACTTGCTAAAGTTTATTTGGAACCCCCAAATCAGTACTTGTGGCACTTTGCAGTCACTTGTGAACATGCCCAAGTGGAGAAAATTTTGAGTTGCCTGATGGACATGTTTCTAGCTAAGGCCTCATATGGTAAACAAGTGTCATTTCGTGGTATAGTTAAAGTCACATTTTTTGCATCTTGTGCTTCTTTTTTGCGGGGGATTTCACTGTTTAAACTAGCCCCCAAGTGTAGTGCTGAAGTGCTGTCTAGTGTTCCTAAGCACAAGAAGGCTGTGATGTGCCTTGTTGAGAAAATACATGTGTCAGATAAACTTTGTTCAGGCATGAGTTGCTGAGCATTGCTGGCTGTGAGGTCAAAATTGACGAATCAACAATTTATATTAAATAAAGTGTCTTTAAAGCAGACTCACAGATACAGAGAACAAACTAGTGGTTACCGGTGAAGAGAAGGAATGGGGGAGGGGCAGTATAGGGGTAGGGGACTAAGAGGTACAAACTATTTGGTATAAAATAAGCTATAAGAATATATTGTACAACACAGGGAAGACAGCAAATACTTTAGAATAACTATAAATGGACCATAAACTTCAAAAATTGTGAATCACTATATTGTACCCTTGTAATTTATCTAATATTATACGTCAATAAAAAATTTTTTTTAAAGATGAAAGCTTGGAACTATACTCAATATCTTATAATAACTACAATGGAAAAGAATATATATATACATATATATATATAACTGAATCACTTTGCCATATACTTGAAACTAACACATTCAACATTATGAATTAACTATACTTCAATTTAAAAAAAAAGAGGAAAAAAAAAGATGGAAGCTTAAAAAAAAAGTGTCTTTAAACAGAAACACACATAAAACAAAGTTACATATTGATCAATTAATGAAAATACGACCAGAGCTTCCCAGGAACCTAACCCTGTATTTCCACTGGGGCAACGGTTCAGCATTCATTGATCCAGTCTTTTCAGTGACTTTATAGAATATAACTACTGTGAATCACGAGAACTGACGGTATTTGTTTTCTTAATTATTACCCATCTCTCCCACCAGTCTCTGAGCTTCATAGAACCTTCCTCGTCCACTGCCATATCCCCCGTGTCTGGCACAGGGGAGCAGCTCAATAAACATTTGTTGGACGAAGAGTGGCAGCGCAGGAACTGTGGAGGAGCAGGGAAGAACACCCACACTTTCCCCAGGGCTTTTTCACTGGGCCTCTGACTTCAATCCTCTTATGAACACGAGGGAGGCTGGGAAGGGGATAGGGGTCTAGTGAGTGGGGGAAGTCAGTGCACGAGGCTACTGCCAAGGCGTGGAGAATGTCTTTAGCCACTGACTATCCATTGTCCGTGTAGTAAGCACAACTACTTGCCGGTGCATGGATGTGCCTTTTTCCCCTTGCCTGTCCTCCTTAGTTTTCTGTGAATTTTCCTTCTCAAGAGCCCAGCCTTCTAAAGAGGGTTTGCGAGGAAAAAAGATTCAACTTAGTCCTTACTTGGGAAAGAAAATAAAACGGAGGCCAAAAACTCACAAAGAATTCTGGGAACCCCTTGCATAGCTGATCCTTTATGGCTGGAAAACCTCCCACACAGAATAACTCTGCTCAGAGCCCCAAGGATTTTGCTGCACAGCGTGGCTCCTGCCTTGTAGCTGCCCCCTCTTTGTTCTCCATGGCTCTGCATCTCCAGTCACAACTCAGTGCCACCCTCGTTCCATGCCCACGCCCCAGTAACAGCTGCCTTGGAACACTTCACTACCTGCCAGGTCCTGCGCTAAATGCTTTACATGTTGTATCTCACTATCACAACTATCTTGGAAGATGAGACTGTTAGTAGCCCCATTTTAAAGATGAGGGAACTGAGGCTCACAAAAGCAAAGCAGCTTGCCAAGGGTCATACAGTCGTTGCTGTCAGGCTGCAGTCTCTGGAGGCAAAGCTTTTGAAGGCAAATCACACACACACAGGGCAAACACCCGCCCCCCCGCTGTGCCCATGTTCCCCATCCCCCACTCAGTGTCAGCCAGTACCCACTCACCATGCTGAGTGACAAAACTGATGCAGGCATCCACAATGATGGGGATGTCACCCCGGCTCATCTGCTGCTCCTGCAGCCCTGTGCCTCCCCCGCTGGCTGCCCCGGCAATGGCCGCATTCCATGCTGAGAAGTCTAGCCGGCCCTCTGCCTGCAGATACAGTGTCCTGAGACCCAAGAGACCTGAGTCAGAGCCAGCTCCAGAGGAGTCCTCAGACTAAGAGGCCCAGGAGCACAAGGACCAGACCTCCCAGAGACACCAGCAGGGGGCAACAACACCCAACCCAGACAGGGCCCCTGAACTAGGGAAGTGACTTTGAGGAAGTGGGCAGTGGTCCAGCAGGCCAGGGTGGAGGGTGTGAGCTGTGCTCTAGAAAGGGGGGCCCAGAGTCAAGGGTAGCGGCAAGACTTACCTTCCTGTCTCCACCAGAACCAAATGCTCTTTCTTGTCTGGGGTGTCAGTGGCTGAGACCACACCTGGGAGGAGAATTATTGGACATTATCATCATCATCGTCTTCATCATAGTGACTAATATTTATTAAGTATTTAAGGTATGTAGGTTCCATGTGAGGAGCCTTACAAACAATACTGCAATAAATCCTGTGAGTTACGTATTGTTATCCCCATTTTACAGGTGACACATAAGCTCAGAGAGGTTAAGTAACTTGCCTCAGATTACCTGCTATAAAATAGAATTCAAGTTTGTCTCCAAAACCTCAAAACACTATCCTACACCGTTCCTCTTTTAGGAGGAAATGAGAATTCCCAGTCCCTTCTCCCAGTTCCCAACAAGCAAGCAACTCCAAATAATGATAATAGTAATAACATTTATAACAAATAACATTTATTGAACACCTACAAGATGCCTCCTGCCAGGCTCTGCGATAAGTGTTTTACATGCATTGCCTTATTTGAAACTCATTACAACCCTAATATTGTGCCTGTTGTGAAGATGAGGCAACTAAAGCACAGAGAGGTTAAGTAACTTGTCCAAGGTCACACAGCCAGGAAGTGATGGAGGTGGGGGTCTAAATCTGGGCAATTTGACTCCAGAACTTGTGCCTGAATCCACTATTCCTGCTGTCTCCCATAGGGACCCCCAAATAGATGAAGGTCCACTACCCACCCTAACCCCCCATAGCCACCCTTCATCCCTGCCCCCAGCCCTGCTCACTGATCTCCTGTAGCCGGCGCAGATGAACCATGTCCTCGGGGGCTGGGGGGCCAGGGCCCGATGCTGGGCACAGGAAGAGGTGATCTCCACGAAGAAGTCCGAACCCAGACAGCCAGAGGCCAGGGGCCAGGGCAGTATGGGAAGGGGACCGCAGCCACAGGCGGCCCAGCCGCAGCAGCCCAGGGCCCAGCAGCTGGTGACAGCTCAGTGGGGAGAACCACTGTGAGGCAGGAGGAGGACAAGGGGAGAGAGGAAAATGGGGAAAGAGACAAGGGGTGGGGGCGAGAAGTAAGAGTGAGAGGGATAGGGAAAGGCAGAGAAAGACATGGAGAGAAAGCCAAGGAAACAGAGGAATGAAAGGGATGGGGAGAGAGTGAAGGAAAGACCGGTGAAGGAGACAGGAGATGGATGGAGAAAAACAAGAAAGAAATGCAATTCAATTTGATTTGCTCCAGCCAACCCAGAGAAGACCCCTGTGTGGCAGGCAGCCTTATGCCCTTAATTGGGATGTAGGGGAAGACAGAATGGGTAGCTACATGCTGTAACCGAAGAGTCACGAGGCCCCGGGAAGTCCCACCCACTTGGGGCCGGGCAGAGGCTTCATGGAGAAAGGACTATTCAAGGTGAACCTCAAAGCAGTGCTTCTCAAGCTATTTGCGGTGAAGGAACAGGGAGTTTTAAAAAAAATTTTCCAATCTGTCACTAACCAACACTTTCATTAAAAAGCAACAAAACTAATTACTAGAAAAATGAAATGAGAAGAGAAAGACATACACAATAAGCCCCCAATTTTTAAAATTAGATTGCACACATAAAATCACTCTGTCAAATCGCTATGAAAGACTCTAAATGCTGACTCAAGCCCTGTACTTAAGCTGTCATGGGCCATAACAGAGTCCCTGGGCCAGGATGGGTTAACAGACCACACTTAGGGTAGCACTGCCTTAAAGGATGGGCTAGATTTTTGGAAAGTAGATAATAAGAAGAGACTTGGACCTGGCTGGGAGGGCCATGACAGAGCCCTTAGAGGATATGGAGATAACTTCTTGGTGTGAGGAGTTACAGGCAAACAGGAGAGTGGGGTCAGAAGCCAAAGCAGGGGAGCATTTCCCACAGAGGAGTGTGAGATGCAGAGACTACCTGGTGAGGCCAGAAGGAGGTCCTCGGACTTTACCAAGGGCAAGTCACCAGCCACCCGCAGGGTAGCAGCTTAGAAGAGTATGGCAGAGGGGGGCAGCCACAAGGGGTTAAGGAGGAACTGCAGGCTGCCAGAGCACACAACTTTCTAAGGAGTTGTCAGGAGGGCGCCAGGATGATGAGCTGAAGGTGGAGCAGGGCTGGGGGAAAAGCTGTTTAAGAATGGGAGCGATTGTCATCACCATGGCCATTACTACTTCAACACCCACAGGTGGAGGGCTTGCTGCGTGCCGGGCGGTGTAGGCCTCGTGTGTCACTTAATCCTCAACACTAGGGGGTGGGGTCTTTTACACCACTCTACTCATATGGAAGAGCTCACATGTGAGAGTTGGAGCACTCAAATCCCAGGATATCTGACTATCGCGCCTGAACTTTTAATGCCACAGAGGGGGTGCAGGGTGGAGACAGAGTGGCTTGCCTGGGAATGGAGAAGGTGGAACAGATGAAGGCAGCTTTGCCTGTGGACTTGGAGATCTGAGTGTTGGGGGAAGGGAGTGGGAGTCAGAAGCAGCCTCTCTGTGGGAAGAGGCCCAGCACAGTGAGGTTTGGCCCATGAGCTTAGGAGACAGAGGCCTGATTTTCGTCCTGTGCTCTGCTGCCTCCTAGCTCTGTGACCTTGACCACGTGACTTCATAACCTCTGAGTTCTTTAGGTGTGAAGTATTAATAATCCTTACCTCTGAGGGTTGTTGTGAAATTTAACTGAGACATTGAGTGGGCAGCGTTTAACACAGGGCCTGGTACAGAATAAGCGCTCAGTCAACCTTAGCTGTTAGTGGAAGGGGTAGGAGTGGCTTTAGGAATAAGAGAGGACAGGATGGGGGCAGGTGGGGACAGGGAAACCATGAGCTGTCAGGGAGGGGGTCTCAGCTATCTCACCTTGCCCACGGCACTGGTCCAGGCCTCCAGACTGTCAGCGGCATCTGTGCCAAAATGCTGGATCCTCCCCCCAGTGAGGATGAGCTCAAAGGAAAAGGGGAACCTGGAGAGAAGATGAGGTCCGGGAGAAGAATGGGGGTGAGTGAGGGGGCTGGCAGGCTCAGGCTCAGGAAGGGAAAAGGGGAGTTCAGGGAACATGGCAGGTGTTACCTGTCGAGGTCACTTGGGTCAGTGGGTGGGGGGTTCACACCCAGACATACGACATCCTGGGGCTGGATGAGGTTGAGGGGTTCAGGGCTGCTTTCTGACACAAACATTTCCAGAGCCGCACCCAGCACGCACCACAGTCGTGGGGGAGCTAAGAAGGAAACTGATGGTCAGCAGGTGGCTGACCTCTGTCCCCACTGTCAGAATTCCCATTTACCAGATATTTATTCTATGCCAAGCCCTCTGCCTGTGTATGATCTCACGTAATCTTCACGGCTCTATGAGGTGGGTTTTATATTCACTCCTCTTTTGCAGAAGGAGGAACTGAGGCTCAGAATTTGAGTAGCTTGCCCAAGTCACATGGGTAGAAAGTAGCAGAGTTGGGATTTGACTCCCACAGTCTGACTTCAAAGCACAGCCTCTCAACCATCACCCAGTGCTGCCACCTGCCATGGTCCCTCTCTGACTCCCGGCACCCAGCCCACTCCAAGGCATGTCCCATCCCCGTCCTCTCCTCCCTGTCCCTCTATGGAACACCCGTGCCCATCCTGGTTTCTGCCCACCTCCTTGCATCCCTTGGCTCCCTTCTCACCATCTCGGCCCCTGCGAGGGGGTGGCGGTCCAGCTTTGTTGCTAATGGGACCACAGTACAGGAAGCTGCTGTAAGTGGCAGGCACCACCACCTCATTATACACGCCAGGGGAGGGGTCTGCAAGGAGAAGGAGAAGTGGTCAGGTCAAGCCAGTGTAATGGGAGGGCCTGACCTCCTTGGGAAGGGATTGAATCAAGCAAGACAGTGGGACCCAACTCCACTGGCAGCATGGCCAAGTAGAGCCCAGTGGGGACGCCTCACCACCTAGATTAGAAAAGAGGGTGGCAGGGAGTGACGAGGCTTCTAAGCCAGCCCTTGCCCACTGTCTGTCCCCACCAGCCAGTCAACAACAAGTCAGCTCAGCCTCAGAGCATGGGCCATCCTGTAAGTGTCTTGGCCCCTTTGGCATGACTACTGGAGACCAGCCTCTATAACATGACCACATCTATGATCAGACTACCCCTGGGGAGGTGAGACCCGGCCTACTGGTTGATCCCATCAGGGGTAGGCCAGCACTAACACCTCAAACCTCCAGATCCACTCCAGACGGTGGTCATTTCATAACATCAAGAAATAGGACCTGGAGGACCTGGAGGGTTGGGAAACTGCCCAGACTGGACCATTGTGATGGGCTGGGTGAGAGGTAATTGCCCCTCTCCCCACCCCCACCCCCGGAAGAACCAAGGCTCAGGTTGGGGCTGAGAGTTCTTGCAGGGAGAGAGAGGAGGCATTTGTGGGGATTACCTGTGGGCAGGAGACCAGGGAAGCTGCCGTCGAGGGCTGGGGGGGACCAGGGCTCCTCTCCCTCAAAAGCCTCGACACAGAGGAGCTGGGTCATGTTCTTTAGCAGGTTGGGTCCTGCCACAGCTGCACATAGTGCCTGCAGGGAGAAACCCCAAGACGCAACCTAAGAGCCCTGGGCTCAGTCCTCCTGTCACCTAAGACAGCCCACACTGCAAGTTTAGGCATTTCAACTCAGAGACTGCTTTCCCCCCTCCCCATCAGCCCCGGCCCTCCCTCCTACCTGGAGAAGCTGGCTATGATCTGGATACTGAGGGTGGGGTTTCCGGAAGAGACCTAGCCGGTACTTCCGGGAGATGAACTCTCCCCGAGGGCCAGGGGTGGTATCTGGATGCAGCCCTTCACCTGGGGGTAGTGCCCCTGCCCAGAAGCGGTTGGCACGATCATTTCCCAGGACAATGAACAACTGTAGGATGACAAGGGGCAGAGGCAAGTGACAGGAACTCAAGAGTCCCCAGACATTCCAATCCTGCCCCAAGCAGGACCCAAGGCCTCTTCTGCATGCTCTCCTTCCATCCCCACCCCCGGCCCCCCCCACACACTTTCTTCCTCTTCAGACTCCTCACCTGCACTATCTCATTACTCCAGACACTTGTGTCCAGCTTCAGGCTCTGCACCTTGGAGATCCCAGAACCCAGGGCCCGGTGCTGACCTGTTAGGATGTGAAGGGCATGTGGCAGGGGCACCCTGAGCCCTCCTGCCCCCAACTCCCTCCTTCTCCCCATTTCAGCTACAGGCTCCAGCCCTCACCTGCGCACTGCTTGCAGATGACCACCCCCAGGTTGACCGCGGCCCAGTCCGGGCGGGAGGCCTCACAGTCCGCACAGTGCCGGTTTGCCCGATTGGACCAGATCTTCTCAGCCACCTCGTAGTCAGACAGGGTCTCGGTTACTGCTTCCTGCAGAGCGGCCGCCCAGCTCTGCCGAGCCCCCCCAGACTCGGCTGTGAAGCTGAGGGGTGGACAGCCAGTCCGTGGGCATGGACACCCCCCCCCTGACCTGTTCCATCCCCCTGGCCACATGTGGGCCACCACCGGCCACATGTGGGCCAGCCCAGACCCTCCTGACATCCTTGACCCTGTTCACTGGCCTCCTGTCAGTGCACGCCCACTGAATCCTACTGAGGAGGCCCCAGGTCCTCTGCACCCCTGTGCCTCCATCAGTGTCTCTCCCCGAGCCTTGCCTCCTGCCAGTCTGGGCCCCACCTGAAGCAGCGATGCGGTGTGAGCAGGTCGAAGCTGCGACTCTTGGTCTCCCGGACACTGCAGCCTTGCAGTTCAATGAAGCAGATCCCGATGCCCAGAGAGAAGGCCTGGCAGGGTCGGGGGCAGGCACAGTGAGGCCAGAATGGGCTAGGTGAGGCCCCTCGGCCCCAGCCCGGCCCTCCTCACCTGCTCACTCTTGTACAGGGCCAGCTCTCCGGGGCTCAAAGCAGCAAACACCTTGGCTTTGTGCCCACGCAGCTCCAGCATGCCCGTGCGAAGGGGTCGGGGTGGCTGCGGGGGCCGGGGATGGCCCAGGAGGCGCTGCTCCTTCAAGCAGGATTGCACCGTGGAGCACCACGTGTCCCGCTGAGCTGGCGGGGGACGGGGAAGCAGGTCAGCCGGCTGTGTGCTCACCTGGCCTCCCCAGCCCTGCCCTGGCCCGGGAGGCCCTGGCCCTCACCCTCGCTCTCTGTGCGGAACACGAACACCCTCTGGCCAGTGATGACCTGGAACTTGTTGTCCTTGCTGCTGCGGGTCATCTCAATGGCTGTCAGAGGGATCACACCCTTGGGGAAGGGGTCCTGGAGGGAGAGACCATTGGCCCATGGGGACAGGAACTCAGCCATGTGCGCTGACCCCGGGGGGGCCAGTGCCAACTTTTAATGAGATCAGCACTCATTCCGCAAGCAGTGGGGTACAGCTGCTAACCTAGCTCCTTTAGATGCTGACACCAGTCATGCGGTACCTGCCTCCCCACCAGGGGGGGATTGGCCTTCCAATCCTGAGCCTCCCTCAGCCCTCCCTCTCCCTCTCCCTTTCCCCAGGCCCCATGTAGCATCTCCTGGACCTACCTTATCACTGCCAAAGTACATCAGACTCCTCCCATTGAACTGCACAAAGCGCCTCTGGAAGACGTAGTTTCTGGGGAAGGCAGGGGCTGAGATCAGTAAGTCGTGGAAGCTGCATCCCGGGGCGTCCGAGGAGCTGGGAGCACTTGGGACCTGACCTCCACCACCACCACGCAGCCTCCCGCGCCCCCCTCCCCTTCCCTTCCCTTCCCAGCAGCCCCACCCCTGAGGGGAGAGCTTGTCTAGCCAGCCACTGAGCAGGGGCGTGGGGCGGTCTGCCGTGGAGGAGAAGCTGGCATAGGGTGAAATGAGGTCATCGTTGGTCTCCGTGTCCAGGGCGGGCAGTGAGAGGGTGGAATCCCCCGGCAGCTCAAGGCTGGCATAGCCAGCGTCCTCTCGTGCCTCCAGATCCTGCCTGCTGAGCCTTGTGGGGGCCAAGACAGAGAGGGACACACATTAGACCCAGTTCCCTGGACAGCCCCACCCTCAGCACCTAGTGGAATGCCTGGCAGGTACTGGATCTGCTTTTCAAACAGGGGAACAGGGAGGTTGAGAACCCGAAACACTAGCATGGAGCTTCTTCCCCGAGCACACCTGGACTTTGCATTTGAAAAATTTCAGTCCTTCGCCTCTGCCATTAGGATTACTTGGCGGAAAATTTGGGGAAGGGCTGAGTAGATGGCTTTCTGCCACAGTTGCCCATATCTCATCAATTAGCCTGACTGGTTCTTTCTCCAGAAAGTTTTTGCCTTTCTCTCCCGGCACCAAGCTCCCATCAGTTCTCACCGAGGTGAAGGGAATCGCCTAACTGGTCACCTGCTTCCACTCGCACCCTCCCACCAAATATCTGTTCTCCCACTGACGCCAGAGTGCTCTTTTAAGGATGCAAATGAGAGCATTTCACTCACCAGCATGAACCTCTACAATGACTTCCCATTTGCACTTAGGATAAATTGAAATTCCTTACCAGGGGCTGCAACACTTTGTACAGTGAGACCCGTGGCAACTCCCCTGACCTCACCCTGTATCGCCCTCACCTTGCTTACTACAGTCCAGCCACATTCTCTTCCCCAGTTCGGAGCCTTTGCACACGGTGTTCCCTCTGCCTAGAGCATGCTTCCCTGGGCTGCTTCTTCTCATCCTTCAAGTGTTCCTTCTCAGAAAGCCCTCTATTATTCTCTATCACTTTCCAGTGGTTCCTTACCTCAGCTGCACAGAATCACTTGGGAAACTTAAAAATACCTGTATGTGAGCCCCACACCAGACACTTAAATTTGAGTCTCTGGGAATGAGGCCCAGGCATCTGTTATTTTAAAAGTTCCCCAGGATGTAGTGCAGCTGAGGTTGAGAACCTCTACTCTACCCCATTTGTCTCCTACTTCACTGAGAAACTGACACAATCAGACGAGAACCCCCGCAGACTCCCAGCGCCTCATCTGCCCCATTCCACACACACACTGCCTTCCTCCCGATACTGTAATAAATAGCCCTGTCTAAAGCCGGTCCGTCCTCTGGGCACTTGATCCTAGTCCCCTCACCTACACAGGGACATCGCTCCAGACTTTCTCCCTTTTCTCTCCCCTACATCAGCTAGTTTTCCCTCTCTACCAGGTCATCCCTATTCACCTATGAACATACGTAGCATTCTATGCTATAAAAACCCCCTTCTTGACTCCACTTCTACTCAGTAACCACTCCAACTCTCTGCTCTTCTTTGCAGAAAAACTCCTCAAAAATGTTGTCTTCACATTTCCAACTCCTCTCCTTCCGTTCTCTCTTGAGCCCACTCTGATCAAGCTTTCACCCTCAGCACTTGTCAAGGTCCCGAGTGACCTCCATGTTGCCGGTTCCAGAGGTCAATTCTCAGTCCTCAACTTACCCAACCTCTCAGCAGCATTTGACATAGCTGACCTCTCCCTCCTCCTTGTACATTTTCTTCACTTAGCTCCTGTGGCATCAACTTCTCCTGATTTTCCCTCTGCTTCACTAACCATTTCTTTTCAGCCTGTTTTGCTGATTGTTCTTCTTCTCCCAAACCTCTTGATACTGGAGTGTGCTTGGTTCTCTGCTCTATCAACACTCACTCACAGCTACATATACCCATCTAAATGCTGACAACTCACAAATCTGGATCTGCAGCTCGGACCTCTTCCCCGAACTCCAGACTTGTATATCCAATGGCCTATTTGCCACCTCTTCTTGGGTGTATAGTACACACCTCAAATTCAACACATCTAAAACTGAACTCCTAATCTGCCCCCCACCTACCTCTGCTTTATGCCCAGTCTTCCCCATCTCAGACCATGGCAACTCCAGGGACTTTCAGTTGCTCAGAACAGTGCTGTGGAACTAAATCTTTGAAATGTGGTTGTTTCATAGTTACAGCACAGCTCACACCAGACTAGCCACGTTTCATGCGTTCAGCAGCCACACTTGGTTACTGGCCACAACGGACAGTGCAGGCTCAGACCGAAACCCCTGAAGTCATTCCCGACTGCTCTTTTCTCTCACACCTCAATTTACGGTTCGCCTTCAAAATACAACCCAAACCAACCACTTCTCACCATCTCCACTCCCATCACGCTAGCCTGAGATGTCTCACCTAGATCACTGCAAGACCCTCCTAACTAGTCTCTCTGCTTCTGCTTTTGCCCCCTACAGACCATTCCCAACACAGCAACCAGAGGGATTCTTAAAATGTAAGTCAAAGCCCTTCCGATGGCTGCCTTCCCATTTCATTTAGAGTAAAAGCAAGTCCCTACAAGGTCCTACCCATCTGGCTCCTTTTACCTCTCTGACGGCAGCATCTCCCCCAACTCTTCCCACCCTGCCCCACTCTGCCCCAGCCCGGCCGACCCTGTCATCGCTCCTGGATCCCCCTGGGCAACTGGCCTCCTTAAAGCCTCTATTCTGGCCACTCTTCCCGCCTGCAACACTCTTCTCCTAGAAGAGGGCTAACTCCGTCACCTCCTTCAAGGTTTGGCTAGAATGTCATCCTCTTAATAATGGCAACTCTTAATGAAAAACTGCAGTCCACTCCCCACCTCACTCCATCCCAGCCCTCTTACCCGGTTCGATTTTTTCCATGGCACTTATCACCTTTTAACGTATGGTGTAGCTCATTTATTATATCTGTTGTTAATTAACTATCTCCCCACAAGGGCAGGGATTTCTGATCTATCCCAAGTATCTACAACGATATCCGGCATTCAGCAGGTGCTCAATAAAGATAGTTAAATGAAGGAATGAAAGGCACTTCTCCCTATTTTAAATCATATATCCATTTCTTTGTCTACCTGTTTTATTTCCTGTCTGTCCCCACTGAGTCACAAGCTCCCTAATGGGGGACTGGGTCTGTCATATTCATCCTGTAGCTCAAGAACCCGGCTGGCACACAGTGGACACTCAATGCACATTTGACAAATAACGGGAAACACGGCCACCACCAGCTCAAACGCTCCTCAAGCTGCCCCTCTTCCTGCCATCATCATGCTATGGACCACTCACCTGTGTTCAGCCCTTTCCTGACAGATAACTCTGCCTTCTCTTCTGTCGGGGACCCCTGGGACCCCCACAGGCTGGACACCATAGTACAGGCAACCAGGGTCCATGATGTGCACTGGCAGGAGGAAAATGGGGGAGACAGGGAAGAGGTCACATGAGAGTGTCTGAGGTCCTGAAGGGCACTGCCCCTCTTCCCCCAACCCATGATAACCCACCTACCTGTGCCCGTTGCAGGCCTGAGGGCAGGAGTGGGGGCAGTTGTCTGGGAGCTGTCTGGGGCCCTTAGGGGAAAGGTCTAGTGTCATTAAAGGAAAGAGAAGGAAGGACAAGCCCTCATGCCTTGTTCCTCCCTGCCCCCAGCATGGGATCCCCAGGGAGCCAACTCCACTCACATGTCCTGAGCTGTCTGTGCCCCGCCTCTTAAGTCCAAGCCGAAGTAGATGGCATTGGGCATCATTTCCACAGTATTCAAGGCTGAAGGCTGCTCAGAGGAGGACCTCTGAGGGACAGGAGGGGACCTCGGGCTGGGCTCTGGGCTCTTGGATGCTTCTGGTCTCCAGAGAGCTGGACTCAACCCAGGCCTCTGGGTGGTGGTGGAGCCACTGAGCCCACCAAATACCGTCCTGGGCTTAGGCACAGGCTTTGGGGGCTGCGCTTGGGGGGCTGGGCTGGGCGATGGCTCCATGGCACTTTCCAGTTGGGGATCCGGGGAGCCCTCTGCCGTGCCTGCCTGCAGCAGGCGCAGAATGCGTTTCCGATGCCCTGTGGCGTTGATGCCCAATTGCCTCAGTTCCTCGTGGCCCAGGCCCCGGGCTGCACCCGCTGTAGCCAGGCCATGCCGCCGGAACACGTCTGCATACTGCTCCAGGTGCACCGTGGCCAGCCACACAGCGATGTCCAGGTCCTGAGGGGCAGCCATGGGGGCTCAGGCCATTGCTGGGGGGAGGGGCAGGGTGAAGGGAGGGCTCAGGCTGAGATTCCCCCTCCCTGTCCCAAAGTCTGAGGCCTGGACAGGGGTACCAGACTCCAGTCTTCCTCCAAAGAAGAATGACCAGAGGCCTGTAATCCGGGGGCAGAGCCATCCGAGAACATGCTTTCTCATTGCAGGTGAACCCCTTCATTTGCAGATGAGGAAACTGAGGCCCAGGGAGGGGAAGAGGCTTGCCCAGGGCTCACAGCAAGTTGGCTTATCGATGGCAGTGTTGGTCCCTTAGCTCCTGCCCACCCTGTGTCTGGGTCAAAGCTCTGCCTCTGCATTACTGCACGTTCAACTAAGTAAGTCTGGGACAAGAGGCCGGAACCCTGCCCCTGCAGGGTGAAGGGGGATGGTGGGGAGGAAGGGCCCATGATGTGCCCTAATCCTGCTGTGGCATAGAGTGGGGATAGGGCAGCTGTGGCACAAGAGGAGAGGGGAGATGCAGATCCCACTCCCACTGGTTTCCAGAGCTGAAGTACAGGCTCGGGCCATCCTAATCCTGGACGTTCCCAGTTCCCCCTCCCCTTCCACCTATTGTCTCTGCTCAGACTTCCTTCCTGTCCCTCTGGCTCTGGCTGCCCCCACATCCTGCCTCCCTTGGTCAGGCTGCCCAGAGAGCTCTAAGCAGTACCAACATCTGAGCAGAGGCCACTTGGGGAGTGAGGATGGGGCAGAGAACTGAGTCAGAGAGATGAGGGACCAGGGGTACACCAGGGTCTTCACTCTGAAGCATCTTCTCACATACATGTGTGCAAACAGGAGCACCCACCCTGCAGGAACTCACAATGTGAAATGACATCCCCCTACCTCTGCTTTCTCCAAGTCTTCCTTCTCTGAGCCTTCCTTTGCCCTGCCCATGCCTTTGGACTCAGGTCTCTGAGGCTCTGTCCCATTCCACCAGCCTGACCCTGACCCTGCTCTATTACCTAGACCTACCTTGGATTCTGTCTCCCTGAGTTTTATCTCTACCCTGTCCCTGTCCCTACCCCACTCCATCTCCATCTCCATCTCTACCTCTAAATCCATCTTGGTCCCTCTCCTTGTTTTGCTCTCTGTCATTAAGCTTCTCCCTGCCTCCGTCTCCAATTTTAACTAGATCTAGTTTCATCTGTGTCTCTGGCCACATGAAACTGGCTCTAGGTTTCTGTCTCTGCCTCTGCCCTGACGGCTCTCTCCCAGTTTCTCTCCTGCGGGGTCCCGGCCAGGACTCCCTCTCGCCCCAGCATCAGCTCTGGCCTCTCTCTGCCTCTCTGTGGCCGAGCCCCCTCCCCAGGCTAGGGCCGGGGTGCTGCGCCTCCCGCCCTGACTCAGAGTCCAGTTTCCCGGTGACTCAGGCCCGACTCGAAGGCATGGGACTGGGAACTAGGAGGTGCGCGGAGCAGGAGTGCGGGGGGGCGGGCCAGGCCGCGCGGAGCAGCTCCGGCTACGACGAGGGAGGGGGCAAGGAGGGAGGGGGCAGAGGCCGGCAACCGGAGGGAGGGGCGGTCGCGGCGGGGAGGGGGAGAGGGGAGGGCCCCCGGCGCGGAGCGGGCCGGGGATCCCACGAACGCTCTCGAGGAGGTGATGGGGAGGAGTCTGGGAGGCAGGGGCCCGGGAGCGCGGGGGTCCTCACCTCACTAAGCGGCTGCAGTCGGCTCCCAGGTGACCGAAGCGCTGCCGGAGGCTCCGGGTCCTGCCGCGCCGGCCCCGCCTCCCCTCAGCCCTCCCCCGACGGGGCCCAGCCCCGCCCCGCTCGTCGGTTCCCTCGGCGGGGCGCCGGCCACTCCTTGTGCAAGCGGCGGCCTCCAAAAGGTTCGGGCTCCTTACCCAACCGCTGCGCTTATCTCGCAGCCTGGCTAGCTCAGCCCCTTTAGGGGCCAAGAAAGGGGGGGACCGGAACAGGGTTGGAGGCCGAGACAGCCTTAGAGAGCAGGACAAAAAGGCAGAGACCACACGGAGATGGGGACAGGGGTAGAACCAGAGAGAGAAGGAGAGTGCTGCGGGGGACAGCTTTGCATGCCCTCTGCTGTTCCCTCCCCGTCCGGCCGAAAGGGGAGGGAAAAGAATAGGGCCTTAAGTCCCCAGGGCATCTCTCCCACGCCCCGCAGGGTGGCTGGACTCTGGTACCCAGTTAATGGGGGAACAGAAGCTGATATCCACAAGTCACGGATATCCACAGCCTTCCAAGCTGGCAAACCTTCAGGAGCCCAGCCGTATGACCTGGGGGAAAGAGGCAGAGGCCCAGCGGAGGAGTCCCCGACTGCTTCTCCCTCTCCAAGGGCCTGGTCTAGGTTTCTTCCCAGAGATGAAGGTCAGGTTTCGGGGCTGCCTTTTTGAAGATAAGGCTGGTGCCCTGTAAGCACGGTGACCCGGCGAGCAGCCTTTGCATCCTGGGGCGAAGCCCCTTCTCCCCACCCTCCCACTGCAGTTTTTGTGTGTGTGTGGTGAGGGGGGGCGGGAGAGGGGTCCCTGAGGAGAAACGGCTCCTCTCCCCTCTCGGGATCTTGCCTGGAGCCTTAACCTTAGAGCCTGTCCCCCAGAGCCTGAGGCGCTTCCCCCTCCGAATGGGGCTGGCCTTTAGCTGTGTGTGGCGTTGGGGGGCGGGGTAGGGGCGCCCGCTGGCCGGGCTGTGCTTTCCTGTTTGTATGAGAGGAAGTTGGCTGTGAGTCAGCAGACACAGGAACCGTCAGTAGCTAGGGGAAGACCCCTGCCTGAGGGGAAGATGAAGGGAATGTGGGGAAGTGGTCCCCGCCTCTCCCAGCTGCCCCAGCTTGGAAGGGGACTGCCATTTTCAGCCTCCTGGAGCCCTTCTAGCTGAGAAAGAGAATGATAATAATTAATACTTAAAATGGCCATAATAATGGCTACCAGTTATTGAAAGCCGACTATGTCCCAGGCCCTATGCAAACATTGCTTTGCAAAGTTTGATTCATTCTCACGGCAACCCTTAAGATAGGGAATTTTATCACCTCCATTTTACAGATAAGGAGACAGTTTTCTGGATGTCTTTGTTCTGGAGGGTTAACTGTGGTGGGGGGGGGGTGGTGGGCGGTGCGGGGCAGGAGAATGCTCCTCATAGACCTCCAACTATAAGGAGTGCAAATTGACCAAGGGCCTCAGCTGCTTCTCTCTGAAATCCATCAGCTCCTACTCTAAGGCCAGCTTCCCACTGGGCCGCTCCCAGCCAATGACCAAGCTCAGCAGAGACCCTAAGGCAGGCCTAGCCCTGGGAGACAGGGGGCTCCTCTCACAGCTGACATTGACTCGAGAATTCCCCCATGGGCTTGTGGAACTTTCCTTCTTCTGCATAAGTGGTCTAGGATATTTCCTCTCACCCTTCCTCCTTCCCTCTCTCTTTCATAGCTCTCCCAGCTCCTGGCTCCCTTGCTTTGCTTTAATCAAATCCTTGCATGTTTCATCCTGCCTTGGCGGCTTCTTCTTGGAGGACTCAGAGTAACCCAGCAAGAGAGGAGAGTTGGGTAAATTAGTACCGGGCACGGGGAGCTTGCAGGGATGGGCGCCGGGGGGTCCTGGTCAGGGCCCAGATGCAGGAGTTCTGAACCCTTTTTTGTGTCAGGTTCCTCTTTGGCAATCAGGTAAAGTATATGGGCCCGATCTCAGAATAATGTTCTAAAAATGCATAAAATGAAATATGTAGGATTACAAAGGAAACCAAATATATTGCAATACTGTTATAAAACTATTCTAAGTGATATAGTAATATATGTACTTCTTTATTAATGCTTTAAATAAGATCTAGCAGTAGGTTGATGCCTCACATAATTTTGAAGCAGTGATGAGCATGAATGATATTTCAAACTATCTGCAATACTGTAATATGATACAAATATATATATGATTTCGATTGTTGAAAAAGCCATAGTTGTGGCTAATATGACTGGTTTGTTGCTGCTGTCATAATTGAAGGACATGCTACATTTCAGCTAGAGATTAATGAAAATGACGTAATTTTTTTCCCATCCAAGTTCAGTGACTCCAAGATAAGGACACCTGAGTCAGAGGGTCAGGGCAGAGCCACAGAGAAGACCCACCTCCTTCCCTCTGACCCTACTTCCCCTCTCTGACTCAACCCTTTGGGGCTGGTGGAGCATCTGGCCCTTGGCTGGTATTTTCCTTCCCTCTTTCTCCCTGGCTCTTTTTCCCAGTTTCTCTAATCTCTGTCTCTGTCTCTATGTGCCTCTGTCTGTGTCTCTCTCTGTGTCCCCATAATCTGTCACTGAGGGAACAGGGCAGACTCAGGGGATTCCTGTAGCCTGGGCACAGTGGGGGAAGGAGAACTCTTTAATTCTAGGGTCACTGGGAGCTGGAAGAGGGAGTGTCCCTGAGCCTCGGGCTCTGGGGGGAGATGCAGGTCTTTCCTTTCCCACCCCCTCTTCCATTCTCAGCCTTCTTAGGGGCAGAAACAGGCCAAGACAGAGATGAGTGAGAATGAAGGCAGGGAATGGAGGCATCCCAGACTCCAGAAGACAAGGCCTGAAGCCCCTGTGATCCTGGACTTGGGTCCAAGGAATCTTTCCCTGAACTCCACTCCGTGGAGCTGCAGTCCAGGAATCCAGAGGTCGAGGCTGTCCTCTGCCCTCCTCCAGGCCTCCAAGAGAGCACTGAGCAACTGACCAGGTCTGGGTTGAGGGCACAGGGGCTCTGGAGTAAGCCTACAGCAGATGTCAGCCCTGGCCCCTAACGGATGGGCTGAAGGGAGGTCAGTGGCCTCAAGGAAGGGGAGCATGGAGTTCTGGGGTTGATCTTTTCTCTGAATACTTAAGAATGGGGTGGAGTACCAAGTCAGCTCTTCCCTTGTTGGGGTGTATGCCTCGCAAGATGATTTGGACCAGGGGAAGGCTGTTGGTCTCAGAAATTGGGGGTAGAGAGCGGTCACAGCATGTCCTGAAAGAGCTGAAGGCATCCTAGGAGAAGAGAGCAGGGGGAATGGTACTGTGCAGGGTAAACCAGCTCAAAGGAATGAGAAAGAGACTGGGTTGGTGGCTCATGTCCCTTGAAGGGGCTCTTTCCCTGGGGGGCTGTCTTGGATCCCTGTTCCTTAACCAGACCTCCTTCATTCTCACTGCCCAAGGAGTCCACCTACAGCAAGATCAGCAATGCCAGGCTGAGCCAGGGAACTCACTTTACTCCATGGACAGCCACGGCTGGTAATCTGAGCTGAGCTGCCTTTTTCTTTTGGGGTTATCATCTGTGGCTCCTTCAGTGGTACCGCGTGTACAAAAGGTACCCCTTAGAAGGGTCCCTCTTCAAACCTTAACCCTGGACCCCTACCAGTTCACCCTGGCAAGAGAGACTGCATTACTGACCATCATCGTCTGATCTGCCTGCTCTGGTCTAATCCAAACATAAGCTGCAGGGCTCACATGACCCAGAGTATGCATGGAGCCACGGTTTAACAATAAGGTACAGTCCAGAAACCAAAAACAATGGACAGGTTCTCCAATGTTTCATCTCTCAAAAGACCTTATAACCTACAGCAACACTTCTGTGTGCTTCACAAACCTCAGTTGTCTGGGTCTTCTCACTCCTTGATACTCCATCTCCCCAAAGACCTTCCCATAGCCAGCCCTGCCTTTCTGTCTCCCATGGTCTTTATTGTGCGGTTTGATTCAGCCTCTCTGGCATTTTGCAGGGAGAGAGGAATAAGAATGAAATGTGACAGTAGTAAATCTTAACCCTAACACATGGGACAAAGGGGCACTAGTGAGCAGAGGAAGGGACAGAACCAAACAAGGGGTGGGTATGGAAGGGAATTTTCCAATACCCCTTTGCATGTCTCTGTGCTCCTCCCCTTCCCCACCTGCACCATAGACTGACTGCTACAGCCCCTGTCACTTAGAATATCATTTTGCTCACTGGAAGGGGATGGTATGATGTAGTAATTAAGAGCAAATCTCTAAAGTCAAACCCTGACCCCCACCTCTACCAGCGCTGGGACCTGAGCAAGTTACTGAAATCTTGGTGCCTCAGTTTCCTTTTCTGCAAAGTGGAGATAATAATAGTGCCTACCTCACAGGGTTGTTGTAAAGATTAATCCATGGAGATATAGGGATAATATGGGCAAAGGGCCTGAAACACAGCAAGTGCTCATAAACATTTCCCATTCTTTGTTACTATTTTCACTTCCACGGTGACTTTAGACTACACTTGACTACACGGTGACTTTAGACTACAACCAGCTTGCCTGTTACCCCATTGCCCTGGTACATCCCCTGATCTTGTTTTAATCAATCATCCCATGGCATCCTATTGTTAAATTAGACCACGTTGCACTTGTCCTATTTCTACCATCCCCCAAGGTCCCTGGTTGTCATCTTGTCCGTTCCACCAATTTTGTTATTCCTCATCGAATTTCCTGTCACCCCTGTGACTCCTGATCACCTCCATTGTCTCCAGTGGCCTCCAGGTCTCACTCCCCTTCTGTGTGGTAGAGGGCACAACCGTCACCCACATTTGGGCCAGCTGGGGTGGGGGTGGGCTCTGAGGGGCACGTTTCTTGCAGGAAGGAATACTCCCATTCGATCATTTCATTTATTTCTCATATTTCTCCCCATGTTTAGACATCTCTCATATTTTTACTGAGTGTCTCTTATGGACCAACCGCTGCTCAAGGGTTTAGAGATTGTTGGGGTCCGTGGTTGGCCACCCCAAAATGTGCCTCAATGGCATATTGATTGTTTTGAATTAAAGTGACTTAAGAAACAGCCAAAGCAAGAGGGACACCCTGACTTTCCTTTCTGTCTCCCTGAAAGCAGGAAATCAATCTCTCACGTGACAGATGCACTCCCTGCATCTGGAGGTAGAAGGATGCCCTTATCACCAAAGATAGGAAGTCAGGCCAAGAAGCCTATATAAACAAACCTTGTTACTTCTTTAATGTACTGCCCCAAGCCCAAACTCTGCTTAAATTCTTCAGTAATTGGGCACCCAAAACCCATGTTTCTTTGTCCTGTCAATTTCTCACACATTTATTTATTGCTTCTTTGTCTAAAAACTCTAAAAGCTGCCTGCTTTGGCCACTTCTTAGGTCCCACTTCTATGAGACTTCCATGCACATGAATTAAAAGTTGTTTCTTGGGCTTCCCTGGTGGCGCAGTGGTTGAGAATCTGCCTGCCAATGCAGGGAACACGGGTTCGAGTACTGGTCTGGGAAGATCCCACATGCCGCGGAGCCACTAGGCCCGTGAGCCACAACTACTGAGCCTGCGCGTCTGGAGCCTGTGCTCCACAACAGGAGAGGCCGCGATAGTGAGAGGCCCGCGCACCGCGATGAAGAGTGGCCCCCGCTTGCCGCAACTAGAGAAAGCCCTCGCACAGAAACGAAGACCCAACACAGCCAAAAATAAATAATAAATAAATTAAAAAAAAATTTGTTTCTTTTTCTCTGTTAATCTGTTAATCTCTCTGTGTCAATTTTATTGTTAGTCTAGCCACAAGAGCTTAAGAGGGGTACAGGGGGAAATTTCCCCCTTCCCAACAAGGTACAACAATGAGCAGGAACAGGCTGTGGAGAGCATGGTCTACTAGGGGAGTGAGACATTTATCTAAGTACCCCAAATAAACGTATAATTACACACCAAAATGAGTGTTCTGAAGGGAAGCACTGTAAGAACGTGAAACAGAGGAAGCCAACCTGGCCTGGGGGTCTGGGAAAGCTTTTCCTGGAAGCCGTGCTTAAGCTGAGATCAGAAAGATGGTTAGAAGTTAATTGGGGGTGGGAAGGAGGGTCTTCCAGGCAAAGGTCCCGAGGGGGACGCAAGCCTGGTAAGGAATAGAGACAGATCAAAGAGGCTGGGAGTTTGAGGCCACCCAAGATTAAGGGACCTCAGGGACCAGGCCATGAAGACCGTTGTTGTTCTTGGTTGGGATTTGGTCTCCATTCCAAGAAGAGTTCAAACAGGTGATAGGTTCATCCTTGCATTTTTAGGAAGATGCGTGCACGGAAGACTGGTTTGGGTCCGCACAACTCTCCCCGCCCCCAGTTTCTCTGGCCTGAAGACTGTGCCATCTCCCCACCCATACACTCCCCTCCACGCAGCCCCTCCCCAGTGCCCTTTGCACATTTTTGTGAGGATGAGGTCATCGTGGGGGAGGGGAGGGAGTGCCAGGCCTCTAAGCCTCCTTTATTTTGGAGGGCTGGGGCAGCCCTGGGAGCGGGGAGGGGAGGAACAAACACAGAACACCTCCCTTCCCCCCATCCCCACCCCTGAAACTAGAGCCCTGTCCCTTCCACCCCAGGCTGTTGATGTGAGCTGTATCTATAAGGAGATATTTTAATGCAATTTCACTGAAAGACATTTTATGAAGAGCATCTAGTCCTGCAGCTACCACTAGACTCCCTTTGGGACCTTGGGCAGGTCACCCCCTCTGCAGGTCTCAGTTTCCCGGTGTGTAAAGTTAGTGGGCAGGGATCTAATGTTCAGCATAGTGACTACAGTTAACCATACTGTACTGCATACTTGCAATTTGCTAAGGGAGGGACTTCCCTGGTGGCCCAGTGGGTAAGACTCTGCGCTCCCAATGCAGGGGGCCCAGGTTCGATCCCTGGTCGGGGAACTAGACCCTGTACGCATGCATGCTGCAACTAAAAGTCTGCATGCCACCACTAAGAGTCCGCATGCCGCAGTGAAGATCCTGTGTGCTGCAACTAAGACCTGGCGCAGCCTAAATAAATTAAAAAATATATATATGAAATTTACTAAGGGAGTAGACCTTGAATGCTCTCACCACACAAAAATGGTAACTATGTGAGGTGGTGAATGTGTTAACTAACTTCATTGTGATAATCACCTCACAATATATATATGTACATTGCATTGCACATATGCTTGAAATTCATACAGTTTTATTTGTCAATTGTACCTCAATAAAGGTGGGAAAAAATTTTTTAAAGTTAGTGGGCAGTGCTGTCCAGTAGAATTTTCTGCAATGATGGACATGTTCTATATCTGTGCTTTCCAGCATGGTGGCCACTAGCCACATGTGGCCGTTGAGACATTGTGTGGCTGGTGAGCTGGAGGAGATGAATGAGTTTATTTTGTTTTATTTTATTGTAATTAATTTAAACTTAAATAGCCACATGTAGCTAGTGGCCACCATACTGGACAGCACATGCAGATCTTAAACTTTTAGGGAGTTCCCTGGTGGCCTAGTGATTAGGAAAGCCACTAACCACTGGCTTTCCTAATCAGGAAAGCATTTTCACTGTCGTGGCCCAGGTTCAATCCCTGGTCGGGGAACTAAGATCCTGCAAGCTGCATGGCGGGGCAAAACTTTTATGAGAATTCCAATGACAGTTATGGACCCCTTCTCACGCACCCTATCATAGATGGCCCCTTCCAGTCCCACTTATGTGGCCTAAGCAGGCAGGGTCCCCTGCCTGGGGCTCAGTTCCCTGGTCTACCTGCCCCTCTTTCTGCCTTAAAAATGCAGAAAAGTGGGGTCTGGCCTGGAGGTAGAAGAATGACTGGAGGGCTTCCCTGGTGGCGCAGTGGTTGAGAATCTGCCTGCCAATGCAGGGAACATGGGTTCGAGCCCTGGTCTGGGAAGATCCCACATGCCACGGAGCGACTAGGCCCGTGAGCCACAATTGCTGAGCCTGCGCGTCTGGAGCCTGTGCTCCGCAACAAGAGAGGCCGCGATAGTGAGAGGCCCGCGCACCGCGATGAAGAGTGGCCCCCGCTTGCCGCAACTAGAGAAAGCCCTCGCACAGAAACGAAGACCCAACACAGCCATAAATAAAATAAAAAAAAAAAAAAAAAAAAAAAAATGACTGGGAATACCCTAGGAACTAGCAGAACACAGTCCTTTTTTTTTTCTTTTTTAAATAGAAGCATAGTTGATGAAGAATATTATATAAGTTACAGGTGTACAACGTAGTGATTCGTAATTTTTAAAGGTTATACTCCATTTATAGTTATTATAAAACATTGGCTCTATTCCAAGCAGAACAGTTTTAAGCCAGGACTTCTGTCCCCAGCCTGGAGTACTTCCCATACATCTAAAGAAAGGCAGGATGGGGGCAGGGGTGACATTAGGGACATTTGGTCTCTTAGTGTCTGCTTGAACTTCCTCCTGCCCAGCCTCCCTGAAAACCACCAGACTGCCACTGGGACGGTCCCTCTTGGGGCACACAACTCCACTGTAGTGTGAAGCTGTGCTCTAGAGATGGGATCGTGCCGGAAGCCTGCAGTGTTTATGAACTGGGGGATTTGGAGTAGCCAGAGGAGGCGGGGAGACCTCGGCCAGGAGGGGGGTCGTTCAGCCCCTGTCCAGCCCCTCTTGGCCTCCTTGCAGTAGAAAAGGGAGCGGTCCCTGTTTGCTGCTCCAGACCTTCTGCCTGATGCCACCTCCTCCTGCCCCCAGCACCACTCACTCACGCCTGCCGTTTTCACCATCCAGATCATCTGCAAATCAGACACTCCCCAACCCAGGAATATGGAGGTCTGAGGGGGATCAGAGGAACTTGCCTTTGGCCCTGCGAGGATGGGCATGTCCACCCGATGTGGGGAGGAAATACTGTCCTCCCTTCTCACCTCCAGGCTCCAGCCACTCCCTCCCCAAAGCTCCCTGCATAGACCCACTTACAGGAGACAACTTTCACTGGGACTTAACTTTCTACCCTCTGCTCTGCGCTTCCTCCTTCATCTCTCAGATGCCCACCCTCTCTGTCCCCCATCTGGAAAGTCCTTGGTTGGTTCCTGCCCCCCCTGAGGTCTCCATTTCTTTGGCTTCGGCAGCAGGGCTGGGTTGGTCAGACAGGCTCCGGCAGTGGCCGCGAAGTGAGACACACGGGGGAGACGGCTCTCAGACACCCCTTGTCTTAGGTCCTCTAGAAGCAGAGCTTGTGGCTAGGATTCAGGTGAAAACCAGGGGGCCGAGGGTGAGGCAAAGGGAAACGAGGGCGGGGAAGCTGCGAGGCCAGTTGGGGCAATGATGCCCTGCTGTCCTGGCTGTGCTTCAAACTGGCCACAGAGAGGCGCTGCAGGGCTCAGCTGGTGTGCTCGCAGCGTGTGGTAGGGGGCTTCTGCCGAAGGCTGTGAGGAGGATCACACCTTGGAGGGGCCCACGGCTCCCACCCACAACCTAGCCCGGGGCGTCAAGTGCACCCCAAACTTCTGGGTTCTGTCATCCAGCCCCTGGTGGCGCTGGGAAACCAGATCCCACACTGCACAGTGCGGTCTTTCGTCTAGGCCTGAAAGCGGAGGGGCAGCGTGAGAAGGAGCGAGGAGGTAGCTAAGGCATTTGAGGAGGAAGGTTTGTGTCTCCGTACGGCCCACCCCTCGAGCCACTGAGATCCCCTAGAGCCCTCCCGTTGTACCTGACTTCCATACCACACCACGGGGCCTCCATTTTCTTCCATGAGAACAAAGTTGTTATCACTTTTTCCTCAAAGGGAGGCACAGTCCACTGTCAACAAATCCCCTTTAAGATCGTGCCTGATGGGATCTCAGGGAAGATATAGGCAAGAGGGTTAATGAAGCAAGGCCAGGACCCACTGCTGTAGCTGGTCCTGAGTCCATAACTGATGATGTTATCTCCCTCCCCGCCTCCCCTCAAGTAGCCCTTTGCAGATCTGGGCTACTAACCTGATGAGATCATACAGACTTTCATCCTGGAAAGGTCTGATGCTTTGATTGTCTGCCCTTTTGGGATTGGCATTGTTGAGGTTGTCCATTGTCAATTAGCACTGGGTAGGAGGTTCTAGGAGATGCCCCATGAATCTCCTGACTGGGTCCAGATATACCCTGCCCTGCCTTCATTGTATCTACATGCTATAGCCCTGGTTCCTCCTGGCAACCAGGATCAATGACCTTGTTGTTGTTGTTGTTTTTTAATATTTTTTTAATTTTTTGGCCACGCCACACGGCATGTGGGATCTTAGTTCCCCGACCAGGGATCGAACCCACGCCCCCTGCATTGGAAGAGTGGAGTCTTAACCACTGGACCGCCAGAGAAGTCCCAATGACCTTGAACAGTACAGTGATGCCCTTTTTGGCTATTGGTCCCCTGGTATGAGGAGCTTAAGGTGGCCAGGTGGCAGTCACAGCTTTCAGTTTAGTGGCAACATTACTGAGTTCCCTGGTATAAGTTCTCCCTCCCTGGGAGCTAGGACCTCTAACTGGCACAGCCTAAAGTTTGGGGGACAGGAAGCAAAAGTTGTGCAAATCTGAGAGTGAGATGGGCCGCTTCCACTGCCACATTGATTCTGGGACCTGTAATTTCTAGGTATAGGGAACACAGTGCTGTTCAAAACAAATACCTTGTCAAAGAGGTCAGGGCCCAAACCCACAGGTGTCGTACCCCTGCCGGCATCTTCTGAGCATTCAACAGGCCGCTCCACCGTTCTGCCAGGCTGACCGCTTGTGGGTGATGAGGTCAAAGGAGTAAGAGTGATGAATCTGCTGATGACTGTCCCACGATTACCTCATACCATATATAAAAATTAACTCAAAACAATCAAAGGCCTAAATGTAAGAGCTGAAAGTGTAAAAGTCTTAGATGACCCCTTTTTTGTACCTTCTTTGCAGAGGCTCTGTGGACAAGGAAGACAAGCCCGAATCCTGAGCCTTCACTGGTTCCAGGAAGGATGAGTCACTGTTCCCTTCAGGGTGAAAGGAAGGGGTTCAGTGCAATCCACCTACCACCAGGGGCTTGGCTGGTCTTCTGAGGAAGAGTCATCACGCACTCAGGGTAGGTCTCGCGGTAGGTGGGTTGAGCCCGCAGAGTGGTAGAACCAGCTCAGCCTTGGTGAGGGGAGCCCAGGCTGTTGGGCCCATGCATCATCCCCATCCTTGGCACCATGACCGCTCTGTTCAAGGGCTATGGTGCAGGCATTTGGGGTGGACAGGCAGAGATTCACCCACCTGATGAATCACTCTATTTGCCTGGTTCAGAGCCTCCTGGCAGTGGACGCCCTGCGGAGTGTTTACCTGAGACCGGAGGTTTGCACACTTGGTGCCCACTCTCAGAAGTCTGTCCATCTACCTTTTCCCAGTCCTCTTTGCCACTGACACTGGTCTTGTTCATTCCAGGCTCCTGACCAACCAGCCAAGACATTCACTACTTCCCAGGAGTCAGGGAATGTCCACACCTCAGTCTATCTCTTCTTCTGGACCAAGAGTACCGCTCAAAGCTTTGCACACTGGGTGGGACTTCCCCTCACTGATGCCCTTTAGGGTCATCCTGAGAGGGCCGTAATGTGGCCACAGTCCACTTCCAACTCTCACCAACATATCACACTGACCCTCTGTGGAACAGGCCCGAGTCCCATCCTTGTCTATCAGTTGGGCACAGGGAATCTAAGAAGCCACACAAAATTTGTGACCCAATATCCCCCTCCATCCTATCTGCCTGTGACTTCCTCTCTATTCCTGACTCATTGGGAAGTGACCCTTCACCTCTCTGGGTTCCAGTTTCGCTTCACACCCTTGCCAGACCAGGCCAGATGGGACCTGGGGTGCTACTTCCTTCTGGGCCTTGGGGGTAGGGCTGCCTTCCAAGGCTTAGCATCCTCGCAGCAGTAATGCTGTGATAATAACACCAACAATAGCTCCTTCGGTGCCAGGCCATGTGCTAATAAGCAAGGCCAGGACTAGAGGGAAAAGAATGAGGGGCCTAGGGCACAAATTTTAAAGAGGTCTCTCAGTATCCTGCAAGTCCCAAGTCCTTAAATTTTGCATCCCAGGCACCTCACTTGCCTTTCCCTAATCCTGATCCTACTAATAAGCTCTTAACATATATTCGCTCCTTTCAGTCCCACAAATAACTATTATCACCCCCCCTTTGACGGATGAGGAAACTGATTCAGAGGTTAATTTGCCAAAGTCACAATGTTAGTAACTGGCACAGCCATGTTTTTCTGACTTTAAGGCCTAAGCTCTTCATCACTTAGCTATGCTAGCCTATCTTGGCCTGACCTGAGCCCCGTAGGAAGCTCCCTGCTGGTGATCCTCCGGAAAGTCGCAATTCCCAGGCCCATTCCGACGGCGGGCTGCAGGACCGTGGTCCACGATGTGATTCCTCCGCAGGGGCAAAGCAGATACCCATTTTCTTCAGGCAGGCAGAGGAAGGGGCTGCGCCGAAGTAGGAAGGAAGAAGGAGCGTTCCCGCATATGTCCACTAGATGGCGCCCAACACCGAGCCACTGAGCTCCAGCAGCTGAGTGGGCGGCCGCCCAGCGGGGACACGCCGTGCAAGGCCCTCCCCTGTCCTCCTGCCAGTCTTCCCAGGACCCGGGGCTGGGGGTTCCCGACTGAGCCTCGGCCTTCCTGTCGAGTCCTACCCCCTGACTCAGGTCCCACACCCCATTCCGCTCTCCCCGATTTCTGAATCCACCCCCGCCTCCCTTCCGCCCACCTCCACCCCGCTCTTCCCCGCTGCCCTCAGGAGATGGACTCAGGACACAAGGGGGAAGAATCTTCCTGCTTTCCCCTAGAAACTGTCCCTTAGCAGTGCCCAGCACCTCCCAGTGCCTCCACAGTACTGCCTCTTGCCTCCTTCCCTTCCCGAATTCCCCAGGCCCTCCCTGTCACTCCTGCCCTCTTAGCTTCTGCCAGTCTTCGGAGGCAGGGACCATTAAGGCCGATTCCACGGATTTCGTGATGCAAATACATGCAAATATATGCAAATCGGCATGTAAAGGAGGCTTGCCACTATGGTTCTAAGTGGCTGTCACAGCTTCTCTAACACCTGTTCTGAGAGACAGCTACCCTGCCCCCTCCTGCTCAGGCATCTATGTGCTATTTGCCCCCTTCTCCAACACTCTGGCTTCTGGCCCCCTTTCCTTCAGGGACCCTGGCTGCTTTCAGCATACACAGGACCCTTGGGGTCTTCTCTCCAAACCCCCTAGAGGGGGCAAGGAGGAAAGTACATCTTATTGGGCACAGGCTTTGGCATCTGAAGATTACACCATTTCCTAGCTGTGTGGCCTTGGAAAAGTAGTGTAACTTCTCTGAGCCTTGGTTGCATCATAAGTAGAATGGGAATAATGATAGTACCTACCTCATAAGGCTGTTGTAAGGATTCCACATGATGCTACATGTAAAGTGCTTAGCACAGTACCTTTGAACAGAGGAAGTGCGTCTGCTACTAACATTATGATTATCACTGACCCTGCTGGTCGTCATATCCTGCAGGCTCGGGCTTGGAAATAGGTCTGCAGATGGACACAGGTAAACATGTGGACTCATCCCTGTGTGTGCATGTGCACACACGCGCACGCACAGCTGACAGCCTCATGCACTGGCGGGGTGCATGCTCGGGTACGCACACATTCAGAAACACACACAGGAAGAGGCTGTGGGAGGTGGAATCTGAGTCATCGAGACCAGAGCTGTGGGTGGTGCTTTTGTCCTGATTTCCGGGGCTCCACGCTCCATTTCGAACAAGGAAATGTATGGGGGATGGCACAGCCAAGCCTGCAACTGAAGGGCCAGTTGTGTGGGCCCCTCTCTTGCATCAGTTCCCTCCCCGGACCTGCTGTCATCCTGGTTCTGACCCAGTACTGCATCATCTGGGCTTTTGCTTCCCCTGACCTTGCCCTCAGCACCACTAAGTCCCCACAGGTGGGGCAAGGCAGGCCCACTGGGGCTGTGACGTCACAGCACAGGCCCTGGATGACATCATCGAGCAGGTGGTACCTGCCCCCTGGAGCACACTTGGTAAGCATAGTGGGGAAGGAGATCTGAAGGAGGTGACATATGATGGTAGTTAAGAACATTTAATTGGGAAGGAGGTAGACCCAAGTTCAAGTGAGTCCTGGCTCTGTGTGTGACCTTTTATAGTTTCCCTAATCTCTTTGGGTCTCAATTTCTTTACCAGTAGAAGGAGGTCGGTCATACCTAACTCAGAGGGTTTGGGGGACTTTTTGGTGGGATAATGCACATAAACATGTCCTTCATTCAGTGCTGCCTGGACTGAATGTTCATATGTGGCCATCATTTTGGATGATGCTTATTGAAAGTGAGAGCAGATCCTCTGGGCAGCTCCACCCCCAGCAGTTTCATCTCATTCCCTAGAGCTGTCCCTCTTCCCACACCACTCAGGCCAGGAGGGGAGAAGGTGGGCAGTGCCACCTGATACGTGGGGTCTCAGAGGGCTACCTCCTAGGTCCGTGTGGGCTGGGTATCAACATGCACCTGCGTGTGTCTCAGGAGATGGGTTCGATCAGCTTTTCTTCTCTGACTGGGAGATGATTGGTCAAGATGGGAAGGAGTCTTGAAAGTCCTTTCCTTGAAATGTCTGCCATTTACTGTGTACCTACTGTGTGCTAGGCACCATGCCTGGTGCTGCTCCACGTGAGCTCTTTTCACCCTTATAACAGCCCTGTGAAAGGGGTATCAGCATCCCCAGTGTCAAAGACAAGAAGAAAATGGGTGACTTGCCCAAGGATACACAGTGGGTAAATAGAGAAACTGGGATTCAGACTGTCTCCCATTCCAGGCTCTCTACCTTACTACATACATCAGTGGTTTTGACTGATTTGTGTGGACTCCAGGGACACGACATTAGGCAGGGGAAGGGTCCCTATATCTCAGGTCAATCTCCCTTTTTTATTTTTTTGGCCACGCTGCAAGGCTTGTGGGATCTTAGTTCCCGAACCAGGATCGAACCCGGGCCCTCAGCAGTGAAAATGTTGAGTCCTAACCACTGGATCACCAGGGAATTCCCTCAGGTCAGTCTCTTGAGAGCCTTGCCGGCAACAGTGGAGCTGGTGTGAGTTAGTTAATCTATCGGAAGTGCCCCCAGGTGTCGTGCACTTGGCTCCCAGCCAGTGGTTACATGACATCAGAGAAGGCACACAGGTGCATGGGACACAGGTGCATGGAGGTAGGGGGTGGGGTGGGAGCAGCCTAGACACCTGCTGAAGGCTCAGTCCTGTGCCAGTGGGTGGGTGGGTAGGGAGGGGGAAGCAGCAGATGGACAGGGTCGGGGTGGGGGCAGGGATGCTGAGTCGGTTCTGAAGCCCAAGGTGACTCTGGAATCTGCCAGGAAGCGGAAAATGTGAAGGAGAGGAAAGGACAGGCAGGGAGCTGAGCTGCAGTGGGGGGACACTAAGGCGGCCCCAGGAAAGGATGGTGGGCGTGGGGAGATTGACAGAGGACAGTTAGGTGTGCAGGCTCTGGTGTCGATGACACAGGCTCTTAGCCAGACTCCAATGGCAAGAACTGCCCTTTAGTTTTCTCAGCTGCAAACCAGGGTACAAATAGTGCCTACTCCGAGAACCTCTAGTCCTGCACCACTAGAACCTGAACTTCATTTTGGCCCAGCGGCCAAGTAACCATCACAGGGACCTTAATCACTACTGGGCCCAGGAATGGCAGCTTCTGGAAACTCCCGGGAGTGGCTTCCCACCTCAGTCTAACCACGCACTCCATTTTTTTCTCCTTGGTCAATGGTCACTTTTCCTCTGGCCCCAGGTCTTTAGGTCTGCATAGTAGGGGCTCCAAGAACATTCATTGAAAAGATGAAATGAACAATATGTGTCAAGTGGCTGGTACATTGTTCAGTAATTACACCATGGCTCATTTAATGTCTGCAAATATTTTGGGAGCATCCGCCCTGTGCTTAGCAAATAAGACCCGGTCCCTACCCTCATGATCTCAGAGATCAGTGGGTGAAGAGTTCAAGGTGGCAATGAGTGTTACCAGGGTGACTTCAGGGGCATTCCCAAACCAAGGCCCAGAGGCAAATGTGGCCAACGCTTGGAGGAAAAAAATGTGTGTGGTTAGGCTGGGCTGGGGAGCCAGCCCCCGGAGCCTTCTGAAGCAGGCCCTTCCCGGCCCCAACAGTGATTAAGGTCCTTGTGGCTGGTTACTCGGCAGCCAGGCCGGAAGAGAAAGCCCGTAATTAACAAGCTGGCACTCAAACAACCACACGTCAGCACGCCCAAGCGCTAGGATAGCTGTCTGTCAGTCGTATCTGCTGGTGGAATTTTTTAGACAGCTAGGCTCAAGCCGGGAAATGAATATAAGTTACATTTCTATGCATCGTTGTTCGTGGTGGTAAAAAAAATTAATCAGTGACATAGCTGTGACACATACTCATTTAAGAGTCTACAGAGAAATGTTCATTTGTCAGAGGCAGCAAAGAAGAGATTATGTGTCAGCCGGGGAGGGGTGAAATATTTATACAATGGCTAGTAAACACCGGTGTGTAAGGGGGTCAATTGATTGTGTCAGTGGCCACATGACAAATGCATCATTGAGTAGCCATGGGCACTACCCCTGTGCCCAGGGGCTCCATTCTGATGACAAATACACAACATGTTACTGTTAATGCTCCCCACCAACCACCTGCTCGGCCCTCTTTGCCGGCTGGGCGAACACAGATTGCTAGGAAGCAGAACTCCCATGGAAGCTGCCTACCCCCGACTTCATTAAGTTGAACTCCAAGTTGGTAAATTACTCCCCAAATGCCAAAACAGCTGCAAAAAACCATTTCTTTGTGTGTGTGCTCTTTTTTAAAGCTTCATGTTTCTGAATTTCAGAAGGCCTGGAAAATGATTGGCCTTGCTCCCTACCTCCACCAAGACGTAGACCAGCACTCCCGATGCAGACCTCCCCCTGCCACAGGCTCTGCACCCCGTGTGCTGGTTAGAGGTCCTTGTCCAGCCAGCCCTGTGGCTGATTTGACCTCCTTCCCTGTTCTCACTGCTGAGGCCAAGTCCCAGTTTGTTCCCCAGCTGCTGTTAGAGGTTCCTGTTGCCCCTCTCCATGGGCAGTCTACCTGGAGCTCCGAGATTGGTCATCAAGCTTCCCAGAAGGAGAAGCACATCATATTGGCAATGACCACATCACATCAGCAATTACCACTGCTAGTTTTTGAGCCCTGATCACGTGGGAGGCCCCATGTCAAGCACTGTACAGGCGTTATTTCTTTGAATCTTAACACAAACCTTGAGGTAGGTCTAATTACTGGTTCAGTTGTATAGGGAAGGAAACCAAAACCTAGACAAGTAGCTTGGCTAAGGCTCATAGGTGCACAGATGGAGGCAGGATTCCAACCAGGCAGGACTCTGGAGCACAGGCTTCTTGGTCCCCGTTGGCCTGTCTGACCATGTTGGAGCTATGGGGTCTCACGGTTAACACCTGAAAATCTTAATCCCCGTGCTTAAACAATGCAGATTCTATGAGATTAATTCAAAACTCTACAAAATGATAAACTTCTGGAGGCAGGGGCCGTGTCCCAGACTCTGCTCACAGCATTCACTCCAGAAAAACGTGGCTGATTCTAACTCTCATCCTAACTGGGGCAGGTAGATTCACTCCCAGTCCTCAAAGTGTCCCCCACCATCCCAGCTCAGAAACATGCGGCTTGTCACCCCTCCGGGCACTGAGAGAGGCCCCCTCCCCTCCCCTGCACCCACTCCCAGCCTCAAGTCTGTTACCAGTTGCTGTGATGCCCCTACTATTCCTGTGACAACATCCAACATCATCGTTTGATTTGGGATGGGATGACACCGTGAGAAAACAGTTGCAGATGAAATTTCACACATATCTGTGAATGTGGAGATTACAGATAAGCACACGTTGCAACTTGTTTTTACTTTTTAAAATGAGATTCCTCCCCTACAACGTGGTACTCCACTTTGGATTTCTCACTGCAAAACTGCTAATAGTGGTAATACTAATGAGAGCGATAATAACATAGGTTGCATTTATTAAGTGTTCATTATATGCTAAATGTTTCGTGTATTGTTTTGTATAATCCTCACAACAATCCCATTTTATAGAGGAGAAAACTGAGAACCAGAGAAATGACATAATTTGCCCCAGGACACCTGGGTAGTAGGAGCTGGGGTTGGAACCTGCAGTGTACCATCTGCAGAACCCCTGGACTCTCACCCATTAAAGTCTGAGTTCACTCCTACTGCACAGTAGGGGCTCCACCTAGCTCAGATCCCCTCTTCAGCCATATTGAACGGCTCTAGCTCCACAGCTGGCTTTGCTCTCTTTTGCCTCTGGGCCTTTGCACATGGTGTTCCCATTGTCTAGAATGCCCTTCCTTCTGCTTGCTCTCAAATGGGTACCTCACTGGGGACCACTGGTGGGAAGCTTTGGCTCTCACATCTTACCCCATCCACAAACCACCCCCCACCCCTGGCCTCCAAAGTTTCCCCCAAGCTCAGCCAAGAGTGCCCTGGAAGGCCCCTCCCACATCCCCACAGCCTGCAAGGCTGGCTCCAAGGGTCCTGGACAAGAAAGGACTGGGAACACAGTGTCCCCAGTGCCAGCCCCACCCTCTACACAGCCTCCACAGCATCCTTAACACAGGCCTGATGGGATGATGACCCTGCCACATGCCCCTCTCCAGCACTGCATGAGCTTTACCTCTCTTCTCTCCTCCAGCCAAACTGCCTCACTTATGGCATCTCTGAACAGGTGCTGCTCTCTCTTACCTCTGGCTCTTTCTGCTTGGAACAGTCTTCCTTCTTTCTCTGCTGCCTGCCCCCTAATCATATTTCAAGATTCATCTTGGGTGCCCCTTCCTCCAGGAAGCCTTACCAGGTTTCCCCGGCCTGGGCTAGCTCCTCCAGAGCAGGAGATTGGCCCACTGTACACTGTGGTATTCATAATGCCAGGCACAGAGGAGGGCCTCAGTGAATGTTTGTCAAATGAATGTGTGAGTGAATAAGGACGTGGGAGTGCAGAGAGCCATGGAAAAGGGAGCTCTCTAATATTCCCAGACTTCAAGGAAGAGGTTCTGAAGGTTTGGGTTCTGAGAAGGAGCCTCAGTTAAGCCAGAAAGAGCCTAAGGATAGGGATTAAGGTCAGATTGGTCAAACTGACGAGCATTATGTCCTGGATCTGAAGAGCCTGTGTGACTTTAGGCTATTACTTAACTTCTCTGAGTTTTGGCCACCTCATCTATAACATGGGCAGAAGAGCTGAGAGGGTTTGTGCTGTAGAGGCTACTCCAGGATCCTGGGCAAGGGGATAATTATGAGCCACGGACTGTTAGGAACCTGTGTCCTGGGCCCGACCCTGGCCCCCCACAAGCTGTGTGACCTCGGACAAGACTCTTCCCTCTCTGAGTCTTGGTTTTCTCCTCTACAAAATAAGGACATTAATTTTCTTCCCAGTAACTACCCAATAGGATTATTGTGGGAGATCATATGAGATAATACGTGTGAAAAGGCTTTGAAATTCGTGCAGGGCTGTATAAATGCAGGGATTATGTTTATCTACAGGCAGTTTGTAGGGGCTTAATTATTAGTCTGAATTCATAGGCACCAAAGCTTTGGCACAGTTCCCTTGGTAGCTCCTTAATGGAAAGGGCCCCGTGGAGAAACTGAGGCCGGTTGTCAGCGTGTGTCCAGAGGCCCTTGGCAGTGGAGGTTGGGGTGGGGAGGCGGCACTGAGATGGGTCAGTGGTCCCACCCAGCTTTGGGCCTCCACCTACCTTGCAGAAGTGGGAGTCTGCACAAAGGGAGCAGAGGTTCCTTGGCTCCAGGTGTGAAGTGCTTCAGATGCTGCCAGGGGCGGCTCTTCTGGGTTTGCTCCTGGCAGCTCCTCAGGCTGGAGGAGCTGGAGACAAGCAGCAGCCGATGACTCGGCATTTGCTAGGTGGGGCTGGCTGGTGAGGGGAGAGAGGCGCCCAGCCTCACTGTGTCTGCAGGCTCAGAGCCGTAATCTCTGGAGCGGGGAAGGGAGGTGGGCCCAGGGCACCCAGGGCCAGGCCTACCCCAGGAGCTCAGAGCAGACCCTACTCTTCATCAGGGAGGGGCCACCAAAGCTGAGAGGGCCCAGCCAGAGGGGTGTGCCCAGGAGCCAGGGCGTGGCCTAGAAGTGAATGGGTATGGAAGAAGGAGACAGAAGGAAGAGGGGCTGGAGAATAAAGACCTGGTCCTGAGATACCAGAAGTCATTCCTCTGAAGATGGGGAAGGAGGGTGAGTGGGAGGGACTAAAACAGGAAGCAGGGAGTCCTGGTAACATCCATCCATTTATTTGCTCATTCAAAATATTTCCTGAGCACCTACGACATGCTGGGTAACTGAAGACAGAAAAGTAAACGAGAAACAGCTGTCCCTGCCCTTGTGGCGTTTAGTCCACTTCCCAGGGGAGGTACAGGTGGTTTTCTGAGGGGAAACAAGAGGCTCTATCCAGCCTCCGCAGCAGGAAGGCTCTTCCTGAGAACTGAGGTTTGAGCTGAGGCCGGAAGGAGTCAGCTGGGATGGGGGTGGATTCAATTCAATTCAACAAACAGTTACTGATCATCCACTTTGGATAAACTAATAGACCAAGTCTCTGTTATCGGGGGTCAGAGTTTGAAGGGAAAAGTGTCCCAGGAAGAAGGAACTGCATGTGTGGGAGAAGAGATAAGAGAGGCCAAGTATACCATAGGAGCCCCAAGGAGCTCGGCGTGCTAGGGGCAGGAGAGGTGAGCGGCAAGGCGGGAACAGAAGACATACCCAGACCACGGAGGGCATCGGGGGCTTATCCCAGGGCAATGAATGAGATGCTCAGATTTGCGTGCTTGAAAGTCCACTCTCAAGTACCCACTGGCACCAGGGCAGACACAAAGTCCCGTGTGGGAGCTTCCGTTCCACAGTGCCTGCTATTAGGCCTAGTGCGAAGGTGGGGTGCGGTGCGGCGATGGGGTTATCCAGGCTGCATGTCTAATAAACAGCTGTCAGCGTGTGTCTGTCACTGACCCAATGCGGAAGCGACTGAATACGTGTGTCTGCCTCACACCCCCTCACACCTTTATTAGCCTCGGTGAGCTGGCTGCAGATCAACAATAGTCTTCACGTGTGCCCGGTACCTCTGTCCACTTGAGTTTCACAAGAGATCTGTCCAGGAAGCAGAGCCAGCACTCCTACTCCCATTTTACAGATAATGATATTAATAACCACAGCTGACATGACCGTGTGTTTACTGTGTGAATACCGTCTGCGTACACCACCTCATTAAATATCATCAGAGTATTTTCCTCACCTCCATTTTACAGAAAAAATAATTGCCCAAGGGCACACGGCTTGTAAATAGCAGAGGTGGGACCGGAACCCTGTTCTCCTGATCTCCTGTCCCTTCCTAGGCCGTCTCAGCCTCTCCTGCCTCCTTTCATCTCTCCCCTTGGAGCTGCCAAGTCACCTGGTACTACAGGAACAGCCCCATCTCCTGAGCTCCAATGGTGAACTTTGCCCCTTCAACCCCACAACTCTACACCCTGGCTGCACCCCATCTTGCGGGACAGTGCCCCTGAACTCCTGAGCATCTGCTTCCTGAATGCTTCAGGGCCCTGTCCACAGCAAGCACTGGTGCTCCCCTAGATCTTTCTGGAGCGGAGACTCCTCCAGCCTCCATCTCAGAGCCTCACTCGGTCAGAACAGCCAGGGGAGGCAGGAGCGATGTGCAGAGAACTCAGTAAGAATCCCGGCGCAGGCAGCCAGGCTCCTGTATAAAGACAGATTAAAAACTCATCGGGTTGAGATGAGAAGATAATTCAGCCTGCTGGCCACAGTGGGAAAGCCTGGGCTGCGGGTGCTGGTGGTGGCACGTGGGAGGGGGTGCCAGGGAGGGGAGCAGCTCCTGGCCTTGGGAATCTGCACACCCCCGCACCTTAGTTTCACCCCCAGAGCCACCTTCCTTTGCTGCCTGCCTAGAAGCCAAGGCTGACAAATCCCTGTCCCCCATGGAGCAGTGAGGCGGAGGCTGGCTGGGGGAAGCTGAGAACAGTTGCTGCCTAGCTCCACACCCTGGTTTACTTCCTCAGCAGCACTGAAATTATCTTGCTCATTTATTTGTTTACTTGTGTACTGTCTGTCTCCTCACCTAGACTATAAGCCCCACGAGGCCAGGGACCCGTCGGTCTTGTGTACTGCAGTATCCCTAGCCCCCAGCACACAGGAGGGACTTCTTAATGACTGTGAAATGAATGAGTGCACGGGTTGGAAACCTGCCTCCTGCCACCCAGGTCTAGCGGTATAACCTCGCTGGGTCTCCATTCTCTTAGCTGAAAAATGGACACGGTAGGATCCTCCAAAGACCTCAGCCCAGCTCCTGACTCCTAGGGAGCTCTCCATGAAG
Organism: Eubalaena glacialis; assembly: GCF_028564815.1. Lineage (NCBI taxonomy): Eukaryota > Metazoa > Chordata > Mammalia > Artiodactyla > Balaenidae > Eubalaena > Eubalaena glacialis. The sequence continues at coordinate 119,210,695 of NC_083719.1, forward strand.
GATTTTGTTAAACTGATAAGAGAAGAAAATGGAAACCGTGTCTGACGCGAGAAGCGCCATCAGGGGGCGCTCTTGTGCAAGGCGCTCGGCGTGCTGCGCACTCCAAAGGCTCCGGGATGAGCGCATCCAAGGCCTCCCCCACTCCCCCGCCCCCACCTTTGGGGAGTTACCTCCTCCCCTCTCCGTCCAGTTCACACGCCCACCCCCACTCCAGCGCGAGTCCCGACTCCGGGGACCGTCTCCGCAGCCCTGTGCCCCCTCCCCCATGCCCGGCCCAGACTCCTTACGCCCACGCAGCCCCATATGCTGGGAAGAGCCTCCCACTCCCCATCTGTCGAGCCACTTCCTTGCCCTGTTCCGGGCTCCGCCGCCGTCTCCTGCGGGAAGCCGGTCGTGATTGAGGGGAGGAGAGCCGAGGTCTCCGGACAACTGCCTTTCATCCCCCACTCCCCCAACCACCGGGCTTTGGGGAAATGCCACTGCTCTGTGCAGACGACCCCCGGGGCGAAGGTCTGAGCCTCAGGTCAGGATGTGCGAACAGATGCAAGTGAGAACTCTGTGTGCGTCTGAGACCGGTGGGCAAACCTGTCGAGGTGGGGAGTGGGAGCACCAGGAAGGACCCCCTTGTGTCAGACACACTGGCGGGGGAATGGACTGCTCCGCAGGTGCAGTATCCCACAGGTGCCATATCCCAGGGTCATAGCTTCGGGGCAGACAGCTAAGGGACCGCGACGGGCACGCAGCCAGGGAGGGAGCCACCGTCACCAGCGGTAGACCCAGGGCCTGCTTTTCTCGCCTGAAGGACTGGTTTCATTACGCAGATTATTGCTCTGTGCGCGTGCGCGTTTGGGCGTTGTTAGTTTTTTTAAAAATGTACCTTGCTTGTCTAATGAATGTTTGATTGCACCCACATCCGGAGGCTGTTTTAATGAAAGGTGAAGGCTCTGAGAGGGAAATAAAGGATCGTTCCCCATCCCTCGGGCACCCCCCTCCAACGCAACAACAACTGTCCATCCACAGCTGTCTTCTGAAGCCCATGCCCTCGCGGAAGAATTCTGTTGCTGTTTGAATGTTCCCACGTAAATGGTGCTGCTCTCCCGAGGAAATCACAGCCTTCGGTCGGTCACTCTCAGGGCTTTTATTAAGGGTGTGAAGGGGGAGATGAATGAGGAGAGGGGAGCTCTGGAGGAGAGGAGGGAGGCCTTCCTCTGTGGCCTGAAAGCTGGGCTGCGGATCTGGTCACTGGTTGAGCCGATTGTCCGCTCTGTGCCAGGTCTTGGGCTGAGAGCCGTGGACCCGCAGAAAGCGGGCACAGGTTACTGCCAATGTCATCAGTTCAGTTCATCAGCTATTAGTTTAGCATCCAAGTACCTTTGACCCTGGGGGAGTTTACTTAACCTCCGAGAGCCACAGTTCCCTCACTTGTAAAATGGAGATAATAAGCATGTTTACCTCATAGATGTGTTGGGAGGATTAAGTGAGATAGTGCATGTAACTGCTTAGTACTGTGCCTGGTCCAAAGTAAGCACTCAGTAAATGTCAGCTATTATTATTATCTACTACGTAGGTAGCAGTGTAGGGGCTATGAGAAGGCAAAGTGGAGGGGCACAGACCTAGAGTTTATTAGAGGGGGGATACAAAGTGCATCCTTCTTAGAGGTAGAATGTCTGAGTCTGAGCTCTGTCTCCTTCATCCGTCACATAATTACAGATGCCAGGCCCTCGTTCCGGCTCTGTGGATACTGGCCTCTGTGCACACAGAGATCATCTAGTAGGTAGATAAACAGGCTCTTAGGTAGGCAGCGTGGCAGACTGTCACACAGCAAGCACAGGCAGCCGTGGTTGCTCAGAGCAGGGGTGCCTCATCCTAACTGGCTTCCCAGAGGAAGGCAATTTAGCCAGACAAAAGTGTGTGTGTGTGGGGGGGGGTTAGGGGTGTGTGAATGGTGGGAGGGAGAATGTTCTCGACACGTGGAGCTGCCTGTTGGGAGTCACAGAGTTTAGGGGAATGAGCTCATGGCTGGTTGTGGAACTGAAATTTCAGTCACTCGTTAAAGAAGGAGCACTGGAATCGGATGCCTGGATTCAAATACTGAGTCTGCTGTTTACTAGCTGTGTGACCTTGGTCATGCTATTTAACCTCTCTGGGCCTCAGTTTCCTCTTCTGTAAAAGGGGGCTTCAGATCATGAGGACCTTATAATCCTTGTTAAGGGGTTTGGACAAACCAAAGAGCGATGGGGAAGTAGTGGAGTGACAAGATCAAATCTGCAGTCGTCCTTGGTGTCATTCCTGCGTCCTCTCTTTCACACTCCATATCCAATTCATTAGAGAATATTGTCAGCTCTACCTTTGTAAATCGTGTGACTCCTGACCACTTCTTACCACTTCCACAGCCACCTCCCTGGTCCAGGCCATCATTATCTCTCCCCTCGTTGCCGCAGTGGCCTCCTAACTGGTCTCCCTGCTTCTACTCTTGTCCCCCTGTAGTCTGTTCTCCATCAAGCGGCTAGCGGGATCCTGTTAAAATGTACAACGAATCGTGTCGATCCTCTGCTCAAACCCTCCAATGGCTCCACATCTCACTCAGAGTCAAAGCCAAAATCTTGAAGATGGCCTACAAACCCTGCAAGGTGTGGCCTCCTGCCATATCCCTCCCTCTTCTCTTACTCCCCTAGCCTTGCTGGTCGCTGTGCACTTCCTCAGACATGAATTTGCCGAGCACAATCCCACCTGAGGATCTTGCACTTGCTATTCCATCTGCTTGGAACAGCCCCAGGTGTCAATGAGGCTCACTCCCTCACTTCTTCCAGAAGTCTGTTCCAGAAGTCTGCTTCCCTCCCTATCTTGTATAATCCCAAGCCTCTCTCCTGCCCAAGCACTTCCTTGTTTCCCTCTGCTTTTTTTCTTTCCATGAAGGTTAACACTCTCTAGATGCTATATATTTACTTGATTATTTCTTATTGGTCCCCCACCTCTCCACTGGAATATAAGCTCCGTGAGAACAAGGGCTTTGTTTAGTTCATCACTGAACCTCCAGCATCTAGAACAGTGGCATGGCCCAGAGTAAGCTCTCAAAACTATTGAATGAGTGAATGAATGAATACATAAATGAGTATGCAGCAGAGAAAGACCACTCTGACGCAGTGTACAGAAGGATGGGGTGGGGTGGGAAAATAATGGAGGTGAGGAGGGAGACCTTTGCAATCCTCTAGGGAAGGGGATGGCCAGCTCACATGGCCAAGACGGCAGAGATGGAGAGTGGTCGGGGGAGAGACTTAGGTGACCTGGGCAGGGCTTGGGGACTGTCTGGCTGTGAGAGAAAGGATGAGGTGAAGCATGGTGATGTCACCCCCATTTCTGGCTTGGGCATCTTGGTGGACAGTGGTGCCAGTGACTGAGCTGGTAAAAGGGGAATGGGTTGGGGTGAGGAGTTTTTGATGTGAGCCTATCTGAGCCTCTGTTGCCTTACTTGCAGAGTGGGGAAGATTCTACATCCCCACTTTCTCCTTTCTGGGGTGGTTGTGGAGACAGAGATAAAAGCAATTGAAGCCTTTTGTATGAGTGCCCAGTGGTTTCCCAGATGTGTGGGAGCATTATTATTATTATTATTAAAGTCGATTTGGAAAGATCTAACAGGCAAGTGAGATGGGAACCTGCGGCAGAACCTAATCAAACGCCAGCCTAGGTGGAAGCAAATGCCAGCAAGCACGATTCAGTCGATAGATGCAGTGGGTGGTCAGGAAGGGGAGAGAATATTGTGACCTGAGCTGTCGGAGGCTGTTTGGAGGAGGACTCGGCTGGAACCTGGAGTAAGGAGACGGGGTGCCAGAGCAGAGATTGGGGTTCGGTCAGAGGCCCATGAGCAGAGAAGCTGCAGGGTAGCGTGGTCATCTGGGGGTATGCAGGGACCCCTGGGCATAGGATGACCACCACTGGACTTCCTCCTCCCCACCTCCACCTCCAAATAAGAGAATAGAGGCAGTCCTCAGGCGAAGGAAGGAGAAAGCAAACCCTGGGTGATCGGGCAGAGACCCCCGAGTGCGGCCTTTAGGGATCTGCCTCTGCCGTGCTGTCCGAACAGTTTTGCTCACTCATGCACATCTGGGGAGCCATGGACAGTGGGAAACACGGAATTTCCTCCTCCAATTTATCGTGTACCTACTAAGTGCTGAGGGGTCAGCTGTGACCTTGTGTATTTGGTCCCTGCCCTCTGAGCGTTCAGGATGTAGTAGGGGACGAGCGCTCAGTAGCCACATGCCAGAACCCCATGACGTGGGCACAGTCACCCTCCTTATTTTGCAGATGAAAGGCTCACAGATGTTAAGGCCACCCAATTGATAAGCGGTTGGACCAGAACTTGAATCCGGGCAGTTTGGTTCCAGAGCCCTGGTTTGTTACCACTGACCACACAGCCAGAAGCTTACAGGTGGTGGGGGACAGGCATACAGCTCTGTCACCAGATCCCTGTGACCTTGAGCTCCTGGAGGGGTTACCAGAGAGAACTTAAGGAACTGGGGAGGCAGGACCCCTTGAGAACAAATGGAGGATTTTGGAGAGAGGCCCACTTGGTGGACACAGCTTCATCCTTTCTTTCATTCATTTGGTCTACAAATATTTATTTCATGCCTACTATGTTCCAGGTGCTGTGTGAGATAGCAGTAGGTAGGAGATTCATTGATTATTTCACTGAACAACCTACTACGTGCCAGACACTGTGCTAAGCTGTGGAGGCACAATAGGAACAAAAAGACAAAAACCCCTGCCCCCCTAGAGCTTATATTTTAGTAGGGAGACAGAAAATAAACTAGATAAATACGTTTCAAAAATATGTATAGTATGATAGATAGTGATAAATGGTAAAGAGGAAAAAAATTAATGGCTATGTGAGGTTGAAATTTTAGACAAGGTGGCCAGGGAGGACCTCAATGACACGAGGTGAGAAAGGCAGGCTGGGGTCAGGGCATGCATGCAAGGTCTATCGGCCCTCGTAAAAAAAATGATTTTTTTATTGAAAATACTATGGGAGGTCAGTGGAATTTATCTATTTTTGTTTTTGATTTTGCTTTAGTGTGCAAGATTTTATTAAGGTGTTCCTTTGGGATCAGCACCTGTGGAAGGAGGCCGGCCAGGGCAGAGGGAGAGGTGGAGCTGGGATCCAGGCCAAGGACAGCATTGGCCAACCTGATGGGGAGCTCTACAGCTGGCATGGCCCTTCGGAGTTGAGCTGATGGCTTGTCCTTCATGTCCTACATCAGTCAGTTCTAGGATTCGGAGACCCCAGGAAGGGGCGTGGCCTTGAACCGTGTTCTCTGCAGCTGAGGCAGTCCCTGGAGGGGCTGAGAGCTGGCAGCTGTCTGCCCACAGCACTCCAGCACCTGCGGCAACCGGCCCTTCCCTGAAGGGCAGTCTGGCTGGAGGTTCATGTTGTTCATCCCATGTATCCAGGCCTTTCTCTTTTGCCCATCCTAGTGTTTATTCAGTAGAGGGTTTTATCCATCAATGATGTCATCTGATTCATATATACTTTTTTTTAAAAGAATCACTGGTTTTCATGTATGGAGAATAGATGGGGGAGGGCACAGGGTGAGGTGGGGAGACAGGTTTGGAGGCTGAGGCGGCTGGGAGCGCCAACAGGTCCCCTGTGAAGCAGGGGAAGGAGAGGCTCCACGTGGCCCAGTTGGGCTCTGGGCCTGTGCTCCTCACCCCCCAACAGAATGGCTAACAAGTCACCTGGCAACCTGAGCGCTATCCCAAGGCCATCCTGCATCTTGAGCCACAAGATGGTGGTGGGGTGAAGTCCGCAGGAGGCCAAGTGAGCTGTGGCTAGGTTTGAATTTCTTGAGTCCAGAACCCCAGCTCTGTGGATACCTGTTTCCCAGCTTCTGCATCCCCCGCCCCCACAACTTCTTTCTCTTTTATTTTTTCCTCTTTTTGCTAGATGAGTTTCCTTTAAAGAAAATTCTTACTTTCTCTTAGCTGACTGACAAGAGTAGTGTCTGTGCTGATGCAGGCAGCTGGCAGGCTCTCATTCCCCAGTCCCCAGCCCCTGGGCCCAGTGTGAGGGTGTCAGGAGCCTGTCCCATCCAAGAGGAGGAGCCAATGGGCAAACAGGGGAGGGAAAGGTAGGGGCAGCTGAGCCTCCTGCCTGGAGTGGAAGAGGGTTGAGGCAGGGGGGCTAGATTTCTTTGGGCAGCCTTTGGGAGGATGATAGGGTTGATCTGGCTTTCGGTTTCTGCTCGGGTGTGGGGTGCCTGGTCCCCAGCCTTGCGGATGGCCTGGGTGACTGGTAGACCCAGGTAGCTATTTCTCACCATCTCCCAGTGGAGGAGCAAGCTGCTCGCCCCACCCTGCCCCACCCTCTGCGATCCCAGGGAAAGTCAAACTGCATCAGGGTGGGACAGACCCCTCCAAAGTGATGGTCCCAGCTGCAGGATGACCCATTCTCAAACCGGTTTGTGAGTGGTGAGTATTTGTTCCCACTTCCAGGAATGTTTCCCCCGAGCTCATACACAGCTGGCGTGTTCACCTTCATCATTTATCAGTTCACATCTCAGGCCCTCTCTGGCCATCCTGTCTCAGAGAGTCCTCCCACGCCCTCCCTATACCCTCACTTGTTTTGTTTTGTTTCCCTAAACAGCATATATCACCATCTGAAATTATATCTTTTACTGGTTTATTAATAATTCCTTGTATGCTTCCTTGGACTGAATTATAAACTCCATGAGGTGGGCACTCTAACCTGTCTTGTTCATCCCTGTCTGCCTGGCACATAGTAAACACTTAATAAACACTTAATAAATTATTTATTTCATTTAGTAAAATGAATTAAGTGAATTCATTCTCCTATCCCTCACCCCCAAAAAGGACAAGGAGAAAATCATATACATGTAAACATACATATGACCATGGAGGAACAGTCCCTCTAAAGAGGCTGGGCACCACCCCAAGATGCCAGGCCCATGAGCCCAGAGAGTGAGTGTGTGTGTGTGTGTGTGTGTGTGTGTGTGTCGTGCGTGTGTATATGTATGTTGTGTGTGTGTTGTGTGTGTCGGTGAGGAGAAAGAAAAACCACCAGTTGCAAGCTGAAGCTCCTGCTGTATCAAATGCAGGGATTCCAGAGCCCTGGTCAAAGGCCAGCTTCTTTGGGGGAGCAGGAAAGAGGAAGAGGGGAGGGATTCTGAAAGTGCCCCTGGAGGTATGTGGCCCTTGCAAGGCTTCAGGCTGCCAGCTGGGGGTGCCCAACCAAGTGTGATGGCATCATCCCTACAATTTCCAGACCATCTGAACCCTGGCTGCCCCTCCTACTAGAGAGGTGTCAGTGTGAAGAGGGAGAATTTGCTCTATCAAGTGTGACCTGGGGTTGGTGATGATTACCGGAGATGGTAGGATCAGCTAGAATAACATGTCACACAGTGGGCTGCGTTCAGGAATGCTGGATTGGGTAACTGGCAAACTGAAAGGCTGCTTCATACTATAATGGTTAAAGAAAAAGGGAATTATCTCATGCCTTTCTTTTCGTCTATCAAGGTGTCAGCGTATGCTAATTACCTGGCAGAGACTTCAACGGGAAGAGGAAGAACAACTATTATATTTCTGAGGAAAGATTTATCTTGTGTTATTGGCACCAGGTGGAGGAGGAGGTAGGGGTGGAAGGGGGTCAGAGAGGCCAAGTGTTCCATGTCTCCAATGGAATTGAAATGCCTTTGAAGTGAGGCTTCTCTCCTAAGATTAGAAATAATAAGCCTTGTTGGAAGAGGCTTTGCTCTGAGCCCATGGCCAGGGGAGGGGCAGGATGGGCAGCGGACTCCAGTGTCCTAGGAGACGGTGGGAGGGCTCAGGCCAGGTGCAGCTAACTGCAGAGGACATGTGAGACTCCTCCATTCACTCACTGACTGACTATTCATTGATTGATTACGTTAACAGGGAGTAGAGAATGGAGGGTAAGAAACGCGGGCTTGGGGCCCAGCAGCCCTGAGCTTTGAATCCTGGCTCCACCACCTCCTAACTGTGGTTGATGACACATCGCTCCATCTTTCAGAGCCTCCGTTTCCTCATCTGAGGGGAAGATAATACCCACTTTATATGGTTACTATCACAACTAAACGGGGTCATGTAAGTGAAATGCTCAGGGCAGCTCAATTATAGCAACTGTGGAGATGACTATTCAACAAATACTTTCTGAGTACCTACTGTGGTTCAAGGCACTGCGAAAATAAGGGTGAATCAGACAGGGCTCTGCCCTCAAGGAGCTTATCACAAAATGGAGCACCTGTACCTCCTTTGGTCCCGGAAAGGGGGAAAAGTAGGGGAAAAGGCAGGGCCCTCAAGCCTTACATAAGGCTATGATTGCACCCATTATAATACTAACAACAGTTAGCTTGAATTGAATGCTTGACATGTATGAACTCAAAGGGAGATTTGGTGGGTAGATGGTGGAGGCCAAAGGATGGGTCCAGGAGCCGAAAGAGACGGGAGGGGCTGCCTGCAGGAAGAGCTGGTCAGGGCCTGAGCTCTGGAGACAAGCACTGGGGGGCCTGCTACCTGCGAGGGTGCCTGTCCTCAGGGGCTGGGGGGCCCTGGGGCCAGAGGAGCTGACTTCTCATCTGTTGACCTCCTGCCTATGTTGAATCCCAGCCATCCCCAAGACCCTCCTTTCAGAAGCAGCGGGCTATGGAGGAAGTGAGCTGGAGAGAGGCAGCCTGGTGTCATTGCAGGTGTGCAGGCTGTGGTGGCCAAGAGATGTGGGTTCAAATGCTACCTTGGACTCTTATCAACTGGGTGGACTTGGGCCAGTTTCTTAGCTTTACTGTGTCTCAGTTAAATAAAGATTATAAACCTGAACTGTGGAGTTGTTGAGCAGAGTAATAAGGCATTTAAAGCACCCGGCACACAGTAGGTATTCCCCAACAGCAGAGGCGATTACTAAAATTGGCCATTCTTTTTTTTACATTTTTTAATTTTTGGCTTTGTTGGGTCTTCGTTGTTGCACACGGGCTTTCTCTAGTTGCAGCAAGTGGGGGCTACTCTTCGTTGTGGTGCGCGGCCTTCTCTTATTGTGGTGGCTTCTCTTATTGTGGAGCAGGGGCTCTAGGCACGCAGGCTTCAGTAGTTGTGGCATGTGGTCTCAGTAGTTGTGGCGTGCGGGCTCAGTAGTTGTGGCTCGCGGGCTCTAGAGCGCAGGCTCAGTAGTTGTGGTGCACGGGCTTAGTTGCTCTGTGGCATGTGGGATCTTCCCGGACCAGGGCTCGAACCCATGGCCCCTGCATTGGCAGGTGGATTCTTAACCACTGAGCCACCAGGGAAGCCCTAAAATTGGCCATTCTCGCCAGCTATGTCTGATTCCGTGCAAGCCTCAACCCCTGCGGCCTGGAGAGGCATTTAGTGCTCTGGGGATGGCAGAGAAAGGAATGGGGGTGCCACGAGGTGGGGTGTGTGGCAGGCAGAGACTTTGAGCAGGTAATGGCTGTCAGGGACCAGCAAATCACAGGTGTCTCAGGAACAACAGGAGTTATACTCAGACACCAAAGAACAAACACGCAGCACAAGACGTTTTGCCAAAGCAAAGCTGTTTTGATCGTTCCCGGATGTGACATGTATTGCATGAGGAAAGAGAGCCTCTTGCACTGAGGCTGCCTAATTGACAGCCGGCAGCTCCACGCAGAGTGGCACTGGGCAGGGTGGGGGATGGGGCCGAGCAGCCCCCCACCCCAGGCAAGCCTTTAACGCCTAGGCGCTCTCAGCTGGGCTGTCAGTAAGGGGTGGGAGGCTCAGTATTCCCAACACCTCCCCATCCAGCCCCTACCTCTACCTCTCCAGCCCGGTCCTGCATCACTTCTGGAAGCTAGGTATGTGCCAGTCTAATTGAATGTCTAAAGTTTGCCAAATGCACCGGGCTTTCTGTGGCCTCCAGGCCTTTCTTTGCATATGCTGTTGTGTCCGCCTTGGATTCCTCTTCTCCCCGGCCCTCTCGTCCACCTGGCCAGCATTGGCAAGTGCCTACTTAATAACAAAAATAATAGCAGCTGACATTTACTCTCTGTGCTGAGTGCTTCAGTGTTATCTTATTTCATGCTCACAACAACCTAAGAGGTAAAAATAATCATAGTTGACATGTGGTAGATGCTAACCATTTGCTGGGCACTATTCTAAGTGCTTTATATGTGTTAACTCACTTGATCCTCACAACCGCATGGGATAAGTTACCGTTATTATCCCTATTTTATACATGAGGAAACCGAGGCACAGAGTGTTCAAGTGACTTGCCCAAGGTCACCCCCTAGAAGTAGCAGAGCCCAGGTTCCAGGTCAGGCGTTCATTATCACGACACATCCTTTAGGACTCAGCCCAGGTTCAACCTCTTCCCAGAGGTCTTCTCTTTCCTTAATTGTGTCAGGAGCTTTCTGTGGGCTTTCATGCTCTCTGTACATGAAACACCCGCCCACTCCCCACCCCTAGGAGCACCTACTGCCCTGTGAAGTTTGCTTGCCCGTCCCCTGCTGGACTGGAAACTCCTGATAACAGGGAGTGTCTACCTGCTTCACCACTCTGTCCTCCAAGCCTAGCACAGTGCCTGGCACGCAGCAGGGGCTCCATATACATTTGTGGACCGTCTGCCTGAATCCTGCTCAGGCACATTCCTGCTCTGGCTCCCCCTTTCAATCACAAGGACTATAAAACTCCACCATATGCATTAACCGGGGTCCAAGAAATTCAATCCCATAAAACCTTGGTTCTCATTTATTTTTTTAAATTTTATTTATTTATTTTTGGCTGTGTTGGGTCTTCGTTGCTACGTGCGGGCTTTCTCTAGTTGCGGCGAGTGGGGGCTACTCTTGGTTGTGGTGCGTGGCCTTCTCATTGCAGTGGCTTCTCTTGTTGCGGAGCACGGGCTCTAGGCAGGCAGGCTTCAGTAGTTGTGGCGCGCGGGCTCAGTAGTTGTGGCTCGCGGGCTCTAGAGCGCAGGCTCAGTAGTTGTGGCGCATGGGCTTAGTTGCTCTGCGGCATGTGGGATCTTCCCAGACCAGGGCTTGTACCCGTGTTCCCTGCATTGGCAGGTGGATTCTTAACCACTGTGCCACCAGGGAAGCCCCTGGGTTCTCATTTTTGTAGGGTTGGTGAGAAACAATATTTTTTTTCCATCCATCTGAACTGGCACAAAAAGTAATGATGATGACTTATGCTGAACACAACTGACCCTATACTGAGCGGAGGGAGTTCCAAATAATCACAGGGCAGTCACTTCCTGACACCCTCATTCACTTTGGAGCACAGTGACTGGGCGTAGGACAGGAACCCTACACCAGCCCCCCATCATGTTATATCTGAATTTCATTTCTCATGCGGAGCCTCAGAAAAGGTGTCACCACACCCATTTTGTGCCCAACCTCGGCCACAAGCTCTGCTGGTTGAGAAGCTGACAGAGAAGCTGGGGAGCCAGAGGGGCAAAGAGAGGGTGAGGGCCTCTGGCTTCATTCCACACATACTTTCAGCCCTGAAACCATCACAAACCAGTGCACCAGCAAACTTGCACAGGTGTTTACTTTCCCACTGCCTGAGAGTAACTATTTGTTGGCTAATACCTATTGTGATGATGCAGAAATAGCAAGCTCGGCCCTACTTTGGGAGGGGTTGCCAAAGAAATGGAGGAGATGAACAGCTCAGAGAAGAGTGAGATCCCTGGGGACCTGCAGGCCTGGGCAGGTCCAGGCAGACTCCTTGGCGGACATGGCATTTGGTTCGCCCTCTGCCCTCTTCTGGCCTTTCTCCTGTGGTGATAGGGAGCTCAGAAATGTCATGGGCCTCAGCCTGGATTTAGCCTTTGAGCCAGTGAGTTTGGGAGGAGTTTATGACAACCTCCAGGAGATGGAAAGCAAGTCCCCATCATCACATCACCGTCTGCCCAGACCCCACCCCCAAAGGTATGCAGCCTGCCCAGCCTGAACAGGGACGTGTGGGAGCCTTCCTTTCCTCCCCAGTAAAATGTAGATAATGATAATACCTTCCTCCCAGGCCTGTGGTGAAGATCACATGAGAGAATGCAGGGGAACGCGTATTATATGCTATAAAAGACTCTGACAAATGCTCATTATTTCTTCCTATTCTTCTCCTGGAATTTATCAAACACTTTATGAACCCTGGAGGTATTTTTTGCCTCCATGCTGCTGGCTCTCTCTGGCCCGCAATTCTCCTCTCCTCTCCTGCTGTACTTTAGGGGAGGCAGGGTAGCACAGTGGTTCAGGAGGGAGGGGAGCAGGCTGGTCCGGTTTGAATCCTGGCCCCAGTTCTTCCTCGAGGCGTGACCCAGGGTAAGTCACACAACCCCTCTGAGCCCTTCAGCTTCCTCCTGTGCAAAATGCGTGTAAACATGGCATTTAACTCATAAGGTTGATGTGAAGACTAAATGAGATAATCTGTGCCACGTTCTTAGGAGGGTGTTTAAGAGACGTCTGCTGTGTCATGGTGGTTTTTCTGTCTGGTAGGTGGGACTACACCTTGGCTCTTTGAGTGGTAGGACCCATGGAAGGAGACCCCAGGAACAGTTTGCACAGGCTTCCTTCTCTCCGCACTCAGGGAGAGGGTAGATGAAGAAGCAGATCACGTGTTCATTCAGCCAGCCAGCACTGTCTGAGTGCCTACTCTGTGCCAGGCGCTCCTAGAGTGACAGGGGGCTAACTTACAGTCCCCGTCATTGGGGAGCTCACATTGCAGTGAGGAAGATACTTATTCATTCACTCATTCAATCGTTTACTCAGTTGGTCAGTTGTCACCCATTTGTCCCAGTGCAGGTTGTGTGCTGAGCTCTGGGGTGTGTGGCCGGGGGCCCTGGATGTCTTCCTACCTCCTGTCACTTGGCCTCAGTCTCCCTATCTGGTCGTCCAGGGGTCGCTCAAGCTGGTCCCCAAGTCCCTGGCGCACACCAGCATTGCAGATTTCTGAGCCAGGATGGACAAATGCTGAGTGACACCCCCATCCCTGCTCCCAGCCCACGCGCTCACTCCGGGCTCAGGCATCGACCGGCTCAGAGCTCATTAGCGACCGCGCAGCCATTGCCGCATGTCACAGGCTCTTAAAGTCTCCATTACCAAGGGCCCTTGCTCCTCTGTATTTTTAGTCCGCATCTGGAGGAGACGGCTGGCATCTCCTATGATTATACATGTCAGGTTCAGTGGTTTTGACAACTGCTCAGGCCTCTGGGCGTCTGGAGGTGGGGGCCCCCCAGATCTGCTTCCAGAAAAGAAGCTGGTGGGAGATGCGAGGGCGGGATGGGGCCAGGGGTTCTCCCCTCCCCAGAATCCCACAGCTCCCGGGTACAACAGAGTAGAGGGGCCCCCAGACATCTAGGTTGCTCTGGGACCTAGGGGGACAAATAGCTCTTTGGATGACACTGGAGTGAGGGTGGTGATGCCAGCTTAGCAACAAACCCCAGGTCAGTTGCCCGTCCTCAAGGACCAGCCAGCGGCTCCGGCTGCAGACAGGTAGAGCAGAGCACACAGAAGCCAGCCAGCAGCGGGCTCCCCCGTGGTTAGTAGAGGTTTCTGTCTGCCTTACGAGACAGAGCGATCCCAGCAGCCAACCCAGCCTGGGGGAGCCTGGGTCCCTCCGTCATCAGACATGGATTGCATTTCACAGAAAGAAGCATCTGAGATTAGTGTCCCCTGGTGAGGTCACCAGGAAAGTAGAAGCAGGCCACTGCTTGCCTGGGTGGAGTGGGAAGTGCAGTATGGAAGGGAGTGGGGAGGAATTGCACAGTGAGGCATGGGGGGTGGTCCCCAGGCCTGAGATGGGAATGGTGTGCCAGGTCAGGAGCACTGTAGCCTGGACCTCCAGGAAGAATAAAAGCCTCCTTCAAGGACACAGTTTAAATCCTCCCTCCCCCAACAGCCGTCTACCCTAAGACTTACTAATAAAATAAGATAATAATAATAATGAACAGTTATTACTCTATTACTCTGTGCCAGACAGTGTACTGAGTACTCTCCTTGAATTTCCTGATTAGCTTCTGATAATCTACTGATGCTTCGCACTAAGACAGGAACTATTATGATTATTGCCATCTTATAGATGAGGAAACCGAAGGTCAGAGAGGGTGACTCACCCGAGTTCACATGGCTGGCAGGTGCTAAACACAGAATTTCAATCCAGTGTCCCGTCTCACCCTCCACTGTATATGTAGCCTCCAGACGCTGAGGAAAGGAATGAAGTAAGTGACATTTCACTGACAATGTGGTGGGGAGAACACTGATGGGAAGGTTCTGGTTCTGCTGCCAGATTGTGATTCTGACAAATCGTCATTTGCCTCCAGGACTCAATGAGGGACTGCATTGAGGTGGGGATAGATCAACACCACATTACGCATCTGTTCTGAGCTCCCGTCTGATTCTGACAAGATGATTAATAACAACAACAATAATAATCTTAGCAAACACTCGTGGAACATTTACTCTGGGCGGGGCATATTACATGTGCCATTTCATTTAATTCTCACATTTCTCCTGTGAGGTATGATCCTTAAACAGGTGAGAGAAGGAAGCTCAGAAAGGCTGAGCAACCTGCCAAAAGCCACACAGCCAGTAGGAAGTGGGTTGGAATTTGCAATGTGGTCTGCTCTTAACCACTCCCCTGTCCTGCCCTCTGTGGGGAGAGTCCTGCAGTGCCTAAATGTTTTGAGAAGGAGGGGCTCCAGGCACCCTTTGTCAGAGCTGGAGGGAGGTGTTTGGGCAGGGCCTACATTATTCCCAGAAAACGCTCAGTATTTACTGTTATCAAGGTGAGAGCCACAGCCTCCTTTCTTTTTTTTTTTTTTTAAACATCTTTATTGAAGTATAATTGCTTTATAATGGTGTGTTACTTTCTGCTTTATAACAAAGTGAATCAGTTATACATATACATATGTTCCCATATCTCTTCCCTCTTGCATCTCCCTCCCTCCCACCCTCCCTATCCCACCCCTCTAGGTGGTCACAAAGCACCGAGCTGATCTCCCTGTGCTATGCGGCTGCTTCCCACTAGCTATCTATTTTACATTTGGTAGTGTATATATGTCCATGACACTCTCTCACCCTGTCACATCTCACCCCTCCCCCTCCCCATATCCTCAAGTCCATTCTCTAGTAGGTCTGTGTCTTTATTCCCATCTTGCCACTAGGTTCTTCATGACCTTTTTTTTTTTTTTTTCCTTAGATTCCATATATATGTGTTAGCATACTGTATTTCTTTTTCTCTTTCTGACTTACTTCACTCTGTATGACAGACTCTAACTCCATCCACCTCATTACAAATACCTCCATTTCATTTCTTTTTATGGCTGAGTAATATTCCATTGTATATATGTGCCACATCTTCTTTATCCATTCATCCGATGATGGACACCTAGGTTGCTTCCATGTCCCGGCTATTGTAAACAGAGCTGCAATGAATATTTTGGTACATGACTCTTTCTGAATTATGGTTTTCTCAGGGTATATGCCCAGTAGTGGGATTGCTGGGTCGTATGGTAGTTCTATTTTTAGTTTTTTAAGGAACCTCCATACTGTTCTCCATAGTGGCTGTATCAATTTACATTCCCACCAACAGTGCAAGAGTGTTCCCTTTTCTCCACACCCTCTCCAGCATTTATTGTTTCTAGATTTTTTGATGATAGCCATTCTGACCGGTGTGAGATGATACCTCATTGTAGTTTTGATTTGCATTTCTCTAATGATTAATGATGTTGAGCATTCTTTCATGTGTCTGTTGGCAATCTGTATATCTTCTTTGGAGAAATGTCTATTTAGGTCTTCTGCCCATTTTTGGATTGGGTTGTTTGTTTTTTTGTTATTGAGCTGCATGAGCTGCTTGTAAATCTTGGAGATTAATCCTTTGTCAGTTGCTTCATTTGCAAATATTTTCTCCCATTCTGAGGGTTGTCTTTTGGTCTTGTTTATGGTTTCCTTTGCTGTGCAAAAGCTTTTAAGTTTCATTAGGTCCCATTTGTTTATTTGTGTTTTTATTTCCATTTCTCTAGGACCTGGGTCAAAAAGGATCTTGCTGTGATTTATGTCATAGAGTGTTCTGCCTATGTTTTCCTCTAAGAGTTTGATAGTATCTGGCCTTACACTTAGGTCTTTAATCCATTTTGAGTTTATTTTTGTGTATGGTGTCAGGGAGTGTTCTAATTTCATACTTTTACATGTACCTGTCCAATTTTCCCAGCACCACTTATTGAAGAGGCTGTCTTTTCTCCACTGTATATGCTTGCCTCCTTTATCAAAGATAAGGTGACCATATGTGCGTGGGCTTATCTCTGGGCTTTCTATCCTGTTCCATTGATCTATATTTCTGTTTTTGTGCCAGTACCAAACTGTCTTGATTACTGTAGCTTTGTAATATAGTCTGAAGTCAGGGAGCCTGATTCCTCCAGCTCCATTTTTCGTTCTCAAGATTGCTTTGGCTATTCGGGGTCTTTTGTGTTTCCATAAAAATTGTGAAATTTTTTGTTCTAGTTCTGTGAAAAATGCCAGTGGTAGTTTGATAGGGATTGCATTGAATCTGTAGATTGCTTTGGGTAGCAGAGTCATTTTCACAATGTTGATTCTTCCAATCCAAGAACATGGTATATCTCTCCATCTATTGGTATCATCTTTAATTTCTTTCATCAGTGTCCTATAATTTTCTGCATACAGGTCTTTTGTCTCCTTAGGTAGGTTTATTCCTAGATATTTTATTCTTTTTGTTGCAATGGTAAACGGGAGTGTTTTCTTAATTTCACTTTCAGATTTTTCATCATTAGTATATAGGAATGCAAGAGATTTCTGTGCATTAATTTTGTATCCTGCTACTTTACCAAATTCATTGATTAGCTCTAGTAGTTTTCTAGTAGCATCTTTAGGATTCTCTATGTATAGTATCATGTCATCTGCAAACAGTGACAGCTTTACTTCTTCTTTTCCGATTTGGATTCCTTTTATTCCTTTTTCTTCTCTGATTGCTGTGGCTAACACTTCCAAAACTATGTTGAATAATAGTGGTGAGAGTGGGCAACCTTGTCTTGTTCCTGATCTTAGTGGAAATGGTTTCAGTTTTTCACCATTGAGGACAATGTTGGCTGTGGGTTTGTCATATATGGCCTTTATTATGTTGAAGAAAGTTCCCTCTATGCCTACTTTCTGCAGGGCTTTTATCATAAATGGGTGTTGAATTTTGTCGAAAGCTTTCTCTGCATCTATTGAGATGATCATATGGTTTTTCTCCTTCAATTTGTTAATATGATGTATCACGTTGATTGATTTGTGTATATTGAAGAATCCTTGCATTCCTGGAATAAACCCCACTTGATCATGGTGTATAATCCTTTTAATGTGCTGTTGGATTCTGTTTGCTAGTATTTTGTTGAGGATTTTTGCATCTATGTTCATCAGTGATATTGGCCTGTAGTTTTCTTTCTTTGTGACATCTTTGTCTGGTTTTGGTATCAGGGTGATGGTGGCCTCGTAGAATGAGTTGGGGAGTGTTCCTCCCTCTGCAATATTTTGGAAGAGTTTGAGAAGGATAGGTGTTAGCTCTTCTCTAAATGTTTGATAGAATTCGCCTGTGAAGCCATCTGGTCCTGGGCTTTTGTGTGTTGGAAGATTTTTAATCACAGTTTCAATTTCAGTGCTTGTGATTGGTCCCACAGCCTCCTTTCTTTCAGGCTCAGGGAACCCGCCTCTCTCCATCCCATTCCATTCCACCATCCACTTCTCTCCAGGTGCACTGAGAGGTTCACAGACACAGAAAACCTCCTGACAGAGGAGAAGGAGAGAAGCCGCAACACCTCTGCGGCACCCAGAAGGGGCCTGGAGCAGCAGAGGAGAGACACCAGGCACAGGGACCTGGAGTGCTAGGCTTTGCCACCATCTATGGATTTACCATTCCAGGGCAGGGCTGCCATCCACAGTTGTGCAGTGCCCAGCTCTTTGGGTTGCTGTCCATTCTGTGGACTGTGTACCTGACACCTTACTGGGTGCTGGGAATGCCTGACCTGGCCCCTAACCTCACAGAAGATGCCGTCCCATAGGGGTGACAGTCAGATGAACTAGGAATTATCTCACAATGTGGCCAGTGAGGTGATGGGGAGGAGCAGGGGCTGCAAGAGTTTACAGGAGAGGCTCCAAGACTCCATCTGGTAAGTCAAAGAAGGCTTCCTGGAGGAAGTGACTTCCGAACCAAGACCTGAGTGACAAATAGGAATGGCCTACTAGAAGTGGAAAGAGTGTTCCAGGCACAAGGGAGAGTACTAATGACTAATTGTAACACAAGGTGATACTGGCTATAATACTAATATGAACAAAGCATTGGGAGACTTTATTCATTCGGTCACTCATTCACTCATTAAAATAAGCATTCATTGAGGAGATGGAGAATAGTTATGCCTGGGAGTTAGAAAAGGTGACCCTTGAACTGAGCCTTGAAGGATGAGTAAGAGTTTTCTGAGGGGAGAAGAGAGAGGGAGGCAGGCATCCAGAGAGACAGCCACATGAGCAAAGGCATCCAGTTGTTGATTGTGTGGAACGTTGCCTCAGGAACTGGGGGTTTAGGATACCTTCCCCAGCTACCCAGGGCAGCTCTTTGTCTCTCAAACCTAACCTTGTTATTTATTCATTTTTAACATGACCTCATCAGAGGTTCAGATAGGCAGGTTGGATAGATGAATGCATGAGTGCAGGAATAAATGGATGGGTGGAAGAATTAATGCAGGCACGAAGGAAGGGATTTAAGAAAGAATGAATAATAATAGCAGACGTGTATACAGTGCTTTCCATGCACCAGGCATTGCTCTAAGTGCTTTATATTTATTAAATCATTAAATCCTCACACAACCCTAGGAGGTGGATATTGTTATTATCTGCACTTTACAAATGAGAAAAGTAAGGCGCACGAGGTTAAGTAATGTACCCGAGGCTACGCACCTAGGAAGCGGAGCGGGGGAGCCAGGGTTTGAACTGAAGCAGTGTGGCTCCAGAGGATGCGGCAAACAGGGTCCCAGGAGCAAACGCTGGGAATTAGGCAGTTCCTCCTTCATCCAGATATCTCCTTTCTCACTCCATGTGGGTTTCCTGGCTAAGCCTCCTCCAGAATGTGCTGTTTCCTTGGGGCGGACCCAGGTCCATGTGGCCAGAGTCGGTGAGGGCGCTGCCCGACTGTCTGTGGCAGGAAGTGCCTGCTGACCTTGCACGAGGCAGCTGCAACCTCGTTGACGGGCTGCTCCTCCCCCGGAAGGCTGGGCGGGAAGCAGGGCCTCTGGCCTCCTCAGCGGACAGCGCCCCAGCTCCGGGAGCGCCTCTGTGATCGCTGAGCAGGGCGCTTAGTTTGTCTTTCAGGTTGATTGTATTAGCATTTTGGAAGAGTCCCCTTCCTGTGAAGTACATTAACGATTCACTCCGGCTGGGCTCTCACCCAGGCAGGCTCGTCGTGAAGTGCCTCAGATTTCCTAGGAATCCTCTGAGACATTTTGACATTCTGACTGTCACTGCCAACGTGGGCTGCGAAGAAATTAATTGACACGGATGAAACCCTCAATTTCCAAGGGCTGTGTAATAAAATAAAGGTTATTGTATTATTACAGCTTCCACCACTAATGAAAAAGGGCTAAAGACAGTAATCACAATTGGGTATGCTTAGCGGGGACTTAACTTGATTTCCACAGGCAACCATCCTGAACTTTAGGAAATAATAATTTTAATAGTTATTATTTATGGAGAACTTAGGATACATTGAGCACTTTACTAAATGATCTATATATATTATGTATTCCCCCAACAACCCTAAGAGGGAGGTGCTATTTCCATTTCACAGATGAAGAAACTGAGACATGGAGAGGTGTAGTGAACATGGCTTTTAAGTTGTAGAGTAACAGTAGGCAACTTTTTGGGTAAAACACATTCTATTTTCTTGGGGGTGAGGGGGAATTAGAATACTTGGGCAGGTAGGGTTAAGATATTGGCCAAGTATAGGGCATTCTGGGTGGCAGAGTATTAGAGGTATTGTGCACACTTTCCAGACTCTGAGAGAACACCACTGCCTTTTCTCTCAGACCACAGCAGCCACCCCAATCCACCTACCGATTATCCACCCATACAAAAGGGATCCATCCAGCCAGGCACCCAACCATTCATCTGTCCATCAATCCACTCGTCCAGTTATCCATCATCCATCCATCCACCTATCTACCTAGCCATCCATTTAGTCATACATGCATGCATTCACTTATTTATTTAAGTCAGTGTGTCTCTGATTGCCCTTCCCAAGCTCCTGTCATGGAAGAGGTATTCTCTTCCTGATGTGATTCAGGTAGAAGGAAGGGAGAAGAAGCAGGACAAAGAGCCAGAGCTCCAAAATTTGTAAGGTCTCTTCAACTTTCTCTTCCCCGGTCTCCCTGTATGTAAAATGGGGATAATATTTGCAGGCTACTGTGAATTTAAAGCAAGCAAGTATGTGACATGCTTTGAAAATAGAAGGCACTGCATGAATTTGTCCATCATCATTATCGTTGCTAGTGCAGCACATACTCTAACGTGAAACATCCTCAAGTTCGAGTAGTCAGCATCGGTAAAATGATCCATTTCTGATTTTGTCTTACAGAAATTCTGTAAGATTTGCAAATATGAAACTACTTAATCATGCAGTTACTCAGTTTTATAATAATCAGATCTGTTCCATGTCCTCTTGGGGCTACAGGAGGAACTGGGGAGAAGGAATTGGAAAAGAACTTGGTAATAAGGGGTACTTGCTCATGGAGCATAGGTCTGTCATTCCTGACTTAATGGATAGAACTCTCCAAATTTACTAGACATCAGGATGATTCTCCAAGGCATACTCCCTATCGGTTACAAGTAGAGGAAAGGGAATACCGTAAGGAAATATGTGCTTGGGAACCCATGGAAAGATGAACAATCAAGCTTCAAGATCAGCAGGAACTGCAGGAAATATAGGCCTTAAAGACATGTGCATCAGTCAGCTTACATTAGGTTATGCTACAGTGACAAACAACCCCCAAATCTCAGAGGCTTATGACAAATTTTTTTCTCCTTTATATTACATGTCTGCTGTGGGTCAGCTGCAGCTCTGCTACATGTTTTCTTCACTCTGGAGCCCAGGCGGACAGAGGAGCACACTGGGGCTTAAAGCTTCCCTTCACATTTTATTGGCCAAAGTAAATCACATGGCCAAGGCTGACATCAATGGAAAGTCTATTCCTCCTTCAGAAAGGGCACCCAAGGGAGGGGCAGCAAATATTTTGAACAATAAAACAACTTTCCCTACATTGTAACTGAACTAGAAGGTAATTTGAACCTCAGAGTGGCTTGGCAGGAGGGACGTTTACAGAAGGAGATGAAAGCTTATCTTCCCTCTGTGTGTCCACCTCTTCCCCTCTCACCATCCTTGACTCTCTGCCTCTTTTCTTTGTCTTGTGAGGGTCCTGTTTCCTCATGCCTTTGGCTTTCTCGTCATGGTCTCTTTGACCTCCTTCTGCCTTACGACCATTTATCTTCTAATGTTGCCATGGATTAGCCGGAGCTCTTTGGGTTCTGGTGCCAGAAACCCAAATCAAACTAGTTTAATCAAAAACAAAAACAAGAGGAAAGAAAACAGAAAAAAAGGAAAGGAGTTTATTGGGTCACATAACTGAAAAATCAGAGGTAGAGCTGGCTTTCTGCATGGCTGGATCTGTGGACCTCAGTGACATTCTTGCCATCAGTCATCTCTTCTTTCCTCTGTGTTAACTCCATCTTTGAACAGACTCTCCCATCACGGTGACAGGATGGCTGCTATGGCAGGGCCTCTGGTTGTCTCACAGTTGTCATTCTCTTCTTCTTCCAACTTGGTAGAAGTTTTTAGCTGGCCGTAAGGCTTCCTTTGCAACTAGGTGTGGTTTGGGGCTAAATTCTGGCTAATGGGTTGTAAGCAACAGTGACATGTGCAACTTTCAGGCTGTGCCCTTAAAAGGAAAGGTCACGCTTCCCCTTCCTTTTTTCCTGCCTTCTGGCTGCCATGTGGTCATGGAAGTGATGAGAGTAAACCCCAGAGAGGCAGAGCAGAAGACAGAAGAAGTCCAGCAGAAGTCCTGGGTTCCTGAGGACTTCCATGGAGCAGAGCTACTGCATTCACTTGAACTTTTACATGAAAAAGAAACAAACTTTCGTCTTGTTTAAGCCATGGCTATATGGGTCTCTTTGTTACAGTAGCCAGACCAATACCTTAATTTATTCATTTTCCCCTCTTGAACCCACCATTGTGGTCAGGGGATAAAATCTGCTGACTGGTCGGACTTGGGATTGGGGCTTTATCCCTGAATCTAGCGGTGGGACCAGCTTACCTAAACTCTAGGGACTGAAAGAGATAGAACAGTTGCTCCCCCAAAGAATATGGAGGTGTTATTATTAGAGAAATGTGAAATGAGTGCTGGGCAGACAAAAACAGCACCTGTCCATCATGGTCCTTATGCTTGCCTATTTAGACTCCTTGAAGAGAAACTCTGACTAACCCATCTCACTTTTTTCCGCCCACCAGGCCCCAGATGGGGTTCCTCACCTGTGGATCATCTGCCAGATTCCTGATAATGATAAATCAGCTGTGGCAACAGAGATAGGTCTTTTATGGCTGCCCCTTTGGTAGTCTTGGTGGGCAGAACGACAGCATGATTCACGTGTCCTCAGAACCCTCTGTCCACCTGCTGTAGTGGGTGGGGTTTATGAGAAAGCCTGGGGGAAACTCACAAAGCAGACTGAGTTCTCCAGGCCTGGGAAATGGACCAGGGAAAAGGTAGGGACTGGCTGTGGTCTCTGTATCTATCCTCTCTGGCCCAGTATACGACAGTCTGTTTCTGCAAAATGGCACAAGGACCCTACTTGGGTCATCTTCACTGCGTCAAAGGCAAGGCAAGTTCTTCAAATTTACTCAGATGCTCAATGCGGATGGACCAGGGTGTTTGTTAAGTCCAAACGCCAATAAATGTTGATAAATAATGCTATTAAAAATGTCTTGTTGCTCTGATACTTTGTTATACCATCTTTCCTCTTAATTTTCCCCCATGTAACACTTACTTTAAACGGCCCCAGCCAAAAAAAAAAATAAAAAAAAAAAAAATAAAAAAAAAATAAAAGGCCCCAGCCAAAAGCCAAACACCAAGAAAACTGCACCTAGTCTCCCGGAACATCTTCATTTGTGAAATACTCAAAGACTCAGCACTCGGGGAAAAGCCATGGAGCTATTTCACTGTTTTGTAAACTTTGCAAAATCTGTAGTTCCTGTGGTGGAGGCCTAACTGTATGTTGAATTTGAAATTTTGAAGCTTCAATTGTTTAAAAATATTGTAATTGCTTCTCAAACAGGAAAATTGCATTTAGATTTCCCTCTGTGTTTAACCTCAGACTGGCAAAAGATAGTCTTCAAATTTCCCCAGCAAGTGAAAATCACTTTAGGATTGAGATTGCATATGGATAGTTCCTACCACGACAAAAAGAAAATCTTCAGGAACAAATACAGTCATACATTCTGTGCTGGGCCCATAACGTGGAGAAATAGATGACCATTTTGTTCTATAATCCATAGCGTGAAGGATCTGGGACAAAGACAAGGAAGACATTCTTGAATATAAGGTTCAGTCACATCTGAACTGTTACTAAGACAAATTGCAGTGTCCTGCACTCAATTTTCTTACAGCCAGCCTCCTGCACAACTGTATGATCCCTTCACTTTTCAAGTCAAAATTCCCTTTCTCCCCGATGAGGCTCTAGTGCTCTCCAACCACCTCCTCTCATCAGTCCGTCTTATAACTCATTCAAACTAAAGTGTGACTGTCTGCATCTCAAAGGGGACCAATGGGAAGAGAGCGGTGCTTCACTCAAAGGAATGAATCAACGTTGGTGAAATTTTAGGAAGTGACAGTCAGTCTATCAGGTGGATTATTAAATAGGGGTCTTTCTTGTCTACCCATAAAACTGGTTTGACCTGTGATAAATACATCCGATTTCCTTTCTCCTTCCCTCTCTCCTTGCCTTCCTTCCATCTATTCAACAAACTTCTCTGGGATGCCTCTCTATTCCATTCTCTATGCTCAGTGTTGAAGTCCTGAAATGGGAACTTCTTACAATAAAGGGAACTGAATCCAGGAAATAATAATCATAATCCTATAACTGCAATTACCATTTATTGAGGAAGTGCATACTACATGCTGGGGACCATGCTAGGAGCTTTTTATGAATAGCATTTAATCTGCACGACAACCCAGTGAGGTAGGTAGTGTTATTCCCTTTCACAGACGAGAAACCAGAGGCACCGTTTTTTGGTCCAAGGTCACACAACGTTAGTATGGTCTGGAATATTAGTGCAGGCATTCTGAACTCGGAGCTTTTTGTTCCAGGTGAGATTAGATTTAAATGAGCCTACAGGGTGGGCTTTGAGGGGACAAGGTCCCTGCTGTGCTCTGTGCTACCCAAGGACTTGTGTTGAGGGTCAGTGAGAAGGGCCAGCCCCTTGCTGAGTGTATATGAGCACCAGGAGGAGGGTCCCAGTGGGCACCCCGCCCCCACCCCCCGCCTTTGTTCCCCTCCCCCCAAAGGGGCCCCCTCCTCCCCGGAGCAGACACCAGAAGCAGGCTGTGCCCCAGGCATGGCTCTGGTCAGGAAGAGAGAATCTTTTGTGAGCTGGTGGCCTGGTCTCTGTTAATAGCAATCAGCGTCCCTCCCTGCTTGGTGCTGCGGGGCCGGCAGGCTTCTGTGATCCTGCTGGCTAGGGGTTCTGGCCTAGAAATGCTCAGGATGCGGGAAGGAAGTCAGAGTCTGAGGGAGAGACTGTGTCATTGAATGGAGAGGAAATGGGGTTTCACAGAGGCGTGTAGGGCCCCGCGGCCGTGGCAGGGCAGGGGCCAAAGAGCAAGAGGAGAGAAGGCGGCATCTGGGTCAAGATCTCCAGTTTGCCATGGCACCAGTCTCTTCCTGCCACGTAATCTCTCTAGAATGTTGTGACCCAGGCCTCAGGGGGCTGGGGATAGGCAGGGGTGTGCTGATTCTGTACCCCAAGCTGTGGGAACACGGGGGCAGCCCCTGGTAGGGCTCCTCTCCTTTCTCGGAAGCTGTGGGTAGCAGCAGTACCCGCTGGAAGGGCAGGGTCAAGCTCAACCACTGGTCCCTCCACCCACTCCTTCCCTGAGAGAGGTAAGTGACAAGCTGGCAGAAAGCTTCGGTGACACCTTTGTTGGCAAAGCAGCCCCTGTCGGCCACCAATGACAGGGTGGGGGGCAGTGGCCAATGGGTAAAATGAAATGGTGCCTCTGGCTCTCAAAGCTCATTCTCATCCCCCGAGACCTGGCACCCAAGGGTCCCTGAGGAAATGGCCAAGCAGTGGTGAGGGGAGGCTCAGCCAGCAAGAGCGGGGAGCAGTGCCTGCCCTCACCAGGGAGGGTGCAGAGATGGGGAGCTCTTTTCTGGGTACTGAGAGAAATGATCATTTGTTCTCTCATCCTGCAGCGACAAGGAAGGACTGAGTCTAGGGCTAGAGAAGCAAATATAAGGCCTCTGTCACCCTACAGGCCTCCTCCGTCACTTGCCATCTCCTATGGATGTGGGGCTAGGAAGTAGCTGCTGTCACGGGAGTTCGGAGAATCCACTAAGAAGAAAGTGGAGACCGCCAGGAAGAGGAGAGGGGCTGGGGGTTCAAGGATGGGGAATTTGGCCTGAGCACCTTCCAACAGTAGACACCCTGTCGCTGTCCCTACATGTCCTGCTTGGAAAGGCCCCCAGAGGGAAGGAGGAAACAGTAGGACAAGCTCTGTGTTTGGAAGGTGACGTGATTTTCTTGAATCTGCAAGATAGGGTTCTGGAAAACCATTCCCCTGGGGCACCTGGGTGAGTCACTGGCAAGCAGCTGGGCAAGCAGGTGGAGCTGGAGCCGGGAGCCAAGGAGGGATGAACGCCCACGGGTTCCCGGGTATCATCTGCAGCTGCTTGCTCTGCAGTGACCCTGGATACAGCTCTCCTGCAGGAAGCAGGAGTGTGGTGTGGATCGTCCAGCCCAAGCGAGGGCTACAGTGTGAGACAGGATGAGCACCCCTGATGGAGGGCTGGTCGGCCAAGCAGGCTCCACGGAGAGAGATGGGCCAGAGGAAGCCCACAACTGGACAAAAAGGACAGAAGTAGGTGGCAGCACGAAGGGGGCCAGAGGGCAAGGGAGGGGAGTTTGAGGGGCCAGGCAGTCAGGAGAAAGCTCTGGCAAGCTGTCATGGGGCCATCTCCCCGCAACAAGGTCTCAGGGGTCCCCCAGTCATGCCCATCTGGGAGCCCAACGACAGCCTCCTGATGGGGCAACCAGGTCTTTCTCGGCAGCCCGCTGTCCAGCTCTTCACGAGGACTTGGTTTGCTAAATTGACACCATTCGCTCAAGTTTACCCCAGCGCCAGCCACAGATCCTGGCCAACTGGGGAGTGTGAGGCCAGTTTTGTGGGCTTTACCAGTAAGGTGGTACAGGGTTCTCAGACCCCTGGATAGCTGAGCTCCTAGAAGAACTCTTCTCAGAGTCACCCACAAGCCCAGGGTTGTCAGCGCCCACATTCCACCTTCCCCCCCACCCCAAGATCAGTCTCCCAAGTCACAGCCGAGACTGGTGGGGGTCGGGCAGAGGCACTAGCCTGGCACTGAGGGCTGCTGGCATCTTGGTCTCCCCTCCATATTCCAACCTACCAGCATGGGTTCCTCCCCTCAGACTGGTCCCATGAACAGGCCCCTGGGCCTTTACACATGCTGTGTCCCCTCCTATGCTCTCCTCTCCTCTCATTTCCCCTCCCCTCTCTCTTCTCTGTCTAAATCCTGTCCACGCTGGAGGGCCAAGCTCAACCTCCACCTCCCCCAGGGAGCCTCCCTTGACTACTCCAGCCCACAGCAAGAGCTCCTTCCTCTGAGTCCTCGTAGCTCACAAAATAGAACTAAATTTTATAGTATCTCTCATCACGTATTAGTCTTGTTTTTCCAATTATCCTGTCAGTCCTTTGAGGACGGGAGACCATAGTTGACCCCTGTTTGCCTCTCCCAGTGCACTAGAGAAGGGTTAGACTTTTTTAGAACTCAGCCATTAGTGGTTCGCTAATTGGAACCTGCTGGATTTGCATGTGTGTATAGTTTTCATGTGTCTATGTGTATGCTTGATTTACATGTTTGTACACATATGTAGGGTGTGTGTGTTCATGCATATAAATAGGATTCACATATATGTACCACACGTATACATGGTTTACTTCATTCAGTAACCATTACTGAGACCCTGTCACAACTGGGCACTGTACCAGGTGCTAGGGTTACAAATGTGAATACAGAAATAGACTGCCCCAGCCCCTTGGAGCTGGGAAGAGAGACCTTTAAAGAAGCAATACCAATAATGTGAGCTAAGTGTCATGAAGGGGGAGCACATGGCAGGGGTGCTCACTTTAGCCAGTCTAGGGAGACAGGTCAGGGAAGGACTCATGGAGAAAGGAAAAGTTTGGCTAAGACTTAGAGTCTGTTGAGGATTGAATTACATCCCTCGAAAACATATGCTCAAGTCCTAACTCCCAGTTCCTGTGGATGTGACCTAACTTGGAAACAGAGTCTCTGTTGATGTTATCAAGCTAAGATGAAGTCATACTGGGTTGGGGTAGCCCTAATACCATGACTGTCATCCTTATAAGAAGAGGGAAATGTGGACGCAGACATGGGAAGAACACTGTGTGACTACAGAGGCAGAAATTGGGGTGATGAGTCTACAAGTCAAGGGGTGCCAAGTGTTGCAACCACCAGAAATTAGGAAAGAGGCATGAACAGATTCTCACTCTGAGCTCCCAAGAAGCAACCAATCCTGCCGACACCTTGATTTCAGACCTCTGGCCTCCAAAACTGTGAGAGAATAAATTTCTGTTGTTATGAGCCATCCATCATGTGGTACTTTGCTATAGCATCCATAGGAAAACCCTAATACAAAGGTTTACTAGGCTAACTAGGAATCTACCATGTGAGGAAAAGGAGGGAAGAGTGATTCCATCACAAGGAACAGACTACACAAAAGTATGGCAGAGAGAAATAGAAAGTTTAGTAGGGCTGGAATGTTCCCCAGGAGGTGGGAATGGGAAGTTACACATGAGAGCATGTATGTGCGCACATATGGTTTACATGACTGTGATTAAGTGTATATGAATAGTTAGTGTGTTCATGTATGTGTCTTTTGGAGTTTTACATGCTTCCTCCTGCTTTTGTGGTTTGTGTGTTTTTCTATGCTCTTGCACAATTTGTGTGTGTGTGCTTTGTGTGTCAGTGCCTGTGTGTGGATGGTCTACAGGTGTGCACCGAACCCAAGGCAGTGGGTTCGTGCCTGGTCAGAGGAAGTTTTGAAGCCACACAGAGCTCAGGTTTCTTGTCTACATGGTTGATGCTCACTGTGGATGGCAAAAACCTGGTCAGACTGTGCAATGACTCAAGTAGACACCAGGAGCTCAGAGCTTACTTGTCCTGGTTCAGAAAGAACCTCCACAGGCAGGGAGGATAATGCCTGGACTTCACTGGCTAGCAAAAGGCATGCGTGGGACAGAACTACTGAGTCCTTGAGTTTGAGAAGTGGAGGTGGCATTGGAGATTGTTCAGACTCCTCTTGCCCCCCTTAGCCCAGCCCCACTGGCACTATTTCTGGAGATTCCTCAAGACTCAACCCATGAAAGGGCACCCTGTGATTTGGTCAAATCCCCATCTGCCTGGAAAACATCTTCTTAGGGGAACCCCAACCTCTGGATAAGGATTGCTGCTGAGAGCAGGAATCAGGGGAAGGGCTACCCCTATTCCAGGCCCTCCTGATAGGACACACAAAAGGTTGTGTATGTGTGCATTTTTCCAGAGAGAGGGTGCCTGGCTTTCATCACAGCCAAAGGGTCTCTGACCCAGGAAATCTAAGAACCATTTCTCTAGTCCAGGCTGACATTGAGGGTGTGAGCATGGTACGTGCAGGTGTGTGCAAGCATGCGGAACTCCCAACCTGCTTCCTCTCCAAGAATATGGTTAGATCAGGATGTCAAGTGCAGCCTGAGGCCCTGCCAGCTGCTGCCATGGTCAGAACACAGGGGGCTGTCCTTAACGGGGCTGATAGAACAGACGGAGCCAGTGTCAGGGAGAGGAAGGGAGGGGTGGAGGCGGCTGCTTTCGGGAAGAGGTTTGAAACCTAGAGGAGCTTCTTGAGATCAGCTCCCTGACTAACCAGCCCTTCGAGGGTTCACGTTCAGGATGAAGCCTTGGAAGTGCAGCAGGGTAGATGTGTGGGTGGGGATGCGAGGAGAGGGTGAATAGGAAGAACTGCGAAGGTTCTGTAGAAGGAACTGGGCTGTTCAGGACCTTGGTCAGTACCCTCGGGGTTCCTGCAGCGCCCGCTTTCTCTGCTTGTTTCCAGCCTGCTCCATGTTAATACCTCTGGGTTTGGTGGAGATGCTAAGTACAGTGGCCCTACGTGTAAAGTTCAAGATAGAGTTGGGGGCCTCACTGGGGCTATAGAAGTTTCTAAGAAGTGGGATGGGGAGAAGGAGGGCCCCTCATGGGTAACTAGAGTTGGGGGGAGGAGGGAGAGGAAGTGCCTGTGGCTTGCGTTGTGTTCCTCGTCCTCCTTGCCTGAGGAACTGGGCTGAGCCAATCTGGGCCTTGCCATCCCTGCCCAACCAAACTTTCTTCCTCCTGTGGGCTTCCCAAACATTCCAGGGTTGGAGGCTTCCGTGAGGCTGTTATCTGAGGCCTCTCTCACATCCCTTTCCTCTGCTGCCCCTCTCCTTTCCTGTGCCTGCCTGCAGCCATCACAGCCCCCTTACCCACCGCCTTACTCCCTGTTGTGTCTGGCAGGACTTCACTGCTAGCACTGTGTTGAGGACCCTCTGGCTTCCAGATGTGACGGCTCTCTTGCCTCTTCTCTTCTTTCCAAAGAACTTTCTATGAGCAATTAATTAACCTCATCATATCCTTTCCGTGGAGCCCAGTACAGGGAGGGAGGGAGGAGAAGTACCTTATTCTTGAGGACAGTCAAGTGGACATGTGGACCCAGGCAGCTGCTGGGAGGATTCTCTCTCAGAGCTGCCACCCCCTCCCCACCTGGGAGCTGGCTGCAGAGCGAGGCCAGCTCCAGGGAGAAGTGGGGTCACCCATCTGCTCTCAGCCCTGGTTCAGTTTCCACACAGCCCGACAAAAGCCTTTATATCTGCTCCTTCCAGTTGCTTCCACCCTTTCCCCCCATCTTCTCCAGGCAGCTTCTGGTGCAAAGGACTTGGGGAGGAATGCAGATGAGTATAGAGGAGCACAACCGTTGATGGCAGCAATAACCTTTCCCCTGGATGCTGTGTCTGCCCTACTGGTGCAGCAAATGACATGGAAATGCATGGAAATGCAGAGTGTCTGCATGCAAATGTGCCCAAGCATCCTGGGCACCACTCCACTGATGGCCCCTGGGGAGTCCCATGCAGTCTGATCTCTTGTGGCCCAAGGGGTGGGGCCCACAAATGCTGGGACGCTGGGTGAAGGGAGCACCGGTTCCACCTCAGCTGGTCTTGATGCCAGTGGACAAGGCCCCTCCCCCTGCTCTGTGACCCCAGCTAGGCCCTGGGTGCACTTAGTGTGTGACACCTGTGGAGAGATGGGGCCTAGGCTGTGACTCAGAGGACACACAGAGTGGGAGAGACACAATGTGGGGCATTAATTGTGCACCTACTGACACCAGGCCCTGAACTAGACACACTAAGCATGTTAACTCATGTCATCTTTCTGACTCCCCAAGAAGTTCTCAAGAAAACTGAGGTTTACTAACGCAGGCGCTTGGCCCAAGATCAGTGAGTAAGTTGGGAAGCCGGAACTAGACTGAGACTTTTATAATCTGAGCAGAACTTAAAAATGTACATCAGAGAGTGTCATTCCCTGCCTAAGTCACTCCCACGACTTCCCAGTGTCTCCAGTATGAAATCCGTTTCCAAAAAAAAAAAAAAGATATCCATTTCCGTTCTGTGGTTGGTAAGACCCTGCACATCTAACCTCATCTCCTCCCACTCCTCATCACTCACTCCGCCCCAGCTGCCCGGCCTGCTTTCTGTTGCTCTTGCACATGCGCTCATTCCCTTCTCAAAGCTCCTGCACTTGCCGTGCCTCCCTGTTTGGAACGCTTTTCCACCTAATCTTCACGGAGCGGCTCCTTCTCATTCTTCAGGTCAAGTGCCACCTCTCTGGAGAGGCCTTCCATGACTACCCAGGCAACAGTGGCCTCCATCCTTCCCTCTCTATCCCTTCATCCCAATTTCTTTCCTTCACAGCACTTAATACCATCTGAAGTTATTTATTGAGCAATATTGACCGATTAATAAAACACAAGGGCGTTGTGTTTTGCCCTTGAGAACATAAGCTGTGCAGGGTGTTCACCATTGTATTCCCAGGGCCTGGTACTTAGTAAGTGCTCAATAAATGTTCGATGGACAAACGACCTCAGAAAAGTTTCCCGAAGGGTGGAGCTAGAAAAGGGAGGGGCACACTAGGCTGAGAACTGGGTTGCTGACCATACTGAGGCCTGATCACGGAGGCTCTGGGGTTCATAGAAGAGAGTTCGCCTGTCTTTCTGTCCATGAGGTGTCCTTTCTTCACAGGGAGTAAATGTGGACACATTTCCTCAGACTTTGAGTAAAGCCTGGAGGAAGGGACAAGACCTCCTGGCATGCCAGGACCAGAGAAGAGTGCCCTTCTGGGAGCTTGAGCTCCCTGAAAGCTCCCAGCCATTCTCGATCTTGGGTGAGGTTCAGGGCTGCTCAGGGGCCCACCCGCCTCCCCCGGGGGGATTGTGGCACGCATTGCCTGGCAGGGAGAGAGAGACTGCTGCTCAAAGAACTGAATCTTTTGCCTTTGCTGACATTCTTGGATTTGGCATTTACAACCTCAGGGTTCTATTCCAAGGAGGCCTTTTGCATTTGATGTAAATATTATGGTGATGAGAGGCGACATCGAGAATACCCTGTAGGAAATGTAATTCCACCCCCACCAGGCTAGGAGCCTCTCCCTGCTGCTGCTTCAGGTTGTTCTTCAGGGGATTGATTCCTCCCACTTCTTGGGTTAACCCAGAAAAGCCCCCTCCACTCATAGGCGGCAGGGTCTGGGAGTAGCACATTAGTTATTTTTCCAGTTTGCAGAGGCGCTTTCATCCATCAATGTGGGAAGCAATCGGGGTAAGTGAGGAGCTGGTTGGTACTGCAGCCATTCTTTGTGGGGAGCGCCCCCTCCTGGAGGAGGCTTGCGCAGTCCTCAGGTCTGGGGGGGCGCGGGGTTGGGAGATCCAAGACAGTAATGGGCACTGTAGTTCACAGAAGTCATCTGCTTTCCCAGTCACCGCCTCAATGATTCTCTGCTCCCACCTGTCTCCCAGAAGGGTTCAGCCCTGGATCTATATGCCTCTCCTCTCTGCTTAGTACTGGGGACCGCCTCCAGCTAGTATGGTTCTTGGTGCCACACTCCTACTTTTTTCTCAAATTCCTGGGGGAATGACGTTCATAATTCCCACAAGCAGTCATAGTGGGGGGCTGGACTGGAGCGGCTGCCCTCAGATGGTCTACAGGATCGAGGAGAAACATGGCCCCTTTACATTGATATCTCTTTGATATGCTGCATGGCCATGAAAATTTTGTGTGGTGCAATGGGAAGGACTCCAGATCTGAGATCAGAAGACCTGGGTTTAATCTACTTCCATCTCATACTTACACTGTGCTACCTGGGCAAATCACTTCACTATGGAGTTTCTATTTCCCAGTCTACAGAAAAGGGATAATGTCACCTAACTTTAGACTGCCATGAAAAAAGCTTTCGACATAAGAAGGAGGCTCAATATTTATATGATAAAAGAAGGAGTGAACGATGTAGAAAGATTTTAGGATTTGGATTCAGAGAACTTGGATTGGCAACCCAGGTTTAGCACTTTCCACGTGATTTGGGACATGTGACTTCACCTCTCTGAACCTTGGTTTCTCTCAGTAAAAAATAGGATAATACCTACCCTGCAGCATTATTGCAGAATAGATAGTTAATATTAAAATGCCTAATAAACTGTAGGGCACAGTGCTCACTCTAGTTTAATATTACTTTGTGCAGAGCCCTCGGGGAAAAACTATGAGGGCTCCCAAGATATGCAAAATCCTTAGACCTAGCCCTAGAGGAGCTGTGATGGATTTGGGGGGAGAATGCACAAAGCAGGGGGCAGAGCTACACAGAGAGTTCCACACATTCATTGACTGCACACATATTTACAGAGGACTAGGCATGCTTTCATAGGTCTATTGGAGGTTTTAGGTTAGGCCTCATGGCAGGGCCTTGGAGGTCAAGGTAAGACCCTTGGATTGACTGTTCTGTGGGTGGAGGTCTCAGAAAGCTCCTATGCCATCTATGCTCCTGAGTTCCCTTGTGGGGTGGCCTCTGATTTGCTGAGTCACTTTCCTCAGTCACTCTCTGAGGGAGGAATGTGCAGAGTCCATTGTGGGGAGAGCAGTTGAATCAGCCACTCAGGGGGTGGCCCCTCCCCACAGGTCAGTGGCCTATCTGACCACCACAGCTTGTGGCCACAAAAGGCTTGCCGAGAATCCAATCTAATGGCGTGGCAAAGGCTCCAGCTACCCTTCCTGGGAGCGGGCAGGTGAGTTGCAAGGTAATTTTGCTGCTGTCGCAGTCTCCCTTTAGACACAGGCTGTCCTCGAGGGCAAAAATAGCAGCTTCAGAGGCAGGAGAGTATTGTGACATCATCCCCAGGCTCAGCCAGCAAACCCCCCTCCAACCAGCTGATCCTGCTTGCCCCTTGGAGACTAGGGCCAAGGTCCTAGGGGATGAAATTGGTGGCTCTGAGTCCCTTGCAGCCCCCTGGCTCCAGTTCTGGGCTCTGTCCATGAACAGGAATCGTCCCCACTTGGCTGTTTCACTGGGTGAAGGGGAGTGCAGTCAGCAGTGCACTGTGGCTGGGCCCATGCCCACCTCCACTTCCCCAGGGCTGAGCGCCACAGACCTGCAGGGGCCCCGCAGCCTCCCTGGGCCAGAAGCACATAGGCTGGGCTGGGGACATTGAGGATGGCACCCAGCCTGGAGGCTGAGCTGAGGGGAAGATATTCTGCAGTCCTTGGAAGGTGGGAGGGGGGAGGGAGGAGTTTGTGCACAGCTGTGTGTGTGTGTGTGTGTGTGTGTGTGTGTGTGTCCTGCCGCAGAAGATGGCAGGAATGGGGACTCCATAGCCTCTACTGATTAGAAGGGTTTTGAAATTGATAAATTACTTTGTACTGGGGCAAAATGATTTGACAAGATTTCAAATGTCTCAGAGAAGGGAAGCTTCTCTTGGGCCAAGTATTGATTGCATTTAATAGAGCTCAGACTTTCTCACTTAAAAACAACAAAATAAACATTTAAGAAAGGCACTAATTCACACCTCTCTCTCTCTCTCTCTCTGTCCTCCTTCACTTGCTCCCCTCTCTCTAAGAACAGGAAGGGATCCAGAGACACCCTCCCCCAAGGCTGGGGTGAGGGTGAGGTCAGGGGGGCAGTACTGAGGTTGGAGCTGCTGAGTTCCTTTGGGGCAGATTGATGGTGGGGGCTTGGGAGAATAGGGGGCCCTGGGTTGGTCCCATTCTTCACAGATTGATTTTTGCCAAGCAGTGACTGTCAGAGACTTTGTTAAATCACTAACCCAAGTGATGAATGCCCTGAGGCTGGGTGAGGTGGGAGAAAGGATGCTAGTTTGGGGGGCAGCCCAGGGAAGGAGAGTGGTGAGGCTGGAGGGCTGGTGGGCAGAGGGAGCCAGCAGAGTTAAAGCTGAGTTCTAGAAATTCTGTGAGACAGTCCCAGATAGCTAATCCTGGCCTTGTCTCTCAACAGGATTTGACCACAATCATTAACTCAACAGTGCTTCAAAATTCATTTTCAGTCTGTCTGTTGTCTGTCTCTTGCTGTCTGTCTCATTGTCTGCCTCTTTACCTGGCTTCCAAATGGATTCTGATGGTTTCCTCCCAGGAGAGGATTCCCGTGGACCTGCTGGAAAATGGAAAGGAGTGTGGGGAAAGCTAGTAGCAAGTAGGGGTTTGGCACTGGGAAGTAGGAGAAGAGGGGTGTGGTGGCCTCTTGGAATGGGTGGAGGAGAGGTACCTAGGGCCAGCAGAGAGAGGGAGGGGATAGGGAATGAAGATACATTAATAGAGCAGCCCTGGCTAGAGAGACGCCAGTTTCCAGGGTGTCTTATTTCTCATGGAGGAAAAGGTCACGTCATGTTGTTCTCCCATCCTTCTCCCCAAAGCTGTGAGAGCAGAGACCTGCCTTGATTGGGCTCCCTGAGGAATAGCAAGAAGTGCAGAGAGGGAGAGAGACCAAACCAGAGCTGCAAAACTGTTTTCCCATCATGGCCAGAGGCTGCCTTGGAGGCAGCCCAGCTCACAGACCACAAGTCTAAATCAGCTCTGGGTGACCTTGGACATGTAACTTAGCCTCACCCATGTTTTCATCTATAAAATTGGCTCATATAATAGATTTGCATAAGGTTTATATTGATTAAGATTATATCTTTAAAGAGCTTAGAACAGCCTGGCCCATAGCAAGCATTCAGTAAATGTTAGCTTTTACTAACCAGCATTATTACTCACCCAGGTAGCAGCATGGCAGATTCTGAAGCCATGAAAACCCAAAGTGTGTCAGCCATCCTGAAGTCAAGAGAAGGGACTCCTGGCTCTGCCTGAGGGTGGACAATTCTACCCAAATTGCTGATCTACAGGTCAAGCTGTGCTCTATACTGTCCCTACTGTCAGTGCTGATGCACCATGGGCTGAAGCTCCACTGCATTCTCTATACAGGCAGCTGGAACCTAGCCCTTGAGATGCCTGCCAGGCCCCTTGCGGGCCCTCGCTCTGCCCACACGAGTTGGCCTTGGCTCCTCACCCCAGGCGCCCAGCCCTGTCTCTGTCCATGGTGCTGACCCACATACCCGCCCACAGTGCAGAACTTCTCACCTCAACCATTCCCTCTTGTCCCCAACTTTAACATCTCTGATGATCTCCCCAGTCACCAGGAATGAATTCTGAGCTCACGTTCTGGAACTCTGCCAGGAAGAAGGAAGCAGCGTTAGTATAAAGAATCACACAATAGGCCACAGGTAATTATGTCTCTTTTAAGCTGTTAACAGGATTGGCCGTTTGATAAATGGGCGGATTTGAGGCTGTTTTGTCACTGACAAGCTGTTGTAAGATCATATTGGAAGCCGAAGACAGTTTATCTTCATGTGTGTGGTGAAGAGGGGGAATTCTCAGTAGATTTTACACCCTCTTCAAATTAATGTGATTTCCTAGGCCAGTCCGGTGCACAGGAGTGAGTGATCTTTATGACTCACCCCCTGATTAGCTTACCTGGCTCAGGAGCCACCTCCAGTCCCTCTGAGTGTCCTCACCCTCCTGAGGCCCCTCCCTGCTCCCATCCCTCCAGCTCTCCTCCACCTCCAGCTCCCCTCTGACCTCCTTGCTCTCCTCCTCTAGCCCTGCTCTCAGGTCCAGCTGCTGAGCAAGCCCACAGCTCAATTATTGCTGGCTAGCCTGAGAGGCAGAGGGATCTGGTTTCTTCTGTTTCTCCGGAGGGAGCAGAAGAGAGGGAGGCGGGTGGGAAGGAGAGGGAGGCAAAGGGAGCGGGAGGGAGGGAAGCAGAGGAGGAGAGAAGAAATGAGACAAAGACGGAATTTAACCAGAAAAACAGAGAGCCAAGCCAAGGTAAAGAAAAGAAAGAAAGAAGAGAGACAAAGACAGGAGCAAAGGGAGAGGAAGGGTTCTTTCTTTCATTTCCAGAACCTTACTCTCCATAAGCACCAAGGTAGCCACCTTCCCTGAACCTGGAATTAAGCAGGTCTTCTGGGAAATTTTTTCAGATAACTATATTTTATTTTCTTCACAGCACTTGCCACTATTATCTTGCTTATTTATTTATTTGCTTCTATAATAATTGTCCTCACTCCTAAATTAGAAGACCCATGAGGGCAGGGATCATGGCCACCATGTTGTTGTCAGGACTCTAGCACCTACCACCTAGTAGGTCCTTGGTGCATGTTTATTGACTACATGATGTGGCAGGTCTGAAGGGGCAGGATGGCTTGCCCTTCTGGCAGAGGTCTCGCTGTGAAGGGATGGGTCCAGGGTCCAGGGTTGAATCGCCAAGTATACCATCACTGGCTGGATTTGAGGAGACATTTCTGGGGGAAGGAATGCCTTGGCAGTTCTGTGGACAGAATTTGGTATCCTCCAGATGAAGCTTTTTAAAATGTGGTCCATGAACCTCTACATCAGAGTTCCTCGGAAACCTGCATTTTCATGGGCATTCCACATGACTCTGATGCAGTGGGTCTGAAGTTCACATTGTGAGAAACACTATTCTGGGGAATGGGTGAGCTGGGGGCTCCTGCTCCAGGGAGATCTCAACAGAACCGGAGATCTTGGCTGCTCAGTGCATGTCTGTGTGTATGTTGGAAGGGTAGTGGTTGGAATACCTACAGTGGAATGAAGAAGCTAACACCCATTATTTCCAGCCATGTGCCACTGGGAGCTACTTGTGAGGGAGCCCCCAAATTCAAAGGAAGGAAAGGAAGGGCTCAGCCAGCTAGGGATAGTTCCCCCGCCTGACCCAGGACCCTAAAGGAAGAGGAGGACAGCACCAGATGTGAGGAGGAGAAAGAGCCCTCCCCGCTCTGTGCCCAGGGGCCTCTGCTCCCTACCCATGGAAGTCTGCAGCTGGTAAATCATGCCTCATTTCCCAGGCAAGCTGTGTGCCCACCCCCAAGCCCCAGGCCAGCCTCTCTGCCTCTTCAGGCACCCCACCCCCCCGACTTGTCAACAATGTATGCTCCACAATTGATTAACTGCTCCCCCAGCACATGCCCCCCTCCACACACACACACACACACACACCCCCCAGATGTCACAGCCCCATCATACAAGACACAGACAGGGCCCGCACAGGACACCTGAAATACAGCAGTGGGTGCTCAGAGGTGAAGGACAGCGTGCCTGGGCAGTGGGACAGCCTGGGTGCGTTCATGCTGGATCTCCGACTGGGCCTGGAACAGGGGGGAGGAGGATGGAAACAAGGGCCAGCTGGTTTAAAAAGATAGCTCATGTAATGCCACTTTCTGCCCAGTAAAATCAAAGCACATAGATGAAGCTACCACCACCTCCCATTCCCTCTACGCTCCAGCAACTCTGGCCTTCCTTCATGCCTCAAACACCGCATGCTCTCTTCTGCCTCAGTAGCACCCTCGCTCACGCTGCCCCTTCTGCCTGCAATGTTCTTTTACACCCTTTCACCCTGTTTATCTCGTAACTCCTACTTCTCTTCCTTGGTGGGTCTTTCCAGATCCTCTGTCTCTGTGCTACCAGGGCCTTACATTCTTCACTGTTTGCAACACTCAGCCCTCTGGTCATTATATATTCAGTGTCTATCTTCCTCATTAGACTGTGAGCTCCACAGCAGGAGGGCCCACACCTGTGTGTCTTGTCCACTGCTGTATCTCTGGCACCACCATCCACAGTGCATGGCACGTGGTGGGCACTCAGCCAGGAAGACTATGGCTTAGACAAAGTCATTTATTTCAGTGAATGGTTCTTGAGCATCAGGCATGGTGCTGGACCCTGAGGATGCAGAGGCAGGCAAAAAGGCACTCTCCCTCTTCACAGAGGCTGCAATCTGGTGGTGAGACAGATAGTTGTCAAATAATCATACAAATTACTGTCAAATTGCAACCATGACAGGTACTTTAGAGGCTTGTAATGCCAATAAGAGTACATAAAAGGGGGATTTGGTCAAGTTCAGTAGGTCAGGGAAGTTTCCTGGGTACAAAATATTTCTCTGAGATAGAGAGGGTTGTGTAGAGCAACCGTGGAGGAAAGAGTGTTCTGAAGAGATAGAACAGCATGTGCAAAGGCCTGTGGCAGGAAGGAGCATGGCTTCTACATGGAACTAAAAGTCCAGAAGGTCTGAAGTGTGTGGGGTGAATGGGGAGGCTGGAAAGCAGGCAGAAGCCAGACCATGCAGGGCCTTGTCAGGTGAGGTAAGGAATTTATTTCTTCATCTAAGAGCAAAAGGTTTAAACACTGAAGAGTAGAAAGAGCAGGGGGGCGGGCTTAGGCAGCAGTGACATAATCAGAGTTACATTTTGAAAAGGTCATTCAGGCTTCAGTCGAAGAAGAAAGGGAGGGGCTTGAGCAGAGGCAGAGACCAATAAGTGTCGCAGCCAACTGGGCTCAGACCAGGAAGGTGCTGGTGGAGATTGAGAGTAGTGGACAGTTCTTGAGAGAAAGTTTTCAAGCCACTCCACAGGCTGGTGGCAAAACCAGGACTAGTACCCATCCTGATCCTTTGCACCTTCTTGTAACCATTGACCTCCTTCTGGGATGTCCACTGGGCCACCATCAGAAGGGGTTCCCAGGCCTCCCCCAGAAGTATCCCCTGCCTTGGCCCCCCCACTCCAGGTTCCCACATTCTGTACCGTGTTCCCCTGGCGGTGTCCATTTGTGTCCTCTTCCAAGCTGGAGGGCTCTGGCTATCTACCCATTTGGAGCTGGGTTTCTCTCAGAGACCCCAGATGCTTTGCATTCTGGGAATTGTAGTTCTAGAGCAGGAAAGCTGGGTCTGCTCCTGACTGTGGGTCTGGCAGGCAGCCTGGTTGCCATGGTAGCAGCTGGGTTGGAGCCACCGAACCATTTCATCCACAGCTCTGCTGGCTCTGAGAGCATCCCAGCAAGGAAGCTTGGGCTCTGGGGAGGAGAAGGAGGGAGGAGAAGGAAAGAAGGAAGGAGCGAGGAGAGGGCCAAGTGGGCCTTCCCCACAGGCCTGGGCTAAGCTTTGCCCTGCTCTGGGGTTTGTGGACTGAATTGGAAAGAAGTCACCAGCTCCTCCTCAGAGCAGGACTCCCTGACCACTGGGAGCCAGTTCTGCTACTCTGTTCTCATCAGTCAATCAGACCTTGTAATTCAGCTCTGTGAATGCAGAAGCCTGCATCAGACAGAGAAAGGAGGGAGCAGCTCCCTCCCCAGCGGAACTCGGAGCCTGGGTAAAAAGGCAAGAAGGTCCAAAATAATTACTTAGGAAGGAAAAAGTCCTGTCCATTTTCCTTGCAAAATGTCACCAGAATCCACTTCTTTTTCTCTGCCCTTTGGCCACAGTCCTGGTTCATTCTATCTCCCCCCGAGAAGGCTTTCTAAAACACAAATCTGGTCCTGTCACACCCCTGCTTGAAATTCTTCAATGGCTCCCCTTTGCCCACGACTGGATCAAGTCCAAACTCTCTAGTAGGACCATTCATGGCCTTGCAAATTCCGGCCCGAGGCTCCCTGTCCAGTTTCTTCTCCTGCCTCCCCTCTGCTCCAGCCATACAGAAGTTTTCTGGTTCTTCTTTGACACCCCTGCCTTTGCACATGCTCACCTCTGCCTGAAAGGCCCTTCCCTCCCTCTCGCAGCCTCTGAACCGACCTAACTCAGCTGAACCACCCCCTTCTCGATGAAGTCTTCCAAATCCTTCTCCACACAGGAAGAATTAATGGCCTGGTGCTCTGAGCTCCCAGAGCACTTTGTACTTCCCTCTCAAGCACTTATCACCCGTGTTGTGATTATTGTCTCTGTAGCTGTCTCTCCCTCTCTCCCTCCTGCGTCTGAGCTATGTCGGGGGCCCCGGCGCCCAGCACAGCATCTGGCACAAGGTGGGTGCTCGATAAATGGTGAATGGGATTGAATCCACCAAAGGAAGGCTATTTGGGCTGTCCCCACTCTCCTGCCCTCCCGCTCTGGGCTCACTGCCTTTCTGGGGTCCCCTCCCCCGCTTGCACCTCCCCTGGGCCCCCGCACACCTCACACACCGCAGAGGACTGGCAGACCCTATTGTGTGGCACCTTCTGTTCTGGGCGAGGGTGGCACAGGCACCTGCATGTGGAGGCTGCAAGCCTCCCCATGTCATTGGGAATGTGTATCAAGTCATACCCGGTCTCTAGAGAGAAGGCACCCATGTCTTAAATGGAGCCATGATTTATGGACCCAGCTCCAGGATCTGAAAAACCACTTAGGCTTCCCTGCTTCTCCACCTGGAGGCAGGATAATTCCAGGAAAGTCCTTCCTCCCAGGCAGAGGCTCCACTGCCTGGGCCGCAGCCCTAAGGCTTCCCCATTCAACTCCTCACCCCACCCCGCTCCTTTCACCTACCCCCGGCCAGTAGCTCCAAGCCTCCTGGGCCAGCTTTTCCTGCATTAAAATCCTGACTCTACCACTTAACATCTGGGAAGACTTTTCCTGGTGTCCATCCTTTCTGAGTCTCA
Source organism: Eubalaena glacialis (assembly GCF_028564815.1). NCBI lineage: Eukaryota > Metazoa > Chordata > Mammalia > Artiodactyla > Balaenidae > Eubalaena > Eubalaena glacialis. Next base: position 119,252,027 of record NC_083719.1, read on the forward strand.
GTTCCCCATTAATAAGAGGATAAAAATCTCCTGCCTAGATTATTCACCCATTTATGTATCTATCCATCCACCCACTTACATATTCCCTTCTATGAAGATTTACTGGGTGCCTGCTATGGGCCAGGTACTGTGTTAATCCCTAAGGATGCAGAAATGAATCAGAAAGACATGGTCCCTGCCTTCAGGGAGCTAACAGTCTGTGGGGAAGACCAAACTCAAAGTGTTTCGATGCAGAAGTGCAGACTATTAGGTACAGTCTGGGCCTGATCTGGGATCTCAGTGTTTATTTCCTCAATGATAATTTGCTGTGTACTTGTGATGTGGCAGGCCTGGAGGGTAAGCACGAACACAGACAGGCCCTCCCCGCATTGGGTCCTGTTCTCATTACAGATAGACAGACGCAGCCCAGAGAGGACTCAGCACTCACTATACACTACAATTGTGAGAGGGCCGGGAGAGAAAAGGACGTGGACTCTGCCGCTGAAAACAGAGGGTTCAGACTCCCCAGGGCCCTGGGGATGATTCCTTGAGATGGTGATGCAGGATCCTTTGCATCCAGTAGAGGTGAAGACGAATGGATGGAGCCTCAGTAGGACTGCCTGGGTTGGGGCAAGAGGCAGCCTTCCTTGGTTAGGCGGGGTGGGTGATGGAGAAAGAGCCTCCCACAGAGAGAAGGTGAGAGACAGCAGGAGCACCAGGCACATCATAGGGACTGGAGGGGGTGGTGGCTTCCCAGAGTACACGGAGGCCAGTGTCGCCGCCTCAGCCCACGTGCCGCCATTCAGTAGAACCTTTATTTTCTCTATTCTGGAGGTGGCGGGAAGAACCTGGTCCAGGTGTCAGTCCAGTGAGGGGGTGGGGAGGGCAGAGGCCGGCGTGGCGGCTAGCTCAAGCTGTCCTCCTTAGCACGGCCCCTGATGCCAGGCCCATGGCCCAGAGCTGCTCCTCAGGCCCCCCCTCTGCTCCCTTAGCTGCCGGAGTTGGTGTCTTGACTCGGGGGTGAGGGGGATAGGGAGTGGGGGGGATGAGGAGGTGGGGGGGGGTGTGTGGGTGAGTTTCCAGGGCTTGGAGGAAGATAGGAAATAAGAGGGAATGGGGAGGTGGGTGGAGATTCATCACTAATCCTTGATGTTTTCAAAGAAAAAATCACCAGCTTGCTCTGTGAGCCTGGGTCTCAGTTCCCCCATCTATAAAATCAGGTTGGACTAGCCCTAAGAGTTCACTGGTATCTGTTCCTTTGGCTGTTGGGAACAGGGAGATGGTGGAGGGAGGCTCCGCAGAGAAAGGCTGGCTCCACCCTCTGCCAAGGGACCCAAATCAGCATTTGTTGACATTTCCCAGGATGCCCTCAGTGTTGTGACATTTCAGAGACTTGCTCCCTGACAGGGAAGAAGGATGCAAGGCTGACCACTTAGCCCCTGCTCTAGGCTCAGACAGGCTCAGGTCACAGGCCTCTCCCAGGGACGAACAAGCCTCACCTTCCAAACGACGGCAAAGTTCCATCATCTGGGTTAGTCGTGAACTGGCACAGGGGCCTAGGTCCCACCTTGAAAATACTGTACTGAACTGGGGAAGAGCGAGGCAGCTCTGAGCTCAGAACTTTCCTCAGCAAACCTCAATGTCTGCATTTGTGAAACGGAGCGCATGATCCCTGCCTCCCTCAAAAGATGACTGTGGGGTCCAACTACATAAATGTGAGAAAAAGGAAGTGTTTCATAAATTGTAGGTTTTTGTGCAAGTGTGAAGGGCTCTGATGGGGGCATTAAGGCCTAGAGTGGGCTTGGGGGAGGGCAGGGTGAATGGAGTTTAGGAGGGATTAACTGGGTGCAGAGGCTGGAGGAACCAGGTCAGATTCTGGCAATTTCACAGACAGAGAGAGCTACTTGGTGAGGAGAGGCCAGCAAAGGAGACGCAGGGAACCCTCTTTGCCCCAGTTGATGCTGACTCATGGCCATAAGGGGCTGGAGGCGGGGTCAGAACCAGCCCATGCAAGGAGGAGGCCCAAAGCCCCTCTCGTTAGTTTTACTCTTCAGTCTCAGGCCTGGGAGGGAGACCAGCTTGAGAGGGCAGGTCAGGGTGGTGGCAAAGTGCCTGGATTTTGGAATCAGAAGAACTAATCATGCCTCTGTTGATCACTAGCTGTGTGGCCTTGGGCAAGTACCTTACCTCTCGGAGCCTCATATTCCTCATCTGTAAAATGGGGCTTGGGGTTTTAATAGTGCATAGCTGGCAGGTTGTTGACTGGATCAAAGAAGCTCACATTTGTAAAGCACTTAGCATGGGCCGCCTCATAACTGGTGCAAAGTTTCTTTGCTAGCGCCATCATTAGTGGCATCAGCTCTCAGACCCAGGTTGGGCCTCACCAAGAAGCTTTTCCACCTCTGGTCAGCCTAGTCTAGAAAGAGGGGAAACCCCTTCCCCGCATATTTTTATGCATTTATTTTTTTTTAATTTTTAAAAAATATTTATTTGGTTGTGCCGGGTATTAGTTGCGGCAGGCAGGCTCCTTAGTTGTGGCTCGTGGGCTCCTTAGTTGTGGCATGCAAACTCTTAGTTGCAGCAGGCATGTGGGATCTAGTTCCCTGGCCAGAGATCGAACCCACGCCCCCTGCATTGGGAGCTTGGAGTCTTAACCACTGCGCCATCAGGGAAGTCCCAGATTTTCATTCATTTAAATGTGTACAAGATACCTACTGTGCACCCAGCTCAGTATGGTGGGAAAGAGGACGAAAACCTGATGAAAATTTGCTGGCTGTGTGAGCTTGACTGGCTTTCTTCCCCAACCTGAGTCTCAGTTTTCTCATCTTTAAAAGTGGGAGTAATCAGACAAGCGTTGTGGATTGGTATTAAAAACTATTAGGGGAACGGTTGATGGGGACATTGGCATTTGTTTGGTGCCAGAGTAACCCAAAAACACTATTTTCTAGAAGCAAGGTGAAGAGAGAACCATGACTATCATTAGCTGGCGTTCATCTGAGCATTTCTATCAGTGGATGAATGAGATATTTTGTGTCTTCCGATGTGGTAGGGAGTGAAGTGTATGACATAGCCTCGCATGTGTTCTAGCCCAAAACATTTAACTTGAATCATTCCAACCTTTAGATCTAACTTCTAGTTTACAGAAAACACTGGAAGTATCCAGCACAAGAAAGTAACCAGACATCTGGAAGGAGGGATATTCTGTAGGAAAACTGACTTGGCTGTTTCATGGTGCGGTGGCCAAAAAAAATGGAGGAGGGCTTCCCTGGTGGCGCAGTGGTTGAGAATCTGCCTGCCAATGCAGGGGACACGGGTTCGAGCCCTGGTCCAGGAAGATCCCACATGCCGCGGAGCAACTAGGCCCGTGAGCCACAACTACTGAGCCTGCGCGTCTGGAGCCTGTGCTCCACAACAAGAGAGGCCACGATAGTGAGAGGCCCGCGCATCGCGATGAAGAGTGGCCCCCGCTTGCCGCAACTAGATAAAGCCCTCGCGTAGAAACGAAGACGCAACACAGCCAAAAATAATAAATAAATAAATAAATAAATGAATAAATAAAAATGGGGGAATGCACCATCTTAAACAATTTAATACACATAATGATCAGATGCCATGTGTGGCCTGGTATTGGATTCTGACAAACCAGCCATAAAGGACTTTGGGGGACAGCAATTGGGGAGATTTGTGTAGGGTCTGGATATTAAAAGGGATGAAAATTTACTAAAATGGAAAGCTGGAGATTGTTGACTGAGAAAAAGGTGATCATGAAGCAGTATGTATGTATAATGTGTCATATTTTGGTAAAAAGATACTTATGAGTAAGAAAAAGATCTGGAGGGATGTACATTAAGGTGTGAATAGTGGTAGGAATGTGATGTTTCTATTTTTATGTTTTTGTTTTTTGTGTTTTTACATTTTCCACAGCGCACATGTATTGCTTCTGTAATAATACAATGTTATTTAATAAATAAAATGGGAACAATAACAGTGTGTACCCTGCAGGGCTGTAATGATGCAGTGAGTTAATGCTGTGAAGCACAGGGCTTGGCGTAAGTACATGCTCAGTAGTTAGGTGCTGCTAAGACCTTTATGCTGGTCCCCCAACCACCATTACACAGACCTGGCTTACTGGGGATGTTCTCCCTGTCCCCAGATCCTGGCACATAGCAGGGCACTGCTGATGTTTGCTGTACAAATCACTTCCCTTGGTCCAGCTTCTGTTGGACGTTGAGGGGAGCCTGATGGAAATTGTGGCGTTGTGCTCACATAGGTAGAGGTCTCTCAGGGCCCACGCCCCCATCTCCTCTCCATAAATTCCCAGGGTGTGCCCTCTGCTAGGTCCGTACGACAAGTAGGAGGGGCCCCTTTGCCAGTGGAGTAAACCTGCAGTGGTCTGATCCAAAAGGAAAAACCAGTCGCCCCTGCTCGTTCCCCCAGCCATAGTCCCCAAACCAGCCAAGCTATTACTGGCGTCACCTCCAAAAGCTTTCACCTTCTTCACTGCCCTAAACCCTGGGGTTGGGCTTGGGGCTGGAGGTTGGGTCTGAGGCTCTTCTACAGTACAGACAGGGATTGAGGCTAGACCTACCATAGGTGCTGGTTCTTGAGCTGGGTCTAAGCCTAGTTTCCCAGAGAGAGCCTCAGAGCTGGGACTAGGCTGCCGCTGTCTCCACGTCCAGGGAGTGAGGATTCAGTCCAGATCTGAGGCTAGCTGCCTGTTAGGAGCTGGGTTTAAGACTTGAAGTGTACCTAGGTCTGAAGCTTGCTGTTGACGGAAAGCTAAAGCTGAAGCTAAATCTTGTCCTTGATGAAGGCTGGCATGACCTTTGACTAGGGGATAAGAGCTGGGCTGTTCCCCTACCTGGCAAGGGCTGGGAGTTGGCTCTGTAGTCAGAGAAGGAGCCTGGGAGGGGGATGGTCTCACCAGGTGGGGTGTGGGAAGGGGGCTCTCAGAGAAGGAAGAGTGACATCCTCTGAGGCTCCAGCCCTGGCTCTTGTGTCCACAGAACCTGGTAGGGATGGGGAAGAGAGAAACGCTTGCGCAGGGGTGAGGGTTAGGGCCCTTCTGGCACAGTCAGAGGCGCAGTGTTGAGGGAGAGGGAGCCAGCATGGAGGAGATTCTACTGAGGACTTCGAGTCGCCGAGGGGCTTTCTGGCAGCTGGGGAGGGAGCCCTGCATGAGTGGATAGCGCCCCATTACCCCCAGCTCCGCCCCTGAGAGCCAGCAGGGCTTCCCACTCATTAGGCCGACATCTCCTCCTTAATAAAAAATACATGAATAAATAAATAATAACAGCCATAACTGATCGGGAAACCGCTTTCCACTCTTTTGTGTTTCCCCACCTCCTTCCTTCCAGGCTCGGTCCTGAGGGCTTCCCCAGGCTGGGTCCGTCCCTCGCTCTGGCTACAGGCACCCCTCTGCTCAGGAGGGCACTGGGGGAGGGGGGCGCCACTCTTAGGGAGACTGAACAGGCCTTCTGCACCCCTAACCTGCTCTTGGAGGGGTGGTGGATGGAAGAAGTCTGGCGAGTGGTCGCCCCTCTCAGCTTTCAGGGAGAAGGCGGCAGCAGCTGAGCCTTTAGGGCCAGGGCTGGGGATGGCACCCAACACACAGGGACCCCAAGTCAGCGAGGGGCAGGAAACAGAAGGTAAGAGAAGGAACTGGAAGGTGGGACAGCTGGAAGGTTGCAGGGGCAAACAGGAGCTGGCATATGCATAGGATAAGGGAGGAGGTCTTAACCCACATCCAAGTACCCAGAGGGAAGGTTGTCTTTCTTAGAAGGAACAACAAAAATCACTTTTTCTTCCTTCTGGCAGTCTCATGTTGATCCCTTTCTCTCTGTCCCTGTGTCCCCACCCTCTGCCTCTGTTGTCTCTCCACTGCCCTCTCTTTCACTATCATCTCCTTCCTTACCTTGGTCAATGTGCCTTGGAGATGTGTGGGTCAGTGTGACCCACTCCTCAAGGTTAAGGGGAAGTCATATGGCCCTGACCTGGTGATTCAGGACCATGGAGAGCATCCCACCAGGGAGAGGCCCTCTCCTGAAACAAACAAAAAAAAAGAACAAGGATTGCCTGTAAGAGAGCTGGTGAGGTGGAGGTAAGGGAGAGGTGGTGGGGAAAGGTTTGGACATAGGGGAGGGTCATTCCCAGCCTGGTCCTCCTAGGCTGGGTGACTCCTAACTGGGACTTAGACTGGTTGCTGCCCTGGACAAAGCCTGCGCTCTGGGCTGTACAGTTCTGGATGGAGCACAGCCCTTGCTAGGAAGCTCTGGGAACCTTTGTGTGTTGAGTGCAAAACTAAACACATAAGCAGATTATGGTTTGGGGTTTGGGGTCTGTTTGTTTTTTAAATTTTTCTTGATAAAGTACACATAACATAAAAACCATTTTTAAGTGTACAGTTCAGTGAAACTAAATACGTTCAGATTATGTATTTTCTTCAAGAGAACGGAGTGACCCTTGGGCAGATGCTGGGGAGGCTGTGTAGGGTGTGTAACGTGTGCACGGAGAGAAGAGGATAGTTACAACCCTACAGGCGAGGGGGTACCCAAGGGTAGGGGAAGTAGGAGCTAGGGACCAGGGTCGCGTTGGGCCTGTTCATTCTGGTAGCCGCAGGCTATTAGTAGGTGGTCAGGCAGAGACTTCCCTGGCTCCGGCTCAGGACAAATGGGACCTAGGAGTCTCCTCTTCACTCCAGCAACTCCCTCTGAATGGAGCCAGAAGTCAGATTTCGGGAGCAGTCCAGATGTTCAGGGGAGATTCAGGAAAGTGGAGCAGATGGGCCCTGGGATTCCTGTGGAGGCTGGGGGAGGAGGGCAGCAGCTGGGGCATGTGCTGGGGCACGTGCTAGAGCTGAGCTGGGCTCCAGTGTGTGCTGGGGCATGTGCCACAGTGTGCACTTAGGATGTGGGTCTTGGGCGGATTGCAGGCTAGGTCAAGTGGCCCTTGGTGCTTTCCATGTACTGGCTACTAAGATCTGCCCTAAGCTCTCTCTAGCTGTGGCAGGGCCTGAGGGGTGTACCCTGTCTGCCGTGTGCTGTGCCAGGATACAGAAGTGAGCAAGAGAGACCCTGCTCTTGAGGAGCTCAGTCTTTCCCCCAATGCAGGGCTTTGGCTCAGACCCAGGGGATCCATCCCTCCTTCCTGAGTCCAGAGTGGCCACTCCTTATGGGTTAGAGGAGGAAAGTCTTGCTCAGAGGCTTGAGTGAGATGGCCCAAGGTGTCCCCTCACTTTCTACCCCAGGAGCCCACAGCTCAACTTTCCACCCAGAGCCCCAGTCCCTGGCCATGTCATCCCTGATGGTCCCTGCAGTTTCTGTGGTCCTTGGGAAGGTGTGGAGCAAGGCAAAAGGCCAGAATCTAGAACTGATATCTGTGCCTGCCTGCCCCATGGACTCAAGTGCCCAGCAGCTTTTATTACCTATCCCCTCTTCGCTGCATCTAGCTATGGTCAACTCACCACCCTTACAGCAGCCTGGGAGAATGGTCACGAGCCCCACTTGGAAGGTGAGCACATTGAGATGCAGAGAAGTAAGATCACTCGTTGAAGGCATAGCACTCCAACAGAAGCAGGATTTGAATCTAAGTCTGCATGACTGTTTTTCTACGATTCCTGCTCTAAGTAAGGGGGTTGTGCAGGCCCTGCACACCAGCCAGTTGTGTAGCTCTGGACAAATAAGTGCCTTTTCCTCACTGGACCTCTATTTCTTCATTTATAAAGTGAAAAGTTCTAAATAGGATTATCTTGAAGAGGCTGTCCCGGGCTTCCCTGGTGGCGCAGTGGTTAAGAATCTGCCTGCCAATGCAGGGGACACGGGTTCGAGCCCTGGTCCAGGAAGATCCTACATGCCGCGGAGCAACTAAGCCCATGCACCACAACTACTGAGCCTGTGTGCCACAACTATTGAGGCTGCGCTCTAGAGCCCGTGCTCCACAACGAGAGAAGCCACAGCGATGAGAAGCCCGCGGGCACCGCAACGAAGAGTAGTCCCTGCTTGCCCAGAGACCCAATGCAGCCAAAAATAAATAAATTAAAATAAATAAATTAAAAAGAAAAAAAAGAAGAGCCTGTCCCATTCTGCTATCCTGTGATGTCACACCCACCCACAGCACTGGGAAAGGGGGCAGTGGGGACAGACGGTGTACTGATGGTACTCTAGCTGAGCACAAGCACAGTCCCTCACACCCGCCAGACCCTTGGGGCATCCAGGATATCGAGATGCTCTGCAGTGCGGGCTCCTCTGCAGGCTATACTGGTGGAGTTGGAGTGGAGTCTGGCGGGGCTGGGGGTGGCAGGTCCCTGAGTCCCCCCCGCTGCCTGCAGGGGAGGGAGAGCAGAGGGAGGTCTGGGGTGGAGAGGAGGGCTGGCTGGGCAGGCCAGAGCCAGGTGGGCAGAGCAGAACGAGGCTCACAGCTCCAGGGCTTCACAAATGGATTTTGCTCAAATGGAAATTTCCACCCATCCCTGAAATGAGCCTGGCAGTGGGGCCAGCTCTGGCGGGGCTGCGGCAGCTGGGGACGCAGACAGGGACAAAAGCCAAACTGTCGAAGCCCCTCAGATCCATGCAGCCCTCCCCACACCACCCATGCCCGCCCCTCCTCCGCTCCTCTCCCCTGCTCCTGTCCTCCAGATCCTCAGGGACCTTCACAAGCCCCACACCTTTTTATACCCTTCTCGCTTTCTCCCTCACACACTTCGTGCCTCTCACACCTCCATACCTGACACTCCCCCCACCTCCCACTCGTCCTTGTCCTTGCCCTGCCTTTTCACCCCTTGTGCCCCTCACGCCTCCTGCCCTCCACCTCACACACCCCCCCCACCGACACTCTCTCCACCTCCTACTTGTCCTCGCGCTGCCCTCTCACCCCAAACCTCATCCCTCTTCAACCCCAGCCCTGTACCACTCCCTGCGTACACCGTCTCTCACATGCCGGACACCCCCTCCCCTCCTTTTTCCCTCCTCACGCCTCACCCCTCCCTGGCTCACCCCTGCGCCCCTCACACTCTTTCCCTACCGCTTCTCACCCTCTATCCACCCTGCACTTCCCCTTCTCACATCACTTTCTGGAACCCTCTCCTGCTCCGGACACTCCCTCACCTCCCACTTCACTCCTCATGCCCCTATGCTGGCCACACCCCCTGCCTGTCCCTAACCCCCTTCTCACCTACATACAGCCCTCCATCAATGGCCATTACAGCCAAATATCTCCTGGCGAAGAGCTGGGCTCTCGAGTCAGACTCCTAACTCAGTCTCTGCTGGCTGGGTGAGCCAGGATATTACCTCATTTCCCTGAGATTCTGTTTCCTCATCTGTAAAATGGGGTTGACAATTTCCCTCACCTCTTGGGGCTGCTGTGTGGACTGAGCGGCCAGTGTTTGCAAAGCCCTTCCCTAGCGCAAAGGAAGCAGGGAGCGCTCCATAAGAGTGTTGATCTTGCTAGCCATTTTTGTAATTAATTGATACCTTGTGCCAGGCCCGTTGCTGGACGGTGCTGGGTGGGAGGGTGTGGGTAGAGTATGTGCTAGAATAGATCTCAAGAGCTGGTGAAAGTACCAGAAAATATTCCGGGGGCGGGGAGGGGTCAGGGATGAACCTGATCAAGCAGGCCCACGGGGCCAGAGTAAGGGGATCAGCGCTAACTAGGCTAGTAGGCAGCACCCAGCTCTAAAGATGCCTGGCAGTGGGGCAGGACTCCCCCTCCCCAGCTTCCGCCCCTAGACAGATGGGGGCCTGAGATAGTCCAAGGAGCCTGGACATCCTTTCCTCCCTGGGCCACTACTAGCCACAGCCACTGGAGGGCGACATGTTCCTCCTGCCCCTGGACAGAGGGGTGTGGGGGTGGGAAGGGGGAGGGGTGCTGCCTTCCTACCACCCAAGAAGCTCTCATAGGAGTTAGAGGGGAAGAGGACAGGGGACTGGCTGGGATGGGGAAGGCTGCTGGAGGGGCATCACTGGCCCCCTGCTGGGTGGGTGGGGAGAATAGGGCAGATGCCAATGGAGGGGGACAGAAAGTAGAAGCCAAATGGGGGAGCAGGAGAGGTGTGGGGCTTGACTTGTTGTGGATTCCTTTGTGGGGGCTTCTTGTTCCAAGTACTCAAGGCCTGGCTGGGGATGGGGGTCTGGCCTGGCCCCTGAGGGCGTTGTGATGCCAGGAGAGTCTGGGATTTCTGTGACTGCAGGGAATGGGCACCTTCTGCTCCGTGGAGAAGGCTGGGACCAGAAGCCGGGGCAGGATTGAGTGGGGAAGGTCCTGAGGGCTGAATGAATGGGGATCACGGTCAGAGAGCTGGCCACGGGACCCAGTATGAAGTGGGAGGGTGAGTGAGAGAGGAATCTGGCCAGAGATGGGGGGCCGGAGGCATGTGGGGACGTGTGCAGGGGCTCCAGCTCCTTCCCCCAGCGTAGGGTCCACGGAGCACAGCCACATGCCCTCATCCCTTAATTACAGATTGCTTCATTCTCATTAGTAGTTAAACAGAGCTCTGAGCTGCTCCAGGCTTCCTCCTGCCCCAGTCCCAAGCACTGGGCACCGGACTCAGGGCCTGGGCTGAGTTGGGCCACTGGGTGGAGAGAAACAGGTAGAGGGTGGGGATGGAGGTGGTAGGTGAAGGGGGATGTACAGGGGCAGTCGTAGAGTGTCCATTGCGATGAGAAGTGACCCTGGGTCTGGGGCCTGGGAGGCAGGGGAAAGGATGGGCAGGGAGAGGGAGCTTCCCCAGGCTGGGGCGAGGGGCAGGGACAAGGAGCCTGGACACAGTAGGCTGAGGAAAGGGTGGAGAGTTGTCAAGTCCAGAGGAGGTGTGAGAGGCCAGGGGTGGCTATGTCTCCAGTAATAGCAGCTAGTTGCACAGCTGGTGCTTCCACCACGGAGGCTGCCTGTGAGCAAGGCGAGCGCATACCGGGCTCTGCACTTGAGGGCTTGTTCCTCTGAAACTGGGTCTGTGTTGTGGTCATGAACACCCAGCGCTGCGGGGGAGGGTAGGAAGCATGGGGATGGAATTACCTTTCAAGTCTAAAGACTGGATTCCTCCAGGCCTGGCAGGTGGGCGTGTGCACACATTCCAGAGAGCATTGTGGGATGCTGGCTGTCACTAGAGATCCACAGGCTCACTCCAGCTCCTTCAGTTCCAGTTTCCTTTCCACAGGAGAAAGAGGGGCCGTGACCCTGGGGGCCAGCAGAGTCAAGGGATCGGTGAGATATCTGACCTGGCCCCAAGCTGAACCCCTCAGACAGGATGGGGAGGCCTTGGTTAGAGCCCTGACCCTGCCACGTTCTAGTCACTCGTGACCTTGGCACCTGACTTAGCCTCCCTGGTTTCCCCATCTGAAAAGAAGATAATAATGATAATGGCACCATGAGCCAGCCTGCCTGTGTTCCAGGCACTGTGCTGAGCACTTTAGTTCTTCATATCCTCACACAGCCCTATAAGGTAGGTACTGTGAATCTCCCTATTTTACAGATGAGGAAACAGGGGCTCAGAGAGGCTAAGTGATTTTCCTGTAGTCACACAGCTGGTAAGTGACAAAGCTGGGACTCTGACCCTAGAGCCTTACCCTAAATGATGTATGGTATCCATACCTCAGGGTTGCTGTGAGGAGTAAATGAGATAATGCACATAAAGAAGTATTGTAGCCCAGGGACTTCCCTGGTGGCGCAGTGGTTAAGAGTCCGCCTGCCAATGCAAGGGACACGGGTTCGATCCCTGGTCCGGGAAGATCCAGTTGTCGTAGAGCAACTAAGCCCGTGCGCCACAACTACTGAGCCTGCATGCTGCAACTACTGAAGCCCACGCACCTAGAGCCCGTGCTCCACAATAAGAGAAGCCACCGCAATGAGAAGCCCGCACACTGCAACGAAGAGTAGCCCCTGCTCAGACGCAGCAACGAAGACCCCACGCAGCCAAAAAAAAAAAAAAGTATTGTAGCTCAGTGTCTGGCACAGAGTGAGTGCTCAAGAAATAGTGTTAATGCTGTTAGTGTTCCTTCACCTGCACAGGTGCTCAGAGGTTTCATTTTATGCTGCTCAGGTGGCAGGGGGCTTGGGAGAGGATGGAGAAGCCCTCCGCGGGGGTGGGGGCCGGGAAAGCAGCTGCAGGGAGAGGATGGGGGCAGGGGGCAGGCAGGCTGAGGTGGGAAGTTGGGGCTGGAATCAGAAAGCAGGGGAGGGCGGGTCAGGCGGAGTAGAGGAAACGGAAGTGAGTGACTACGGGTGACTATGTATTTACTTAAAGATTTTGCTCCGGTGATGGTCTCATTGGCCAGACATCTGGTTTTCACAGTCATCCCTGCGGAATGGAAGTCAGGTGGCATCAGTTCAGCAGCTCTAACGCCATTTATCCTGGGCTCGCTTGCACTTGCTGGATCTCTGGGCTCAGGTCATTACCCTGCAGAATGGGGGCCAGAGAGCAGCGGGTCTGCCCCTGGAGCTCCCTGGGAAGGGAGTAGGAGTCCATTCGGTTGCTGGTCACTCGCCTCTCACCTGCTCAGAGCTAGAAGCAAGGGGGTTTACCTCCTCCGGACACTCCACCTCCCCATCCTGACCTTCCCTCCTAGGTATGGGGGAAGGAGATTGTCGGAGCTGAAGAGGGCACTGAGTAGACACCCCCATACCTCTCCCCTCCATAGTCACCCGGAGAAGAGATCCAGCGGAGGGCGGCCCACCAGGCAGCTGCCACGGGCACCCATCTCTAAGGTGCGCTAAAGCTTCACTGGTCACTTAACGAATTGGAGAAAAGAGTATTTACCAGGCACAAGCCTGGGGTGGGAGTGAGGGGTGGCAGGAACGCTTCCATAAGTCTCTGGGCACAGAGGTGAGATCCCCACAGGGCGCTCAAGCTACAACAATTATTCATTAAACTCCTTTCGGAGGAGGGGGTCCTGCGGAACCAAAGGGTTTCTGTGTAGCTTAGCGGGGCTGGTGAGGTTAGGGCCAAAGCTGAATCGTTGGAGCTGGTGGAGGAGAGGCTGAGGGCTGCAGCGTGGGCGGGGGCGGGGCTTCCTGCCCAGTCCCTGCGCAGCTTCTCTTCCAAACAAATACTGAACAAATATTGAGAGAGTGTTGGTTTGAAGAGGCACTGAATTTATTAGCCTACCATCGGCTCTCTCGTTTTCCAATCCAGCCCTGGTGCAAAAGTGCCATAATGATGATTCCCTTCCTCTCTTGGGTTTTGACTGCATCCTGTTTGTTCGTTTATTCTTTCATTCACTTATTCAACAGATATTTCTAAGCACCTACTGCATGCCAGGCACTGTTCCAGGCACTGGGGATACAGCAGCAAACTCTTTCCTCTTGCCCACTGCTCTCCACCCCACGTGCCATTGAACCAGCAGAGATCTAGAACATTTCGGGTGCCCGGATCGGATTGGGCTTGGGGTTGGGGATCAGAAGAGGTCTCAGCCTTGGTCTCTGTCCCCAAGAGAAAAGCATCTCTTTGGGTGACAAGGAACTGTGGTAGAGGTATCTTTTTTGTGCCTGTCCCCAGCCCAGCACTAGCTTTTTATGCCCTCAGGACCTGGTGTGAGCTTATAAATTCATGCGGTGTCCAGGACAATATGTGTGTGTGTGTGTATGTGTGTGTGTGTATGTGTGTGTGTTTCTCCCCGAGCAGAGCTCCAGACTGGGCAGCCAGGGTGGGGTGGGGATGGCAGAGAGTAGCAGCAAAGGATGCCAGGCTCCTCCCTTACCCCTTACTGAAGACCCCTCCAGGCCTCTCTGCTGGGTGGGGCTGCCTACAGGAACCGAGCAGCTAAACAGGAGACTAAGTTGGCCCTGGTTTCTCTCAGTCACCTGAAGCGGGGGAACCTGCAGGAAGGCCAAGAGGCACGAGGGACCCTGAGGCTTGAGGCTTGAAAGTCATCCTCCCTGAAAAATGCAAGACATTCTTAGAGCACATGCTCCCCTCCCCTGCCACTATCACCAAGACTATTCCACTTAGCTGCCTGGGCTTCTGGGCCTTATTCCAATATTGAAAGATATGAAGGGGCCCCAGTCCTGACAGCCCTGTCCCCCCACCTTACGTGGCTTGAGGGAAGAGGGGGAGGAAACCCCTGAAGTCAGGTCTTCTGCTCCTCTAGACTGCAGCCCCGACCTGGACCTCTCCCTAGAGTCAGAGACCAATGAGGACGTTTGCTGAGATTTGGGGGAAAGCAGCAGATCCCCCCCAAGAAACCCTGGATCCTGGGCCGTGGCTGCCACAGCAGAGGGAGACTGTGAGAGGCAGGGGGTGTACGTGGGGAAAATTGGGGGCTGGGTGTCACGTGCCAAGAAGCGGGGAGCTGTGTCTGCACAGGCATCCCCCCCAACACTGTCTGACAGAACGAGCTGCGTCCTTGCCGTCTCTATCTTTAGTCAGAACTGGAAGGAAAGGAAGTTCGGGGGCCAAGCCACCAGCCCCAGCTCCCACTGCCAGCACCCACGGCACGTGGTGCGGGGGCGCGTGGGAGCCCCGAGTCCCAGCTCCTCAGGAGGCAGGACGGTGCTCCCTCCCACCTGCCAGCACAGGCGCGGGGACTGATGGATGAGATGAGGGGACACGCTCCCTCCGCAGTGGGGCTGGGGAGGGAGTGCTTCTTCCTCTCCCTGCCTGAACACGCGGCTCTGCACTAGGGCTCTGGCACAGAGGAAGAGGGTGGAGAAGAAGAAAGACCCAGTTTGGTCTCCTGAAATAGGACTAGGTCACTCTGAGGTGCTTCCTTTTGTGGGCTCTTTGACCGGGGCCCTCGCTTCGTCCTTCAAGGTTTAGACATCTTAACTCTATTAGAAGCTGTTTGGGGCTGGCTCTTCCTCAGTTGGGGAACTTGTGTGAGGTATGAGCCCATAGACTCTCCTCCACGGGCCCCAAGAGCAGAGCTGGGGGCAGAGAGGGAGGAGTTTTTCAGTGTCCCCACCTCCCCAGCAGAAAGACTCCCTGGCTGAAACCCCATAGCTGCTAAGGTCATTACTTGTGGGTCAGGGAAAGGCAGTTCAAATGGCCGTGGAGTGTAATGGTTAGAGTTTGGATTCTGCAGTCAGACAGACGTGGGTGCAAATTCTGACTCCTCCACCTACTAGCTGTGTGATATTCACTAAGTGGCTAAACCTCTCTGAATCTGTTTTCTCCTCTGTAAAGTAGGGATAATCATAGTACCGGCTCTGTAGAATTGCTGAGGATTAAATGAGATAATATGAGAAAATGCACACCATAAGTGCTCAGCTATTAGTTATGAAAATTTAAAAGGAAAGTCCAGTTCTGGGCCTGAACCCCACTATGTGGCTGATCTCAGGCCCACGTTGCAGAGACTTCCCCTCAGATCTGACTCTGCTCACCCCATCACTGCCCCCACAGCCCCAAGCCTCCCGTTCCCAGGCAAAAAGCAAATGCGTAGCTCACCCTCCAGCTGCGGAGCTGGAAAAGCTGTTCCCTGCAGCCATGCTGCAGTCCCAAGGGCTCCCCACCCCTATCATTCCACCTTTGCCCCCTGCCCACTCCGGCTACACACACAGAATCCTGGTGGAGGGATGGCTTAGGCACCTTGTCAAGGGTGCCTAAGAGAGGTGGGGTGAGGGAGAGAAGATTGTGGGGTGTCTCAGACAAAACTATCAAGCGGGGGAAGGCAGAAATGAAAGAGTGAAGACTTACCACACAGATACATTTTTTTAAGCGTTTCTGCAGGTGGTAAAAACTTTGGAGGAACAGCTGGGTGCAGTACACAGACAAGCTTCGGGGCTCTGAACCTCCTGAAAGTATATTCAAATAGACAATCCATAGGCTTCAGCAGATCCTGCAAAGGATCTAGGATCCCAGGTTGGTGAGGAACGACTATGGACTCTCGTCCAGAAGTCAGGGGATCTGGGCATTAGATCTTGTCTGCCTTTCATTCCTGGAGCAGAGACTTTCCTCCTCAGTTTCCCCACCTGCTCCATGAGGGGCAGCTGAGGTCTATGGTCCAGGTGGGGCATTCCAGGGCTCTGTGAAGTCTGGTGAACAGTGACAGAATAACCAGAACTGGGCCTGGGGGACAGGTGACCAGGAAAGTGGAAGGGGGCCCTATCCTACCCCTTCCCAGGAGCCGACTTGGTCCATCAGCCAACATGTCAGCCAGCCAGCCGACAGAAACTGAGCTGCATCCCTCCACCAACCCGGGAGGGTGTTGCCATGGCAACTTCATATTTATCCACTTTAGCTCCTAATTAAGGGGAAAAGCATATAACATATTGGATGTCAAGGAGGCTTTGTGAGCCTCAATTTAGCGGCCATGCCTGGATGTCAAACTCAAGCGTGATTGCTGTTAATCACCTTCCAAATTACCTAGACGGGTTGCAAAGGGAAAGGTCCCCAGCAGTAGGGGGGCAGATGGGCCCAGGGGAGATAAGGTGGTGGTGGGTCAGGATGGGAGATCTGTTTGGCATCATGACCTAGGCGGCTGCTGGGTGAATGCTGGCTCTGTGGATGTCCGATTATAAGGTCTCCGGGGACAGTTGCTAGGTCTGTTCCCACTGACCCTGAGTCAGGGATCTCCACCCTGGAGACTCACAAATCAAGGCCCTTGGTCTGAAGAGAGGGACTGACGGATTGATGAACGAAGAAGCATGTAAGGACCATCTGGTGGCCTCTGATGTCAGAAGGAAGATTGACAGATGACCAGGGCTGGTAAGTGCAGGCTAACCTGATGTCCGGATGGATGGATGACTGTCACATGGCAGACAGAAGGGCCGATGGGAGTCTGCTTAGGAGGAACTGGCTGGTGACTGGATTCACCAGTGCATCTGTGATCTCCCAAGGGAGTGTCTGGCCTCTCTACCCCAAGGTTAGGCGTGCTCTCAGGCGCC
The DNA here is from genome assembly GCF_028564815.1 of Eubalaena glacialis. Classification (NCBI taxonomy): domain Eukaryota; kingdom Metazoa; phylum Chordata; class Mammalia; order Artiodactyla; family Balaenidae; genus Eubalaena; species Eubalaena glacialis. Next base: position 119,268,818 of record NC_083719.1, read on the forward strand.
AGTTAGAGCAAGCTCTGCTGTGGTGCTTCTTGCCTGCCATTGGAGCTGTGGCCAGAGCCACATTCTTGGGAGAAGCTTCAGCAGGCCCCTGGGGATGTAGAGGCAGGGAGTGGGGATTAATGGAGAAGGGTTAGGAGTGGGGGCACTGAGGGGAGGACGTCAGCAAAGCGGTTGAGAGCATGAGTTACGGGGTCGGGCAGACCTCGGGTAGAGTTTCAGCTGGGCTACTTACAGCTGTGTGACTAGGATCAAGTCACTTAACCTCTCTATGCTTTTGTTTTCTCATCTGTCGCTGGGGATGGTAATTCATACATCATAGGGCTTTGTAAGGATTTAACAAGATGATGTCTATAAGGAGCTTAGCACAGTGCCTGGCACATGGTAAACCCTCACAGGCTTTTTAAACATTATTAGCAAAAGAGACAGGCCTGGAAAGGAGGGGCAGGAACATGGTGCCTGAGGGCTGGGCCTGGAGGCGGGTGAAGGAGCCCTTCACCTCTGTCCCCTTTCAGTCAAGAATTTGCAGAAGGGACCCTGATGAAGGCAGGGGACAGACTGGAAGCTGGGCAAGGGTGTGGGGACCACTGGAACCCTCTGGGCCTGTGTGGGATGTTTTTCAGCCTCAGAGGGGGCGACGGGGAAGGAGGCCCTTGTCCTCAAAGTCTTGATGTCACCTAAGGGCCAGAAAGAACCTTAGTGCAGCCTGAACCTGGGAGATCATTAGAACTACCTGGGATGATTCTACAAGATCTGTCTTCTGGGCTCCCCTGAGATTACTTGGATGAGAATCTCAGAGGTGCAGCCTGGGAAGCTGATTTTAAAACACTCCCAGGAGGAGCTGAGAATCAGCCAGGTCTGAGACTTACTGGTCACAACCAGAGGCCACTGTGGGTGAGAGCTGGGAAGAGCTGGAAGAAAGGGTGGACAAGCCCTGCCCCCCATGCCCCACTATCAGGGTTTTGATTAAAAATTGTGTTCAGAAAGAAAAAATTCTACAGCTGTTTTGAAAAACATCTATTATGGTAATAATAATAATTACAGCAAACATTTATTGATCGTTTACTGTGAGCCAGGCACTATGCTAACTGCTTCACATGGATTATCTCTTTTACTCTTCTCAATGGCCGTTGAGGTAGGTCATCCCATTCACACAGGTGAGGAAACTGAGGTTCAGAGAGGTAGGTCAAAGGTCACACAGTTTGTTAGTGGTGGGTCCAGGATTCAGTCCTGCGTGGTCTGAATCCACGCCTGGGCTACCTTCTCATTCTACAGTTGAAAAAAACAGGAAGCCCGGAGAAGTGAAGTAACTTTCCCAAGGTCACCCAGCAAATTGGAGGCAGAGGAGAGATTAGAACCCAGAGATCCTCTCTTCCTCCTGCTCTCCATCCCCACCCTTCAGACACATTTTGCAGAGGAAAGTTAAGGACAGGCTGGCCTGAAGGACAGGATCTCAGCTCTGTCCCCCTCTACAGGCAGGGTCCCAGAACTAGCAGGTGGAGTGGAAGGGGGTTGGAAGGTTCCTGACTTGGAGGAAAAGGAGACACTTGGGACATGGTGACCATGGCGTGGCAGCCTTGCTGGCCTGGTAGGAGGAGTTGCTGTGCCCTGGTTTCCGCAGATGTGGGCTGCAGGCGTCCTGCTGAATGGGAGGCTATTAAAGGAAAATGCTTTGCAAGGAGCTGAGCAGCTGGGAGGGGAGACGGTCAGAGTCCTGAACGGGGGCTTTGTCCCCTCAAGGGACTGGCAGGCTGTGGCTCCCGGGGTCTGTGTCTGGGGGAGGGGCCGGGGGAGGGGCCAAGGAGAGTCATCCCCCAGAAAGCTCCATTGCCTCTCCTGTCCCCTCCTGTGCCTGGTCCTCTCCCCCAGCACTGTCTCACCTCCAGGGTGGCCTGGTGGTTCAGAACACCGGCTTTGGGGACTGATACCAGGGCCACATTTGTGTTACTGAAAATCTCAGTGCCTCAGTTTCCTCATTTGTAAAATGGAACTAATAAGGGTATCTTCTTGTAATGTCGGGAAGATTGAGCGAGAAAATAGAGTGAATGCTTTGGTCACACTGGCTCTTGCAGATCTTCTCTCCAGCTGACAAGTTCCTCTTCCTGGTTTCCGTCCATCCCAGGCCCTCCCAGGTGTGAACGCCTCTCCTGGGTCCCACCCTACCTCCTCCCCCTGCCCACCAACTAGGCAGGGGCTCAGGAAGGGCTCCTTGTGGAGACAAGAGGCCATGTGCAGAGAGAGGGGAAAGCATTAGCCCTTGTCAGTCTCCAAATGAAGAGCTCTGAAGACAGAGTGCAAACTCCAGCCTGTGTGATGATACCGCATCACCTATGGCTCTGCTTCCACCCTGGACACTCTCGAAGCCCTAAATCTGCCTTTTCTCTCCTACCCAGGCCTTTGCTGGGGCTGTTTCCTCTGCTTGGAACTCTCTTTCTCCCCTTTCCTCAGCTACCTCCTATCTGGTCCTCCAGATGGTAGCTCAGACCATCCCACCTCCCTTCCCTTAGTCCGGGGGTCCTCCTGTGCGCCCTCCATGCTTGTGCTGACAAGCCCCTGTCCCCACCCCTCTAGACCACGAGCTCTGTGAGGTTAACGACCTCGACCTGTTTGCTTATCTCCCAGCCCATAGCACAGGACCTGCCCAGAATAGTCAATCTATAAATATTTGTTAGATGAAGGTATGAATGAGCAAACGAATGAACATAACTGGATTCCCTGGCCCAGGCTTGGGGACGGGGAAAGGAGAATGTCTGGTGGGATGAAGAGAGAGGGGAGTGGGTGCTTCAGACAGGACTGTAAACGGTATCGAACATTCTCTCCCCAGGAGAAGGACCCAAGCTGTCCTCCTCTCTCGGGACCTTGTCTTGAAGTTAGGCACCAGCGTCTGTAGCCATATCATCAGCAGAGCTAGTGTTTACTGAGGACCTACTATGTGTCAGCTACTATGCTTGACACCACACACACACACACACACACACACACACTTACTGTGCACTACCTCATTGAATTTTTAAAGCAGCTCTGTGAGACAGATCCCATAAGTACCTGCATTTTACAAAACAGAAAACCAAGGTTCAGAGAAGTGAAGACACCCTGCCCAAGGTCACACAGCTAGCAAATGGTGGGGCTGGAAGTGTGGGTGGCGTCCAGGTACATCTGTTTGATCCTAGAACTGGAACTCTCAATCACTGGACCGTCTTGCCTCCCTGCAGGATGGAGCAAAAGTCACCATCTCACCTCCCAGGAAGTGGAAGTTGCCGGGAAACGAAACTGGAGAAAGTTCAGACCAGACATTTAGTTTGTGTTTGGTGAGCAACCATGGTGCACTGGGCCCGGCAGGAAGTGCAGAGTTGGCAGCCAGCCCGGCCACCAGCTCCCCATCTGAGCAGACAGACAGACCCCAGGAAGAGGGGTGGGTGATGACAGCGGGCTGGGGGGGTGCCAGCCCATGCGGTGGTGCTGGCTGGTGCTTGTCACCGGGTGGCTCGAGGGCGGACAGTGGCGGGCCTCGGGAACAGGGCACGGTACACCACGTTGTTCTCGGAGGGGCTGTTTGCAAGGCTTTGCACATTGGAGGCTTAATCACTCGGCATTTGCTGAGCTCAGACGGTGGCTCCTTGGCACTCAAGCCACTAAGAGGGATGCCTTCTCTGCCCATCCCCAGAGAGGAAGTTTTCCTGCTTCTTAGGGCTCAGCGGAGCATTCTAACTTGCTCATTCTCTCCCAGTGGCTGCAGGATTCCAGGCTTTCAGAGTGCCCTTCTCTTGTGACGGATGTAGGATGGAAATGCCATCCTTTTAGCAGAACGCAGAGCCCCTCGGTCTGTGGGAGACCCTGGGGGCTGCCCTCCCTGATTGTGCAGCTGGCTGGAAGCAGGCGGCCCATTAGCCTCAGTCCTTGGCCGTGTAGAAATTACCCAGTGAGGTGTGAGGAGTGGCAGCGGTGGGCTGCTCTGCAGAGTGCTAACCTTGCCATTCCTCCAGAGAAGCACGGCTCCTCAGCTGAGGGGGTCTGTCACATCCCTGCCTATGTCCTGGTGTCATCGGCCGGTTGCTGAGAACTGAAAAGGGCAGGAGTGGCCCAGGTTCCTGTACTCAGAGCTGGGACCTCGAGCATTCTGAGCGGGGAGGCACCACCCCAAAGCTCCCATAGCCTGGTGGCTCGGCTCAAGACGGCAGCCCTCTAACCCACATTCAGCCTCACCAGGTACCATGGGACCAGGCCAGGGGCAGGGCGTGGTGCTAGGGAGAGGGAATGGCATCAGTTGCAGTTAGGAGGTCATCTTGGGCTGGAGAAAAGGTCAGGTCAGGTGAGAAATAAGGACTGGGAAGGAAGTTGGGGGTGGACTCCCGTCTGAAATGGGTATTAGAGGATGGATGGGACTGGGGGCAGGGATGGAGTTAAGGCAGGTTGATATGAGAGACAGGTTGGGGGATGGAGTTGGAAATGGGATGGGGATTATTATTGCTGTTAGGGTAAGAATTGGGGGTGGACTTTGGCTTGATTTTGGTATCAGGGGAGGGATTGGGGGTGAAGTTGGAGTTGGGATGAGGGTTGGAGTTGGGGTTGGAGATGAGGTGAGGGTTGTGGCTGAAGTATAGGTTTGACGTTGGTGTGAGTCAGAGCTGGGGTCAGAGTGACATGATATTTGGCTCCGAACTAGACCTGCAAGTGACTGGGAAATGGTGGGAAACAAGTTTACTCTTCACCTACCTGGGTGAACAGGTGGAAAACCCAAAATGGGCTACTGGGGCTGTCTCAAAAGGTACCCGCCGCCAACCACCTGTCTCACCCACTTACCTCCACCTTCCCACCCTTGCCCTCATCTCCTTTGACTTCCACCTCTTGCTCTTGCACAGGCAAGGCTCACGTGTCATCTCCTTCCTGATCACAGCAGATGTGACTGGGGCCTGTGCCATGTTCTCTTCCAGGCAGCTGCTTATTGCAGAGGTCTCCAAGCATTCTGGGTAGGGCTCCATCAGCGGGGCCCTCATCCTGGGGGTGAGTGGGGACATGGAGTGCCCCCCCCACTCCTTCCTGGCCCTTGGCAGAGCCCTGACCTCTCTCCTCCTTTCTGCAGAGGCCCCAGCCCTGCACGCCCCCGTCGTGCTTCTCAGGGTGATGACCTGACATCCTCTGGCACTCAGCGCTGGGGTCAGGCTTTTAAAGCTATCACTGGGGAGACTGTGGCCCCTCGCTCACTGGTTCCCCTGCCCCCGTGTCCCTTCATGCAGAAACACGCATCAGGGCATAAAACAGAGGACGACTGTGGCACTGTGATGCCTTTTAAATGCAGGCAATTAGTGGCTAAATAAAACATAGAACAAGCATCTCTGCCTGCTTCTGGCAGGGACTCACTGAACGCTGCCTGGGCTAGGGACCCTGGGAACAGATTGGGGGAACAGAAGCTGGTGTTCACCTGGTATGGAGCCTCTCGCCAGGACACAGTTGAAGAGAATTGGGGCTCATGGACTCCTAATAACTCCTCAGCCTTGGCAGAGGGCTGGGGAGCGCAGGGAAGCCATGGGGGTCTCTCGGGAGCTGAGGGAGAGTCCTGCAGAATAGAGAGAAGCAGAGGACAGTGGCTTCAGAACGCGACAAACCTGGATTTGCATCCTGGCTCTGCCACTGACCAGCTGTGTGACCTGGGCAGGCTGCTCCTCCTTTCCAAGCCTCAGTTGCCTTGGCTGTAAAATGAGGATGGCAATTGTCATACCAACCTCTTAGCAATGTTGCTAGATTTACATGAGGTCGTAAATTCTCCATGCTCCTCAAAAAAGAGGTTTCCCAGAAGGGAGTGAGGCTGAGGCTGGAAAGGGGTAGAGATACAGCTAGAAGGTCTTGCATGGATGGGAGGACAGGCCCTGGAAGGCAATTGGGAACCTAGGGCAAGCTGAGCAGATCCCGCTCCTGGAACAGGGGCTCTTCCTCACTGATGCCCCCTCTTGGGTGATCCAGAGAGAAACAGGTGACTAGGCTCTGACCATGAAAGGATGAAGGAGGAAGAACTCAGACTTAGTGACTCTGGGAGTAAGTTCCCCTTTCAGTCCTCCTCCCAGGTACCCTCTAACTGGGATGCTGTACATAGATAACAACCTTGAGTGATTTACTCTGTGTCTTGGAGCCTCAGTTTCCCCTGCAGCACGGCTTTAACAGCATCACATTCCTTGAGCCCAGGGAGCCCTTAACAAGCATGCTATCCTTGCAGACCTCTGGCACCCACTTTCCTTCTCCCATTGGTCTCACCCATACTGCTCCCGTGCTGAGCAAGGCCTCCTAAGGGGCTTCTCAGGGAAAGGGGCCAGGGTCATGAAGCAGCTCAGCAGATGGCAGTTGGGGGGACAGAAGAGGTTGGGCCAGGAGCCGGCGTGGCCCGTCACTTGGCTCCTGCTCCCACGTGGACTGCCATCCTGAAGCTCCAGCTCAGCCCTTTTCTTTAAATAAAAAGAATGACATCATCCTCGTGCTTAGCTGCTGAGCTAGAGGGAGGTGATCTGAGATACTGTGGAGGGAAAGCATGAGATGCTGGGGCTGGGGGTGGGGAAGTCAAGGGGCAGATGAAGGACAGATGCCAAGTCCCCTCTGGGGACACGTGTGTGTGTGTGTGTGTGTGTGTGTGTGTGTATGTGTCTACTGGAGTCCACCCACGTGTATGTGTTGGAAAACTGCAGAATCACAAAATGTTAGAGCAGAGATGGAACTTCATGGTACCGCTAGAAAAGCAGAGGCTCACAGACAATGTGGGGAGTTAGATCTAAACAAGGCTCTTCATGTTTCTGAGTCTCAGTTTTCTCATCTGTAAAACGGGGGTAACAATGGTGTTGGCCTTGCAGCATTTTATGTGAAAGGATTGGAAGAGATAATGGATGTAAGTGGCACCTAGTAGGGGTGCAAATAAATGGTGGCTATGGTGAATATGATTGGGCAGAAGCAATGCCAGCAGCAAGAGAGCACTGGGCTGGCATCAGGGGCCTCCCCTGGGCTCAGCCCAACCCTTCCTAGCAGGAGTCTGGGCCTGGGCTCTGCCAGGTCGGGGGTGCGTGGTCCTCACCATCTCTTCAGGCTCACCTGCCAGCAGCTCCCCTCTGGTCCCAGGGCAGGGTGGGGGGCGGTGCCTGGGAACTGCCTCTGCTCTTCCCCCTCAGGGTAAAGCTCTGGATCCTTCTGTGGAAGCTCTGGGTTCTGTTTTCCCTGAGTATCTCTGAGGGCTCCCCTCAGGGTTAGCTCAGGCTCCTGGCAGCTCCTTCCCCCCTTAGCTGACAGCTCCTGTTCCCTCTCAGGGTCCCTTTCCTCTCCCTCCCCCACTCTCACAATTACCTTCCTTTTGCTCGTCTTGCTCCCTTTTCTCCGTTTCCCCTCCTCAGTCCCTCTCCCTCTCCGTCTCCCTATTTCTGTCTCTCCTTGTCCTTGTCTCTGATGTCTGTGTCTAACCAGTCTCTCGCCCTGCCTCTCCTGCCCTGTTTTCCTGTCCCGTCCCCGACTCTGATAGGAACTTTCCTGCAGTCTCTGTTACAGCCTCTATGTCTTTCTCCATCTTACAGTGTATTTTTTCTGCTCCATAAAAGGTAAGTCCCAGCCTTGAGCAAAATCTCGAGAGGCCGGGTCCAGGCCAGTTATCCAGAAGGAAAAGGGTCCCCCAGCCCTCTTCCCCCACCCCGTGTGGGGTGCAGCCCTGGCTTTCTGTACTTCCTGAGCACGGGTGCGTGTGGGCCGAGGGCAGAAGGCCCATCTTGCCTGTCATCTGGAGAGATGTGTGTGCAAAATGTTAGCTCTATGGCTCTGATTCAGCTCCCGGGCGGCTGGCTGTGGAACACAATGATGGAAGGGGGTGATGGGGACCCATAAAAGGGAGCTGGGCTGGAGCTGGATCTCTGGAACTTTGGCAGAGGACCTGGGGCTTTCTAGAGAAGACTCTGGGCGGGACAATGGAGGGCTTGGGTGGGGGTCGTGGCCCCATTGGATGCAACGATGTGGCCTAGATGGGGTGAAAGTGAAGAGGGTTCAGTGAAGGGCTGGGGTGGGAGGAGGGGACATTGGTTGGGTGTGATGAAGGAGCCCCTGGGTGGGGGGGGAGGAGCCTGGGGTGGGGGGAGTGATGGGACACAGGAGAGGATTCAAGGGATGATGAATGTGAGTGGAGGGGTTATAGGAGGGGTCAGAAGGAGGCATTAAATGAAACAAGAGGCATGGATGTGGTGAAAGGACATGGGATGAGCCTCCTAGGGCCCTCCATCTGCTTGCCCCTCTCCTTTCTCCCCACTTGCACCTCATGCAGGCCTCTCTCTCCCCTCACTCACTTTGCTGCTTCCAGCCCTCACCTCTCAGTTCCTAGGCTTCCCCATCTCCACTCTCCCCCTGCAGTTGTGAGTTGCTAACGGCCTTTCCTGCTTAGGACATCGCCCCTGTAGATCCCCACATCTATAAGGGGTGGTCTGGTCCTGCAGGTGGCAGACTGTATTTCAGGGCTGACCCTGCAGAGAGCTGTCTGTCTGCCTGTCTACCTGTCTGCCTGGTCCAGAAAGAAGAGCCCCAGTTCCCACTTGCCCCAGTCCGGAGGAATCAGCGGTTCTCACCTGAGAAGGAGCCGGTGGCGTAGCTCCTAGGCCTGGGCTCTGTGAGCTGGATGTGCTGCTGCTGAGGATCACAGCAAAGATGGAGTTTCCAGCACAGTCTCGTCAGCACTGCTAGAATCCTAATATGTGCTCAGGGCCCGTGTGTGTCCAGGCCACAACCAGCACATACAGTCAAGTCAAGGCCAAAGTCACCTACTGTTTCCCCCACCCCCCTGCCCCCAGGACTTTCAGCCCATGTCTGTATCTACAGGGGCCTGGAGGGGGCCACCATACCCTCCGGTGTGGGGGAGAAGGGGCCAATTTCAAAATATAGCATGATAACCATAGTAATATTGGCAAAGGCCATCACTTATTCGGAGCTTACTCAGTGCTAGTCTGTGGCGAAGCTCTGTGCATTTATATTTCAAATAAAATCCTCATAGCTACGAGGTGGACATTATTTTTACCCCCAGTTCCCAGAGAAAGAAACAGGCTGAGGTTAAGCTACCTGCTTGGTTCATACCAGGGCCCGCTTGCCTCCACGGGCTTATGCTCTGAACCCCTGTGGACCCTGGGCAGCCCTCACAGGCGACTCCCTGCTGTGGGACCCTGGGAGGTGTGAGTGACAGAGGGGAGGACCGCTAACTACCGTTCCAGGGGGACCCACTCATTTGGGGTTGCAGCTGTGGGAGGAGCCGGGGGCTCATGGCTCCTCCCTCAAGGCCTGGGACAGCCTTCCGGAACCAAAGAAGCCCCTCCAGTCCCACGTGGGCCTGAAGATTCCCCAACCTCCGCCTGTGCCCCACCAACACCCTCGGAAAGCCGTTAATTGGTTACACTTGTAGCCAGTGTGGGTGGGAGTGACCTAAATTTAGGCTACGCGCCTGGGCTGTGGATGGGAACATGGGCTGGGAGTGAGGGGCTCTCCAGGATCCACTCCTGCCTTATCGGCCCTGCCTTATGAGCAGCAGGACCCCCTGCAAGAATGTGGAGGTGCAGAAAGACCCTCCCCCACGTCTCTGTGTGGGTGCACTGGGCTGCTGTGTGCGCCGGTGGGCGCGTGACGATGGCAGCTCCCACCCGGCAGAGCCCAGAGCCGTGAACAGAAGGGGCGAGCTGCCGGCAGCTTTAAATAGCTCCTCGCTGTATCGCGCTTGCCGAAGCCCCACCCCCCAAGTCTGGCTGCCCCAGGGAGGGGCTGCACGAGCCCCAGAAATGAGGCCAAGACAGAGGGACTCAACACCCCCCAACTCAGAAACACCCGCCAGTCATGGAAACATCTGCCAAAGAACACCTGTTCATCACTGTACCTGAGAGGCACATCCCAGTTTTTTCTTGAGTAGGGGGTCCAGGAAATCTCGCTAGGGACTATGCGTGGTCAGGAGACGGGCTCTGCCTGGGCCTGTATCTTGGCTGCAAGGATGCAGCAGACAGGTATTCAGATCCTGCCTGAAGAGGGATGCTCTGGTCCAGGTATGGGCACAGCCTCTCTGACTCTGAGAAGCAGCCCACCTCCCCCTGTTCCTAAGAGCAGTCGGCGGCAACCTGCTTGGTCACCAGCTCGCCTCCTCACCTTGGCCTTCATCTGTCTATGCACATACACTGATGACCTGACCCTGCAACTTTATCCCTCATCACTCTCCTCAATCCACTCGCCTCACTTCAGGCATCAGACCTTCTTTCTGCTCCAGCTCATTCCCATCTCAGGGCCTTTGCATTCGCTCTTCCCTCTGCCCAGATGATCTGAGAAATAAGTTGGAGTTTATTAGTCAGGGAGCTTGACTGGTGGTAGGAGCATTCTAGATAGCGGGAACACCATGTGCAAATGTCCTGTGCCCAAAGAAATGCTAGCAAATGGGAGGGACTGAAGGGAGACATAGGTGGCCATGTGGTGCGAAATGAGGCTGGAGAAGTGGGCAGTGGCCACACGGTGCAGGACCCTGTAGGCCACATTATGGCCTTTTCTCTATCTGGTGTCCTCAAAGGGTTTTAAATCACATGATCATATTTGCGTCTTGAAAAGATTACTCTGGCTGCCTATGAAATAAAGATTTGCAAGTTATGACAAAAAGATTCAGAAATCATATTAGAAGAGGGATGGCAAATTTATGCCATACTTGTCACAATTGCCCGTTCTCATACCCAAAGCAGACAGCGCTAGTCAATTACAGCAGTGGTTCTCAGACCAGCAGCCGTTAGCATCACCTGGGAATTGGTTAGAAATGCAAATTATCAGACCTCACACCAGACCCCTTGTATGGGAAACTCTGGGGGTGGAAGCCAGCAATCTGTGTTTTAATAAGCCCTCCAGGTGATTCTGATGCAGGCTGAAATTTGAGAACCACTGAACTATAACGCTCTTTCCTCTAAGCCCCATGCAGCATCAAAAACCTCAACACGCACTCTAAGCAGTCACTAACAATCAGTCCCAGAGCCACCGTGAGGCTAGTTACACAGAGCGCTGGACGGTGGGCTACTCAGAGGAGGCTGCACAGACCCAGCTCTGGAACTCAAGAAGCTGAGATCCTGACAAAGCCCTAAATGCAGGCAAGCTGTCAAGTGTGCCAGGAAAAGAGCACTGGACACAGAGTCTGGAGATCTGGCCTCAAGCCCCTGCTCAGCCTCTGCCGGGTGGCGGCACAGGCAAGCCTCCCTGTCTCAGTTTCCTGGTGTGCATTAAAGACAGTAGCTCTGAGCAGTGGCCCCTTCTCCTGCAGCCTGAAGCCAGAGTGAAGCAGAATTCATGTGTGTCCCCGGGGAAAGCCCCTATAAACGTGCCTCCCCACTGGGGCCGTCAGGGAGTGGGGAGGTGGCAGAGACATCGCCCAGAGCTTCTAAGAGGCAGCGCATGACTCGGCCCTGGGAAGGAGGCATCCATCACCCTGGGCAGCGGCAAGGGGAGAGAACCAGGGAGGGACAGCGTGGGAGTGAGGGAGCGAAGGAAGGAGGAGGCTGAGCTCTTAGCCCCTTGGCAGCTCCACTGCTTTCTCGGGCCTTGGAACCGTGAACAGACGGGGACTCAGCCCAGAGGGGGGAACCTGAGAAGGAAGGAGAGTGGGATGAGGGTTGAGGGGGTCAAATTCTCTGAAATCACACAGGATACAGAAAATGTGGTCCTGAACTGCTTACGAACCTTGAGACTAATTTCAAAAATTCCTCCCCCAGACGACTTCTCGGGCTTCTTCTCAGCTCAAATGCCACTTTAGCAGAGAGGTCTTCCCAGATCAGCCATCTGTCCCACACCTTCCCATCACCTTTTCATTGTCCTCAGAGCTCCACCACTCTTTGGGATCACTGTATTCTTTTGTGTCCTGGCTAATGGTCATCTCCCCACATCCTCCTGGGATGGAAGCTGCCCGAGGGCAGGGGTCTCCCTATCTTGCTCACGGCTCTCCCACTGGGGCCTAGAACAGCGCCTGGCACAGAACCACAACTTACTATGTGCTAGGAACTGTTTTAGATGATTTACATACATTATTTCATCATGTGCCAATTTTTGAAATAGGCAATATAATTACTTCTCATTTTTCAGATGGAAACACTACAGACAGAAAGATAAGTGACTTGCTCAACGACCATACAGCTAGGAAGTGGTAGATCCCCTATTTGGACCCAAGTCTGACTTCAGAGCTCAGAATATTTGTAATGTTGGAGCAAGGGGGCTGTTGGAAACATTGGGGGCTGGGAGGAGTGTTGGACCAAACCTCCCAAGTTACTGATAAGGAAACATTAGAGCAGAACAAGGAGGTTCCTTCTGAAGCTGGAGTTACTTAATTTAGGATTTCTAAAGGGAAGTCCTGCTTTACACAGCTGCTGTCCAACTTCTGGACTTTGTTACCCCCAAGGGGTCTGCACAAGCTGAAAATAGAAAGGAGTTCAGAAAGGGTTGCATGAAATTAATGGATGATGGGTCCCCAGTGGTAATTAAAGGAAGTGAGAGCTGCTGGGGGTTTGGGCTTAGAGATTTGAGGTCAGCATCCCTGCTGGGGACTGCTATGGTCTCCCCCAAATGGGTCCCAGGTGCTCCAGCAGAGAGCGGCAGGCTGGGAAGCGAGGGGGAGGTACATGATCTCAACTTCCCAGCCCACTCTGGCAGGATTTGGCTGCCTGGCCAACTCCCCCCTCCACCCCGTCCCCAGGCCCAGCTAAGCTGTTAGGGGCCGGGTGTCCTGGCTTGCTGACTCACTCACCAGCCCAGGATGGGCAATTTGCATATGTTCTGGCTTTCTGAGTACCTATTTTATTTGCTACCTTCTTTTTTTTTTAAGAAAAAGCTATTTTTGCAAGGTCTTCATTACTTCCTAATTATTCATACTCCTTCCATTTATTTGTCTTGTTAAATACAAAACTCAACAAGCAGCTCACTTTATTTGTTTCAGATTCCTAGTGAATTTCATGCCCACACCCCTTCCTTCAGGTTAGCCTAGGGTGGGTAGGGCCCCCATGCCCCCTCCTCCCTGGGCCTCGGGCATCCCCACTCCCTAGAGACCTCCCTCCATCCAGCCCCCTGAAGACCGTTTTGGGAACACCACCCTCACTATTCTGCTGTCTTGACCAGCCGTCTCTCCTTCTCTTCCCTCCTCCACCCACAGTATCTCCCTTCTCTGCTCTTCCCCCTCCTCTTCCCTCCCTCACTTCCTTCAGTCTGCCCAGCCTCCCTCGGCCTCCCCCGCTCTCTTCCCCCTTTCCCCTGCTTCCCTACCCACCCCCATCATAACCCTCCTCTGCCCCTTCCCTTCCCTCCCCTCCCCCTGCAATACCCTCACATCCCAAAGCCACCCTCAGAGTCCCCAGGGTCGCTCTCACCCCACCCTGCCTCCCACTCCCCCTTCCTGAAATATCACCCACAAGCCAAAACTGTGCTGAGTTGCCGGCTGCTCCGGCAGGTGGATGCTGTGGCTCTCGGCTGAGAGCCAATCATTCGCTCCCCCCAGCCTTGCATAGTACTCCTTAAATTGCTTAATCCCTGAAAAGTCACTTCCTCAAAGCCCAACAGCAGTGGCTCACGGAGGGCTGGGGTGGAGACAGGTCCCTAGGATTCCCAGTCCCTGGTCTAGTGGGGCCAGGACATGGTTCCCTTTGAGCCACGTTGCAGGGGGTCAGAGCTGAGGCCAGCAACTCTCAGCAGATCCTGCTCCCGGGCCTACTTTATGGAGGCCCCGGCAGGGACGGTGGCCCCCTCTTACCCCTCTCAGACTCCCCTGGCAGGGGGTCCTGTGGCCACCCAGGGGCAGGTGGCTATGTTGGGACAGTTGATAGCTGGACCTGAGTCTCCTCTCCACAAGCAGCAGCCCTGGACCCGATTTCTGCCTGGGCCTTTCCCAGCTTCTGCGGCAGAAGCATCCTGGCTGGGGACAGGGGTCCGAAGGCTCACACAGGCAACCTGTACACATGTGTGTACACATGGCCATGTACCCACACAGCAGCACGTGTATCCACCTCACACACCTCTACACACTCTGTACATTAGAGCAGGCCATCTCACCCTTAGGTACACCAGGATCACCTAGAAAGCTTATCAGAGTGCTAAGGTCCACCTCCAGGCTTGGGATTCAGTAGGTCTGGGGTGGGGCCTGAGAATGTGCATTTCAAGCAAACGCCAGGTGCTGCTGATGCTGCTGGCCCGGGTACCGCTCTTTGAGAACCACTGCCCTAGAAATGTCCACATGTGCACACAGGAGGGTTCACAATCATGCACAGAAGCTTTTGTAAAACAGCACGAGTGAGGCGGCTGGGGAGAACTGGAAGCTATGAGCTGAGTGTGGGGATTACTCGGCCCGAGAACACAGATTCCCAGTATCATTCTCTCTCACCATCTCTGCCTCTTACTGTTTCTCCATCGCTCTCTGCGTTTCTGTGCATCTCTTTCTCAGTCTCTCTGCCCTCCCTGCAGCCTCCTAGCCCTGGCGAGGTCCTGCAGCTCCAGGTGGCTTCCCAGCAACCCTGCACGCAGGAGGTCATCAATCTCCATCACCTGGCGAGTGAGTGGCAGGCAGGTGAGAGAAGAAGATTACAGAAGAACAGGCTCAGCTCCCCGCTAACAGGGAGCTTGCTCACCGTGAGAACACAGCCAATTATTCCCTCTGTTCTGGGGGATAATCATTAATGCCACAGGAAATTCTAAACAAGCGATTAAATCATTACTGGGGAAGGTGCAGCGAGTCTGTGCCACCGTTAAGCCTCCTTTGTGCTGTTGGTCTAGGGAAGGCTTACCTGGGAGGTAAGAAGCAGGGAGACAGGGGCTTCCCTGGTGGCGCAGTGGTTGAGAATCTGCCTGCCAATGCAAGGGACACGGGTTCGAGCCCTGGTCTGGGAAGAGCCACACGCCGCGGAGCAATTAAGCCCGTGAGCCACAACTACTGAGGCTGCGCGTCTGGAGCCTGTGCTCCGCAACAAGAGAGGCCGCGATAGTGAGAGGCCCGCGCACCGCGATAAAGAGTAGCCCCCGCTCGCCGCAACTAGAGAAAGCCCTCGCACAGAAACGAAGACCCAACACAGCCATAAATAAATAGATAAATAAAATAAAAATTAAAAAAAAAAACAAACCAGGGAGACAGGCATTGCCCCCGCCCCTGAAGCATCACCAGCAGCCAGTGTGGCAGGGGCCAGCCCCAGAACCACCTTCCCCCTCTGAGCTGCACACCCAGCTACTGTCGCCAGAACTCCTCCTGACCCACCCACAGTGGAGGCTCCGTTCCGGCAGCTCTTCATGATCTCGTGCCTTCTAAAACCTTGCCCAGCTGAGGCATCTATTCATTCAATGGACAAATATTTACTGAGCACCTACTATGTGCCAGGCAGTATTCTAGGGCCTGGGGAGATACTGGTCAACAAGACAGATGAGGTCCCTGTCCTCATGGAGCTCACAGTCAAGTGGGGAAGGCACATAATCAGAATGTGATAAAGAGCCAAGAAAACAATCACAAATTGTGCAAGTGCTCAGGAGGATACTGGGTGTTTTGAGTGGAGGACCTACTTGGAGGATCTTGGAGGCCACCCACACTTTAACAGGCAGACCTCCCTTGGGTCGCCTGGCAGTCTATGCCCGTCTCCTGGGCCTGCAGATCATGTCTTATGTGAACATCTGCAACGTCTGAGCAGCCCTCTTCCTGCCCCGAGTCCCCAGCACGCTATCTTTGGAAAGATAATGAGTATCTACCACAGCTACTGTTTTTTAGCACTTACTATGTGCCAGGCATTGCGCTAAGCAATTTATGGTCATTACATCATTTCATCTGCAGAACAGTAATAACGTTATGAAGCAGGTGTTTTTAATCCCCATTTTACAGACCAGGAAGTGGAGACCTGGGACATTTGTGCCATTTGGTCAAGTCACATAGTCAGTGACCGGGTGGTTGAACTGAAGTCTGTCTGAGTCCTGAGCGGAGGCATTTAATCCCCACCTCATCCTACCTCCCAGGAGAAACATGAGAGGTCTGTGTGGGCTTTGCAGGATTGATTTCAGGGCTGAGAGACCTCCCAGCCTGGGGTCCCTGTGGAGATGGGGCTACAGTGGGCTAGTCACTAGTTATGAAAATGTACCAAGAAGGGCTCTCCTCCCTCCAAGTCTCCAAAATGCAGCCCAGAGAGGGGAAGCAGCGATGGCCGGCTGCAGGATCCCCTTTGCTCAGGGGCCCTCGGACAGTCCCCTTTGGCTGCCCCAGCACAGAGGTCTCTGTAGAACCCAGAGAGACCATGGACCCTACCTCCCAGCTGCGCCCCCAGGCCCCTGCAGCCTTGGGAGTCCTCCCCATGCCCGGCTCCCCGCCCCGCAAGTGGTCTTCCATGTGCTCCACCTCCTGCCCCGGGGGCCAGGCCGCATTCCCCAGGGCAGCCAGAGGCAGAGAGGACCAGAGCCTGGGTCTGCAGTGACTAATCGGCTGGTGCTTGGGAGGCCATGGTGAATTATTCACACGGATTCTGTGAATTATTCAAGTTGTTATTATTTATTTTTCAGATGCGCCTGCGGCAGAGCCTCCAGGCCCATGTTCAAAGGATGACATAAGTCCTGACTCTTGATCGCCTGCGTCTGTGGAGAAGAGTCAGGCCGCTCTCCAGACTCACCCAGGCGTCCCAAAGAGCAGGCTGAGGGCAGGGAGCTGCTGCCTTCAAGGCAGACTCCTGCAGAGCACCAACCCTAATGCCCATTATAGAACTAATGGTTACCGCTTACTGAGTCTCACCGGCCCAGCACTGTGCTTTCTGTGCGCAGGCTCCAGGGAGCGGCAGGACAAGCCTGGGAAGACTCTTATCGACCCCGTTCTACAGATGATGGAACTGAGGCTCAGAGATGTGATGTCCCTTGTCCAAGGCCACCAGTTAATAACTGGGATTCCGGCCCAGATCTGTGGACTCTAAAGCCAGTGGCTGCCATGTCGCCTATGTCTTTGGTGTTGTGCCCGACAAGGTCCTACCAAAGCTCTTTGCTGCCCCAACTGCACCCGCACCCCCACCGCAGGCTTTAAACCATGCTGAGGGCAGGACATGCCCAGTACCTCTAATGCTCTCAGAGGAGCCTTGGTATCTCCATGGCAACAGGATCCTGAGCAGCCAGAGCTAGCCGAGCGTGGTCTACCTCCGAGGAGCAGAGGTGGCCTTTGCCCGCACAGACCGCCCTCCCCCCAAGATGTCCCAGGCTCTGAACAAGAGTGACTCAGAGTTCCCCCAGCCACTGCCCCCCCCCACCCCAGGCCTCACAAAGCCCTCCTGCCCGCCCGCCTCAGACACAGACAGAGCATTCCTCCAAGAGCTCTGAAAGAAGCCACCCAGCCTCCCTGCCTCCTTCAAGTAACTCTCTTGCTGTCTAACCTCCATTCCTCTGGCTGCAGCTCTGGTCCCAGTCGCTGAGGAGTCCCCCTCCCCCTTCCCCTAGCTGCCATCTGGAGGGGGCAAAGTGGACATGTGGACTCAGCCCTGGGGAGGCCCTGAGGGCCCCGTGTCAAGGTGACCATAGTCTCACAGAGATACCCTCCTGTCCTGGGAGGGCAGCTTTGTCTTCCTGCTACCTCGTTCATTCATTCACTCATTTATTTGAGAAATCCTTATGGAATCTCCACTATGTGCCAGGGACTGCTCCAGGTGCCAGGGAAGTGGCCAAGAGCAGCAGGGCCTCCTTGTCAGCGCCCCAGCCCCCGACCTGTCTCTCCTGACACGAAGGAAGCAGAATCTCAGGTGAAGTGGATCCAAGCTGGCCTCTACCAGCCCCTGACTTTCTGGGTGACCTTGGGCCAGCAGCTTCCCCTCTCGGCCTTTCTCCTTTTTTAAAATAAGGGAGTGGGGCCAGAATCTTCTTCTGAAGGCCTTGCCAGACCTGCTTTTCCCAGGTGTCAGTAACTCAATAACAGGGACATCATGATTTCCATCCTACAGCTGTGAAAGTCAGCGCTCTCATGCGCTTCATCTCAGGTGGACTTAATGACCCTCCCTCTCTTCCCGGTTCTGCGCAGTTTAAAGAGGAGTCTGGGGACGGCTTTGCTGTTGATGGTGAATGTCAGTTGCCAGAGAGGCTTGGGGGCTGGAGAGGAAAGGAAACAAACATTTGCAGAATGCCTGTGCTTTCCTCGCAAATGTTCCTTATTAATCTTTGCGGAGGTGGATACGCTTATCCCCATTTTACAGACAAGGAAACTGGGACTCGGGCCACACAGCCGGTAAGTAGCAGGGCTGGGATTTGAATTCAGGCCCACGCTGGCCCATGCTCTTGCTGCGACACCAGGCTGTCTCCCTGGCCTCAGGTGGGCCCTGGGGACAGAGTGTGGCTTCCTCTTCCAAAGCCTGTGCTGGAGCTGGGGGAGGAGATCTCTTCACTGAAAAGACTTCCAGGGAGTTGGGTGCCACTGATTTCTACCTTCTCCACCAACAGAGGAGAGGAAAACCTTGGGCCCAGTTGTGCTGAGTCATTCAGGGCCCAGGAAATCCAGGTTTATATTTACCCCAAAGCAGCCACCTCAGCAGGTTCGGGACTGGACTTCCTCTTTATCTCAAAGCACCTGGACTGATTCCCTAGCCAGGCAGGCAGGTAAGGAGGGACCACGGGGCTGGAACACAGTGGCTGGAGCACCCCGACCTCCAGCCCAGTCAATGGTCTCTACCTCAGCCCAGCCTGATAGCAGCCTGGGCCTTCCCCGAGTGGTCCCTAGACCACCAGCAACTGAATCCAGGGGCTTGTTAACACAGCCAGCCTGCATATTCCTCCAGACCTCCAGAATGGGGATCCTGCAGGAGTATGTGTGACACAGGTTGTTAACCAAGCTTCCCCCTCCTGAAGCTCAGAGCTGCTGGGCTGAAAAGCCTGGGCTCTGGGGCAGTCCTGAGTGAGTTACAATCCTGCGGCTGACGCTTACTAGTTAGGCAGGCTTGGGCAAGGCATTCCATCTCTCTGGGCTCAGTTTCCCTCTTTGTAAAATAGGAATGATACCTATGCCTCCTCATGGGGTTGTTATGAGGATTACACTAGCTGATGTAGATAAAGTGCTCAGTAAAGGCCAGTTAGGATGAGCATGGCAACCCCCATGGCCTCGTCCCCCTCCCACCCCAGGTGAGGCCGGGCCTGGGGCTGCCGTTGTGACTAAACTTATCCAGCCGGTTCTCAGCTCCTCACAGCTGCAGTGTATCTGGTGGCAGTTTCAAAACAGAACTCACCCTCCAAACCACAGTCACATCTCCCTGTTGGCCCCTCGCAAGGCTCCGACAGGAAGCCAGCTCTGCAGACCTTTGTCTTAGACAGGCTGGAGTGGTAGGATCCCTGGGGTCAGAGAGAGCTGCCTTGTGGTCTCAGTGGCAGAAGATTTGGAGCTGTGATCCGGGGCCCACGGGTGACCCCAACTCCATCCTGGGAGCTACCATTTAGGGAGAACCTGTTTCCAGGGCAGTTGACATTCCCTATTGACCTTTCTCTCACCCCTGGCTGAAGTTAAGTACTGCTATTACTTCTGTTTACAGATAGCAGGCCAGGGGCTCGGTCTTTGCCCAAAGTCATTGAGCTTCTAAGTGGACGAACTGGGGTTCGAACCCAGGCCTGTATGATTCCAAATTTTGTGTGAATGCCTGGTATGTGACACCACCACCCTAAATCTTTCGCATCACTGTGATGGTTTACTAAACACTTAATAAGGGCCACGTTCTGAGCTAAGTACTCCACATGCTTTTTCACATTTAACTTTCACAATAGGCCTTCAAGATAGATTCTGTTATTATTATTCCTATATTAGGGAAGGAAACCGCCACTCAGAAAGGCTGAGGATCTAAGTTAGTTAGCTTGGCTCTTTCAGTGTTACACTGGGGTCCTGGGAAAACACCCCAACCCATTAATCTTCCAAGATTGTGCTTCACCTCCAAGGCCTGCCTCTGGCTCACTAGCACCCATGTCCCTACTCGTCCTTCTATTTGGAGATCTCCTTACCCACCTGTGCCCTCATCCTGGCCCCTCTGACCCTGAGCCAGGACTGGCAGAAGTGGGCCCCCATCCTCAACTCCAAACAACTTACTGCCCATCCCTGCTGCCTACCAGCCCGCAGGGAATTCCCCCCTAATTGCATCTCAGGCTGGGAGGCTATTAGCCTATGATTGCATCCCCAGCGCCTGCTTTGGCCCCTGGGTATCCGCTCTCAGCTTCCACAGGTGTTTGAGATGACAAATCCCCAGTCCAATCTGACCGCCTGGCCTCCGCGACACCCCAGCACCGAGTCCTGGGTGGGCTCCTCCCCAGGGAGCTGGGTCCCCTCACTGTGGGGTGGCAGGAGGGGGTTCCTAGCCAGTCAAGTGCAGCGCACACACACACACACACACAGACATCTGTGCAAACACCGTGGGCACTGCTGTTGTGGGATCCTCAGACCGAGCCCCGCCCCCTGTGTTCACTTCCTGCCAGCTGCCTCCACTTCTTCCCTGGATCCCACTGTGGGAGGGCAAGGGCCCAGGGGTTAGGACTCCTGAATTCTATTCCTGGCTCAACCACTCCCTCTCTGTGACCTTGGGCAAGTTTATCCCAAAAACAGGAGGTTGTTTTGGTGATCTCCAGCCAGCTTCTAGCCTGAAAGATAACACCATTTTGATAATTCCTGGGGTTTTCCTTCCACTAATATTTAATGAATACTAGGCATGGTGCTGGGCACTGAGGATTCTAGAAAGGCAAGCTCCTGCCCTCACAGAGCTCACAGCCTCGAGAGGGAAAGGGCCAGGCAGGTACGACACAGAGCGATCAGAGAGAGGATGGGAGAAGCACAGGCTTCACTGGGGGTGGGGGAGGCCAGTGGTGTCCTGGGGTGCCCAAAGGAGGAGACTTTTCTAGCTTGGAGGAGGAATCTGAGAAACTTTGCTTCAAGGTTTCTGATATCTAAAGAATGAGCAAGAAGCGTAGGGCGGGGGGCTGGACCAGCGGAGGGAACAGCAGTGGGAAGAGGCCTGGAGGCTCTGGGGGAGGGGTGTAAACGCAAGGCTGGAGAATGGATGGAGGCCCTGTCAGCCTTGTTGGAGAATTTGGACTTGAGTCTGAGGGCACTGAGGAGCTATAGAAAGATGTGGGGCAGGAGAGTAATGTGGCTGCCATATGGAGGAAGGATTGGGGGCTGAAGGGGTGAGGGCGGGAAACCTTCCAGGAGGCTTGTAACCATCTGTCTAACCTCTTCCTCCTGTCCCTGCTGGAAACGGAGGCAAGACTTTCCTTCTTCCTCTCCTCTTTCCCCAGACACTCCCCACCTCCCCTCTCCCCGAGACACACACACACACACACACACACACACACACAAACAGCCAGACCTGCCGCAGATCCCCTTAGGGAGTAGGGCAGAGGTTGGGGAGGTGACCCAGAGCTGTGTGCCCTAGGAAGGAGCTAGAAGGGAAGGGGTCTTTAGGTTTGATGCCCAGCTGAAGCTCCAGTAGGCAGAGCACCCTGTCACTTGGAGCACAGTAAGGTCCCTCCCCTGTCCCCTAAGGGGTTAATCTCTGCCTGAGCCATGGAGAATGGAACTGGGGATATCTTTTCTTCTCCCTCTTCCTCCTCCTCCCCCTCCCCCTCCCCCCAGGGCTCATCATAGAGCCTGGAAGGTTCATCGTGTGTGTGTGTGTGTGTGTGTGTGTGTGTGTGTGTGTGGTGTAGCGTGAGTGCATGAAGCACAAGGAAGGTGCTGTGAGGGCCGCTCAAGGCTCCAAAGGGATTTCGGGAGGCTTCAGAGATTAGAGAATTCAACGTACTGCCACAGCCTCTGTTGAGCCTGGGATCCTGGGGCCCCAGCTGCACAGAGCACGGGGCTGGGCCAGGCCAGGATGACCGTGGACTCCGGGCTCTGCTCCAGCAGCCCAGGGCTTCCTCAGGCACCTTCTCAGACAGGGCTGGGCCACATGAAGCCACCCCCGGGGCCCAGACATGCAGGGGGCCCCTGTGCCTCTTCCAGGCGCCCGCAGTGGGTGTGGGTGCTGAAGCCGGACTCCAGGGGGCCACTGTCACCTCCACCTTGTCAGTCAGCGGCAGCCCTGGCCAGTATGCCTCTGGAAGGCACATTTCTCCGCAGCCCTCAGCAGCCCAGGCCCCAACCCCCTCCTCACTCATCTCCCCACGTCCACCCTTGCCCCTCTCCTGTCTCCCTCCCACACTGCAGCCAGACAGAAGTTTCTAGAACAGTCAGGCCAGTACTCTCCTCGGTGTCCTTCCACAGCGGCTCCACACACCCTGAGGATAAAAGCCAAACTCCCCTTGGTGGCTTCCAAAGCCTGGTTGACCACTCTGGCCTTGGCTCCTGACTGCCCCCCACGCACACCCCATAAGGCTCTCCTCTCTAGCCCCCGGGAGTTCTCACCTCCATGTCTTTGCACTGACAGTTTCCATGCTCAGAGCCCCTTCTCACTCATCCTCTCCAGGCAAATCCCTCCTCATTCCTCCAGTCTCAGCTCCCACCAGAGCCTCTGACCACCACATAGCACCCCCTTTGGGTTCCAAAAGCCCCCAGAACTTCACCTGTCGCAGTTCTGACCACACTGGATTGTAAATGTCTGTTTAACACACTCATGTCCCATGCTTCACTGTATCGATAAGAACGCAGCGTACTCCAAGGGGATGAAGGCAGGAGTGAGGTGAGAGGTAGGATGGTGAGTACCACGGCTCAGGATTCAAGTGCCAAAGATGCTGTGACAGACTACGACTACTCACTATGTGCCCATTCCGTACCAGGCACTGTGCTAAGCAGTATCTCATTTCATTCCCCAGTGACCTTGAGAGAAGGGCATTATTGCTACCATCCCCATTTTACAGATAATGAAACTGAGGCCCAGAAAGATTGATTTACCCACGATCAAACAGCCAGAAGGTGGTACAGGGGTACACCCCAAGTGCTGGGGTGGGGGGGTTTGAGGTAGGGCCCTTGTACTGTGTAAAATGCCAATGAACTTGAAAAGGGCGTTGACCAGCTCTCGATCCCTCTACAGTCCTGGAGAAGAGGTGACCAGAGCACCCCCCACACACCAGAAGTTCTGCTTCTCTGGCAACGGGGCAGGGAGGACCTGAGTCCTTAGGGGGAAAATGTGTCACCCCACCCTGGAACCTTCCAGGAGGTGTAAGAGAAGCAAGTCCATCATGACCCCATCCTTCACATTCATGTCTCTTTCAGAAGCAGGAGAAGTCCAGGAAGTCTGGAGTACATCCCCTCATTGTCAGGACAGAAGGTAAGGTGCTGAATTTAATAGCAAAGCAAATTTGGTTGGAGAGGAAATGAGATTTCTTTGTCAAGGTGAGTGTGTCTGGGAGAGCTGGGAATGGGGTGGAGTGGGGGGGATGGGGGCACTTTGGGGGGGCTGCAAAAGGGGGAGTACGGATCTGGAATTATTAGAATGTTGATTATGTCCTCTTGATTGTTAATGAAATTCTTCACCTTGGATTTCTGGACCAGGGGAAAGCTCCCGGAGCTCATTTTCCCGCTGATGAGAGCAAGAAAGAGGGCAGGAGGGGGGCAAAGGACTCTCAGCTTAGGGAGAAATTAAATTCTGCCTAAACAAATGGGAGTGGACAAGCCTGGCCACTGCCGTTTGGAGGCAGAGCCCTGGGCTGACCTGAGGTCCCTTGTGGAAACTCTGTGGAGACCCCTGGGTGGGGAGGGGCGCAGAGGCCTGACTCAGGCAGCAGAGTGCAGCTCCAAGAATAATAACAGCTAGCATTACCGAGTGCCTTCCAAGCGTCCCACACTAAGGCATGTGCGTGTACTGTTACTCTGAATCATCCCAACAGCCCTGGGAGGTAGGTACTGTGACTGTTCCCATTGTGTAGATGAGAACACTGAGGCACAGAGAGGACAGAAGCTTGTACAGGGTCTTGTAGATGATGCATGGAGGCACCTGGCACCAGCTCAGGCCATCTGGCACCACTGCCTGTCCTTTGAGATCTGAAGGATGCCCAGCTCTA
This sequence comes from Eubalaena glacialis, assembly GCF_028564815.1. Lineage (NCBI taxonomy): Eukaryota > Metazoa > Chordata > Mammalia > Artiodactyla > Balaenidae > Eubalaena > Eubalaena glacialis. The sequence goes on from NC_083719.1 coordinate 119,292,755, forward strand.
CCACTCCTTCACCGCCTCTCTGAGCTTCAGCTTTCCCATCTGTAACATGAGGCCAATCATAGTTGTCACCACAAAGGGCTGTTGTTAGGGGTCAATTAAATAAAAAATTAAATCAAAAACACCTCAGCACAGAAATAGTATTCTCTTTGGACCTTTGCTCTCTGCCTCCCAAAGTGGGGAGGTGCCTCTTCTTATCTGGCTGGCTGAGCACCTGTGACGAGGAGGCACTGTTCTAGGTGCAGGGGATGTAACAGTGAACCAAAGGGACAAAAATCCCTGCCCTTGTGGAGCATACATTCAGTCAGGGCAGGCAGACCACAGACAAGATAAGTAAGTAAATTATAACACCTGTTAGAAGTAAGAAATGTGATAGAAAAAAACCAAGCAGTAAGAGGAAGGGAGGGCGTGCTGATGGGGGGACTGCAGTTGAAATAGGGGGTCAGAGGATGTCTCCCTACCGCCACCATGCCAGCCGCCGCAGCCAAAGTGACCTGGAGCAAAGACTCAAATGAAGTGCAGGAGTGAGCAAGCACCCAAGGGGGAAGGGCATTCCAGGGAGAGGGAAGAGCAACTGCAAACTACAAAGGCTCTGAGGTGGGACCATACCTGGCATATTCTAGGAATAGCAAGCAGGCCAGAGGAGGTACCTTAGCAAAGGCGGTTATGGGGGAAGTGCAGATTGTGTGGGCCTTGTTGACCTTCGTAAGGACTAGCCTTTATCTGAATGAGACGAGACAAATGAGACGAGAATCCACCAGAGGGTTTTAGGCATGATCTGATTTATGTTTTAAAGGCATCACTCTGACTGTGGTGCTGAGAACAGACTGTTGGGGTCAAGAGCAGGATTAGAGAGAAGAGTTAGGAGGCTGTTGCAATAATCCGGGTGAGAGTAGGTGGTGGCTGAGTTCAGCGAGGGAGCAGTGGAGGTGGTGATAAGAGGTTGGGTTCTGGGTCTATTGCGCACGTAAAGCCAACAGGATGAGCTCAAGGATAAAATGTGGGCAGTGTGAGAGAAAGAGGATCACGGATGATTCCAAGGGTTTGCCTTCTTCACCTGTCAGTTCCCTGAAGAGTGATCCCCTGATTTTAAGATCCAGCTCCACCCCCCTTGTCCTCCTCCACATCCTGGAGACACCTCAGGCTCGCTGGGTTTTATTCAAGATCCACTGCTTCCTACCCTGCTCCTTCCGCCGCTGCCTGGCTTTGCCTTACAGAGCTCAGAGGACCCCAGTGCACACAGTCTGACCCAGAGTGTACATCCGCCTCACAGCCTTCTGGGCTCCTTCAGTCCTTACCTGGCTCAGGAGTTCCCATCACATCTGCTGTCCCGCCAGGTCCCTGGCTCCTCCCAACTTGGATGCTCCCTTCTCTTGCTCCCTGGACCTGGGCCTGCTCCCTGCCACACCACTCTGCTGTTCCCTCTCACCCAGCTGCCTCCCTCGCTTCCCTCAGATCTCAGTTGGAGCATCACCACCCCCAGGAAGCCTTCTCTGACCTGCCAGTCTAGCTGAAGCCCCCGTTCCAGCCCCAAGCCTTTACCATAGGGGCAAGTTCATCTTGACTTGTGTGATTGTTTTATGAATAACTGTCTTCCCGCCTAACCGTAACCTCCACAAGGGCAGGGATCCACCTGTTTCCTCGGAAGCAGGCAATTCGCCAAAAGACGCATTCCGTGGACTTGACGTGGAGCCTTAGACTTCTGGTAAATTAACTTTCATTGACCTAAAGCCTCCAGCTGCTAGGTAAATGCCTGGCACATAGCAGGTGCATGACACATATTTTTTGAAAGAATGAATCAGTCTGTGAATCAGAGTTCTCCTATAAGACCTTGGACATGTGACAAATCTTCTGAGCCTCAGTTTCCCCATATGTGAGGAATGGGAATGAGTACCTACTTCCTGAGTCGTTGTGAGGATTGAAAAACATAAGGTGTGCACAGTGCCTCACACTAGTAGCTGCTCAGTAATTGTTCCTCCCCTGCGGGTTCAGACAATTACCACCTGACAACTCCCCCAGCCTCCCCTCCCCTCCCCCACCCCTCCCATCCCTTCCTCCCTTCCCCAGCCTCTTCCCCCTCCTAAGGACTCCCGGTTGCGGAATCACCATAGCCTCCAAACACTCCCCTTCTCCCCCAAGATCCCCAAATTTGCCACTGGTTCCATATTGATCCTGTTTAACTTTCCCAATGGATGATAAACATGAAATTAAAATGACTTCCTGGAATATTAATGTAGTAAATGGCCCTATTAAAACAAAGAAAATACAGCTGAGAAAATTCGCTTTGATGTAGCGTTTCTGTAGGAGGCTCATTTATCTGCAGCTCAGACTCTCGAAATGAGATTCTGAAGGTTTCTCTGATGTCTCTTATTTTTCCCTCACCCAGAATTTAAACAGAAAATAGAATCACAAGCTGGTGTCATAAAAACGTGGGCCTTTTCCCTTCTCAACCAAAAAGCAATGAAAACAAGGCCAAGTAGATGTCAGTCTCTGCAAACACCGGCCTGTGGACTACAGCTGCCCTTCCCAATTTCTCCTGCATCTTGCCCACATGGGCCTGGTCCATGCTGCCAGGCTAACCTCTGAGGGTCAGAGGGGGTGTTCAGAGGCCCACGGGGCTGCTGCTGAAATTAGGAAAGGTGACTTAGGGCCACAGGAGGCTCTGTCTCACTGGGGTGAATGTGCAGATTTTGCTGGACTTGAAATCTTGGCTCTGTCACTTATTAGCTATTCTGTTCTTGGACAAAGTACTTCACCTCTGAGCCTCAACTTCCTCATCTGTAAAATGGGGATTCTAGTACCTAGTTCACAGTACCTAGTACTGTGTTCACACACAGTTCACACTAGGTATTCTAGTACCTAGTTCACAGGGCAGTTATAAAGCTTAAACGAGATAAAATATCTAACATGCAATAGGTTGCTCAGTATTGCTATTGTTTGTCACTATTATTACAGATGATAATCTGTGTTGTTATTATATTCAGGCCCTGGGCTAAGATGTCACCTCCTCCAAAAATGTTCCCTAATCCCTAGGCTGGGTCATGTGCCTCATCTGGGCCGCCACAGCCCTGAGCTTCCCCCATCCCCTCGCTGGTTCCTCCCCTGCCTCTCCCAGTAGCCTGCAGCTCCATGAGGGCTGGCCATAGTCTCCCTTACGACTGCATCCCAGGGGCACATGGTAGAACTTGAATGTCTTAAAGTCAGAGCCAAGGCGCTAGAGGCTGATGTCCCTGTACCCACCTCACATGGTCTACAGATCTGTGCCATGGCATTGGGTCCTTCTACACAGTCACAGGAGCTCAGAGTGCCCATAGCGGAGACATCTGTCCATCCATCTCCCCAGGCCTGGGCTCCCTTGTCTGCACCTTCCCTGGGTCTCAGGTGGACTCTCTGGAGCCCGCTCCTTCCTCCCTGGCCTCAGGGAGGTGCTCAGACCAAGGTTCTCTGGGATTAACTCTCTCTCCCCACTTCTCTCTTCTTTCATCTGTCTTCCTGCTTCCCTCTCTTTTCAGCAACTTCTGCTGAGATCATGGGTCTCCCTTGCCTGGATCTGGCCCTGCGGGCAGGTGGAGGAGGCTGCCCACCCTCTGCCTAGGCTGAGCCTCCCTGGGTGTCCCTGCATAAGCCTAGATTGGACCCTCAACATCCCCAGCTGGGCAAAGCCACGTCCCTGCCACCTGAAATCCAGGTTCTTCTGGCCCTTCCCCAATGCCAGAGGGGCTCAGGACCCCTATGCTGGGACCAAGAGACAGCCCCACCCCTCCCAGGCAGCCAGGGGGCCCTGTCTGCTCTTTTTTTTTTTTTTTAAATTAAAAAAAATTTTTTATTGGAGTATAGTTGATTTACAATGTTGTGTTAGTTTCAGGTGTACAGCAAAGTGATTCAGTTATACATACACATATGTTCATTCTTTTTCAGATTCCTTCCCCATATAGGTTATTACAGAATATTGAGTAGAGTTTCCTGTGCTATACAGTAGGTCCTTGTTGGTTATCTATTTTATATATGGTAGTGTGTGTATGTTAATCCCAAGCTCCTAATTTATCCCTCCCCACCACGTTTCCCCTTTGGTAACCATACATTTGTTTTTGAAATCTGTGAGTCTGTTTCTGTTTTGAAAATAAGTTCATTTATATCACTTTTTAAAAATTAGATTCCACATATGAGTGATATCATATGATGTTTGTCTTTCTCTGTCTGACTTACTTCACTTAGTATGATAATCTCTAGGTCCTTCCATGTTGCTGCAAATGGCATTATTTTGTTCTTTTTTATGGCTGAGTAATATTCCATTGTATATATGTACCATTGTATATACGTACCACATCTTCTTTATCCATTCTTCTGTCGATGGACATTTAAGTTGCTTGCATGTCTTGGCTATTGTAAACAGTGCTGTGATGAACACTGGGGTGCATGTATCAAATTACGGTTTTCTCCAGATATATGCCCAGGAGTGGGATTGCTAGATCATATAGTAGTTCTAGGGTTTCCTTTTCAGCATTTATTATTTGTAGACTTTTTGATGATGGCCATTCTGACTGGTGTGAGGTGATACCTCATTGTAGTTTTTTTTTTTTAATACATTTATTTATTTATTTATTTATTTATTTTTTAGCTGTGTTGGGTCTTTGTTGTTGCCCACGGGCTTTCTCTAGTTGTGGCGAGCGGAGGCTACTCTTCGTTGCGGTGTGCGGGCTTCTCATTGCATTGGCTTCTCTTATTGTGGAGCACGGGCTCTAGGCACATGGACTCAGTAGTTGTGACACGTGGGCTCAGTAGTTGTGGCGCACGGGCTTATTTGCTCCGCGGCATGTGGGATCTTCCCGAACCAGGGCTTGAACCCGTGTCCCCTGCATTGGCAGGCAGATTCTTAACCACTGCGCCACCAGGGAAGCCCCTCATTGTAGTTTTGATTTGCATTTTTCTGATAATTAATGATGCTGAGCATCTTTTCATGTGCTTTTTGGCCATCTGTATGTCTTCTTTGGAAAAATGTCTATTTCAATCTTCTGCCTGGTTTTTGATTGGGTTGTTTGGTTTTTTTGACATAGAGCTGCACGAGCTATTTTCGAGATTCCTGTCTGCTCTTGAACCATTCACGTTCTAGACCCAGCTCCAGTCCCTCTCTCTCTCTCTGACACATACACACACACAAATACACACACAAATGGGCGCGTGTGGAGTCACACAACCAACACTCTGATACCCAGTCACAGAATCGCTGCTGTCACAGGCACAGGACAAGGGGTGGGGGTGGGGGGGTGTCTGTGGAAGATCAGCTTGCCTGCTGGGGGCACTGTCCTCCGGAGACCCCTCCCCAGCCAGCCCATGGCCCCCTAGCAGGAAAATGAGAAGCTGGAGCAGAGGGGTTAATTTGGGGGAAAGCAGCAGCTGCTTGAAACAGTGAGGACGGGCCCCAGGGCAAGAGCTGTTCCTGCTGGGATAATGATTGTGAGGGATGCTGGGGTGGGGGCCACCCACACCCCCCCCAAAGCCAGCACACCCCTAACTGCCCTCATGCTCAGGCAAGTTATCTACTTGGGCGTGCACATGTGCGCGTGCACACACACACAGGAAGAAGCATCCTAACCATCTGGGCATCAGACACAGTACCTTACACATAATACGAGTACTGCCCTTATTCTCTGTGTTTGAGTACAAACCCATTCAGAGACGCAAGCTGCAGGCAGCCCTGGCACTCAGAGGCATGTGACACACACAGACACACACACACACGGCCATGCCTTCCCAGTCTCTGTGTGTCAGGGTCTGACAGTGTGCCAAGGTGACGCCATCACTGTTTAAGGTCAGAGGTTGGCTCCTTGTGAGAGTGAGCAGAGCTGGGGACCAGGGTGGGGAGGGCTCGCTGCCGGAGCTTGAGGAGCTGGCCAGGACCGTCTCTACACCTTCTTGGGTCTTCTTACCCCTGGAGGATGTACCTCCCATAATATCAAACAGAATGAAATGCAGCCAGATCCCACATTACATATGATTTGTGTATAACCATATGAGTTGAGCAGCTTTGCAGTTCGCATAATGCTCCATTTTGGAGACCTGTATTAAGCGTTCATTACTTGTGATTTCTTCATGTGAGTTCTGTTCATATATGAGGTCACTGACATTTTTCAGCAGAACCCTCAAAAGCCTTTAGGCCCTGGGTCTCCGGCCTTTGGTGCGTGATGGGAAACAGGGCCCCAGTGAAAGAGGTAGTGGGCATGGTGTGGGTGGAAGGTTACCATTGGGCCCAGCCCCTGTTCAGTGACGGCCAGCATGGATAGACCAGGGACGCGTGGACAGGAGACCCTCTGAGGTCAGGACCCAACTTGATCATCACCAGTTACTATCTCTTGGAGCCAAAGAGAAGGCTAAGTGAGTGCTGTGGGCCCAGCCCCACCACACTGAGACCCAGACCATGCCTGGACAGCTACATGTGTGCAGGCACCAACGCAAATGAACACTTAGATACAGGTCCCAACACATACTCGGACAGATGCCCCAACAGATATGCATCACCCCAGCACCTAGGCACACACCTGAACAGACACACTCCCCAACAAACTGGCCCATAGACTCTGACTCAGGCACACCCATCCCCCTAAAACACAAAGACCTGCCTGGAGTGGCACGGAGGTTCTCCTGGGCAAAGTCATCTGTGGACACCCCAATCTGGTACTCAAGTCCACACAGCGAGACATACGCAGGCACATCATTACAGATACCCACATTTGACCATCCTCCCTCCCCCGTCCTCTCACACCCACCCTTCCTCTCACTCCCTGTCCTGTCATGGGGAGACAGAGCAACCCAGCCCCACAGAGCCCAAGGGGCCTGATTAACAGGAAATTCTACGAATACCAATTAGAGCAAAGTTTACTGAACAAATTGTTTGCAGTTGTGCCCCGGAACCATCATGAATTTTAATCTTGCATTGATTTGCACTGATGGAAGCTTTGCTGATGCCAGGGCCCTTTGTGCCTCCTGCTTCTCCCTCTGTCGCACGTGGGAGGAGTCATCACCCAGCCTCAGACTCGGGAGCCCTGGGGCCAGTCATCAGCCTCTGCTGGTTCAGAGACATCAGCCTAGGACCAGCAACCACAGCCCAGATTGGAGAGACCAAAGATACCTAGAAGATGGGCAAGAGTTTTAGAGATGCACAGGACATACCCATGTGGTGTGGATAAAGAGGACCGTAAGGTTTAAGGACCCCAGTAATCTGGGAAGGAACTGGGGGCCCTGGAGCTTCTGAGGCCAGATACAAAGGCAAGGACACAGCTAGGGATATAGACACAAATGTGGCTGAGATACAGAGATGGGCGCAGATGTTGTAATAGTTCCAATACCACCTCAACTAACATGACTCCAGTGTGTATATAACCTCAGCTCAAATGACCTCTTCCAAAATAAATTTGATCCTGCCCTCCTCTCCCTTCCACCAAACCCTCTTCCCAAACCATTTCATAGTTTCCCGTTGCTTTAAAAAAATCCTTGCCTTATGTGCACCACCCACCTTCCCATCTCACACTTCTCTCTCTGTTCTCCAGCCACTGTCAGTCCCTTAGGAGCAGCCGTGTTTCCTTCCAGCTTCAGGGCCTTTGCACATTCTGTTCCTTTATCTGGAGGAGTTCACCTAGTTAACTGCTTTTCATCCTTCAGGTCTCAGTTCAAGTCACTTCCTCAAGGAAACTTCTTTGACCCTCTGCCTAGATCAAGCCTCTCTGCCATTAAATGCTCTCATAGCCCTTTTGTCATTAGAGTATAAGCTTCATGAGGGCAGGGGTGGTGTCTGTATTTACTCACTCCTGTCTCCCCTATACTTAGCACAGGGCCTGCCATATAGTCAGCTTTTGCCATAATAATGCTGTATAACAAACCACTCCAAAAATTTAGGGTCCTACAACAATAAGTATTTCCTGCAGGCTGACTGGGTTTTGGTGGACCTGGACTGGGCTCAGCTGAGCTTGATTCTAAACCGTGGACTGAGTGCGGGTCTGCTCCACGCGTCTTTCATCCTTTTTGGACCAACTGCTACCTGAGGCATGGTCTTCTGCAAAAGGCAGGAATGCAAGAGAGCATGCATAACCACGCCCCCTTGGCCAGAGCAGGTCCCGAGGCCATGGAGGGGGTGTGCATACACGGCAGAGGGAGTGAAGAATTGGGACCAATGGAAATTACCACCTGCTGCACAAATACTGTGGTATGAAGTTGAGTACTTGCTCTGTGCTAGGTGTTGTGTTAAGCACTTTATATGCATTAATTTATTTAATTCTTGAATCAACCCTGTAAGTGTTATTAACCCCATTTTAAAAAGAAAAACTTTAATTGAAAAAAATAAAAACCTGCACAAGGTAAACAATTCAAACAGCTCCAGTTATAACCAATTATATTCAAAGAAAAGTAACTCTTCTTCCTACTCCCACCCCAGCCCCACTCCCCAGAGGGGGGTTGTTCTGTGGGCTTTCTGATATAGTATCTGTATATCCAAGCGCACACATGCACGCATGACAGATCCCTTTTTAAGAATTCAGCTTGGGCTTCCCTGGTGGCGCAGTGGTTGAGAATCTGCCTGCCAATGCAGGGGACACGGGTTCGAGCCCTGGTCTGGGAAGATCCCACATGCCGCGGAGCAACTAGGCCCGTGAGCCACAACTACTGAGCCTGCGCATCTGGAGCCTGTGCTCCGCAACAAGAGAGGCCGCGATAGTGAGAGGCCCGCGCACCGCGATAAAGAGTAGCCCCCGCTCGCCGCAACTAGAGAAAGCCCTCGCACAGAAACGAAGACCCAACACAGCCAAAAATAAATAAAAAAATAAAATTAAAAAAAAAAAAAAGCAAGGAACATGACTTAAAAAAAAAAAAAAAAAGATTGCACAACCACTTTGCAAAAGAGTTTGTTTAAAAAAAAAAAAAGAATTCAGCTTGGTGCATACTATATTAAAACAGTTCTGCATCTTGGTTTTCTTCTGTTCTGCATTTTTGTTTTCAACCAATAATATGTCTTGGAGCTCCTTCCTTATCAAGATCCTTGATTTGATCTACATTATTTTTTACTTATCTCCATTTTGCAGATGAGGAGACTGAGGCTTAGTTTAAGTTAAGCTTGTCCAAGGTATTACAGCTCAAAAGAACAGGGCCGGGGTTGAAATTTAGGTCTGCCTGACTTCAGAGCCTGTGTTCATAGCTGCTCTGTTCTACTATGTCAGTAGTAGACCCCATGGCATCCGCAGCATGGCCAGGGTAGATCCAGAAAAACCTCTGGGCTCCAGCTGGAGGCACTCTCAGAGAAGGATGGCACCGGGGCCCTCATGGTGCTGGGCCCACCGGTCAGCCAGGGAACCCACCAGCACTGGACCCGAGGAGTTGGGCCCTTGGCCCCAGGCCTCACCCTCAGACTACCCGCCCTTCTTGGCATCCCAACACTAGCTCTAGGCACTGAGTCAAGCCTCATCTGCCCCTCCATTGCCCCAGAAAGAGGAAAATAGCTGCAGCAGGGAAATAGGGGACCTGGGGCCATTCTTAGCTCTGTCTCTAACTTTACGCCTTTGGGCAAGCCACTTCCCCATCTCTGAAAGGGGAGAATCATTCCCACCCCCTCCTTTCAGAGGGAAGCAGGGAGACCCTGCTGAAAGCCTGTTGTGAGTGCAGCTCTGATTGGAGGAGTGTGGGTGTGGGTGCTGCCTCCCAGGCTTGGGTAGGGGCTCTGATCCCTGTGCCTGGGCTGGGTTCACTCACAATCCAGCCTTTCCACAGAGGCGGCCCCTGTGCTATAGCAGAGGGGCCTAGAGCAGATAGAACACATCAGAGGCTCAAATCCTGCCTCTGCCACTTACTGACTCTGGGGCCTTGGGTTCCACTAATAACAGTTATAATATATTGAAGTGTTATTATGTTCCAAATGTGGGCAAACCTGCCTCATTTAACTCTCCTGACAATCCTATGAAGTAGATACCATCCTGATTTACACACACTATAAATGAGGCTCAAAGAGGTTTAAAGGACTTCCTCAAGGCCAGAAAGTAGAAAAGACTCTTCTGAGTCTCGGTTTCCTCTTCTGCAAAGTGGGTGCAGTAATATCCGTCTCTCACAGCTGTGGATTAAGGAAATGGATGTGAGCCAACTAAACGGGCTTAGCAGCAGACACACAGTAGGTGCTCAGTAAATGTAAATTCCCTTCCCCATCCTCTTGGAGCTGGAGACTATACTGGAAGAGTACACTGGGATCCCCTGGGAAGCTTTAAAAAGGACTGTAGGTCCTGGGTCCTACCCTGAGAAATGCTGATGTAAGTGGCCTGGGCCTGGGTGACAGCCTGGGATTCTTAAAGTTCCCCAGGTGGTTCTAATGTTCAGCCAAAGTCGAGACGGGCTGTGTTCTAGACCCTAAGTGGGTAGAGAGGGACGACATGGGAGGCCTCCCTACCTTGCTAGCTCCTGAAATAGTGGCTCACTGGTCTTGCTACTTCAGCTCTCATCCCCCTCCCTAATCCATTTGTCATTCAACCGCCAGAGAGAGCACTAAAAACTTAAATTAGATCACTCTCCTTCAGTAACTTCCCATTGCACTTAAATATGAAAACAAAACAAAAAAAATCCCACCTCCTTCCAAGACCCCGCATGGCCCAGGCCCTGCTTAACCCATCCATCAGTCTTCTTGTAGCCCTGGCTCCCATTGTCCCTTCTGCGCTCACTCACCAATCTGCTCCTGGCCAATTCCCACTCGCCTTTAGGTCTTATCTTACCCAGCAGTTCCACAAAGAGGTTTTCCCTGGCCATCCTTCTAGAGTTGGCCCCCTTAGTTTGGTTCTCCCGGATATTGTTAATTGCGTGATGGAAGGCACAGGTTGCTTTTAAAATCATTTCTTTATTTGTGTGTTTGCCTATTTAAAGCCTGTCTCCCTCACTAGACTCTAAGCTCTGTGCGGGGAGGGTCCATGTCTGTTTTTGTTCATCGTTGTGCTCCAGTGCCTTACATAGGGTCTAGCACAGAGTTGGTGCTTAATAAATATTGGATGGATGGATGGATGGATGGACGGACGGACGGACGATACCAGCTCCATAGCACCTTGCAGGGCTGAGTGTTTTAGAATTTCTTAATTATTTAAGAAGTATGTATATATATTAATAGCTTCCATCTAGTGAATACCTACTGTGTCTCATTTGATAGGAGGACTATGGGGAAAGCTACCGGAGCCTCCCCATCTTGCGTTCTCTCTTCACACTCAAAAGCTTCTGTGCTCCCCCTCCAGCTCCCCATCCGGAATTACACTATCCTTCCTCCCCAACCTGCCTTTCGGACTCTGGTCTGCAGCATCACTTCCACCTCCTAGTGTCCTCCTTTGGGCTCCTAAGCAGGGGACTTCCCCCCCACCCCTAGTCATAACAGAGGGGGCCCAGGCCTTCTCTAAAGACTGGGTGCACCAAGCAGCCTTGTCAGAGCCGCAGTGGAGACTCAGGGAGAGGTGCTGGCTAGAGGAGCAGGAGGGGATGCAGCCAGCCGGCACCTCCAGCATCATTTAAGGCTGCAGGGGGCAGATCAGAGCAGCGAAGCGGATTAGAATGACAGCCATAGTCTGGTGAGCCTGGGGTGGGGAGAGGATGAAGAGTAGATGCCTCAAAGACCACCGTGCTGGGTCTCTAGACCCTGTCTCACCCTTCGCACCCAAATCCCCAGCCTGCCAACTGCCCCTGAGTCTTGCCCAGGCTGCCTAGTCCTTGAGAGAGGACAGGCCTTTAGAAGAAGCTCAAGGGAAGGGTAGCCATATAAAGGGTTCTGATTACCCGATTCCAAAGGGGGGGGTTCCCTACACGAACAACAATTCTAGAACACCAGCTGGGTGTCCTATATTTCAGTTCAGTTCTGACGCTATCAGGAGATAGCATCAGATTCCGCAGGCTCGGGGCTCAGTCCTACAAGACTGCCACCCCACACCTCCACTTCAGCCACCAATTGAAAGTCCAGGTTGTCACCTGTGCTACAGATCGAAGGTTCCAATGACCGCCTCCTCGGGTTCAATTAATTTGCTAGAGCAGCTCACAAAACTCAGAGAAACATTTTATTTGCTGGATTACCATTTTGGGCGGGGGGGGGGGGGTTGTTTTGTTTTGATTGGCCTCGCCTCATGGCTTGTGGGATCTCAGTTCCCGACCAGGGATTGAACCTGGGCCACAGCAGTGAAAGCGCTGAATCCTAACCACTAGACCACCAGGGAACTCCCTAGATCAGGGGCCCCCAACCCCCGGGCCACGGACGGTTACCGGTCCATGGCCTGTTAGGAGCCGGGCCGCACGGCAGGAGGTGAGCGGGGGGGCGAGGGAGTGAAGCTTCATCTGTCGCTCCCCATTGCTCCCCATCACTCGCATTACCGCCTGAGCCATCCTCCCCACGCCCCCCCCGTCTGTGGAAAAATTGTCTTCCACAGAACTGGTCCCTGGTGCCAAAAAGATTGGGGTCCACTGCCCTAGATTACCATTTTTTAAATAAAATGATATAACTGAGGAATAGCCAGATGAAGAGATGCATAGGGTAAGGCATGGGGGGAAAGCGTGGAGTGTCCATGCTTTCTACAAGCAAGCCACTCTCCCCAAATCTCCCTGAGTTCTCCAACCCGGAAAGCTCTCTGTACGGTTCTTTTTGGGTTTATATGGAGGTTTCATAACATAGGCATGATTGATTAAATCATGCCTATGTACTGTTGGTGATTGAACTCAATTTCCAGCCCCTCTCCCCTCCCTGGAAGTCGTGCGGCAGGGTTGGGAGGGCAGTGTTGGGGGTGGGACTAAAAGTTCCAACCTTCTAATCACATGGTTAGGTCCCCTGGCAATCAGCCTCATCCTTAGGTGACCTAGGGGCTTTCCAAAAGTCACCTCATTAACATAACAAAAATATCTTTATGGTTGCCACCAAGGGTTATAGGAGCTCTGTGCCAGAAACAAGACAAAGACCAAATATATATTTCTTATTATAAATCACACTATCACACCATGTCACCAGCATCTGTATTGCCTCCTCGTCATTTTCACCATCTTCAAGACTGACAGTGCCAGGCACTTTACACACACACAGTGTAGCAGTTATGTAATTTGTCCAAGGTCACCACATTGTCTGATCTCAGATCCCAGCTCTTAACCACAATACTATGCTGGATTATAGCCTAGAACCATCACCAATTCCTAATCCCAAAAGGACAGCCTCCTATAAGGTGGGGTCTGCACACCTTCTCAAGAAAATAATGGTGAAACAATTGAGCACTTCCATCGCTTTGATAGTAGATTTCCCTTCCTGCTTAGTGAAGGTGCTACAATTACTGGGACCACTGGCAAGAGGAAATCTAAAGGAAGACAGAATGATAGGATGTCAGGCTGGCAAAGACCTAATGGCAGCACACCTTTCAGCTCCCAGGTGAAACATAAAAAGAGGTCCACAGAGGCTTTCCACACCCACCTGAAAGCAGCCATCTAAATTTGCAATTTGGGTTCTCGATATTTTTGCCCATGTTCTCATGCCGGAGCTGAGTCTTTTGCAACCGGCCTAGTTGCTGCTTTGGTAGATTCCCATTTTGAATTTCAGCTCTCTTACCCGCAAGCCCCTGGGAGCCTCCTGCTTCCTCTCATTTCTTGTGTCTTTAAAGAAAACTCTCCTTGCCTGGGCTCCTCCCATTGGATTTTGTCCTTTGGAGCTGGGTCTGTCTCCCTCCTTCTCTTCCTTCCTCTCTCCCTTCTCCCACCCAGACATATTCCTCTTCCTTATTCAACGGGGAAGCAGGACCATTGAAGGCCCTCGGCCCCAAGTGCCCTCAACCCAGCAGTGGCCACACGCCCACCCTCCCTGGTCGCAGGGGCGAGGGATGTGGGGATTCTCTGGCTGTACTGCAGTGCCTCTAGCTGCAGCTTCTCCCCCTCTCTCAGGGTTGCTGGAAGATTATTAGATAATTTTCAAATTTGTAAAGCGCCTTAAGCTCCTCAGAGGAAAGGTGGTATATGAGTGTAATAACAATAACAATCCTATCTGTCAAAGCCATTGAGAAAATGAATCTTGTTATCCTCAGGAACCAGCAGTAGGAACCTCAGCAAAAAACAAGAAAATAAAGTGTGGAGCGAGGTCTCCTGACCAATCAGAGGAGGGGAAAGTGCCACCCAGGGGCCGGGTGGCATTCGAGACCCCCCCTCCCCGTAGCTCAGTGCTGGCAGGAAGGGGCTCTCAGAAAGTTACCCAAATTGCCTCTGATGCTTCACCAATTAAAGTGACTTTAGGACAAGTTGAAATCAACTTAGGGAGCAAAGCGTTCTGATTTCTGAAACTCTCTGAAGGCAGTGGGGAAGACAAGTGTCTGAGCAGGTTGTCACTCACTCAGGAGTAATGATGGGAAAATCCATCCCGGTAACGTGATTGAGTTTGGTGAATTAGTGAGGATGTTTACACTGCATGCTGGAAGCTGGAGTGGGGCTGTCTGGGCGGTCGGGTTTTTGACGTGTGTGGCAGCTTCGCTCCTAATGAGGTCCTCGGACTCACCACTCTCCCTGGCTGGACTCACTGTCGCTGACTTCAAGTCAGTCTGTTTCACTCTTCGAGCAAGTGGCTAAAGGCAGAATGGGCTCTGGAGTCAGACAGGACGGGGTTTAACTCCTGGCTCCGACACCGCCAGCCCTGTGACCTTGGGCAGAGCACTGCACTGCTCAGCCTCAGTTTTCCCATGTGTAAAATCTGCGTGCTGATAGCACCCAACTCATGATGCTGTTGTAAAGGGAAATGAGATGAGCTACCTTTTTAGTTTTTTATTCACCTCCCCAAGCCCAGCATGGTCATGGAGAGAAAAGAAAATTGAAAGTTTCTGTCCTCTTACCTGGAGTATTCATTCCCCTTAGAACCAAGAGGAGACAAGGCAGATAGAGTCACGTGGGCATATATAATGCGCCGTTCAAGTCCTGATGCAGCATCTTGATGGCTGTGTGGTCTCCACCAAGTCACTTAACCTCTCTGAGCCTTGGTTTTCTCATCTGTAAAACAGGAACAACAATATAACCTCTCTGTGGGTTTCTGAACAGCCTTTCTAAAAGTTCTGAGCAGACACTTGTCAATAAGTAGGTGGAGTCAAAGTCTAGTGGGGGGAGGACAAGAACACGTTGCCTTTCCCGGTCACCATGGCCACCTGATGGAGGAAGGGGATGCAGAGGACCACCAGGGGATATAGTGAACCTGGAGTGGGGAGGCACATGTAGGAAGGGCCCCTGGAATTCATGGGCCAGGCTTGCTGGGAGCTCACCAGAGGAAATTACACAGGGCTGCAACATGAAGGACTGAAGTCAGACCGTAAACAGACTTCCAGACAGTCGGGCAAAAACAAGCCTATTCCTTCCTGGGGTCTTTGGCTATGCCTGAGCAAAACCTCCCCCGAGAGGAAAGGCCCAGCCTGACCGTGCTGGAAAGAATGCAGAAGGATGGATAGGGTGACCCTGAAGATGCTCCCGCAGAGCCAGAGAAGGAGGTCACGGTGGTCCAGCGGGCCCTCCCCCAGGCTCTCTTTGAGCTGAATCCTCTGGAGGGCTGCCTTGTGGGAACCTCCCGTGACCTTGAAGGGAAGTCGCTGGGCCTGCTCCAGAGCAGGGGCCAGGTCTTCACAGACATACCCAGGTCAGCACCAGGCCACAACTCTATTATTTAAGGGTTTCATAAGAGAGTGAACCTCCGGGCCTGGAAGAATGGCCGGGATCCTGACTCTTCCTGCACAGGAAATGCGGCAGCTGTGCCTGAGCCCTGGCTCAGCCTGCTGAGGACTCAAAGTCCCTGCAGAAGTTTCCCAGCCTGAGGGGACCCCGCTGTGGCTGAGATGATGACACCTGGGCCCAGACTGGGTCTCTCCTCTCCAGCCTGAGCTGAGACCCACCTACCACCAGGCGGAGGGCTTGTGGACTCTGCAGTGATTTTATTGTAATTTCCTCGTTGTCGCAGTTAATAGCATTAGTTTGTTAATTACTGTGTATTTTAAAAGTAAGAGGAAAGGGAATTCCCACTGGAGACTTGTTCTTGGCTGAAACGCTGTGATGTGAGGGTAGGGAGCGTGTGTATGGGGTAATGAGCTTGCTCTGCCTCTTTCTGCTCCTCCTGACAGGGCCCGGGGCCAGAGATGGGGCTGCCTGGCCGAGGCAAGGCCCTCCCTCCTCTGCGGCACTACTTCTCAGCCCCCAGACCATTGCCTGAGCCCCCTTCCCCTCAGCGGAGTGCGGTGCCAGGCCCAGGGAGGGGAGGGCGGGCAGTGGGTACTGCACAGAGGGCCCTGGGGCTGAGGGAACCAGACCAGAGTGAAATAAGACACTGAGGAAACCACCGATGACGGCGGCAATTGATTAAGTAGGATGGAGTTTTTCATTAGGAAACAGAGCTGGAATTTGGGGAGAGGCTCTCGCGTTTGAATTCAGAAGGAGGCTACAGCCCTAGAGGGAGAATGGAGGTGCGGGCAGCACAGGCCTAGGGAGAGGCAGGGCTGCTCACAGAGGCCTGGCTGAGGGGGTGAGCAGGGCCTGACACTCGATCCTAACTCTGCTGGCCAAGCCAGGGACCTGGTAGGGCCACGTCAGCTCAGAGGAAGGGTGCCTTTTGGTAATTCATCGACAGCAGGGGCCCTGCGTGTTCAGGCTCCCCCCATTCTTCCTAGCCCGAGTCATCGGGGACTGAAGCTGGGACCAGCCTGAGGGACCCAGGAGGAGTTAGGGGCAGAGGACGAAGAGCAGATAAGGAGGAAGAGGCGGAGGGAGGGAGAGGGGGAGGGAGGGAGGGAGACGTAAAGACAGAGAAGGATGGGAGACTGAGCAAGAACTTCATACCATCTAGAGGAGCTGATTAAAATGCTAGAAGAAAATGTGATGGAAAGACTTTCTATCTTCCTATTGAGACATTTAACCTAAAAGAAATGAGTGAAATAATTTATACAGAGAACAAGTGAAATTTGCTTTGATCAAATTAAAAAATATGACTCTGGAAATAAAGTGTCCACCGCGTCCTTTCCAGGCAGCAGAAAGAGCTGCTGAGAAACAAAATGACAAAGACATAAAAATAACTAACCCTAACCCTGCGAATATTAGTGCCATATTTTTTGGGGAGATTACACGGCATCACTGTGGGCCATGCAGAGAAATCCTCTCTAAGCACCAACAGGAGAGGTTTTGCTCATTGAGGAAGGCCCATAAAAACCAGAAAATGGATAAAATTTTCCTTTGCAAAAGCCATCTGACTTCACTCAGGGGTTGGCCCAGAAGCCACAAGGGATCAAGTTAAATTTCCCATTCATGCATTTAGAAAAAAGAAGAAAGCTAGCTGCTCACCTCCCCTCTCCAACTCTGTGTTTCTTGAAGCTGACCCCTTGTTCCCCTCCCGTTTACCCTTTGCACACACTCACACTCTAAAAAAGCATCACACTCAAGCTCCAAGACTCCTGAACATGGTAAGCATGGTTCCCTTTAAACTTAACCTCTCTGAGCCTCAGTTTGCCGTTCTTTAAAATGGGCCTAACACCCCCTGCACAGAGTTGTAGTGGGGAATAAAGGAGACAATAGAGCCCAGCATATAGGGGCAGTCAGTAAGTGCAAGGGACCTTCTCTTCCTCCTCGACCTGATGAAATGTCCAACAAGTGCAAACAGAGCCACCAGAGCCCCCCACCTGATCTACACCTCCAGCTGGCTAGCCCACGCCAGACACGGTTAGTCCAATCCTGGAGAGACAGTTTAGCTTCAGGGACACCAGTCCCTCTGTCTTTGGGGGCCCAGGGGACCAAGAAGACACTTTTAGTTCCAAATATCTGGGGAGAAGATCTGAGGTTAGCCTTCTAGGGCTGCAGTCCCCTGCTGAATTTAAATGCTTCAGAGTCAGACAGTACCGGGTTCAAATTCTGACTTCACCACTTGCTTAGCTGTGTGACCATGGCCAGGTTAACCCAATCCCTCCAAGTCTGTCTTTTCATCTGCAAAATGGAAATAATTTTAGAATGGATCTCATAGGATTGAATGAGATAAAGGATATAGAGGGCATGCTTAGTATGTAGTAAAAGTTCAATAAACGATGACATATTATTTTTCACAATGACCTTGGGAGAGACATTCAAGGTCAGAGTGAATTTTCTTCCCAAGCTCTCAGTTACAGTCTCTGATCCCCAGACGGGAAGAGGGTCTAGCTGACCCGTTCTGGCCGCGCCATAGGAAGGGCTGTGGTCAGCTTTAGGGCCACTGTTAATAGTTCTCTCACCCACCCTGGTGGTACAGAGCAGGGGAATCAGGATGAAGAGGGAACTCAACCCACTGACACAGGAGGCCTGGCGGAATGTTCAGCTGGTGAGACTAGAAGCATCAGGCGGCTGGAATGGCGGCCTTCAGATTCCCAAAGGCCTGTCACTTGCAGAGGGGGTCTGAAAGTGAATATGGGCTCTTACTTGCTCTTGAATAATAGGAGTTTTGCAGCAGTAGTGATTTCCCGGTCCCTGAGTGGGGATGTGAACAGAGCCTGGGGGTAACACAGAAGGGCACTGAGCATCCCCCAGGGCAGCACTGGACAGTCCCTGTGCAGCTCTCAGAGGATGTCAAGCAGGTTCAAGGTCAGAACCCACCCAACCTGCGGGCAGGGTCTCAGGGTTTTCTGTGCTCCTCGTTTTCCTTCTCTAAGGAGTTCTCTTCCCTTCTCCCATCCCACCCCGCAGAGAACCCCTGAGAAAAGCAAATACCATATGCGAATAGAGTCTGTGCATATTGTAGGGCTGTTTGGTTGAATGGTGTGAAGGTAAATGAGGGAGAAGCAGGTGATATGTGTGTGTGTGTGTGTGTGTGTATGTATGTGTGTGTGTGTGAGAGAGGGAGAGAAAGAATGGGAGAGAGGGAGAAGGAGGGATGGGAGAAGCCAGAGGAAGAAGCAGAGACAGAGAAAACAAGGAGAGAGAAATATACAAAGAGAGGGAGAAACAAGATAGGAAAGAACGATACACAGAAAAAGAGAAAAGTGCTGAGAGGGAGGAACAAAGTGAGAGACAGGAGATTCAGAGCCAGAGGCCAGCCGGAGAGTGGAGGCAGCGGCGCTCCTGTCTCCTGTCCATGAACGGTGGGCGGGGGTGGGCCCGGGGCACACGCGTGTGCACACGCAGGCCCGGCCACAGAGCCACCGTGTCAGGGCAAGCATGTCAGCCCCGGGATGGGGATGAGCCGGCTTTTATCTCCTCCGGCTGCTGAGGATTTACAAGCTTTTGAAATGCAGGATTAATAAGAAGAGGCCGGTGTTTTAATCTATAATGGAACAGAAAGTATCATTATTGTTAAATAATGCACAGCCTGTCGTTTATTAAGAATTAATGGTTTATCGAGTGCTCAGGTTGCTGCGGCCTCCACTGCCCTCCCAGGCCTGGGCTCCCAGCCGCTGGCCTGGCCACCCGACCGTGCCTCCCAGAGCTCGACTAGCCACAGGCAGGCTGGAGGGGCCGCAGCCCATCAGCGTGGGCCTGGAAGGCTCTGTGCTCTTGCACCCAGGCTTCTCTGTGGCCTTCCCAGCGATGCTGAGGGTGGGAGCAGGGCTTTAGAGTCAAGGGAGGTGTTATGGGGAGGAATCCCCCTCATGCCTTCATCTTGGATCCACTTACCTCTTCTGCGGAGACAAAAACGCGTCATTACTGGGGCTTACCGCTCCCCTCCACCCCCGGTCCATCCTCTTTTTCTAGGTCTATGAAATTCAATTTCCACCTCTCACACTGGATCCTCTGAGAGTGGTGATGATAGAGACACTGGGATGCAGGAGGTCCCTTCCCCCCTTCTCTCCTCTGGGACCTGGAGGAACGGATCACACATTTCCCAGGAAAAACAGAGGCACCTGAGGAGGCAACCTGGCCCCGGGAGCAGGCAACAGCATTTACTGAGAGCTCCCTCTGTGCCAGTCATTTCCCAGACGTCATCTCCTTGTATCTACATCACCACCCTGGGAGGTATCATTTCTCCTGTTTATAGATGGGAAAAATGAGGCTTGGGGAAATGAAGTCATATGTCCAAGGCCACACCACATATTCTATTTTATTCCAAAGCCATTTCCACTCCAGAGCTGGGCCATCAGTACTGGCCTCCCCTCTCACCTGAAAATGGGCAACCTCAGGGACCACACTGCAAGAACTGCTATAGGGTCTTTCACAGGGAGGGATCTGTGACTACAATGCTGCCCCAAGCAACAGCAAAGCCCACGGGAAAAGTGACTCATGGAGCCAGTGAGTGGCTGAGTCAGGGCCGGCAACCCAGGAGCCTGACACCCAGCTCAGCATCACAGCCAGACACCATCCTTGAGCCCCCTTGAGACAGACTCCCTGTCTTTCCCTGCTACCAATCTGTGTGGATTGGGTCTCTGGCCAGAAGTACCCATGTCCAGACACAGAAGCTGACCATGTGTCCACCACATCTGAGGCTGGGATGAGAGCTGTGTGACCTTGGGAAAGTTACTCAACCTCTCTGAACTTCTATCAAATGGTAATAGTGCCTGCCTCAAAGGATTATTGAAAGTACTAAATGAGAAGCACTCAATGTTGATACTGGATGGTAAGAGAGGCATTGGTGTCACTGTCATTGATTCCAGCACAAGCATGCTCCCAGCATACACAGCCCACCAGTTTCCACTGCCTTCATTCATTCCACAAACATGTGTTGAGCACCAACTATGTGACAGGCATATACTTACTGAGCACCTACTCTTGCCACGCTGTGTGCTGGGGATAAGCGGTGAATAAATTGGAGGCTGTGCCTATCCCCAGACGACGCTCCCCATCTCACCCTTCACTCTCCGCTCCATCTCCTCCCCCTCCATCCTTTTCCATCTCACTCAGTCTCAGCTCCCATCCCAATCTCTCATCTCCACCTGCTACCTTCAACCCCATCCCATCTCCGCCTGGCACCCTCCACCAGCTCCCCCTCTATCCCCATCCTGGCCTCATCTCTTTCCCCAGTATCTACCATAGTCCACCCTCCATTTCTTCCAACTCATTCCTTCTTCCCCTTAGCCTCGTCCCCAACTCCTTCCTCATTCTCTTCATGTTTTTCTCCAACCCCAACCTCGACTCCCCTCCCACCTCATCCTCATCTCACTCCAATCTCCTTCCTGATTCCCATTCCAATCTTTCACTGCCATTTCTCTCCTTTACCCCATCTCCATCTCTCTCCTTTCCCACCCCCAGCCCCAGGACTCCTCCCATTTGAGTTTCAGGGTCCGGTGGCCCTGATGGCAGAGAGGATATGCCTCCAGAGGCCACTGCAGAAAGGTGCACTCCAGGGGCTGAACCCCCAAGTCCCCAGGGCTAGGACAGCCCCAGAACATGCTGTGGGTAGAGTTCCCTCAATTGGCTGGAGTGGGAAGGGTGCTGACTGGGCAGCAAGCCAGTTCCTCACTCCCCACCCCCATCCTTCCCTCCCTCCTCTGGGCAGGCCACCACGCTGGGACCTCGGCCCACAGCCCGGTTCCTCACACGGCTCCTATTTTATTAACCTGCCTGTCGCTGCTCTTGCCACTGAATAGGGCCTGTGGAGGGGGCTGGCAAGGGGGGCCTTGGGCTTTGCTGGGGATCACCATGGAAACAGCAGCCTCGGCCAATCAGTGGGCCAGCAGCACCAAGTGCAGCAGGCAGCTCGGTCTCCGAAACCTCGTGCAGCCTGCAGGCTGACTCCTGCCTGACAGGCCCTTGTAGCACCAGCCAAGGGAGAGGAGGAAAAAAGGGGGGCACGACCCTGGGGGAAGGGGCATAGGCCAGGGAGTGGTGGGAGTGTGAAGCCAGAGGATGCTGAGGGGATTAGAAGAAGAGAGATGGGGGGAGGGGATCGGCGCCTCCTGGGTCAGGGTTTGGAGGTGGGATGTCAGAAGCCTGGGGCAGAGGCTGAGTTTCTCCCCAACTGCAGTTCTTGGTCTAAGCCCAGGTTCTCGGCCTTAGCACTATTGACATTTGGGACCAGGTACCTCTTTGTCGTGGGCACTGTCCCGTGCATTCTAGGGTATTTAGCAGCATTCCTGGCCTCTACCCACCAGAAGTTAGTAGCATCCCCTCACCATCCAGTCCTGACAACCAAAGATGCCTCCAGACACTACCAAATGTCCTGGGGGCAGGAGGTGGGGTGGGTATGACCGCCCTTGGTTGAGAACCACTGGCCTAAGCCTTCACAGAGCAGTGGTCACCGTTTGTGCAACTTGCTCTCTCTGAGCTGACTTCCCAGAGGGGAAGAAGGAAGGAGGAGGAAGAGGGAAAGAGTGGGAATGAGAGTGAAAGGAAGAGGAGGAGGGGCAGGAGGAGGGAGCCCCGGGGCAGGGTTCCTAGTGGGTGGGAGAGCCTCGGGGAAATAGGGATGTAGGAGAGAGAGATGCCTCGCCTCAGGCTGCCAATTTATATTACAGGGATTAAATAAAATAAAGTAAGAGCTCTAAATGCCTTTCCTCATTGAAGTTCCTTCTGCTGGTACACCCTCTCTGTCCTTCCCCAGCCAGAAATCCTATCCTTCCTTCAGGCTCATATTAGGTACTACATCCAGGAAGCCCTCCCTGAGGAGGGCTCTCAGCAGATTGATTTTTCTTTTCTCCAAGATTCCTTGCCACTTTGCTTCTACCTCCGTGTTACCGTTCCGCATGGTTCACCCTAATAACAAGAGTTACCTTTATCGAGGGTTTCCTATGTGCCAGACGCTGCGCTAAAGGCTTAAGCACATTTTCTCCCCACAGCTCCACGGGCTGGGTACTGTTATCATCACCACTTTACAGACGCAGAAACTGGGGCTCAAGTGAAGTAACTTGCCTAAGGTCACCCAATTGGTAGAAGCACAGTGAGGACTCAAACCCAGGTTTCCATGACTCCAGTGCCGGCAGTTCCCGCCACTGGATGCCGTGCAAGCGTCCGTCTCTCCTGTTACATTCGGACCCGCTTGCGGTGCCCAGCACAGGGCTGGCGAGTGGTAGGTGCTTGAGAGCTGTTTAGATTGGTTGGTGGTCTCTGGAAAGGTCTGAGTAGGCAGCTGGGCATCAAGCCGGAGGAGGCTGGGACAGAACTGGCGGCGACAGGGTGCTGGGTGCCTCCTAAAGGCCCTCAGGTCTCGCTGTGGCCTGAATTCGCTGGGTCATCCCCATGAAAAGCAAATGCCATGAGGCCACATCCCAGCCACGCTGCCTCACTGGGCCACCTGACTTCTCAGAACTGACCTGTCCTGCAGTTCCCGGGGATGCTGCACCATGGCCCCCCCTGGTGGCCAGAGGGTCATGGTGGCAGGTGATGGGAGTGAGCATGCAGTTGGAGGGCTCACACCCAGACCAGGCTTCTCTCTGAGCCCCATTCCCAGGCTCCAAGGCCACTCCCTCGGGGAACTGGAGCCAGAGGCCTCAGGTGACCATGTCGTTGTGGAACCTGACCCCTGACTCCAGCCTGGAGGACAAAGCAAAGCCCCATTCCCCTCCCCCTCCCCCGCGGAGGAAGAGCCCCTCTCCCTCCTGGCCCGTTTGAAGCGAAGAAGGTAGTGTTGGCAGAGCACTTCCATCAGAGCCTCCCCCACAGTGCAGATTCCACCCCCGTGCCTGCCTTACACTCAGCAAGGGAGGGTTTGAGGCTGAGAGGTGTCTGCCGGGAAGCATCGCATGATGCCGCTTCACCCCCAGGTTAGGGTTTTGATCTGGGATCCAGGAGCTGGAGTCCCAGGGGACTCACATCAGAACTGCCCTCCCCCCCAACCCCAGACTTGCATCCGCCATCCGCCTCCCCCAGGAACCTGCAACACTCACACCTCGGCTTTGAAGCCAGGGCTCCTGACAGGCTGCTGTTCCCATGGCAACCCCATCTCAGGCTGCCCTACCCAGTGCTTCCCTCCACCCGCCTCCCTCCACCCTGAACCCACATCACCTTCATTCATAGAACGAGAATTGCTTCACATCGGCAGAGTGGACCCTGTTCTGTCTCCCCCACTCCTCTCTTTCTCCTCTCATTCAACCGAGATCCACGAACCAGGGAGCTAAACGGCTGAATGAGGTGAGGGTGGAAGTGAGGCTGGACTCGTGTGGGTGGAGGGGTAGGATAGGAATGGGGAGGAGCCATGGCTCAGTGCCCCGCAACCTGTGGACCCCCAAGGCTTGGGCCTCTGCTCCTCCTGTTCCCAGCTCTGTCTCAGTTCATGGACCTGTGTCTGTCTCAGCTCTGGTTCTGTGAAGATCCAGGGTCCAGACAGGTTCCCTGATGGCCCCAGAGCAACACAGGGCCAGTTCTCAGCCTCCAAGTTCAGGTTTTCTCTCCAGAACCAGCCAAACTGTCGCTCAGAGGCCAGATGCAATGGCTCAGCCCCGGAACTCAGCCCAGGAGCACCAAGGCTGCTCCTGACCGTGGCCTTGGCGCCTCCTCCTGTGTAAGACATTGCCTTGCAGAGGCTGTTGGGGGGTGGAGAGGTTCCAGTTTACAGTGGGATTATAGGAAGGGCTAGAGGGGAGCCTCAGACCCCAGCCCTGGTTAAACAACACGACTCTTTGGCTTTTGAGCTTTGGCAGGTGCTACTGGAAAGGCAGGCAAGGCCTGCTCAGAGCAGGCAGCAGTCCCACCACTGCAGGAGGCCCTGAGCATGGTCAGCAACTCAGCTTCAGAATCAACCAGCCTGGGTTTGAATTATAATGCCCTCATTTATTCACTGTGTGATACTTGCCTCTCTGAGCCTTGATTTCCTTATCTAAAAAAGAGATAGTAATTATATACAGGTATAGTCATCCATGGGGGATTGGTTCCAGGAGCCCCTGTGGATACCAAAATCTGAGGATGCTCAAGTTCCTTATATAAAATGGCACAGTACAATGAATACATTTGGCTCTCCATGGGTTTTACTATCCATGGATGTGAAACCCATGGTAGGGAGGGCTGTCTGTACATGGCTAACATCTATGAGCCCTACCTCCCTTTCAGACAGGGATGTTTTAGGTGCGTTGTCTCATTTAATTCTCATAAAAGCCCAGTGATGTAGATATTGTTATTGTCATGTGTCTTCTACAGAGGGGAAACCGAGGCTCAGAGAGGTGAAGGTGAATCAGCTAGCGAGAGAGCAGAGCTTTTCATCCAGGCAGTGTGAGATAATGTATGCAATAAAAAGGATAGTCTGATTAGTGAGGGTCTGTGACTGAAACTGGGGCTGCGTCTCTTCCTTCCTTCCTTCACTCTGAGGATGCACAGCAAACAAGACTGTGCACTGCTGGGCGAGACTCTGGGGATCAGGGAGGGGCCTAAGCTTGATGAGGCTGGGGATGTGATGGGTATAGGAGGGGAGACTAGCTTTGGTCCAAGGAACATCTGAACTGGCAGAGTTGTGAGACCATCTCTAGGCCAACCCCTCAACTGTGGAAACAGAGCAAGCATGTGAAGTCTCAAGGAGGAAGTGACTTGTCCAAGGTCACGTAGTAAATGAACCGCTCTACCACCTGACCTCGATCCTTTGTAGCCTTTGGTCAACATATTAAGGTCAATGTTAGAAGCCTTGGAGGCTTAGAATCCCTTGGGAAGGGTGGGGAGGAGTTGGAAGGGAGCAATTTGTTCTCCTTGGGGAACTGCCCTGTAACTCAAACCCACC
Source organism: Eubalaena glacialis (assembly GCF_028564815.1). Taxonomy (NCBI): domain Eukaryota; kingdom Metazoa; phylum Chordata; class Mammalia; order Artiodactyla; family Balaenidae; genus Eubalaena; species Eubalaena glacialis. The sequence goes on from NC_083719.1 coordinate 119,318,316, forward strand.
CAGCCAGACTTGCAGCTTCCCCACATCCCGCCCACCCATAGCTCCTCCAGCTTCCATCCTCCCCTGAAAGGGTCCCCCATTCCTGAGCAGCCGCCCGGCTAAGAACCTCCGAAGGCCAGGGCTTAACCATCCCCCCCAGCGCCCCACCTTGAGTGAATGTGCTGAACAAACAGCATTGTTCCCCATACAATGGATACAAAGAACTTGGGAATTCACAGAATGGTCCTGAATTTCAGCTTCCTTCCCCTCCAAGCCCCAGAGAGATCCATTGTCTGTAAACTCCACTTAAAATATGCACCGTTGCTCCAGCTGGGGAGCCACTTAAGACGTTGGGAAGAGCCTCCCCCAGCCCCAGCCCCACCCCTTCCCCTCCCCCTCCTTCCCTGGCCCTTTCAGAGCAAGGCAGGGAGGAGGGGAAGAGCAGCCACCAAGAAGGAAGCTGGAAGTGACCCTGCTTCCCCACAGTACCCCTGGGCACCGGGGGCCCCCATTTTACAGCTGAAAGGACTGATTAGCAGCGGGGTTGAGGGACCTAACCCGCTGGTAGACCCCAATCACAGTACCTTGGCTTCAAGGGAGACTTCAGGACCCCCTCTCTCTCTTCTCCTATCTGCTTACAATAAACCTCCAAGGACAGGGAACTCACTAGCTTATAAGGCACCTGTTCCACTCCTGAAATTTCTCATTATTATGAGACCTTCCTTAGAAGGAGCCTCACTTACCTCCTGGTTGCAGCCCAGTCCTCTACTTTCTGGCTCCCATATTAATGTGGTCTTCCTCTGGTGTGTGACAGGACTCCTGGAATCTGAAGGCTGCCATTGCGGCCCCCTAAGGTTTTCCTTCTCCTGGGCTGAACAACCCCACTTTCCCCCCAGGCCTCGTTAGTACATGGTTTTGAGTCTCTCCCCCAACCTATTCCCATCTGTGCTGCCCAGTGTGTCATTGAGGACTCCTGGTGGTGGGGCCCAGAGCTGACCCCAACATCCATAAGTATTTATTCAACAAGTATTTATTAAGTGCCCTCCAGGTACTAGGCACTGTGCTAACAGCTGGGGAGACAGACAAGATCCCAGCTCTCCTGAGGTTTGTAATTCTGGTGGGGAACTCAGATACTAATATCAGATAAGCACAAGAATTAATGCATAATTACTAAGTGAGATAAGGGATGTGACTAAAGGAACTTGATAATATGAAAGCATCTAACAAAGGAACCTGATTAATTGTGAAAGGGAAAAGGGTGGACCACCCTAGGCTTCCTGACATCCAAAGGAAATAGGCTTTAACTAGAGAAAGAGGTAGGGAAGAGTGTTCAAAGTGGTGGGGACAGATTGTGCAAAGGTCCTGTGGCAAGAGGCAGCGTCTCTTATTCAAGGAACTGAAGAAGCTAGTGGGATTGGAGGCTGGGGGCAGGGGCGGGGGGTGGGGTTGTAGGCCTCAGTGAGGAGTTGGACTTGATTCTAAGAGCAGTGGAGAGACACAAATGTGTACATGCAACGAGGGCTGACTGAAATTTGCCTCAGAAAGACACAGATACTTAGAGGGGCTGGTCCCAAAGCAGTGTTTCTGAGCTTTTGCACTTACTGTTCCCTCTGCTCAGGATGCTCTGTTCCCAGATTTTTCTGAGGTTTCAGAACTTGCCCAGCCCACCCAGCCTAAAGGAGCTCCCTCCATATGCCCGGTCACGATTTATCCCTTTAGCTTGTCTTATTTTTTTATAGCACTTTCACAATCTGAAATTGAATTATTTCCTTTCATGTTTACTCTTGCTCTCTCCTCTCACTAGAAAGTAAGCACTGGAGGGTTAGGAGTTTTGTCTGTCTTGTCACTACCACATTACAGCATCTGACAGTGCTAGCACATAGTAGGCCCTCAAGAGATAATAAGTGAACAAATAAATGAATTACTGAATGTATTCCAAGGTAAAAGGACCAGTGTTTACCCACAGATACACATATATAAATGCATAGGTATTTATGGGCAAATGCATATGGGCCTGCCTGGACCGCCTCTCAAGGGGCCTCTTAGACAGTCCAGAGTAATGGCCTGAACAGTTCCTTGCCCTGGTTCAGCTGATCAATACCCATCCCCTCTGGCTGGACAAGGACCTGTACAAGCACACATGCCTCAGGTCAGCTGTTAGGTAATCAAACATGAGGGTGGAATTTTAAGTGCCCTACAGAAGGGGCTGGAAAGAGATGGATCCATGTGGCCTGGTTGCAGTAAAGCTCCTCACAGGCTCCATCTCTTCCCACCCCCACTTCCCATTGCTCCCCATGCCCTATTCTACTGAGAGGGACTGAACCAAGCATTGCATACGTGCTAGAACAGAGGACTTAGAATTTAGTGGGATTTATAGGATTTAGGACTCATTGGGCAACTTTTTAAACAAGCATTTATTGACTTACTGAGTACCCACTAAGGGCCAAGCATGGCTAGGGACTGCCACAAGCATATGTAAAGCTGATACAGGGCAGATTGTGAAAAATTATTTAGGTGGAAATCTTAGAATTTGAAGCTTTGGGCTCCCAGAGTACACATGGGCTGGGGGTGGGGTTAGAGGGGCAGGCACGGTTAATTCCTGGTTGGGGAGCTCTGGGATAGCTTATTGGAGTATTATTTAAAATAATGACCACGTTGATTGAGCACTTACCACATGTTAGGCTCTCTTTACATGGATTTTCTCACTTAATCCTCACTATAAGCCTGTGTCTCTGGGTGTGTGCACGCGCACGTGTACGCAATTGCTATTATTATCCCAATTACAGATGGAGAGACTAAGGCTCAGGGGTTTAAGCAACTTGTCTGACTTTTTAACAGTCAGACAGCTATTTAACAGCTATTAAGTGGCAGAGTGGATTTTCAAGCTCAAGAGGAGGGTCTAGAGCTCCTGCTCTGAGCCATAATGGTGGTCTTAGCTATGCCTGAAGCAAAGGTAGAACATGGGTGGGCAGATAGGAGAAGTCCATTCTAGGAAGGGGACGCAGCTTGAGCAAAAGCTGGTAGGCAATGCTGCCAGGTATGTCTGTTTTTTAAAATCTCTGGTAGCCTGAGATCCCAGGAGATTGAAAAAAAAATTAGCTATTCTGACTTGTTCCTCTTCCTGGCCTTTAGCATATTCGCCCCGGAATGGATTCCAATCATAAGGTGTGCTTTTCTAGTCCCCAAACAATTTTGTGCAAGAGTGGACACAGAGGTTGGGGGGGATGGTGCTACTGATGAATTGATGTTCTCCTACCCTGACTGGGGATGGGGGCCACTTGGGGACACTCTCTGGGCCAGGCTGGTCCTCTGCCCATCTGCATCCCTGCCTCTTGACTCATTTCATTCCAACCAATAGATTCGTAGCATGCAAATTTAATGAATAGGCAAAGAAATGATTGGCTCATTTTCCCCTGATGCAATAATGCCACTATTCAAGTAACTACTATGTACCCTACCCCCACCTCAATTCAGGGCATTTGATCATGTTTCTGGCAAGAATCCCCAACTCCTCTATTTCCCCTTTTCCCACTCTGAGTTAGCAAGTCACTTTAAAATGCCCGACTCATCTCCCAAGGGATGGGATGTGTGGAGGACCAGGAAGCCAGGACCCTTAGGCCCAAACCACCGTGGTCCTCCTGGGAGGCCCCATATGCCTCTGCTGGCTGTGAGTAGCATCGAATCCAGGATAACAGAGCCCATTTACTAAGAGATTTTGTGAGAATCCATGTCCAAAGGCTTCCTGAAACCAAACCCCAGCATATCGGCTGTTCCTTTCAGCCCCTAATTTAGTAATTCTATTGAGAAAAAGAGATTGTGGGGTTTTTTATTTTGTGTGATTTATTCTTTATCATATAAATAATAATAATTTACACAAAGCTCTTCCCCAAACAGAAGAGAATCTGTACATAAAAATAAACAAAAATTAAACTGAGCTGGGCCTGGTGCCCAGAAAACCAGCCAATTCCAAACACAACCAGGGGGAAAAACTCCTCTAGGTCCTGGGAGCTCTGGGGCTTTGGCTGGAATTCTGGATGGAGACTCTGGTCCGGGAAGTCATTGCCCTCCCTTCCCTTGATGCTGGGTAGGACTATGGCACCCCTGGCAGCTAACACTCATGGAGAGCCAACCAGCAGGCTCTTTGGGCTGGGAGGTGGGTGGAATTTGGACCCAAAGGAATAATCAATTTTTAAAACTCCTGGGCAGTGTTGCTTGCTGCTGGCATCCAGGGGCTGTAAGAGCTACTGTGGCTGGGAAGATGGGATATTGGCCAACGCCAAAAGTGGGTGGAAACTGCTGCCTATGCTTCCATCTTTCCCTTGTAGCTCATTAGAGGCACGGGTTGGGCAGAATATTTTCTGATCTTCTGTTCCCTTGGAGCTCTGACACCCCGCTCCCTGGAGGCTTGTTATTTCTATAGATATTGAAAGATGACAAGCAATCTCCTTGGCCATTGATTAATTTCCCTCAACAGAAACTCTGGCTGTTTGCAACTTCTCTCCCCCACCACTCATTTCCAGAAAAGTCTCTAAGAGGGAGACTGCCTTTCCACATTCTGGCTTTGTATCTTTAGTTGAAGGAGTATATATGGCTGGAGGAGACTGTAAGCTCTCTCCCCTTGTCCCGTCTCATCTCAAGGCAGGAGTTAGATTCACATTGGTCTATAAGGACGCAGTCCTTTACAGTTATGGATTTTTACATGGCGAAAGTGATGCTGATGCTGATGCTAATGTGATAACGTTGAAGATGACGTTGGCAAAGACGACAGGGAAGATCGAGAGAAAGGAGAGTGCGATAGCGATGTGGAACCTGCCCTGTGTCTAGGGCGATTATCTGGCTTAGACTGAAATGAGAAATGAGAAAATGAGAACTGGGAAGGTGGCAGTAATGGCAACAGTGATGGTGAAAGTAGGGAACAGGACAAAGGGAAAGTGAGGGCAAATGTATTGATATGAAGCTCCAGGTGAGGAATGGCAGCATAGAGAAGGGGTGAGGAGCCCAGATCCCAGGGCCAGACATTCTGGTTTTAAATTCCAGCTAACACTTATAACACTATAACTAACACTTATAGCTTAGGTTAGTTATTCAACCTCATTGAGTCTCAGCTTCCTCATCTGTCAAATGGGAATCGTTAATAGTACCTGTCTTGGATGGTTGCTGGGACTACATGTAAAGTGTCAGCTCGCCGTAAACACTGTGTAAGGGTGTGCGATGTAAGGGTAGATAGGGGTTACAGCTACACCCACAGTCAGCGGCGCAGAGCACATCAGGCAGCCTGGGAAGGTTCCAGAGACTTTGGTCAGGCTCTACCCCTGTCTAGGCCTTGGTTGCCTTGTGAGTGAAAGGAGAATTGGAGTGAATAATATTCAGACCTCAAAAGTCCCCGGGGGCAGTAAGGCTTTCCGTGTGTGACCCACACATGGGAACATCCAGGCCCAGACAAGACCCTACAGGCTTGCAGGTCCAGGTGTAGACTCAGCAGGCATGCCTATCCCTGAGGTCAAACAGAGGCAGATGCTGGGGCAGGTTGGACCAGCCTCCTTTCAGGGGGGAGTGAAAGGTGAGAGGTCAGCTCCTGCCTTGTGGAGGCGGGGGCTCCAGCTGCCCCTCACTCCAAGGCAGCTTCGAGGCTCCAAAGTGCAGCTCTGATGGGGCCGTGCTGCAGATTTCAGTTATCCTGTGATGGACGTGAGGTTTCCCTAACGGAAGCAGCCTTTCCCAGTTCTGCCCCGTGTTCATATTCTCCACCAGTCTCTTCCTTCCCCTAGGGCTGGAGGACAGAAATGGGAAGCAGAGGTCACTCATGCACAGCGCCTGATGAAATCTTTACAGACTCCTCTTGTTGGGCCCGCCCTCAGAAGGTCAGAGCCCTCTAACGTCTCCAGAACCAACAGGTGGCTCAGAGACTGCAGGGGAGAATCAGCCGCAGGAAGTTCTCCCTCATCCCTGCCCCAGAGGGAGCCCCTACTTCTGGCTCATGGGTCCCTGACAGTCAGGTCTAGGGGAGTGGGCTTGACCTTCCATGTCCAGGAGCCTTCGCCAGTCCCTCCCTCTCCCCACCATCAGCCACTCACCCTCCTGCAGGAGGGACAAGAGCCCTGCCATGTCCTGCGTTCCAGTCCTGGCACAGTCACTCATATCATGGTCTACGGTCCTGGCATGAGTTGCATCCAGGAGCCAGGCCTGCATGGTGGGGACTGCCCTCCAGCCTACCCCTTGGCTCAGTGGCCTTTGGGATGTGTGTATGTCTGCATTTGGTTGGTGCTTAGAAGACAAAGTACAAATACTAATACTAATCCACCTATTGAGCTCCGACTATGTGTCGGGCTTTACACTAGATGTTCCTCATGCATCATCTCGCTGACTCCTCATTTACAGAGGAGAATGCAGACTCAGAGAGGTTAGGTCACTTGCTCAAGGTCACACAGAAAGCATCAGAGTCTAGATTCACAGACCTCCTGATGCCAAAGTGTGCTCCTACCACTAAGCTATGCGCCACCCGCCTGCACGGACGTGAGGTCCCCCTCCTAACACTGAGTAAGCAGGGTACACTGAGGACAGCGTGAAGAGCTGAGGGGTGGCCACTCTTTGGCCTCAGATCCACCTGTCCACCCATGATCATGTGCACCTGAGACTGTCCAGGGAGCCTCCTAGGAAAGCTGGAGCAGAGCCCAGGGCTGCCCAGACAGCTCAAGGAGGCCACCAAGTCTCTGCTGAATCAGCAAACCCTCCTCAATAGACCCTCACCATGAGAACTCCCCCAATACCTCTCCCCAACCCCTGCCCATCAAGGTGGCCCTCTGACCTGTCTTGTCTCTGTTCCTCCTCCTATCTCCAGAATGTTCCCTGCAGCACCCCCAGGCTCCCCTCCTCCTGTAGCCACGGCCCCGTGTCTGGTTAGACCAGTCCAGCCTGCAAATCTGCCAGTTGGGCTTCTCTTCGAGGGTCACAGCTTCTGAGGCATCTCTGCATCTTGCCTGTCCTTCTATAAATCACACGAGGACCCGCGTCCCCTCGTTGCTCCCCCCGCCCCCAGCTCCTCCCTGCAACTTCTCCCCACTCACCAGCTACACAATGCAGGCAGGGGAAGGGGGTGCACTGGCAGAAACCAGCTTGTTTCTGAGGCTGGAAAACAGAACTGTAGGAAATTAACAGGCTGAGAAATGTCTGCTGGGCTCGCGTTTGTTTTGCACCCTCAGTCTTTCTGCAGCTCCCTCCTCCTGCCCCTGCCACCTCGATCTGGCTCCCCCACTTCCACCACTCAGCATGGGTGCCTGGGGTTTGGGGGTTATGCATCTGGGGCCTTGCAGGAAGGTACATCTTGGTGTGGGTGTGTGTGTTCCTGCATGTGTGTTTCTGTGTGTGTGTTTAGGGATGGCAGACCTGCCCCTCCTTCTGAGGCAGCTTAGCCAGAAACGCCCGCGGCAGAGACAATTGTGCGGGTGGGAATGCTGAGCGCAGACCGGCGGAGCCCGCGGGCAGGCAGAGAAGAACCACACAAGAAATTGATTCCATTAAAAAGTAATCTTAAATTTAATAAAAGTTATGATTTGATTATAGCCACAGAACCTACAGGCGAGAGGGAAGGGGGGTTGGATTCTAGTGATGGATAAACAGAAAGAAAAAAAAAAAGGGAGGGGGGATGGGGAGGAGAAAGTGGTGCTTAGGTTTGGATGGATGAGAGGATGGAAGGACCTGGGGGTGGGGAATGAGACGATTTTCTCTCCCTCAGATGGACGAAAAAAAGCCTATGGCTGGTTTCCAAAGAGGAAGCAGAGTGAGGAGTGAATGAAGAGATTCAAGGAGCTCTCAGGAGATGCAGTAGTTGGAGGAGGTTGGGGGCAGGGAGGCCAGGCCTGGGACAGGTGGGTATGCAAGAGGGAGGGCCCTGAGCCCTGGGAAGTAGGCGAGGAGCACAGAGCACCAATTTAGCAGTCAGAAAGGCAGTCCTGGGTTTAGATCCCTTGTCAGCCTCTTCCTTGCAGCGTGACTTAACCTTCAGACCCTCAGTTTCCTCCTCTGCTAAATGGGGCCACAGAGGTAGCACCTACCTCTCAAGGTGGTCATGAGGATGAATAAAAGTTTGCAGGTGCAGTATCCAGCATCTCCTAGGTGCCCAATGAAGGATAATTCCCTTCCCATCCCTCCTGCACTGGGGGTCCTCACCCCAGCTCTGGCCGCTCCCATTTATTTGACAAGCACTGGTCCCTCCCATTTATTTGACAAGCAGTGTGGTCAACCCTAGTCCTCTCTTTCACTCTTCTTGCAGTGGTGGGGACTGAGTGGGCTTCATCTCCCATCTCAATGAGGAGAGTTGGTTTTCCTGGGTGGAGTCTCATACTTTGTCCTTTGCCCATCTCTCTAGAGCACAAATAGGGTATGGGCACCGAGGAAAGCTACTCACTCTAGGATCTACTTCCGCAATGCACTAAGGGATCATCTGGAGGACACATTTCCCTGCCTACCCTCACCCCTGACCCTGCCTTTCCACCTGCCCCAATTCAGCCCAGAATCATGCTTAGAGCCAAAACCCTCCCAACCCCTGAGAAGTGCCCCTTGGGTGAGACTGCTCAGGCGCAGCCCTCAGCGACCATAATCAGTTCCTGTTATGCACAGCATTTGGCTCTCATGCAAGCCTCCTGTTAGTTCTTTCCAACAAGCTTGGGCCCTGTCTCTGGGCCAGGCGGAGGGAGCCAGGGACCTGCAGGGTCAGCACCAGCACCGGTGAGTGGGGCCTGGGCAGAAAGCCAGATCATCACTGGGAGATGCTAAGTGAGGTGAGAGCCAGGGACCTCAGCTACCCAGGAATCCAGGAATTGGGAACCAGGAAATAGAGTCACGGTCACAGGAGTCTCCAGGGGACACAAGAAATCATTCTGGGGATAATGTGACCAGTTCTGCTCAGCCGTCTCCTCCCCTTCCAGGCTTTTTTAGCAAAGTAGCTCCACTTGAATTCGCTCTCACCCTTTGGCATAAAGACACCTGCTGGTCGGAGGCACCAAGGGAGATAGGACTGATGGTATTAGCGTCTCCATTTTACTGATGAAGAAATTGAGGTCAGAAAGGGTAAGCTATTTCCCCCAGACCACACAGCTTGCAATAGATGGATCTGGGATTGGAAACCAAGTGCTCAGACTCCAATTACAGAGCACTTCCTTACCAGGTTCCCACAGCCTCCCGGACCAAGCCATCACTCATTCTGGCTACAGCTATAGAGCCATCATCACCATGGCTGCCACCACACTGCGCGCTCTGCCTCTTTTGGCTCAGTCGCCACCGTGGTCCCCACCGCAGCAGCCTCTGGGCTCACACACTCATCCTCTTCCAGGAAGGGCAGCCCAGTCTTGGATTCTCACGTCCCATGTGGTCTCCAGGAGGAAGAAACCATAGCCCTGAAGGTCGGGGGAGGGTGCACAGCAACCTGTAGCTGAGGGGCCCTGAGCATTGCCAAGGATCCGACTGGGCCTACGGACACAATCTGGCCATTACCCTCAAAGAATGGCCACACCCGCCAGCTTTCCGGACCCCTTCACAGGACCACCCTGCCCCTGAACCGTGGCGGACGGGCCAGCTCCTGGGCCGGGGTCTCCAGCAGGGCAGCCCTGCCGCTTTCCTCACCCACCACACGTCGGCTCTTCAAGACAGAGATCTCACCCTGCTACCCAACCTTAGTCCTGTCTGCTGCGCGTGTTCTTGTTTCATTCTCTGTACCGAGAGCAATCCAGCCACTCCCTATGATAAAATCCAGCCATCCCACTCTTTTTCTTCCATGAGAACTTGGAGGGCAATGGGTGGGGTGAAGGGATCATTCAGCGAAAGGTTCTCCAGGGGATGGCCCCAGGCTGTGTTCTCCAAAGCAAATCCTTACGCTCTACTTGAAATCGTCCCTAGCTCCCAGAATTGCCTGGGTGATCTTTAGAAGGAGCCACTGTGGAGTCCTCACTCTGTCCTGACACTCCTAATAAATCACCTTCCCCAGCCTCTCCCCAGAGGTGGCCTCCCACGATGAATGCAGAAGGGGGTTCAGGCAGGAAAAAGGTACTAACCTCAGCCAAGAGCCTACCTTGTGCCAGCCTCTTGCTAGAGGCTTGGCCTATAGGAAGCCAGTTGATCCTTGCAACAGCCTGTGAGGCAGCGCTTATGGTCCCCCACTTTGCAGTTAAGGAAGCAGAAGCTCAGATAGGTTAAGTGACTTATCCAGGGTCACACAGGAAGAAGATGGGAGAGCCAGGATTTGAACCTGAGCACATCTGACTTGAAAGCTCATGTTCTTTTCACCCCAGGTGCCTTTCATCTCTGGTTCAGCCCCAGGGATGGCTCCTTCACAGGAAAAAGGTCTCCGCTCCAACTTGGCAGTATCTTTCAGAACGAAAAATTCACACACACTTTGAGCCAGCAATCTCTCTTCTAGGAATGAATCCTCAAGAAACACTCATACGTGTGCACAAAGTTTATTAGGTGTTCACTGCACAAAATGTATTAGATGTTCTTGTTTGCAACAGTAAAAAATAAAAATCAGATACAACCTCAATGTCCATCAATAAGGGGGTGGATAAATAAACAGAATTACCATGCTGCTGTAAGAAATGATGGGGCGGACCTTAACTGCAAAGCATGGAAAGTTCTCTAAAACACAGAGTTAACAGGGGGAATGACAACTTCTTGAACATTGTATGTATTTTTATATATTGAATTTTATAGGTACACATCTACATATATGTATTTTGTTTATGTCGTTTTTTTTTTTAAAGCATTGATTGTTTCCCAGTGAGGGGAAGTGGGAGGGGTGGGGAAGAGTAAAGAGAGAAATAACTCCCAGGCACCAGGCACCAGACCCTCCACCCTCTCTGTCTTTCTTTAGGGCCCTGTCCTCCCTCTCACCCCTGAGAGGCAGACATCGGTGTGTCTGGGACAAGGGAAGGGAGTTTCTTATCAGCGCAGGGCATGACTTCCTCCCACCATGCCCATCCCCACCTGGCACCTCCTGCAAGCAGCACAGAGGAGGCCCGAGGTTGGTGGTCCCCAGGAGGTCATCTCATTAGGTTGTAATCAATGGGGTTCCAGCACATCGTGCCGCTACAGCAAGGAAAGTTGTGGTCACCTTCCCTGGGTTGCTGCATGTGTGACGTGTCGGAGCTGAGCAACCTGGACTGTGGATGAGTCAAGCTTGTGACTTAGTTCCTCCTTCAGTCTCTCTTGTTTATCACTAAGTTTAGTATCCTGTAAATCAGATAAAATCTGGGGATGTCTGATAAGGAATGGATTGGGGAGGGGGGCAATGCTGAGCTCACGTGATAAGCGGGGATTGGTTGAATGTTTTCATTTGTCTTTAAAGATCTGTCTTGGAATGAGGCTTGCGTCATAAGAGCTATTAGTAGGGACGTCCGTTGCAACTGACTGTTGACTGTCAAGATAAACTCCAACTGACCGTGCCTTCCTCCCCACCCTCTGTCGACCCACACCCTGTGCAGGCTGGGGGCTCAGGTGGACTTTGGTCAGTACACAGATAGATAGCTTATGTAGCAGGAAAAAAACTTTCACCCCACCTCAGATTAATCCACCTGCAAAATCATCTTTGGCTGTGTGTTCCCTTCAATAAATTCTGGTATTCCTGCTTCACTGTTGAATGTCAGTTCAGTGATCCTAATGGACCAGTCCTCCCACTCCCCCACTTTCCTGTCAGACCTGGTCCTCATCCCTGCAATTGTCTCTGTCTCTGGGTGGTCTTTCTCTCCTTCTGTTTCTCTAAGCTGCTTTAGAGTCTCTTGGATGCAAATCCAACGCAAACTGGCTTAAGTTTTTTTTGCTCACATAACTTAAAAGTCTAAGGTTAGTCTTCAGGTATAGCTAGATCCAGGCACTCAGACGATGTCATCTGGCATCTGTCTCTCCTTTCCTTTGTGTTGGCTTTACTCTCTGGTAGCCACTCCATAAGTGTTTTAAGCAGCGCCAGGCTTAAACCTACGAACGTGACAAACCCAATGGAAAAAAAGCACTCCTTTTCCAGTTGTTCCACAAAACATCCAGTGCTGACCTTATGGGATCAACTGTTATCGAGACTTGTGATCCAGGGTGGGGAGGCGCAGATGGGCCAGCTCCAGTCATACGGCACCCTGAGATCTTGGGTATGGTCAGGTTTATTCAGCACTTTCTAAACCACATGGACAGAGGTAGGGAAGGGGTGGTTCCCTAGGGAAAATATGGGAGTGCTAGCAGCAGAAGGGAGATGGAAAGTGGGATGCAAATCAGCGTGACACTGACTTGGGGGAGGTCTTCACTTCTCTGGGTGTTAGTTTCCTTTTGTAAAAAACTGGGTATGATGTTGGATCTGATTCTCTGCTCTTGGACTCCTTCATAGCCTGGGTTGTTTTCAGAGCCTTGGGAGGTGATCTGCATGAAAGCAGCTCCCAGCTCTTTCAGTGTCACCACTATTCTCACCACTCCCTTCCCCATTTCTGCTCCTGGTGGAGACTCTGTTGTACAGAGCAGTACAGGGAAGAAAAAAAGAGAAAGGAAAAGATAGGCCGGGAAACGAAGAGAAGGGAAAAAAGCAACAGAGACAGGGAGGGAGGCAGAAGTTCAATAGCAAACCTCTGAGGCTGTGCTGATGCTAGGCACCTCAGCCCATCTCCCTGCCCCTCCACGGCCCACATCCCCCAGCCTGGAAGTGGTACGTCATGGCCTAGCTGTGCCAGCACCTTGGCCGGGCTAGGCTCCAAGCCCCCACTGCTTTGTCAGGGTATCATTATCCCCATTCTGCAGCTCTTGTCACCTGGAGGTTCTTTCTTCTCCTCTGGCTCACATACCAAACCTGCACAGGTCCCTGTGTGCTTGCCTCCTAATTGCCATCTTCTCCAAGGCCCTCTCCATTGTGGCATAGTCAGTGCCTTTGCTCCTATGGGAACCATCCCTGCCTCAAGACCATTTCCCCCTCCTTTTTCCTCACTCTGACTGTGTTCTCTACTCTTTGTCTAGAGAGAGCCAAGGCCTCTGCTCCAGGGAGCCTCCTTGTCCTCCCTAGGTGGGAGGCCAGAGGTCAGAGGAGGTACAACCAGGGTACTGGACATATCCGGTCAACTCATCACCTAGTGAGAACTGAGCACTCACCCAGTGTCTGGTCTACGATGCATCCACAGTCTTCTTCACAGCTTCAAGTTGGCTGCTCCTTTACTGGTTATTGCATACTGAGGACCCTCTTTCCCTGGGTCCCTTGTCTTTGTCTAGGATGTGTGTGCACCCTTCACTTGGGTTTTAGGAGACAGCAAGGGCCCTGAGATTTGCTCCAATGTATAATCCTTGGACAAATCTCTTCCCCTCTGGGCTTCTCAGCTGCTCCAGAATGAAGAGGTCGAAACTAGATCAGGGATGTAAATTCTGGCACGAATGCTACCATTTCTAATCCAGTGCCCATGGCAGACATTGCTAATCAATAATGACAATTTCTTCTCAGGACACACTCCAGGCAGCTGATATTCATCATTCAGCATTAGCTCATGACTTGAAACTCCTTTGCCACTCCTGGACTTGTTGATCTCTAAGGGCCTTTCCAACACTGACAGTCAAGGATTCTTTTGGCCTGGTTGAATCAATATCACTTCCCTCATTTCCCATTTCTCCCTCCAGCTCATTCTTTTGATCATCCCATCCCTCTCTCTCCCATCTTGCCTTATGCCTAAGTTCCTGCTGCTGAGTACATGTACACCCTAGATGATGTCTGGGTCTCCAAGGTTCTGTTTACCGTCATTCAACTTCAGGCTCTTTGAAAGTTACATTTTCCAGGCAGTCACAGTTACACATGTTGGGTGGTTCAGTGCCATTGGCTCGGGGGAGGGAGGCAATGATAGGGACACCATAGACAATCAGAGGAGGAGCAGGAGTGATGTGACCAGAGAAATATTAAGAAAGAGATAACAGGGTGGGCAAACAGAGGGGCTAGAGTTAAATGCATGTCTCAAGGCCATACCGGTAGGAGTGGCGAGGGGGAGTTTGCATGGAATGTATCCTGGACCCCCAAGGTCACAGTAGGAGGGAGGATCAGGTAGAACCTAAAAGCGAAGGACAAACAGAACATATAAATTAGTAGCTCAGCTGACAAACAGGAGAAGGGAAAGGGCATTCTTTGGTGGGGAGGAGCTATCAAGAATTACAATAATGACGTGGTATTTTAGTGGGTGCTTTATGAGCATAAAAGCATCCCTTAGTTATTGATCAGAAGAGTTTGACACAGGAAGGTGAGTGCTGGCCAGCAGCCAACTAGAGGGTTAAAGCAAAGCCTGACCCAAGTTGCAGGACATTCCCATTAGAACTGCTTGGAGGGACTTCCCTGGCAGTCCAGTGGTTAAGACTTCACCTTCCAATGCAAAGGGTGCAGGTTCGATCCCTGGTCAGGGATCTAAGATCCCACATACCTTGTGGCCAAAAAAATAAAAAATCCAAAACATAAAACAGAAGCAATGTTGTAACAAATTCAATAAAGACTTTAAAACTGGTCCACATCAAAAAACTCTTTTAAAAAAAAAAGAACTGCTTGGAGCATTTTTGGAATTTCAGGAAATGCTGCCAACTTTACCCAAGGGGCCTGTGTACTTGTGGGACATGCACAAGGGCCAATCAGCCAGGAGCAGAGTGACTACAAGAAAGCCACTTATCTGTAGGCCTGGGTTCAAATCCCACCTTAAGCACTTACTAACTATGAGACTTTCGCCTCAGTTTTCTCATCTGTAAGATGAGAAGGAGTAGCATGTAACTTATAGGTCGTTGCAAATATTAAATGTCTGTGAAGTGCTCAGCACAGGGTCAGGCTTGTGACTGATAATAACTGGTAGCTGGTAATGCGAGCATTATTATTACCATGGGTGATGCATCTCAGGGGTCCCATGAGTGACCCCCTAATCTACTCACTGTACATATGCTGGGTGCTGGCCTAAGTGTTTACCTGTGTTACCAACTTTAATGGTGGGATTTTCCCAGGCACAGGCACACCATCGAATTTCCATGTGACAGATACATTTTGTCTAAACCCAAAAGGCTGCAATTCAAAATGCCTGCTCTCGGATGGGGATCGTGTGCTGTATAGGAAGAGCTGGACAGCTCCCTTTAGGCCTGAGAGGAGGGGCTAATTCTTTTTAGGATGCAAAAGCCAGATGTGGGGAAGAGCACCAAGGCCAGGCAACAGGCTGGGAAAGGGCCCCAAGATGCCGACCAGAGAGAGGGGCAGCTTCTCTAGTCAGTCTTTGTCTCTTTCACTGTTATGCTGTGGGCGGGCCCTGCTGAGGCTGCCAGCCCCGCCCAGCCTCCCGCTGAAGGAGATGTAAGGCCAGCGGGGCTTGTGAGGCTGCTGCAGGAGCCTGCCAGGCTGGGGTTAGCAAGGGTCAGTCGGCTGTCGGGATGCCATTTACTAGTGTGACCTGGGGCTAGAGTCAGCTCTGTGAGCAGTCCGTGCCTCAGTTTCCTCGCCAATAAGTTAAGGGTGGGGACTTCCCTTGTGGTCCAGTGGTTAAGAATCCGCACTTCCACTGCAGGGGACATGGGTTCGATCCTTGGTCTAAGATCCCACGTGCCACGTGGTGAGGCCGAAAATTTTTTTAAATTGTAAAAAATTAAAGTTATAAAAAAATAAAAAATAAGTAAATTAGGGATGATAAAAATGGGCTCCTGAGGGGACTGAGAATGAAGCACATGTAGTATTTAGCCCAGGTCCGATACACAGTAAGTGCTTAAAAAAATGTTAGCTATTACTCTTCCAATTGTTACTATCGTTCGTGAGGTCCCCAAATGTACCAGGATTGGGCAGTTACACAAATTCCAGCCAGAAAGTCCATCAGGCCCAGTGCGGGAGTGAATCTTATCAAAGTCCAGCACGATTTGGTCCCAGTCCTTCTGCCACCCTGTGGAAGCAGCCTGGGTCAGCCACAGAGGGTCTGGAGTGTCCCTTCCGGCCAGTGAGGAGCCCCCTTTCCCATGGCCATCTGATCACACAGCTGGGAAAGACAAGGGGATCTTAGATGGTGCCACTCCTGAACCTCTTTGGCCTCTGTCATGGCCAGGGTCCAGGAGGAGGCAGAGGGATGGGGAACAGATGTCTCTGAACAGCGCTGCCCAAAGTGGCCATCCTGCCCATTCCTGGGAAGCAGAGCAGGGGATAGGGCCCGAACCTGCTGGGATTTCCCTGGATTTCAGTTCTGACTCTGGATGTACGGGGCTGGCCATGGGGGAAAGGAGCCCCCCACCTCGCCCAGCAATTGCTGAGGAAGTAGGAAAGGAGCAGTTGTTCATGATGACAGACAGGGGAGGCCACAGGGAGACCCAGACCCTCTCTGTTAGGGACCTTAGCTCAAGAGCCCCGCCCAGGAGAGTGTTCTCCCTCTTCCTGTGCCCATCCTCCACTCCTGCCTTCTTTCTCATCAGGAACAGGCTGCGTTCCTGTGTTTACCTGGGAGGGTGGAAGCTGCTGTGTCTAGGTATTTCTCTGGACACGATCCTTTCTTGTCCCCACCCGGCGGATGCCTGGGCTGGATTGTGTATTTCCGGAGTTGCCTACTTGAAACGCAGGCTTTTATTTTTAGAAGATTACAAATGCAGGGGGCTGGGAAGAAAGGCCTGGGGGCCCAGAGCCGGGGTTGGGGAGAAACTCAGGGGTCTGAATATGGTGACTCTGGAACGGGAGTGGAGGGAGGCATGAAGGGGAATAAGTGAGATGGTGGGAAAAGCGAGGTGAGGAAGTAGGGGGGATCCCACTCTCCCAGCACCCTGAGCAGGGATCAGAGTCTTTACCCAGTTAGGCTGGGGAGGGCGGGAGGGGGGAGGGGGAAGGGTCAAGGGTCACCTCTCCGGCATGTAGCTGGATCCCCAGGGAGGCTGAGGAGCCTGGGAAAGAGGCTGAGCAAGCTGCTCCCCTCCCCACTCCCCGAGGCCTTGGGGACTGGGAGAGCAGCTTCCTGCACAGGCAGCTCCTCAGTCCCCTGGGGCTGGGGACGTCTTAACCCTTCTGGTGCCGGTATCGGGGAAGGCAGAGAGTAACACAGACTGCACCCATGTTCTCCTGGGCGTGACTCAAATGCTGCACCCCGCACTGGTGTGTGCCTTCCTCATGCTGTCCTTCTTAATACACATCCCCGGGTCCCAACCCCAAAGCCCCAGATGGCCTGAAGCGGCAAGAATTCAGCTGATTCCCTCCCCCCAGAGCACAGAGAGAGGGAAATGGGGGCACTTCCCCCCCAAGGATGGTTGGCACAGCATCTGTTCCTTCCCTGGTGGGTATGAGGGGATGTCAGACAGGACTTAGAGCTCAGAAGATTAGGAAGTCCCCATCCTGCTATGAATGGGAGGCCCCGGGCTAAGGGGAAACTCACCTTAGAGTCCGGAGCCCTGGTTTGCATGCCCATATCTGCGTGACCTTGGGGAGTTACTTAACTCCCTGGGCTTCAGATGCAGCCTCTGAAAAACAGAGGATATCAGACCAGAGATGATCTGGTGCCGTAAGGGGCAGACCCTTCTCTTGGCCCTTCACTCCTTGGAGTCCCCTGGCCAACGCAGCCCCATGTCCCCGGACACTGAACTTCGGGGCTTTCCTCTCCACCTGCTCCATGGAGGCAGGAAAACATTCGCTTTCTCCCCCCACCCCCCAATAAGCGTGCCCAGCACGGTACGTTTCGCAATCCTTCCAGCAAGCTTGTGACCGATAAGTAAATAGATGAACCACCCACCCTTCACTTAAGGATGGGATGTCTTTTTCTCTTTCCATTGTCTCCTCAAGAGCACAAGACTAGGGGCAGAAGGTCCTGGCCTGGGTTCAAGTTCTGACTGTTACTCACCAGCTGAGGCTTCAGGCAAGTCACATTGCCCCTCCAAACCTCAATTTCTTTTCTCTGCAAAGTAGGGATTAGAAATAAAACATCTACCTTATGGACTTGTCAGGATAAATCCAAAGAGCCTTTGTAAATTCTAAAGCAAAAGTATTATATACAGAAAAGCCAGGAAGTATGACTATCAGTTACATTATTATTAATCCTAGACCGGGTTCAGGGGTAGTATTGTGTGGTGGTTTTAGCCTGAGGAGTCTTGATAGTCGCGTGACTTTGGGCAAGTTTCTTAACCTCTCTGAGCCTTAGTTTTCTCATCTGCAAAATGGGGATTCTAATAGTAACTACAGCAAAGGGTTGCTGTGGGCGTAAAAGAGAGAGTACACATAAATGGTCTGCACAGTGCCTGGCGCATAGCAAACTCCACAAATAGCGGCGGTTATTATTTTAACACCCCTCCCCAATAATTCCTCCAGCTGCTTCACCCCCGCCCTCCCACCTGGAGGAGGTGGTGGTCTCACCTCACCCGTACCTTCCTTCCCTGAGGCAGACATCCCAGCCTCATCTGGATGAAAATGTATCCCGAGGAAGCTGCCTTCCCCGCAGCCCTCAGAGGAGGCAGGGCGGGAGTGTGCCGCTGAGGGGAGGCCGGAGGAGGAGGGCACTGTGAAGGGCTGTGTGGCAGCCGGGGGATGGGGATCAGAGGCTGTCCCCGCACGCCAACCAGCTGCCCGGGATTGAGGCCACTCCGCCTGCCAGGCTGGGCCTCATCGATGCTGGGAGCTGCTTATCAGGTTAGCGTGGAGCCGCTGTCTCTGCACATTACTCGACCCATCCGTCCCCGCTCTCCTGCGTGCTCTGCCTGCCCCCAGCTCTGCCTGTGCTAACTAGCTAATTGGATCTTGGCTAACCTGGTTATGGGCCAAGTCAGCCTAGCTCCTCTGCCTCCAGAAGCACGGGTGGGGGCAGGGCAGAGCGGCTGTGCATGCGCGTGAGCATGTGTGTACGTGTGGAGGAACCTGTCTCGAGCCCTTGTTCCAGTCCTCCCGGGATCCCCTGGGCCCGCGGAGACTGTATCTTGGCGCCCGAGGTGAGTCCAGAGCACCCCAGTCCGCCGTGAGTGGTTGAGGGCATGAGGGCACACCCCCATTCCAAAACTCAGCTCTGCCACTAACATCATCTAGTTGGCTTCGGGGCGGCTGAGCCTCCGCTTCCTCCTTTGTAAATTGTATTATGGAATAATAAGATTGCCACCTCGGGTGGCTGTGTAGACGGAAGACGCTCTCCAGTGCCGGGCACTTAGTAGGCACTCTGGGAGTGATAACTGTGATCTGTGATCACTTCATCGTCGTCGTCATCATCATTAGGCATGCTGGGTTCCTGCCACTTCCCCCCATCCTGTGGTTGGGGGTGGGAGGGATCTCAGAGTGGGGAGCGGGAGAGGCTTTCATTCACAGTTCCTTGCAGGTGTTTCCTCTGGGGCAAGACTCCAATCTCTTCAATTGTTCCTTATGCAAATGTTATGCTAATGATCACGTCAGCACACTCCAGAGCTCCGGGAAGGTGAAGGGTGGGCTGATTCCCCAGGTTTCACATCGGCCCGGTCCATCCCCTTCCTCCCACAAAGAGAAGCAAGTGCTGGTCCCCTGACAGCACCAGTCCTCAGGGCAGAGAGAGCGAGAGAGACCCCGGTTGAGAGAGAAACAAAGAAAGGCCCCAGTCTTGGTAGGAGATGGACAGCCTCGTCATTGCCATAATCACCGACATCAAAAAGGCCTTTGGAAACGTCAGATTCTTCCCCGCCCTGTGCAGGCTACTCTACAATTACAGAGGCGCAGCCCCTGGCCCTGGGGAGCTGGCGTGGGGGTGGGGAGGAGCCAGGGGAAGGGAGGGGAAGGAGGGGAGAGGGCTAGGGTTTGCTAGCAGGCAAGGGGCCGCTCTCTCATTGTCCTTGAGGGCAGGGGCCTTGCTCAGGCCCCTCCCAGCATCCCAGCTCCTGGCCGAGGCCGGGCTCACAATCAAGTGGGGAGACCGAGATTAGGAAAGTGATCCTGAGTCGGCCACAGTGGGGCTTGTCCTGCTCTGCTTTCACTTTCTGACCACCTGTGTGACCAGTCACCTCTGTCATGTTTTGTCAGCTGTTAAATGGGCATGAGAATCCCTGCTTCTTTATGTTCCTGTGAGAATTCAGTGAGATGCTGTAGGCCTCACCCAAAGATGATCATAACTGGCAAGCAGAGTGAGAGCAAAAGAAAAACAAATGCCCATTCCTGCTCCGTGGCCCACAGTAGGGCGGTCAGACAAAACTGGTGCCATTTTGCACCTGGCAACATGACACAGGGTCTCCACTGAACATCTAACCTGCCCTCTGGGTTAATGTTGGACAAGATTTGCAGTTGAACCTTAGCCTTCTGGCACTGTCCTCTGTTAGAACAGAGGTGGGAGGGGAAGTGTACTTGTGTAGGCACAAGTATAGCCGGGGCGAGGAGTGCTGACAAGGCCAATGTGGAACCAGCCTGTTCCCTGGGGGAACCCCCTGAACATACCGCCTTTGTTTTGCTGAGATGTCAGGCCTCTAGGCAGCTCAACTGACTGTGACCCCTCCACACCCTGTGAGAGGAGCCCCAGCCCTTGCAGCCTACTCCAGGGAGGTAGTAGGTGCTCAATAAATACAAATTGGATGGAATGGGGAGACAGCCACGAGGACACTGCCAAATAGATAACCAATTGTGCAAGCAGCAGGCCGCTGTAATTAGACCAAGGAGAACAGTCAGTTATGAATATCAGATGCCTGGTGGGGTTAGCAGCCATTGAGGGTGGCTGTAATGATGAGAGAGGCAACTCCTGTGCCCTCAGGGCCTCCCCTCCCTGATGGCCTTCTGAAGAGGGCTGAACAGCACCAAGTGCCCTCGCTGCCTCAGGATCCCTCTGCCTTCGTTGTGGTGCCCAAGATGGTCTCCGTCCGGGTGCCCCACCATTAGGGGCCCTGCTTCTCCCATTCCTCCTCCCTCCTAGAACCCACCCCACCCCCAGCCTTCTATCTGCACCTCCATTATGATGCCTATTAGGATGGAGCCCAATTACAGTTCTTTATGCCCAAGCCTTATCGCCTCCGTGGGATTCTAAACTCCCCAGGGCAGGATTTATCCGGTGGTGTCCATTGCTGCATCCCCAGTGGTGGAAGCCAGCCCCTGGCCTGTAAAGGATGCTTAATAAATTCATGTTGAAATGGAAAATTAGGATGAGGAGGAGAAGGGGAGTTGGAGAGAAGGGAGAGAAAGACCTCAGAGAAGGAGAAGAAGGGAGAGCAAGAGGAGAGGAGAGAAGGAAGGAAGACAGGGAAGAAGGAAGAGGGGACAGTGAGGCAGCCATGTTGTTCTCTGATGGGGAACACAGCCTAGCCCTCCTTTGGTGCTTATAGTCTACTTGGAAACATAAGGTGGCCACACAAAGAGCCCTGCCCCTGTCCTTTTGCCCTGTTGCCGGCTCCTGCCTCCATGACCCGGACCTGCTCTCTCTGCCCTGGCAGTCCAGGCTCCCCTCACTCCCCGGCTCCCCTTGACAACCCGGCTCTGAGGAAGTGCTCCTGGGTGCCATCCAGGCAGTGGGGGCCAGGCAGGAACCATGCCAAGCCAGGGAGCACGGCCAGGAAGGAGTCAGCAAGGCAGATGCCGCCCCTCTCTTGCTGCCTTGATTAGAGAAATTGAGATGTTAATAATATTCCGAGATGCAAGGTGCTAATTAAAGTTAATTACTGTTTCCTTGTGAAGTAACCTCTCGTCATGTTTACCAGGAGCAAGGCTGCCAGCCGCTCCCCTGGCTCGTGCCAATCACGATGCCCGCTGCTGTGTCCCTACACCCTCACAGGTGCCCTCAGCTGCCCCAGTTCAGCCCAGGCAGGCACTGAGACTTCCCGGGCCCTGCCTCTTGGTGCAGTACCAGACCAGCCCTGTTGAGGTGCATGGGGCACACGGGCGGGAGGGAGTATCCTGTGAGCCTGGGGACAGGACAAGTGGCCTTAGACGTTGGCACCCCTGTCCTCTGCCTCCTCCTGCAGAGTCTTGCCCTGTCTCTTTCCAGTTCCTGGACCTGGAGCAAGTTACTTTACCTCTTAGCATCTCAGTTTTCATATCTGTAAATGGGGCTAATAATTCCTACCTTGTATAGTTGTTGTGAGGATCAAATGAGATACTGCCTGTAAAATGCTTGCCACAATCACATAGCTGGGATTT
This sequence comes from Eubalaena glacialis, assembly GCF_028564815.1. Lineage (NCBI taxonomy): Eukaryota > Metazoa > Chordata > Mammalia > Artiodactyla > Balaenidae > Eubalaena > Eubalaena glacialis. The sequence continues at coordinate 119,340,328 of NC_083719.1, forward strand.
AATAAGCTCTCAATTAAGGTTAACTGTGATTGTTGTTGTCTTTGTTAATAATCATCTCCCTCCCAAATCCCTCTCCTGTGTGGTCTGGCTGCAGCACTGGCAGTGGGTGAGCTGAGTAGGCACTTGTTCTCTATGCATACTGGGGACACCACCCAGGCACACTGCACAGCCCCCCACACTAACACCCTGCCTTGTGGAGGGCTTCCCCATCCTTAGCCCCCCGATACAGCCTCTTCTCATGGCCCTGTCCCTGGTCTCAGCCTCACCGGGGGAAGTAGAGAGCAGAAGAGGGAGGAAGCTGATAGGGCTCTCTCAGGGGTAGAGTTCTGCGAAGCTGCATGTGTGTGTGTGTGTGTGTGTGTGTGTGTGTGTGTGTGTGTGTGTGTGTCCACGCTTGTGTTCCAGGCTTCATAGGGCTTTGAGGGAGAGGCCACCCTCTTGGGATGCAAGTCAGGTTGCCATGACAACCACTGCAGGTGCACAGCACCTCCAATCTTTTCTGCTTCCCCCTCCACAGCCACTCTGGCCAATTCTGGGGGAGACACCATCTCTCTGATGGGAGTCTCCCCAACCGCACCCCAGGCTACCACCCCTGTCCCTTGCCTGCCTTCTCAGGAAGCCCCAGGGCTCAGGAGGGGGCCAGGGACAAGGAAGAGCCCTGGGAAAGGATTCCTCTTTCAAGCCCAGGTTCCTCTAGGGGCTTAGTGCTAATGAGTTGATATTGCCGTCACCTTTGATTTGGGCAGATGGAGGCTTCTGAAGCTTGGGTAATCAAAGAGTCAGGACCCCCTACTGGCTTTGTGTACCTCCCTCCCGCCCTGGGAAGATCCCTGGCTCTTTCTCTGAGGGCGGCACTGGTTAGCGCAGCCTGGGGCATTTCCTGTTTATGGGTTTAGAAGGGCAAGTGGAGGGGACCTCAGTCTGGGCATCTGGCCCAGATTTGGGGGTGAGGGTGAGTTGCAGGGACACTGATGGTACCAGCAGGCCCTGGGAAACTCCCATGGCTCAGCTATTCCTGGTGGGTTTCTGCATTCCACCCACTCTGGCCCCAAACCCAAATTCCAAGCGTAGACTCGCTGAGGGTAGAGCCTGTCCTTGGCTTTCTATTCCAGGCTTGATCTCCTTCTGCTCAAAGGCACCTGCCTCTAGCCCCTCTGGGGGCCTGGATCCTTTCACCCAAAGCCCATGCCTCATGGCTCCAGCTTCATCCACCTCCATCTCAGCTCCCTCCTCACATCCCCCTCTTCCCCAGTCTCTCGCTCATCCCCATCCCACCCACGCCCCTCACTTTCCACACCTCCTCCCCCCTCTCCACCACAACCCTTCCCACCCGTATCCCTATTCACCTGTGGCTGCCCTCCCTCTGCCTCCCTTTTCTTGCTCTGGCTGCAGACTCCCCAAGCAGATTTCCTCCCATTCATTCATTCATTCATTCATTCAGGGCTGGTAAATAAGTTAAACAAGATTCTTGCCTCCTGCAAGCTTCTATTCTAGTGGGAAGAGACAGAAATTGAACAAGTAAACAAATAAGTGAAATAATGATAGATTGACCAAGGTCAAGGAAAAGGATAAAGGGGAATCTGTGATCACAAGGGCACTTTCTAATCCCCCACTTAGATGTGGAGTCAGGAAAAGGACCATGGAGAGCAGCCGACAGGGGCCACCTGGAGGCAGAGATTTGGCAGAGGCCGTCCCCCAGGTCATCTGTAAGCAGTGGACACGGAAGCTACTGGACCCTGCTGCTCTCCGCCCATTCACCCCCTGCTCAGATAGATGCCTTGCTCTTCAGTCAACCATGACGGACAGAGACAGAAAATCGGAGAGACCTCCTTCCTGCCAGCCCCGCCTCTGCCCCCACCCCATCACCTCTTGCCAACTACGTGGCTCTCCTGATAACACTGAGATGAAGGGCAAGAGTACCAGTCCCGGGGCATCTAAAGCGGGAAACTGAGTACACGGGCAAGAAAAACATGACCATGTCAAAATACAGCCTCAAACCTGAACAAACTACCACAGCTGTAAGAAATTAAATATGCAAGTGCTGAGAGAACTTGGGAAGGCTCCTGGCCAGGAAAGGGGTCACTGGGGGCAGTTTTCCGGGGGTGCAGGGGGAATGAACATGTGGAACGGCTCCAAGCCACGTGGAGTCCAGAGCACGTTCACAAACACAGCTCAGGGACTTTGCCCTTCCCGGTGCTGCAGCCCCATGAAATATTTAGGCTTCTGGACTCTGCTCATCCCGTCTTGTCCCCCTCAGCAAGTGCACTTCCCCTACATCATTTATGGCTGTCCCCTTTCGTCTTCTTCCAGGCCTGCAGAGGAGGGAAAACCCAGTCCCCAGACTGGAGAAAGGTATGTCCCGAACCCCTACCCCCGTGGGCAGGGGCAGGATCCAAGCCTAACCTGCTATTCCATACTCATTCCCCGCAACGGGGACACCCACCCATAGAGGGGAGCCTTGAGAGAAAGGCCATGGGGTTGAGTCTAGGAACTGAGAGGTAATTTAGGGGCCGCAATAATGGGGAAGCAGAAGAAGGAGAAGGGAAAGATGCACACCTCCTGGTTCCCGAAGGGCCTGGGAAAGGAAAGGAGCTGGGGACTGAGGATAAAAGCTGAGTTCATTGAGCACTTATAACTTATGGTGCTAAGCAGTTCACATGCATCATCCTTTTAAACCCACACTACAAAGTTAGGATCTATTATCCCCATCTCATAGCTAGAGAAACTGCTGCTCAGGGAGGTTAAGTTACTTGTCCAAGGCAATCCAGACAGTCCAGTTCCAGAGGCCAAGCTCCACATACTCCAGAGAGGTGATGACACTTGGTTAGGGGAGGGAGGTGGGAACAGAGGTGTGTGTGTGTCTGTTGGGGGGAAGTCATGCCTGGGCAGTGTCTGCCTCCTTCCCTCTTACTCCCAAAAGCTGAGGCTGCTCTCAATATAATCCCGCCCCCCTGCCTCTCCTCCACTCCAAAGTGGATCAGCCCCAGCCAGCACTCCAAAATCTTCACCTGTTTATGAGGCAAACATTGTTGGCCAGAGATTGGGAGACCCTGAAGAAGGGGGAAAAGAAAGATGAGGAGACAGAGAAGCAGAGCAGGAGAGAGAGTAAGAGAGAGCTAGAGGAAGAGACAGACACAGAGCAGAAAGCAGGTGTGTGTGAGGGAACACGAGTGACAGCTGGGCGGGGGTATTAGAGTGACCCACAGCCTGGACAGTTATAGCCCAGCCCATCCACTGGATGGTGACAGAAAGGATGGAAGGTGATAGAAGGAACTCCCACTCCCCACCCCCACTCAGCTCCCTTTCCTCCCACCCTTCCCCCTTCACACCCCAGCTTCTCCTTCCCCTCCCCCACTGTCTTCTCCAGAACAATTCTAATTAGACTAAGTGACTAAGAGGTGGTTTCGGCCTGAACAGCCAATTAGGCCAGGAAGAAGGGAAAGTAGCTCCCCTAAGTCTCGCATCCCTACCCACACACCTCCTCTGCCTTTTACCCAGACCAAGTATTCTTAGTCCAAAACTCCAGACTCACTCAAGTTCCCCTGGTCCTGCTCCTCCCTCACTGCTCACTGGGCCCCTATTACCTGTGTCCAGACAGCCCTCAGCCCACTGCTTAGTGCCCACCTTGAGGTCCTCCATTCTTGAGGCCCTGAGTCCATTCTAGTCTTCCTGGCAGAGGGTGCAAGGAAAGAGAGGGGGCCTCCTTGGGAGGCTATCTTTCTGAGTCTCTTTATTTCTGATGCTGCTCTTCTCTCTCTCTTTCCTCTTCCTCTGGCACTGATTTCTAACATCCATGGACCAGGCCTTCTGGTTGCCATGGAGACATAATGTGCAGCTGGATGTGAGCGGGTGAGAGGAGCTGTGTGCGCTGTGCAGCACGGGTGGCTGTGTGTGAAACGTATCCACGCGTAAGGAAGCTTTCCTCAAGGTCTCCCTGAAGTGAGATTCCAGCTGAGGGGGAGACTCCAGAGGGCCCCAGTAACACTCAACCCCTGCAGTTCAGATACTAAATCATGTTCAATCCAGGCTCTTGATCAGCAGATTCTGGGCGGGGGCCCAAGCTGCCCCTCCTGTCCAAGGAGAGCATTGGGAACCCCAGGAAAGGAACAGGAGTGGGCAGAGACCTTTCCTGTATAGAACAGCTGGAGGGAAGATTAAGCTGTGCAGATGGGCAGGCTGAGAAGAGGCCAAAAGCACCCCCCTCACAACACACTCCAGGGGATGGGGGTGGGGAGGTGACCCAGCAAGCTGGAAATTCCCCTCCATTTCTATTTACTTCCCCCAGTATTTATCCAGGAGGTGGCGAGAAGTGAGAGACCTAGGTTCCTTCCCTCAGAAAGCCTAGCATCTTAGAGGAATCAGGCTAAATTCCTTATTGTCTCCCATCTTGGGGCATTGGCAGCTGCAATTTTCTGTACCTGGAATACTCTGTTCTGAGCTCTAAATCTTCAGGTTCCCTTAGAGAAGCTGCCTGGGCCACACTGAGTAGGGCAGCCCCCTTCTCTCTCCCACCTCCAGTTATCCTCCTTTGTGTCTCACTGTTTGTTTCCTTCACAGCGCTTTAACACAATCTATAATTACCTCATTTGTTTGTTTATTGTCTGTCTTCTCCACTGGAATGGAAGTTCTAAGAGACAGTAGGGACCATGCCTGTCTAATTCAGTGCTGTAACGCCAGCAGCTGGCACAGAGCCTGCCCCATAGTAGGTGTTAAATATGAGTTAAATAAAAGAGTGGACACGTGATTTCACTGAAGCCCCACAATGATCCTCTGTGATGGTAAGCATTATTAGCTCCATTTAACAGATGAGGAAACCAAGGCACAGTCACCTGCCCAAGCTCATACCACTAGGAAGTGCTACAGATTTCTAATGTAGGTCTCTCTAACTCCAGGTGTGATGGAAGGATGTGGGGACCGAATTTCCTAATATACACTGTACCCTGGTTCCTCTTCCTTGCTGTCTGTGGGTATATGCCTCCACCTCCAACCCAGGCTCTCCAGAGAAACCTTGGCAGAGAAGGCAAGAGGACAGTTAGAATCTGTAAAGAACATAAATCTGACCTTTTCTTTTAGAGGCTTAGAATCCCTCAGTGGCTCCCTTTCCTTTCTTAGGTTGACCAGCAGGCCCTGCTAGCTCTGGCCCCTGCCTTCCTCTTCAACTTCTCCTGCCCTCCTGAACTACCTCACCTTCTCCTTCTGTACCTCCAGGCCCTTGCACACACTGCTCCATCAGCCTGGGATGCAGACCCCTTCCTCAGTGGGCTCTTCCGCATCTGCCCTTTAGAAATCAGCTCTGGTACCACCTCTTCCAGGAAGCCTGCTGGACGGTGCTGGAGGAGACACCTCCTTTGGCTCTCTAGCCTGAATTTACGGCTCAGGGCAGGGCTCAACACATGATGTGGTCATTGTTTACCTGTCTGCCTCTCCCATAGAGGCCGTGAAATGTTTGTGGCATGAATGCACCAACCAGGGACAGGATTCTAGTACCCTAGTCCCTTGACCCCTGATATCATTGCCAGGGCTTGGCCTCAACAGGAGGAGCTCCTCACCCCTCACTGTCTGGCAAAGTCAGGGGTGGAGATGACATGGGGCCCTCCTGCTGACTCAGTGCCTCCTGTGATCAGGAGGTGAGGCCTCAAGGTTAGGGGCAGGTCACCCTTGCCACAGGTAGAGGGAGGGCTGGAGATTCTGTAACTGGACGATCGGTGGGGAGCACGGAGTTGCACACTGAGCCAGGGAGCTGACCTCACCCCTTGTGGATTCAGAGGCTGCCAGAGGGGCCTCTGCCCTTCCTTTCAGGATGCCCACCCCCCAACCCACTGCCAGGCTCTCTGGGGCGCGACTGATCCAGGCCTGATCTTGGCAGTGTCTTCACGCTGCCCCCCGCCGGCCCCTACCTCTTCCGCACAGCAGATCCAACCAACTTGTCTCCGACTGTAGCGAGGGGGCGTGGGGAGGGTCCAGGCCCTGCGAAGCCCGGACTATGGGAATGGATAAAGGGGCCCCCACGACCCCCGCCGTACCGGCGGTCGATCCGGGTTTACAAGGAGGCTCATCCAGGATTAGTCCCTGCTCTCGACTAATCCCAGCAGCTGAACCAACCCCGGGGTCCGGGTGCCAGGCCCACGCTGCGCGAGCGGGGGTAGACGGCACGCGGGCTGAGCGGAAGCGCACGCGGGGGGAGGGGCGCCCCGGGAGGCGGGGCCGGGAAACCGGCTGATCCGGTCTCTGTTCTACGACCTCTCCGGAGCCGGTGTTTACCCGGGAGCCGGACTGAGGAGGCCGGGGCCGCTCGGGCCCGGAAGCAGGGGGAGGGGAGCGCAGTCGGGGACGGGGGCTGAGACCTTTTCGGGTCCCCATACATCGACTTCCAACCCTCGTTCCTGAGCGTGAGAGGGAGCGACAGACAGACAGATGTCTCCCGCCCCTTCTCCTATCCAGTTCCACGATTCAAACTCGTTGCTAAATGAGGGGTGCGGGAATGGATACAAGCCCCCTGGAAGAAGGCAGCACAGCTTAACCCTCCGCAGCGCGGCGCGCCCCCCAAGCCTAACCCCTAGCCTGCATGTCAGCTCCGGTGGGAATGGCGTTGCCGGGAGCGGATCGGGCCCAGCGGATGGCACGGGGGCCACTTTGAGGCGTATGAAGTAGATGTCTGTCCTCAGTCTCCGTCCTCTTGCCCCCATCCCTGCGTGGCACCGGTTAATCCCAATGCGGGTCTCGATCCCTCTTCTCCCGTCCGCGTCCCCCGACCCCCCTCCAAGGTCTCTACCCCAGACTTAGCCTCCACTCTCCTCGGGACGCCGGCCCGAGGGCCCAGAAGAAGCCAAGTGGGGTCCGGTTTTCACACTTTTATTGTAAAGCTCGGGAATAATTACACGGGTCTTTCATTGACAGCTCAGCAAACAAACCGGAAACGAACCGAACCGGAGGGGTAGGGGAGGTGCCTGCGCATGCTCGCGGCGGGGTTGGGGGGCGGGGGTGGTCAGAGAAAGAGAAAGACAGAGAGACGGAAATCATTACAAATCGACGGGATTGTGCTCGCAGCGCCAGGGACTGGGGTGGAGTGGGGGCGGGACGGGAGCCCTTCCCGGGAGGAGCGAGGCGGTGGGAAGTGGCACGAACCAAGAGAAACACGACCCCAGTGTGGGCATCCGATGCGCCCAAAACCCCCCTCCCCGACCCCCGCCCCCCCCAACACACGAGAGAGACACGGCCCCCCTCCCCACTCAGATAACCCGAGGAGACACAGTCTCCCCCTCCCCACGGGCAGACACACCGCCCGGGAACCCCATGGGCGAGACACAGTCCCCCCTCCCAGAGAAGTCCCGCGTGGAGACGCCCCCTAAGAGGCTTTCTCTTGGCCAACACAAGCCAACCAAACACCAGGAGACGGCCCCCACACAGGGAAGAAATGGCTCCAGAGGCCGGGCCCTCGGGAGAGAGAGGTATCCCAGAGCCCCTGGGAGAAAAGACAGCTCAGAGCTGCCCAGTCTCATCCGAAGTGCTGCAGGTCAGAGACACCCCTGGGGGAGAGGTGCAGGGAGGGCCAGAAACATCTCTTCCCAGACATGCTTCAGAGCTAGCCCCCTTCCCTGGGAAGAGAGACGGCCCAAGACTGACATGCCTTAAGTACTCCCAGAAACCCTGGGAGGACAACAGGCTCCCCAGAGAGCCTGGGTAGCGGGGGAGACATGCTCCCATGGTCCCCAGCAGGAATACATGTCCCCCCCCAGAGACTCCCAAGGGGAGAGATAGGGCCTAGGGAGCCCCCAGAGGTGAGGGATGCCCCAGAGACCCTCCCCCGGGGATGTGAGACACGCTTCAGGGACCCTAGGAGAGAAGTATGTCCCCATATACCCTCCCCCTACCAAGAGACATGCTCTGAAGTAGGGGGTAGGGACAGATTAGGTCCCCTCTAGGAAGACACTGACTGGGTCAGGCTGGGTTTGAGCGGGGTCTCCTCTGGCCAAATGTCGCCTATTTGTACATAAAACTGTACGCGACACAAGGCATTGGGGAAGGGCTTCACAGACCTAGGACCAACAGGGGTGGTCCCCAGTGCTGTCACCCATCCCCTGCCCACCTTTGGTTTCACCTCTCAAGTGCCCAGGTGGTGACAGACTCAGTGCCCCAACCCCAACCAGGGGGCTAGGGGCTCTGCCTTTGCCTGTGGGAAGGGCTCCTCTGTGCTTCTCAGCCCTCCCAGCCACCTGGGCCACCCCCTTCCTTCTGGCTTCTCCATTGTGCAAAATGCTCCTCTGCCCTTCCACCTAGTGCGCAGGGGTCTCCGAGACCAGGGCAGGGTGCCCAGGCCACCAGGGGCTTCCAGGGGAAGTCCACTGACCCCAGGAATGCCTCCTGTCTGGACCACCCTCTCCACCAAGCAAATGGGCCTCATACAATCTTCTTGCCAGAATCTTGACCCCCAGGACCCAGGATAGCCCTCGAGGCCACTGACCCACCAGCTGGGCACCTCACGTTACCAACTCCACCACTATTGCACCTGCCCCGTTTGTGCAGGGGGAAGGGGCTGTCTCTTTAACAAGCCCCAGCCCACTTCCTGGGCCTCCCCCAGGGAAAGGAGCCTTTGGCCAATCCCTAGACCTGGTTGCTGCCATCCCAGGCCACTCTACACCCCCCCGCCCTCCACTGAAGGGCTGTGTATGCTGGGGCCACGAGCCTAACAATGCTCTCCTTCCCAGCACTGTTACCCCAAGCCAAGTTAGGGGCAAGGAGCAGAGAACAAGGTGATTCTTCAGCCCCCTGGCTTTCAGGGGTGGAGGTGGGGTCTCTGGGGTTACAGGAGTCAAGACTCCAGCAGCACAGCTCCCAAAGGCACCAGACGACCCAGCAGCCTGTACCCACCCCTCCCACCCTTGGGCCGCCCCCCAAGCTTAGACTAGGTCAAGCAAGGACCATACCCTGAGTCTCCAGCCTCCCAGACTGGGCCCCTGGGGAGCCGGAGAGGTATGGGCCAAGGCAGTGGGGGTTTGTGGAAGGAAGAGGGGCTGAGGCTTTGAGATGGCCACAGTGGGAGATGGGGCCTCTGCAGGATGCCCCTCACACCCTGGCCCCCTGAGGTGAAGAAAAGAATCCCACCTCATCATGGCTGACTGGGCTTCTCTGCCCCCCGATCCCCCCACGCCACGGGACCCCTGACCCTGGCAAAGGGAAGCCCAACTGGAAGAAGGGGGCCTGGAGCCCAGGGTGCCCTGAGGCAGCCCTTCCCACCCCCTGAGATCAAGGCAATGGTGGTTTTACAGGCTGACGGGTCAGTCATGGCAGGGGCTGGGGGGGTGGGGTGCAGAGAGGGGGCAGGGGGCAGGTACCCCCTACTGGGGGCAGCAACCAGCTGCCCCCTGAGCAGACCTTCCTGCTCCCAACTCACCCAACCAGGCCAGAGGCACAGTCTCCCCACCCCCGGCCAGCTGCCCCCCACAGCCTCAGGGCCCCTCCGTGATGCTCATCTGGATGTGGGGGGCCAGCCTGAGCGGGGATCCCCCCCACCCCAGGGCACAGCGCAACAGTTCCAAAAAAATAGAGATTTGTATTCTTAAAAAAAATTAAATAAAAGCCCAGCTCTGCTGATAGGCGAGTGTTCCCCCATCCCCACCCCCACCCCCCTGTTTCCCTGGCCGGCACCCCCATCCTGCCACAGCCCCAGGGGTATTTACAACATGGAACAATAGAGGCCTGGGGTGGGGGGCACTGCGGCAGGGAGGAGGGGGCGCAGGGCAGGTCCCCCCCCAGAGGGGTCCCCCGAGACAACACAACATCAACAAGAAAAGTTGCAAATCAGGCAGAAATGGGGACGTCATTCCAAGGTCCTTATATACAGACACTGCATGACCAGTGGGAAGGGGGGGGCCCAGATGGGACCAGGCATGGGCATGCGGCAGGCAGGTGGGCCAGCCCAGGAGCAGTACAGGAAGACAAGGCCTCCGCCCCACTCCCACCGCCATCCCACCCCACCTTTGGTAACAACAGCCCTTCAGGGAGCCCCTGGCAGTCAAGAGTTTCCTCTGGGAGTTCCCAGGGAGAGGGGCTCCCCAGTTCAGCCCTGCTGCAGGGCTGGAATGGGGGCATCCTATGCCCTCCCTGGTTGGCCATGTGGGACACAATGAGTTACAAGTGTGCTGCCCACCCTTGACTCTACCATCTGCCCAAAGTGAGGGGGTGATCCCTGGAAGTTGAGGGACCGGAGCCTAGTCATTGTAGAGGAGCCCTCTTGGGCATCAGCTGGGGGGAGCCCCATAAAGGGGAAGAGGGGGCTCCCTAGGGTTTGGGGGCTGAAGTGAGGGAAGAAGACCTGGACCCTGCATGGGGGAAGGGCCAGCGTGGTCATGAGGCCAGTAACCCCCCCACTCAGGGCCCTGGCCAGGAAGTCCACGCTGAAGGGGTCAGGAGCAGGGGCCCTGGCATGGGCCCGCCTGGGAGCTGGCCGGTGGCTGGGGAAGGGATGGCCGGCTGGCCAGAAGGGGGCTCACAGGTAGATCTCGCGCTTGGCCGTCTGGGCAGATGCCGGTGTGGCTGCAGGTGGGAAGTCCGAGGTCTGGGTCAGGGGGATTTCCTCCAAGGTGGCCGAGTCCTTGCAGGAATCATGGCTACTGTGGGAGAAGGCACTGTAGGAGGGCAGGAGGCGCACGGGGGCCGTTTTGGTGTTCCGGTCTTCCGGGGGGCTGGGGCTGCCGGCGCCCGCAGGCTCCTGCCCTCCTCGGTCCTGGTAAGGCACGAAGGTGGAGAGTTTGAGGGCGCTGCTCTTGGTCCGGCGGCTGGGAGACGACTGGCCAGGCATCCAGCACGTGTCGGAGTGGCCAAACTCACTGCACTCCCGGGTACATGTGCCCGTCATGGCGACGTCAGGCAAAGGGCGCAGGTCTGCAGGGGAGAGTGGGGAGGATGGTCCTCAGGCAGGGCAGCCTCGCAGAGCTCTGCCCCACAGCCTCCCACCAGCGCCTCCATGCCGCCTTGGAACAGGGGTGCACGCCCCTTCCTGCCCACTGAGCTCACAGGCACACACACCCTCAAATAGACACACACCCTCCCACCATCCACCGCATGCTCGCTCTCTCTCTCACACACACACACACACACACACAATCTATCCTTAAATAGACACATTCTTTCCATCCTCACCCACCCTCCAGCTCTCCTCTCACACATCCACCATATCTGCCCTCAGACAGGTGCACAAACACACACCCTATCTACACACTCCGTCACCTATCTCCAGACAGGCTGAAACATGCACATCTACCCTCAGGTAGGGGTGAGGAAACCCCCATCCTCATTAAAGACACAATCTCTTTCTCTCTCTACTGCGCTCTCTCTCTCTCTCTCACACACACACACACACACACCCCCACACACCTACCCTCAGAGAGGTGTGGACACACAAATCTACACCAGGCATCTCTATCCTCAGACAAAGGTGGGCACATGCCTCCCTTCTGAGCCCCCTCCAGCCTCACCATGCTCCCAGTTGCCCTGGGGCCCCACCCCACCCCAGCACAGAAAGGCCCTGCTACAAAGCCAGGGGTTTGCGTAGAAGCACACACTCACATATCCACAAGCACGCTCATGCAGCCCCTCCCCGCCTCACTCCGGCCCCTACACCACCCACCACCCCTGGCCTTGCCCCGGCTCCCTGCCCAGAACACCCATGGGAACAGAAGTTGGCCGCCTGACATCGGCAGTAGCCAGTGTGGTTGCTGGGCAGCGGGGGTCTCCATGGGAACGTCTGGGCCTTGAGTACTTCCTGTCACAGTTGCCCCTGTCCCGCCCTCGCTTGGGGACAGTACCAGGCGGTGCCCCCCTCCAGGGATGTGACTGAGCGGCACCACCTGGGATGGGGACTCCCCTGGCACCACTCACCCTGGCTTGGCCTCCTGCCAGTGCAAGGTGAGGAGGGGACAGCTCTGTCGTTAACCCTCCGGGGTCTTCAGTTCAGGGCAGAGTGGGGGGACCCAACGTGGCACGGAGCAGAGCACGGGCACTGGGTGGGCGGGGCTGGGTGCTGGGCCGAGTCCCACAGACCCCAGACCCCAGAGCAGCTCCCACATACCTGGCAGTCCACCTCAGGGCCTGCTCCGGCCAGCCGGCTCTGCGCGGGCACAAAAAGGACGAGACGGGCGTGAGATCGCGCATGGATGGGCAGGGTGGAGATGGAGGGCACTCTGAGACCTGGGGCCTGGGAGGTTAGACAAGAGCCCTGGGCCCGAGGGGTGAGGTGTGGAACTTTTCATCTTTTGGCGGGCTGGGGGAGTTCGGACTGAGGGAGGGGCGAGACCTGAGGATAGCTCTAAGCTCGAGAGTCTTTCTATCCCAAGGGGAAGCTGATTTAGTCTCCCCACCACGGGCCACCAGAGGTGCCTTCACGCACACACACGCACTACACACATACATTCTGACAACACGCCCCCCATCCATTCCCATGCTGACCTCTGCTCCAGCCCAGATCCCACGTCTGCCATCACCCTCCAAGCCCCTCCCACACAAGCCTTTCCCCTCCCCAGGCCTCCCCACTCCCTCTCCTCAGCCAAACCCTCTCCTGCCTCTCCCGCCAGGGGATCATCACACCCTTCTCTGGGCTCCTCCCCAGCAGGGTCCCTTTCCTTTTCTCAAGGCCCTCTGAGCTCTCATGATCTCAAGATTCCCTCAAAGTTCCCTCACCACTACCTGGGCCCTCTGGCCCCCATTCTCAGGGTCTCTGTTCCCAGCAAGCAGAATAAAGTAGTGCTGAATTCAGTCTTTGGAGTCAGAGATGCCTGGGTTTGAATCCCTCCCAGCTCTGTCACTTCCTGTATATGACTTTGGGTAAGTGACTCAACCTCTCTGAGCCTCCGTTTCCCCCACTGTAAAGGGGGCACAATAAAGTTCTCAGATCAGAGAGTGGTTGTGAAGGTTAAATGAATATATACCAGAAAGCACTCAGCACAGTGTTCACTGCTGAATACACGACAGCTCAAGAGATGGAGGCTATTTCTAAGGTCTTGTCATCGCTCTCAGGCTTCTACTCATTCCTGGGGTCCCCTCACCGTTCTCGGGGTGCTCCATCTCTCCTATGCTGCCATCGGGGGTGGTGCGCTCATAGTGATCCTCAGGCAGAGCCAGGGGACCGAGTCGGGGCCCCGAGGATGACTTGCTGGACGGCGTCTCAGACTCCTCCAGGCCACTGTCGTAGTAACTGTGCTGGGACGGGTCCTGCAGCTCCTGCGCCTGGCTGGTGGCGGAGAAGGTGACGCGCCGGTGAGGTAACTGCAGGGAGAGGGAGTGTCACTGCCGGCCGGCCAGCCTGCGCCACGGGGCCCACCACCGCACCAGGCTACAGCCCCAGCCAAGCCCACCCCCAGAGCTCCTAGCCCTCTAGGCCTCAACAGCAACCAGGAAGAGGCCCAGGCCCCTAGCGCAGCAGAACCCCCCAGAAAGCAGAGACCTTAATAGAGGACTGCCCCTTGATTCTAGGTCAGCTCCCAGGACAGCCAGGACCACGCACTGGAAGTCCCAACACAGCACAGGCCCCAGTGTTATGACAGCCCCCAGGCCAGCACAATAAGCTTAATCCAGTACAACCACTTGTTAGAGCACAGCTTCCCAGTACTGGCACAGCCTCTGTTTAATTCCAGACAGCCAACACCAAAACAGCACAATACCAGCCAACTCCCCTAATTCCAGCATAGCCTCTAAACACCAGCAAAGCCTCCAGTTTTTAGAACAGCTCCCTGAAAGCAGGACAGACTCCTAATTCCAAAACAGCTCACCAGTACCAGAACAGTTCCCTGATTTCCAAATAGCACCCTCCAGACTCCAGCTCCTCACCTGTCTCATTGCTCTGTTAACTTCTCATTGCCTCCATCCAGTGGGGTGCTAACCTCTTTCTGATCTTCTGTTCCTCACCCCTGGTCTGTAATGCCATAGGCAGGACTCCCTGCTGAGTCCCCACCCACCCAGGTGCCCACTGCGTTCCCCTTCAGAGAGGCCTGGGAGTGGAAAAAGGTGGGAGGGAAGAGGGAAAGGGAGCCTGATAACAAACCAGGGCACCTTGGGGGTGGGGTAGCAGAACAGTGGAAACTCCCCAGTCCTCCAGATCAGGAAACAGTATTAACTGGAGAGGGCAGGGCCCAGGAGGACCTGGGCATAGGGGGAGGGGCCCAGCATCCATCAGGGATTCGGAAGGCTGGCTTCTTCGAATGGACGCTCCTTCTAGGAAATAGGAAGGAGCTTCCGGGAGGGGCCGCTGGCTTGGTAGAGCCAGGATTTAGGAGCTTGGAGCGGGGACTGGGGTGGGGGGAGGGCAACAGTGATAGACTGCTCCCAGACAGCAGCCCTGCCTGCCTGCCACGGGTTAACGATCATCCCAGGAACCTGGCAACCTCAGCTTGGCACTCGGTACAACCAGCCCATCCCCCAAACACCCACCTGGGACCACCACTGGTTCTCCTGCCAACCGGAAATTAGAAGTTGTGGAGGGCGCAGACCCAGGGCCCCTGGAGGCTAGGGGTGGGAGCAGCCCAGGCCCAGGGCCCTGCTGATGAGTCTCCAGGCTCCTTCTAATCCTCTAAGACTTTGTGGTGCTTTGTCTTTAAAACTCTCAATAGGAGGTTCTCAAGATGGCCAGAGGAGGGTGTCCCAGGTTTGCAGACCCACCCTTCTGATACCCTACACAATTTCCGTGCCATCCAAGGCAGCTGGGGTAGGGGAGGTTGTCAGCACAGGGAGCTCTGGAGCTGCCTTCCCACCTTGGCTCCCACCCCACCTTCAGGCATAGGCAACACTTCTCGAGATCCACGTTGGGATCCAAAACACTGAAAGGTCTGGGTGATGACAGACAAGATCCCCAAAACTGACCTGATATTTGGGGCTGGGAGGATGTAAAGGAGCACGTCCACCTGGTGATGGAGTGAATAGGTTCCAGGAGGGTCTGGGAGGCACAGGGCAGTCTGGCTGTTGGGTGTTTTTCTTTCCAGTTTTCTTTAAGACATTAGCCAGCAGCCCTCCCTCCCTGCAGAACCTGTCCCTGGTAATCCAAGGCTTCAGTCCTGCCTCCTAGGCACATCACTTGGTCTTTTCCCTATGATTCTTTTCTGTAAAATGGAGGGTTGGGTCATACTCAACAATAAATATTCCCTATAATTCTATGACTATCAAATCTTAAAAAGCCTAGATCCAAAATCTCTCTCAGACCCTAGTCCAAAAGTTCTAGACCCTTGCTGGTTATTTCCAGTCGGCCGTCCCTATGGACCCTTCAGATTCAACATTCCCGAAACCAAATTCTTTTTCTTTAATCAGCTTCTGCATGGGCAATGATCTCATCATCCTACCACCCAGACTCAGAAGGATGATATCTATCTGGGGATCCTGGTAGCTCTCCACTCACTCCCCATCCCTATCCCATATCCAATTATCCCTTGAGTCCTGTGGGTCATTTCTCCAGAAGGTCATCCTGATCCATCCATCCATCATGCCCTTTTCCACCATCCTTGCTCACACCTTAGAGGTGCAGTCCTGAACCTTCACCTCTACCCACTTTATATCCACCATACACTCCAGTTAACTCTCTAAAACTCAGTTCATCCAAAACTCATGAGCTTTCAGGGCCTCCCACTTCTTCTTAAGGAACTTTTGGCAAAGCATCTATGTCCTCTACAACCTACAGTCTTCCAGTCTCCTGTCTCAGCTCCCTCCTATACCCTCCACTCCAGCCAGAATCCCCTTTCTGCCCTCTCCCTGCCTCCAACTTGGTCACGCTCACTCCCGCCTTGGGAGTTGGCTCAGCCTCCCGTTCAACTCCTGCTCCTCACTTTACGAAGAGCTGGCTCAAGGTTCTCATTCCACCCCCCCCCCGGAAGCCCATCCCCATGTCCTATGCACCCATGTCCTATGCACGTTTTCTCATACTCTGTGCCTCAAAGAAAGGGAGGGGGCTCCATGGTCAAATAAATTTGGAAAACCCAGAGTTATACAAAGTTTAACAGGTTTTTCCCTTCTTGCAGGCTTTGCAGAGCCTTTAATAGGTTAATGTGAACTTAATCTTGGAACCACTTTTTTATAGCATAACGGAAAACAGCAGACTCTGGCAATCAGATTTCCTGATGATTTGTGTTTGAATTTGACTCCATCGCTAACTAGCTTTCACTTCTGTAAAATGACCTGCATCACAAAGAGTTATGAGCAGTGGATGAGCTAATTCACATAAAATGCTCAGCATGGTACGTTGCACCTGGTAAGGACTCAAAAAAATGGAAGCAAGTAGTGGCAGAAGTGGTAGAACAAGTTGGGAAAAGCTTTAATATATGCCACTTCTCACTGGTGAGAATTGACACCACGATTCTCAACTGCCTTATCTTGTTACTTGTATGTCTTGTAGAAATATGACCATTTTTTCCTCAAGGTCTAGTACTATGCTGAGCACACAGTAGGGATTCAGCCTATGTGTTTTAATGATGACAGTGATGGTGTGGTTTGGTTGTGTTTGAATGTTCAGTGTGGCTCCATGGATGGGTTGGACTGGAGCCGAGTAAGGGATAATCCCTCAGACCTTGGGAAAGAAAAAGAGATTAAGGAGCTAAAGGAACAGAAGAAAGAGAGAGGCGGTGGCAGCAAGGAGAGGAACAAAAGAGAAAGAATGATTGGTCAGGAGCTGCTGGAGGTCACCCTAGAGATGCTTATTTGTCCAAGGGAAATGAGATGAAACCAGATTTCACTTCCCCATGCCCCACTCCTCCAAAGCCCCTAGGAGTTTTTACTTTGGGGGTACCCCGGGGCATTGGGGAGTTTGTGGACGGAATCAGAGCAGAGAGCTGGCGCCCTGGACCTCCTGGGAGTGTCTCAAGCCTCTTCAGTCGCCATGGAGACAGGTTGCCTCTGGCCTCAGAGACTCCCCCAGGACCTGAGGCCCCTCACCCAGACTTTAGCCTCCTCCTCAGGCACAGCCAGAGACAGGGCAGACCCAGGAGAGCAAGAAGTGAGAGACGGAGAGAGAGAGAGTGAGTGAGAGCTAGCAGCTCAGGGTGGCCAGAGCAAGGAGCTGAAGGAAGGGAAGGGAGGGGGCCGGATAGGGCACCTCAGCCCTGGTCAGCAGTGGGGATACAGAGCAGGTCAGTCCATAGCACTGGGGGATATCCTCCCCTCTCCCTGGGCCCTCCCTCCCAGCAGCCCAGACTGGTGACCATGGTGGGGAGACACAGGGCAGAGCAGGCTAATTGCTAGGTGTTGAGCGGTATTGGGATGAAGAGGCTGGGAAAAGGACTTGGGAAGATCTTGCCTCGAGGGAAGGTGCCTGGTATAATTAAGAGGTTCTCTGCCTTCACCTGAGGCAGCCAGGCTGCACTCCACCCCCACCAGCTGCTCTGGTCTGAGCTCTGTTGGGAGATGCTCGATGTGCACAAATGGGAAAGGTCAAGTCTCAGCCAGCGGAGAAAGGGCAGGACTTGGGTGCATCTCCATCCGCTTTCTTGGTAAAGGGTGCCATTCCCAGGGAGGCCTCACAAACATGAGGGAAGGGGACACACTGCTGGACAGCTCCATTTGAAGCCTGCTCAGAAAGGCACTTCCCCCAAACATGGACATGGTCATGGTGGGGAGGGGCCTGGTCAATAAAGATAGGGTTGGGGCAGAGGGGCAGGTCTGAGACATGGGAAGGGACAAAGAGCAGGGATGGGGAAACTGAGGCAGGACATCGGACAAAGGGCTGTTTCTAGTCTCTCTCGCTCCTTCTCTCAGTTCCAGGAAAATAAGAAGCCAAAACTCCAAAAATAGAGAACTTTATTATCAGGGCAAAGTGTTTGGGGCTGGGGGAGGGGAACTGGGGCCCAGCCCCAGGAGTCTGGGGTGGGGAAGAGGGTGACACACAGTACACAGAGAAGGCACAAATGGGGAGGCCCCCCTCCCTGACAGAGCGTCCACCTGGTTACCCACCAGGACCCCAGGTCTCCCCCTTTCCCCTCTAGAGAAGCACCCATGGCTGGTCTCAGACAGAGACCCACATTTGGAGAAGACTTCTTCTCCATTTCCCTCCCCGCTTCTGCCTCCAAACCCTTCTGCTCACCTACCCATCAGTCCCCGCCTGCAGGACCCAGCAGCTGGTCCAGTGTCCCAGGATGTGACAAGTCACAGGCCTCTCTCAGTGCGGAGGGGGCGGGGGCGGACACGGAGCACACCCTCAGTTTTCATTCGGCCCGACCCTCCAAGCCTGGGTGAGGCAGCAGGGCCATCAGCGGTCCCAGCGTCCCCCGATCTTTGGTTCCACCTCCCACCACTGACTTGGGCTGCTGAGCACGGCAGGCCCGAGACACCAGCTCTGTCACTCCCACACCTCGGTCCAGATGGCCCCGTGGTAGGGGTGGGGTGGGGGCCGGGGCATGCTGAGCCGCAAGGGCTGGCCTACCTGCTTGCTGGGGTATTTGGGGGGGTTGGTACGGTAGCTGTAGTCGGAGTACTGCTCAGAGCCCGTGGACGTCGTGTCCCCAGTGCCCACGAAAGTGTTGGCTGGCGGCAGGTCCTGCACCACCTGGTGCTTCTTGGAGGCGGAGGGTGACTGGGGCTGCAGCTGGATGGAAGGCAGCGGGGAATTAGAGCGATAGTGGCGGCCGAGGTCAGGGCTGCCTGGTGGGTAGTTGAGGGGCAGGTGGATGCGGGGGCTGTCCCCAGGGGCATCGCTCATCAGGTTGAACTTGAGGGATTTCTGCAGCCCGGCCTCATCCTCGTCCTCCACCGGCTTCACGGGCTTGGGAGACTTGCTCTTCTTGCCCTTGCTTTTGTTTCCCTTGGAAACTTTGCTGCTGGGCTTGGGAGCATACAGGTCCTTGGTCTCCTTCTTGCCAGCCTGGTAGCCACTCTTGGCCTCCCGTTGCCGGCAGTAGCGCACGAGCACGGCCAGGGCGATGAGCAAGGCCACGGCCACGACACCCGCCACCACGCCAAATAGGATGTTGCTGCGCTGCTTGGAGCGCTCGTATTCCGGATCCCCAGCAATGTCGATGTCCAGCGGCGTGTCCAGGCTGTGGCCCAGCAGGGTCTCCAGCAGGGTGCGGTTGGCCAGGGTGTCATTGACATACAAGTGGACCAAGGCTGTGCCATAGCGAGGGGGCTTGCCGCGGTCACTGACCTTCACCACTAAGCGGTGCAGCCCGTGGTGGCGCCGCTCAATCTCCTTTTCCAGGGTGATGGCACCGGAATGTGACCCAATCTGGAAGAGTCCGTAAGGGTTGCCACCGGCGATGCTGTAGGTCAGCTCAGCGTTGACACCAGAGTCAATGTCCTCAGCTGTCACCTGGCTGACCGTCTCACCCAGACGGGTCTGCGGGGTCAGCAGCCGGTGGGAGGTGTTGGAAGGGGCGGTGATAAAGGGTGCATTGTCATTCTCATCCAGCACGTTGATGGTGACGCCAACGTAAGCCGAGCGAGGTGGGACGCCGCCGTCCACCGCCTTCAGCTGGAAGGTATAGGTGCTTTGGTGCTCCCGATCGAAGCTCAGGCTGGAGAGGATAGTGCCCGTGCCGTTCTGGATAACAAAATCACCATTGTCCTGCTCCACTGTGAGCTGCACCCGGGCGTTCTCCCCCTTGTCCCCATCAATGACCGTCACCATGCCCACTGGACTCAGCGCCGGCATGTTCTCCATCACTGAGAAGTTGTAGCCACTCAGCATAAACTTGGGGTCATTGTCATTGCAGTCCAGCACGTTGACAAGGACGGTGGCTGTGCCTTGGAGGCTGGGGCTGCCCCGGTCGGCTGCCACCACCTTCAACTCGTAGCTTTCCCTCTGTTCCCTATCAAGGGATGTCTTCACCCGGATCTCTCCAGTTTCAGGTGAGATGGTGAAGAGGCCCTTGGCAGCCGGCTCAGGCTCCAGAGAGTAAACCAGCTCAGCATTGGAGCCCGAGTCGGCATCACTGGCAGTGACCTCAGCGACCACTTCACCTGGCTTGTTGTTTTCTGGGAAGGCAACCTCAGTGACGCTCTGGGTGAAGACAGGTGCATTGTCATTGACATCCACCACCTGCACCTTGAGGGAGTTGGTGCTCGAGAGTGGGGGGTTGCCAGAGTCCACGGCCACAATCTCAATGGTATAGTCTTTGACCTTCTCATAGTCGAGCGGGGTGGTGGTCTGCAGGAAGTACTTCTTCTTGCTGTCACTTCCCGTGTCACTGGCCTGGCGGAGCTGGAAGGGCACGTCACCTGCCACCACACAGGTGACAGCTGCATTTTCTCCCTCATCTCGGTCAGATACCTGCACCAGGGCCACAGCTGTCTCTTCTGCCACGTCCTCTGAGATGTTAGCCATCCCGTCTTGGTGAGTCACCAGCCCTATGCCCCGGATCTCAATGGTGGGGGCATTGTCGTTCATGTCCTTCACGGTCACCACCACTTGGGCTCGGGCACTCTTGGGGTTGGTGCCTCGGTCCTTGGCAAGCACCGAGAAGCGCAGGGTGCTTAGGTCCTCGCGGTCCACGGGGCCCTGCACGGTGATAAGTCCCGTGTTCCTGTCCAGTCTCAGAAGACGCCTCACAACTTCGGGCGCCTGGTGGAATGTGTAGTCGATCTCTGCGTTGGCACCTTGGTCGGAGTCATTGGCCTTCACCTACAGGGCAGGGGGAATAAACATGGAAAACAGGGCTGGGTTAGTTTGGGGATAACAAATTAAGGGACACATTGCTGCCTTTCCAACGAACATGGCAGACGCAACTAATCTAACAAGGCACCCTTTCCAAAAGCAGCACACGCATGCCCTGCCCTTTTCCCAATCCTGACACTTTGGCATGTATTACTGATCTTTTTCCCTGAAGAGCACAGATACAGCCCACAAATCCTCAATGGTGCTACAAGCTACTACTAGAGACGGGACAGGGCAGAACTGAACTCTACTTATCACTCCTATACCAGTCCACACAAATATGGGGATGAGGATCCAATTAGCAACTAGGGCAGCCCTTCCACCCAGTTAAACTGGCCTTCAAACCCTTCTGAAGAGCTGGAAAGGTGTGAGTAGTAGAGATGGTGTGTACGCATGACATATGTGTGCAACATGCATGCATACACACGTGTTGTGATTATGTGAGAAGGTATATGTTTATGCACGTGTCTATTGGCACACGAATGGAGACCCACGTGCCCCTCTGGAGGCCACAGGTGAGGGGATTTCTTTTTTGAAAGGAGCCAGGTAGGGATGTGGGTCAGAGGGAGCCCGCCAGGGCCAGGCCAGGTCACTACTCTGTCAAAACCGGGGAAACCTGTTTCATCTCTCTTCCCCTCCCAGGGCTGGCGCTGGCTAGGCATCAACTTGAGGAATCCAGCCGAGCCTGCGGCCAGGAGGGAGGGGCTGGTGCAGGCCACAGAGCCTGCTGGCAGCGGGCTGGGCTCCCAGCAACGCACAATGAACTGTCTGTCCCTTTGCAGTGGGCACGTCCTCCCACGCCAAGGCCGACACACACTCGGCCCAAGTCTATACAAACATGAGTGGTAATGGGGCAACAGGAGCCAGGTGGGAATGGTCATGAGGTAGCACTGGTCAGGGAGAAACAAGAGGGTTGGAGTTAGGTCACAGCCCAACAGAATGTGATGGCAGTACGGGCGGGGGCGGGGGAGGAAGGGGGAGGGGTAGACAGGATAGGCGCAACTAGGCAGAGTCTCTGGGGAGCGGAGCAAGAGTCCTAGGTTCAAATCCCAGCTCCGCCACTTCCCAACTATGAGGCCTTGGGCCAATTATTTAACATCCTCAAGCCTCAGTCTACAAATGTGTAAAATGGGGATAATAATAGAACCTATTTAATGGGGTTGTGGTGAGGATTAAATGGGATGATAAGTGTAAAAATGCCTAACACTGCCTGGCACATGGCATGTGCTCCCTAAATAGCATTTATCCCTCTTTTTGTCCATCCATCTCTGAAAATCGGTGCTGACACAGTATTGGGCATTGCACCTAGCAGGCCCTCAGGCCACTGCTAGTCTCCTTTCCTTCCCATCAGGATTTTTTTGACAGTGAAAACACTGGTGAGCTACCTGGTCTCTGCTCACCCCCTCTAATGGTTTCTCCTCGCCCCTCCATCCCCCTGTTCCCCCAGTCTGTCACCAACTTTTTCATTATGATTCCCACTGTCTCCCTGTCTCTAGATTGGTCACCCACCTCCCTGTCTGCCTCTCTTGCCATCTTACCTCTCTTTGTCTCTGTCTCTGACTCTTGACTTCTGTCTCTCTTTCCCTCCCATCTTGCTCAGTTCTCCTTCTGCCTCTTTCCCACTGCTGGCTCTCTCCCATCCTCTCTTTTCTGCTCTGTCTACCCGTAGCCTCATCTCTGCCCCATTCTCCTGCTTCATCCCACTTCCCAGCTCTTACACACATGGGCTCTGAAGCCAAACTGTTGGATGTGGCCAAGGTGGAATCTGAACACATCAGGTGGGTGTTACCAGGCAAGTTTCCTAATCTCTGTGGGCTCAGTTCCCCATCTGCAAAATGGGGATAATGCTTACATTGTACTGTGGAGATTAAATGATATAATACACATAATGTATTCAGAACAGTGCCTGGCACCTAGGCTATTATTATTCGCCGTCCCCGACTGTCTCCCTTTTCTTTCTCTGTCTCTCTTCTACAGGTTCCAGTCCACCAGCCTCTAAAAAAAGGCCAAAACTCCTCCCCGTGCCCTGCTTCAGCTTGAGGACTTGGGACGAAGGGTTTCCCAGGACGGGTAACGGTGTGCAGGGCAGGCTGAGCCCTCCTCAGCTCCCTCATATCAAAGACAGACAGCTTCAGCCCATGGGGAAGGAGAAAGGAGCTGGGGCTGGCAGGAGGCCAGGGCTGAGATGACAGTGGGAGATACGCCCACCTGTCTGCAGGGACGCTTTCTTTGCTCTCTCCCAGGCCCTGACCCCACCAAGCTGCCCAGCCCCTGGGGCAGTTCCCATCGAGAGGGGTGTTGAGAGCTTCAGCAGAGGCCACCGACCCCCCCTACTGTGCCCAGCACCCCACACCCATGGGCACCCCGTGCCTAGGGGAGGAGGTGGGTGTATAGACATCTGTGTACAGTTTTCTGGAATTCTGAGGACTCACCTGGCTAAAATGATCTCATTTGACTGTCAGGGATGGGCAAAGCAAGGCTCTGTCCTCCAGCCTCAGGAAACTCGCATGTGGCTAAAGGGCCCCTGGTTGGGAAGACATTCTCATCTCTGGAGAGATTCTACTTGGACAGAAGGCGGTTCACTTGTTCCAGCTCAGCTCACTTGGCTGGGGAGGAGGATATCATTTGACTTGGGAGGGGGTTTCACTTTGCAGAGGTTTCTCCAGCTTGAGTCTGCCTCGGGGATGGGGGGATCACTGTTCATATGCTATGTCACTGTCACCTGAATAGCTTGACAGAGGAAAGTAAATCCCCTGCTGGGGTGTGGTGGACTTGTGGGAAGGTCTCACCAGGCGGGCGCTGGGGAAAAGAGATCTCACCACAATATCTTGGCCATCTTGCCCTTAAGTGAAGGGAACTCTCACGAGGTTGGGGTGGGCTCCCATTTCTAAATGTGGGTCACCCTGACAGTTAGATGGAGGGGCCTCTCACCTGGATGACCGAGTGTCCTATGGGGCTGTTCTCAGACAGCTCAGCCTCGTAGGATGGCCGCTCGAACTTGGGGGCATTGTCATTGGTGTCGAGCACGGTGACTCGCAGCAGGGCGCTGCTGGCGCGTGGGGGGTTGCCACCATCCTGCACCTTGATAGTGAGGTCATACGAGTCCAAGCGCTCCCGGTCCAGGTTGCCCATCACGATGAGCTGCGGCTGCTTTCCGTCCTGGTCCTCTGCCACCTGCAGCCCAAATAGCTCCTGGGCCTCGGGCCCCACCTGCAGCTCATAGGATGCCACACCGTTGGGGCCAGCATCGCGGTCCGAAGCCACCGGGATGGGGAAGAGTGAGCCAATGTTGGTGTTCTCGGGGATGGGCAGCGTGATGACTGGTGAGGCGAAGTTGGGCGTGTTGTCATTGATGTCCTGGACCTGTATCTGGCCCTCTAGCAGCCGGGGGCTGCCATTCTGCACGAGGTCCGTGATAGACACCTCAAACTCCAGGATGCAGGGCTCACCAGGGAGCTGGTTCTGGCATTCACGGAGCCCCTCGCGGTCGATAGAGGTCTCCGTGGTAAAGATGTCGCCCGTCTTGCCATCCACCCGCAGGTACGGGGCGCCTACTTCTAGTTTGTATAGGTGGCCCACGTCTGGAAAACCATAATCGGCTGCGAGGCTCCCAATGAGGGTGTTGGGCGGTTGTTCCTCTGGCACCTTGTACACCACCCGAGTGGCGTGGCCTGGGGATGGAGCCAGCAGCAGCAGAAGTGCCAGCAGCAAGGCGGGCAGCAGCAACCGTTGCCCCCCAGGGCCTGGGCTGTGCCTCAGGGACCCCATCCGGGCAGGCTCCAGAATCAGGAGGGCTGTAAGCAAGGGAGACAAAACAGGGGGTCAGCTGGGAGGAGAGCCCAGGCCCTGAGGGCTGCCCAGAGCCAGCCCCCAACTCCCCCTCTGCCACCTACACACTGATCTCCCAGGAGAGAGCTCTGCCCCAGTACAGAACGCTGATTCCAGGACCCAGAATCCTGAGTCTCACCCACAGCTGGTGTAGCAGCGGTGTCTGCCCCAGCTGGAGGAGCAGGTCTAGAGCAGTTCCTGCCCATGGAACGCCCTGACCCTCCTGACACTCCCTCCCTCCCTCCCTCCCTCCCTCCCTCCCTCCCTCCCTCCCTCCCTCCCTGCTCTCTACTCTGTGCTTTGCCCAACACCTCCTTCTCACCAGCATCCTGCCTGCCATAGTCACCCATGCTAATTACCCTGATACTGAGATAGGGAGAGACAGCAAGTGGAAGGGTGAGACCAGGAGCAACCCCCAACCCACCCCACCGCCACATTACAAGGTAGGAGAGAGACGCAGGTACCCTCACATTCCCCAGACCCGGGATCATCGCCACCCACGCTGAGGGCCACTCACGTTGGCTGCAGGGAGAAGGGATGACGTCATGTTCCTCTCCCTTCTGAGATGCCAAGTTAGTGTACGCACAGGAGGTAGGACATCTCAAATCCCTTTCTCCTGACAGTAATCACCCTAGTGCCCAATGTCCCCACCCTCATGAAGGGCCAGCTTGGACTGGGCACCAACCAAGGCTTGAAAACGGTTAGGGTTGTGGAGTAGGTGTTAGCCCTCCCCGACCCCCTTCCAAACACACATGCCCCTGGGCACTCACACTTGTGTGTACACACACAGTTCCCGGGGCTCCTCTACCCTCCCTCTCCACCGGGGTGGGGGGCTGAGGGGGAAGAGAGACACGGGCAGGTATGTGGAAGGAGAGAGTAGACGTCAAGACTGGGGTCAGGACTGTGGTCAGAGCTGATTAGCCCTGGAATTGGCATTGGGAGCTGCCCCAGCCTATCCTTAGCAACTAGGAGCCCAGCAGGTCTAACTGGGACAGAGCTGCCAATAACACCAGCAGCCTTGCCCTGACCACTCCCCATACCCCTGCTCAGTCTCTCAGTGAACATCTGGCCCCTCCCCTGCTTAATCGGTCCAGTCCCATCTCATACCTGCCTCTCCCCGCCCACCCCCACATCCTTCCAGTTAGAGGCCTGTATGCCCCAGCCAACCACAAGCTGCACCGCCATCACCACAAGAGCCTGCTTCTTCTGCCCATCTCCCCCAGCTTTGAGCTGTGCATCAGCAGACCCCAGCCAGACCCTCCAGCTAAGTCCCAGTCTTGACTCCCTCCTCCTCTCCAGCACTACCACGACCACGGCCAGCCCTTCTATTCAAATCCAAAGTCTTCAGCCCAGTATTTTCAGCAGAGGCTCAGGCTCAATCTCCCTTCCCTAGCTCCTGGAGTATGTGCCTCACACACACTCCTGGAAATCCCACCCCAGGCCCTGTCACAGGCCACACCCACCCCACTGAAGGCAGGTTCTGGTCACCCAGGAAGCCTTCCCAGGCCTCTTCAGCCCTCGGTGACCTCTCCTTCCTCCAACTCACAGCCACTTATTGTGTGTCCCAATCCCATGGCAATGAATCACTGTGCAGCCTGGGACACCGCCCGCCCGTGTTGTTCAATCCCAGTTATTGTGCACTTATTCCTGTGTTCTCTGCACTTATTCCTCTCCAAGCATGCCGAAGGAAGGGACAGGGTTCCCTACACTCATCCCCCAGCCCCCACCCATTCACCTTCACTGAGCTGGGCGTACTATAGCTGCTCATTCATGCATTCAGTGAATGTTTATTGGGCACTTACAACATTCCAGGCTCTATTCTGGGCAGTGGGACACAGCAGCGAACAAGACAGATGCAATCTGTCATGGTGGAGCTGACAATGGTTCTAACTCAAGGACTACTTGTCATTTTTGTTGGGCTGTACCCATTTGACAGATGTAAGGCACCAGGGTGGAGAAGAGCAGGGACTGTGACATCAGACAGTCTGAGGCAAACCCCAGCTGCCCACTTTCTGACTGCGTGAGCTGGAGCAATTGATTTAGAGCCTCAGTTTCCTTATCTGTAAAATGGGGATAATACTACCTCTTTCCTAGGGAGTTTGAGATCATGTGGGCTAAATGCCTAGCACAGTGAGTATTCAACAAATGCTCCCTCAAAGCACTCACAATTGTAGTTAAGTAGCTGTTTGGGAAATAACTTGTGAATTGTTTCTCTTTCCTATAAGACTGTGAGCGGAGACTGGGAGAGCCTCTGCTTTGTTTACTCCTACATCCTCAGGGCCTTGCCCTGGACCCTGCACACTGTAGGTACTCAGTAACAGCTCAGGAATGACTGTGATTATTTTACCTCTCAGGCTTAGCCTATCCTGGAACTTTCTGTATGGTCACTGCTTGTTTTCTTGCCCAATTTCCCTACTCCACTGAGAACTCCCTGGGGTCTGATTTAATCCTTCTCTGTGTAGGTCCCTAGCAGACTCTCAGCAAATGGTCATTGAATGCAGATTCCTTACACAAGCACAGCCCCCTCCCTGGTCACTCCTCGCACTAATAGGCTCAACGCCTGTGAGGCTGTTATCAGATTAGTGTGTGTGTTTGTTCCCAGCTGCAATCTTAATCTCTTTAAAGGATGGAGGAATTTATCTGATGCTCTATTTGGATCCACCCTCCAGCCATTTCCCCTCTCTCTGCATGGACCTGGCACTGGGCTCATCTTACCATCAAGCCTCAACCCAAACACACCTGTTTCTAAAGAACCTCATTCCCTTCTGGGCGCCTTATCCTGCCCTCCCGTGTGCACAGCACACACACAACATGGGATCATTGTGAGCACCAATTCCGTGCAGAAGTCTTGGCAGGGTGGGGGTTACTTGGGAGTTACCCTAAACATGACAAAGAGGAGAAATAAAGCAGTGCCGCCCTGCCTCCACTCACTCCCTCCAGATCAACGGTTGGTAACCTTTTTGGGTCACATTCCCCTTTATGAATTTTATGAAACCACACCGCAGATTCTTCCAAGAAAAATGAACACTCACAAATTTTGGCTACAAATTCAGAGGTCCGTGGTCTGGCACCGTCAGGGTGACTTTGATTTGTAGCCGCTCTAAGAGCTACAGATTAAGCATTGACCTTGGGGGCTTCCTTCCCCATCTTGGGTCACAACCAGGGGCTCTAACCCCTCAGGCCTTCCAGGCAGCACAAACATAGCATGCTTGTGACACATTCCCCCCACATCCCCCCTCCCCACGCCTGCCCCCTAACTCTCATACACATTCTCTCACTCACCCTGTCACCCTTAGGGGTCAGGAAAGGATTGTGGCATCTAACTTCTGCGTTGGGAAGAAAACCAAAAGGGAATATCCAAGGCAAGGAAGGTTGGGGGCGGGGCGGGGGCGGTTTCCTGGGAGGAAGGAGGAATTTGGGGGGGAAATGGGTTTGGGGGAGGGTTGCCCAGAGTAGGTTGCCCAATAAGAGCTGAAGAGGGTTTAGGCTCTTTAAGCACCTGGAGAGTTCCTTTAAAATGAGTATTATCTGGCTCCACCCTTAGGAATTCTGATTCTGGAAGAGGGACCTGGAGAAACCCCCAGGCAGCAAGGTGGAGGCAGTAAGGGTCAGGAACCTTCTGGGAACAACTTTGAGGTACTCTAGGTCTTTGGAGTTAAGAAAGAAGTATAAATTCTATTATCATCACCTTTATTATCATCATCACTCTCCTCACTATCATCATCAACCCAACTAACACTCCCCCAGAGACTTTACTACATTTACATCCATTTCCCATCTAATCCTCCCAGCCCACTGAAATGGGTACTATTTATTATTAATTTATGGCTCCCCATAGTACAGATGATAAAACTGAGGCTCAGAAATAATAATTGCCTTAGGTCACAGAAGTAGCAAGCAGAAGAGTTGGGATTTGAGAAATAAGAATGCCTCCTCACGTGAGTTGGGAAAAGGCTGGATGGGGGAAGGGAAATGATTGGAAATCAGTGGTTGCTATGTACCACCCCTGCCGCCCCCCCCCGCCCCCCGCCAACACACACACACACACACACACACACACACACACACACACACACGCAATCCCTGGGCTGCCAAACCTGCAGGGCAAGAAGTGAAAGAGAAGAGAGAGCCTAGGGTTCAAGGTCCGAAGGAACCCAGGCCTCCCAGGATGCAGAGAGAGAGACAGAACAGCCAGGAGTAGCTGTGAGGCGGCCTTTTCTACCCCCTGCTCCCACCATCTCTGAACTTTGTCCTGGTGGTTGGTTGTTGGGAGTCATTAGTCCCAGACGGCAGCCTTTGAAGCGATTAGTGCCTTATCTGCCCTTCCCTAGGCATTGGCTGCCTTCCCGGCAGGGGTGTCCCCACCTCCACCTAGCGACATTGGGCACCCAGGACCCTGAGAAGCCAGAGCCTCAGTAGGGACAGTGACTCATTCTTCTCAGGCCAGAGGAGCACAGTGAGGTGTGAGGGGGCAGAGTCCAGGGAAGGCCAAGGAAAACGCCATCTGTGTCAACATCTGGGGAGGAAGGAGAACAGTGGTGAGGCTTCACCTGGAACCTTCATTGACAGCCCACCTCGGGGATCAGGGGCCATTTCCTGCTGAATGCTGTGGCCAGAGAGGAAACAAACGGGGGCAGACATCACTGTCCCAGAGGCCAGGTCAGCCCTGACCCTCACTCCTGCACTGTTACACAACAGTCACCACCACTGTGGGCACAAAACACCAAGGGACATAGCAAACATCTGGGAGAGGAAGGTAAGCAAGCTGGGCTGTGTGGGGTGGAGCTGTTCAGAGGCTTCCCACGGTGAATAAGTGCACAGCCCTCAGCTCCTCTCCCTTCTTTTTCACAACCCTCTGTTAGCCTCTGCAGGGTTTCCAGGCACCTGCATTCTGAGTCAGATTGTCAGGGTTCAAACCCTGGTTCCACCACTTCCTAGCTGTGTGACCTTGGCCAAGTGACTTTACCTCTCTGAACATATTTCCATATTGTGAAATGGAAATAATCCTGCCTCTTGAAGTTATTTGGGAGGATTAAATGAGAGCTGATGCATTAAGGTCTATTACATTGTAAAAGACAGATAGCTTTCCATCACCGAATAGAGCACTTTATTTCCAACATCAGGCAAACAGTAGGTGCTCATTGGTTCAATAAATAAGTGAGCCAATCCCCTGCCAGTTGGGAAGACCTATGAAGGCAAGGATGGTGTCTATCTTACTACAGTACTGCATCCTCATCACCCACCATGGGCCCTAGCAGACAGTAGGTGCTCAATACATGGTTGAAAGAATCTCTCTCTGCAGCACCAACTATCCTCTCTCATGGTAGGGGCAGACCTCACCCGTATTAGAAGGGCCTCCTCCTTTCCCATCTCCTCTGCCCCCAGCCTTGACTCCTGCTCAGCTCCTCCCCCCACCCTTGCAGACCTTCTCCTGACCCTTCCACCCACACTCCGCAGCAGTTAGCTCACTATCTCTACCTAGCCCAGCTCCCCTGACCAAGTAGCCACAGCAGCAGCCCGTCTGCCAGGAGGACGCCTTACCAGCAAGACCCCCCTTTCCAGCTGAAATCCCTTTTGGAATTGGGGATTGGGTGGGAGGGAAGGGAAGAAACTAAATGCAGCCAGAACTGAAACCAGACCTGCTCCCCTACCACCCCGCCCCTGGCAGTCTCTGGAGGCCCCTCTCATCGCTCTCTCCTCGATTCCACTCCATCCCCTGGTCTGGTCGTAATTACACATTTCAATCCTCCCAGACCGCCACGTCAAGAAAGTAACACCCCCCCCCCCCACCCCACACACACCCAGACCTCTGGGCTGTCACAAACACCTTCTGCGCGCTCTCCTTCCTGGCAGCTACCAAGGGTTGGCCCAGAGCAGGTAATGGAAGGCTCTCGGCGTTTTCCGGCACGACGTCCCGGACTCTGCCGGCCGGGGCAGACCCCAGCCTACACCGCCGCGGTCAGCGGGCGCTCCCCGTACACCTCCTGCGCGCGGGGCATCTCCTCCCAGAGGACGCGGGAGAGTGTGTCGGGGAAGGTGGGACGGCGGCTGTTCTCCGCCAGCCTCCGGCTCGGCCGGCCCCACCCCACCCCCACCCTCAGCAGGGCGACACCGCGCCTTCCCGAGCTCAGGGCGAGGCGCGAGCGCGGCGCGGTGAGAACGCGCCTCACCGGCGGGCCCCTGGTGCCCCCCGCCCCAGGGGCCGCCGCGGGGACTCCCTCCTACTCCGCCTCTCGGGCCTCAGCCTAGGGACCCCCGCAAGCCGGCGTCGGCTGGAGCCGCTCAGCGGGCGCAGGGAGGGGGCGGGGAGGGAGCCAGCGCCGGAATCACAAAGCAGCGAGCCCGGCCCGGAGGAGAAATACTCGTAAAACGGACCCTCTAGCGGACGGCGGAAAAGGGGGCTTTGCCCCACTCTCAATCGTCAAAGACCTCAAAGCAGCCCCGAATATTTCCTGCTAGAGGAATGGTCTCCGACCACTGCTGAAAAACTGAGGCCAGAAGTCTGGGCTCCCGAGGGTAGCTGGGGGGAAGGGGTGCGAGTCCTTCTCGCCTGCCAGTTGTGCTCCTGCGCGTGCCGCGCGCGTGCCCTCCTGGTCCCGGGGCCTTGCCCGCACACACGACTCTGGCCTGCAGCCGGGACCCGGCGGAGAGGACGCCCAGGTGTGAGAGGGACACAGGTGTGTGGGCCCCAGGTGTGCTGGGGATCCAGGTGGTTCGGAGAACGCAGCTAAATGGTCCGAAGAGGGTCGCAAACACCGCCCAAGGCTTGCACCCTCTGCAAAGGGACCTAGGGCCCTGGAGCTCCGGGGAGGCGGGTTGGCGCGGCCTGCCAGGTCCAGCTCGTTCCGGGAATACCCGGCCGGCCGGCTGGCCCCGGAGTGGGGGTGGGGAGGCGCCGGCAGGGAAGCAGGTCTGGCCAGCCCCTAGGGTTCCCGCTGGGCCGAAATTTACACTCACTGTCCGGCGCTAAGGGGAAAGGGGCGCTAGGGGCTCTCCGGGTGGCCCGGCGGCTTCCCCTGACGGAATCTGGCCTCCGAGGGAGAGGGACAGAGCGTGTATGTTTGTGTGTATACGCTGCAAGGTGTAATGTGACACTGTTGGTGGAAGGTGTGTGTGACACCCAGTGTTAAGATGTGTGAAGCAGTAGATTCTGTGTTTGTGCCCGTGAGGC
Source organism: Eubalaena glacialis (assembly GCF_028564815.1). Classification (NCBI taxonomy): domain Eukaryota; kingdom Metazoa; phylum Chordata; class Mammalia; order Artiodactyla; family Balaenidae; genus Eubalaena; species Eubalaena glacialis. The sequence goes on from NC_083719.1 coordinate 119,371,944, forward strand.
GCTGCTGTGGGTGCCACTTGCTGTGTTAGGGCGTGTGCCGTCAAGGAGTGTGCTGAAACACTGGGTTCTGTGTTTATGGGTGCAGTCGAGGGGTGCAAGCGAGACATGTGTTGTGCACCTGTGTTCTAGCCAAGGAGTGTAACATAATTTATGTTAGGGTGTGTGCCTTAAAGGAATATGTGTGTGCGGGGCTGGGTTTTGAGTGTTCATCTGGCGAACTGTGGCCGTGACACTCGTATGTGAGGGCATGAGATTGCGTTCGTGTGTCCATGTCGCCGAATGTCACCCCCGGTTGTGTTTTGTTGCTCTGTATGGCCACGGGTTGTGTGTCCGTGCTGCTGAGCATGCAGAAGCTGAAGCAGATTCTGAGCTACTGACGGTGCCCCAGTGGGCGCTGGTGTGCGGGAGGTATGCCTGTGTGCACATATGTATGTATGTGTGTACATATGTCCGTGGTCTGGCCCTCCGGGTGCCCGCGGGGAGCTGGAAGCGCCTGAGTGATCCGAGCTGGTCGCCCAACAAGTGTGTGTGTGTGTGTGTGTGCGTTGTGAATGAGGGTCCTTGCTTGCTACATCCTCGGGGACGGCCCCCCTGCAACTGGGGGCTGCGGGCTTGCCCCAGGCCATCTCCATCCCTCGCGCGGCTGGAGCCCCCTTATCCCCGCAGCTCCAAGCGCGCCGGGGTGCAGGGCGCCCAGGCTGGAGCCCAGTCCAGCACCCGCTCTCCTCTCTCGGCTTTTTGCGGCGGACCTTGGAGGCCAGGGTGCCCCAGCCGCAACCCCAACCGCCCCCACCTCAGCCACGGCGCGCTGAGCACCGACTGGGCCCCCGTGGCCTCGCTCGGCCGAGCGCCCCTCCCTCGGCTCCCGCCGGCCATGGCCGCGCCCGGCCGGGAGCCACCACCGCCTCCACCGCCACCGATCCTTACCCGCCTCTGGGCAGCGCAGGCCGCGGGCCCTGCAGTCCATGAGCCGCCACCGGCCCCGGCCCGGGCTGCGGCTCGGCACGGCACGGCTCTGGCTGGCGCTGCGGTTCAGGCTCGGCTCCGGCTGGCTTTGGGCACAGCAGCCCCGGCGGCTTCGCGTCCGCGCCGCGCTCCCGCTCCCCGAGTGTGTGAGGCGGCGGTGGTGGCGGCAGCGGTGACGGAGCCAACGGCGAACGGAGAGCACAGCCGGGCCCGCCCCCTCCCTCCCCCTCCCCCCTCCCCCCCTCCCTCCTGGCCCGCCCGCCTGCCTCCCTCCCGCCTCCCTGCCCCCTCCCCCGCCCAACACGGCCGGGAGGTGGAGCTCGGGACCGCTCTGGTCCTGCTGGGAGGGGACCCCAGCACCGCTCCCCAAAGCCAGGACCCCTTTGGCTATCTCTCCCCTACCCAAGGCCCGTATACACAGACCGTCCCCCTCCCTGGCTCTTCAGTTTACACTTATCCCACCCGTGCCCCCATCTGGGACCCCTCCCGAATTCCTTTCCTAACCTCACTCAAACACCTGTCCCCTACCCTGCCCCCCTGGGAAGTGGAGGCACGGGAAATGTCTCCCCCGGTGCCTTCTTTTCTGGGCATCTGCTCCTCCAGATCCACCTTCTTCCCGCCCAGACCCCCAGATCACCCCGAATGGCCCTCCCTTCTCACTGCGCTCAGGGGAAGTCCACCCCTCCCCCTCTGGCCGAAGCCGCAGAGCGGTCAGCGTCGGTGGCCGCAGCAAGTCTTGGGGGTGGGGCTATGGAGGGGACCGTGGGAGGGGGAGGGTAACGGGACCAAGGGGGCTCCTCCAGAATGAGGATTGGGGAGATATACAAGTGTGAGGATGAGGTGATGCGCCTAAGCTCGGGCTATTAGAGGGTCCCTCAATCACCTGCCCTCTGGGCGGCATGGAGCTGTGACCCCGACACATTTACCAGTGACATACACACATTCACACAGTCACATGGGTCCCTACCCCGCGAAGCTGAGCAGTGTCACGGCCTGTGTCACACGCCCTCGCAGTGCCACACGCTCCCTGTCACAATCACACTCACCGAGTCACACACTGTGTCACACGCAGTGTCTCACACACTCGATACTCAGTTTCTCCCACTCAGTTTTGGTTCTCTGGCGCCATCTAGAGGTGTCTGAGCAGCCTGGGAACTCCTTTTCCTTCGCTCAGGGTTTGGTACCCCAGGCTCTCAAGTGCCCCAGTCTAATACGACCTCCAGCTTTTGCCACTTATAAGCCAACGCAGTGGGTTCCAGGCCAGAAGAATGAGAGAGACTGTCCCTGGTAAGGCCTGGCACTGGGTGTGCAAAGGCCTAATATGGGATGACTGATTGCTGGGCCTCTATTTGCCATAGCCTCTGACTACTCCTCCCTATCCACCGGCATTTTCCCATCCCTACCACTCCTCTATCCCTTGTCTCTTTCCTCTGCTTCCTCCCCTTCTGATACCTGTATTCTCTGTGGAACACTCTTCAGGGTAAGAGTGGGCTCTCGCGCCAGCTGAGGGCTGCCCAAGATCTCTCCGAGAGCAGCCCCCCTCGAACTCCCTTTCTGGCCTGGACCCTGCTCTAGTCTGCACTCCCAGACCTCAGCCCCAGAATCCCATATGGGGTGGTCTGGATGGGAGATGGGGTGAGCTAGTGAAAGGAGGATCTGTCCTATAGGTGGTTTCTCCCTGTCCCCTGCAAAACTCATATGCTCCGCATCACTGAGCACAGCTCCAAGGGAGGAATCAGTGGCCCAGAGACAAGAAATCTTCCACAGAGGAGCTGCCCCAGCTTCCCTGCCCCCAGCGTGTGCCCGCTGCCCACTGCAGCAAACCCTCCCCAGTCTGCTTGCTGGGAGCCATTCAAAGGCTCCTCTGTTCTCCTCCCTTGCTCAGGGCTGAGCAAGACAGGCAGCCGCAGAGCTGGGCAGGAAATGCTAATCTCCCAGATGTTCTCCTCCGTCCTCCCTGCTCCACCACCGTCAAACCCAAATCCTGCACCAAGTGGTAGGAGCAGAACTGAGCCAGCGCAACACCAGGGTGTGTCTACTCTTCTCCCTGCTCCCCATCCCCTCCTACCCCAGCTGCCAGGCTGGGCTCTGTGGGGGACCTGAGCCTGGGACAAGGTAGAAATAAGGATGGGGCTGTCTTCCCCAAGCAGAAGGGCAGGCAAAGGGCTGAGACTGGGAGGTTGCATCTGAAGAGGAGAGAAGCCAGGCTCCTGGCCCCATACCAAACTGGGAGGAGGACCTGGTTGGCAAGTAGGGAATCGGGGTCTTCTAAACTGATGATGCCTGAGATTCCAGCTGAGACTGTGGCCAGGGATTGGGGGATGCTAGGTGTGGGAGTGGTTGGGTTGCTTGTGGCCTAAGGCTCTTGCTGTGATATGTATGTGCCTGGGATGGGTCGTGGCTAAGAGAGAGTGAGGATGCTGTAGAGCCTTGCACTGTAACAGAAAAAATTGTTGTTTCTGATTGCAGCTGGGACACTGTTGTGATGCTATGATGCTGGTGTGCCTAAGGTATAGCCAGAACGATCAGATTATCAGAAAGGCTGTTGCCAAGCTGTGTGTGTATGTGTGTGTGTGTGTGTGTGTGTTCATGTGTGCATGTTGAGAGGAGGGCTGTAACTGAAATGCTGTAAGGCTTGAAGCTAAAAGTGTGAGGTTGGCATACCTGAGACTGGCTATAGCTGAGAAGCTGTTCTCTGTTAATAAGACGTAGGTAGAACTGTAGCTGGATCCATTGCCTAGGTACTAGGAGATGAGAGGCCGTTGCTAGGAGCCTGTACCTGAGAGGAAGGCTGTTACCTGGGATAAGAGCAGAGCTACTGTTGTGTATAGGACTGTAGCTGGGATGCTATTGGTCCTGAAGCTATAGCTGTGATGACAGCATACTGGGGATTGGCTACAGCTAAGATGCTGTTGCCCAGGCTTGTGGCTGGGCTGTTACTGTGTGCAGGACTCTAGCTGGGATGCTGTTATGCCTGCAGCCATAGCTCTGAAGCTCAAGTGTAGCTGAGAGGCCATTTCCTGGTAATATAGCGGGACCACTGTTGTGTGGGGGACGGAGGCCACACTCTGTTTCCTAGGAGATGAGAAGCTGTTCCCTGGGAAGCTGTTCTGGAAGGCAGGATGCTACCTAAGATGGGAGCTGATCTGCTGTTGGAGCTGATCTACTGTTGTACTTGGGAGGGTTCCCGAGTGGCCATTGCTGCGTCTGTGGCTGGCTGGGTGGGGGAAGGCGAGTGAGTTCTGCCTTGAGGTCTGGGAGATGCCAGGAGCCCAAGGCTGGGCGGGGGCTGCTGCTCTGGGGAGGCTTCAGCAGTTGCTCTGCTGTGGAGCTGGGAAGCCTGTTTTCATTACTGTTTTAACTCTTTTTTTAACCTTGTTTTTCTCTCGGCTGCACTTTCGCTCACTCATTAATTTTGGTATTTTTCTCACGGTGCCTCAGCCCCTGTCACGGCTGCCATGGCAACAGGAGACAGTGTGCACAGCGCCAAAATATCTGATCAAAAAATAACCAAAATAAGCAAACACCGAAACGACTGTGCTGGGGGCTCTGGCCGAGGGAGAGCCGATGGCTCAAGTCCAGGAAACTCTAGGTTCCCAAGGGACCCCTTTTTCTTCCCCAGGGAAGCTTTGCTGAACCTTCTGATAACCTGGGAGGCCCCCTTCCCAAGGGAACCCCCCCCCCACCACACACACACACACAGATCTCCCAGGACTCTGAGATTTCCAACGGTCCCTGCCCGAGAGGCAGTTTTGCCTGAGGTGGGAGCATTGGGAGGGTGTGAAGGCTGGGGTTCACTTCCCAGGAGCTGACAGTCAAGCCTCTAAGAAGCTCCCTACCTGCCCTCACCATACACATCTGCATCACCCCACCCACCCCTCTCCTGACCCCTCCTTCCTCAGGCTTCTTCCACTTTCTCTGCTCCCAACCCCTACTTGGCCACCTCCACTCTTCTTTTCATACCCCAGCATCCTGACAGGATGGATGGAGGGGGAGGAAGCTGCAGTCTCTCCCACAACTCCAGTGGAGGTGCTAGGAGAGATGCCACTAAAGCACCTGACACTCCTGGGCCTCTGGCCACCTCTAGCTCCAGCTGCCTATGGGAGATTCCTGAACAGCCCTGAACACTCACACCCGCTCCACTTTCCCCCCAATAGCATTCTAGTTTCCTGGGGACCTCCTTCTGTCAAGTGGGCATGTCCCCAGGAGGGGTAAAACAGTAGAGCCTCATGTGAAATAGGAAGGGGCAAAGCTCTTGGTACTGCCTGTCTCCCTTCTTTACCTACTAATTTCCCCTCTGAGGGGGCTTGTCTAGATTTCTGGAGCGCTAAGAACCGGAGGAACGAGAAGGAGCTCTTCAACCCTGCCTCAGTCACATCACAAAATTATATCTCTGGCTCCTCTTCTCGGTGCCCCTCCAGCAGTGAAAATCTCACTCCCAACAGGTCTTCATCCCTTTCTGGGAGCTAGGACTCACCTCCTGCTCCTTACATTCAGTTCCTATAACCCCCTCCCCACCAAGAGCAGCAGTGGCCTTGGCCTCCTGGCAGAGCCTTCCTGGGCCTGTTTCCATAGAAACCAGATAGTCTGTGCAGTGTGAGAAGGGGAGGGGAGACAGGAGCAGGGAGGAGGGACCAGACCTCAGGGGCAGCCCCAGAAGAAGGGACCTGGGCAATGAGAGAAGGAGGAAGCTGCCCCATCCAAAGGGAGGGTGGGACCTTGATCTGGGGAGGGGAGAGAGGAGGTAGCCTAAGCTTGGTAGGTTCTATTCACCCCCTCTCACCCCGTCCCTGTGCCACAGCTTATTCTGCTGCCTCCTGAGGAGACCCACGACTGTCTCTTCCCCTGGCGCAGAGAAGGGGGTTCCTCTCTCCCCATGCCCCTAAGATCCTTCTTTACCAGGAACTGCCTGATCTGGGGTGAATCTCTTTCCCAGGAGCCAGCAGTCTTAGTCTAAGACAGGGACCATAGGATACCTTCCCTCCCCCAAGAGCTATGCACTCACCCCAGACCAGTGGCTCTGTACTCTGGAGGCTGGGCCGCCCTGGGACCCGGTGACCACTGCTGACCCCGTGGCGTGCGGCTCTCAAAGGCCCCATTCATCTCCGGGGGCTGAAGGCACCATTGTCCCTGGCGGGGGGTGGTGGGGGCAGTGGGGGGTCTCGACTCAGAAGGAAGGAATGTGTCTGGAGAAGTTGCCCGCAGGGCTCCAGTCTCCAGGTCCCCACCAGCTCTCCGTCGGGACCCCTACATGACCCCAAGCCCTTTCCCCCACTAGCTCCCAGCAGCCTTCATGCTTCTCTTGAGGGTGGGGACTGCCGCGGTTTGGGGGAGAAGCCTCGCCCCAACCCTCTGGCTCTCTCGGCAGAACCCTTTCTGGGGCTGGGAGCTGTCCAGCGCCTCGGGTCCTGACGGACCAAAGATACGCCTAGGCGCCATCGGACAAGAGGGGGTCAGGGCCAGCCTAAGCTGGCTGGGGTCTCGGGAGCTCACCTCTACCCAGGCTAACACTGCAAACCACACCTGACCTGGGTGGGCATGGGTGCAGCTCTGGACATGGGGATCCATGGGTGCTGAGAACTGACCCGAGGAACAACTTGACCCCTGCCCTATCTGAGGAGAATTGAAGGGTCAAGTGCCACCAGGCCACTCCCCTGAAATTCAGTCTCTGACAGAGTTACAGAAAAAACCAGGAGAGGTCAGGCCCTGCCTCCCCCTCCCCCGCCATCTCTGCCGTGCCTCTGTTTCTGTCTTCCTAGCTCTCTCCACCCTCCTCTTCTCTTTCCCTCCCTGCTGGGTTGGGGGCTGCTGAATTATCACTTCCCAGCTCTGCTAATGTGCTCCCTGCTGCAGGGAGGGATCATAATTCTGGGAGATGATTAAGTTTCAGATTGTTTTTCTGTGTGTTGTTGAAGATGAGGCTTTAATATGGTCCCTCCCCAGATAGGGAGCCTGGCCTGGCCCCAGCTGCTTGCCGCATCCCTCCTCTGCTGGACCTCTCGTCTCTGATAGGCCAGGTCTGGGAACATGTCCCTTGGTGTCCCCTCTAAACTTATGCGGGGTGTGTGTGTGGGGGGGTGGACCCACCTTTGACTCAAGCGGGAATACACATAATGTGTGGTGAGAAACACTGGTTTTGAAGTCAGACAAGTCAGAATTCAAATCCTAACTCTGCCACTTACTATCTGTGTAACCTTGGATGAGTTACTTAAACTGTCTGAGCCTCAGTTTCTTCATCTGTAAAATGGGGATAATTTAACAATGGCCTCATAGAGAGCTTTGTGGATTTAAAATGATAATGCATGTAAAGTGCTTAGCTGAGTGCCTGGCTCACGGTAAAACCTGGTCAATGTTAGTGGTTATTAGTACACACGTACCCCATCCTGGGTGATCCTGCCTCCCCCATCCTTCCTAACTTTGTTCTTCGGTTCAGTAAATATACATCTAATGCCTGCTATTTTTCCAGGCACTATGCAGTAGAAATTAAGTTATTCAGGAGTGAGGAAGTTGGTTTTCTTGCTTATCTGCCCTTAAACACCTCTTTATTTGCCTCCTTTCCTCCTTTCAATTTAAGTTCACTGCCATTTTACCCTCCCACCTACTTCCAGCTCTTCTTTCATTATTCCTACTTCATTCTTCCTTCTTTCTCTGCAGTCTTATCACTTCACCTTGATTCTTATCCTCCTAACACACACACGTCTTTTACCTTCTACATCATTCTCCATCCCATTTGGGGCCATCATAGTGAATAAAGGGGTTGAGTTTTCAAACTAGGAGAGAGAATCCTGAGTCATGCCATGTGTGTATGTGTGTGTGTGTGTGTGTGTATGTGTGTGTGTATCTAAGGGTCACACACATTAATCTGAATTCAGTGGTGGATCTGTAACAGACTTCTGAACTCACACATTTGAACTGTATACTTGTTTGCCTTCTATCCCCTATGTATAATAAGCCTTACAACCCTTGAAATATAAGTCTATTTCTTTGCCTACCTACCTACCTACTCTACCCCTACCTCCATCTTTGTTATACTCTACTCTAAATGGGACAGCCTACTGGTTGTCAATAACAGAAGCTGATTTATGATAGTGTATTTTTGTTTCTTCTCAGCTGGCTTCCTACCCTTCACCATACTGACCAATTTTTCCAAGAAGTCGTTTCACAACTCTTTGAGGGCTTGATTCAGTGCAGGAAACAGAAACTACTCTAGGTATTTTAAACTGAAGGGAATTTAATATGGGAATTGAGTGCTTATAAAAACATTAAAAAGACTTGTGGAAAGGACTCCTAGAAGCTGTACCAAGAGAGCTAATACATATGCCATAATCAGAAAGATGGGGACTCAAAAGGCCACCACTGGAACTATTGAATTAAAGAACACACTGCCAAAGCTTTGCCATCCAGGAATTAGGAAGAAGAGACCAGGAAGCTGGAAAAACTGTTACAGGAGAACCCCACATCTCCAGGATCCTGCTTGCCAGCAGAAAGCCCAAAATAGCAGAAAGAAGGCCTCTTCCACTTTTCTGCCTGCCAGTCACACAAGTGCACTTAATTGTAAGGGGGTCAGAGGAACTGTATTGTAGCTTTCTAGTCTCTGTAACACAGTAGAAGAAAGTAGCAATAGAGGATGCATGCCAACTGACCACATTCAACACTAATTTGGACCTTGCCCTTTAGGAGTTCACAGACTAGAGGACAAAACACCAGGATCAATGCAGGTTAAAAGGATGAGCCAGAAAGTATCTGTGACAGACCAAATTTCAGCCCCATGAGGCCTGGGACCTTAGTGGTCTTAAAGGGAGTCCAGACCTAATTTGTAGCTATGGAGCTCAGGCTCTGCGAATCACTGGAGGAATAAAGCTGAAGTCAGTGCACTAGGGAGAGGCGGGGAAAGAAGAGACCATGACCCAGTGTCCACAATAGTTCTCACTTCCTGGAAGGGGCTATACACAATAATCCAGGACCCCGAGTGAGGTCCCAAGAAAACAGGGCCCACACTCTGTAGCAGATCCTCCCTCACACTGACTGGTTTTGGTTTATGTGGCCCTATGGGGCTCACCTGTCACCTGCCTCAGACCATCTTTCTAAAATGAGCCCTCAGGATCACCACTGGGAGAAGAGAAGTGCAGAGGGAAGGCTAAGTGGGCCCATCTCTCAAGCAGGAGTCTGAACCCAGGGGTGTTTTGCTGGGGAATATCCAGAAACTGGCACCTTCCAGCTGTCTATCTCTGCTTCCTCCTGCAATTCCAGGTGTTTTGGCATCTCTTCTCTTCTCTGACTCTAGGAATCAGGAGCTGAGTCTAGGTGCTTCTAGGACAAGGAAATAGTGGCAGCTTCCAAGATCCCAAATAAATCCCAAGTTTATAAATGGTATCAGTTTATATCTGCTGAGCGAGTAGGAAAGTGTAGGGATAAGGGGTGGGCTGGCATCTCCTCACAGGCTTAAAATGGAAGTAGTATATCCCGGTGGGTAAAATCTTGGTTTCCAGAGTCCCGTCCTGACTCAACTGCTTCCTAGTTTGGCCCTAGTGTGACCTTGGGCCAATGACATAATCTCTCTGAGCTTGTTCCCAATCCGTAAAAGGGGAATAATACATACTTGCCTCCCAAGAAGGTTGGAGAACTAATTGAAATAATTATGGATAACCATGTATAAAGTGCTTGGTTCAGTTCTTGGCACATAGTAAACTTTCAGTAAATGGCAGCTGTTAGTATTTTTGTTATTATTATTGATACCGTACTTTCTCAGCAACAAACATCTTCCATCTTAATTACCTGGAAACATCTAGAAGAGGGGGTTCCTCACACAAGGCTTGCTCTGGAAGTATGAGCTCTTAGTCACAATTTGGAAAAGTGGGGAGCCACACCAGGTCAGGATGCCCCTCAAGCCTGTTTCTTCCACCTGAGAAGTCTCTGTCCCCTTGAATCCTAGTGCTGTCCCTGTGTGAATCCATTAGGGCATCTTAACATCACCCAGGGAAGGGGCCGTGATGTCACTCTGGCAGGTGAGGAAAGACAAGGCTAGTGATATTCACAGGCCCAAGATCAAAAAAGTTTGGAACCATCTGCTCTGACCTTTTGTGCCCCCTTTTCTCCTTTCCTCTCCTTTCCTCAAACCCTCCAACTTCATTTAAATTTTATTGAACATCTACTGTGTACCAAGCACAGGCACCATATTAGGTACTGGGGGTGCAGTGAAGAACAGAGAGAAAGGCAGCCCCTAACCAATTGGAGCTCTCAGTTCACTGTGGCCACAAACTGTACAACTATAATGATACAAACAATCATTTAATTACAGTTATAGTGGATGCAGCTAAGGAAAATGACAGAGAGTAATGAGAGTGGATAATGGAGGAACTTAACCTCCCTTGTTAGTCTGGGGGAAGAGGGAGTGGGCAGGAAAGGCCAGATCAGACCTGCAGAATGAGTAAGAGTCAGCCACCCAAGGAGGGGGAAGTGCCCTGGGCAAAGTGAATTCCTGCCAAAATGTTAGATGATAACTTTATGATGTGTTGCCTTGACCAGAGGTATTTGATTCTTAACTAGGGACTCCCAAAGGGATAAATATTTAATGGTGGGATTTTTGAGAGACATGTGACCAGCTGATAGGGTCAGGAGGCCTTCTTATCAGCAGCATTCTAACCAAACCATGTGGCCAGGAGACCTATCTCTGGGTATGCATTGTGTGTGTGTGTGTGTGTGTGTGTGTGTGTGTGTGTGTAGGAATGTAAATGCATGTTTGTGACTGTGAATGTAGGTGCAGGTGTCTATGAATAAATGCAGAGCTATAGCTAATAACTTTGACATCTGGGTCAAGCAACAGAAACATATCTTTAAATCCAGGTATACACCAACTCATGGGGGAGTTGCAGGAGAACAGAGAAGGAAAACTGTTCGCCCGCATGCACATAGGAGCCCCCAGCAGTTAGATCCCCCACCCTTGACCTTGGACGTCCCAGATCATCCATCTCTGCCAAGTATCAGGGGCAAACTAGACAGCCCTGCTAACGAAGCATTGGTGTTGAAGGTGGGGGAGGAGGAGAGGCTTTAAAATTTGCACAATCTTTTAGAAAATCATTATTTAAAACGTTGGCATCCTGCATATTTTTGTTCCTAGGCCCCTGGTGAATGAGTATACCTTTATTGAGAGTTTGAATGTATGTATGCATCTATACGTGTGTGAATGCTGACTGTACGTGCTTATGTGTATATGAATAGGTGTTTGGGGACTACAGTGTCAATTGTGATAACTAAGAGCCCCTGTGAGTTTGGGGCCAGCAGACCTGTTTGTGTGCTCCTCCCCTCCTACTATGCCTGTCTCCACTGATCTCATGAGACGCAGAGGCTGGGATTATCTGCTGGTCAGGGCTGAGTCCCTTCATATTAACAATGGACCAAAAATGTACCGACCACAAGGCAAACAGAAATAATATGCTCACGTTCACCTCCATCCCATAAAGCAAGTGGAACCTGGGCCCATTGCAGTGAATGAGCTTCAATAATTCATCCCAGCTGCGGGTGTGGTATTGACACAAAGCTAATTTAACACTGTGGGAGCCAGGGGAGGTAAGGAGCAATTATGCCCTCACCTGCAGCATGGTCACTCTGCTAGCTCTCTGATGCTACGTTGGAAAGCAGAATCCCACAGTGGGAAAAAGGTTGGGGAAGTCGCTTGTCCCTTTCCCTCCTTGCAGGCAGTTGACTTTCTGTGGCTGTTAAGATGATGTTCTATTTTCTTCTTGATAATATTCTTGAATAGAGACTTCCCACCCCCATCTCAGGACTTGAACTTCCCAACAGTGACGGAGATGTTTCTTAGGTCAGACCAAGGTCTCTTCTGTATCTCTTTCTGAAGAATCAAAACCACTGGCACTTTCTGTAGGGTGTGACGGGTTTTGGAGGAGTGAGGTTGAGGTTTTTGCTGGAGAGAGAGGGAATCCTTCACATGGTTAATGTCTTAAATGACATCGGACAACCCATCTGATTTTCTTCTTTCTCAAAAATAAAAGTCACTCATTCAACCTCCAACAAATGTCTGTTGAGTTCCTATCTTTCTTCATTTAGTCAATAAATGCTTAATAAGCACCTACAGGTACTAGGTGAACCAAAGAGTCTGGATCGTTGCCTTCATGGGTCAATAGGATAGCAAGAGAGAGAAGCCTTAAACACATGAATAAGTATGTAAGTGCAAATTGTTGCTGATGCTACTTATTTCTATTCATTCACTCATTCAAACACCAATACAATGAGGGAGAATAATAGTAAGGAACAGCTTTGGAACAGAAAGGTCTCTCTGAGCCCTGAAGGATGAGTAGCCTAGGGAAGAGAGTGGGAAGAGTAAACCAGGGGAGGGAAAAGCACGTGTTCAATGCCTTGCTTCTTGCCGCAAGCAGATGATTAAGCTTTCCTGGGGCCTGGTGGGAGAGAAGGAACTGGAAGAGAAAGATCTGAGTTCAATTTCTGCCTTTGCCACTTTATAGTTGGGTGGCCTTGGGCAAGCTACTTATCTCTTTCAAGTCTCAAGCTACTTATCTCTTTCTCACCTCATCTATAAAATGGAGATGATAACATTTCCCACTTTATAGGATTGTTGTGAAAAATTAAGTAAAATAATGTTCTAAAGTGCTTACCAGTGCTTGGCATATGGTAAGTGTCAATAAATTACTACTATTGCTATTATGATTATCCTCAAATGCTCCAAGTTATTTATTACCCCCAGGCTTTGGCACAATTTTTTCCCTTTGCCTGGATCACACCCCATTCTCTTTACTCACTTATACTCATCTGTCAAGTAACAGCTGAAATGTATTTCCCTGGAAGGACTTTCCTGACCCCTAGATCGATGGCTCTCAAACTTTAGTGCATGTAAGAGTCACTGTGTGTGTGTGTCAGTGTGTGCTTATTACAAAGCAGATTCCCAGTTTTGACAAAGTATCATGGTAACATAAGATGAAACATTATGGGAAACTGAAACTGAATGGGAGATATACAGGAGCTCTACTATCTGCAACTTTTCTATAAATCTAAGATTATTCCAAAATAGAAAGTTTATTTTTTTAAAAAGCAGATTCCTATGCAAGTCATCAACCACAATGAGATATCACCTCATACTACTAAAAAAAAAAAAAAAAGAGAGAGAGAGAGAGAATAACAAGTGTTGGCTAGGTTGTGGAGAAATTGGAACACTTGTGCACTGTTGGTAGGAATGTAAACTGGTACAGCCACTTTGGAAAATAGTATGACAGTTCCTCAAAAACTTAAAAATAGAATTACCATGTTCCACCAATTGTACTTCTGGGTATAATCCCAAAAGAATTCAAAACAGGGTCTCAAAGAGGTATTTATACACCCATGTTCACAGCAGCACTATTCACAATAGCCAAAAGGTGGAAGCAATCCAAATGTTCATTGATGGATGAATGACTAAACAAAATGTGGTATATACATACTATGGAATATTATTCAGCCTTAAAAAGGAAGGAAATTTTGACACATGCTACAACATGGATGAAACTCAGGGACATTATGTTAAGTGAAATAAGTCAGTGACAAAACAATGAATACTGTATGATTCCACTTATATGAGGTATTTAGAGCAGTCAAATTTATACAGATGGAAAATAAAATAGGGTTTCTAGGGGCTGGGAGGAGAGGAAACAGTGGAGTTTTTTTGTTTGTTTGTTTTTTTAATGTATATAGAGTTTGTTTTGCAAGATGAAAAAATTTTGGAAATTGGTTGCACAACAATGTGAGTATACTCAACACTATCGAACTGTACACTTAAAATGGTTAAGATGATAAATTTTATGTTATGTATATTTTACCACAATTTTCAAAAATTCAAATAGCAGATTCCTGGGCCCCACCTTCAGAGCTTTTGACTCAGTGAAGAAATGGAAAAGCTGATTCTAAAATTCATATGGAATTATAAGGGACCTCGAATAGCCAAAACAATCTTGAAAAAGAAGAACAAAGTTGGAGGATTCACATTTCCTGATTTCAAAACTTACTACAAAGCTACAGTAATTAAAATAGTGTGGTACTGGCAGAAGGATAGACATATAGATTGATGGAATAGAACTGGGAGTTCATAAATAAACTCATATATCTATGGTCAGTTGATTTTCAGCAAGGGTGCCAAGACTATTCAATGGTGAAAGAATAGTCTCTTCAACAGTTGGTGCAGGGACAACTGGATATCCGCATGCAAAAAGAAGGAGGAGGACAAGGAGGAGGAGGAGGAAGAGAAGTTGGATCCCTACCTTACACTATACACAAAATTTAACTCAATATGGTTCAAAAGGCTAAATATAAGAGCTAAAACTATTACACTCTTAGAAGAAAATATAACGGTAAATCTTCATGACCTGGATTTGGCAATGGTCTTAAACATGACACCAAAAACACAAGTAACAAAAGAAAAAATGGATATATTTCACATCATTAAATTAAAAACTTTTGTGCATCAAAGGACACCATCAAGAAAGTGAAAACACATTTTGCAAGTTATATATCGAGTAAGGTTCTGGTATCCAGAATATAGAAGGAACTCATTACAACTCAATGACAAAAAGACAAATAACCCAATGTAAAAATGAGTAAAGGGCTTGAATAGACATTTCTCCAAAGAAGATTATACAAGTGGCCAATAAGTACATGAAAAGATGCTCAACATCATTAGTCATTGGGGAAATGGAAATCAAAACCACAATGAGATACCGCTTCACGTCCACTAGGATGGCTATAGTAAAACAAAACAAAACAAAAAATAAAACACCTAGGGCTTCCCTGGTGGTGCAGTGGTTGAGAATCTGCCTGCTAATGCAGGGGACACGGGTTCGAGCCCTGGTCTGGGAGGATCCCACGTGCCACGGAGCGGCTGGGCCCGTGAGCCACAACTACTGAGCGTGCGCGTCTGGAGCCTGTGCTCCGCAACAGGAGATGCCGCGATAGTGGAGAGGCCCGCGCACCGCGATGAAGAGTGGCCCCCGCTTGCCGCAACTAGAGAAAGCCCTCGCACAGAAACGAAGACCCAACGCAGCCAAAAATAAATAAATAAATAAAAGATTACTATTAAAAAAAAAATAGATAACCAACAAGGACCTCCTGTATAGCACAGGGAACTGTACTCAATAAAAATAAATAAATTTTTAAAAAAATTAAAAATAAAAAAAAACACCTAAACAAAAACAAGTGTTGGCAAGGATGTGAGGACTTCGGAGCCCTTGTACATTTCTGGTGGGCATGTAAAATGGTGCAGCCACTGTGGAAAATGGTTTGGTGGTTCCTTAAAAAGCTAAACATAGAATTAGCATGTAACCCAGCAATGCCACTCCTAGGTATATACCCAAGAAAACTGAAAACAGGAACTCAGACAAATACTTATATGTGACTGTTCATAGCAGCAACATTCACAATAGCCAAAAGGTGGAAACAACCAAAATGTCCATCGATGGATGAATGGATAAACAAAATATGGTATATTCATATAATGGAATGCTATTCAGCAATAAGAGGAAATGAAGTACTGACATATGATATAACATGGATGAACCTCAGAAACATTATGACAAGTGAAAGAAAGCAGACACAAAATGTCATATAGAGTATCATTTCATTCATTTAAAATATGCAAGATAGGTAAATCCATTGAAAGTAGGTTAGTGGTTGCAAAGAGACGGGGGAGGGGAGCATGGGGAGTGACTGCTTGATGGGTGATGAAAATGTTTTAGAACTAGATAGAGGTTATGATTGCACAACATTGTGAATGTACTAAATGCCACTGAAATGTATACTTTTAAGGCTATTTGTATGTTATGTAAATTTTACTTCGATTAAAAAAAAAAAAAAAAAAGCAGGTTCCTGGCCCCACCTTCAGAGCCTTAGACTCAGTGCATCTGCCATGAGGCCCAGGAATCTGAATTTTCTGCAAGTACCTTAGATACCTGATGCAGGTACAGGTACCGATTTTGAGAAATATCACTAAACTGTCTTAAACCTCCTGTTGATCTTCTCCCATAGGACCCGAGCTTCTCCTTTCATAATACACCTCATAACTGGAATTACTTTTCCCTCAGCTCTTCTGCACCCCACCATCCCCGTGAGTCTGCAAACTCCCTGAGGGCAGAACCCGTGTCTTCTTTATTTATCATAATACTCCCAGCATTTAGAAAAATCACCTGGACAGTACATGTGCTTAATTGATATCAGGTGAATGGAATTACTGAACTGGATTAACTAGAAGGGGTCAGAATAAAAGGGGGAAATCCTAAGGAGTCTCTAGTTCAAGAATCCACAGTCTATGTAATGCGTCCAAGGTTTAAACTCACTTCTCTCCATGAGTTCCACCGCAGGATGCAGTGTATCCAGCCCTGGTGTGGAAACCAGCACACTCTGGTTGGAAAAGGCCTTCCCTAGGACTCCAGACTGGGCTCCCCATGGGGAGGCACAGCTGGGGAGCTCCTGGCCAAGCCTGGGCACAGCAGTTTCGGTTCTGGGACCCTCAGACGTGGCATCTAGAGGTGTACACCTCTGTTGGCATCTCCTGGCTGGAAGATTCTGCCAGGTTTTCCCAGCCTCCTGGCTGATCCCAGCACCTTTTGGCTGGGCGACTGCTCTTGCTCTTGGCTGCTTGCACATTGCCTTAGAGCACACAGTCGGCAGAATGGCTTCCCTCACTGTCACTGAGCTGGGCCTGAGCCATCCTACTGTCGCCCGTGCTGATTTCTGAGGCCTCAACCTCACAGCAAGGCCTCAACCTCATTGTGCAGGAAGCACAATGCAGCCGAGAGGGTGTAGGTGAGACATCCCGGGGACAGGCTGGACCTCTCATATGAGGCTTGCAAAATGCAGTTTTCTCCTCACTGCTGTTACCCCTCCCGTCCAGGCTCCCTAGAGTCACCCTCGCCTCTGTGTCTTCTCTGAGGAGGAGAGTGAAGTTTTCCAGCTCTGCACTAAGCTTAGGACAGTCAATCAACCCTAAATCACCAACCACTGCCCCCCCCCCCACAGACTTATGCTTACATACCACATACCACCAAAATAGGAAGACAGTGTGTCTCAAAGGAAAAACCAGGGCCTTTTAAAATTTTTATTATTGGCTAATTATGTGGCATTTCTCCAAGGCCCCCAATATTTCCCTCAACATGAAAAAAGTCACTTCCGTTCAGCACATACTATGCACCAGGCAATGGAACTTAACGCATTCTTGTATTACCTCATTCAGTTCTCACAGGACCCTACCAGGTATGTGATGCTTTAGAAATTTACTTGTGAATACAACATATACAGAAGATGTCTAAAACATGTATATGAACCATTTAACCCATACTGGTCCCCTATAATATATTAACATGCTTATAATTAATATTATAATATCAATATATTATGTGTTATTATTACATATATCTGTGATAAACATTCCCTTGTTTTTCTTTATAGTTTTATTACCCATGTATGCATTCCTAAATCATATAGTTTTATTTTTAAACTATATATGAATGGAATAATACAATATATATTCTTTTGAGGTTTTTTCTTATCATGAATCTATGTGGAATTCATTTATGTTGTTTCATGTATCTGAAGTTAATTGATATTCATTGCTGTATATTCCACTGTATGAAATACAACAATTTATATTTCCATTCGTTATAGTTGGGTATTGGGGTTGTTTCTCCTTTTTGGACCTCACAAACTTTTTTTTTTTTTAATTTATTTTATTTTTGGCTGCGTTGGGTCTTCGTTGCTGTGCGCGGGCTTTCTCTAGTTGCTGTGAGCAGGGGCTACTCTTTGTTGCAGTGCGCGGGCTTCTCATTGCGGTGGCTTCTCTTGTTGCAGAGCACGGGCTCTAGGCGCTCAGGCTTCAGTAGTTGTGGCACGCGGGCTCGGTAGTTGTGGTGCACGGGCTTAGTTGCTCTGCAGCATGTGAGATCTTCCCAGACCAGGGCTCGAACCCGTGTCCCATGCATTGGCAGGCAGATTCTTAACCACTGTGCCACCAGGGAAGCCCCTGATTCTCTTTAATAATCATATTTTGAGGCTTACTTCCTGTAAGGCACTGAGCACATACAGAGACACCATAAATGTCGGTTTACCATACATGGGAGTTCCAGAAAACAGCATGTGTGAATGAAGAGTTAAGGACATGTACTCCTACAGAGTGAGCTTAGAACCAAATCATAGAGTCCCAGATATGTAGCCATGTCCTGCCCTGCAGGGAGAGCCCCACGTAGCACATGCAGAGGAGCTTGGACTGGATGGGATATACATAAGGAAGGAATGTGCTTCACAAAGGATGTACTATGGAATAATCTCACACTTTGAGCAATCCCTCCCCTCTACTCAGGACTGGAGATACAGCCTTGGGCCTTAGCAACAAGGGATCTTAAGGGGCTTGGTCTGTGGAAATCATGTTTCTTACATTCAAATGGTCCCATTCAAGGGTCTGTGGGTCTCCTGATACCTAGAGGCACCCTCAGATAGGAGGGGCTGTAAGGAGGTGAGTTTTCTGTACCTGTCGGGGAAGTCTGCATGGATTAGGTAGGAGACCCGATGAGATGACCTGTAGGTCCTTCCCAAATCTGGGCCTATGTTCTAAGGTTAGATGGATATTGTTCTAAGGTGTCAGACTTCCTGAACCATAACTTCTAGTTTTTTCTTCTGCCTCATGGAAAAGAGGGTACCCCCTTTCTGCCACAGACGGACTATTCTGGGAAACCTGGAGGAGCAGCTGGGCAAGATTGGGGGTGAATAAATAGAGTGAGGATCAGAACGACATAGGAGTATGTCTGGGCTCTGTCCTAGTTGGGAACATCTCTAAACTACCTTCAGCCTCAGTGTCTCATTTGTAAAATGTAACTGTATCTGAGAAAGAAAGAATAATCATCCCCATTTTACAGATGAGGAATCTGAGGTTCAGAGAAGTTAAGGTGTTCAAGAATTCACTATACAGAGTAGAGTCAGGATTCAGACTCAGGCTGTCTGACTCTAGAGGTGAAGCTCTTATTAATTACTAAGAATCACTCCTGGGGTGGGGTGTGCAGAGGAGCCAGGGAAGGAAGAGATACTCTTTAATGCATTTGATGCGGACATCCACTGTCAGACGTAGAGTGTTCTGGCGTGAAGGCAGTGAGGTACTGTGGGTGGGCTGGAAGGAGAAGGAACAGAGACTCCATGTGACTCCTGCCATTTCTTTGTCGGGTTTACAGCCTCTGGCAGGCACCTAGCAGGGGAACAGCCACGTTAACGGGGGCCTAGGGCGCCTGCTCCCCAAGCGGAGGACATGCAGCAGCCTTATCCGCAGGGTGCCACTCACTCCCTTCCCCCAATAGTCAAGGTTTGGAGGAGCGCGGAGGGGTACAGCGGTTGCCACCGTTTATGCTCCTTCAGAGCTTCGGAGCAAGATTTCCCCCAAAAGCCGTATTAAGTAAATAAAAGGAAATTCAGCAGATGGAAACATGAATCAATGAAGACTCCCATATGAGTGCAAAGATTTATGTCAAAAAACAAAACATCAACATCTGGGAGCTGCCGTGTCTCCTCTTGGCTGTTCGTTTGGAATGGATTCTCCGTGTCGCTTTCTGCCTCTTTCTGGCCCTGGGAGAGGCCAGAGAGAAAGAATGAAGCCTATTTAAAAAATAGTCATTTTTTAAATCAGAAACGAACGCTGTTTTCCCCCTCAAGGCTGGAGGGAACTTGATCCGGGCTGCCGGGGCGCCGAGATCTCCGGGAGAGAGAGCCCCCTGCCGGACGCGGAGCGGCGCCCCTCGTTCCCCACACCCGCAAGGCTCTCTGGGGTCCGGTACTCCAGATTTCACAGCTGCCGCGGCAGCGCGAGCTCGTACGCCAGCACCCACCGCACTGCGGCCGCGTTCCGCGCTCCCGGGGCCGGAGCCCAGACCCGTCACGTGGCTGGAGGCCTGCGTTGAGGCGGCGGGAGCCCAGACCCGTCACGTGGCTGGAGGCCTGCGTTGAGGCGGTTCGGTAGTCCGGCCGGCCGCCAGGGAGCTCATCTCACCAGAGCGGGCCTCTGCGTGGGTTCCCCCGGTTCCGAGGGGAAGGATCGGGGACGTATGGCGAAATTAGAACGCAGGCTTTGAGGATGATGCAGCACGGATCAAAGATCGCACTTAGCTCGTAGGCTGGGCCTCGCAGGGGTTAAGAGGGCAGGCGTTGGGATCCTGATGTCTGGGTTCAAATCCCAGATCTGCCACAGCCAACTGGGTGACCTTGAACACGTTAACCTCCCTGAGCCAGGGTTTCATCATCTGTAAAATGGGAATAATACCACCAGCCTCCTGGGGGATTGTGCAAAGAGAATGAGAAAACCCACATAAAGTACTCAGCTCAGTACAAATATACATGAAATTGAATAAATGTTAGCTATTGTCATCAGGATAAAGGCTCAGATTCTCGTCATAACCTACAAGGCTCTGTATAACCTATGCTTCCAGCTCTGTGGCCTTGGAGAAGCCACTGACCCCCTCCATCACTAGGCTCCAGTCATTAACCTTGTCTTCCACCCAGTAGCCTAGCTCCCTTCTACCTCAGGACCTTTGCACATGCTGTTTCCTCTGCTTGGAAGGCTATTTTACACCTTCCACTTCGACCCAGGCTGCCCGTTCTTGGGGCCTCAGTTTACTTGCCTCCAGGAAATTTCCTGATTCTCCCCTCCCCCAAACGTAGTCTCTGCTCTATACTCTCATAGCAGCCTTGGCTTCTTACTAGCAACGCTCCCAGTTGTAATGTATCATCAGTTTTGTTGTATGTTTGATGTCCATCTCTCCCTAGACAGTTCACTTCTTGAGGCCAGGAGCCCATCCTATTGCATTCACTGTGGTATCCCCAGCCCCCAGGACAGTGACTGACCTAGGCCCACTATTTGTGGTGAAATGGTGGGACTCTGAGGCCAGAGGGAATCTTGAATCTTCTATATTGTTTTACCAGTTCCTTCCAACAATAAATGTATTTATTAAGCTGGGCACCAAGGACACAGATCCGTATAATTCTATTGCTGACCTACTGGAGCTCATAGTCCAATGGCAGAGACAGACATGTAAATAGAGGACAACACAACACACAGATGGGGTGGAGACAGCAGACAGGGTGTGTGGGGGGTGGTCTAGGTGGACTAAGCTTCGTGCTTTTCCTGCATTATCTTACTAAAACTCACAACTATTAGATAGGCCTATTACTATCCCCATTGTATAGATGAAGCATAGAGGTTAAACAAATTGCCTAGGATCACAAAGATAGCCATGGCAGAAGTGGCATTCAAAGAGGACACATTCTGCTTCAAAGCCAGAGCTCTCAACTACTTGGCCACTCTGCCTCAGAGCAGAGGGCTCTCAGTGAGGTTACCCTCCCTGCCCACGACCCCAGTTCTTGTTCTGCACTGAGAGTGGGGCACTGCCCCTCACCACGTTCTTGCCAGTAGAAATCCCGCCACCCAGCTGCAGAGAGGGAGGTGGGCGCGCAGGGCTGAGGGGCAGGTGAAAGCCCTACGCCCTGCTCCGCACAGGAGCTTAATGAGGAATGTTCACAGGGCAGCAAAGGGGACCTGCAACAGCTCAGCTGAAAACAGGAGCACCTCTGGCTTCTGTGCTGCCAAACCCCAGCACTGGAGGGAGGCCCCAGCCTAAGCCGGCTCAGCACCCTGAGGGCGTTGCTCTCACCTTTCACACCCACCTCGAAGCTCCACTGATCCTGCTACATCTCCTTTCACCACACCCCCGGGGCTTTTTTTTAAAGGTTGGATTCACATCCTTCATTTAACAGCAGCCCTGCCTGCTCTCCCGGATTCCAAGAGTCAGCCAGCAAAGCTTTTGGAGGCTTACAGGGGAACTGCTCTTCAGAGTCTTCTCTGCTGGGGCGTGGCTGAGGTTGGGTCGGGGTTCCTTCGAGGATTTGATGAGACCACCCCTCTTTTTCAGCACCCCCCCCCCCCCCCCCAGTTCTCAGAAAGCTGCATCTTCCAGCAGTGGCTGGAGTATTCCGACAGGTCTGAGGTCACAGCAGGACATCTAATGGAAGAGACTAGCAGGTGATGTTAGAACTCGGGAAAGAGAACAAGGGTAAGGCTGATAAGTGCTGCCATTTATCGAGTCCTTTCTGTGTGCAGGGAGCTGTGCTAAGCACCTCATGTGTGGTTGCCCAGTGAATGCTCACATCAACCCTGTCAGGAAGGGACCAGTATTATCCCCATTTCACAGATGAGGAATTGAGGCTCAAAAAATTCAAGTAACTTTCCCAAGTTCACTCAGCTAGAAAGTGGTGGTGGGGACTTCGCTGGCAGTCCAGTGGTTAAGACTCCGTGCTCCCACTGCAGGGGGCACAGTTTCAATCCCTGGTCAGGGAACTAAGATCCCACATGCTGCACGGCGCAGCCAAAAACAAAAACAAAAAGAAAGTGGTGGGGGATTCAAACCCAGGCCATTAGGACTCCAGAATTCAAGCTCTTAACCACTCTACTCCTGTTTAGGAGTCAGCCGCCCAGAAGGAAGGTCAAGAAAAGAGTGGCGGAGAGAGAACTGAAAGGTGGGCAATGCTGTACTCAGCGTCGAGAGGAAGAGGCAATGGCAGAAACAGTGATCAGGAGGTAAACAAGCATGGGAGAGGCAGTACAAGGGAAGCTGGAGAGGAGACAGATTCAAGGGGCTGACACAAAAGACGGCGATTTTTACAGGACCTGGTGACTAGCTGGGTGTGGGAGTGTCTGACACCTTTGGGGGTGCCGATCACGAGAAATCCAGGAGGCAAGCTAGAGAGAGAAGACTCACATCATTGGCTTCGAGTCTGCAGTCCTGGGCTTTCCTGGGTTCCAGATGCATTCTACCTTTGGGGTCCATTAGCTGTCCCCCACTCCTCCGTATCCTGATAAAAACTTTTCTAAAAAGGTATCTTCAACGAGTTTCTCACATTTGCAGTAAGAGTCAAAAGTAAAATGGGGGTGGGCAGAGAAAGGAGTTGAGCCAACCCTGAGTTTAAGGTTTATTCCTGAATGGTTTGGGGAAATGATACAATTGATGGTCGTAAGGAAGGGTTGGATGACGAGGTGGTTTGGTATGTGAGAGTTAAGGAGTGGACGGTCAACTGAGGCAAGCGCTCTGGGTCAAGATTGATTGAGCGAAGGCCCACTGGTGGTTAATGAGGTGGTCTTTGATGACCCTGGTGACAGCTGTGTCAGAAGAATAGCGATGGAAGCTGGAAGACAGCCAAAAAGTGAGGGGGTCGTGAAGGAATGGGAGGCAGTGTGTGTGTTACTTAATTAAGAAATCCAGCAGTAGAGAGAATGAAACAGAATGGTAGCTGTAAAGGGCAGGAGGATGAAACAAAGGATTTTCCCCCCAAGATAGGAAAGGCCTGTGTATATTTCAAAGAAAGAAAAAAACTAATAGATGTATGCTTGTCTTGAGGATCAGGATAATTATAGAGACAAGGTTCTAGAAGAGACAGGAAGGGAATGGGACTAGGAGCAAATACAGAGTTTGGCCTTAGAACAAAGGAAAGAGACAGACCTCTTCTGTGTTCTTGTCATTTCCTCCAACTCACATTCATGGCTTACATTTATTTGTACAGTGTGCAGCTAAACATCCACAGCTGTGCTCACAGCTGCTTTCAAGTTAGATCCTTCTTCACATCACTGTTTGTTGACCACGTGCCAGGCAATTATGTTATCTCATGAGATGTGTACAATTATCATTCCCATCTTACAGATGTGGAAACCAAGGTAAAAGATAATATAATTCACTCGACCAAGGTCACCCAGCCGGTAAGTGGGAGAGCTGGGTTGGATGCCAGATAGTCCCATTCCAGTGCTCTTCCGTGCTGCTTCTCGAAATTTTAAAGAGTTGAAAATTGTTGCCTCTAGGGCGTAGGACTAGAGGGTAGAGAGCTGTGTGTGACAGGGGTCTGCTGGGTTTTGTTATAAGCTGTTTAGTGCCGTTTTTACTGGAGTAGGCTCTCCTTTAACAGACTTTTTTTTTTTTTATTTACTTATTTATTTTTGGCCGTGTTGGGTCTTTGTTGCTGTGCGCGGGCTTCTCATTGCGGTGGCTTCTCTTGTTGCGGGGCACGGGCTCTGGGCACGCGGGCTTCAGTAGTTGTGGCACACAGGCTCAGTAGTTGTGGCTCGTGGGCTCAGTAGTTGTGGCTCACGGGCTTAGTTGCTCCGCAGCATGTGGGATCTTCCCGGACCAGGGCTCGAACCCGTGTCGCCTGCATTGGCAGTCGGATTCTTAACCACTGCACCACCAGGGAAGTCCCGGCAGGCAGACCATTTTTTAAGTGAGGGGTAGAATCCACTGAGCCTGGCACGGTCCCTGCTTTTTGCAGGCAGGCTCTTCCTTAACACTGTTCACACTTAAGTATAAACTGTTTGACCACCTGGCCAACCTCATGTCCAGATGCTACCAGAAATAGCAGGCTTTCTATGACATGTTTTTGGGTTTTTTCCCTAATACAAAACAAAAAAATCAAAAACTTGCACAAACGAGTCTGCATTTTTTAATGATACAAATTCCCACTAACAAAAAGCAAAAGGAACTGGTATCAGTGCTGCGATGACTCAGCCTTCTCAGTGATGAAGGTGAGGTCACTGGCTAGAAGGGACAGGGTGAAAATGAGGGATTGACCCTCTCCAAACCATCCCTCACACAGCAGCCAAGAGCCTTTTAGCATCCCTTAGGCCTGATCATGCCCCTCCTTCCTTCTTTGATGTTTCATGCCCTCAGGACAGAGTCCAGACATGGGGTGGGGGTGGGGGGTGGGCGCTATATAAGACTATGAACCAACAAGGACCTACTGTAGAGCACAGGGAACTCTACTCAATAATACGTAACAACCTAAATGGGAAAAGAGTTGGAAAAAGAATAGATACGTGTGTGTGTGTGTGTGTGTGTGTGTGTGTGTGTGTGTATAAATAAATAACTGAATCACTTTGCTGCACACCTGAAACTATCACATTATTAATCAACTATACTCCAATATAAAATAAAAAGTTAAAAAAAAAAAGACTTTATGATCTGGCCCCATTTACCTCTCCAGACAAAAGGGCTATTGCTATCCTATACCACCCCCTCCACCATCCCCTACCCTAGCTACAGTTGCACTGATCTTAAATTGTGCTCTCTTTGCCTCCCTGGGACTTTGTACCAGCTGTTTCCCCTGCCTGAATTGTTTTTCCCTTCCCGTCTTCATCTGGCTAGTTCCCAGGCCTCCTCATTCAGGTTCATCGGTTTAGAAGTCACTGCCTTCAGGAAGTCTTCCTGACTTCCATACCTAGGTTATGAGCCTCCCCTGGGTGTTCCAACAGCACCCTGTTCTTTCCCCACAAAAAAAACCACATTCCCCTGTATTCGTGCCTGTGTGTCTTCCCCTCCCACACTGATGCTGGGATGACCCTGTGAATTGCTTTAACCAACAGAGTGTGGGAGAAGTGACCCTGTGCAGGTTCCAGGCCTAAGGCTGAAGAAGCCTGGCAGTTTCCGCTTTTGTACTTTTAGAAGCTCTGAGCCACTATTTAAGAAGTTCAGCTACCCAGATGGAGAGGCCCTGGGACTACATGGAGAAAGAAAGAGGCCTAGTTGAGCCTTCATATGACTCCAGCCCCAGCTGCCATCTGACTGCCACCTCATGACAGACCCCAAGTGAGACCAGCAGAATTGCCCAGCTGAGCCCAGTCAGTTCACAGAACTGCAAGAGATAACAAAATGATTGTCTTAAGCCACTAAATTTTGGAGAGTTTGCTATGCTGCAATACATAACTAAAGGACCATTCTGGATTTCAATCGTCTACTGAATTTGTTTGTCCTGCTAGACTATTTTCTCCATGAAGGCAGGGACCATTCCATTCTTAAAAATTGTTATATACTCAGGACATTCTCCAGCACAGAATAAGCTCTCATATATTTGATGAATGCAAATTAAGAATGTCTACAAGGCGAAGCCAACAACAAATGTCTAGACCACTCACTGTGTTGAGTATACAATGGCATCAACAAAAGGTGATTAACTGGACATCTGGGCAGTAAGTTCCCAATGTAAGACAGCTTACCTTTGTAGAGGGACTGAGTCAGATTGACTTTGGGCTGCAAGCCAACAACACAGAGCAACGTTGGGAGCAGAAGAGAATGGCTAATGGTTCGGGCCTGCAAGTTCAGAAGCTAAAGGCAAGGGAACAAAGTTGTTATCCCCGATGGTGCTCCTCTGGGCAGCACTGAACAGGTGATCTGGTGTGTCAGTCAGTGAGGACTCCAGCTGCCCTAGCCAAGTACCCCTCACTCAAATGGTCTGTTAGCATTCACAGGCTTCTAGGGACAAGAGACATCGAAATGCCATTTTACACACAGGAACAGACATCATCGTCAAAAATTTTTAACTCGCTTTAAACACGGAGGGCCTTCAATGTATGCGGAATGAATACATTTCTGCTCAAATGGGTAAATCCCAGGATTGAGGTCTGGTGGTCTTGTCTGTAATAATCATCAGCACAAAGTGTCAAGTCAACGTGTATTGTTTGAATATCTTCTGTATCAAGCCTTACAGTGGGATGCAAAATGGGAAAATGCCGTCCCTGCCCTGAGGGAGAGAAATGGGGAGACTAGACTTACACAAATGAGATAATTAAATAACAGGACAACATATAATTACTGCTAAATTGTGTGGTAAGAAACTAAGTGCTACAGGAATTGGGAAAAGTGGAGAGCAGTGAGGGCTCAAACAGTTGGGAAGTTGTCACTGAAGAGCTGGATGAGCTGGCTGAGCCTCGAGGAATGAAACCAACTGCAGACAGGCTGAAAGGAAGAAGGATGCAGAAGCGCTGGGAGGAGGAAGAGAGCTGAACCAGGATGCTTGTTATTTTATTTTGACACAATAACACAAGGAATGTGAAAGGTGGCTGCCCCAAATCCCAAAGCCAAGGGTATTTCTGAAGTTGCCCAATATTCACATTTCTGGGCCTTTGTTTATTGCCTCTTCTGCTTGCAATACCTTTCTCCCTTCTCCACCTGGTAAATTCATACTCATATTTAAAGGTCCAACTCAAATGCAACTACTTTTCTGAATCATTCCATGGTATCCCATAACCCAGTGCTCTTGCTTCTATTGGAACACATCTATGCCTTTTGCCTACTCACCTCCTCTACCACTGCCATTAATAGCAACTTACATTCATTAGGCTCTTACTATGTGCCGGGAACTATGCTAAACAGTTTAAATGTGTTGTTTAAGCCTCACAACAATTGCATGAGGTATCCTTTTTCCTATTTTATAGATCAAGAACTTGAGGCTTAAAGTGGTTAAGTAAACTGACCAAGAATACATAACAGGAAGTAAGAAATCATTCAAACCATCTGTGGGACTCCAGAGGCCACTCTTAAAACACTGGACCATGTCTTCCTGGAGGCTACAAATGCTCTTTACTCCTCGGTCTTCTCAGATTCTAGGATGGTGGCTGACATATGGCTCAAAAATTGCTGAACAAGTTAATACCACTGTCATACACATGCCTGGGTCTAAAAGTAGGTACCTCCAGTACTCTTTTACCCCAGATAGAGACTTCCATCAAACCAGAAGTCACTACCTGGGAGAAAGGAGGAGGGAGAAAGTGTAAGCAACTTACATTTGATTTTGAGCTCCTTTATTTCACGGATTCAGGTGTGGGGAAAGAGGACCGAGCCTTTGCCCAACAAAAGAATACACAGATAACTCTGGCTGTGTCTGAAGATGAGAGCTCTGATTAACAGGCGTGGGGGCGGGGAGGGGGCCAGTCTCCTCTTAGATATTTTGAAAGCAGCAATTCAAGTTGTTCTTGTCAAATCAGGAAGGACCAGTCGAGCTCACTCCATCTGACCCTATCACTGGGCAGACTGAGGCCCAGACAAGGGAAGGGCTCGGCGCGAGGCTACACGGTGAGCCAAAGCTGGAGCCAGAGCTGGATCCCCCCGGAATCGGAACCCCACTCGCAGTTTTCATCGCCTACCCAGTCGGGCAACTCCAAGCAGATGGCCTTGGGCGGAAAGCTCGGAATACTGGTTTCCTCCGTCGGACCCTAAGGTTCCTCTCCTCCACCCACTGGGCCTGGTGTCTCCCACCTCCTCTAGCCTCGGGGCCTGGGGAAGACCGTTCCCCCTCGAGTCTCCACGGTGTCTCCAAGGTCGTCTGGCACCACCGAAGCCGCTCTCGCCCCGCTTCTCAATGGTCCTTCTTCTGAGGCGGTTCAGCTTCGCCACCTGCGACCCCACTCCTCTGCGCGACCCCCCCCCCCACCTTCTTATGCGGGCAGCAAATGACACCTCTTCCACCGGAGGCCGGGCCTACGTCCCCGTGCCCTTGTCGCAGCTCACCGCCCCGCTAGCCCCAATACGCCTACACCCCCCACTTCCTTTCGCTGAGCGCCGTCCTTCCGGCTGGGCCCCCTTCTAATTGGCTGGCGGTGAGCTTCCTTGGGGACTCGGCCACTCCGAGGGCGCCACACAGGCCACTCTAGCCGCCGTCCCGGGGTTTGGCCGCGCTCTTTCGGCTGCGAGCTCTATGGTGTTGGCGACGACATGTGGCGGCTCCCGGGACTCCTGGGCCGAGGTAAGGACCTTCGGCCGCGGGTCTTGCGGCAGCTGAGACTTGGAACTGAGGAGGGGGCGGGCCGGAGGACTGAGCCAAAGCAATAGTGGGCGCTGTTAGAGCGGAAGAGAGGCGGGGTCGTTAGGAGCCGCGCTGCACTCTGAGTCAAGGGGCCGTTCGAATTTTAGGTGTGGGCGTGGCTAGTAGGAAGAGGGTGGAACTTAGAGCCAAGGAGATGGGAGGAGCTATTGGAAGGGGGAGGAGCCAAGTAGCCAGAGATGGTGGGCGGAGTTCATGAAAGATGAGTAGAGGCCAGTGCAGTAGGCGGGGCCAATGAAAAGAGGCGCGATTTAGAGACAAAGAGCTACAAACATTGAGCGAGAGTTTGTGTATGAATGTCTGGTCATTTTAGAACAGTGGTTGTCAGCCCTAGGAGGGCGTCAGATCACCCGGGGAGCTTTTTCAAAATATTGATGCTCAACCCTGAATGATCCTAGTTTATTTGGTTCTGGGGTGGCACGCTGGAATCTGTACTAAGCAAAAGATCCCCACGTGTATGTATCCTTGTTTAAGAACCTCTGCAGAAGCAGGTGCCAGTGTTTCCTGGGTTCCTGGGGTGGGGCTCTGTCAAGGGTCAGAGGGAAGATTGGTGGGGCCACTGTTGCCTCAATCCCACTCATGTCAAAGTGACTGATCCTTGCTCTGCACAGCTCTTCCCCGTCTGCTGGGACCTGGCCTCCGTGGGGTGACCTCCAAGTCCACCAGTCCAGATGGACCTCAGGCTACCTCCTCCAACCTGCTGGTCCCTGTGCCCAGTTTCAACAGGTGAAATACTGCCATTCCATCCCCCATGTGCTCCCCTAGCCTCCCTCTACTCCCACTTAGGACAGAACTTGATAGCCTCTGTTACATCTTCTAGGTCTGGCCACCATGGCCCAGGCACAAGCAGGGGCCCAAGGTCCCATGGATGGAAGGATGCCTTCCAGTGGATGTCTGCCCGTGACTCCCGGAACACATTGTGGGATGCCATATCATGGGTAAGGCTTCCCCAGTCCTGTCCTTGACCTTCAGTGTGGATGAGAATGATCCTGTATGGAAGTATAGCCTAGAAACAAGAGCTAGGGCATCATTGTGGCCACACTCAAAATTTGAGTAACTCATGGCATTGGAGCATATTTGGGGAGATATTGCTGCTCCCTTTCCCCCTGCTCTCCATGTATATATTCCTCCTTTCATTCAGTAAACATTTATTTAACACTTTCTTTGAGCCAGGCATTTTTTGCTAAGTACTAGGGACATAGCAGAGAACAAGGTAGATATGATTCTTGCCTTCCTGAATCTTACAATTAAATAATACTAAATAGCTAACTTTTAATTTATTATTGTATCTATATATATCATCTTATTTAATCCTTACAAAATCTTGCAGAGGAAATATAATCTCTATTTTATAGATGAGAAAACTCAGGCTCTGAAACTTTAAGTAACACTCTTAAGGTCACACAGCTATTCAGCAGAGGAACCAGATTTTACTCTGGAGCTCGTGCTCTTAGCTACTATGCTCTACAGCTTGGTTGTTATACCTAGTATGGCTTGTAAAAGCACATAGTACATATCCTGACCCATGATCGTCGCTCAATAAATATTTGTTAAATCTGATCTATAAAGGCAGAGGCTTGGTAATACGAGCTAACACGAGGTCTAACAAGGCAGAATCTTTGCCTCTTAGGTTCTGCTTATAAGACATTCTAAAGGAAGTTGGCACTCACGTCACACTTGTCTCCATCACTTCTCATCCCTCTCACTTTCATGCTGCGTACTTTGGGCAAGTGGTTTGACCTCTCTGAGCCTCAGTTGTCTCATCTGTAACTTGGTGTCATCAGCAGAGCTGAGACTGGAATGTCTCCATGCCAGGGACACTTCTCTCTGGGGAGCTGTGGCCTAGGGGCATAACACATCCTGGAGAGGGATATGTTTTCCCATTTTGTCAAAGGTATGAACCCTAGGGCAATCCTATAGTGAGTCCTTCTAGAAACTGGGTCTGCATCTCAAGGGTCCTGATGCCATCCCTCAGCTCTGTCACTACTGCCTATGTGAAAGGGCCTGAGCACAAGCTTATCTCCAGTGATATGGATACGTGTCCCTGTTATTGACATTGTTGGGACCTTCTCTTCCTTCTGGTCTCAGCACACACATCACTTCTACAGAGAGGCTTTCCTCTACTCCCTGTCTTGTCTGGGGTCCCTCTTATACCTTGTGTAAACTCTTGATTTGTTTCCTTAGCGGCATTTAGCATAATTTGTAGTTATTATATTATTTCTCTGTGTACTTGGATTTTGTCTTTCTCCCTCAATGAAGATATGAATTCCATGAGGGCAGAGACTGGGTCTGTCTTGTTTGCCATTGTATACAGTGCCTGTTGCAACAAATAAGTATTTGGGTGTCCTTTCTTGTGCATAACACAGGAAGGGACAGGGAAAACAAAGCAGTCACTGGGCTAGGAGCTAACTTAGGTGTTCTGCAGACCTGTTGGAGAAGAGACACCCACAACAAGCCTGTAGCTGTGAATGTGTGTGGTGGGGTGGCTTGGGGGTGGGGGAGGAGTTGTGCCAGGCTAGAGAAAGAGGGAGCCTGATGGGGAACTCTGACCTGTCTGCATTTGGCTGCATGTGTGGCCAAGCCCAAGCTTTCCACGTTATCTTTTTGCCTGCTTAGACTTTGTTTATTCAGTCACTCGCTCAGGCGTTTATTCAGCGTGTATTTATTAGTGCTGTATCTTAGTGCTCTGCTAGGCGCCGGGGATACATAGGTGAGCAAAACAGACATGGTTCCTCCCTCGTGGTGCTTAGAGACTAACAGGAGAGACAGACCTTGATGAATAATTGTAGAGATGGCTGTTTAAGTACCAGTGTGATCAGGGCTCCATGGGGGAAGTTCGGGTGCTTACGAGAGTGTGCAGTGGGGGAGCGGCTACAGCCAGGAGTCAGGAAGGACTTCTCGAGGAAGTGATGTTGGAGATGTAGGCGGAGACTGAAGGAGTTGACTGGTGGAGAGCTGTGTCCCCTGATGTGCTGTCTTCCTCAGGGCACCCTGGCCGTGCTGGCCCTGCAGCTGGCAAGGCAGATCCACTTCCAGGCGTCCCTGCCAGTAGGACCTTGGCGAGCGGAGCGCTGCTTTTGGCGCAGTCCTCTGGACCGTTTCCTCTCATCTCCCTTGAGGCACCCGCGCTCCTGTGAGTTCTCAGTCCCGGGGACAGGAGAGCTGGGCTGGGAGTTTCTCTGGGCCAGGAAGCATCTCTGGACACACCTCAGGAAAAGAGCCGTCAGCAGCTCCTTGCCTCTCCTATCTGCAGTCAGAGGAAGAGGAATGGGAGGAAGGTCTGTCCACCCGGCGTGTGGGCCACACCTGCCCTCCAGGGTCCTCCCATGTCCTCCCCTCCCCTTCCATTGACGGAGCCCCGCAGGGGTCCAGGTTATTTTAGATCCTAGGAGTGGCTTCCTGCCCACTCCTCAGCCAGTTAGGTCATTCTCTGGTCAGTCATTCATCAATAAGTGAATCTTTATTGAATGGCTATCATGTGCCATGGTACAGAGGCAATGCAGCATAGTGATTAAGGCTCTGGAGTCACATTGTCAGGGTTCAAGCCCAGAACTGCTGATACTAGTTTGGTGTCCCTGGATGAGTCACTTTTAACTTCCCTGTGCCTCAGTTTCTTCACCTATAGAATGGGGAAATAATAAAACCCACCCCCACAGGTTTCTTGGAAGGACCAGATGAGTTAATACATGTCGAGGACTTAGAACAGTGCCTGGCATGTAGTATATGCTCAGTAAGTAGCGGTTTAAGTTCTTGCCCTTAGTATTATGATTATAATCATAATCAGTATTAACCATCAAACAAAGTGCTAAGTGCTGGGGCTAGAACAGTAAATAAAGTAGATCCTTCCCTGCGACTGGAAGAATTCAAGCCAAGGAGCGATTTATGCTTGGGGTGTGGGGATCAGCATAAATGTGGGCCCCTCTCCACCCCTGCGGAGGGAAGCCAGCCAAGGAAATGGAGGAGGAGGCACGTGAAGGATGTGTCTCAGGAGTTTCCAGATTCTTCCTTTGGTCCGCGAAGCCTCAGGGAGGGCTCAGTCAGCCCCAGCAGGCTGAACCTATCCCCTTCTGATGTGACTGCTCTCACTGGCTCTTTCCAGCACTGCGGAGACACATTCTGCCCAGCCCTGATAGCCCGGCTCCCAGGCACACTGGCCTCAGGGAACTCAGGCTGGGCCAGGAAGAACCCTCCACTCGGCCCGAGAGCCTCTCTTCACCCAGTTCCTTGAGAGCAGCTGGTCTTCAGGGTGCCTCTGAGGAAGGTATGGTCCCACCTCCTAAAATCAGCAGAAGGTGGTGGCAGGGTGGGGTCGGGGTGGGGAGTTGGGCAGATGGACATTTGTTGCTGCATATACCACATTGGGGAATTGTCATTCCTGTGAGCCCCCTTGCTTTCTGGGGGAATTTGGAATGATTTTGGTTCCTGGCAGTGGTGCTGGATGGAGGGCTCTGTGGACTGGGAGAGTGAGAGAAAAGGAGAACTAGCACCTTCCTCCTTTGCCTTTTCCCTTGCAGATCCCAGTGACGCCGGCTTCCTGCATGCCAGCAGTAGCTTCAAGTCCAAGACGAAGCCAGCCCAACCTCAGCCCGCTGGCGAAAAGCAGGTATTGTCCAGATTTGGCCACCTGGATCCCCGTAACATTCCCCTAGACAGGTGGCAATCCCAGTGAACTGTCCCATGATGAGTCTTTATATTTCTTCCCCAGGAACAAGATAAATCAAAAAGTCTTTCCCTCGAGGAGGCCATGACTTCCATTCAGCAGCTCTTCCAGCTCAGTGTTTCCATCGCTTTCAACTTCCTGGGTAACTGGGTGGACCCTGTCTCAAGGAGGGCGGATGGGAAAATGGAAAGGGTATGCGGTAGGTCAAGTAGAGTCAGGGCAGGGAGTGGTTTACAGAAGAGAGAGTTTATTTTCTCCCAGGTAGGTCGACCAAATCTGGCATGTGGCACAGTGGTGTCAGGGACCTATTCTCAGTCAAATGGTTCTGCCATTCTTAAAATGGGCTCCCATCTCAAGGTTCAGTTTGCCTCATATCCAAATTCTAGCTAGCTAGAAGGGAAAGGTGGGAAAACTGAAGGACCACTCCTCCCCAACCTAGAAGTTGCACAAATCATTGTCCAGAATGAAGGCTCGCGGCCTTACCTAGTCACAGAGGAGCCTGGGAAATATAGTCCTTAGCTGAATGACCATGTGCTTACCTGAAAATTCGGTTACTGTGTAAGAAGGAGAAAATAAATCTTGAATGACACCTTGAATTTTCTGCCGCACTTAGGCAAGAACAGGCTCCTGAGGTTTGGAGCAGGCCCTCAAGTGCCCTTTCTTACCCACATCTGGAGACTCCAGATTCCGCTCCACCATTTGTCCTATTCTCCGCAGTAACTTGGCTTCTTTCAGGCCTTCTCATGTGGAGACCCAGACTGCCAGCAGCATCTCCTGGACTCTAGTGGGCAAGTGAGTGAGAGGCTAGGATTCATTCAGTACAAATGTATTAAGCATTCACCTTTTGTTAGGCCTTAGTTTAGGTGTTGGGGGTACAGTGATTCACAAGACAAAGTCCTTACTCTCGTGGAGCTGCCATGTGAGTTGAGGGAGAGAAAAACAACAGATTGGTAAACAAATAAAAAAGAGAATTTCAGATAGTGATAAATGTTATGGAGAAAATTAAACAGGGGGATGCATTAGTGACTTGGGCAAGGAGCAGCTTTGATTTGGAAGGCCTCGCGGATGGAAAGATCCTTGACCTGACTGACAAAAACAAGCCAGTCTTGTGGAGAAAGCTTTCCAAGTAAAGGGAACAGTCTTGTGGAGAAAGCTTTCCAAGTAAAGGGAACAGCAAGTGCAAAGGTCCTGAGGCAGGATTGAGTTTTGTTTGTTAAAGGAACAAAGAAAAGGGTGCGCGTGGTTGTAGTTTAGCGATCACCAGGAGAGTAGAAAGAGGTGAAGTCAGAGAAGCAGGCAGGGGCCAGATCAGATCAGGCCTTCTGAGCCATGGTGGCGTATGGTTCTTCTAAGTGAGACAGGAAGCCATTGGAGTGTTTTACGCTGGAGCAGGAAGTGGGGGTAGTCATGTGATCTGATTTACTTTTCCAAAGATCTCTCTGCCTGCTGTGTAGACAGACGCGGGCCGTAGGAATGCCAGAGGGGAAACAGGAGACTAGATTGGAGCTGTTACTGATGGCTAAGCGAAACATGATGGTGACTTGGTCTAGGTTAGAGGCAGAGGATCCAGTGTGGGGGATGGGGACAGGGTGGGATCCTGTGCCCTCCCGAGCCTTCTCCTCAAGGACAGAGGGCTCTGTGAACCCTCGACAGTGAGTTTTCAGGCAGCCAGGAGGTGACTCATTCACTGCTGGCCGAATGGAACCCGGCTTCTGCCTCATTAGCTTTTTGTGATTTTTCATGGGCAGACAGTCTTCTGAGAATTTTCTTGCCCATTCCTTCCTTCATATGCATATTCATTTATTCAGCAAGTGCTAAGCACTGTGGCAGAACACAAAGGGAGCATAAGCCATAATCATATTTTGCATTTGTATAGAGCTTTCACCCTATGCAAAGTTATTTCTTCTACGTTCTTTTTCTGCTTCTGCCTCCAGGATTTTACAGTCTAATTGAGGAGACAGGGCTTGTACTCTTGAAACAGTTTAGTTCCTAGAAAAAGGCTTGTGTATGAAGTAAGTGCCGAAAGAGTGTTTAAAGCCTGAGTGTGGTCTGAAGATTCTAGAGCAGAAACAGGTTGGGAAGGCCTGATGATAAGAGTTAGAAAAAGGTATCCCAGGCAGGAGAAACAGCTTGAGCAAAGGCTTAGAGTTGAGAGTAGGCTGTGCTCAGCCCCTTCCCTGTTTTCCTGTTCGTTTGGATGATAAAGAGAACATGGGCTTTGGAGCTGGGCTCTCTTTCTTATATTCTCTCACAGTTTCCTCATAAAGCAAGATTGACAGTGTCAGCTGTATCAGTTACATTACGTTGGTTACAAGCAGCCTGGAACCACTTTGGCTAACCTAAGCACAAAAGGAATCTATTGGGATCTGTTGACCTGCCAAGCCTCAGAAAGGACAGGAATCAGAGAGGCTCCAGGGATGCATGCGGCAGTAACTGAGAAACAGCGTCTTCAGAGTGCTGCCATCAGAATAAACCTGCAGAAGCTGTTTTCTTTCCTGTTGCAGCCAGATCAAGATTCAGATTCCTGAGAGAGGGTCTCATTGGTTGGGAAGAGGGCAGGCACATTGATTGACAGCACTGGGGGGAGGGCTGTTCCCAAAGGGGAATTAGGATGTTGTTACCAAGAGGAGGATGGTGTACAGGAGCGCAGAACCCACTGATACCTATGGCAAACCAGTGAAATATTCAGAGGATGGAAGTGCATGCGAAGTGTTTAGCACAAAAAAGAAAGGAAGGAGCATGTGGGTATCTGACTAAGAATGTGGGGAAGTTCACAGAGGAAGCTATGTTTACGCCTAGTGCTTTCTTACAGGAACAGAGAACATGAGGGATGGAGACTACATGGCAGCCTTCTCTTGCTTCCAGAAAGCAGCAGACCGTGGCTACAGCAAAGCGCAGTACAATGTGGGCTTGTGTCACGAGCACGGCAGAGGCACCCCCAGGGACCTCGGCAAGGTACTACACCTCCTCCCTGCCCCCAGGCCCGTGGCCTGTGCTGCACCGCCCAGAGTGACCTCCAGAAATGAGCAGTGGGCAGGGCTTGGGAAAGTCCAGCTTCTCTCTTCCAGCCCGGAGGGAAAACTAAGAAAGAAGTCTCCAGCTTCTAGGAATTTAGACTCAAAACACAGGAAGGCCAGGGACCTTGTCTTTCTTCTTTGCAGCTGTATCCTCACGACCTAGAACGTTACCTTGATGAATGGATCAATTAATTCTAAAAAGTAGGATAAGTATGCATAGATATTATATATAAGAATTTATATATAACAGTTTCTTAGAATTAGATACAATGACCAAAAAAAGGGAAGAAACTTGAAGTTCCTTCAACAGAGAATTGGTTAATAGCATCTATGTGGGCCTTAAAAATGATATGCTAGATCTATATTTATTTGCAGGGGAAGATATTCATGGTGTATTGTTAAATGAAAAAAAATAGGTTACAAAAAATAGTGAGTGTAGTTCTCTCTCTCTCCCTTTCTTCCTATACACACACATACACACACGCACACACATTTATATATGTGTGTGACTGTATATTAACATATTTGTGTATATATGTTAATACATGCAGTACAGGGGGGAAGAAATTTGCAAGATTTTACATTAAAATGTTAACAGAGCATGATCTTTAGGAGGCAGGATTTCTTGGAATTTTGTTTCTATTTTTGGCTTATCTGTATTTTCTGACTAATCTATAATGATTATGTGTTATTTAATTAAAATAATTTTTAAAAACTTCACTCCAAAAAAAGGCAGCTTACAGAGTTATCAGTTGACTGGATGTTTTTCCCTTTGCCCCAGGCAGCCTCTTATTACCAGCTGGCTGCCAGCCAGGGCCACAACCTGGCTCAGTACCGCTATGCCAGGTGCCTGCTGCAAGATCCAGCCTCCTCGTGGGACCCTGAGCAGCAGAGGGCAGTGTCCATGCTGAAGCAGGCTGCAGACTCAGGCTTGAGAGAGGTGAGTGCCATTGGTGGGGTCACTCCTGGGCACTTGGGGCATGTGGGGCCTGGCAGTGACCAAGATACCTTTTTCCTTCCTCCTTGACCACAGGCCCAGGCTTTCCTCGGGGTGCTCTTCACCAAGGAGGCATACCTGGACGAGCAGAGAGCCGTGAAATATCTTTGGCTTGCAGCCAACAATGGGGTATGAGGTGTCCATATCCAGGAATGATGGGGATCAAGTCTGATAAAGGAAGGGATTTTGGAACTGGTACCGTGCCTAGGAGACGGTTGATAAGAGCATCGGGCTGGCTTCAAGCCTTAACTCTTGCTGACTTACTGTGTGCCCCTTGGACAGGTCCAGTGGTGTGCTGGCACTGGCTTGTACCAGCCTGCGAGAATTGTTGTTAGCTTGAAATCAGCTACGGGGAGACCATTAGTACCACAGAATTGCCAAATGCTACAAAACAGGGCTTTTTCCCCTGGAGAGCTGGTTGTTAAACATTTGCTAGCATACTACCGGGCTGGTCACTTCTTGTTTTCCTCGTCTCTAAGATTGGGATAATAATGCCTGCCTGACCTGTCTACCACTTCACAGGGTTGTCGTGAGGATCAAAATCTAACTGAGATAGTAAGTGTGAAAGTGCTTTGTAAAGTGTACACGTGGAAGGTGCATCATCACAAGTGGCTTAGTCCAGGGAAGTCAGAAGACACATGAGGTGAAGACACTGAGCAGTTTCGGGGGTAGAGGATGTCTGGTTGTCTGTCAACTAGGGGTTGGCATCCAGGCAGCATGGAGTTTGTTCCACAGAGCATTAGTTCCATGGAACGTTTATAAGTAATACGAGGGAAAAATGGTCAGATGGGTTTGGGAAATACTTTGTTAAACAGGTATCTTTAATGCAGGAAATCTCAGAGCTTTATGTCACTGTGAATTACTGAAAAGGCATCTGTGGGTTTGTTGTATCCTCAAGTGTCTTTGACCAGTATATTTTTTGAGTTGTATCTTGAAGGACCAGGAACACTGGGTTAAAGCCAACAGTGGCCACGTACTAGAATTTCCCTGCTTAGGGGCTGCTGCTTCTCTTTACTTCCTGGCCAACACAGTGATAGCGTCATTGAACTCTTGGGCATCAGAATACTTCTCCTTTTTCACTCTGTGTTGTCCAAAGTATCTGCAGTAGCCGTCAAAAGGGGACCAATGTCATCAAACAGTACCTGCCTCTGTGCCTGTCTTTCTATGAAAGAGCCCCAGAGTCTTCCTTGGGCTCAGTGGGTTGTGTGACCATGTGTGGGACAAGGCTGGGGGCACCCTGGCTGGCATTAGTCACCCAGCGCGCCAGGACAAGTGCACAAAGGGATGTTGTATAACACATACGTAACAGCATGTGTGTTTTGGCCTGACTGTGTCCTAAGCTGGCCTGTAGCCATGAGTCCACCATATTTATTACATAGACTTTGACCTACATGTTACAGAAACTCTTTAGAGGGTAGAAGAGAAATAGAACCATGGTTGGGAGATTGAATATAATGAAAATATTCATTACAGAGAGGGAGAGATGAATGATGTGGGCAACTAAAGGTGTGGAAATAATAACACTAATCTAAGCACTTTCCACATATTGACACATTTAATCCTCACAACAGGGTAATAAGGTAGGTGCTATTATTATGCCTACTTTACAGATGAGGAAACTGAGGCACAGAGACACAGAATATGATGCCCGAGGTTACACAGCTGGTAAGTGCTGGAGCCAAGATTGGAACCCAGGCGTCTGGCTGTAGAGATTGGGCTCCTACTCCCTACCTGATACTGCCTCTCCCAGGAGCCTAATTCTCAGTGAGAGGGGAGAGACGATCCGGAGCCAGGGACAAAGGGATTAGCCTTTTAAACTTTCAAAGGAGGAGAAACATGTTCTCTGTAATGTATGCTTTGTAGCTCTCTGGGTAGAGATCAGGAAGGCGTTCAGGGCCTTCGGAAGCCCAGCCTCCACCCTTGCTCCTGGCTCTTTCAGGATAACATAGGAGCCCAACTCCCTGGGCTCCCAGAGCAGGGCCAAGTGCTTCCCGCAGCCTTCACTTCTGCACACTTTCAGCACCATCCTCAGCACGAGAAGCCTCCACGCTGCTCTGGCCGGAAGCTCCCTGGGTGGAGGGATCCCCGTGTCCTCTGTTCTGGGCCTCTGGCTCTTCACAGTTGAGATCCCTTGGTCCAGGGAGGGTTGCGGCTGGGCCTGACCCTGCAGGGGTGAAGCACCAGCCTGCTGACTGCTGCACCTTCCTCCTGCCCCAGCGTTTCAGTTCTTCAGTCCTGCATGCGTGGGCATCTGTGTGTCTGTCCGTCTTCTCCTTTAGGACTCACAGAGCAGGTACCACTTGGGAATTTGCTATGAGAAGGGCCTTGGTGTGCAGAGGAATCTGGGAGAGGCTGTGAGATGCTACCAGCAGTCAGCAGCTCTGGGGAATGCGCCCGCCCAGGAGAGGCTGCGGACCCTCTTTTCCATGGAGGCAGCAGGTACAGATGAGAGTCAAAGCCAGCAGGTGCCTCCCCGAGCTCAGTACCCTGTGACAGAGAAGGGGGTGGCAGTAGCCTTTGGTCTCTTTGTTACTTCTGCTCCATTGGTGGGAACGAGCACAGCTTTCTGAGTCAGACAAATCAAACCTGAGTTTTAACCCCTGCTCTATTCCTGAACTTGGCCTGTATGTCTTTGCACCTCTGTTTCTTCACCTCTGAAAACTCATTAGGTTGTAAAGTTTAAATGAGATGGGACTTCCCTGGTGGCGCAGTGGTTAAGAATCTGCCTGCCAATGCAGGGGACACGGGTTTGAGCCCTGGTCCGGGAAGATCCCACATGCCGCGGAGCAACTAAGCCCGTGCACCACAACTACTGAGCCTGCGCTCTAGAGCCCACGAGCCACAACTACTGAGCCCACGTGCCTAGAGCCCGTGCTCCACAACAAGAGAAGCCACCGCAATGAGAAGCCTGCACACCACAACAAAGAGTAGCCCCAGCTCGCCACAACT
The DNA here is from genome assembly GCF_028564815.1 of Eubalaena glacialis. Classification (NCBI taxonomy): domain Eukaryota; kingdom Metazoa; phylum Chordata; class Mammalia; order Artiodactyla; family Balaenidae; genus Eubalaena; species Eubalaena glacialis. Next base: position 119,412,190 of record NC_083719.1, read on the forward strand.
AGAGAAAGCCCGCGTGCAGCAACGAAGACCCAACGCAGCCAAAAATAAATAGATAAACAAATTAAAAAAAAAAAAGATTGAATGAGATGACAGCAAAGGGCTTAGCAGAGCCTGGCGCACGGTAGGTGTTGGATAAATGGTAGTCACTCCAATGACTTGTCAGGAGAGACACTATCTCAAGGCTGCCTCCGTGCCCTGACTTACCGGTCTAGGGCTCTGGGAGCCCTGTTCACTCCTGACTCACTCAGGCTGACCTGGGTTAGTAGTGCCAGGGGAACCAAGTCCTTTAAGAAGCCCTTGCTCCAAAGTAGGAGTCTAAGAACACAGCCTGAGTAAGAGTTGCTCTCGCCTCTCCTCACAGCCCCGGGGCCCGGCGACCTGGCAGTGAGAGGAGTGAAGTCGTTTTCCAGCCCCTCCCTCTGCAGCCTGAACACCTTGCTGGCAGGAGCCTCGCGCCTGCCACATGCCTCGAGCACAGGGAACCTTGGCCTGCTCTATAGAAGCGCTCGTCTCAGAGCCAGCCCCGGAGCCCCCAGCAGGGCTGTTCTCCCACACCCCTACCCCTTGGAAAGGAGTCTCATCAGACTGGGTTTTGGCTAAGGTGAGATAAAATGCAGTCACTGGTACCTCTCACTGGTGCTGGGGGGAGGGGCGGGCAGGGAGGAGTTGGGATGGCAACAAAAGCAGGGTGTCAGTATCCCTTTACAGGGTAGAAATTCCATGGGGGCTCAGGTTCCCAAGCAATTTCAAGTGCATGGCTAATAAATGACTTTGACCATTTCCCCTAGTTGGTAGCCTCACAAATGGGCAGTGGACACATTCATTTTTTGGCCATGCCACACGGCTTGTGAGGATCTTAGTTCCCCAACCAGGGATTGAACCTGCGGCCTCAGTAGTGAAAGCGCCGAGTCCTAACCACTGGACTGCCAGGGAATTCCCCATTCACAGTCATTTCTGTTCTGTGCATAAAAAAGATTCGTTCAGTGACCTGTGAAAAACTTTACTGAAGGGTCCAGAGACCCTGGTCCTCGCCTTAGCCTTTGCCTTTGAGCAAATCCCTTCCCTTCCCCCTTGCCAGTCTTCGATTTCCTCAGGCTTAGACCACATCATTTTTTGCCAGCGTCTGATGTGTGTGCCTCCAGTGCTTCACAAGGGGATTTTAGGTAGTATTCAAAGCAATATCTTTTACTTTTAGTGTTTGTATATTAATATATATTATAAAAATGTGATTAGCATATCATAATGTCACAGATATTAAAAATAATGAATCAAGTAGAGAAAAAACCTTGTGACATTGCGTAAAGGGGAGCACAGATCAAGAGGTGGCAAAAGTCATGGGGTGGTTTCATGAATGCCTAAAACTCAGGAAACACTGAATGACATCCGCTTTTGTTCATCCCCAATGGATTCCTGACTGTCTCCATTTCACCTTTGATTTGGAAGGAAGGAGCATAGTGTCTAAATGCCTGATGTAACTGCTTGACTTTTTCAGACCTTCACACTTCACTCAGCCCTAAAGATGGAGCCTGCGAGTTCTCAGAGAGATACCACAACTTGAATCCCAGAGAAGAGGCCAGATATTCACCCGCCTTCCCAAAGAACCTTAAGTACCTGCCCAGCACGGTAAAGAAGAAGAAAGTGTGTAAAGATCCAGGTTCTGGCCACATCACCTTGAAGCAGTGGCCTGACTTGCTGTGTTGTTTCCTCAATTGTAGACCAAGGGCAGCGGTGTCTGCCCTCCTACCCTCCAGGGCTGACATAGGGCATTTCACTATGGAAAGGACGTTGGTGCTCACTTAGGCCTGAGGAGGCAGAGTGATGCCCATGGTTACATGGCTTTATGAGTCACCAGGCCAGGACAAGGACCCCAGCCTCCTCACTCCTGACCCAGGGCTCTTTTGCACAGTTCTCACTGTAATTTTAGGTGAAAGCATTACTATCGTCCTGCCGATATGGGGTGGGGGTAAATGGCAATTGGGCCCTTGGAGTCTTGGAGCAGGAGAGTGTAGATTTTGAGATCCTCTTTTGTGAAAGGTTTGTGCCAGAAATGGATGGGAGTTTAATAAAACAGATACTGGATTATCTCATCACTCTCGCCCTTGAGTATGTTGGGGAAAGCCAGGGAGACGGGCAGGGGAAGCAGAAAGCCGAGGCTCCATCCTCATCTCTAAACTCTCCATTAACCAATTTAAAGGGTCTTAAAAGCTTCTCCAAGAGAGAGACATAGCAAAAAATGATTTCTGAGTCAACGCTAATGACTCCAATTACTGAATTTGTGCGTAGCTGTTCCCCGGCTTCTGGATGTTAGCCCAAGTTCAATAGCAGAGATGTGGTTGAGGACGGGGGGGTGGGCGGGACTGAGGCCCAAACCCCCTAGGAACTGTCCAAATGCGAAAGGCCACCCAGCATGGCCAGCTCAAAGCGGGGAGGATTTGAGGAGGGGAGTTGTCCACATTTCCCTCTCTGCTGCCCACCCCCCTCCCCAGCCTCTAGTGGTCTCGTCACACTTTTCCCAGCAACTTCCTCTCACTGCTGGAGCCCTAAGCTTCCTCCAGCTCGAGCGCCTCTCCTGCCCTCTGCTCCCTTTCCGGGGCTGCCCTGCACACTGGCCTCACCCCCACTGGTCCCCTCATGTGGCTTTCTCCCACAGATGGCTCCTTGGAAGCAGGGACTTTGTCTTTGGATTCCAGTATCCTCAGCACTTAGCACAAGGTCCCGTCGTGCAGGTAAGGGCTCAATACACACATTGGTTAAAGCTCCGGTTTTTAAGCTGTGCAGTACACTAATCTCTGCAAAAAAAAAAAAAAAAAGATTTCTGTGGTCAAATAAGTTTGGGAAACACTGCACTAGATGTCCCCTTTTTATAGATGCACGATGCACATCAGCATATTCAAGGTTCCAAGAAGTCCTGCAGTAAAGAACTTGGTTAACCCAATGCTTCCCTCACAGAGTCGGGTGCAGAGCCCGGCTCCCTGCAGATCGCCGATGAACCTTCCCGGGGCACCCTCTGTGTAAAGTGTCACTTCCTGCCTTCCCGTGGAGCTCCACTTGCCAGCCTCTTCCCCTCCTGTTGTCACTTGGGGTTCTCTGATTATGGGCTCCTCTGGCCATGCCTGGAGCAGAGGGGCAGTTCACACAGTCCGGAGACCCAGGGCCTTCTGTGTTGATGGCCAGATAGGGCTCTCCCTCCCTCTCCGTCATTATAAGTTAAGTGCTGATCCAATTTAGGGTACCAAATGTGGAGGGAGGATATTTTTAAGCTCTCCTTGTGGAGCAGGAAGGATGGAAGAGTCGTGAGAGAAGTGCTGTCAAGGGGCCAAGAATCCTTGCTGTTCAGTCCCTACGGTCTCTGTACAGCCCCAGGGGATGGGCTTCCTCGCAGACCCTGGAACTGCTGTGCTTTTGCCATTAAAATTCCGTTATTAATGACTCATTGTCAGTGCCCTGAAAGGAAATGTGAGGGGAGGCTAGGGAGGTGGCCTTTGTTACCAGGGCCAGCCTGGGTCAGGATGACCCAAGGTTCGAGCCCTGATGCCCTCAGCAATGAGCCCTTTGCGCAAGGCTCTGCTGCCTCAGTTTCCTCATCTGGAGATGCTGTTTTCACGGAGCCCTGACACTGTGGAGGGAATGAGGCTGTTTGGTTCATTATATCTTCAGTGCTAATACAGGGCAGGGCACTTAGTAAATGTTCAGTAAATATTCATTCAGTGAGTGAGTGATTCTATGCATTGTCTTTTCTCCACCGGACACCAGCACCAAGCCTACCCAGCAACATAGGAGGTGCTTTAAAATATCTGTTGAATGTATGATTCTGTATACCCCTCCCCTGACTGCCATTCCTAGTGCTACTTCTGACCTGTAGTAATTGCTCAGCAAATATAAAATGTTTGTTGAATGAGCGTTTCTGATCGTGCCCCCGACCCCGGGCCCAGTATATTGTGCCCAGTACTCAGTAGAGACTGGAAAACACTGACCTATTTTCTAGGTATACACTATGTGCCAGGCTGAGCCTGTGCTAAAACTCCTCCCTCCCCTCCCCTGTCCTCTCTTCTCGTGTTGGAGATTTGGTTCTCTCCAGAGTCCCAAGGGTGGTAGTTGCCATCTCACTCATTTCAGTCAGAGGAGAGGTAGGGTCAGTGAGCTGCCAAGCTGAAGTTGGGTGACAGACAAGGAGGCTTCCTGTCAATCTCAGAACTGCCCCCAGGCTCCGCGTGAGCACTGCATTGCACTCCTGGTGCTGGAGAACGGCTGACTATTGATAAAAAATGTCCCTCTGCGCTTTCCAACTTAAGACGACATTTAACTGAGTGCTCGCTGGCTCGCCAGCTCCTTCAGTCTCCTGGGGGACAGAGCCCATCTTGGTGGAAACAGTTTTGAGCACGTCCAAGGTCTCAGCTCTGACATCTCGGCTGATGTCAAGAAGTTTCTGTAACCTTTCTGTTCAGCACACTCGGTTCTGTCAGCATACACACTGTCTCACTCTCAGCCGGTTATCGGGGAAAGGGCTGGCATCAGCCTACTTGGAGGGGTTGCAACGTTCGGGTGAGAGCACTAACTCTCACGTACATACACCCCCGCCCTGATCAAAGGTCGGTTGCCTCAGAACAGGAACGGCTCTACCATGAGTTCTCCAGGTTCTGCGGGGAATAGAGGATCACAGTGGGCCTTAATCTTATTTAGGTCACAGACCCCTTTGAGAATCAGATGAAAGCACTGACTCCTTCTCATAGAAAAATGCACATCTTCCCAATTTTGCATGCAGTTCAGCAGGTTCTTAAATCCTAAAGCCCAACCAAGAACCCCAGGTTAAGAGCCCTTGATATATTAGAAAGAACATCATCCTGGATCTCAGATGCAGATGCTAGCCCTGTCACAAGCCTGCCGTGTGGCTCTGGGCCAGTCAGCCCTTTCTGTCTTGCCATTTCCTTGGCTATAAAATGTTCAGACTCCTTGTGACTAAAGTTGCCCATGTCTGTGGAGGTTTAGATAGTGACTGAGAGCGGTGCTGCTTATCTTTTTATAGGTCACACGTTCCTTTGCAAATCTGATAACTCCGTATCTTCTGCCTAGAAAAATGCCTGTACACAAAGTCTTGCCTGGCATTCAGGGGGTCCAAGATTTAGGACTTTTGAACTAGAGTGAGGCAGTGATCCTGTTGCAAGCCCTGGTTCCAGTTTCCCTAGGTCACCTCCTCTCCCCATCTCTTCTCTCCACCTCCCAACATCAGCTCTGCACTGAAAATCCACTAGTAATTGGGGGTCAGCACTGTCTACTCCAGTGCTGTGGTTTTCAGACTTTGTCTTCACATAATGGAACATTTTTTTTCTCTTTTCTAAGGAAGTCTTACCTGGAGCTCCAATATAGAGAAAAGGGACTCCTGTAGCATTTATTTACCCATTTATTCATTTACTCTTCCATTCAACAAGTATTCATCAAGTGTTGCCTTGTGCCAGGTACCTGGCTGGTCAGGTTGGAGACCCTACCTGCTTGGTGTCCCCCAGCCTCTTTCATTGACTTGGGGAACCCAACAGCTTGCAAATCACAGACCTTGTAAAGAGTTTACTCTGCCTCGGAGTGAGATGATCAGAGACCTAGAGACCCTGCTCCAGAAGCATTCCTGAAGCTCCTGAAGCATTCCTGGAGCTCCTGAAGCACTGAGGGCCTCATTTTCCTCATCTGTAAAACGGGATAATGGAATAATGATGCCTCACTGCATTCCAAGTGTGGATGGTTTTCATTATCCCTAGTTGGGAGTATGATTGGCCCATTTCTGTGGACAGTGAACATGTGTACTGAGCTCCAGAAAAAGGGCAAAAGGAGAGGCACAGAAAGGAATTTTTCCCTTTAGTATCCAAGAAAACCCCACGTTACTGAGAAGCTGAATAGACTGCTTGGAAATTTCCAGGGAAATCATAAGGCTGAGCCTTGGGAAAATATTTGCTATTTTTTTCACTCCTTCCTCTCCTGGAAGGTTTGCTGCTGTCAGTGTCAATTTCATAGACCCGGTTCACACACTGTCCTCTAGGGCCTGAATTCACTGCTGTGACAGAGGAAGATTTACTCACGATTGGTGGGTCTGGAAAGATGACTTCTGTACCTGCAGACGCCTACCCTGCATCAGGTCAGTTCCAAATCCCTCTCACTATGTGCTTGGAAGAGCAGAGATGTGAAGGCCTGAGTGGCTTTGGAAATGTTCTTTTCAACAGTGTTTCTTGCGGGGATCTCAGGCAAGTCTGCTACTGGCAAAAGCTCACCTATGGGGGCTTTTCCTTTCCTTTCCTTGGCTGGCAGTCTAGTGTCAAGGTCGAGGGCATGGGTTTTGATGTTGGACAAGCCTAGTTCCAATTCCTGGCTCTGCCTCCTCTCTCTGCTTGATCTTGGGCAAGACCCTCAGCCTCTCCAAGTCTCATGGCCTTGTCTGTGAAAAGGGGATAATAACACCTCTCCTCCTAGGGTTGTGGAGAAATGAAATTAAATCCTATTGTAAAGACTTGTGCCTGGCTCGTATTAATGCTCTATAGTCATGCTTTTCTCAGCCTTAATTTTCCAGCTGAGAATCGGATTATTTGATAATGTAGCAGCAGCAGAGGAGCAGGGGTCAAGAGTACCCATGTCCATCATTGCCTACCTAACACTGTGCACCCTCCCGCCCAGGCCCCGCATGACCCTCTGGCCAGGGACTGGATGACAAAGAACCTTCACTCTTATTCTTCCGTCCTCCCTCTCGACAGGTGCAAACAGGATAACGAGCCACTGCTTTTCCTTTATTAATAGGTCAGAGAGCTTTGCCTGGTGCCCCAGGATCCAGCCCCCCACACCCTCCAGTGTGCACCCAGGCCATCCTTTCCTGCTTGTGACACTCCTTGGCATCTGTTCTGCAGGAGGATGAACCCTCTGTGCTCTTACATGTGTTTTGCCAGCAAACACTTATCTCAGCGGCCAACTGTCTTCCTCCTCCAAAAAATCCACAGGCAGAGCCAGCCCCTAACAAGGGGTTGCTTTGGTCAGCCCGCTGTTTGTCCTGGGGCTCCTGCCTCCTCTGTGGGGCAGCACTGGTCACCTTAAGTTCTCAGGCCACCTCTGGTCAGTGAGTTCAAGATTAGAGAAACCACCTCCTGTCCCAGAATCCTCAGGGCCTGGGCTTCCTAACATCTCCCGGGGCCCCTGGTTCCTGGATCCACAGGCCCCTGCTGCTGCTGCCGCTGCTGGTCCTGCCCTCGGCCCCCTGCTTTCCAGCTCGGACCCCAGGGCCTTCGGAGCCCGAGGCCCCGCTGGTGGCTAGGTCTAGACTCAGGGTCCTTCCGCAGACTGAGAGCCGCCGCAGCACCTCGGAGGCGGCCTCCACCGGCACGGCGGGGCGCTGCTCCAGCAGCATCTCCAGCAGTGAGCTCATCTCCGACAGGAAGGTGCTGGCCAGCCGCGTGCCCGTCGGGCTCAGCTCGGGCCCCGGCGCCTTGCCGAACGTCTGGAAGGTCCTGGGCTCCTCCGAGGTCGCAGCGTCCGGGGAGAACACGTTGTCACGGTAGTTGGTGGCGAGGGGCAAAGAGAGTCTTGCCATCCAGGCCGGGTCGGGGACGCTCAGCCGGTCCAGGGCCAGGCCTGCAGGGGGCGGAAGGGACGCGGTGAGGGCGGAGCCCATGGCGGGCGGGGGTGGGGTCGTGGGCAGGGCGGGGCGCCGGACAAAGGAGGAAAGGGAAATGGAGGGGACCGGTGGGGCGGCCGGAGGTGGGCGGGAAGGAAGAGGCCCTGACAGGGAAGCGCGCCGGGCAGGAAGGCAGCGACTGAGGTCCGCGCGTGAGCTGAGTGAGGACGCGGCAGGGGGAGGAGGAAGGCCTAGAAAGAGAAATGGCCCGTTTCTAAAGCATCTCCCGGTCCGTAGGGGTGTTTCAGGTTTAGGTGGCCTTCATCCGTCCCTGTACAGCCAGGATTTTCACTCCCTCAGGACACCACTAGCTGAGGATGGGTGGGTGGGGATCCCCGTTTTTAGCCAATGCTGGAGTTCCTGGCTTGGTGCTGCCTTCGGTTCCTATTCATAATAATAGTGACCACTCATTAAGTACTTCTGTGCTAAGCAATTTACATAATTATCTCATTTAACCTCCACACAAACCTTTGAAGTCAAGAGTATTTTATGGATGAGGAAACTGAAGTTCCAAGAAGTTGTCACACAGCTACTAGGCAACCAAGCCCAGATTTGACCCCCAGGTCTGATGACTTGGAAGCCCCCTGTCACTGCACCACCCCACCCACTCTCTGAAGAGCTGGCCCTTCCTCCCCCTGGATGCTAGGTGGTTCTGGTTTCCCAGGCCTACTAAGGTCTGTACTGTTGCCTCCTGGCCCCATGCTCTCAACTCTTCAACCTTCCCCTCTCAAGCTGCAGGAAACCGTGTGAAGGGGCTGGCTGCCTAAGAGCTGTCCCAGGAAAGGGCCGGGGCAGTGAAAAAGTGTCCCCCAGGCCCCAAATCCCACCATCACACTTCTCCTTTTCCCATCTCTTCAACAGAAAATCCTGTCTCAGAAAACTAGTCCCAGGCCCAATGATAGAGGCCAAGCCAGAGGGAAGAAAGTATAGGCCTTGTGGTTAAGAATGTGTGTCTTTAAAAAAAAAAAAAGGCACAACATCTACTTTAACATGTATTTAATATTTGCTTAAGGTAACCTGCTTTAAAATCTGTGCGTAGAATGAAAGACTGGAAGGGGACGCATCATAGTGTTAACTGAAATTACCCCTGGGCAGAAATGATTTATTCTCTTTTTGTTTATCTACATTTGTCTGTATTAACCAAATATTACTTTTGTGATTTTGAAAAGTTATTCCAAAATACAGTAAATGCTGTTTCTATTGATAAATGAGTCTCGGTCTTGCCTTCACAGTGTGGGGCTGTGCAGGCTGTGAGGCAGGGTCAGGCCCCTTCCCGACTGGTCCAGCCCACGCCTGGGGCTTAGTGAACGTTTATTGAATGATTGAATGGACATAAATATTAACCCTGGACATTTGGGAAATGTAAACCTAAGTTCCCTGAGACTCTGGGGTAATAAGGTTAGAACTCTTTTGCTGTTACAGAATCAGGCTTTTCCTTGCACAAGGGTCAGAGAGCTTTGGAAGGAATGAAGCTTGGAATGAGAAAATCAGTGGAGTGTAGGAGAATGGCTGAAATGTGATGATGAATTCACTCCGCGGCAGGTGGGCACTGGGCAGACCTGGGTTTGATTTCCTAACTTTGCAGCTTCTGAGCAGTGTGACCTTGAAAAACTTACTCAACCTCTCTGAGCCTCCTTTTTCGCTCATAAAGTGGTGAAATAGTAGCACTTGTCAGGTGGCTGTAAGCATTCAATGAGCTCATGCAACGGTAAAATATGGTCATCATCACATCCTCAGGTGGGGCTTTTAGCTGATGCAGCCAAGACCCCAGTGTCAGGCACATTCACCAGTAGCCCCATCACAGTCCAGACCTGTGAGCAGCGCAGGCACTTCTACCCCTGCTGCGCTCTTCGTCACACCACTTGTTACCATCTCCCTGTGTTCTTTGCCCTCTGTGCTATGGGGAAGCAAGACCACATGGGAACTGAGCCCACAGGTTCCAGCGCAGAGCTGGTGCACAGAGATATAATGCAAGGCAGTGAGGCCATCTGAAATTTTCTAGTAGCCACATTTAAAAAGTAGAAAAGAAAAGAAAAGGTGAAATTAATTTGTAAAAGTTTTTTTATATTTAATATCATCATTTTATCACATAATCAATATTTTTAAAATTATTAATGAGATGTTTTACATTATTTTTTCATACTAAGTCTTCAAAATCTGGAGCGTGTTTTATACTTCTATCACATCTCAATTGGTACTAGCCATTTTCACATGTGGCCAGTGGCTACTCTATTGGACCTCACAGCTCTGCATTCTAGACAATGCTGTCCTATAAAACTCTGCAGATTTGTGCTGTCCCAAGCAATATCCATTAACCACACGTAGCTACTGAGCTCCGGAAATGCGGCTGATATGACTGAGGAACTGAATTTTTCATTTTACTTGATTTTAATAAGATTTCATTTTACTTAATTTTAATTTAGAGCCACACTGCCTGGGTTAATAACCATTGGCTGCACAACCTTGGAAAAATTATTAAACACCCTGGCCCCTCAGTTTTTTTCCCTTATGAAATGGGGATAACGAATAGTCCCTATCTCAGAAGATTTTCTCATGAGGCAATTAGAACAGGGACTAGCACACAGAAAGCACTCAATAAAAGTTAGCTATATATTTTTTTAACCAAGGCTGTCATGCCTTCAGCGCACAGAATATGTCCAGATGAGGAGCAGATTATTAACTACAGAAACAGAAAATCACAGCGTAGGTTGGACTTACTGTGTGTTACCTGAAGGGGGCTGACTGGTGCGGGGGTGGAGGGAGCTGGCAGATTCTTGAATTCTCAGGGTAAAAGGGTATTTAAAGACCTCAAAGAAATGCAGATGAGTGGTTTAGGAGGTAAAGAGAGGTCCCCTGATGGTAGGTGGGCTCAGGATGGCTTCCCTTCAATCATTGAAGGTGACTCAGGGCAGGCTGTATTACCTCTCTGAGCCTCAGTTTGCTGATCTCTAAATTGGAGCTCATAATATCTACCTGAAAAGACTGTTTGGAAGCTTAACTGAGGTAATGTGTATAAGATGCTTTCTTGGTACCTGGCACACACCAAGAACTCAGTAACTGTTCACTATTCTTATGATGATTTTTTAAAAATGAATAATCAAAGTAGAATCTGATCTTTAAACAAATGAAGATCTGAAGCTCCAGGGGAAGTAAAAAAATGTTGCTGATAGTCTTCTCCAGAAATAGAATGGCTGTTTTCCTGCAGTGGATTGGAGCAGAACTCTGAAGCCTGGGCACAGGAGGGTACCGTGGGGGCAGAAGCGGGGTCGTGGTGACCCTGGGGAGTCCCTACCTGTGTAGGGGTCCAGCAGGTTCGACAGCTCTTCTTCTAGCAGCTGCTTCACAGAGAGGTCCTCCTCAGGGTCCAAGGGCCCTTCCTCCTGATCCGGTTCTGCCTGGCCACCAGCCCTGGCACCTGGGCCATCTGTGTCTGGGATTGCACTCCTGCAAAGGAAGCCAACCCAGTCCACGAGTGAGGAAATTCACACAGAGATTCATTCATTCCTGCTCATGAATAGTCTTCTATTCATGCCAGCATTCATTCATCCACAGAGGGAAGTGGGTCCACAGCCCAGCCTTCAGAGTCAGACCAACCTGGGTTACTTGATCCCAGCCCTCCTGCCTACTCTGAGTCTGCTTCTTCATCTGTAAAATGGGAGTAATAAATAACACCCACCTCATGGGGCATTATGGGGGTAAAATGAGGTGTTGCATGTAAAGAGCTTAGCACAGTGTTGTATGTAAAGAGCTTAGCACAGTGTTGTAAGCAGTCAGCAAACAGAAGTGACTATGAATGCCCTGATATTACTCACCATTGTCCCTCCATTGCTTCTCATTACCTGGCATGGAATAGGAGTTTAGTAAACTTTGGGTGATCTAATGCAGTCATCCTTCCACCCCTCCATCCCTCTATCTGAGTATGAGCTCCAGTGAGGGCAGGGATATTTGTCTGTCTTATCCCCTGCTCTCTCACCAGTGCTCAGAATAGGACTTGGCACAGAGTAGGTGCTTAATAAATACTTTGTGGACTGAGTGACTGAATGTTCCTTCCTCCCTATTTGAGGCTAAATCCCAGACCAGAAGAGCAGGTCAATAGAGGATGCAGCTGACGTGAGGCATCCAAAAGCTACTCAGAATCTACTATGGTGTCTCTTGCTGTCTCCCTGACCCCTCCCTCCCAAAGACCCTCCCTATCACCTGGGGGAGGCCAGTTCCTGGGACTACCTCAGCATGGTGGGGACAGGCCTGGCCCCTCATCCCAGCATCTGGAAAGCCTCCCTTTAAGGCCTGGGGGTCCTTGCTGCTTTTTTCTGTGGCCATTTCTGCTCCTATGCAGGGGTAGCAAGTTTGCAAGTAATGGCAACAACTAATGTTTATTGAGCAATTACTCTGAGTCAGACATAAGCTTTGCAAGGTATATTTACCTTCTCATCAAACCTTTCACTTCTGTAAGGGGTTCTCTTGTTGTCCTCATTTTACAAATGAGAAAACCAAGATTTGTAAAGATTAGGTAGCTTGCCCAAGGTCCCCACAAATTAAGTAAGAATTCAAATCCAGGCTGATATGACTCTGGAATGTGTGCGCTCACCCCTACTCTACACTATTGCTGGCTATCTTTGCAAAAAAAACAACAACAAAAAGACTGTAAGTTGTCACAGCAAGAGCACTGAACCGGAAGTCAGTGTCCTGAGAGCTGGTCCCAGCTTTGCCACTCACTGGCTATTTGACCTTGAGCAAAGTCACTTTAAGGGGAAAGGACTTAGCATTTTTTGTGTACCTCCTATGTGCCAGGCACTGGGCCATGGGCTTAGAACGCATGTGGTCATTAAATCCTTACCCCATCACTACAAGGAAGTGCGGTGACCTCTGTTTCATGGATGAGAAACTGCGGCCCTGAGGCTTGATCTGACTTGCTCAAGTTTACATAGCTGGGTTGGCTCAAACTACTTAGAGCCTCAGTTTCTCCATCTGTAGCAAGAGGGAGTTAAATTAGATGTCCTCTTGAGGTCTCTTTAATTCTAGGACCGCCCAAAGGAACACACCCACACACCCACATCCTTAGCCAGGAGCCTTCATATTATGTTTAAGGGTCAAGAGAAAGAGCTAAATGTTACAGATTTAAAGTTCATAGCCCAGCACCTCTGCAATCAGGGAACAACAGATAATCAGAGCCTCAGGGATGAAGTCACTTCCTTAGTGACTCGGGTCCTGTAAATACTATTAATACAGTTGCTCCAGGACCAGGATGCCTGGGTGGGGGGATGGATGCTGTTTGCTGCAGTCTCCCAGGGGAGCAGCGTCTGGGATGTGCTCACCCTTCCTCAAGGCACAGAGGCTGCAAGGATGAGGGCAGGCTGGTGGGGGGCTTGAGAAGCCAGTGGGGGCTACGTGCAGCTTACCTGCTGCCGCCGGGCTTGGCCAAGTACTTATTTCCCCGGTGGTTTGGTTTGGGCTGGAATTGGCCCTGATGCAGCAAGGACAGCAGCTGGGAGATTTGCTACAAGACAGGAAAAATCTGTTGACTCCACACAATTCCGACCCAGCACACTTCCTCACCGGATGTTTCCCTCAATGCCGGCGCTTTCTTTTTATAGTCTTTCCTCCAGCTTCAGATGTTTGTGGATCGGATGGGGGATGGTGAACGGCGATGGTGACGGAGGCAGGGATGTATGCAGACAGGTTCCCTGCTTGGCCATGTGTCAACTACAAATTCCCGGGACCTGGGAGTCTGAGAGAGAGAATGAGGACCCTCTGGGCCTGTCCCCCAACTCTCATTCCCCCAGGAGACCTGCTCCTGGTGGAAGCTGTGGGACGGGGGTGAAAAGGGCATGTCCTGACTATAAATGTATTACAACCTCGATAAGGATTATTGTAAAGTGTTATTTCCCCCGCTTCAGTGATGTTCAAAGACTGAGCCATTGTTAGCGGGCCAGATGTAAGACTTATGTTGTACAGAAGGCAGAAGGGTGTCTTTGAGTCATTCGTTTATTCATCCTTTCATTTGCTCGACAAGTATTTAATGAGAGCTTGTTTGTGCCAGGCCGAGCGCTTGCTGGGGGGGTAAGAATGAGAACAAGGCCCAGTCTCTGCCCTCAAGGAGTTCCCAGTCTGCCAGGGAGGACAGTCAGGGGAGACAGGACACAGCAGCTGCTATGGGGGGTTGCACCAGGGATGAGAAAGGGTGGAGGTCAAGTGGAGCAGAGGAAGGCCCCTCACCCAGCTTGCAGCAAGGAGGGAGTTACGGGGTGGGGCTGTGGATACAGGGGGAAGTAATTCACTTATTTCAACAAATGTTTTCTGGGTTCATAATACATGCCAGGCGCCTCTGCTGAGACCCGGAGGTTCCAAAGGGGCTTGGCAAGTGGAGAGAGGGTGAGGGCCAGGGTGAGGGAGGAAGGGAGTTTCGGTCAGAAGGCGCTCAAGCTGAAAGGCCAGAGGAGACGGTGGCGTTTCAGAAAGGCTGGTGAATGGGGCAGGGGTGGGTGAGATGTCAGGGCCAGGCCCCACAGGCCCTTGTGAGGGAGAAGGCAACAGACCAAGTCAAGGTCGTTTCTAGCTTGTTGTGTGATGTCAGGCAGGTTTTTAGACATACTCAGACCTCAGTTTCCTCATCTCTAAGGTGGATCTAAAAATACCACCCAGACTTCTTTACAGGGTTGTCAGGATTAATTAGGTGGTTTGAAAGTTTGAAATGCTCTGCAGAGTCGAGGGGTTTGGGTTGTTCCACCTAGAAATGCTGCCTCTGCCTCCCTCCTGGGCCCAGCCCCCCTCTTCCCTGAGAGGGCCCCTCTGCCCTCTGGGCAGCTCAAGACAGAAAGTGCCAACCTCAGAGGAGAGTTGGAAGGGGAGGTGGCCAGGACTGGGGTTTCACTGTGATGTGGGAGGGTCAGGGTCCCATTGCCTGCCTCAGGGCAGTTCCCACCTCCTGGCTCAGGCCCAGAAACCCTCCTACAAGCAGCTGCCACCCTTTTTTCGGGTGACAGGTGATACTTCAGGGGAACTCCCTGAGTGCCAAACCCTAAGTTGTATGCTGTCATTCCACAGTTAAGAGTCCAGACTCTGGAGTCAGACTTGGGTTCAAGTCCTAAATGTGCCCCTGTTCCACTTCCCATCTGTGTGGCCTTGAGGAATTACTTAAGCATTCTGAGCCTCAGTTTCCTCAGCAATAAAAAAAAAAGGGAACAATAATGAGACCCAGGTCGTGTGTTGGTTGTGGCTATGAGGATTAAATGAGTGAAAGTCTATAAATTACTTAGTAATAGATCTTATGATAAGCACTTAATAACTGTCCAGTGGTATATAATCTCATGTCATTCTTCAGTAACCCAAGGAAAGAGATACCATTATACCCACTTTACAGATGTGGCACCTGAGGCTCACAGGGGCTACACAGCAATTAGAGGCAGGGTTGGACTTTGAACCAGGATCTGACTCCACTGTGGCACTGTGCTACTGGAAAGACAAGCATTAGGCAAGCTGCCTCTTACCCTCAACTTGATCCCAACTTGGTACCCTTCTCTCTTTCACCCCAGTGGGGTCACCCACAGGGCTTGCTATCTGCTGTCTCTGTTTGCCAGCCACCAGCACAGTGTTTGGCACAAAGAGCTCATTCAATAAGCATTTGATGAATGCATGGGTGAATGAATGAATGAATGAACAAATGAATGAATGAATGGCTCTGGGCAACTTCTGGGGCTGCACAGAGCCCAGGGCAGGACTCCTGAGAGAGCAGCTGGGCCCTCTCGAGGTGGCTTCCTGGGGAAGGGGTGGGGGAAGGAAGCTGTGTCCTTGCTCCGCAGGAAACATGAGCTGATAGCCTGGCTCATGACAGAAGTGTGCCTTGGGTGGGCAGCCTGGCACAGGGAAAATGATCTGGGGTTCAGAGGAGTTGATACGGGTGTGAGATCAGGCACCATCCCGGAAAAAGCTTTCCCAGGTGTGTCCAGTAAATCCTGGGTCACTGGACACAGCCATTCATCATCCCATTTAATTCTCAACCCCCTGGGAGGTAGACACAGCTAAGTTTGGCATCACAATCCCCATTTTATAGATGAAGAAAATAAGGCTCAGATGTTAATGTTGCCCAGCTCCTAAAGTGGCTGTGCTGAAACTGGAACCTAGATCTGCCTAACTCCCAAGTTCCAAGGTTGTTTCCACTGTCCTATCCCATAGGCCTAGCTGGCAAGCTCTGGGGTCTCAGGCAGGTCAAATGCAGCCCCTGAGCCTGGGGGCAATGATGCCTATGCCGGCTTGCTTCACCCGGAGGTTGCCCAGATGAGATGAGGGCAGGTGAAATGGAGAAGAGCTTTGCAGAAATCAGCATAATCATTTTCTGAGTGCTGACTACACGCCAGACGCTATTCTAGAGGCTTTAAGTACATTCACTTTATTGTCTTCAAGCAAACTTGGGAGATGGGTGCTGTTAACTTGGGCAACTTCAACAGAAGAGCTGAGTGACTTCCCTGTGGTTCACAGCTTGGAAGAGGTGGAGCCAGAATTTGAACCTGGGCAGCCTTGCTCCAAAGCTTGTACTCTTAATTACTACCTTTGCTATGTGTCTACTTACACAAGGCACTCTAAGTAAGTGCTCATATAGGAATTAACTGACCAAATCCTTAGGACAATTCTGCAAGGCAGATGCTCTTACTGTCATCCCTATTTTATAGATAAGGAAACTAAGGCTCAGAGACAGTAAGTCATTTTCCAGGATCACACAGCTAAATTCTGTTGACCCCAGAGCTGTGCCCTGAACCACTGCACCCAGTGCATCCTAAAGTGCGTGGTGAGCCTGAGGAATGAATGTGAAGAATGTGAGGGTAATGGGGTCTGATGCTGTTGCGGGCGGGTGAGGGGGTGGTGACAAGAGAGGGAGCTGCCCACACCGAGGTACCTGAACAGGAGGCGAATCCACAGTGAGCTCCTCTACGGGGTTCCGCTCCGCAAAGGCAGCCACAGACAGCCGGACCAGGCTCCGCAGGATCTGACGGGGGCCTGACTCTTTCTCAGGGGCTACTTTGCCATGGAGATTCCGCTGCCGCCTCAGGGTTGCAGAGGAGGCTGGGGGGCTCAGCGGGGCCTCCTTACTGCCCTGGTCCCCAGGCACCCTCCCTGTGGGGCTGCCCGCAACCTTCAGGGGCCTTGAGCGGGGCTGGCCCGTCGCAGGTTGGGGCTCGGGAAGGTTCAGGTTCTCCCGGGAGGCATTCCTCTGCCTGGGATGGTTGAAAAGGAGGTTGACAGTGTCCTGCAGCACCTCTCGGCTCTCGGCCAGCGTTCCCTGGTTACCTTGGTTACGCAGAGTCCTGTACAGGGTTGGTGTGAGATGAAAGGGGGCCTGCAGGCAGGGGTCCCAGCCTGCTTCCATCATCGCTTCCTTGCCCACGTGCTTGGGGGGCTGCCCAGCTTCACCAGGCTCATCCACCTGGCCCCTGAGCACAGGCACGAGGTGGATGTCCGCCTTCTGGATGTGTTTCTGGGGCCTCTTGGGCTGGTGACGGTAGGTGGACTCGGCCTCCCGACAGTTGTAGGCCCTGTTGTCCTTCTTCTCCGTCCGGCAAATGGACATAATCAGAGCCAAGATCAACCCGGAGATGGCCAGCAGTACGACCAGGCAAATCACTGTGAGCACCGATGTGCTCAGAGCCCCAGGCTCACGGGCTGAGTCCCTCAAGTGGTCCACACTGGTGACGAAGAAGACCCTCAACAGGGCTCGGGTCTGTAAGGAGGGGCTGCCTCGGTCTTCCACCACGATCTCCAGCTCCCACTCACTCCCAGTGAGGCTGCTGGCATTGGTGATGTTGATGAAGAGCTGCCCCAGGTGGGGGCTGAGGACGAAGAGACCAGCTTCGTTCCCACTCTGAATGCTGTAGAGGAGCTCTCCATTCGCCCCCGAGTCTGCATCTCTTGCTACAATGGTCACCAAAAGGAATGGCCGGGAGCTGGGGGTGGCCTGTGGTGGCACGTCAGTGCCTGCTGGACCCACGCCATTGGGAGTTTCAATGGGCACCAGCAGGTGACCTGTGGAGGCATTTACAAGCACCGAGAGGCTGGCTTTCCCATCGCTGAGTATGGGGTGAATCACCTCTGGGGCATTATCATTGGCATCCAGGAGGCTGACCCACACAGAGACACTGGATGCAAGCTGGGGCTGCCCCCTGTCCTCTGCGATCACCAGGAACTCAAAGCCTGCCATCTGTTCATAGTCCAGTGAACTCTGAGCGGTGACCTCGCCTGTGTCTGAGTCAATAGCTACCAAGTGAGAAACTGGGGAGTCCTGGATATGGTATGAGATTTTCCCATTAACGCCCAGATCTGCATCATGGGCCTTGATGGTAATGATGTGAAGAGAGGGTAGGTTGTTTTCCCGAGTGGAGACCTGGTACCTGCTTTTCTCAAACACAGGTGCGTTGTCGTTGGCATCACTGATCTGAATGCTGAGCTGTTTCTTGACTAATAAGGGCTGGGGTCCTTGGTCTTGGGCCAAAAGAGTGAGGGTATATTGCGGCCACTGCTCTCTGTCCAGCGTGGCATTGGTTAGCAGCATGTATGTGTTGCCATTGGTCCTTTTCAGCCTGAAGTGGCCCAGCTCTTGGCTCAGCCAACAGTGGACCAGACCATTGTTTCCTGAGTCTAGGTCTTTTGCCATGATGAGAGCAATGAAACTGTCCTTGGGAAGAGCTTCGGACACCAGTGATGGTTGGGAGGCCCATGTGATGTGGATGCTTGGGGTGTTGTCATTGACATCCAGAACCTTAATGAGAATTTTGCAGTGGGCTGGGATGGGATTGGGACCCAGGTCCCTTGCCTGGACGTCCACCTCGTAGGCAGGATTCTTCTCATAGTCTAGGGGTTGACGCAGAATCACCTGGCCTGTCTTGGCATCAATACTGAAGGTGTCCAGCACCTCTGGAGGCACATGCTTACTGAGGAAGTATTCCACCTCCCCGTTGGGGCCTTGATCAGGGTCTGTGGCAGTCAAGTTTATAAGGAGAGTACCAGGGGAAGCGTCTTCTTGGATTTCTAGTGCCAGCGAGCTCTCTGCAAACACAGGGCTATTGTCATTGGAATCCAGGACATTGACCTTGACCAAGCTGGTGCCTGACTTGGGGGGGCTCCCACTGTCATAGGCAGTTAACACCAGATCAAAAAATGAGTGGATTTCCCGGTCCAGCTCCTTCACCACCACGAGTTCCGCGTGTTTGGTCTCATCGGGCCCCACAATGACATCCAGGGCAAAATGCTCGCTGGGAGACAGGGTGTAGGAGTGCAGGGTGTTGGGGCCAGTGTCTGGGTCCAGAGCTCTGTCCAGGGGGATCCGGGTGCGCAGGGAGGCGCTCTCAGAGATTTCCAGCTCCTGCTCACCTTTGGGAAACCGTGGCTGGTGGTCATTGATGTCCAGCACCTGGATCTCCACGTGGATGAGAGCCAAATCCCCTGTGGCAAGCACGTCAAAGGAAACCAGGCAGGGATCCTGCTGCCGGCAAAGCTGCTCCCGGTCCAGCCGCCTCCCTGTGCTGAGCAGGCCGTCCTTGGAGTCCACTTGGATGGGGAGCGCCTGAGGCAGCTGCAAGACCTGGAAGGCAGCCCCTGCTCGCCCAGACCTCTCCTCCCGGCCCAGTTCCTGAGACAGCTTCCCTATCACTGTGCCGGACGGTACTTCCTCTGACACTTGATATTTCACAGTGAGAGTGGCGACCTCCTGACAATCCCCTGAAAGGAACAAGTAGCCACCTGGCCCCAAAAGTCCCAGCAGAAGTGGCAGAAGTCGCATCATGCTTACCGCCAGACTGGGCTAGATCCAAAAACCGCTAGAGTTCTTCAAAGGCTGGGCAAGTCCTCCAGTGTTTCCTGGGGCGCTTGATTAGCCCTGTACTCCTGCCCCCAGACCTGCTGGCACAGCCTCGTCCCATAATTAGTTGATGGAGCCAGCAGAATTCCCAGGCAAGGCCATCTTCATCAGAAGAGATTTGAGGGGTCCAAGGACCAATGAAGTAAAATTGTCCAGGGGCACTGTTGGTCCCCGTTAGCAAATGATGGACAAGAGCCGGTCCAGGAGGGACTTGACCCAGTAGAGCAGGATGTGGGGATCTGACTTCCAAACAGTTGCTAGGCTGGGGAAACAGAGAAGCAGCTTTTTCCTATGGAAACCCCACCTACAGGAAAAGGGAGGGCTATGAGTTTCTATGCCAATTAGAGAAAGAGAGTTTCCGTGAAGCTGAGTGGCCCGCTGCTGAGGAGGATGCGGCTGGGGACAGGCCGGATGGGAAGGTGCTGTCCATGCGGCAAGGCGGCCACTGAGGGGAGGGGAGCCCCTGCTGTGGCCAAGTGAGCGGAGAGCCTGAGCCCCTCCTGGGCAAGTCACACCCTGGCCTCTCTTCCCTTCCTTGTCTCTCTTTGTTTCCGTCATCTCCCGTTATTCTTCTCCCATTCCCCTTTTTCCCACACTTGTCTACCTCTCAGTCTTGACTCTGCCCTCATCACCCGTTTTTGTCTCATGGGAAGCAACGCTGATTAAGAGAGTGGCCATCAGAGCCAAACTGCCTGGGTTCAAATCCTGACTCCGCAACTTCCCAGCTGGGTCATGTGGGACAAGTCACTCAACCTCTCTGGGCCTCATCTTAAGAGTGCAGATGGGAATAACAACAGTAGCCCTCTCAGCAGGAAATCGTGGGGATGAAATGAAACATGCATGGAGAGCACGGAGTCATAGGCAATGACGTTGTTATTAGCGGTGGGTGGCGTGATCTGCCAGCTTGGCCTACCTTGTGGCTGCCTCTGGCTCTTGCACTGGCCCTAGGTCAGTCCCTGCCCACATGGACCCGTAAAGGTGCCCGTGTCCTTGGCTCCTGAAGCACAATGACCTCTCTGACCCGACGGTGTGGCCTCCCTCCCCCTTCCCTTCCGGCTCCCCAGCCTCCGGGCCCATTGTTCTCCACATCTGGTCCAGCCTGAGCCCCTGTGCGGGGGAATCCCCCAGCCTCCTGCTCCTTGGTCTTGGAGGTTTTTATACCTTTCCCTCTCCCACACCTTCCTCTCCCTTTCCCTCCCTTCCTCCAATTCTTCTCTTCCCACTGCTGTTCATGTCCAAGAGTCCCGTCACAGAGGTGAGGCCCAGGAGGGGGGCGAGTGGGCAGTTGGCTTGGGTGGCCTTGAGGTGGCTTGCTGCTTCTCATTTCCTCCTGCATCCACTGCCCCCACCATTGTCCAGTCTTGCACTTTACCTTGAGGCTGAGTCCAGAGGTTTGTAAAGCTTTTGAAGTGATGGGAGTTAAGGGCCAGCTTCCCCTCGATGGGTGTTGGCAGCTCAGTCCTTGGGGCTGGAGGTGCCTGTTGGGACACAAGTGACTCCAATCAGGCCCATTGGCCAGGGGGCTTGTGGCCATTAGGATGGGGCAACTGAGGACCTCTCTGGCCTAAGCCTCACCTTGCACCCCCCTTCCCCTCTGTATTCTCTTTTCCACACCCTATCCTTTCATATTCTACTCCTGGAGGTTTCCCAATAGCAAGGGGCCTGAATCCAATGGGGTGTTTCCTACAGTCTGGCTCTGAAGACAGACAGAACGCTCACTAGCTTGGAGACATGGCACAAGTCACATAACCTCTTTGGGCCTCAGTTTCCTTCTCTGTAGAGCGTGGCTGTCACCCATCTCCCAAGTTTGTGGTAAGGATTTGATGAGATAATACAAGTGAGGGCTTGGTGCAATGCCTGGTACAGAGAAAGCACTCATTACATGGGACTAGTTTACCTTGTACTATTTGCCAGGCTTTATACCTCGAATGCAAATGGTAAAAATGGTCTTGCATTTGTCCCTTCACTTTTTTTCCTCTGCCTTCTTGGCCAGGAAGTCTCATTTCCCAGGGCTTCCTCAGCTCGGGCGAGGGCCCAGTGCTACCTGCCCTGCAAGGGGAAACAGCGTGGGCCCCAGGCCCTCTGGTGAGAGTCAGCCTACATGGCGGCCTCACTGTCTGGCCCTCACTCATCCTACTATGTGCAAGGCAGTGAGCAAGACAAAGTGACCCCCAAGGGGCTTGCAGTCTCAAGTCAGGGTGGGGAAAATGAAAGAAGTGGGTCCAGTGGATGGCTCCAGATTCAGGCTTAGGGATCAGGGGAGGCTCCTCCTGGGGGACCCTCCGACACACCCTGAAGGACAGGGAGGAGTGAGCCAGAGGGGGGCAGGTGCGAACAGGTGGAGGGAGCAGAATGGAAGAGGCTGGAGGTGGGCGAGCTGGCTCCTTGCAGCCCCACACGAGGGCCTGTGCGAGTGGGGAGGAGGAAGGTGGGCTGGGGATGTCAGCAGGGGCCGCCAGATGATGGAGGGCTTGGGACCCCGTGCTAAGGATTTGGACCTTGTCCTGAAGGCCATGGAGAGCTTTGGGAGGGGTCTGAGCAGACTGATGGGAACAGCAGCTACCTGCCAAGCCTTGTCCTGAGTGTTTTACCTGCATCGTCCCATGCCACCCTCACAACCAGGCCATCGGGGTGAAGAAGCTGAGCATGGAGGGTTGGGTAACTTGCCCAAGATCACGCTCATTTGCCCTCCACAAAGCCCCTTCAACTGTACTCTGGGACATGGATTGAAAGGGAACAGAGAAGAGGGAAGGAAGAAGGCCAGCTGGGAGTAATGCAGGGGAGCTTTGGTGCAGGAAACTCTGGTGCTGAGAACGTTTTCACAATGCCATCTGGTGGCCAAAGGCAGGAAAGCCACAGAGGCAGGGAGGTGGGTGGCTGGAGTTCACAAATGTCCACAGCTCCAGACCCGTGTTCCTGTGCTGCGTACAACACAATGGAAGGAGCTATACCCAGGTGACAATCATTTCACTTAGTGGGAAACCTAATGTGACCCAACGCCCAGAGGAGGAATTATGGAATTCATGATTTTACATGTGTTAACATTTATATTCTGGAAAGGGCATTGATGTGTGTGTGTGCGTGTGTGTGTGTGTGTGTGTGTGTGTATGTGTGTGTGTTGCCTTGACTGGGATTCGTGGATGTAAAAAATGGACTCACCGGTCAAGAAAAACTTTGAATTTGGATTTCGTAGGTGGTTTTATTATTGTTCTCTGTTTTACTCACGTTGGGGGTAAGAAGCTAAGACAACCCTTTAAGAATCCAAAGTGGGCAAACCAGACCTTTTAAAGGCTATTACCTCTGGGAACGAGGTCCCCTTTTAGTAATATTTCCTCCTCCTTTCTGGCTACAGGGTCAGTTGATCTCTAGCTGCCACATATCAGGGGGTGAAACTGGAGTTTATCTGGAGGGCCTTCATCATCCTGAGTTTTGAAAATAGGTTTGAAGGAGCAGAAGTCCTCTGAAATAGGTCTGAAATAGCTGAGGACAGCCTCCCTAAGTCTGAAATATTTTTGAAAAGAGGGCAGGCTTGGGCTTGGTGCTTGGAGGCCTTGTTCACCACCAGCCTTGGGGTTGTTCACACTTGGGTCCATTGTTTGGGAGGGGTTGGGGAGTGAAGTGAGAAGGGTGGGGGGTCAGAGGATCCCTGGTGTCCTGAGGAACCTTGAGGGGTCAGACCAGCAGGGTGTGACTCTGACCCTTGGGGGACTTGAAGACCAGTTGGAAGAAGGCTAAGATCATGCCCCACCTATGAATGTCCTGCGTGGTTGGCTGCTCACCCCCAGGGCTCCCTGTGAATCTGCCCAGTCGCTGGCCATAGTCATCACCACCCACCAAGGCAGTGTTGATGAAGCTGGGAAGCTTCATCCTCAGGATCATTCTGGTTGGGGAGGTGACTGGACCACCTAAGGTCTGCCTCTTTTTTTCAGCAAGACCGTGTTGAAATTGGAGGCAGTCTAGCCAGGGCCATTGACTGGGAGACTCAAGTAGCTGTTCTGGGTCACCTGGTCCTGGCCCGCACTTTGTGATCTCTGTTGGGACAGACCACAGATGTCCATTCCCACGCAATGGCACCTCTTTCTGGGCAAAGAGCAGAGAGAAGAATGCACTTTGCAGGGAGAAATTTGCCAAGAAATAAGACTTTTCAAGAAATGAAAAGGCTTTGTGTCTTGATTAAGAGTGGTATCTCTCAAAAGCGTCTACATATCACGATCACTTGAAAAGCTTTTCAAAATACCAGGAACAGGGCAAGAAAATTCATACTTTTCTCTTTCCCAGCCTGCCAAAGAGAATTTTATAATTGCCAGCTCTATTACCCCCTCTGTGAAAATGCTTCGTCTTTCAGATCGTTTGGGACTGGATTGAGAAAGTTGATTGGACCTTTTTTGCTGGCAAGAGAGGCCTAATTGATCTACATAATAAAAGGAAAAATAGATGAGGGTGTGGGGGATTGCTGAAGCTTGAGGATATTGTGGAGGGAGGTACCCTACAGAACAGCAGAGGCTGTGAAGGAAGTAGATTGAAGATAAGGACTTTCCAACAGATAGTTGTAAACTATGGATCACCTTCGTGGTTTTCAAGATAAATGGAAGAAAAGATTTATAATTTATTTTGTGCTTTAGTAACCACGACACGGCCCCCCAAACGGACCACATAATTTCTGAGTTGATAAGGGTTACACTTATGTCTCTCTCCCCAATCCTCAGAGGGGGAGAGGGCTACTTCCAGCATGTAGATTTCAGTTCTGATATACTGTAGGTCATTCTGCCACGCACGCCTTCTCCACACCAACCTCACTGAGAACCACTGACATAGAACTTCTTAGAAGCACCAACAACCTTGTAAGGGCCGAACTCTACAGCCATCAGGCCTTTCTCACTGAGCATCCTCCTGGTCCCCACCTCTCCTCTGTGCTTGTGTCAATGCTCAGCAGAAGCTCTGTGCACAGCTGGTTCTTCTTCCGTATTTCTGCAGGCTCTTCTGTCTGCTTCTCTGATTCCTCCTTTGGTTTGCCTTCCTTCTGACTCCCAGGTGTGGGCATGTCCACCAGATAACTCTCTTCAGCCCTCTCTTCTACATAGGGTTATTAGCCCAGAAATCGTTTGCCAGATTTAACAAATAAAAATATACTGTGCCCCGTTAAATTTGAATTTCAGATAAACAATGAAAGATTTTTAGTATAAGTATTTTTATCTGGCAGTCCTATTCAGAAGTAATGTATGATCTTACCACAAGTTCTTTTCTGTTTTCATTTTTCCTCTTCTTCTTTTTATTTTTAGAATTTTGGTTTACACAGTGAATTTAAAAATCTATCAGTAAACACAAAAATCAAACATATTGACTGGGAGCATCATCTGTGCATGAATATTCAGAGGCTGACTCTGTTGATTGGCCTTGTTATGTATTCAGCATTTCTCGGTGACTCTAGGATGGAACTGTTCTCACACTGAAAGAACCACCCCAGAGAAAGCCTGGATCACACTCATTCATTAATTTATTCGGTCATCCAGTCACTCATTTATTTGGTGGAATTCAGCATGTTCTTCTCCATTTACAAGGTCAGTTTTTTTTGGCAAGGGAAGTAGTAAATAGCTAAAGCTGACCCACATTTTCCCTTCCCATTGGTTTGATTTTCTTTCTTCACATAGAATCTAATCAGCCTAATTCTCACCTTGCTTCAGAAAGATTCTTGCAGGAAGGAAAATGAGTCCTGCCATCATTATATAAATTCTCATGGGGCTCCCCTTTATAAGTTTATGACAGCCAGGAGTTGAGCCTGGAGCTCCGAGAGAAACAGCCATACACTGATTTATGATGGCAGCTGCTGCTAAATCTCACCCCTCTTTCCTTCTTACAGTGCCATGTTACCTTGGGGTTACAAAACTCTTCTCACTGTTATTCAGGGGAATAATAATAAAGTCTCAGGTTGCAAGTATAAACATGATCATTCTGTGCCTATTAGTGTAAATCAAATTTTACCTTTTGCATCAGAAGCACAGAAAACATTTTTATACTGTTAGCCACTGCAAGCCTTTCTAGGAGTCTGTTTTTATATAACCCTGGGATGACCTGAGGTATTGTTTGAGCTACGCTGACCAGGGAAGCTGGCCACACAGGTAGTCTGACTATTTCTCCTTACAGACGTGAGCACTTTGCTTGAGCAAAGTGTAAACTTGATCTAAGCATAGCATTAGGGTTAATAATGTGGGCTCAGGACTCCAATTGCCTGGGCTCAAAGCCTGACTTTGTAATTTCCTATCTGTGTGACAGTGGCAAGCCACTTAACTTCTCTGTGATCAGTCTCTTTAGCCTTAAAATAGGGATGACGATGATGGTAATATGTTACAGGGTTACTGTCAGGTTTAGCTTAGTCAATACAGAACATTTAGAGTGGGGCATGGGACATGAATAGCGCTCTAGTTGTTAATTATTTATAATTGCTTTTAGTGTAGTAGCTCTCAATTTTTTTTTGAGGATGAAGCCGCCGTTTTAAAGAAACACCAATTTTTCAGATTCCCAGGTGATAATGGTAAATTTTTTGAGATCTACAGAGTGAGCAAATACATAATGACAGGAGACCAGCAGTGATACTTCTGTACTGGGGTGGGGCTCACCACTGTTCAGTCCTGTCCCAGAGTTGGGGCAGGGCTTTCCCTTCCACACTGCTGCCCCTCTATACGTCAAGGCTTGTTTCAGGGGTGCTTGTGAGTGGTGGCCATTGAAAAGGAGGCTGTCCCCTCTGGGCAGGTGGGATGAGCTCAGCAAAGTCTCTGGACACCATTTGGATGCCAGTGATGGACGGGAACCAGTGCAGGTCCTGATGGAAGCCCGGCTGGTCCCTACAAGACCAGACATAGTTTGTGACTTACTCCTGCATCTCTACCCAATGGCCTGGGTCTTGACCTCTGGCCTAGGTCACACACCCCATCCTCTCCTAGCCCTAGACTCCATCATCATCTAGTGTCCCTGGGGATGGGGGATGGAGTTGGGTCTCTTTCTCTCTCTCTTTGTATCTTCGTTCTCATGTATCATGATGTCATAAACTGTAATCCTGACTTTCCTAGGGCCTTCCCTCTTAATTCTTAAAGCCAGAATGATTTTATTCTGTATTTCTGTTTCAACAAACCCTAGTTCTTTCACAGGCTCTAAGAGAGGGTCAAACTGATGCAGAGTTGGTCCTAGTACTATATGTCACCACTGAATGACACCAGTAAAATCACTTCACCCCTTAGCACCTCAAGTTCCTGATTTGTGAAATGGGGAGATAAAATTACCTTGGTCATGGGGTCCTGGGTGTTTAAATGGGACAATGCGTGTAAAATGCTTAGCACAGTGAAGGGCTGGGCACGTGGGTATAGCTCAATTTAAAACCAAACGACATAAAGCCAGTCACATAAAATCAAAGATACAAAAATGTCATTTTTATGGAGTCTAAAAAGAAAATTAAGTAGAAAACTCACTTTATCCAATCCTGACCTCCAAACTGGACTCTGAATGCTTAGTCCACTTTAAACATTCATCCAATTTATTAACACTGCTTTGAAATTCTCCCTTCTATTCCCTCCATCCTGTGACCTCTGGCATGAAGTCATGATGTGATGTCACAATTCACCTCCTACTCCGACTTTGTGAGAATTTCCCGACCTGGTTCTTCGGCTCCCTCACTTTTTGCATCTGGGAGGTCTCTGTCTGTGTTCGTGGTCTCACCTCCAAGCACTCTGAGGTAGGGTTGCCATGCATTTCTCTCTTGATTTTACTTCCTTTGGCTAAACATGAACAATGATATTAGTGAATGGCTTCAGAGAGTCTTCTTCCTTCCTTTACGTTTTTAAGGAGTATATTTCTGGTTTTGGTGTCCATTACAGGGGTAGTTAGGTTTCTGTTCTGTAACGGTCAAGATTTACAGTACAGAAAATTAGGGCTGATTATTTGCATTTCAAAAATTTCCCTTCTGTGGCAGTCAGGTAAGCCCCTCCAGTGCCCGATTTTTTTTCCCACTTGGCTTTTCCTCTCTCCTGGGTGCAGGACCAGCATCGTAATTTGTGAAGCCCAGCACAAAATGAAAATGCAGACCCTCTGTTTTCCAGAGTGGCTACACCATTTTACATTCCCAAAAGCAATATATGAGGGTTCCAATTTCTCCACATTCCCACCAACACTTGTTATTATCTGTCTTCTTTTTTAAAATTGTTATTGAGGTATAATTTACATAAAATGTTATGTTAGTTTCAGATATATAACAATGATTCAATATGTGTATGTATTGAGAAATGATTTCCACAATAAGTCTAGTTAACATCCGTCACCATGCATACAGATTTTTTTTCTTGTGAGGAAAACTTTTAAGATTTATTCTCTTAGCAACTTTCAAATACCGTGTACAATACAGTATTATGTACTATAGTCACCACGGTGTACATAACATCCCAATGACCTATTTATTTTATAATTGGAAGCTGTATCTTCACCCAATTTGCCCACCCCCTACCTCTGGCAACCACCAAATGGTTCTCTGTATCTATGAGCTTGTTTTTTTTTTTTTTAATTTTTCTTTTTATTATAGCAGTCCTAGTGAGTATGAAGTAGCTTCTCATTGGGGTTTTGATTTCCCTGATGACTAATGATATTGAGCATTTTTCACATGCTTGCTGACCACTTGTATATCTTCTTTCAAGAAATGTCTATTCAGATCCTTTGCCCATTTTTAAATTGAGTTACTCGTCTTTCTATTGTTGAGTTGTAGGAGTTCTTTATATGTTCTGGTTGTTAAACCTTTATCAGATATATGATTTTCAGATATGTTCTCCTATTCTGTGGGTTGTCTTTTCACTTTCTTGATAATGTCCTTTGAAGCACAAAAGTTTTTAATTTTGATGAACCCAATTTATCTACTTTTTCTTTCGTTTCTTGTGCTTTTTTTCATATCTAAGAACCTATTGCATAATCCAAGTTCATGATTTACTCCAACATTTTCTTTTAAGAGTTTTTTAGTTTTACCTTTTACATTTAGGTCTTTGATCCATTTTGAGTTAATTTTTGCATATGGCATGAGGTAGGGGACATGTAATTTTAACTCCCACTCAGCCTGTTAATAGTCGTGTACCCTTTGGTAAATTCTTGAACCTCTCTAAGTTTCAGTTTTCTCACTCGTAAAGTGGGAATAACAGATGGTACCGAAATCATAAGGTTATAGTGATGATAAAGAGAAAATTTACATAAAGCACGTAGCACAGGGCCTGAAGCATCCTATGCTTAATAAACGTGGTAGTTATTACTGTTATGAACAATGAGTGAATGCCTTCATAGTGGAGGTGCCAGAAAGATGGGCAGCATTTCTGAGACCGGGATCCAAGGAGGGAGAAGAGGCTTGCTTAGTCTATCTGGGGGAGCAGGTCTGGGATTGTTACAGGAATGTCTGCCCCCGGTAGATCGCTGCCTCATGATCACCTGTAGGCATTGGTAAAAATTCTAATTCCCGGACACTGTCACAGAAGTACTGAAAGGACCCCCCTGGGTAGGGGGCCCCAGAATCTGCACTTGTGTCAACTTCTCCAGAGGCATACTTAAGTGTGCAGGGCTGCGGTACGGGTGACGGTGGTCGCTCCTGCAGCGCCGCCTTTGACCTGCGGGGGGCGGCCGAGGGGCCGGGGCGGTCAAGGCGGCTGCGCAGAGCCCTTCTCACGCTGGGGCCTCTCAGCCAGATCCGCGCCGCTCAGCTGACAGCTCCGAAGACTGAAGAGGCGGTACGCTGGTTGAGCCGGGCGTCTCCAGGCGGAGCCGGCGAGTGGAGGTGAGGGGACCCGGAGCTAGGGTGGAGGGCGGGACTGTCGGGCCCGGCACGGTGGGGCAGCCGGAAGGTACGGTGGGGACTGCGCTCCGGGCGCGCGAGGCAGAGAAGGGCGGCCGGGCCGGGACTGCTCAGCGGGCTTCAGCTCCCCAGACCCGGTACGGGGCGCCCACAGCCCGGCCCGGCTAAGACCCCCGGGGCGCTTAGAGGAGGAAGGGGAAGGTCCAGGCCCTGCTCCGTTGGGACGCCCCGGGCCGGCCCACACTCGTGCAGCGCCCTCCGTGTCCAAGCGCCGGGGCAGGTAGCAGGGCTCGGGCCTGCCCCCCAAGTTGTAGGTGAGTCTCACAAACAAGGACTCAACACCCCGCGGTGAGCGGTGGAGACACCGGCAGCGGCGTGCTGACCCCGGAGCCAGGGCAGACCCCGGGGCTGGAGCCCGCACGGTGTGGCCTGGGAGTATGAGTAGGATTTTCCCAGGCCCAAGGGAAACCCGGCGGAGGACGGGCCTTCCCTCACTGGTGTAGCGGTTTCCGGTTTGCCAAAAGTAATATTAAACTTGAATTCTCTCTTGTGTCGTGGCACCGGGGTTTATTCTCGTTCCCGTGTTACAGCTGAAGAAACAGGGTGGTCTGAATCCAGGTTTAGTTATGTATTAGCTGTGTGACTTTAGGCCAGCAAGGACTTAAAATGTCATTTTTCTCTGTATAATGGAAGTAGGGCCAGGACTTGCTCCATGGGGCTGTGGGAATGTAACGAGCTAATGCATTTAAAGGGCTTAGCACAATGCCTGACACACGGTAAGAGCTCCCTAAGTGACTGTTCTTACTGTTATTGTGACGACCGACCCAACCTGCTCCTAGTGGGATGTGACAACGCTGTCACTGAACCTTGATTCTAGTCCCCCATTAGAGCACACTGCATCTCACCCCAATTCAGTTCTCACTTTTTCCAGTGTCTAATGTAAGGCACTGCTAGATGCTGAGAACAATATACACAGATGCAAAAGACTTGATCCTCACCCTTAAGGAGCTAATGCGGTCTGGTAGGAGGGGAAGTGCAAGTTCAGAGGAAGAACTGTAACGCAAGGTGGGTTGTGACAATGTCATAGGAAAGTTACAGTAGAAAAGTTTGCTGGATTTTTAAAGAAAGACATGATATCTAATTGGAAATTTTTACGTGGAGTAGGGGCTTTGGACATGGGTCTTGAAAGCTGAATGGATAGAATCAGAAGGAAATCTAGGTCAGCGATCTGAATTAAGGGACTGGGACCCAGTGGCAGCTTCAGAAGCTGGGGTCTGGTGGGGTAGGTCATGAGGAGCTGCCGATAGGAAACAGCTTGGAGTAGAGCTTAATCCTGGTTGCTCATTAGAATCACGTGGAGAGCTTGGATAGGTACTGATGCCTGGTTGAATTGCTCTGGGGTATAGCCTGGGTATTGGGATTTTAAAAGTAGCTTCTCAGGTGATTCTACCATGCAGACAAGGTAGAGAACACTAATCTAAAACCAGAAACTATAAATTCATCTCACCCCATTTATAATGTTTGAACAGGAAGAAACAAAAAGCTTAATTACATTATCACCATGTACTACACCTGGTAAAATTGTTTACAATTAAGTAATGTGAAAAGACAGTATAGTACATAGTAATACTACTCAGTAAATGTAAATTAATCCTGAATTTCATTGTTAGCTTATTTGGGAGTCACACATCTGAGAATCTGGTTTTAAAATTATGGTTTTATATCATTTTTTGCATATAATATTAGGATGTTCATAGGATTCTCTAAAACCTATCTATGGACCACTCTCCCCTTCTCCTTCATTCCCAGTTAAGAAGCCTGGTAAAGCATTTAGAATAGGACTTAAAAGTGTGTATGTGTGTGTGTGTGCGCGTGTGCGTGTGCGCTTTTATTGTTTTGTTTTTAAATATCCTGCTGTCTTGCTTAAATTAACCTAATGTTGAGTGTCCCTGGCAGGATTAATTCATTAGCAGGCAAGAGGACAAACTGGAGGGGGATAGGAAGTGAAGGAATAGAGGAAGCAGAAGAGGAAAGGAAAAATAAAATCAAGAAAACCGCAGGAAGTCGTTTGTTATGGGAGCATGCTGTACTGTCCTCTCGTATGACCTCGGTGTTTCTCCTCAGCTCCTCCCGGGGCTGAAGGCAGTCAGATAAGAAGGGCGCTCTTATTACTGGGGACATGCAAATGTCCGTTCAACCACGTGCCTCAGTTAGGCTGACCTAGGAGAGTAATATGCAGCTGTAGATTAGGATTGACTGTGTGTTAGGATGTGTTTAAGTGATGGTAACGGAAATTCAGAATTTAAATTTGAAGAGGGTCCTAACACCATCTTTTGTATTTTTTTCCTGCAGTTGGCAGGATTTCTGTAGTGTACCTAGTATGAGTTCCACATCTTGGCCTCTTATCCAGCTTCAGTAGTCTCATCTCCATCATCTGGAGAATAAATGAGATTTGCATGAGTTCCAAACTGAGCTGAAATATGGACTGCAGTGCTAATATCCTTTTCTTCTGGTTGTTATTAACAGGTACTAACTGACCTCGAATAGAATATGTCACTGTGTCTTAGGGACACAGCTTAAGCAGAACCGTTATCATCTGCTGGAAAAACGTACTTTTTGAAAATGGAATCATTTTAAATGAATTTGTCTAAGTTTTGTAGTGTCACCTTTTTTTTTTTTTAAACTCTTCTTCACATTTTTTTTTTTTAGTGAAATAGAGAGAAAGTCTTTATTTATTTATTTATGGCTGTGTTGGGTCTTCGTTTCTGCGCGAGGGCCTTCTCCAGTTGCGGCAAGCGGGGGCCACTCCTCATCGCGGTGCGCGGGCCTCTCACCATCGCAGCCTCTCCCGTTGCGGAGCACAGGCTCCAGACGCGCAGGCTCAGCAATTGTGGCTCATGGGCCCAGCTGCTCCGCGGCACGCGTGATCCTCCCAGACCAGGGCTCGAACCCGTGTCCCCTGCACTGGCAGGCAGACTCTCAACAACTGCGCCACCAGGGAAGCCCAGTGTCACCTTTTATAATGTGAAAAACCATCCTAACTTTTCAATTCTGTGCATTTCAATTTAGAAAAATATATCAGCCAAGAGGGAGCATATTTGCAAATGCAGTTATAGTCCAATATTTTAATTGATAGAATGGTAATTTTTGGTGGTTATTTTATTAAAGTAATTTTCATAGATTCTCACTGTATATTTTTTGCACATTTAAATTATCTGATGGTGTGGTGCATCTTTCAGTTGCTGCGATTAAAAAGCATTGTCTGGGCCCTGGCTTCTCCCCACTGTAACGTCTGTTACACACAAACTGTTGCGGGTTCCCAACAGGCTTGAAGAAAATGAAAAAAAAAAAAAAAAAAAGCATTGTACAGTTTAATTGTAGCATATTTTCACTGTTGGTGTTACCTTAAAAAATGATAAATGTTAAAATTGATTTGACAAAATTCATCATTGTTTCAAAAATTTAATGTTATTTTGCTACTTCCTCAGTTATCTGTCTTACATAGTATCTGTCCCTGTAACAGTCTCTAGAGTAGGGTGGTCTCAACTGCGAGCAATTTTCTTCCACCTCCCCCACGCAAGGGGGGGATATTTGGCTGTGTCTGGCGATATTTGTGACTGTCACAACTCTTGAGGAAAAGGGATGCTATTGGTATCTAGTAGGTTGAAGCCAGGGATGCTGATACACATCCTCTAATGCACAGGATAACCTCCCACAACAATTGTTTGTTTCAAAATGTCAGTAGCGCTGAGATTGAGAAAACCTGTCCTAGAGATTGCTGTGGATTTAAAAAATTCATTTATTTTTAAGAAGCATATCAAGTATACTTTGACTACTTTTATGAGCAAGGCATTTTCCTAAGTTCAGTGGGCAAGTCAAACTAATTTGTGATTTTTTTGATTGTGCTTTTTTTCTTAAATCATACCTAACTGATAAAGTCAGCAATTAAAAGAACCACAACTGTCCTTTTTGGAAAAGGCTGTTACTGTTGCAGAGCTACTGGAATATTAGATATGCCTGTCATTTTTAGTTTGACAGAAAAGTGAGAATATTGATTAATTCTTTGCAGTTGTTTTTGAGGAACTTTCTTTTTGGGGGGTGTGGGGGGGCGTGGACAGTGCCGCTAGACTTTTCCAAACTCTGTGCCTTTTCTGTTCTTAACTGACTTGAATGATTGTCTTCAGCTCCTCAGAAAATTAAATGTCGTCAGAAGACCGAGAAGCTCAGGAGGATGAATTGCTGGCCCTGGCGAGTATTTATGATGGAGATGAATTTAGAAAAGCAGAGTCTGTCCAAGGTGGAGAAACCAGGATCTATTTGGACTTACCACAAAATTTCAAGATATTTGTGAGCGGTTAGTTAATATTCTCTTAAACAGATTTTTCTAAATAAAGGTTATTCTCAGTTTCTTAGTGTACCCTAAATTATTTATCATCTTGTGTTTATAGGCATTAGTGATATATGGTAGTATTACAGATTTAATGCCTGTTTCTCTTTTAATTGAAAATTGAGCTGGTGGTGAACAATTTTCAATTTGATTCTGCGTTTTTGATCACTGAATTAGGATATTATCCTGCATATTTCATGCATCCTAATCGTCTAACTAGCAGTTCATTAGCCATGAGTCATTGGCTGTTAAATAGGGATAATAAAAGAGAAAATGAAATAATATATGTGAAAACACTTGGAAAGATTTAAAGTACCATGGCGGTTGTTAATACTATTTGGTTTCCAGAATCTTTTCAACCACCATAAACACATGACACTTGCTGCTACTCTGTGACCTTCTGCTTCAGAAAAAAGTTGAAAACTGGTACTTTTGATACTAATGTACCAGATGTCATCTGTGAACACTTTCTCAAAATGTTTCTACTATAAAGGCTTTGAGTAAACAAAGTAAGTGTGATAACTGAAAATGAAACTTTGATTGTGAGAGTGTTGTGTGTTGTATCTTGCCCTCAAGAGATCCTTGTATTGGCACAAATTCTCCCAACTGATTCATGGGTAGTTGGCACATGCTGGTCTAAGTAGGTCATGGCTCTTTGATAGAAATAAACGTCCTTTTCTCTAGATTGTGTCTTTAATCATCTACTGTAAAACAACAACAAAAGAAAACATTGTGTATTACTTGTCATTAGTGTTAGGAATTATACTCAAAAGTGTATACAAGAATAAGTTGCGTATCTTCATTTTAAATTTCATGATGCTTAGTAGATTTTTTTAAGGGCTTACAAGATTTTTTTTTTTTAAGGTGGCGGCTACGAAGTACATTAGGGAATAGAAGGTGCTTTGGGGGAGGGTTTTTATCCCCTCAGCTAAAGCATTACGTTTTTCTTGAGCACTGCTCAACAGTAACGGACACTCAAGTGTTGACCAACTGATCCTTTCTAATCTTTGTTTTTGGTTCAGGCAATTCAAATGAGTGTCTCCAGAATAGTGGCTTTGAATACGCCATTTGCTTTCTGCCTCCACTTGTGCTGAACTTTGAACTGCCACCAGATTATCCATCCTCCGCCCCACCTTCATTCACACTTAGTGGCAAATGGCTGTCACCAACTCAGGTTAGACCCGAACTTAATTTTTCCTATCCATTTTTAGAAACTTAAAAAACATCTTTAATTGAACACTACCTTGATGATCTTGAATTCAGTGCATGAAGAACAAATGGGTTTGATTTTGTAATTTTTTTTTCCCTTGCCTTCATGAACTGTAATGTTAATAAATTGAAAATGTTTGGTGTTTTAGAAAAGAATGGCGTAATTAGAACGATTAATCATTTTGAATTGCAGTAGGAGTAATTTTTAATCAAGTATATTGTTTCTCTCCTTGTCTTGCTATTTTCCTATTTAATCTGTATTGTAATGGATACTATAAGGTCCTCCTCATTTTCCTTAGATGTTGGTATTGCTTTTTATTTTTTTTAGTTTCTTATCCATTCCTTAAATGAAAGATTTAATTGTAATTAGGAGGACTAAAATTGAGCTAATGTAGTTATAATAAATATTTCCTAAGAAAACATAAGAGTGCTTTTATTTTTAAAAGTCTGTATGTTAATAACAGAGTTGTTGACTACTCTCATATAGGTGTGAATGCACACAAATAGAAATGTGTATGATTCCTGTAGATATCTCATTAAGGCTTGAGATCTTATATTATGATCTTCATTTCCTCTGGGTTATATATCTTTTTCTAGTAACAACCTCAACTCTTGATTGAGACATAAATATGGCTTGAAGCTAATATAATGTATTCTGGGATAGATAATGGATCAGTAGCAGTTATTTTTCTAGAAGTCATGATGAAGATTGATAGGCTGATGTATTAAGACAAAAGCTGTCAGAGTTACTTGACCTCAAGGAACAGCTGTCAGTTTTTCCTTTTTGATCATGTAATTTTCATTTCCACCCCTGCTCATCTCCAGTCTAATCTTTAGATGAGAGTGCTTTTGTAAAATTGAACTTACAGTTTAAAAACAAAATTAAACTATAAAAAAGAATAATACATGTAGAATAAAAAGGAATTTTACCTTACATTTTAATATCTGTCTCAGAGGCAACACATGCAAGGCAGTGGATGATTTGCCCAAGAATATCAAAGATGTTTGACATTTAGATCACTGAGAGTTGACTGAATTATCTAGATATTTATAGTCCCATTTCTCCAGAGAGCTCTTGATACTTTATGTCCATGCATGTTTGCACATATACAGTTTCAGATTCCAGCCAAATAGCATCTACTTAATGCTGGCTTTTAGGGTGTGGGGAGAAGAGGGTTATTCATTATTTTATGTTACACAGCTAAAATTACAGTAGGGTTCTCTATCAAATAAATTTTTGTCCATATAATTGACATTTTAATTGTTCTATGTTCCTTCTTCCTTCAATTCTTGTTTGTTACTGGGCCCTGATTCCTTGGCATTATGAATTTCACCTGTTGATAGTGAAGTTGATTCATGGACCTGTCCCTCACTGAATTTGGTTGGTAGATAGAAGTGGGTTTAGTTTTCTAGTATTTTCCATTATTCCTCTTCCAATATATATAACAATCTCTCGCATGCTCTTCTCTTTCTACCTCCCTTATTCCTCACATTTATGTACATCCCAGATGCCTCTTTTGAGAAGGGACTAGAGAAGAAAAGAGGATGGAGGAGAATGGCTTCTTCACTGGACTTGGTAGCTCAAACGATACTCACGAACAAGGCTTCCCTTTTAGTATTTATTACATTTTAAAGATTTCATCAGGTTTCTGGTTGATCATATAAGCATATTCATGCAAATGTATAAAAGCATTAGTTGTCCAATCTTTTTTTTTTTTTTTTGGCTGCATTGGGTCTTCATTGCTGCGCGCGGGCTTTTCTCTAGTTGTGGCGAGCGGGGGCTACTCTTCGTTGCGGTGCGCAGGCTTCCCATTGCAGTGGCTTCTCTTGTTGCAGAGCACGGGCTCTAGGCACGTGGGCTTCAGTATTCGTGGCTCACGGGCTTCAGTAGTTGTGGCTCACGGGCTCTGGAGCGCAAGCTCAGTAGTTGTGGTACACGGGCTTAGTTACTCCGCGGCATGTGGGATCTTCCCGGACCAGGGCTCGAACCCGTGTCCCCTGCACTGGCAGGCAGATTCTCAACCACTGTGCCACCAGGGAAGCCCAGTTGTCCAATCTTGAAGTAGTCAGTAAGTGTTTAATTTTGTGCCTGTATAGGGTTTAGTGAATAGCACTACGCAGCATAAGGAAGAGAGAATGTGGTCCTTTTTCACTTGGTATTCAAATTTACAAAATTTATTTACATCTGGAAGGCTTATTTTTTGATGTTTACCTTAAAAAGAAAAGCTGCTTATGATTCCTGAGCTCTGCTGAAAAATATTTTACATTTCTAATGGAAAATCTTATATTTGCCTTTCAAATTGAACAGACCACTTTTAAGGAGGAAAAGTCAAAATAGTTTAAACTTTGGTTGCTTAGGTTAGGAAATGTGAGCTTTGCCTATGGCAGCCAAACCATGTTAAGGGCTTATAATCATGTCTGGGTTCAATATCAGCCTGCCTCCCTCTATTAGCCAGGATCTGGTGTAAGCCCAGATTGCTTAGTTAAAATCAGCTTGTAAATCTGAATACCAAGGACTCTGAGGTTAGATTCTGTTAGTGATTCTTTCGCACGAGGTGGCTTCTTGATACGACTGAAAGAATTAATTTTAAGGTTTGGATGGTATTTTTAAACTGTTCTTTTCCTAATCATTATTGTAGGGTACCTACAGGGCTAGGACTCCAAGGAATAGAAATAGTTCATTTTAGAACTAGATCTCTTCTACATGAGGTAGCAATACTAACGTGAAGAAAAATAAAGAACAGAAAAAGTCCTCCATTGCAGTGGCTCGTATGTAAACCTAGTTCTACATCTGGTAGAGTCTTGCTGTTTCTCTTGTCTTAATGATACTTCTTTTAGCTTCTGACCTTGTGTTCCACTGTGGCTCGTGTTGCTGAATAGTTTAAGAAGTGCTTCGATAAGAACACTGATGCTGTTGTGCAGCACAGTTTATCACAGAAGTGAAAAATCATGTTAAGAAGTAGAAAGACCTGACTTAAAAAGATTTCAAGGGAAATCAGGAGTTGACAGCATCGTCATCTTTCCAAACTCACCAGCATCCTCATGTGTTTTCCCCTAGCTGTCTGCTCTGTGCAAGCACTTAGACAACCTGTGGGAAGAACACCGCGGCAGCGTGGTCCTGTTTGCCTGGATGCAGTTTCTTAAAGAAGAGACATTAGCGTACCTGAATATTGTCTCTCCTTTTGAACTCAAGATGGGTTCTCAGAAAAAAGTTCAGAGGAGGATGGCTCAAGCGTCTTCCAACACAGAGCTAGATTTTGGAGGAGCTGCTGGATCTGATGTAGACCAAGAGGAAGTTGTGGACGAGAGAGCCGTGCAGGATGTGGAATCGTTGTCCAGTCTGATCCAGGAAATCTTGGACTTCGATCAGGCTCAACAGATAAAATGCTTTAATAGTAAATTGTTCCTGTGCAATATCTGCTTCTGTGAGAAGCTGGGTAGTGAGTGCATGTACTTCTTGGAGTGCAGGCATGTGTACTGCAAAGCCTGTCTCAAGGACTACTTTGAAATCCAGATCAGAGATGGCCAAGTTCAATGCCTCAACTGCCCAGAACCCAAGTGCCCTTCAGTGGCCACTCCTGGTCAGGTAACTCTTTTACTCTGCTGACAGCTGCCCCCTAATTCTCTCTCACAAAGGGAGACATTTTCTCAGGAACTTTTTTTTTTTTTTAATTAGGGTGAACTTTATTTTTACATTGTTGTGCAATCCATTCATAAACTTAAAAAAAAAAACCAACATGATTTAATTGTTGTCCCAGAAAAGATTTCTGTGATGGTACCAACTGCTTTCTCTAAGGGTCACCTGCTGAAATAATTTGTGACTTGAGCAAAATGCCCCACATGTATCTTGACAGTGAGAAAGGATGACACACATCCCGGTGGTGCTCAGCCTCCCACCTCCTGTGCCAGGGGGTGAACCGCAGGTGCCCACAGCTGCGACCCTGGGACTTCTTGATAGGGCTCATCAGGGCAGTCTGAGGCCAGCCCACAAGTTGTTTCATTGTATCCATCAAGAATGCCATGATCTTAGTTTAAGCAAATGTAAATGCTTCCTTTGCTGGCTTTGGAATGGGTGGTCCTCCGCAGGGATGAGTGTTAAAAAAGTAAAGTAATTCTGGTGATTTACTCTGTATATCTGCTAGGTGGGGGAACTACTACCCTGTCTTTATGTGAGGTTGGGATCTGGAGGGGTTATCTCTTAGAATAGTTAACCAAATGTTTTACAGACTTTAAAAGACAGCCTGCTTGGTTTCCTTTTTTTTCAGTCAACTCCATTAAGGCATAAATGTACTCATTTAAAGTGTACCGTCTGCTTAGTTTTGACAAATGTGTAGACCCATGTAACCACCATCTCAAGTTAAGATGTAGACCTCCCATACTTGGTTTGATTTTGAAGGGAGATAGAGTTTTAGTTTATGTGGCTCTGGTTTACACTAGCTTCCTAAGGATCTCCTCAGGATCAGAACTGGTTGGGAAATCATCAAACCTATGATGTTTTATATTTCCCTCCAGGTCAAAGAGCTAGTGGAAGCAGAGTTATTTGCCCGTTATGACCGCCTTCTCCTCCAGTCTACCTTGGACCTGATGGCAGATGTGGTGTACTGCCCCCGCCCATCCTGCCAGCTGCCTGTGATGCAGGAGCCTGGCTGCACAATGGGCATCTGTTCCAGCTGCAATTTTGCCTTCTGTACTTTATGCAGATTGACCTACCATGGGGTTTCTCCATGTAAGGTGACTGCAGGTAGGTTGTAACTGTGTGAACTCAATATCCCAGCGCTCCACCCGCCCCCCCCCCCCAAATAAAAAGAGACATCACTTCAGTTCTTCAGTTTGGAAGAATTGTGTTCTTCTGTGTTTGTTCAACAGATATTTTTGAGTCAGTTACTCTCCTAGGTTCTGGGGATATAGCAGTGACCAAATGCCCTCATGGAACGTACATTCTAATGGGGGAGATAGGCAAACAAAATAAATAAGAATATTCGATGGTGGTAAATGCTGAAGAGGGAAAAATAAATAAATCAGGGACAGGCTATGAAGTGTTCTGAAGGGGAAGGGGCTTCGGATTTTATTTAGAAAAACCAGGGGAGGCCTCGCTGGCAAAGTGGTTTGAGTAAAGACTTGAAGGAAGTAAGGAAACAAGCCACGCAAATATCGGGGGGAGCATTCCAGGGAAGGAATGACAGAGTAATTTCTGTCTATGAATATGGAATAATGTAGATCCTGGTCAGCAAATGCAGAGCATCTAAGCTATCACTCTTGTTTCCATGGTACACATGTTTGATCAGTCATCAAGTGCTTTCTCAGTGAGCCCAGGGAGGCCTCAGAATCTTCCTCAACACAGTGCTTCAGAAGGGCACCCTCTGTTGAGGTAGTCACAGGAGGTAAAACCTGTTAGCCATTTCTGATCTAGATTAAGGTTTGAGGAATCAGGCCCTGGACATCAATTTGACTAGACTTTGGTGACTTAGTGTTTCTCAAACTAAAAGGGCTGATGATAATAGCTACTTCATAAGGTTATTGTAAGTTTGAAGTGACCTATTGTAGTGCTACTTAAAGTTGTTATAGTTGTTATACTGGTCTGTGACAAGGTAAATACAGAAATTGAGAGTCAGTGTTTGAAAGTTTAATAACATTTTTGCTATCGCTATTCACTGACTAAATTTTATGGCAGTCAAATCTAGTAAAAATTTAGGCTTATATTTTTTGTCTTTTTACCCTCATTTTTCTAATAATTCATTTGATTATATTTTGCAAAAGTACTGGTCCTTGACAGAGTGAGGGAAAAAAACTGGTACTTAACCATAGTTTGAGAATGGGTTAATGTATGTAAAATGCAAAATGGTAACTATTTTTTTGTTTGTTTGTGTATTTATTTATTTATTTAAATTATTGAAATATAGTTGATTTAAAATGTGTTAATTTCTGCTGTACAGCAAAGTGATTAAGTTATATATACATTCTTTTTTATATTCTTTTCCATTATGGTTTATCACAGGATATTGAATATAGTTCCCTGGGCTATACAGTAGGACCTTGTCGTTTATCCATTCTATATAAATATAATAGTTTGCATCTGCTAACCCCAACCTCCCAATCCATCCCTCCCCCAGCCCCCCTCCCCCTTGGCAACCACAAGTCTGTTTTGTATGTCTGTGAGTCTGTTTTTGTTTTGTAGATAGGTTCATTTGTGTCATATTTTAGATTCCACATATAAGTGATATTATATGGTGTTTGTCTTTATGACTTAGTTCACTTAGTATGATAATCTCTAAGTCCATCCATGTTGCTGCAAATGGCCTTATTTCATTCTTTTTTATGGCTGACTAATATTCTGTTGTATCTATATACATACCACATCTTTATCCATTCCTCTGGCGATGGACATTTAGGTTGTTTCCATGTCTTGGCTATTGTAAATAGTGCTGCTATGAACATAGGTATCTTTTTGAATCATAGTTTTGTCTGGATACATGCCCAGGAGTGGGATTGCTAGATCATATGGCAACTCTTATTTTTAGTTTTTTGAGGAATCTCCATACAGATTTCCATAGTGGCTACACCAATTTACATTCCCACCAACAATGTAGGAGGGTTCCCTTTTCTCCACACCCCCTCCAGCATTTTTTATTTGTAGACTTGTTTGTTTTTTTGGTTTTTTTTTTTGGCCTTGATGTGTGACATGTGGGATCTTGGTTCCCTGGCCAGGGATTGATCCCGTGCCCCCTGCATTGGGAGCGTGGAGCCCTAACCACTGGACTGCCAGGGAAGTCCCCTGTAGACTCTTTTTTTTCTTTTAAAGTTCAGTTTTTATTTTTTTTAAATTTTATTTATTTATTTTTATAAATTTATTTATTATTTATTTTTGGCTGTGTTGGGTCTTTGTTGCTGCACGCGGGCTTTCTCTAGTTGTGGCGAGCAGGGGCTACTCTTCGTCACAGTGCGCGGGCTTCTCATTGCGGTGGCTTCTCTTGTTGCAGAGCACGGGCT
Organism: Eubalaena glacialis; assembly: GCF_028564815.1. Lineage (NCBI taxonomy): Eukaryota > Metazoa > Chordata > Mammalia > Artiodactyla > Balaenidae > Eubalaena > Eubalaena glacialis. Next base: position 119,454,068 of record NC_083719.1, read on the forward strand.
CTAGGGCGCGCGGGCTTCAGTAGTTGTCGCTCGCGGGCGCTAGAGCGAAGGCTCAGTAGTTGTGGCACATGGGCATAGTTGCTCTGTGTCATGTGGGATCTTCCCAGACCAGGGCTTGAACCTGTGTCCCCTGCGTTGGCAGGCTGATTCTTAACCACTGCGCCACCAGGAAAGTCCTCCCCTGTAGACTTTTTAATGATGGCCATTCTGACTGGTGTGAGGTGGTACCTCATCATAGTTTTGATTTGCATTTCTCTAATAGTTAGCAGTGATGAGCCTCTTTTTATATGTCTTTCGGTTATCTGGATGTCTTCTTTGGAGAAATGTCTATTTAGTTGTTTTGCCCATTTTTCCATTGAGTTGTTTGTTTGTTTTTTGTTGAGTTGTATGAGCTGTTTGTATATTTTGGAAATTAAGACCTTGTCGGTTACATCATTTGCAAATGTTTTCTCCCAGCCTGTAGGTTGTCTTTTCATTTTGTTTACAGTTTCCTTTGCTGTACAGAAGCTTGTAAGTTAGATTAGGTCACATTTGTTTATTTTTGCTTTTATTTCTATTGCCTTGGTCAGGAAGTGTTTTGCCTATGTTCTCTTCTAGAGGTTTTATGGTGTTATGTCTTATATTTAAGTCTTAAACCACAAAATGGTAACTAGTAATGCCAGTATTACTATAGTTATTAATTGTTAGCAGAGTGTCATTATCTCTAAGAAAGGACCCTGAGAGGAGAATGAGTAAATACAGTACTTCCAGTTGCCTATTGCAGAGTCTTGTAGTGGTTATAGGCAGATGGGATGGAGAACTCACCAGAATATAATGTTAGCCTTTACTTTAGACTTCTGTATCCTTATCATTGAGAGGCTGAAGTACATTTCAGGTGTTTCACAGTGTTTGGGGAAGAAATCAAAGATAGGCTTAGGGGCTTCAGCAAAATTAGGAATCTCTTTCTCAGTCTCTATATCTATATATTCGATATTACCATACAAAATATATGAAATACTAATAATTTTATTATTTTGAGAACATTAGAGCAGTAACCTTTGTCCTTAAGATGTCTAGGAACACAAAAACGCTTTGAATTAGTAGAGGAGATAAAAGTGACGGGATAAAAAAATACATGTCTGCTACATCTAAGTAGAAGTGATGGAGTCATGGGAATGAACAACACAGAGAAAGGATTCACAGGTGAAGCAAAAGTGCAGATGGAATTCCGCCCCTGAAGATGTCCACTGCATTTAGAGGGAAGATGCCACCTCTAAATAATGTGAGGAAAGTAAATTAATAAAATAGCTAGAACATTGTTGAGAGAGGTTTTTAATTAATTGTGTTGAAAAATTAAGGTAATAGAATTGTGAGCAAAAGCTTTGTCTACAACTAAAGCCTTTGGGAATGGCTGCCCATTCCATTTGAGTTAAGTGATAAAGCAGTAGAAACCAGATTGAAGAGTATTAAGGGGAAAAGTTGACAGGAGGGACTTTTCACTTCCTGTGGGTGGTAAACTTTATTCACTGGCTTCTTTTTATATACAGAATTGAACAGCTGGTCTTTACCCTTAGGTGCTTTTGTTTAATTTGGTAGGCCTGTTGTCATCAAATGGTGAATGATGCTGATTTAGTAGAAAATCAGCGTCTGTTTCAACCTTTGTGTCATTTAGATAAGTCAGTCTTAAACTGTACTACTAGTTGTACTAGTTGCACAAAAATATCAACATTAATAAGTTAAAATCAAAGGAAAAAGATAAGCTGTTATTCTGTCACCTTTAACAAGTCCAGCTTTTTTACTTGGAGGATTCCTGTCTGTTCTTTGTCTTTCATGCATGTGTAATTTTTATCTAGTTACAACCTAAATATGCTTTTTTCTGAATTCCATAATGAGTATTTTAACTGAGTTGTAGCCATCCTAATTATAAGTTTTAATAACTAAATATTATATCTTAAGTGGCTCCACACATAATTATTCCCTTGAACATTTAATTTGTTTGCCATTTTTATATGTAACTTTACTTTGGATTAATTCTTTATGATAAAATCCCAGGAATAGCATTATTGAGTAGTCAAAGGTTATGGCCAATTTCAATGGTTTTTAATCAGCATTACAAGTTGTATAAAAGTTAATTTTCCATTTCACTTTCTAGAGAAATTAATGGACTTACGAAATGAGTACCTGCAAGCAGATGAGGCCAATAAAAGATTTTTGGAACAGAGGTATGGTAAGAGGGTGATTCAGAAGGCACTGGAAGAGATGGAAAGTAAGGAGTGGCTAGAAAAGAACTCAAAGAGCTGCCCATGTTGTGGGACTCCCATCGAGGTAAAGGTTTGGGGACAGACATGGAGGCAAACCTAATTGCAAGCACGTTACGATTTCCTCAAGAAGCCTTTTAATTTTGTGACTAATTAAGAAAACACATTTTGGTATTTATTAAACTTTCTTAACTTGGAAGATGTAAATTTACTACTAAATATTGTTATTGACCTAAAATGTATGTAGACTTCCCATTTCAAAGTGCTTTCATACGGTGACAGTTGTTCTCACATTATATCCACCTCAAAATTGAGTGGGTTATAAAGAAGCCATACTCGAGCTACAGTCAACTCTTAACTCATCTACGTGACTAAAAAAGAATCAAGCCTGACTTCTCCTCCGAACTATTTACCCTGGAATTTAATAGCTGTTTTACAAGTGCCTGCTTATGAAATGGAGACATCTGAGTCAAGATAGATAGATACATCTACTGCTTCTTGACAAAATCTTAATATGTTTCAAAATTGAAATATGTCTTTGCATTTGATTCTGTTGTTCCAATCCATCATATCTGAGCTGACCCTGGTAGTGATGCCCCAGTTACTCCATTAAGGAAACTGGCCTTCTATTTAACCACTTCTAACATGCCTCAGCTCTTATAGAATGGGGGACTTGGTACCAAATGTTTACTTAGATTTATGTAAAAAGTTTAAATCCCACATATTAAATCCAAACATTTTAATATTAATCTAACTATATGTTTCACTTATACATGTTTGGTTTGTATTTACTGTTTATCAGAAGAGGTTTTGCTAAATATCTAATTGTAGGAACACCTGCTAAGTATTTTCTGTATTTTACTTGTAATGCAAAAGAGTTAGGCATTCATAGTTATCATTGTGTGTTACCTGTATATCTCCACCCTGCATTAGAAAAGGGGGAAGACAAGGAGAATGTTGTACCAAATCAGTTTGGCATGTGCATTTCTCTTTTGCTTTTGTAGCCTTGATATTTTTCTCTGTCTTTCCCACCAGAAATTAGATGGATGTAACAAGATGACATGTACCGGCTGTATGCAATATTTCTGCTGGATTTGCATGGGTTCTCTCTCCAGAGCAAACCCTTATAAACATTTCACTGATACTGCTTCCCCATGTTTTAACCGGTACGTACACACAGAACTCCTAGTCTCAGCAGTTTTGGGTACTTGGTTTGTGGACCATAAGCCCAGAAAGTTTTACTTCAGTACTTTGCTTATTTAGAGAATTCTCATATATTTTCCCCCATGTATGAATTTTCTTGAAAATGAGTTTTATGATGAAAATATACTATCTGGGGATTTTCTTTTATTTATTATCCTCCTCAATTTTTTTCATGAAAATTTTCAAACATACAGAAAGGATAGGACTATGATTACTAGGATACCTTCCACCAAAATGAACAATTGGTAATATTTTGCCATATTTGTTTTCTAAATTTATTGCTGAACTACTTGACCCTAAGTTGGAAATATGATGCTTCATCTCTATATGCTTTTTTTTTTAAATTAATTAATTTATTTATTTTTGGCTGCGTTGGGTCTTCGTTGCTGCGCGCAGGCTTTCTCTAGTTGCAGTGAGCGGGGACTACTCTTGGCTGCGGTGCACGGGCTTCTCATTGCGGTGGCTTCTCTTGTTGCGGAGCACGGTCTCTAGGTGCATATGCTTCAGTTGTTGTGGCTCGCGGGCTCTAGAGCTCAGGCCCAGTAGATGTGGCACACAGGCTTAGTTGCTCCGTGGCATGTGGGATCTTCCCAGATCAAGGCTCGAACCCGTGTCCCCTGCATCAGCAGGTGGATTCTTAACCGCTGCGCCACCAGGGAAGTCCCTCTATATGCTTTCACACGTCTTTCCTAAGATAAGAAAAGTCTTCTACATAACAACAATACTGCAAAAAATTTAACAACAATGGCATACTATCATCTAATAAAATATTTAAGACTTATCAACTATCCCTAAAAATATCTATTGAAGCTGTTTTATTATACCAGGATCTAATCAAGTTCAATCACTTTATTTGGTTCTGTCTCTTTAGTTTCTTAATGGAGAAAAGTTTTGCCCACCTTTTTTTTGTTTGTTTGTTTGTGTTGAGGGGAACATTGACTTTTTGAAGAGTCCAGGCTGTTGTCCTGTATAACCTCTTACCTTCTGGAGTTTTGTTTCTCCATGGTACCTCTGAGTTTGTTTCTCTATCCTCTCTATTTCCTGTAAAGTGGAAGTTAGCTCTAGACTGGAGTTTGACTAGATTTAGAGTAACATTTTTGGCAAGAATACTTAATAAGGGGTGACGTACTTCATGTTGTACCACATCAGATCCATAATGTCAGGCTGTCTCACTGTTAGTATGATGCTCAGTTCTATCATTTGTTCCATTGTAAAGGAAAGGTTTCTCTTTTTGTTATTAGTAAGTGATCTGTGGGGTGATTCCTTGGCACAATGTGAATATCTTGTTCTCCACCAGCTCCAATTTCAGCATCAGCTGATAATCTTTGTTAATAGACATCTGTGGAGTACCTACAGTCAATCATTGGTGTTATGAAACTGTAAGATAAGTTGAAGAAACAGGCTCTTCCCATGAACCATTGGAAATATAGTGTTGAAAATTGCATAGATTTTAAGTAACATAAGGGGAGGAAAACAAATTGGCAACTGAAAAATATTCTATAGATGGAGAGTGCAAGGACAGTGAAGATGGAGAGGATGGAGTGATTAGCGTGTAATAAAGTTATAGTGTTTTGAAGGAGTTCAGCTTCTAGACTGCCTGAATTTTCCAGTCTTGGCTTATTCCACATATTGTACACATTTAGTATCAGTTTTGTGATACCCATCTCCCATTATTGTTTATGCTTGGTCCTAGAGAGTTGTCTGGATCCTTAAAAGGGCTGTTCCTATAAACTTTAAGGGACCCATATTTCAGCCCTCCCCAGTGGAATGATTAAAGGAGAGGAAAAGATATACAAAGATGTTATCAGAAGAGTGCAGAAAGTATATTTGAGAAAAGGAAAGAAATTATATTCAGTTTCTATCAGGTGTATTAAAATGTACCTTATTTTATGCTTCCAGGTTGTTCCATGCTGTGGATGTTAATGGAGATATTTGGGAAGATGAGGTTGAAGACTAGTTAACTTCTGCTGCTCAAGATATGGAAGTGGAGTGGTTTGCCCTAATCTTTTGTCAAGTATACAGAGTAACTTTGCAGGATATTTAGGGTACCATTGATTCCCTCTTCCTACGTAGAAGATGTGGGAGAACAAGGTTGATATTTTCATGTGGTACTACTGATTAAGGCACATTCAGACATTTTTCATTGCAACATGACTGAGGAAATATTAAGCCAAAGGTTCCGAAAATGAAAACTAGAAAATATTAGTATTACAATGTGCCCAAAGCTTTGAGTAGTTAAAAATTAAATATTTATTTTCTTCTCCAAGCTTTAGGTAAGGAGAGAGGGGTCAAGAGTTAAACTTATAGTCCTTTTTATCTCTTGAGAAGCATCCCTCTAAGACATTCTGTGGGAGCTCCCTCAGTAGTACTGCTTACAGCTGAGGTGGGTAGAAGCCTTATTAAAATTGTACCGAGAGCCTGATGTTATTTACTCCATGTTACATTATTTCCAACCTGAATTTCTGCTAAATTAATTTTCTTTGGAGGAAGTCCTTTACTCTATAACTGATTGGATGGCCCAGTGTCATTTTGATCTGATTTTCAGGATAGAAATTTATAGATAATTTTTAAAATATTTTTTTATACCACAAACACTGTGGGTCACCTGCTATATTTATTAGTGGTCTATAGTCCACTGTTTTTGAGCCAAGTCTAGAATTTCTGCTAAATTAATTTTCTTTGGAGGAAGCCCTTTACTCTAACTGATTGGATGGCCCAGTGTCATTTTGATCTGATTTTCAGAATAGCAATTTATAGATAATTTTAAAAATATTTTTTGATACCACAAACACTGTGGGTCACCTGCTATATTTATTAGTGGTCTATAGTACACTGGTTTTGAGCCAAGTCTAGAATTTATTGATACTGGCTCAGAAGAATTTCAGCCCTATTCAACTTTCCTGTTCCTTCTAGGCAGTAGAGCCTAGATTCAGAACGACTTGTCTTCTGTTCTGCATTCTTTCTGTTGACTCTTGCCCTGCTTTTCATTGGTAAGGACAATTTTAATATTAGCTCCAGCAGCTCATATTTCTATTTCCTCTGCTGGGATAGGAGAAAGCCTAATATGTTCCCAAGCCGAACAAGCTGAACTTTAATTATCTGCGTTTTGAACACTGCACCACCATAGTTCCAGTCCTAACTTTCTGAATTCTTTTTAAAGGGCTTCTCTAATGAACTATGGAAATTTGTCTTCCTATCCTTTTTTTTTTTTTGCAACAGCACTGTTTCAGGGGATAATTTTGGCTTGATACCTAGATCCTTGTTTCTGGGTTTTGCTGGCTTTTTGAAAAATTGTCTTTTCTTGTGGTTTGGTGAGTGGCTTGGTAGCAAAATAAGATTTTTGGAAAAAAAGGACAGAGGAATTCAGCTGCAGCTGTGAACATGTTCTTTTTTCATGCCTTGTCATTGAAAATTGGGGAATCACTTTTAACCATTTTAAGTGTGTGTATCCAAAGAGCACGGACTGTTTCTGGATTGTCAATGAGGATGCTTAATCTTAAAAATAAAAATTATTTAAAAATTGTCTTATAATTAAAGCAGAGTTGCTGCTCTGTGTTCTGTCACCAAGGCAACTGATCACATTTAAAAACTATATGGTATGTAACACATATTCTTAAAATGAGCAGAAGAAAGTCATAGTACAGCGCCTCCGCTTGTGTCTGAACTTAGATTTTAGGACCCATATTTTGTTTGAACTACATGGACTTCAATTCAGCACATTTAATATAAGAATGAAAGTTAACTTAAAGAATAAGTTGAAGATAAGAAATGGAAATTAAAACAACTAATTATACAGTACATACTTGAGAAGAGTGCTTCTTCTCAGTGACTGGATAGGAGTTCAATTCATCTTTCACTACTAGCCACTCAGAAGCTCTTTAGTTCATGGGCTAGTTGATGTTGCTAGAGATTATTTTATTTTAGGCTGTTGTACATTATGTTGATGATGTATTAGAAGTAAGAAAGAAGCCTTAGTTTCGTGAAACAAATGGCAGGGTTTTTCTCCGTGATTTTAAAAAACACGTGGGCTTCCCTAGTGGCGCAGTGGTTAAGAATCCGCCTGCCAATGCAGGGGACATGGGTTTGAGCCTTGGTCCGGGAAGATCCCACATGCCGTGGAGCAACTAAGCCCATGAGCCACAACTACTGAGCCTGCAGTCTAGAGTCCGCGAGCCACAACTACTGAGCCCACGCACCACAACTACTGAAGCCCGTGCGCCTAGAGCCCATGCTCTGCAACAAGAGAAGCCACCGCAATGAGAAGCCCGCGCACCGCAACAAAGAGTAGCCCCCGCTCGCCGCAACTAGAGAAAGCCTGTGTGCAGCAACGAAGACCCAACGCAGCCAAAAATAAATAAATTAAATAAATAAATAACACAACAGGTCGTTAGTCTCAAAGATTTGTTTGTTCAACTGAGTGTTTCTTCCTTAGGTACAAAATCTTCACCCCTTAATTTTCACAAAGACAATAGGGCTTAGTTTTGAGGCATGAGTTACGAGCTAATTTTAAGATGGTATAGTTTTGGGTAGAGTACTTCTGTCTCTGAGTAAAATGGAAGATTGAGGTAACCCCTCATATGACCTGTGAAATAAATAGGTTTGTGGAATGTTGGTATATCAAGAAAGTATATGAGAGAACAAAGAGTTTTGTGTATCTAGCTTCATTTCATGAAGGCCTTTTTTTTTCCCCAGCATTTAAAATTATTGTTTTATTTTAAAATTAACTTATTTTTGCCAATCTGATAGGGCAAAATGGCACACAATTAAAAAATTTTTTGCACACATTAATTACTAATGAGTATAATTTTTGGAAATTTGAAATTTCATTCTATGAATTGCTGTTAATTTCCTTTGAATTTTTTTTTAAAGTTATTTATTTATTTATTTTTGGCTGCGTTGGGTCTTCGTTGCTGCGCGTGGGCTTTCTCTAGTTGTGGTGAGCGGGGGCTACTCTTCGTTGCGGTGCGTGGGCTTCTCATTGCGGTGGCTTCTCTTGTTGCGGAGCACAGGCTCTAGGCGCGCAGGCTTCAGTAGTTGTGGCACGTGGGCTCAGTAGTTGTGACTTGCGGGCTCTAGAGTGCAGGCTCAGTAGCTGTGGCGCAAGGGCTTAGCTGCTACGTGGCATGTGAGATCTTCCCGCACCAGGGCTCGAACCCGTGTCCCCTGCATTGGCAGTTGGATTCTTAACCACTGTACCACCAGGGAAGTCCCTGAAATTCTTTTTTGATTGAGGTCTTTTTGTAGCTTTGAATCAGTTTTTTTTGAGAACACTGGCTGTCTCTGGAGTTTTAGGCTGTGTGCCTGTTATGGTCATTTTTCTGCTCAGCTTCATGAGGAAATCATTAAACACTGGACAAGTTTATCAGACTTGTGGGTCATCTGGACTCACGGAGGCTCTGCACTAGTGTGAGAGGATTAGCCTGCCACCTCAGCTAAATACTGAATCCAACAAGTGAGCATCTAGTGGCTACATCCCTTCCTGTTGAGGAAATGGGTAAGGCAGAAAATACTTGGCAGCTGTATTCCCAGACCTATAGCATTGTCAGCAAAGTCATTTTTTAGTAGTAGAGGGTTCTCGTTTACATTAGAATTTCATTAATATACTTACTACTTTTTAGTTCAGAGAAAAAAAAATTAGAGTTAATCAAATATGATAATCATAAAGCCATTCATGTGGTTGCCTGCTTTAGAAGGGAATTTTAAAATTTTGACTGGAATTTTGGAGAGCCCACCAAGTATTAATTTTATCATAAGCATCACCAGCAGGTGGCAACAGTTCCCATGCTATAAATGCAATAACTGGTTATGACAGGAGTAGTACTTTGTTATAGAAGCAGGTGTATTTCTGGGATTTTAATTTTCCTCACTGTGTTTCATTATAGTCTGTTACACACCTTGGTAGGTAGAATAGCATCTAATGAGACAAGCAAGGCAGGAATAGCAGTATTACCAAAAACTGTAAGGCCACTTAAAACTATTTGAACCATAGTTGACATCCAACTGTGATGTGACATTAAAGTGTCACTCCTGATAGTAGCACTTGCCTGCAACCACTGAAGTAAAGAAATAAAGTTATAGCTGAAGCTGCTAAGTAAGACCAAGGAATTTTAACACTGTGGTGCCCTCTCATACTGGTAAGAGTAGCCAAATAGTCTGTTCTCTGTACTTTGGCTCACTAAAAAAAACATCGGCCTGCAGACCAGGTTGAGAGTTTGTGGTCAGAAAGCTGTTTATGGTAATATCAACTTTCAGCACCCATAGTCTAGTCTTTGCACAATTATTCAGGTAGTCCAAAGATTTACCACTCCAAGTAGTCCCATATTTCTCAGAGCCAGGGGTTGCTTTGGAGAATATTGTACACATTGAAAATTTAGTGAGATTCTGATGCCAAAGTTGGTAACTATAAAGTCAGCACAGTTATTTCTTTTCCTTGGCTCTTTTTTATTTTTTTCATTGAATCAACAAACTAAACTAATATTAATATAACCTTAATGCATATAAATTTAAAAGGTGATTGTGTATCTTATTTTCAGTCCTGTTCCACTTGTAACCTATTGTGTTTTCTAGTATTCATTCACTCATTTAACGAATATTTATTGAACACCTCACAATGGGCCTTACTATTTTTCTAGGTGCTGAGATTGTAACAGTGATTAAAGCAGGTGTAAATCTCCCTGCCCTTGTAGAACTTAAATTCTGGTGGAGGGAGACAGACGCTAAGCAAATCATATGGTTTATCAGAAAATAAGCACCACAGAGAGAAGTTGGGAGAAGGAATAGGGTGTTAGGGGAAGCAGAGTGATGTTGGAATCTTAAAGAGTGGAGAGGAGTTCATCAACATAGCACTTGAACAAAGGCTTGGCAGTGTGGGAGTGAACCTTGTGGGCACCTGTGAGAAGAGAGTCGAGGCAGAGGGAACAGGGGCAAAGGCCCTTGGGATAGGAGCATGATAGAGGGCTCCAGGAACAGTGTGGTAGCCAGTAAGGACTTAAGCAGATTGAGGAAGGGAGAATTTTAAGAGGTGGGATGGGAGTGGGTGGTGCTACCGACTGCATAGGGCCTTGGGTGAACTTTGGCTTCTACTCTGCGATGGGAGCCTTTGGAGGACATTGAGCAAAGTGTGATAGGGTCTGACTTACGTTTTAGGGGAGCAGGGTGAGCAAGGACAGAAACAGACCAATTAGGAGACTATTGCAGTGACTCAGGTGAGAAGTACAGATGGCTTGGACAAGTGTACCAGCACTTGGAATCTTCACAAATGTTCAGATTCTGTACTTCCTTGAAGGTAAAACTAATAGGATTTGCTGATAGATTGGATATACAATGTGAGAAGGTGAGGCATCAGAGTCGATTTCTAGGTCTTTCTGAATAGTTGAGATGGAGAAACCTATAGGTAGCAGAGGTTTGCCAGTGAAGATCAGGACTTGAGTTGTGGACAGATGAGTTTGAGATGTCTGATAGTTATTTCAGTGGAGATGTTCGGTAGGCAGTTGGATATTCTAGTCCAGGGTTCAAAGGAGAGATTCGGGCTGGAGATATAAATATGGGAGTCAATGTATAGATTGTATTTAAAGCCATGAGACTGGATGAAATTACCAAGAGAGTGAGTTTTAAGAGAAGAGGTCCAAAGACTGAGTCTTGGGACACTGCAAATGCTAAGAATTCAGGGTGATGAGGGGGAACCAGCAAAGGAGACTGAGAGTGGCCAGTAAGGTAAGAAAACCAGCACAGTGTGATGTCCTGGAAGCCATGTCAAATTTGAAGGAAGGAGGGGTCGGCTTTGTCAGGTACTGCAGATGGATCAAGTAATACGCGCTCTAAGAACTGACTTGTCAATCAATGTAGAGGTCATTGGTGGCCTTGATGAGTGCTGTTTCCCTGGAGGGGAGGTGAAAATCTGGGGTGTGTTTGAGAAAAAATTGGGTATCTTCACAATAAAAAAAAGCTGAACAAACTGAAAATCAACTTTTCTTCGATCCATTGGAAAACTGAGGTCACAGGGCAAACTTCCACAAAAACTATAAAGACAGAAAAATGCAGAAAATACAGATTAGCTCACCCAAAGTCGAAGTTGCTTGAGGCAATAATTAGGATTTAAATGAATTGCTAGGGGGCTGAGTGTGGATTCATTTGAGAGTTTAAAACTCTGGGGAGCAATTTGTAACAAGTATCAAATAAACTATTACAACTTAAAACAAGAACAACAACTCCTGCGAGCTTTCCTGAGGGGGCCCCCACGCTTCTGTGGGTTTTACCTCCAGGAGCTCGATCATGTTCCCACTGTGAAGATGGCAGAGGAATCCCCTCTTGTTGGGGGAACCGGGCGGCCGGGGGGGTGGGGGGGTGGGGGGTGAGAGGAATAACCATTTGGAAATACACCCAGAGCTTTGCTTCCAGGGCAGAAGCCTGCCCTCAAGGAAAATTACTCTGCTGGAGTCTTCTGTGATCTAGGGGAAGGGCATTTGGATGGTTTGAGCCCTCTCTAGCCTTCCTTGCTCACATAAGTGGGGAGAAAAAAAAGGCTAAGGAACTTCTGTAGGTCTCAGCCCAGAGATTCTAGCCCAGTAAAATAAAGCAGATTCAACCATAAGATTATAGAATGCTTCTCCCTAATACTATACCATCTATAGGGCTCCAGTATTATAACAGTGGATTACAGCTCTTGAAAGAGTTGCAAGACACAGCCTCTATTTTAAGAAGGAGTTTCTAGGGAAACCCAAAGACAACAGGGGAGACAAAAACAAAAGACACTGAAGAAAATTGAAGCCTCTGACACCTACAGGAGACATTAAAACACAGCCTAGCTGCTAGCCAGATAAACATAAAACTTCACGTTAATGGCCTATTTATCTCAGTTCCTATTACCCAGTACCTCGTGTCCAACTTTCAATAAAAAATTACAAGGATGCTAAGAGGCGGAAAAAAAATAATCTGAGGAGATAAAGCAAGCATCAGAACCAAACTCAGACATGGCAGAGATTTTCGAGTTATCAGAATGGGAATTTAAAATAACCCAGATTAATATGCTAAGGTCTCAGAAAAAGTGGACAACATGCAAGAACAGATGAGTAAGCAAAAGAAACTCTAAGAATGGAAAGAAATGCTAGAAATAAAAACATTGTAACAGAAATGAATGCTTTTGATGGGCTCATCAGTAGACTGAACACAGCTGAGAAAAGAATCTTGCACTTGAAGATATGTCAATATCTTGAAATGTCCCAAACTGAAATTTAAAGAGAAAAAGGAATGAAAGAAAAATAGGTACAGAAAAGGTACAGAATATCTAAGAACTGTGAGAATTGCAAAAGGTGTGTAACGTGCATAATGGGAATACCAGAATAAAGAGAGAGAACTGGGGGAGAGAGATTGGAGCCAGAGTATAGGTAATTCCAGAAATTTTGCTTATTGAAAAGGGTATCAGAGAATGAAGCTATGATAGGAGGGGACAAACAGGGTAAAGAGTTTTGTTTTTAAAGCTTGTTTTGTATTCTGATAGAGGTGATCCAGGAAAGAAGGAGTTTGATGCTGTAGGTGCGAGAGGAGAGTCTTGCTGGAGCAATGCCCTCAAGAAGGGAAGAGAAGATGGAATCTAGTGCACAGAGGGACTGGCCAAGGAACAAGTGACAGGAAGAGGGCAAACAGTGAGGGCAGGGCTGGCAGGTGGGTGTATGTGATGGTGGGAACTTGTGGAAGTTCTTGCCTGATTGCTTCTATTTTCAAGGTCATCAGCTCAGAGAAGAACTGGAGGAAAAGGGATTAGAGTCTTGAGACATTATGAATTAGGGCTAAGTAGACCGAATGGACTAGGGGAAAATAGTTGGTGTTAAGGGCACCCTTGAGATCCAAATTACTATGTTGTTTTATTTACCCATTATTTCATAACCCAGGATTCTATCACAATATGTCTTACTGGAAACTTATGCATGCTTCACTAGCATCTCATCACAGTAAGGATTTTAGTTCCCAGGAAGGAGGCATCAGAAACTATCCCCGAGAGGGATAGAGAATCAGGATTGCTACTTTATATCGGAGGGTCAGGGAAGAGCTCTCTGATAGATGACATTTGAGCAAAGACCTGAGGAAGTAAGGGAGTAAGCCATAGATAGGGGCGGGTAGATAGTGGGCTAGACTCTTGTATCCATCTGTTCTTTATAAACAGATGTATTTAATAGGAGAGGTGACACCCACTTATGTCAACATACTGCTTGTTTTTACTAAATGTAATGAAAATTTAAGCACATTCCATCCACCCTTCCTGAAATACAACTCCATGTATACTTAATATTACCATCCTTTTTGAGTGTCACACTTGGGGTTTTACAGATAGATTCAACTTGTTCCACTTAGCTGTATTTATTTATTTTTAAAAAATTTTGTTGGAGTATAGTTGATTTATTTACAATGTTGTGTTAGTTTCAGGTGTGTAGCGAAGTGATTCAGTTATATCAATACATATACATATATTCGTTCTTCTTCAGATTCTTTTCCCATATAGGTTATTACAGAATATTGAGTAGAGTTCCCTGTGCTATGTAGTAGGTCCTTGTTAGTTATCTATTTTATATATAGTAGTGTGTGTATGTTAATCCCAAGCTCCTAATTTATCCCTCCCCCCAACATTTCTCCTTTGATAATCATGTTTGGTTTTGAAATCTGTGAGTCTGTTTCTGTTTTGTAAATAAGTTCATTTATATCATTTTTTAAAATTAGATTCCACATATGAGTGATATCCTGATATTTGTCTTTCTCTATCTGACTTACTTCACTTAGTAAGATAATCTCTAGGTCCATCCATGTTGCTGCAAAATGGCATTATTTTGTTCTTTTTTTATGGCTGAGTAATATTCCATTGTATATATGTAACACATCTTCTTTATCCATTCCTATCGATGGACATTTAGGTTGCTTCCATGTCTTGGCCATTGTAAACAGTGCTGCAATGAACACTGGGGAGCATGTATCTTTTCAAATTATGGTTTTCTCCAGATATTATGCCCAGGAGTGGGACTGCTGGATCATATGGTAGTTCTATTTTTAGTTTAAGGAACCTCCATACTGTTCTTTATAGTGGTTGTACCAATTGACATTCCCACCAACAGTGTAGGAGGGTTCTCTTTTCTCCACACCATCTCCAGCATTTATTGTTTGTACTTTTTTTTTTAAATTAATTTTATTTATTTTTGGCTGCGTTGGGTCTCCGTTGCTGCGCGTGGGCTTTCTCTAGTCGCAGCGAGCGGGGGCTACTCTTCGTGTGGTGCGCGGGCTTCTCATTGCAGTGGCTTCTCTTGTTGCGGAGCACGGGCTCTAGGGGCGCGGGCTTCAGTAGTTGTGGCTTGTGGGCTCAGTAGTTGTGGCTCACAGGCTCTAGAGCTCAGGCTCAGTAGTTGTGGCGCACGGGCTTAGTTGCTCCGCGGCATGTGGGATCTTCCCGGACCAGAGCTTGAACCCGTGTCCCCTGCATTGGCAGGCAGATTCTTAACCACTGCGCCACCAGGGAAGTCCTGCTTGTAGACTTTTTGATGATGACCATTCTGACTGGTGTGAGGTGATATTGTAGTTTTGATTTGCATTTCTCTGATAATTAGTGGTGGTGAGCATCTTTACATGTGCTTTTTTGGCCATCTGTATGTCTTCTTCCACTTAGCTGTATTTAATATTTCTTTATTGATCAAACTGTCACAACCTGGCCAATAGGAGTCTCATTAAACGGGCTGCTTTGTCCTCTCAGTACTACCTCGGACATTTTTTAAAGCATCCTTGTTTTCTGGGAACAAGATATTCCAGGCCCACTGTGATCCCTGCCCCAACACATATAATTTCTCCTCTCCAAGACCTGAGTGGTATCAGAGGCCCAGTCTGGCCCGGGAGTATACATCCCACTTGATCTGCATAAGAGCTGGTTGTAGCAGGACGACACGGCTGTTGGGCCACCAGGGAAACTGGCCTGGGAAAGACAGATCTTTTTTTTTTCTTTTAATCATTATTATTATTTTAATTTTTATGGGCGTATAGGTGATTTAATGTTACTTTCTGCTGTACAGTGAAGTGAATCAGTTATATACATATAGCCACTCTTTTTAAGATTCTTTTCCCATGACAGATCTTTTTAAGGTCCTGAGTTCATACGACATCTCCAGTTTAGCTGTCATCACTAAATCCTTTCTCATTTCATTCTAATATGATTTTTTTCCTATTAACATATGTACTTAAAATGTAATCCCTTCTTTACTGGATAAACAAAATGTGGTATATCCATACAATGGAATATTCTTCAGCAATAAGACGGAATGGACTGCTTGCTACATGTCATATGGGTAAACCTCAAAAACATTATGCTTAGTGAAAGAAGCCAGATCCAAAAGATGTCTGCTGTATGATTCCATTTATATATGAAATGTCCAGCAAAGGTAAATCTATAGAGACAAAGTAGATGAGTGGTCACCTGGGCTGGGGTAGGAGTAGGGAGCTTTGGGGGATGACAGAGAGGGATTGTGGTGAGGAATTGTACAACTCCATAAACTTAATAAAAATCATTGAATTTATATTTAAAACAGGTGAATTCTATGGGAATGTAAATTATCTTAATACAGTTCTTAAAGTAAACCCTTCTTTCAACTTCTACTTGTACCTCAGTTGGTTATGTTGACCCAAGATGTTCCATTATATTGACTTTCTTAACTAAAAAAAAACACTTAAACCTGTTTTCCATACCTTGCAGTTGATATATCCCTCCTGGTCACAAATCTGCCTTATTCTATTTAACAGTCATATCTTCATTTGGATGCCAAGTAGAGACAGAATCGGACAATTTATTGCTCATCTGTTCATTCCTACCATTTTTTCACACAGGCACTTCATTTTTATGAAATATTTTGATTATTTTCCCCTCTGGTGATTGAAGAAGATCAACAGTTGCTATGATTGTGACTTCCTGCCGAGCTGCTGTGAGGAGTGAGTATGAAGCTTTGCTCGCTAGCTGTTCTCAAAATATATAAATATCAACCCAAACCAGCTTCTGACCTTTGGGGGTGGAAGTCCACAAACAACACATTTTACTTGAAAATACTGGATTTAATAGAAAATATTGTAAACAAGTCCATTGATCCATTAGCTTAAAACAGAATGACAGCACAATCACGTATAAAAGCTAAAGATGAAATGCTGGTACCAAACACAGCACTTAAAGAGAGGCCTGAGCCAGGCTCTGAAAGATCTTTCCCAGAAATAGAGGCAGCAGCAGCTTCAAATGGGCACAAAAATAGGGAGGAGGAGGCAGCATCCAAACCATCAAGGCATAGGAGTAAAAGGAAGGCAGAGCAGTGGACAGCTTGTGAACAAGGGGTGAAGGATAAAGGAGCAAAAGCATTATATTTCCTGATGTTCTGGGAACATCAGACCATGCCACACGAACCTGGGAGGGTTAGAAGGGCAGGGTATTTTCAGTGGGGAAAGGACATTAGGCAACTTTAGAAACAGTTGGTATGTTTCTTGGCACTCAGCTCTTAGGGATGTAGAACATGTCACTCGTGTGTTTTTTCTAACTCAACTAAGCTGCTTGCCCTGGCTCCATCACCTTGACTGAACACAACGCTGAACTTGACAGTATCTGCTGGCCTTGTGGACTTATGAAAGAGCATGTATGAGAGGTGCCACAGTGAGACCTTGGAACAAAACACAGGGCTCTGGTGGGAAAAGGGTTTCCGCCTTCCTCCTGGTGCTGGAAGGTCTCTCATGGAGGGGAGTTTAACGTGGCTAGGCCCCTTGAGGCTCTGAGTTTATCAGCAAAAGCCTTCTTCTTAGTCCTACCCACCCAAATCCTCCCTCAAGGAGTCCTCTGAGTTCTCGGAAAGGCCAACTGAAAGAGCAGTATAAACTGGGGAAAGAAAATAAGGGATAGTTTCCTTCCCATGGCACTTGTTACTGACCAGAGGGACCACTTCCTTATACTGATTTTAGACATAGAGAGTGTTTGTTCCTTAATCTAAAACAGTGATTCCCAAATAAGGGGCAGGCCTGCTCAAGAGGGGCTCTCAGGACTCTCCAAAGAGGTTTTGTCCCGTATACATAAGCCCCTAACTCCCTCCCAATTGAGAATCAGTGCACATAATAATAGAACTTACTGGCAGGAGTGTATTGTACATGTGAACAGTGTCAGAGACAGAACAGAAAGCTAAAAACCCCTAGTCGGGCCGACATCAAAATTATGGAGAGATTTTTTTTTTTTCTGATTAACGGTAAGTTACAAACAAGTAGCTAAACTCCATGACTAGACTCCACACTGCATAGCCAAGAATAATAAGTTCACCCACTTATCTGGAGTAACCGTACTAGATTAAAGAAATACAATTCTGTCCTCCTAAAGACAATTTCCAGAAAGACCTGCCTGTCCCAATGAGGTACTTGACACTAGGATTAGCACAGGCTAATCACTGTATGGTTTCTTAGAAGACTGGCTTTTCTCTGTTTCTTTCTCTTTGATACTGTACAAGGGGTCCACCAACTTGTTATGAACAAGCATTAAACCTACAAAAAATGAAAAACAAAAGTCATTAATGCAGGTAGAGGCAGAGTTCCATGATTATCAACAGTAACATCCAGGGGCTCTCAAATTTTGTCCTAGAACTGATACTCATCATCTTTTCTCTGTGGGCCCAAATGATAAACACCCTAAGCACAGGAAAAGAATTTGTTATTCCTAATGAATGCTAGAATCTATGGGACTGTTATAAATTCAATCTCTAGGAGAGTTGGCCATTAAAAGGTTAATCTTTTCATCAAAGAACAAATTCCTAGGGCTTCCCTGGTGGCGCAGTGGTTGAGAATCTGCCTGCTAATGCAGGGGACACGGGTTCGAGCCCTGGTTTGGGAAGATCCCACATGCCGTGGAGCAACTAGGCCCGTGAGCCACAACTACTGAGCCTGCGCGTCTGGAGCCTGTGCTCCACAACAAGAGAGGCCACGATAGTGAGAGGCCCGCGCACCGCGATGAAGAGTGGCCCCCGCTTGCCGCAACTAGAGAAAGCCCTAGCACAGAAACGAAGACCCAACATAGCAATCAATCAATCAATTAATCAATCAATCAATAAATCTTAAAAAAAAAAAAACAAATTCCTAATTTGCCTGCTCAGTAAATGAGGATTTTCACATAAGTTTATTTAAAGCAGTGAGTGTCCGCTTTAAGTAGAAGAAAGAAAGATGTGCATGACAGTTCAGTGCCTTGACTAGAAGGAAAAGGCCTGTATAAGATCTGCAAAGATAAAAAACCTGAGGCTCAATATCACTGCAAGGTGATTACCAAACTGCCCTTGAACTACAACTTTCATTTCATTTTCTTTCCTCCTCCTCAGAGCAAACAGGTCTCTAGAAATGGACCCTTAAATAGTCACAGATGGAAGAGAAAACTGTATTCTGAGAGGAGGGTTTGATTTGATTAAAATCATAGTTGTCAAAGTGGCCAGAGCCTGCAAGCTAGATCCATTCCTCACTCCTGGCGCACCTGAACTTGGCCACCTACTCCCTGACCCACCCCACCCTCACCTTTGAAATACTTGACGGTCTTCACTTTCAACTCCAGGGTGGCATCCTCATCGCACACAAACACCGTGCGGGGATGCTGCTGGAAGGCAGACACGGTCCACATGTGGTTCACTCCCTCCTCGATGGCCTTGTATAGCGCAAACGCCTTGTGAGCACCCGTGATGAGGATCATCACCTGGGGATCAGAAAACAGGCCTGTGATGGAGGAGAAGGAGCAGTGGAGCTGGGAGTCTAGACGCCTGAATCCCAGTGGCCGCCCAAAACGACTGTAAGGACTGTTGTTTTTATGTGTCATTGTAAGTCGTCAGCACGTGGCACACTGCTCCACGCTCTGTGTGCTTTATCACACAAGGAGCCTGAGATGGGTAGCACTGTCATCCCTACATGCTCGGATAAGGAAGTGGACTCTGTGACGGGGGTTTAAGTAACTTGCCCCAGGTCATTTCTAACCCAGAGGCCATGCTCTTGACCACCACATGATAGTGCCTCCTGGCATCTTTGATGATGACCGTGAAAGCGCCCTGTGAACGGATGTGCCATACATACAGAGGCCCACGCCTTATCCCAACAGTTCTGACACTGGGTCCCGGGGCCCCTAGTTTGGGTGAGTTTTCACAGTGACAAACCGGAAAAAGAGGGGTCCTGATTTGCGCCTCCAGGGAGGCCTTGGAAGCAATGGTGAGAGTTATCTGTGTGGCTGCTAAGGTTGAATCCCAATAAAGCTGCCCCTTAATCTGGTCACTTTCAGTTCAGAGTATTAGACCTGCTCATGTGACTTGGAGTAATGCTTTTTGTTTAAGTAAAACAGGCACAGACTCCCCTCAACACTTAAAATATCGAGAATGTTAAATGTGGGAATTCCCTGGCAGTCTGGTGGTTAGGACTCCTTGCTTTCACTGCCGAGGGCCTGGGTTCAATCCCTGGTCAGGGTACTAAGATCCTGCAAGCCGTGAGGCATGGCCAAAAAATAAATAAATAAAATAAAATAATTTTTTTAATTAAAAAAAAAAATGTTAAGTGCCAGAAAGTGATTATAAAGAACTCAGCATTCCAGATATCCTTTCATTGTAATTCACTTGTGCCATGGAGTTGTGAGCAGGATTTACTGTTCCTTTCTTGAAATGAGAAGACAGAGGCATAGAGAGAATGTGACTCTTTGTTCAGGACCCCAGAACTCATTTTAAAAAAGAGAATTTCCAGATTTCCAGCCCCAGGTCCTTTCTGCACACCACAGGAAGAGCCCTCAAACTGTAGTGTTTATAAGCTGCAAGGCCAAAAACAGCAGAATGACCTCCCTAGGTACGGATTCAAGGTTACCCAACAGAAATCTGCTGCCATCGCTCATTTCACAAAAATTCACTTTAGACAGGGAAACTTTTTCAATGATTTACATGTTTGTTTACAGACTTGGGCAAAGAAACTTAAAGCTAAAATGTCTGTAGCTGCTTCCCACTGAATACATCAGGAAGAGAAAATGCTTCTAATGAAAGTAAGGGAATTGGAACTACAAAAAATTCAAATGATACCCAAATTTCTATAGAAAGACTCAATTCAGTTCAAGACACTATTTCAATCACACTTCTCCACATTTATGAATCCCTGAGCACAGGGCTATAACCACAAGCATCCTGCGGTTGCAGGGGGAGCTCCCTTCAAGCAGTGGCCTCCACCAACTGCAGGGAACCAGAGGGCCCCTCTCAGTACCTGGACAGGTACAAATTCATATTCTGATATTAGTGGTGCTGGGTAAGCAGAGACCAGGAGCCTGTGGCCTCCTGGGCAGTCAGTGCTGAAAAGGTTTCACCTCACACTGGGAAGAATGGTTACTTCCAGAGAGGAAGGAGAGCAGTGATAGGGTCAGTTGGGATTTTAGCCTTATTTACAATGTCTTCATTTTTAATAAAATGGATTCAGGTGGTACCTGTATAGTTGAAATTAACAGCAAAAAGCCAAGTCCAGCCCCCCAGTGAAGGCCTGTGGATCCCTTGCACCCTTACCTCTCTAGCATCCATGACAGTGCCCACACCCACCGTCAGGGCCATGGTGGGCACCTTGGCGAGATCTCCATCGAAGAACCTAGCATTGGCCAGGATGGTGTCCATGGCCAGCGTCTTCACACGGGTCCTGGACACCAGACTGGACCCCGGCTCGTTGAAGGCAATGTGTCCGTCAGGGCCGATGCCTGCCCAGAAGAGACAGGGCAGCCCTGTCAGTCCCAGGGATCCAAGATTTCAAGAATGGACAATCTCTCCTTCCCCACCTGGGGTCTGAAAAAAATCCTTGAAAACCGTGTCTCTCACCTCATTCATTTAAAGGTACACTTTAAGCATATGATCTTCCCCTCTCATTTCTAGCTGAGGCACACACAGACATTGTTAACTTGCTACCACCCTCAGAAAGCTAAGTAGGGAGCAATCCCAAAAGCTTCTGCCCCCCCAGATCATCCAAGTGTAACTTCTCTCTCTCCTGCCACTTCTCTATCCCTGTTGGGCTGGAGTCACACCGAAGAAAACATACACAGGGCCTGGAAAGGGGCTGCCAAGTTTATAAAATCTCAGAACAAGAGCACTCCTAGCCATTTCCTCCCCACCTTGAAGTAAAGAAGGGTTAAATCTGGAGCAGTCAAAGACTGTTCAACTTCAGCCTCCCACCCCCTCCCCCCATGGGGGACTCCAGAGGCCGTGACAGACAGAAGTGTAAGAGGGCAACTCAGGGCAGGAACACGCATAAACCTGAGAGGGGGATACCCTAGGTCCCCACCCTCTCTCCACTGCTCTGGCTGGCTGACCCCGAGCAAGTCACAAAACTTCTCTGGGGTTCAATTGCTATTTTTAGCATGCAGGGGCTGATGGCAGAATCTTCTGGAACTACATGAGTCTGTGATTATGTTTAACTAAGCCCCATGACTGATCCATAAAGCCTTGTCTAAGGAATAGAGAGAATCTCAGAGTCCAAATCCAAATACCTCAATTTACAGACAAGGCATCGAATTGCAGAAAGAGGAGATGCCCCAGATCACAAAGTTTCTGAGCGGCAGAGGCAGGGCAGGGCACCAGGGCTCCCACTCTGTGCCTTCCCTGCTGCCTCAGGCTAATAAGTGACCCCACTGTCACTGGTGCAGAGAGAGGGAGCTGTTTGCAGACAGGCATGGGTCTTGTCCTCCTTCTCATATGTTCCAGCCACCCTGGGTTTGCCCTGGACACCTGCTGCGGTGTCGCGCTCACCTCCGACAAACAGCTCAATCCCACCCGCAGCCTTGATCTTCTCTTCAAAGGCATCACACTCAGCCTGCAGGTCAGCTGCATTCCCATCCAGAATGTGGGTGTTTTCTGGGTGGATGTCAATGTGCTTGAAGAAGTTGTTCCACATGAAGGAGTGGTAGCTCTCCGGGTGGTCTCGAGGAAGGCCTGTGGGGCCATGGCTGCACTCAGTCATGCCAGGCTGAGCAAGAGTGCCCTCCCAAGGATGCCAGGATACCCCCAGACCCCCAGAGACACTTTTAGGGAAGAGCCTATCAGGGAGCCTTGGGCACTAGCCCTCTCACCCCCAGCCACTCGGAGTAAGCTGAGCTGGTGTCCTTGTGCCCATGACCGTGGGCCTGGGCCCTCATTCTGATCTTTTCACAAGAGAATGGCTGGAGGCGAGGATCAGTCTGGACCTCTGGAGGTGGGCTAGCCTCTGGGGGGTAGGGCTGGGCCCATCAGGAAAGGAAGCAAGAACACCCCTTACCCTGTGCCTCCCACCTCACCGTCATTCCCCCCGTTACACCCTGCTCAGCCTGAACCCCAACTGGAACACCAAGTGGTTGGAGAGAATTATCTCAGAGCTTCCCAAAAAAGATTTTTTTCAGTCAAGAAGAAAAACAATGTTTAAAGTGCATGTTTCAGGGGGCTGAGGAGTGGGGAAATGGGCAGTTGATTTTTAATGGATAGTTTCAGTTTTGCAAGATGAAAAGAGTTCTGGAGATCGGTTGCACAACAGTGTGAATGTACTTAACACTGAACTGTACACATAAAAATGGTTAAAATGGTAAATTTTATGTTACGTGTAGTTTACCACAATTAAAAAAAAAAAGAATCTTTAAGGCGAAACCATTACAAAATGATGGTGGGGGTGGAGAGGGTGACAGAAGCCCAAGGTGCCACTTTTCATCAGTGGAAAGGACACCAGTCTCAGCTCCCTTCCCAGTATACTTGGCAGGAAGGGGACGGGAAGATGAACAGTAGAGAGAAAGTCCAGACACAGACACTGGTGTGGGGGGGGGCACACACCCCAGCCATGGGACCCCAGATCCCATTTGCAGCCATTTGTTCCAGAAAGAAATGGCATGGAGTTGGGGAGGAGGCAGAGGAGGAGATATGCTGGAATTCATTAAGTGCTTGCTCTGATCAAGAAGCTTCCACACCTGGTATATCACTTAATGCTTACGGCCCATGAGGTCAGCTTTATTAGCCTCATGTCATAGCTGAGTGAACCAAGGCCTGGAAGATATAGTATCACCAATTGAGCCTACTCCCAAATGCCACTGGTTCCCTGAGACCTCCCCAGTCCTCTCCTGGGCCGATCCTGTGAGGGGAGGAGTACGATTCTCCCAAGACTCACCCACATACTCGTCCATGTTGAAAGTCTTCACATATTTGAAGGACAGGTCTCCGTTCTTGTAGTATTCAATCAGCTTCTTGTAGCAGCCAAGTGGGGTGCTCCCTGCAAGAGAGGCCACAGCCATGAACCCCCTTCAGCCCCCAGCTCCTGGAAGCCCAGAGGGCGCCCGGGAATGAATCAGGGATGCTCCACCAGGAGAACCTGTCAGATCCGACAGAAGCAAATCAGATCTGAAGTCCTACCCAATGCTCAATCCCAACTGCCACCTGTTAAGTGCTGGTTTAATGCCTATTTCCCCCCTAGACCGTAAGCTCCAGGAGGGAAGGGCTGTGTCTGTCTTGTTCACGGCTGAATCCCTAGCACTCAGCACACTGATGATTGAAATGACTGTGATTAGCACCTGAGTGAATGTCAGACTTAATTACTGACATGACACTCCCTGAGCAACCAGTACATGAGAGGTACGTGATGGGGACACAGAGAAGTGAGAGACACAGCAGCCACCCTGGAAGAGCTCACTGTCTAGGTGTGGGGACCCGAAGCAGTAATGTCGGCTGTGGTACAGGCTAGCCTGTGGGTTTGGGGAAGACTTTCCCTCAGAGCAGCAAACCCGAGTTGAGTCTCATTAGAAAGTCAGTCATAAAACCCATAAAAAGGCAAGAGGACTGCTGTCGATTAAGAAATAAATATGCATGAAGCCTGACTGGACACTGGGATTAATTTTTTTTAAAAACTATAAAAAATAAATGTGGACAATTAGGGGAAAAATTTAATATAGTCTGTATATTAGATGATATTATGAAATGATTTTTAATTTTCTTAGGTATTATAATAGTATTGTGGTTATGTAAGAGAATGTCCTTATTCTGAGGAGATAACGTACTAAAGGATTTAGAGGTAAAGTGTCAGGATCTCTGGACCTTACTTTCCAGTGGCTCATAAGAAGTGTGTGTGTGTGTGTGTGTGTGTGTGTGTGTACAGACAGAACATGAGCCACAAGAGATGAAAGCAAATGTGGCAAAAGGTTAACAGTTGGTGAATCTAAGTAGATGGTACTGTACTATTCTTTCAGCTTTTCTGAATGCATGAAACTTTTAAAAATAAAAAGATGGAAAGAAAAAAGCCCCACCCAAATCAGATCATTCTTTTCATAACCCACTAATGGTTTTTCATTTCACTCTGAGTTATAATCAGTCCTAACAAAGGCTCTATATAACTTGGCCCCTGGCTAACTCTCTCCCCAGCTAGGAATCCTGCTTCAAGCAATTCCACCTCAGGGCCTTTGCACATGGTGTTTGTTCCCTTTGCCAGCAATGCTCTCCTTCAGGTATCTGCACAGCTAACTCACCTCTTTAGGCCTTTACTCAAGTGTCACTTTCTCAGAGAGACCTTCCCTGCCCCCATATCCAACACTGTAACTCCCACCTCTGCCTAAACACTCTCTAGCCCCTTTCCCTGCTTCATTTTTCTCCTTCCCTCTTATCACCATCTAACATACTCTATATTTTGCTAATTCACTTGTTTATTATCTGTCTCTCCCACCATAAGTCAAGCTTTAGGAGGGCAGGAATTTGTGTTTTTATTCACTGCTGTATCCCTGGCACCTAGAACAGCTTGGCATACAGCAGGTATTCAATAAATATCTGCTGAATGAATGACAGTGGCAGCCCCATCTACACATAATCATCTGCCTATCCCTGTGACATGGTCTTAGCCATGGCTGAGCCACACAGCTTCCCTGTCCTCCCCCTGAGCTTCATCATGTCCATTTTCCAAACTTCTAGCCTTCCCATCAATTCTGTGAGCTTCCAATATCTAGCCAATAAATTCCTTTTCTGCTTAAGTTAGCCAGAGTCGGTTTCTGTGGCTTCCACCCAGAACTCTGAGGGTGCTTCAACTAACAGTGGGAATGTTCCAAGGAACCCGTATGGAAATGCTGTGCTGGTTCAAGTGTGACAGTCAGGAAGGGGCCAGGTCTTGGAGGGCCCTGAACACCACTCTGAGAGGCTTGGATCTAATTTTGCAGACGATGGGGAAATGGGGAGGGGTTTCAGCAAAAGCCCAGACTCTGACCCAGGGTGGCTCCACAGTTAGAAAACAGGATGTTAGCACAGCCCCGACACAGCCTGAGACGCTGGTGGTTTCACAGATACCTACCTGAGTATAGTGTTCCCACAAACCTCTAGAGCAGAGGTCGGAAAACTTCAGCCCACAGGCCAGATCTGGCCTGCTGCCTGTTTTTGTAGAGCTCATAAATTAAGAGTAGTTTTTACATTTTAAAAGTTTTTAAAAACCAAAAGAATATTATGATATATGAAAATTATATAAACTCAAACGTCAGTGCTGGCAGACATCCATGCTCATTTCTGGATTGTCTATGGCTCCTTTTGAGCTACAAGGGCAGAGTTAAGTAGCTGCAACAGAAACTGTATGGCCAGTGAAGTGTAAAATATTTATTATTTGGCCGTATACAGAAAAAGCTTGAGGACTCCTGCAATAGTGGATTGGTCACTGAGGCAAATCCACCCCACTTCTGAAAGAAATAATCAGAACATTTGCCTTGAAAAACTGGGTTCAAAATATCCTCCCATAAAGGCAACATTCTGATTTTTTCCCTAAAGAAACTAGGACTGTTTTTCACTTAGGTCCTGTGTTTAATTAAGCCTTATAGAAAATGCGTTGAGTGACTATCTTCTCAATTCTCCCAAGGATGGCGCTTAGTTAGTAGCACTCTAGATGCAGAGAAGAGAAATTAATTCATTACATAAAACGTATGCCTTAAGGTATTAGGACTTAATTCTGTTAAGGAAACTTGACTGACAGGGCTGGCTTAGGATATAGCCTAAAAATCAAAGTTTTTCCTGCCTAACCAAGATCCCTTCTACTCCAGGACTCTTCAGAAGCAGGCAGCAACAAACCAACCCAGAGGAAGCTGGGTCCTCTGTTTCATATGTCCGGGGGCAGGGGAGTTGTTCACTCATAGGGCCAGTACCTCAGAGCCCTCCTTGCAGTCCCTTGGCTGAATGAGCCTACCTACCTGGCCCCTTAAAAGCCCATAATGCCCTCGCCCACCCTCCCCATCCCACAACGCACCAGTAGGGAGCCCCAGAGTGAAGTACTTGTCTGGCCCTGGGTTAAACTGGATGATGCGGTTCCTGATGTATTTGGCTGCCCACTCACTGGCCTGAGAATAGTGGTCCAGGATGATGAGCTTCATCTTGTCCTGCAGGGGTAGGTGACAAAAGGAATCAGTGGTAAGGGGTAAGGAGAAAGGGGTGGAGGGGAGAAGCCCTTCTCTCCATGCTGTCTGAGCCTGGAAGGGGAAGTTCACAGAGCATTGACAAGCTGGGCCAAGTGCCTCCACTACCCACCGGGAGGCGCTGCTGTGGGACAGACCTGGGTTCTAATCTCGGTTCCTCCATTGATCAACTGCAGGACCTTGGTGAAGGACCCAAGTTCTTTGAGCCTGTTTTCTCTTACGGGAAAATGGGGACAACAGCACCTACCTGACAAATTTCATGATGGTGAATATGAAAGAAGATGCATGTAAACCACATAATATTCCATATAACATGTTGGCTATTATCTTGCAGCTCGACCCAGGCCCCTCTTCGCCACCCCTCGACAACCCCCACCTGGCTAGATACTCTACTGTTGAACTCTTCCTCAATAGGAAGAGTCATGGGATCATCTTGGATGGGGGTTGGGAAGGTCATGGGATCATGTTGGATCACTAGAGCAGGTGGAGGCCTGGAAAGGTGTGTTCTCTTTCAGTACCAGAGAGGGGCGCTCCCACCGGCCTGCCTTGCTTTGCAGATCCTGTTTCCCCCAAAGAACACGCGGCAAAGGTAATCGCTCTGGAAGGAGGGCGTTTAGTCCTCCCCGCCGCACTGCGGTCAAATCAGAGTGGGAAGGCCAAGGCTGAGGTGGCCGGATCCGCGGTCCGTGGGGTACAGGAGTTTTTCCCCCACCCCAGTGGCGATCCCATCGCCCCTCCCGGGGAGGGGACCCGAGCGGATCGCTGGGGGTCCCGGCCCCAGGTTGCCGGAGGCTGGGCAGCGCCCGGACGCCCGCCCGCGAAGAGGGTCCTCGCGGACCCCGCTCCCCACTTACGCGGACGCCTCCCGCGGCTGATGCAGCGACTGCGCTGGCGGCCCCGCCCCGCGTGGGTCATGTGGCTGCAGGTCACGCGGTGCCGCGCTCCGCCCGCGGGGCTGACTTCTGGGGCCGCGGCTCCGAGGAGGAGTCTGCTCGGCGGGCCAGAGGCTGTGCAGGCCCCGGAAAAGCCGTGGGGGGCGGGGCTTGGAGACTGGTTTGGTGGAGGAGGGAGACTTGCGGGGTCCCAGGTCGCTCCCAGGGATGCAGTCCCCAAGGCCGGGGGCTGGGGCAGGGTTTTCAGTGCTAGGGGTGGGGCGCGGGAGGAAGAGCAGAATCGCTTCCTCTAGGGCTGGGCTTGGCTCTGCCTTCAGTTTATTTTTTTAGATATCATTTATTTACCTAGATATTACTGCTTTTTTGTTTTAAATATAATTGGATTTTTCTACCTTAAAAAAAAAAAATCCATCTTTGCAGCAGTATGAACTAGAGAAAAATGTAGGTCCCTGGTCTCCTCTACTCCCCACCCTAAGGTAATCATTGCTAACAGGTTAGACTACATCCTCAGTGATTTTTCGTGAATATCCTTACATTGTATTTTACAGAAATGAGAACACACCACACGTGTGGTCCACAGTCAGCTGGGCGACCACATCCTGCAGTTCCCGTGACTCGGCTCGCCTCTTCCTTGGGCCTCGCTGCGGCTCCAGAGCAACTTGAGAGAGTGGGCTTCTAATGGTGAGGCCCTGATGAGCCCGGGCGGTGGAGCTAACACAGTTTGAGGGACTTGTTCTTTGGCCTCAGTGTTGGTGTAGGTGTCTTTTGTTTTTTTGTTTTTTTTTAATTCAGTTAGAAATCTCATCTCAGCCTGAGGATTGCAGATGTTTCACAGTGAGGTTCCCACCCCAGTCTCCAAACACTTCAGATGATACCTCCAGGTCTGCAGCAGTTGCCCTCAGATGGTACAGGAAGTGACTTCATGTGACTTTAACTGGGCCTGTTTCCCCAGAGTTACCCTTTCTGTAGGGAACCAGTGCAGGTGTCTGTTAAGTCTGGAGGCTCTTGATTCTGCATGCGGACTAATCAGAAAGGCCTGGGTTTAAATTCTGGTCTTGCCAATATCCACTTCTTGAGTGAGTGACTCAAGCCAATGAATCAGCTTCTCCAACTCTTCATTTTCTTATCTGGAACTTGGGAATTGAGTGGAAATTACGTAATAGTGACCTCATGTAGCTGTTGTAAGCATTAAATGAAAACCAGTGGGCCCTCCATATCTGTGGTTCCAAATGCACAGATTCAACCAACCTTAGATGGAAAATATTCAAAAAATAATTCCTGAAAGTTCTCAAAACGAAAAACTTGAATTTGCTCTGTGCCTGGCAACTGTTTACGTAGCATTTATGTTGTATTCGGTGTTACAAGTAGTCTACAGGTGATTTAAAGTATATGGGAAGATGTATGTAGGTTATATGCAAATATTGTGTCATTTTATGTAAGAGATTTGAGCATGCATGGATTTTGGTATTTGTGGGGGTCCTGGAACCGATTTCCTGGGGAAACCGATGGCTGACTGTGTTAGCATAGCATAGCATGGCTAGCCATGTTACCGATACGCCTTATTTCCTCCTACCCTCCTTAGAGCTCTCTCTCTCTAACCCTGAAATACTCTCTACCCTAACCTTCTGCCCTCCTCAGGCTCCTCCCACTCCATGCCTGGGTTTAAACTGTTACCCATGCCCGTCCTCCCATCCTCTTGTTTTGGAACTAAAGTTAGCTAACTAAAAGAATTGTGAGTCCCTCCCCACCCCAGATTTTTTGCTTGTGAGTTTGTCTATGCAGTCTCTGTTCCTTTTCCTTCCTTCCTGTGGTGAAGGCAGATGTGATGCCTGGAGCTGGGGAAGCCATATTATAACTATGAGGCAATAAGCATGAAGGTAGAGTGGAGGATAGAAGGAACTTAAGTCCTTGATGTTTGATAAGTGCTAGGCCTCTACTTCTGGACTTCCTCTAAGGAAATAACAGATATCCGTGTGGTATTTATTTAAGCCACTGCTGGTAGAGTTTTCTGTGTCTTGAGATTAAAAACATGACTCACTGTTACAGCAGATGACTCAGGTCTTCCTTAGGGTTTATGTTGGTATTGTGGGGAGATACCTTTCTTCTACAGGAATTTTGAGCTGTGA
Source organism: Eubalaena glacialis (assembly GCF_028564815.1). Classification (NCBI taxonomy): domain Eukaryota; kingdom Metazoa; phylum Chordata; class Mammalia; order Artiodactyla; family Balaenidae; genus Eubalaena; species Eubalaena glacialis. The sequence goes on from NC_083719.1 coordinate 119,483,925, forward strand.
AATCCAGGAAAGCTTAGAGCTGCCAGTGAGAAAAGTAGAAACAATAGAAAAGAGATACAAAGCCCTGTGACATCATTTGAGCTGCCTAGATCTAGCTATGTCCAAAGCCAAATATACTCTGTTGGGTTTAAGTTGGGTGAATGAATGAGGGAGTACAAAAATAAATATCTTTTTTTCCCTGAGGCTAGTTAGGGGAAACTCTGGAAGAATATTGAGTTATCTATTGCTGCATAACAGATTACCCCAAAACTTAATGGCTGAAAGCAATAATTACAATAAGGGCTAAAAAGAAATGTGCTGTCAAGCCATGAAAAGACCTGGAGGAAACATAAATGTGTGTTACTGAAAAGGCTACATATTGTAATATTCCAACCCTATGACGTTCTGGAAAAGGCAAAACTATGGAGACAATAAAAAGATGGTTGCCAGGAGTTAGCAGGGAGGGTGGGATGAATAGGTAGAGCACGGAGGTTATAGGGTAGTGACTTATAGGTTATAAGGTAGGCCTTCCCACTCTAGTGGTGGATACATGCGGTTATACTTTTGTCTAAACCCTGGAATGTACAAGAGTAAACTCTGATGTAAACTATGGACTTTGGGTGATTATAATGTGTAGGTTTGTCACTTGTAACAAGTGTGCCACTCTGATCAGTATATTGAGTGAAATCTCATGAGAGACCCTGACCCAGAATCACTCAGCTAAGTCAGTCCTGAATTCCTGACCCACAGAAGCTGTGAGATAATAAACATTTGTTGTTTTAAGCTGCTAAATTATAAAGTCATTCGTTATGCTGCAATAGATATTTAACACACTCAGGAAAATTCCATAGGTGGGGTAGGTGTTAAGCAGGGGATTCAACCCCTGTTTCTCTCCCCTGTGCCTGGAGGTGTGTCATGTGACCCACCAGAGACTCCATTCCTCAGACCACACATTCCCACGTTGTGCTGCCCTCTGCCATGTTTGTGGAATCCCCGGCCAAGGCTTCTGCTGAGCCTTTCTTCCTGTTACTTGCTATTTTCTAATTATCAGAGGCCATGTCTTACCTTCATTCCCTGTAGCTGTTTCTCACTGATCTTTGCATTTCCCATACCACCTAGCTCACTACCTTGCACATAAAAGCCAAAGCCCCACATGTTTCAGAGCATTGGCTCTGGAGCCCATTGGGTTCAGATGCTAGATCAACCACTTATTAGCTGGGGCACTTTCTTAATCTCTGTGCCTCAGTTTCCTCAACTGTAAAATAGGGAGAGTAATGGTACCTACTTCATAGGGTTGTTTTGAGCATTAAAATACATTGTCACGTGGAAAGCATTTGGAACTATGCCTGACACATGGCAGCTGCTCCATAAATATCACTTATTAGATTGAATCATACAAAAATTGTCATTTTTCTCGGTTAAAAAACTAAATATTGGCAATTTCACATAGTTTAATCTCATATTATTATTTTTATCCTTTCACCAGAGTTATATTCAAAGAAACAGTCCAGCAACCCAAAACAATTACAATTGTTGGTAATGTCTCTAGAAGAATGTTAAAGAATCCAAATCAGAACTCAGAGCACCTCTTAAAATTCTCCTTGCCTCATTCTTTTTACTGTTACCAGGAAACCTTTTCCACTGCTCATTCTAAACTCCTAACTAAAAAAATCTCTGCCCCAACACCCCATCCCACATAACCAGCCAAAGTTGGTGACTACCTTGCCCATCCTTCAACTTACCTCCATTCTCTTCCTCACAGTAAATTTCTCTGTCTTTTTTGATGCAGACACCTGGGTTTGGCTTCCCAGGTGTCTCTCTTTTCCTCTCTCTCATTGCAAAAACCTAGACATGATACTGCCCAAAACTGGCTTCCTAGAGAGCAGAAGAGAGGGGAGAGGCTGAGAAGGCAAAGGTGAAATTCCTTCTTTCTTTTAAAAAATTTTTAATTGTGGTAAAAACATACAAGGTTTACCATCTTAACCATTTTTAAGCATCCAGCTCAATAGTGTTAAGTACACTCATGTTGTACAACCAATCTCCACGACTCTTTCCTCTTGGCAAACTGAAACTCTATACCCATTAGACAACAACTTCCCCATTTCCTCCTGCCCTGAGTCCCTGCAGCCACTGTTCTACTTTCTGTCTCTATGAATTCGATTACTCTAGTTCCCTCATATACATGGAATCATGTGGTATTTGACTTTTGCAACTGACTTATTTCAGTTAACATAGTGTCCTCACATACATACATACATACACACACACGTACATACATACATACTATATTATTTTATCCATTCATCTGTCCATGGATACTAAGGTTGCTTCTACCTCTTGGCTATTGCAGAATTCCTTTTAAATGGGGAAATATGAACAAATTTAGTAATTTCAGGCTACTTCACAAGGGGAAGACAATGTAATAAACTGCATGATTGTGTTGTTCAAATATTAAATGGGAAAGCAGGTCAGGGCCCCAGAGAGCCACATCGGTCAGAGCCGGACAGACTTGGGTGGCATATCCAGGAATGGATGCCAGAGCCACACTGTTTGGCTTTGAATTCCAGCTCTACCACTTACCGATTGGTTAACTTCTGGGAAGTCAATTTCTTTCTGACTAATTGCTTCATCCACGAAACAGGAAAAATAACACCTACCTTATTGTATGGACTATTATTGCCAAGAGTAGTTACCTCATGGGAGGAATAAATGATTTAATACATGTAAGGCACTTAGAACAGTGCCTGGCACTGAGTTAGCTGTCACTAAGGGATCATTATTATTATTACTAGGGTTTTGAGATGGGCTTTGAAAGAGAATCAGGGTTTGGTCGCTGAAGAGGAGGGTGGCATTACAGACAGGGATGATCAGAGGCAGAAAGGCACTGAGGCTGGGGGAGTAGTGTTTCCAGAGTTAAGAAACAAAAACACAGGCTATCCAGTTAAACTTGAATTTTGGCTACTTGCCTGTGCATATGTACTTTGAGATAAAAGAAAAATATCGCATGAGACATACTTATTCTAAAAGCATATTTTGGGGAATTACCTGGTGGCGCAGTGGTTAAGAATCCGCCTGCCAGTGTAGGGGACATGGGTTCTATCCCTGGTCCAAGAAGATCCCACATGCCGCGGAGCAACTAAGCCCATGCGCCACAACTACTGAGCCTGTGCTCTAGAGCCCGCGAGCCACAACTGCTGAGCCCGCGCGCCACAACTACTGAAGCTCTTAATCTTTGTTTTGCAGGATTTGCTTATAAAATTCCTCAAAGTTACAGTCTGTGTTTCATTTACATTTTGATATGATTTCTTTAGTGGTCACATCTAACTTATTGTGTTCTTGGCCGTTGAACATTGACTAATGAGAAATCGTGCTCAGCGTTAGCATTATGAGCCAGTATATAGAACATGTACTGTCATAAAGTTAACAACTCTGAGAATTACTCTTCAAATTTCATTGGTTGAAGCCCATAATACAGTCTTTCACAGCATAACTTGCTTTTCCACTCTTCAGGATTACATTGTACCTTTTGATCAACAACTTTTTAAAATGTGCACAAACAAAAAGGAGCATTGTCATCAGTGTTTATTCTTTTTTTCTTCAACACTGCACCTGATGATTGCACCTGTTTCCACGCTAAAAGCGTATTTAGTAACATCCATGTAAAAGAATTGAATTTGTCAATGGATGAAATCCATTTCAAAAGATAATCATAGCAAGTGCTGCAATAATTTTCCACTTTGGGCTGAAATTTATTTTCCTGCTCACATAATGTTGTCCCTTTTAAGAACAGCTTTGGTAATAAAAGGGATACATTTTCCATCAATTCTTCTTTAACACATTCAACAATTCAACAAGTTCCTTTAAGCAATGGAGTACTGCCGTAACACTGTTGGCATAATCCTATCGCTAAATTGATACTGAAAACTAGGAACAAACCTCATTCAGTGCATTATTTAAAAAGCCAACAAGAATTTTGGGGTTCTTTTCTTCAGAACTGAAGCATAAAGTCAGTGCTTCAAATAAATGGAGGATTCTCTCAACTGCAGTTGTTAGAGAGCCAGTGGTTTTTCAATGTGAGAGAAGTAAAGAATACTGAATGCCAAAAAAATCACAAAAAGCTTTAAATCGCTTAGAATAGTGTAAATGCTGAAGTGGGAGAACATTGCATGACAGTTACTTCAATCTCAAAAGAAAAGACATCAGGTACTCTTTTTTTTAAAAACAATTATTTATTTATTTATTTATTTGACTGCGCCAGGTCTTAGTTGCAGCACGCAGGATCTTCGTTGCGGACTGCAGGATCTTTGTTGCGGCATGCGGGATCTAGTTCCCCGACCAGGGATCAAACCCAGTCTCCCTGCATTAGGAGCACAGAGTCTTAACCACCGGGCCACCAGGGAAGTCCCAACATCAGGTTCTCTTGAGCACATTATGCAGAGCACAGGCAGGACCACCAACACCTTCCACAGAATTATTCATGCTTTGCTTCAACTTTGAATAAACGTTGTTTGTGCCTTTATGGAAACATCCACCAAAAGTTGTATTTGTATTATCTCCAACAAAAGTAGTGAAAATTTCTCATTAACTCTTTATTTTTAAAATACAATTTCGACTTTATTCTGATATCCAAGAAGTTCATTCTGTGATTGTAGTATTGCGTTTTGACCTTGACTTTGGCCAAATACTGATATAAACATTCAGTTATTCAGCCAAAATGTGTATTTGGGGCACTTATTTGGGAAATTTTTTTCCTTCCAGTTTTATTAAGATATAATTGGCATACAGCACTGTACAAGTTGAAGGTGTACAGCATAATGATCTGACTTGCGTTCATCATGAAATGATGACCACAATAAGTTTAGTGAGCATCCTTCATCTCATAGATACAAAATAAAAGAAAAAAATGTTTTTACCTATGATAAGAACTCTTAGGATTTACTCAACATCTTTCACTCATAATGTACAGCAGTGTTAATTATATTAATCATGTTGTACACTACATCCCTAATACTTATTTATCTTTTAAAAGGAAGTTTGTACCTTTTGACCACCTTCATCCAACTCCCCCTCCCTCCACCCCCTGCCTCTGGTAACTGCAAATCTCATCTCTTTTTCTGTGAGTTTGTTTTAATCTTGTTCATTTTTTATTCCAAGTTTCCTTGTACATATCCAAAGAGAAGTGATAACTGTTAATGTGTGGGCTCCATGGGCAAAAGAACAACCTTACAAACAGCTAAATGATGCCAGTTTGATATCAATGTCATCCAGTGTTTTAAGTATATCAGTTAACTCCAATGGGGATTTGATTTTTTTTCAACCAATTCATGGAATCAAAATAAAGCTTTAAGAAGTTCATTCTGCCAAAGGTAAAACATCCAAAATTAAAGTAAACACAATTATAAATTTAGGTAAAATATCCAGCATTCAAGATAAAATTGTTTCTGTGGTCTCAATATAAATATATATTTTGGTGAATCACAGCTTCATGATAAAAATGTTTTTACCATATTAGGATATTAGCAATGACCTTAGAATTGGTTGTGATGCACATGTAATTTCTTTTTTTTTTTTTTTAGGAGGGAAGATATTTTGTGTGTTTAAAAATTTTTTTTAATTTAATTTTTATTCTATTTATTTTTTGGCTGCGCTGCATGTGGGATCTTAGTTCCCCGACCAGGGACTGAACCCACACCCCTGCAGTAGAAGTGCGGGTCTTAACCACTGGACTGCCAGGGAAGTCCCTACATATATTTATTCTTTTTCAGATTCTTTTCCCATGTAGGTTATTACAGAATATTGAGTAGAGTTCCCTGTGCTATACAGTAGGTCCTTGTTGATTATCTATTTTATACATAGTAGTGTGTATATGTTGAGTTTGTTTGGTTTTGAAGTATAATTAACCTACAACACTGTGTTAGCTCCTCGTACACAACATAGTGATTCGATATTTCTATACGTTACAAAATGATCACTAGAATAAATCTAGTTACCGTCTGCCACCATATAAAAATATTACATTATTATTGACTATATTCCTCACGCTATACATTTCATACCCATGACTCTTATTTTGTAACTGGAAGTTTATACCTCTTAATCTCCCTCACCTATTTCTCTCATTCCCCCACCCCTCTCCCCTCTGGCAACCACCTGTTGTTCTCTGTGTTTGTTTTGTTATGTTTGTTCATTTGTTTTGCTTTTAGATTCCACATATAAGTGAAATCATACAGTATTTGTCTTTGTCCGTCTGACTTAGCATAATGCCCTCCAGGTCCATCCATGTTGTCACCAATGGCAAGATTTCATTCTTTTCTTACGGCTGAATAATATTCCATTATATGTACCACATCTTCTTTATCCATTCATCTATCAGTGGGCAGTTAGGTTGCTTCATATCTTGGAAATAATGCTGCAATGAACATAGGGGTGCATCTTTTTAAAATTATTTATTTATTTATTTATTTATTTTTGCCTGTGTTGAGTCTTCGTTGCTGTGTGCGGGCTTTCTCTAGTTGCGGCGAGCGGGGGCTACTCTTCGTTGCGGTGCACGGGCTTCTCACTGCGGTGGCTTCTCTTGTTGTGGAGCACGGGCTGTAGGCACGCAGGCTCAGTAGTTGTGGCTCACGGGCTCTAGAGCACAGGCTCAGTAGTTGTGGCGCACGGGCTTAGTTGCTCCACGGCATGTGGGATCTTCCCGGACCAGGCCTCGAACCCGTGTCCCCTGCATTGGCAGGCGGATTCTTAACCACTGCACCACCAGGGAAGCCCGTGGTGCATCTTTTTGAATTAGTGTTTTTCTTTTCTTCAGATTAAATTCAAATTTTAAAAACCCCACCACAATGAGGTATCACTTCACACCTAGGAGTGGAATTGCTGGATCGTATGGTAGTTCTGTTTTTAATTTTTTGAGCCACTATGTTGCATAGTGGCTGCACCAATTTACATTCCCACCAACAGTGCACAAGGGTTCCCTTTTCTCCACCTCCTCACAAACACTTGTTATTTGTTGTCTTTTTGGTAATAGCCATTCTGACAGGTGTGAAGTGATATCTCATTGTGGTGGGGTTTTTAAAATTAATTTATTTATTTGGCTGCGTTGGGTCTTAGTTGCGGCACACAGGATCTTTCGTAGCGGCACTCGGGCTCTTTGTTGTGGCGCGTGGTCTTCTCTCCAGTTGCGGCGCAGGCTCCAGAGTGTGCGGGCTCAGTAGTTGTGGCGCACAGGCTTAGTTGCCCCATGGCTTGTGGGATCTTAGTTCCCTGATCAGGGATCGAACCTGTGTCCCCTGCATTGGAAGGTGGATTCTTAACCACTGGACCACCAGGGAAGTCCCTCATTGTGGTTTTGATTTGCACTACTAACTTTTTAAAATATATACAAAATACTACATATATTTAATGTGTATAATTTGATGAGTATGGGCATATGCATTCCCTGGGGAACAATCACCATAATCAAGGTAATAGATTTATCTATCACCTCCAAAAGTTTCCCGTGTCCCTTTGTTTTTGGTTTTCGGGGGTGTGTGTGTGTGTGTGTGTGTGTGTGATTAACTCTTAACTCAATAAGAGAGTGTCTGCAAAAATTTTTACTGTTTCTAAAATCTCATCTGAAAGGCATTCTACTTGCAGTAGCCTTATATGCAAGCCTTTTTCATAAGAAAAATATTGCACAAAGGAACATTTTTTTCTGTACTGTGATTATTTGCATTCTGGCTATGCCATAAAAGGGTAAGACATTTAGATCTTTGATAATCTCTGTAGTAATAAATGGAGCTATTATATTATTATTATTATGGCAGTAGATTTCATCCTAGCATTTGAAAATTTGTTTGCAATTTTGGAACCTGAAAACACTTCTGGTGGTAGTACATCCAAACACTTACTTGAGTTGAAAGACTGATGATGATATACAGGTGTGGAAGTCCATTACATTTCTGCTGTGATTGTATTATCTTCTTAATCTGAATTTTTCCTAATAAAAATTGTTTATCACTTTCCTTAGTGTTAGTTAAGGAAATCATACATCTCTTATGGTTAGTTGTTAATATATGCTGGCTTATGTCTGATTTTTCATCTTTTTTATATTAAATGAACAACTGCATTCTGCAGAAACTTTCGAAAGGGATTTCTGTCTTGTTTAATAAATGTTCACTGCTCAGAAAGTTCAGCACAAAATTTATGCTTGCTCTTTTATATTTGGGGGTTCATATATACAGAAAAATAGATTTCTGATAAAGTGTTAATATCCAAAATATATAAGGAACTCATACAACTGAATAGCAAAAAACAAACAAACAATCCCAATTAAAAATAAGTAGGGGATCTGAATGGACATTTTCCAAGGAAGATATACAGATGGCCAATAGGTACATGAAAAGATACTCAACATCACTAATCATGAGGAAATGCAAATCAAAACCACAATGAGGTATCATCTCACACTTGTCAGGATGGCTGTTACCAAAAAGACAACAAATAACAAGTGTTGGCGAGAATGTGGAGAAAAGGGAACCCTCGTGCACTGTTGTTGGGAATGTAAATTGGTGCAGCCACTATGGAAAACAGTATGGAAGTTCCTAAAAAATTAAAAATAGAACTACCATACGATCCAGCAATTCCACTCCTAGGTATTTATCTGAAGAAAACGAAAACACTAATTCGAAAAGATATGTTAGGACTTCCCTGGTGGTCCAGTGGCTAAGACTCTGAGCTCCCAAAGCAGGGGCCCTGGGTTCGATCCCTGGTCAGGGAACTAGATCTCACATGCATGCTGCAACTAAGAGTTCACATGCTGCAACTAAAAGATTCCCGCATGCCGCAACGAAGATCCCACGTGTTGCAACTAAGACCTGGTGAGCCAAATAAATAATGCTTTTTTAAAAAGATACATGCAACCGTGTGTTCACTGCAGCATTATTTACAACAGCCAAGATATGGAAACAACCCACGTGTCCATCAATGGATGAATAGATAAAGAAGATGCAGTATAGGGACTTCCCTGGTGGTGCAGTGGATAGGACCCCATGTTCCCAATGCAGGGGGCCCGGGTTCGATCCCTGATCAGGGAACTAGATCCCACATGCATGCCACAACTAAGAGTTTGCATGCCACAACTAAGGAGTCTGCCTGCCACAACTAAGATGAGGCACAGCCAAGTAAGTAAATAAATATTTTTTAAAAAAGAAGATGCAGTATATATTACACAATGGAATACTATTCAGCCATCAAAAAGAATGAAATCTTGCCATTGGCAACAAAATGGATGGGCCTCGAGGGCATTATGCTAAGCAAAATAAGACAAAGACAGAATAGCCTATGATTACACATACATGTGAAATTGAAAACAACATCAAAAAACCAAGCTCACAGATACAGAGAACAGACTGGTGGTTGCCACAGGTGAGGGGGTAAGGAGTGGGAGAAATTGGTGAAGAGGACCAAAAGGTACAAGCTTCCAGCAATAAAGTAAATAAATCATGGGGATGTAATGTGACTGTAATGTAATGGTATAATGTAATGGTGACTACAGTTCAACTTTACTGCAGATTTTAAAGCTGCTAAGAGAGTAGATCTGAAAAGTCATCACAAAAAAAATATTTTTGTAACTGTATGGTGACATGTTAACTAGGCTTATTGTGGTGATCATTTTGCAATATTTACAAATATCAAATATTTTGTTCAACTGAAACTAATACAGTGTTATGTCTGTTACACCTCAGTAAAAAAAAATATTGCAGGAAGGTTTAAAAAAAAGTAATAGAAACCACTTAAAGAATCAAAGAGATTGAATTTGATAATCTCACAGCTGTGAGAGTGCATTTGTCATTTACAGGTTCAAACTTTTGACTTACTATAAACTGGGTCCAACTGTTGAAAGGGCTGCAAAACTGCAAGCTAACATAAATTGAATTTAACATCTGATTAAAAAAAAAAAAAGGTGAACTTCCTGTTTGCCTGAAAGTGAGACTGCACTTTTAAGGCAAAGTCTCCCCAGCAAAGCCAGAGCTGATTTTATGGAAGGTTTTGGGGAGCCTGGGCGCAGGGGCTGGTCGACTTTCAAAAGAGAAAGGATTTAAGGATGTAAGGACTTGCAGCTGCGTTACTGTATCCCTGGAGCAAGGTTGCCTTTGACTGGCTGGCTTTCGAGCATGGGCCTGGAAGTGAGACGCTTGCTGATTGGCCGTCGTCTGGGAGCGTGGGGACTGTCACTGACTGGCTGGCTTTCAGAGGGTTAGTTGTGGATTTGTTCACATCCAGAAGCATAGTTACTGAAGTGAGAGTATCGCTGATTGGCTGATTTTCAGAACAAAAATCGTAAGTGATTTCTCATCAACGCGGTTACTGGTCACAGCTTGGGACTTTGGCCAAAGAACGGTGTTCTCCTTTCCTGCATATGAAAATAAGTACCTTTAATTCTCAGTCTCCCCTTTTATTTCCCTCAGCTAAACCTGCAGGAGATCATAAGAGGTTGAATTTTTATTTGTGGAGATACGCTTTTCAGCTGGTGTTGCCATTTAAGTGATTTAAGCACCAGTTACTGTGTAGGAAAAATAGCTCCGACGCATTTTAGTAATTTATTGAAAAAAGCTGAATACAAGACATTCAGGGTGTCCTGACAGTCAATACAGGACGCAGGACAAAATACAGGACATGTCCTGTATGTACAGGCAACTCTATGAGCAAAGTGCTAAGGGAAGAGAAGGAAGCCTCACCTCAACAGAAGGAAATTGAATTCTCATTTCCTTCTAGAAGGGCATTCATTGTAGCCTGCTTGTTAAAGGCAAATACTGGAAACAACCTAAATGTCCATCAGTTGGGAACTGCTTGGATAAAACTTTGGGTACCTGTAAAATGGAATACAATGCAACCATTAAAAATGAGATGGAGTTCTGTGAACTAATATGAATACTACCATGATAGATAGTTAATTAAGAAAAAAAAACAAGATGCAAATTCCATGTATGGTATCATTTGTGCTAGAATATGCGTGGGGGTCATGGAGAGAGGAATAAATATATGTTCTTACATGTGTCGACTGTCTCTGGAAGGATATTCAAGAAACAGTCACGATGATCTTGGGGGAGGGGAACTGAAAGGCTGGGAGGCTGAAGGGCAGGAGCAGAAGAGGCTTCCTTTTCAGGGCATATCCTTTTGCAAATGGAACACTTTTAATTATTTTTAAAACAATGATTTTTAAAAAATCGAATGTGTGACCTGGGCATGGGTGAGAGGCACAGGTTTGATAGGCTAAGGGTGTGGACAGGATGTTTTTTGAGCCTAATGACCCGTCTGCACAAGGGTGGACCTCTGAGGCTGGCCAACCAGCTGTGTGGGATGTTTCCCACATCTCCAAGTCTCCACACCACAGAGCACAGGAACTAGCCTGGGGCTGGGAGGGGAACAATGTCATCCCACGTAGCAAATGACCAAGAAACAGAGCTCACAATAAGTGCGCTAAATTGCACAGGCAGCCACAGGGAACAGGGATTGCTCTAATGATCCTGTGTCGAGTTCACTTCCTGGGAGCTCTCCACTGCTGATGGAGATAAAAACCAGAAAGGGTCCCTCTGGAACATCCTTGGAATTTCATCGCTGGAGGTCTCCTCAATGGGGAGTCAGTCTGCTTTGAGGAGAACAGCTCCTTTCCTGGCGGAAACAGATCTCTGCAGCATAAAATGTATAACAGAGAGAGTATGACAAAAACTTTTGAAAATGGAGGAGTTGGAAACAGTGAACCCGCTATAGGGGATCATCATCATAATTATAGCAGCTAATATTAACTGAGCATTTATCGTGTCCTAGGGACTGTTCCAAGTACTTTGCATGCATTATAATCTCACTTAGTCCTTAAAACAACCCTATGAGGTAGATACCCTTATTCCAGTTTCCCTGATGAGAAAACTGGTAACCAGAGGTATAGAAATTCACCCAAGGTCACATAAGTAGTTGATCTGGGGTTTGAACCAAGGCTGTCTGTACTCCAGCCATTTGACCATACTGCCTCCAAAAGAGGGCTTCTCTGGCACAACCTAAAAACCAATTAACAGCATTAAGCATAGGTGCCATGGGAAACATTTGGTGTTCCGGAGTGCCAGCACAGCTCCTGGAATGTGATTTTTTAAAAATTGAGGTGAGGGACTTCCCTGGCCGTCCAGTGGTTAAGACTCCACGCTTCCACTGTAGGGGGCATGGGTTCAATCCCTGGTCGGGGAACTGAGATCCCGCATGCCATATGGTGCGGCAAAAAAAAAAAAAAAAATTGAGGTGAAATTCACCTAACATAAAATTAACCATGTTAAAGTGAACAATTCAGTGGCATTTAGTGCACTCACAGTGTTTTATAATCATCACCTCTATTCAGTTCCAAAACATTTTCATCGCCCCAAAAGGAAACCCTCTACCCGTTAAGCAGTTTCTCTCCATTTCCCCCTCCCCCCAACCTCTGATAACCACCAAATATGTGTTCTGTCTCTGTGGATTTATGTATTCTGGGTATTTCATATAAATCAAATCATACTATATGTGACCTTTTGTGTGTGGCTTCTTTCCCATAGCATATGTGTTTGAGGTTTATCTACATTATAACATGCATCAGTGCTTCGTTTCTTGTTATGGCTGAATAACATTCCATTGTATGCATCTGCCACAATTTGTTTATCCATCCATTCATTGATGGACTTTTGGGCTGTTTCCACCTTGTGGCTGTAGTATAGCTGTGAACATATGTGTATGTGTGCTTGTCTGAGTACCTGTTTTCAGTTTTTTGGGTGTATACCTAGGAATGGATTGCTGGGTCATATGGGAATTCTGTTTAACTTTTAGAGGACCTGCCAAATCAGAATGTGATGTTTTGATATTAGAATCCCTCCTTGGTACCTTGGCTTTCTCCCATCCAAGAAAAGGAGAGCTCATTTTTCAGGTGAATAAGACAAACACAGTGTGGTGTAGCGCAGGGAAGACACAAGCTGACCTGGTTTTGAATCTCTGCTCTACCACTTATTGAAAGCATCTGCTAATACGTTATCAGCAGAAATGGAGATGATCACACCATCCATTGTCTTTTTCCTTATCTGTAGAAATGGAGATGATCACACCATCCATTCATTCATTCATTCAATGAATCCGCTGAGGGCTTGTTGCAGGTCTGGCACTGGGGATAGAGTAAGCCATCGTGAAGTTTACAAAATGAGGGATGGGGGGAGGAAGGGAGGACCCAGGAGTGAATTATTTTACAAAAGGAAGAATTTTTTTGTCATGAGAATAATCACTCGCTTTAGTCACAAGTAGTCAGTGAGCACATCCAGGTGGGCCTGCATCTTATTCCTCTATCCCCAGCAGCCAACACAGGGCTTACAGAGATAGGTCATTTAGGATTCTGGAGTAGCAAGCAACAGAAACTCAGTGGCTTGGTTTAACAAGGATTACTGGATAAAGATTGGGATAGCTCCCAGAATGCAAAGAATAGCTAAACAATCAGTCCTCTGGGAGGCTGGAAAGAGGCCAGGAAGTGATGGGCATCTCAGCACCAGAGGCTTGTAGCTCGGCCTCCCCTGGGGCTCTGTCTTGGATGACCCAGCTCCAACCTCTGTTGGTGTGGCAGCGTTCTGCCTATCACTGCAGGTTGGGCTTTGCACACTCCAGGGGGTTCCTTCACGTCACAGTCGTCAGAGGATTGAATTCTCATTAGGACAATTTTCTAGCAAATGACAGTCAAGTGTCTTGAGGAAGGGTGTCTTTGTACAAAGTCACAGTTGGGGCTGAAAGTGAAAATCAGCTTGGACTGAAAAAGAAAAAAAGCCGGCTGGGAGGACAGAGGAGATAAAGCCAGCTGCAAAGCCACAGCTTTGTGTTTCTCCCACAGTCAGGCAGCAGCTGTGAAATGCCACAAGGACCTCTCTTTGGGTGACTGCTGCTTTCTGACTTTTGACAAAAGACAAAAGCAAAAGCCTGGTTTGCTATTCTCATCTCTTACTGCGGATAACCAACTGCTCTGTGGCCTCACCTCATGACAGCATTCCATCCCTAGTTAATCTCTGCTTTTCTCAGTCCTGAGTCCAAAACAGCAGCCAGTCCAGAACTGATTCCCACTTCTCTTTGACCCTCCTTGGAATCCTTGAGCTGGAACCCAAAACTTACAAAAGAGCTGCCATCCTTCTGTGGGTCCTCTGGAGTGCCCCACCTCACTGCTTGGAGCCAAGAAATCTGATTCTATCAGACCACAGGCTTGTTCTTGGTCACCTCTGGCTGGTTAGGCTGGAACGATTGATTACTGACTGTCAGGAGCTGGAATAGAGGACTATGATGGAGGGAGGAAGTTCCCCAGAGGTAAATGAGATGCTGTCATCAGGAAAAGGTGAAGGTATTGGGCATGCAGACCCAAGAGATGGCTCTTGGAGTACTGCTCAATTAATGTGAATTATTATTAATGAAGTCATGTTTTCAGAGACACTATAGCAAATATCTTACAAAATGATAGATAATAACAATGCCTAATAATGATGGAATATTTGCTGTGTGCTAGGCTCTCTACTACCTCATTTAATTCTTAGAGTGACCTCACATCTATCTTACAGATCTCTGCAGTTTCTAGGACATACTGTCCGTGCAGGAGGAGTTATCCAGCGTGCATGCTGGTGGCAGGTTGTTTCCAGCTCTGGTACCACCTCGGCAACTACGCTAGCCTGAAAGCATCCCCTGGATTTCCTCTGTATCTTGGTGGGAATGTGTGAAGTCAGAAGTGGCTGTAGACCCAACTCTTGCCCTGCTTTAGGATGGGGGACTCAAACTCTACTCTGGCAACAACAATGATAATAACAACCATTGGATACACTCATAAGCTGTTTTACCACATGCCGGGGACTGTGCTAAGAGCTTTGCATGTATCATCTCCTTTAATCAGATGAACAGTCCTGTGAGGTACGTGCTGCCTTATTTCTCAGATGAGCACACTGAGGTCTGGATATCCTTCTTGCTAAGGTCACACAGTTAATGAATGTCAGAGCCAGGACTTGAACCTGAGGCTGTCTAGAACTCAAGTGCTAAAACAGAAGGCTACACTGCTTGACTGACTTGCAACCATCTGTAAATACAGCCTCTGTTTATATTTTTGTACACGTTTACTTATGTAAATATATTTTTAAATGAATTAATGAATAAAACACTTAGCACAGGGCCTGGCTCATGAGCCATTATTATTATGGTTACAAATGGATGTGTTCTTGACAAGTATATAAACCAAATCCTATCTTTCTGTAACTTTAGCTTGTGATTCTCATTTTATCTTCGTTGCTCAGTGATGTTCAGTTTGCCATGGATCTTAAATGCTCTCCACCTCTCCCCTGAATGCCATCTGCCAAACTTCTCACAGTCTTAATCTGGCAAACAAACACCTAAGAGCAAGCACCTGAAAAGTGAAAGCATCCCTTAGCAAATTCTTTTGGGGAGGGAAGAATCCTGTTGTCTTGAGGTAATAAGTCATTGACCCCTAATTTTTCTGTTCATCATCTCAGGAATCATTCCCAGTATTGGGGAAGGGAAAGGGGGAATAGAGACTATGGTGGCTGTCTCACAGACTGGGGACAGCCCAGGGGAGTCTCTGCCACTGAGAGTAGCCAGCGGGGTTCAAGGTATGGGCTCTAGCCATTAGCATTGCCATCATCGTGGGCAGCGGGGCCAAAATTCAGGTTCCCAGGCCCTGCCCCAGACCCACTGAGGGTACATCTCCAGAGATGGTGCCTGGGAACCTGCATGTAGTGTTTGCTGGTGAAGAGCTATAGTCTTATTCTAATGTCTCGGGGAAGGAACCTGGGATGGGGCTGGGGTCACTGTCAGAGGAGCAAGTATGCTTAAAAAGTGGCTCATGGATGGCTGACATTTTAGGAGGTCTCCTGATTTTGCTCTAATGTGTCTTCCTACACAACTTTTCATCATGGCTGCAATTGCCTTATTAACA
The DNA here is from genome assembly GCF_028564815.1 of Eubalaena glacialis. Lineage (NCBI taxonomy): Eukaryota > Metazoa > Chordata > Mammalia > Artiodactyla > Balaenidae > Eubalaena > Eubalaena glacialis. The sequence goes on from NC_083719.1 coordinate 119,499,859, forward strand.
TCAACTTACTTATTACACAACTGTTCTAAAATTCCACCTCTGGAGAATGTGCTGGGGGAGCAATCACTCTTCCTGCTCTTCCCCCAGACATGTTTCTGCTCCCCAAAGGCTGCTTGCACAGGACCTACCATCCTTCCAGGCCCCTCTTTTTCTCATGTCTTCTGGTCCTTGCTGCTGCTGTTCCATTGTGAGGGGATGCAGGGAGGATGCTCCTAGAATGTGCAAAGACACATTCCCTTTGTGAAGTTCAAAGGTGAAATTCATATGAATCACTTCACATTTGGATTTGAGGCACTGATATTTTGTGCCCAATTTAGTAAGGACTGGATTGAGAGAATTGGAGCCTGTTTGTTTATCCTCTTAGTTGGCCTTCCCCTCCCTCCTTTCTGCATTTGGTTATTTCTTGTCTAGCTACTGTTGCAGGTTTCATTTATCAGTCTGAGGTGCCTTGGGATGCCAGCAGAGGAGGCGGGGCCTGAGTCTGTGCCTGGCAGGGGCATTAAGAGGAGACTCTGGGAGCATTGTGGGAAGAAAGGACTAAACTCGTGTAAAACACCTTGCTGTACTCAACAACAACACAAACAGCTCAAATTCAAAAATGACTTAGATACACATTTCTCCAAGGAAGGTATGCAAATAGCCAAGAAGTACCTGAAAAGATGTTCAACATCACTGACCAGTAGGAAAATGCAAATCAAAACCACAATGAGGGGACTTCCCTGGTGGTCCAGTGGTTAAGACTCTGTGCTCCCAATGCAGGGGCCCCAGCTTCAATCCCTGGTCAGGAAACTAGATCCTGCATGCCACAACTAAAGAGCCCGCATGCCGCAACTAAAGAGCCCACATGCCACAACGAAGATCCCGCGTGCTGCAACTAAGACCCAGTGCAGCTAAATAAATAAGTAAGTAAATAAATAAATAAATACTACAATGAGATACCACCTCACACCCATTAGGATGGCTATTATAAAAAAAAGAAAACTGATAACAAGTGTTGGTGAGGATGTGGAGAAATTAGAACTCTTGTGGTGGGAATGTAAAATGGTGCATTGCTGTGGAAATGCAGTATGGCAGTTCCTCAAAAAATTAAAAATGGAATTACTGTATGAACTAGCAATTCCACTTCTGGGTGTATATCCAAATGCAAGGACTCGAAATGATACTTGTTCACCCATGTTCATAGCAGCATTATTCACAATGGTCAAAAGGTAGAAACTACCCAAGTGTCCATGGATAAACAAAATATGGTATATACATATAATGGCATATTATTCAACCTTAAAAAGGAAGGAGGAAGAGGACATTCAAGATGGCGGAGGAGTAGGATGTGGAGATCACCTTCCTCCCCACAAATACATCAAAAATACATCTACATGTGGAACAACTCCTACAGAACTCCTACTGAACACTGGCAGAAGACCTCAGACTTCCCAATAGGCAGGAAACTCCCCACGTACCTGGCTATGTGGCTGACGGGGTCTTGGTGCTCCAGCCAGGTGTCAGGACTGAGCCTCTGAGGTGGGAGAGCCGAGTTCAGGACATTGGACCACCAGAGACCTCCTGGCCCAATGTAATGTCGATCGGTGAGAGCTCTCCCAGAGATCTCCGTCTCAACGCTAAGACCCAGCTGCACTCAACAACCAGCAAGCTCCAGTGCTGGACACCCCATGCCAAACAACTAGCAAGACAGGAACACAACCCCACCCATTAGCAGAGAGGCTGCCTAAAATCATAATAAGTTCACAGACATCCCAAAACACGCCACCGGACACAGTCCTGCCTACCAGAAAGACAAGATCCAGCTTCATCCACCAGAACACAGGCACCAGTCCCCTCTACCAGGAAGCCTATACAACCCACTGAACCAACCTTACCCACTGGGGGCAGACACCAAAAACAACGGGAACTATGAACCTGCAGCATGCGAAAAGGAGACCCCAAACACAGTAAATTAAGCAAAATGAGAAGACAGAGAAATACGCAGCAGATGAAGGAGCAAGGTAAAAACCCACCAGAACAAACAAATGAAGAGGAAATAGGCAGTCTACCTGAAAAAGAATTCAGAGTAATGATAGTAAAGATGATCCAAAATCTTGGAAATAGAAGGGAGAAAATACAAGAAACATTTAACAAGGACCTAGAAGACTAAAGAGCAAACAAACAATGATGAACAACACAATAAATGAAATTTTAAATTCTCTAGAAGGAATCAATAGCAGAATAACTGAGGCAGAAGAACGGATAAGTGACCTGGAAGATAAAATAGTGGAAATAACTACCGTAGAGCAGAATAAAGAAAAAAGAATGAAAAGAATTGAGGACAGTCTCAGAGACCTCTGGGACAACATTAAGCACAACAACATTCAAATGATAGGGGTCCCAGAAGAAGAAGGGAAAAAAAAAAAAAAGGGACTGAGAAAATATTTGAAGAGATTATAGTTGAAAACTTCCCTAATATGGGAAAGGAAATAGTCAATCAAGTCTAGGAAGCTCAGAGAGTCCCATACAGGATAAATCCAAGGAGAAACACGCCAAAACATGTTAATCAAACAATCAAAAATTAAATATAAAGAAAAAATATTAAAAGCAGCAAGGGAAAAGCAACAAATAACATACAAGGTAAAAAAAAAAAACAAACAAGGGAATCCCCATAAGGTTAACAGCTGATCTTTCAGCAGAAACTCTGCAAGCCAGAAGGGAGTGGCAGGACATATTTAAAGTGATGAAAGGGAAAAACCTACAACCAAGATTACTCTACCCAGCAAGGATCTCATTCAGATTTGACGGAGAAATTAAAACCTTTACAGACAAGCAAAAGCTAAGAGAATTCATCACCACCAAACCAGCTTTACAACAAATGCTAAAGGAACTTCTCTAGGCAGGAAACACAAGGGAAGGAAAAGACCTACAATAACAAACCCAAAACAATTAAGAAAATGATAACAGGAACATACATATCGATAATTACCTTAAATGTAAAGGGATTAAGTGCTCCAACCAAAAGACATAGACTGGCTGAATGGATACAAAAACAAGACCCATACATATGCTGTCTACAAGAGACCCATTTCAGACCTAGGGACACATACAGACTGGAAGTGAGGGGATGGAAAAAGATATTCCATGCAAATGGAAATCAAAAGAAAGCTGGAGTAGCAATTCTCATATCAGACAAAATAGACTTTAAAATAAAGACTATTACAAGAGACAAAGAAGGACACTACATAATGATCAAGGGATCAATCCAAGAAGAAGATATAACAACTGTAAACATTTATGACCCCAACATAGGAGCACCTCAATACATAAGGCAAATGCTAACAGCCATGAAATCGAAAATCGACAGTAACACAAAAATAGTAGGGGACCTTAACACCCCACTTTCACCAATGGACAGATCAACCAAAATGAAAATAAATAAGGAAACGCAAGCTTTAAATGACACATTAAACAAGATGGACTTGATTGGTATTTATAGGACATTCCATCCAAAAACAACAGAATACACTTTCTTCTCAAGTGGTCATGGAACATTCTCCAGGATAGATCATACCTTGGGTCACAAATCAAGCCTTGGTAAATTTAAGAAAATTGAAATCGTATCAAGTATCTTTTCCTACCACAACGCTATGAGACTAGATATCAATTACAGGAAAAAAACTGTAAAAAATACAAACACATGGAGGCTAAACAATACACTACTAAATAACCAAGAGATCACTGAAGAAATCAAAGAGGAAATCAAAAAATACCTGGAAACAAATGACAATGAAAACGCGATGACCCAAAACCTATGGGATGCAGCAAAAGCAGTTCTAAGAGGGAAGTTTATAGCAATACAATCCTACCTCAAGAAACAAGAAAAATCTCAGATAAACAACCTAACCTTACACCTAAAGCAATTAGAGAAAGAAGAACAAAAAAAAACCCCAAAGTTAGCAGAAGGAAAGAAATCATAAAGATCATATCAGAAATAAATGAAAAAGAAATGAAGGAAACAATAGCAAAGATCAATAAAACTAAAAGCTGGTTCTTTGAGAAGATAAACAAAATTGATAAACCATTAGCCAGACTCATCAAGAAAAAAAGGGAGAAGACTCAAATCAACAGAATTAGAAATGAAAAAGGAGAAGTAACAACTGACCCTGCAGGAATACAAAGGATTGTGAGAGATTACTACAAGCAACTATATGCCGATAAAATGGACAACCTGGAAGAAATGGACAAATTCTTAAAAAGCACAACCTTCCAAGACTGAACCAGGAAGAAATAGAAAATATAAACAGACGAATCACAAGCACTGAAATTGAAACTGTGATTAAAACTCTTCCAACAAACAAAAGCCCAGGACCAGATGGCTTCACAGGCAAATTCTATCAAACATTTAGAGAAGAGCTAACACCTATCCTTCTCAAACTCTTCCAAAATATAGCAGAGGAAGGAACACTCCCAAACTCATTCTACGAGGCCACCATCACCCTGATAACAAAACCAGACAAAGATGTCACAAAAAAAGAAAACTACAGGCCAATACCACTGATGAACATAGATGCAAAAATCCTCAACAAAATACTAGCAAGCAGAATCCAACAGCACATTAAAAGGATCATACACCATGATCAAGTGGAGTTTATCCCAGGAATGCAAGGACTCTTCAATATATGCAAATCAATCAATGTGATAAACCATATTAACAAACTGAAGGAGAAAAACCATATGATCATTTCAATAGATGCAGAAAAAGCTTCTGACAAAATTCAACACCCATTTATGATAAAAACCCTCCAGAAAGTGTGCATAGAGGGAACTTACCTCAACATAATAAAGCCCATATATGACAAACCCACAGCCAACATCATTCTCAATGGTGAAAAACTGAAACCTTTTCCACTAAGATCAGGAACAAGACAAGGTTGCCCACTCTCACCACTATTATTCAACATAGTTTTGGAAGTGTTAGCCACAGCAATCAGAGAAGAAAAAGAAATAAAAGGAATCCAAATTGGAAAAGAAGAAGTAAAATTGTCAGTGTTTGCAGATGACATGATGCTATACATAGAGAATCCTAAAGATGCTACCAGAAAACTACAAGAGCTAATCAATGAATTTGGTAAAGTAGCAGGATACAAAATTAATGCACAGAAATGTCTTGCATTTCTATACACTAATGATGAAAAATCTGAAAAAGAAATTAAGGAAACACTCCCATTTACCACTGCAACAAAAAGAATAAAACAGCTAGGAATAAACCTACCTAAGGAGAAAAAGACCTGTATGCAGAAAACTATAGGACACTGATGAAAGAAATTAAAGATGATACAAACAGATGGAGAGATATACCATGTTCTTGGATTGGAAGAATCAGCATTGTGAAAATGACTATCCTACCCAAAGCAATCTACAGATTCAATGCAATCCCTATCAAACTACCAATGGCATTTTTCACAGAACTAGAACAAAAAATTTCACAATCTGTATGGCAACACGAAAGACCCCAAATAGCCAAAGCAATCTTGAGAAAGAAAAACAAAGTTAGAGGAATCAGGCCCCCTGACTTTAGACTACAAAGCTACAGTAATCAAGGCAGTATGGTACTGGCACAAAAACAGAAATATAGATCAATGGAACAGGATAGAAAGCCAAGAGATAAACCTATGCACATATGGTCACCTTATCTTTGATAAAGGAGGCAAGAGTATACAATGGAGAAAAGACAGCCTCTTCAATAAGTGGTGCTGGGAAAACTGGACAGCTACATGTAAAAGAAGGAAGTTAGAACACTCCCTAACACCATACACAAAAATAAACTCCAAATGGATTAAAGACCTAAATGTAAGGCCAGACACCATAAAAGTCTTAGAGGAAAATATAGGCAGAACACTCTATGACATAAATCACAGCAAGATCCTTTTTGACCCACCTCCTAGAGAAATGGAAATAACAAAAATAAATAAATGGGACATAATGAAACAAAAGCTTTTGCACAGCAAAGGAAACCATAAGCAAGACGAAAAGACAACCCTCAGAATGGGAGAAAATATTTGCAAATGAAGCAACTGACAAAGGATTAATCTCCAAAATATACAAGCAGCTCATGCAGCTCAATATCAAAAAAACAAACAACCCAATCCCAAAATGGGCAGAAGACCTAAATAGACATTTCTCCAAAGAAGATATACAGGTTGCCAACAAACACATGAAAGGATGCTCAACATCACTAATCATTAGAGAAATGCAAATCAAAACTACAATGAGATATCACCTCATACCAGTCAGAATGGCCATCATCAAAAATTCTACAAACAATAAATGCTGGCGAGTGTGGGGAGAAAAGGGAACCCTCTTGCACTGTTGGTGGGAATGTAAATTGATACAGCCACTATGGAGAACAGTATGGAGGTTCCTTAAAAAACTAAAAATAGAACTACCATATGACCCAGCAATCCCACTACTGGGCATATACCCTGAGAAAACCATAGTTCAGAAAGAGTCATGTACCACAATGTTCATTGCAGCACTATTTACAATAACCGGGACGTGGAAGCAACCTAAGTGTCCATCGACAGATGAATAGATAAAGAAGATGTGGCACATATATACAATGGAATATTACTCAGCCATAAAAGGAAATGAAATTGAGTTATTTGTAGTGAGGTGGATGGACCTAGAGTCTGTCATACAGAGTGAAGTAAGTCAGAAAGAGAAAAACAAATACCGTATGCTAACACATATATATGGAATCTAAAAAAAAAAAAAAAAGGTCATGAAGAACCTGGAGGCAGGACAGGAATAAAGACACAGACGTAGAGAAAGGACTTGAGGACACGGTGAGGGGGAAGGGTAAGCTGGGACGAAGTGAGAGAGTGGCATTGACATACATACACTACCAAATGTAAAATAGACAGCTAGTGGGAAGCAGCCGCATAGCACAGGGAGATCAGCTCGGTGCTTTGTGACCACCTAGAGGGGTGGGATAGGGAGGGTGGGAGGGAGAGGCAAGAGGGAGGGGATATGGGGATATGTGTATATGTATAGGTGATTTACTTTGTTATACAGCAGAAACTAACACTAACAATGTAAAGCAATTATACTCCAATAAAGATGTTTAAAAAAATAGAAATAGAAAAAAACAGGGAAGGAAATTCTGGCACATGCCACAACATGGATGATCCTTGAGGATATTATGCTAAGTGAAATAAGCCAGTCACAAAAGGATAAATATTGTATGATTCCATTTATATTAGGTACTTAACAATAGTTAAATTCATAGAAAGTAGTATGGTGGTTGCCAGGGACCAGAGGAAGGGAGAAATGGAGAGTTATTTTTAATGGGTATGAAATTTCAGTTTGGGAAGGTGGAAAAAATTATGGATATGGATGGTGGTGATGGTTGCCCACCAATGTGAATGTACTTAATGCCATTGAACTATATACTCTAAAATGGTAAAAATGATAAATTTTATGTTATGTATATTATACCACCACAGCAAAAAAAAGAAAAAAAAAGAATGGGGACAATATGGGTACCTGCCTGAAGCATTACAAATAACAGCCAGTATCTATTGAGCCATTACTGGGTCCTGTGCACTGCTCTAAGAACTTGACACGTTTTGTTTTATTTAATCCTCACACAAACCTGTAAGGTAAATTCTTTTTAAATTTCGTAGCTGGAGAGACTAAGGCTCACAGGGGCTACTGGTCGATCATCTAGTGAAAGGTAGGTTTAAAACCCAAATCTGGTCCAAGTGAAGCCTCTGGCTTAGGTGACTTCTTAGAGTAGGGACTTGGACTTGGCACTGCTGTTTCTCCAGTACCTAGAACAGCACCTGGCACGTAGTAGGCTCTTAATAAAATGTGCTGACTGAATAACTCCAGAGCCTGTGCTCTCAGCCGCTCTGCTCAGTGGGGTAACACATGGAGAGAGCTCAGCACAGTCCTGGCACGTTGCCAACTGTCCGTAAATAGAAACAATTATTACCATCACGGGCCCATCCATATGGCTGGGAGCGCTGAGGAGGGTTATAATTCACCCCCACCCTGTTCTGTGAGCCTGGCTTGTTCCTTCCTCAGCGCACTCCTAGGCATCCCTCCTTCTTGGCTTCCTTCTGCCTTTTTAATGCTTTTGCTCCTCTCTACTCCCAGATGGACTGAGTACATTAAGAACAAGGTGGTGACATCTTTGTGTCTGCTCCACAGGTGTCACACACAAGGCTTTAGGCTCAAAGGACCCAAAAGAAATAGTGGGAAACCCACATGCTTGCTGAATGGGTGTGTGTGTGGCTTCTTTTCAGTGGGCCCTGCGGCCCCCAGGAACTCAAGGGCAGACAAAGCCCTTACTTCCTGCTCTGCTGGCAGGACCCTGACCCTTAGCTCTGGCATCCAAAGGTAGTTCTATCCAAGTTGGGAAGCATTCTGGTCAGAAACAGGTAAAAAGAAAAGAAAGATAGGACTTTGGGGATATTAATAGGAAAGACAAATTCCCAAAACAGATCTACTCATAGACCTAAGAAAGAGAGTGCCACCCAGAGTTAGGGAACTGGTCCATTATCTTTTTTTGTTCAACAAATTCAGTATTCACGGATGTGCACTTCCCCATGGCTTTCCTCTCTGTCAGTCCTTCATCCTGGCAGCTGTCCCGGCCCTTGGTCAGCCCTGCAGGCAGCCACTTGCCTGTGAACCCCACAGACAGGAAGTGCCCCCTTGGGAGATCTGCTGACCCAGGAGTGCATCGCTCTGGGATGCCGCCTGGGTGAGGAGTGGGGGCCTTTCCCCTTTGCCCCAGGGAAACAAAGAAGAAGAATCTCTATTGTGACCACAATATAAGTCCCTTTGGAGAAACCTGCACTGTGTTCCCTTCAAGGTCTTGGTTTTTCTAACAAATGGTCTCTTGACTTCCAACCAGCCAATTTCTTATGCCTCTTGAAGAGATTCTGAACTAACTGCTGCTCTTCTTTTCCTCCTGATTCACCTGCATGGACCAGTCCCTTAAGTACCTCCCCCTGCCCCACCCCAAAAAGCCTGGGTCTCCAGGATCATTTCATGGAGGGACAGTGGTTTATCAAAAATTCAAAGATTTGCCTACCGCTTTATGATTTGTTGCTGTTGCTGCTATATCCATGTACCATCTGTGTTGTTACATACTTAATATTTTTATTTACAGTCATCTTTTATTTTATTTATTTATTTTACTTTATTTTATTTTTTTATTTCTTGGCTGCTCCCTGCAGCTTGTGGGATCTCAGTTCCCTGACCAGGGATCGAACCCGGGCCCCCTGCAGTGGAAGCGCAGAGTCCTAACCGCTGGACCACCAGGGGACTCCCTATGGTCATTTTTTTAACTTTAGCATTACCCTAACCAATTGTTATCTATGATAACAATGTTATCATAGATATCATAACAATGTTATGTTATCTATGAAGTTATGGATTTTATGTTCCATTATACACGCATGTACTTACACACACAATTTTAAATAAATACATAACTATTAAAAAAATTTTCTGATATACCACTTAAATTATCGTGTGCATGTACCCTACCTCAGGAACACTGGCCTGACCTGCGGTGCTCAGAGCAGAATGGAAGTAGATTCTCTCAGGCTTGCGTGGAGCGGGGGTCAGCTGTGGCCGTGGGAGCCTTCCTGGCCAGTGGGTTGGGATCTCACCCGCCTCTTCTCTACATGAGTCCCAGAACATTCTCTTCATCTCTGGGGGCAAACACAGCTAGTAGGTGCTGTGTGTAAACCTTTAGACTCACTCCACACTCCTACTAGCATTAGGGCATTCTTCCCAAGTTTCTGTTCTTCTTTCTCTTAGTGGAGCTGATTCGCCCTGCTCTGCCTGGCCCTGGGCTGAGCCTCTGTTGTGTAGGCAAATCAGCTGACTTGAGGGGGTTGCCCCTGGAACTCTGAATGGTGTCCTCGGTCCCAGAGAGGGCTGCTCAGCTCTGCTGAGTCTCCAGAGGCTGCTTTTCTTTGCTTGATATGTCTCCAAACCCTCTTTTTTAAAGGTTCATTTAAATTTTTAAAAATTTATTTTATTAAAGTATTGATACAACGCTTATACCTTTTTTTAAAGATTTCTTTTTTAAAGGTCAAGTCTTTTATTTATTTATTTTTGGCTGCGTTGGCTCTTTGTTGCTGCGCGCGGGCTTTCTCTAGTTGCGGCGCGCAGGCTTCTCATTGCGGTGGCTTCTCTTGTTGCGGAGCACGGGCTTTAGACGCGCGGGCTTCAGTAGTCGTGGCTCGCGGGCTCTAGAGCGCAGGCTCTGTAGTTGTGGTGCACGGGCTTAGTTGCTCCGCGGCATGTGGGATCTTCCCGGACCAGGGCTGGAACCCAGCTCTCCTGCATTGGCAGGCGGATTCTTAACCACTGCACCACCAGGGAAGTCTCCAACGCTTATATCTTAAATGTACAGCATGATGAATTTTTATATAAATATCCATGAAGCCACCACTCAAATTAAGATACAGTCTTGCACTATTCGATACAGTAACTACTAGCCACTGTGTCTACTAAGCAGTTCAGGTCTGGCTAGTTGGAATTGAGATGTGCTGTGAGTGTAAAATACACTTCCAACAACTTAGTACAATAAAAGGGAACATATGTCATTGGTAGTTTGTTTATAGTGATTAAATACCCAAATGACAATATTTTGGATATATTAAATAAAAATATATCCTTAAAATTAATTTCACCTGTAAATTTTAATTTACATATGCAGCTTACATTATATTCCTTTTGGACAGCACTGATTTAGAACATTCCCAGCACCCCAGAAATCTTCCTCATGTTCCTATTTCTTCAATACCATCCCTAAAGGTAACCCCTAGAAGATATGTAGAACCTACACTTAGGCAAAATGAAGATAATACACATACCCACCATTTCAAGTCAACGTGCTGTTAACACTTGAAATACATATATCTATCTGTACGTTTATCTGTATATATACTGGCAAAAATGGCATCATACTACAATTATATTTTTTTCTAACAATTTATTGTACCGTACCCATCTGTCCATGTCTATGAGTATTCATCTACAGAATAGTTTTACAAGGCAAATAATGTTCAATTTTATGGATGTGCTGTAATTTAATAAATCCCCTTATTCTTTTTTTTAAAAAAATTGAGGTATAGCTGATTTACAATGTTGTGTTCATTTCTGCTGTACAGCAAAGTGCTTCAGTTATACATATATATGTATTCTTTTTCATATTCTTTTCCATTATGGTTTATCACAAGATATTGAATATAGTTCCCTGTGCTATACAGTAGGGCTTTATCATTTATCCATCCTATATATATAATAGCTTGCATCTACTAACCCCAAACTCCCCATCCTTCCCTTCCCCAGCCTCCCCCTCCGCCACCACCTTGGCAACCACAAGTCTGTACTCTATTTCTGTTTCATAGATACGTTCATTTGTGTTGTATTTTAGATTCCACATATAAGTAATATCATATGGATTTGTCTTTCTCTTTCTGACTTACTTCACTTAGTATGATAATCTCTAGTTGCATCTATGTTGCTGCAAATGGCATTATTTTGTTCTTTTTATGGCTGGGTAATATTCCATTGTATACGTGTGCCACATCTTCTTTATCCATTCCTCTGGCGATGGACATTTAGGTTGTTTCCATGTCTTGGCTATTGTAAATAGTGCTGCTATGAACACAGGAGTGCATGTATATTTTCTCTGGATGTATGTCCAGGAATGGGATTGCTGGATCATATGACAGCTCTGTTTTTAGTATTTTGAGGAACCGCCATACTGTTTTCCATGGTGGCTGCACCAACTTACATTCCCACCAACAGGGTAGGAGGGTTCCCTTTTCTCCACACCCTCTCCAGCATTTGTTATTTGTAGACTTTTTAATGATGGCCGTTCTGACCGGTGTGAGGTGGTAACTCATTGTAGTTTTAATTTGCATTTCTCTAATAATTAGCAATGATGAGCATCTTTTCATATGTCTATTGGCCATCTGTATGTCTTCTTTGCAGAAATGTCTATTTAGGTCTTCTGCCCATTTTTCGATTGGGTTGTTTGTTTTTTTGTCATTGAGTGTATGAGCTGTTTGTATATTTTGGAAATTAAACCCTTGTCGGTCGCATCGTTTGCAAGTATTTTCTCCCATTCTATGGGTTGTCTTTTCACTTTATTTATGGTTTCCTTTGCTATGCAAAAGCTTATAAAGTTTTATTAGGTCCCATTTGTTTATTTTTGCTTTTATTTCTATTGCCTTGGGAGACTGACCTAAGAAAACATTAGTACGATTTATGTCAGAGAATGTTTTGCCTATGTTCTCTTCTAGGAGTTTGATGTTGTTATGTCTTATATTTAAGTCTTTAAGCCATTTAGAGTTTATTTTTGTGTACGGTGTGAGGGTGTGTTCTAAGTTCATTGATTTGAACGCAGCTGTTCAGCTTCCCCAACACCACTTGCTGAGGAGGCTGTCTTTTCCCCATTGTATATTCTTGCCTCCTTTGTTGAAGATTAATTGACCATAGGTGTGTGAATCCCCTGACTCTTGAGCCTTTAGGCTCTTGCCAATTTTTCACTACTATAAACTATGTTATAATGGGCATACTTGACCTAGAGAATACTATGCTTGGTGAAATAAGTCAGACAGAGAAAGACAAATGCTATATAATATCACTTATATGTAGAATCTAAAAAATAGATCTATGTCCAAATGAATCTATATACAAAACAGAAACAGACTCGCAGACATAGAAAGCAAACTTATAGTTACCGAAGGGAAGAGGGGGGTTGAGGTGGGACAAATTATTAGTATGGGATTAACAGATAAAAACTACTATACATAAAATAGATAAGCAACAAGGATTTACTGTATAGCAGCAGTCCCCAACCTTTTTGGCACCAGGGACGGGTTTCGTGGAAGACGATTTTTCCATGGACGGGGTGGGGGAATGGTTCAGGCAGTAATGCAAGCAATGGTTCAGGTGGTAATGCGAGCGACGGGGAGCGGTGGGGAGCGGCAGATGAAGCTTCACTCGCTTGCCCGCCACTCACCTCCTGTTGTGCAGCCCGGTTCCTAACAGACCACAGACTGCTACCATTCCGTGGCCCAGGGGTTGGGGACCCCTGCTGTACAGCACAGGGAATTATACCCAAAATCTTGTAATAACCTATAATGCAATATAATCTGCAAAACAACAACAGCAACAATGAATCACTATGCTGTAGACCTGAAACTAACACAATATTGTAAATCAACTATATTTCAATTAAAAAAAAATAATGCAAACCCTTGCCATTAAATCTTTGCTATGTTCTTAAAATTTTTCTAACCATGGAGTTGCTTGTTAAAAGACTGAGATGCGTGATTTGAAGGCTGCCAGATTGTCCCCCTCCCCACCTTTTAACAACAAAAACCTCTTACTGGTGAATGCCAGTTTGAAAGTTAGAGGGAAAAGAATCCTCTCTAGAACACAGACTCACTCCTTCCTAGATCTAAAGTACAGAAGGCACTGCTTCCCTAAGAATGCTAGGTCATCTATAATGCAAAAGAACAGGCAGGTTGGGACTTCCCTGGTGGCGCAGTGGTTAGGACTCTGCGCTCCCAATGCAGGGCGCCCGGGGTTCAATCCCTGGTCTGGGAACTAAATCCCACATGCGTGCTGCAACTACAAGTTTGCCTGCTGCAACTAAGGAGCCCACACACCACAACTAAGAAGCCAGAGAGCCGCAACTAAGGAGCCTGCCTGTCGCAACTAAGACGCGGCACAACCAAATAAATAATAAATAAATAAATATATATTTTTTAAAAAGTCCTGAGAGAAATATTTAAATCAGGAGACCTCACCCCTCAGAAAACATTCAATAGCCTCATTAAAAAAAAAAAAAAAAAAAGCACAGGCAGGTCTCGTTCCTATGGGGCAGAGGGAGAGCTGTTGGGTTCCCAAGGAGGAGATATTTGGAACAAGGATGGGAAAGCTATATCTGTGAGAAGGCAAGTGCTAACTAGGTGAGTTAGAGAGACCAGACATGCTCTCAGGTTAGGTCTAGAAAAAGGGATGGGGCTAGCAGAGCATTGTGCTTAGCTGCTGTTAATGCGGATAATCCACATCCCCAGTCGCCCCCCACTGGTCTCCATCCATTTATGTGGGATGTTTGCTCTGTGAAGGGAGAAGAAGAGTAGCCCCCACTCGCCGCAACTAGAGAAAGCCTGTGTGCAGCCACGAAGACCCAACACAGCCAAAATTAAAAATAAATAAATAAATTTATAAAAAAAAAATTAGAAGAAAAGTGAAGTAGAGAAGGATACTGAGTCATGACACAAAAGCTTAGGCAACACAAAAGAAATGATTGATGGATATGAGCATGTATGAAAATGAAATACTTAAGAAGAGAAAAACAAGTTAAAAGACAAATGAAAGCAGGAGAGAAATATTTGCAACTTCTGAGACAGACAGGAACTAAGAGCTCTTACAAATTCATGTGCGTGAGCGCGTGCACACACACACACACACACTCCAAAACATGTCCCAGAAGCATGTCTTCTCTCCTGGGAGACTGGACTCTAAATGTGCAAGGAGAGAATTGTGTCTGAAATGTCTTTGTTCTGCCCAGGGGACATTATACATGGTAAGTACTCAGGTGGAGTCTGTTGATTTCAGCTGTTTATTGCAGTTTCAAAAATGTCTGCACCTCTTTCCCTTCCTCACACTTAAAGACTCTCCTCTCTCACTCCGAAAAATCTCATTAAAATGCTTCCTGTGCAGTTTGTGACTCACAGCTGGATTATGGTACCCGCAGTGCTGATTTCAGCAAGAAATCCTCCCCCAGGCATAGGTTGGGTTCCTGCAATGCCCAAAGAGTGAATTAAACTGGAAAGTCTTTGCAACCATTCAACACCTCTTTCTTATGCCCTTACTATGTATCTGGAGCTGTATTTACTTTTTTTTGTTTGTTTTAATTTAAGTTTGTGCTCATAAGGGAGAGTACAGACAAGAAGAGGCCTGGTCAAGAAGCATGGGCATGGACTGGGAAATCTGGATTTAGTAGCTCTGCCACTTCTTATCTGCGTGACCAGACAGGCCTCTTCCATCCCTGGGGCTCAATTGCTCCCTGTGTAAAACGAGTGGGGGGACTAGGTGGTCCCCACAGGGTCTTCCAGTTCTAACAACTAAGGATTCAGCTCATTTTGTCTCTTGAATGTGTGGGTCCTAATAGCCATTTAACCTTATTTGAGAAGTTTTGGAAGTCCCTTGAGAGTCCTTTTCAGATTTTGGAACCCACCGAGAGTAAAATAGAAAATGCTTTCAATTACTGAAGTTGTTCCTCCATTTTCTAAAAAAGATTCCATTCCACTCATTTGGAAAAAGTAAAATTGCAACAGAATTAAATAACTAAGGAGGCAGTAATCAGGTTAGGTGGTGGGTCTGCTCCAGTCCCCACGTGTGCTGCGGTGATATGTGTTGCCCTATAATTTGAAAAGTGCCTGTTGGCTTTCCAGGGACTCAGTGTCCTCTGTTACCCCAGGAGACTGTCCAGACCAGGGCTGGCTCCAGACACAGATAGAATAAGCTCTGGGGTTGTTGTCCTGCCCCACAATGGCCGTCTATTTGCCTATGATTTTGGAATGTCCATGATGTCAGAAATTTCTAACACTAGCTTCTCCCCTTTGAATTAAGGTCTTTGGCAGTGATTATTTTTGGTTGCTCAGCACCTATGCCCCTTCTTCTGATCTGGCCACAGATGTAGGTGTGGTAGCTAGTGTAGGCCAAACATTAGCCTTCATTTTCCCAGACACATGATTGATCCAGACGGGCATGACACACGATGCTGGGAGAGAGAGGGTCCCTGTCCCCAGATCTAAAACTATCCCTGGGGGCTACTAAGCTGGGAGGATGTAAGTCTCAACTGCTGGCAGTCATCATTCTTGTACATGGAAAGAACCTGATGTGGAATGAGGCCAAGCTGAGGCTACAGAGATGAGATATGGAGAGAGTATCATGGAAGGAGGGAACCAAAGAAACAAAAGGGAGGTTCAGAAACAGGGGGGTGATGAAACAGAGAGAGAGAGAGATTTACTGATTCACCGTGAAGCTGAAGCTTTGGTTCCTGTAACTCCCCCTTAGAGTCTGTAAGCTGCTCTGCTATCTTCCCAGCTACATAAGCAAATAAATCCTCTTTCTGCTTCAGAGGTTTTGAATTTGGACGTGTCCTGAATAATGTATTATTGTATCTCCGGGAAGCTTTTCTTAAACTGTGAATGTGTTGTCCAGAGGGATGACACATGAAGCCAGTAATGTAGGTTAGGTTTTCAGATAAGCTGTGACTGGTACATAGAATAGATAACATTTTGACCAGGAAGATAAAGTAAGGGTATTGCTAGAGAAAGAAAGGTAGTGCTAGAAAAGGGCAGAACCCTTGTACACTGCTGGGGGGAATAATATAAAATGGTGCAGCCGCAGTGGAAAACAGTTTGACACTTCCTCAAAAAATTGAACATATGTTACCTTATGACCCAGCAATTCTACTCCTATGTATATACCGAAGAGAATTGAAAACATATGTTCGCACAAAATCCTGTACGTGAATGTTCATAGTAGCATTATTCGTAATAGCCAAAAAGGAGAAACAAACCAATTTCCATTAAGTGATGAATGGATAAGCAAAATATAGCATATCTGTACAATGGAATATTATTTAGCAATAAAAAGGAATGAAGTACTGATACATGCTACAACATGGATGAACACTGAAAATATTATGCTAAGTTAAAGGAACTTGTCACTAAAGGCCACATGTTACGTGATTCCATCTATATGAAATGTCTGGAACAGGCAAATCTATAGAGATAGAAAGTAGATTAATGGTTGCCAGAGGCTGGTGTACAGTGACTTGTATACTTTAAAAGGATGAATTACATCTCAATTTTTTAAAAAAGATTATTCTTATTATTCTGGTCATTCCCATCTTTGCATCATACCATCCAGAGTTCATTTTGTGGTTTGGCTCTGATTCTCCCCAGACCTAGAGCTCCCCATTCCACCCTGAATCCTCCACAATATTTAGAACCCTTGGGACACTGCCTGCCATGAATAGGAGCTGGGGCTGACTTCCCCTTCAAAGAAGCTAGACCCTTTTCTCCATGCTCAGTTATTTTGCTGGGGTACAAGACCAGTCTTATCAACTCAAAGGGGATAGGCAGCAGTGGACTGAAACTAATTCACAATTTTGTTTAAATTTATTTGTCAAAGGCAGAAATATTCAATTTCATGCATACTCCCAATTCCCTTCACTGGGAGCAGATTTCCAGAAGGCAATTATGTAGAACAAAATGTAATGGGTAACAGGGGGTACCTTGTGAATTATTCATAATCCAATAATGACTTTAACCCATTTTTATCACGACCTGCTATTGGTGTTAGCTTCTGGAAAGTTCCCAAAGTAAGCAACAGAGAGGCTTCCTTTAGCAATGCTTATATAACCATAAACCTCCTGCCTTTCCCCAAACCACCTGAATAATTAAAATCAAAAGAGACCTGGGATCCCTTTTCCTCCTCAAGTTCTTCAAAGCAAAGGGAAATGCTGCCTTACAGACTCCATCTCACTCACCCATTACTCCTCCTTAGAGTCTTCTCAGGGAGGTTGGTACAACGTCATGCCCAGCAGATGGGCTGGCTCTGGGAAGGTACACAATACTTATTTGTTTTTGATTGTTTAAATGAATGAATGAATGAATGAATGGTGGAAAGAATGAGGTACTTGTAGTAAAGAAGACTTTGGGCTAAGTGGTTTTGCTACTTATCAACTGTGTGATTTGAGCAAGTTTCTTGCTCTCAGGTTTTTTTAATCTGTAAAATGATACCTGCTTTGCTGGGTTATTGGAAGAATTTGAGAACATAATAAGTGCTCAGTAAGCAATAGCTATTATCATAGCTAGTCTTTCTTTCTAGTAACAGCCCTAGAACTTCCTCAAATCTGGTAAACAATGAGAGAGTCAGCCAAAGCTTCTAGAGCCGCAGGTTCCCAAATCTGGCTGTGTAGCAGAATCACCTGGGGAGTTTTTTAAAATATAAATTTCCAGATTCTGCCTCTGGAGATTCTGATTCAGTAGGAATGGGATGGGGTCAGAGGATATATTTTTTAGTTTTGTTTTGAAATTAAGGTAAAATTTATCTACAGCGAATTACACAGATCTTCAGAGTATAATTGGATGAGTTTTGACAAATGTATATAGAACATTTCCATGGCCCCAGAAAGTTAAATCAATCCCCACCCTGCATAGACCACCAATGTCCTGATTCCTGTCACCATAGGTGAGTTTTGCCCATTCTTGAATATCGGCAGAATCATACAGGATTCACTTTTTTGGATCTGGTTTCTTTTGCTTCTCATAGTGTTTTCCAGATCCATCCATGTTGTTGCATGGATCACATCAACAGTTCATTCCTTTTTATTGCTGAGTAGTATCCACCATATCGGCTGTACCTCAATTTGTTTCTCTCTTCACCTACTGAGAGGACTTTTAGGATTGTTTTTGACTATTATGGATAAAGCTGCTATAAATATGCTTTCATTTATCATAGGTAAATACCTAGGAGGATAATTGCTGCATAAGAGCGTTTAACTTTATGTTTACTTTATTTTTAAAAGCCCTTCAAATGATTCTGATGATCAGCCAGATTTGGGAACCCCTAAGGTAGAGAAACATCAACCTTGATGATTCAGCTGATGATTTGTTCAGCTTTTGTCTCGCTGTGCAGGTGTCAGGAACGACTTCTTTCACCAGGGAAACATCTTGTGTTGCCCCTCTCTTGGCTACCCAGCTCTTCTTTCCCCCGCTTGCCAATTTCTTACCAGAGAAGAGAGTTCCAAGCCAAGGATCCCCGTGAGTTTCTCGATGTGTCATCCAAAGAGTTCCAGGAAACACTGAGGATGTGAAGGGCATCAGATGAGGCTGCCAACCCAACAAAGACTTGCTTTAATCTTAGGATCGCTTGCTTAGGATTAAAGGCCAACCCTGCAGTCACTTGGGGTGGGAGGGAAGGCCATTTCCCTCTGGGCCACAGCAATCCCACCACCTGACACAGGGCCAGGTCTGGGGCAGTTTGGGACTGAGGCCTTCAGTGACCACATGGAACTCCAAGAGAAGTGCAGTGGCCAAGGCCCAGTAGACTCCTCAAGCTCAGGAAATTGGAGTCAGTGTTGGGTGCTGTAAACTGTGATGGGAGAGGAAAAGCTGTCAAAACACAGCAATTTTGTTTCAAGGGTCATGCTGGCTGTTGGCTGGGGAATAGTATTTTTTTTTCTGAAATTGTTTCTCCTTTTTGGGATTATTAGAATTTCACAGTAGGGGTGAAGACATTGGGAGCTGAAGTGATGCTCTAATCCAGCATTTCCAAAGGGTGGTCCATGTGTATGGTACTCAGGATGGTTTCAGGGATTATACAGATGAGTGTGATTAAAAATAAATATTTGTTTTAGCACATAGTCGAAAAAATAAAACTAGCACCGTAAATATGTGATTTCATGGATGTATTGCTTAGCATGGAGCCAAGTTATAAAGATTAATGAATTTTCAGAAAAAGATTAAGTATATAATAAGACAGGTAATACACAGGTGTGACAAAAGATATGAAGGTGGAGATGAGTGACTATGGTTCAGAAAACTATCAAGCCATGCGTTTGACATGAGCAAACCAAGGTGCCAAGATGCAAGTGACCTGCTCACAGTCAGACTTCCTCAGAGCCAGGACCGGATCACCCAAGTTACCTGGTTCCTGGCCATGTCACTAACGTGCTCTTCCCTCCTGTAGGGAGGGAAAGTGATCTCAAGGCCATGTAGCGTAGCCCCTAGATTCAAAGTCAAATGCACTTGCAGAAACCACCTGCAGTTTGCTCAGACTACGAAGTCAGGAGGAGTCCATAATAGGACCAGGCTCCAGGAAATCTGAGTTAATGAGAAGGAACCAGCCTTCTAAAGAAGGAGCACCAAGATCTCGGTAACTCTCCTCATATGAACTCTCCGGGGGAGAAGAGGACAGAAGTAGAACGGGCAGCTGGTTTCCCCATCCCTGTCCCTCATCCTTCCAGAAGATTCAAAATAGCCTCTAAGTCAAGGGACTAGAAGGCATGAGTGCCCTTTGTGGGCGGTCTACCTCTGCACAGGTTTTTCTGAGGTCTCAGGGAGGGCTCTGCTTGTTCACAGAGATAGCTTCAGGCAGCTGGAAACATGTCAGGGCACAGCTTCCCAGACGACTGTCATCTTTGAATCTTCACAAATCCAATAGGGAGCTGTGGAGGAGGCACCCCATTAGGAGTCTGGCATTTGCTGAGCCCCACGGCACTGAGAGAAAAGGGCAGGCACTGGAAATGCAGGCACGGACTTGAACTTTTTCAGCTGGAAAGTAATGTAACTGACCGTGGTAGAGAGGATCTGTTACTGAATTGGTTGACTGCACTCATGCTGGGGTCCTAGCCCAGACCAAGACCCCTGTCTCTGCCAGGGAGGTTCTTTTTCCGATCAGATTCGTACAGCCAATACAAAACTGATGCTGAGACTGGAAAAGCACAAGCTTTATTCACAGCCAAAGAATGGAGAAGCAGGAACCTAGTTCACAAATCAACTTCTCAACCCAATTCGGGTGGAGACATCAAATATATAGGATGGTCGAGGTAAAAGGGAGGAAATTGGAAAGAATGGGGGGAATATTCGTGAGTTATCCAAGAACAGGGGTGTGGTTTGGACCCAGAAATCCAACTCTCCTTTTCAGTCCTTGTATGGGCTTTTCCAGTTGTTGTCATGGCAATTGTCGACTGTCATGGCGCTGGCGGGTGTGTCATTTAGCATGCTAATGTATTACAATGAGACTATAACAAGGCTCAAGGTCTATTGGAAGTCAAATCTTCCACCATCTTGGGCCTAGTTGGTTCTAACCAGTTGTTTTTTTCTCTTTGTAGCTTCCTCCTGAAACTTAGATAAGAGTAATTGGTTTCTGTTCGAGGGAGGGACAGAGGTATGATTCTGGGGCAATAGGCTTGGTAACAGAGCCATATTACTATTTCTTTTCCCTGAATGGGATCTTGTGTCCCTTGCTGAAGCATCCCCGACCTCTGCAGTCTGGGAGCCACTTGTTCTTCCTCTGTGTCACCTTCTGGGTGTTGGGTAGTGTGTGACCTGCTAGCCCATCCCTCGGAGGAAGTCTCAGGGATCCAAAAACACGACCCCATCTAACCTCAAAGTAGGCGTGGTGGAATACACTGTGTGTAAGTTTTCCCGGTCAGCCTTACAAGAGTTCCGCATCGAGGAAGACACCGCTTTATCCTGGGCCCAAATCAGAGTCTGTGCATGAACTCCTCTGCCCCCATCTCCTGTCCTGGCTCTGGTCCTTGGGAATGGGAGCCCTAAGCATTTGAGAGTGGTGACTATTACCATAGTGGTATATAAACCATACCACTAAACCATAGTGACTATAGTTCCAAAGCTTCTCCTGTCCTTTGTAGGCTCAGCATGAAGATTCTTTAGTTGAGTAAAGCACCTTAATGTGTTTTTAGGATATGCCAGTGTTGGCACGGGAACCTGATTTGAGTGGAGACAGACAGGTGAATACCTCTGCAGTAGAACATAATAAGGAATTTCCAGGCACCTGCTGTGAGTTGGGGGTGAGGTGTGAGGTCAGGAGGGAGGGAAACCAGATAAGACCCTCGGATCTCAGCTCTAAGGATAGAAGATGGTGAGAATCGGACCACAAGTTGGTCTTGTTCTGAGCTATGGGGTGTTCGCCCTCTGTCACCTCCAGACCTTCAGTAAAACCTGCTGTAGCTGCCCAGTGTTGATGGTGAGCTGGACTCATGCATGGAGTGGTTAGGATTCCACATGAGGGTGACACAGGTGAGGTGGGCAGAGAAGACCCCAGAGCAGAGGGTGACCTTAAGAACTGGGACTGAACTGGGGCACAGGCCACAAAGCTGCCTCTCTGAAACAGAAGTTAGACCATTAAGGTATGAAAGCAAGAGTAGGGGCGGGGTGAGGTGAGGGTGGGGGAGTGGCAAGGGGCACACACTGCGATGGGTCTCACTTTGTAGGGGTGGTCTAGACCCTGGGATGGTCTGCCTTCCCCCAGAGCACAGAGCACTAACTGGGAACTTGGGAGTCTCCTTATTGGTACTCTGATCCCATCCTTGGCCTTCACTGGTTAGCCCAGGCCTGGGAACCTCCAACCTGGGGCAATGAGTCTCTCTCCTTGGTGTTTTGGTCTGGGAATGGGAGAGTGCTTGAGGTCAGGCTGTCTTCCATGACTGAGGCTGTGAAAAGTAAAACTCATAGGATCTGTCAGCAGCCACGCTTCCCGTCTTGTGGGAAAAGCCACTGCAAGGGGAAGGAAGGTTGCTGATGCCCTGAGAGGGACAAGAGATGGGGATGGAGTCCTGATGACTTTCAGACCTCAGATCCCCAGATGCATCACTGCCTAAAGAACACTTCTGCCTAAGTTTGGTCTTTGCCACTTGCATCCAAAAGTGCCCACTGGACACCGAGCACCATCTACTCACCCCTCATCTGGTGTGCCCCTCCCTCTGCAAGTGGGGAACTTAGATGAGGACAGAGGAAAATGTCTAGCCTAGGATCGGAGCCCCTCAGCTCCTTCATCTGCACCACACTTACAGATACCGCAAATTATATTTATTTGTTTGTTTACCTGTTTACTTTATCACCCCTCTCCCCTGGGGAAATGTAAAGTTCCGTTCTGTCTTGTTTAACATGGTGTCCCTAGTGCTTGGAACATAGTAGCTGCTCATGAGTCATTGAATGAATAAATGAATGAATGAATGAAGAAATCAGGCTTGAAATCAGGCCACTGTAGACCGCATACAAAGTCACGGTTGCAGCGGAAAGATCTTGGTGCCAGACACTAAGTCCCAGATGTTTGAAATTTGTGTGTCCAAGCTCTCTGCAAGTCAGCTGAGTACATATGCTGGGGGCAAGGCTGGATAACACAATCAGTGCTTCATAAACCCCAGATAAAGAGCCAGAGGCTGGGTATGATAAATGGGCTCTTGGGAGAAGAAGTTCAATGCAGATCACAAAGGTTTTCCAACAGGACTAGGGAACTGAAAGGCAGCTGTAATTAGAAAGCCTAGGCATTCAAAGCTGCCTGGAGGTCAGAGGGGCTGGGCTGGCGGGCTGGGAAGCTTGGGCAGGAAATGGACACGGAGGCACTGCAGTTCTGGGCTGACATAATTGGACAGAGATCAGCAGCCAGTTGCCATGGTAACAGCCAATCCGAGGGGCTGCTTCTGCGGCGTGGAGTGAAGGTTTCTAAAGAAGGGGCTGAAAAAGCTGCCTTTGTTCCCACTCTGAGCAAGTTGCTGTCAGATCCCTGTGGGGGTGATGCTGCTTGGGGCCTGAGCCAATAAGTGCTGGCCACTGTGGCCGGGATGGGGCCACATGAGGACCCAAGAGGGCTGGCTGGGGCTGGGGAAGCTCACTGTAGTCATGTTCTGTAGCTGCTGGTACCTCCCAGTATAGAGCAGTGGCCAATGGCTTGGGTTTCAGCATCTGAGAGTGCAGTATTTGGATCGCAGTTTGGCCCCTTAGCAGCTGTGTGACCCCAGAAACGAGGGAGCCTGAGTTTCCTTACATGTAAAGAGCGACTATAATTCCTTTTCTCCAGGGCAGTTGTGAGGATTGAGAGAAGTGATGCATGTCACACACTCAGTGAGTGGTAGATACTATTGTCATTCTTTTGACAAATGACACAAACTGCTTCTCAGCAGCTTCCCCAAAGGGCATTTAGCTTCTGGGGAGTAAAAGCCAGGTTTTGCTTCTTTAGGGATACCAAAAAGGCAGCCAACAGAGCCTCAAAAACTCCAGGACGTGACCAGTTAGACTAAAAAAGTGGTTATTTAAAAAGAAAACATTCTTTTTTTATTAATTTAATTTTTTTATTTATTTAATTTTTGTCTACATTGGGTCTTCGTTGCTGCGCGCGGGCTTTCTCTAGTTGTGGCGAGCGGGGGCTACTCTTCGTTGCGGTGCACAGCCTTCTCATTGCGGTGTCTTCTCATGTTGCAGAGCATGGGCTCTAGGCGTGTGGGCTTCAGTAGTTGTGGCGCATGGGCTTAGTCGTTCCGTGGCATGTGGGATCTTCTCGGACCAGGGCTCGAACCCCTGTCCCCTGCACTGGCAGGCTGATTCTCAACCACTGTGCCATCAGGGAAGCCCCAAAAAGAAAACATTCTTAAGGCCGTCTTGAGAGCCGTGAGCCATCAGAGAGCCCTTGTCCTTTGTTCTTCTGGCCAATTTGCGGGCCTGAACAGGATACAAAGATGAGGCCATCCCTCCCCTTGCCTTCCACAGCAGGAGAGAGAACACAGAGGAGAAGGCTCTGAAGCGAGGTCTTCCTCCGATGTTCAAGGGATGTGGGGGTGAGGGGCAGAGGAGGTGCTTTGCTTAGACACCAGGACAGACCAGAGGCAGACAGAGCCAGGGCACGACTGTGGACCGGCACCCCCCCCACTTCTCGCCCTCCCCAGAAGATGTGCTGGGAGTCCCTATTTGGACTCTGGCACCGTCCTTTGTTGCTACGGCAACTCAGTGGGCTCGCTGGTGGGTGGAGGAAGGCAGCCGCTGTGTGGAAATCAGCATTGGAGGCAGCAGCTCTGCCCTTTCGCTGCGGCAGTCAAGGCGTTTCTGAGTGATGGAGAGCCATTCCCTCTCCCATCTCAGGAAGCCTCAGGAGGCCCCTGAAACTTCAGGGCTGTCGCTCCTGGCTCCGATCTACACCTGTGTCCCAGTGAGGAAGCAGGCTCCTGTGTGGAGAGAGAGCTCCCTGGGGACCCCTCCCTTGGCGTGTCTCCTCACACCACACGTTCTCCTGGAGATTTCCTCCTTCATTTTCCTGGTTGATGTATTCATTCATCTGTTTGCTCATTCATTCAATCAGTGCATACTGTGCGCCTGCTGTGCCAGGGGCTGGGGGCAAAACAGCAAACAAGACAGACAGAGCACCTGCCCTCAGGGAGCTCGCAGTTTTGTGGGGAGAAGACAGTAACAACTGAGTAGAGGGAGACTCGGAAGTTGGTACACGGGGCAGGATGATACAGAGAAATTGGAGTGGGTAGGCCGATCTAGAGTGCGTGGTCAGTGTAGGTCTTTCTGTGCCGAAATTGGCAAGCTGAGAAGGAGCCATGGAGTTGCCCGGGTGTGAGGAGTGTTCCAGGGATGTGGATTTAGAGGAGGAGGAAGGAAGTAAGTTGTGAGGGCAGCGGGGGATGGAGCTGGAGAGGCAGCAGTGGGATTACGGCCTCGGGCCTCGCTGTGGAGCCTGGATTTTGCTCTGAAGGCAACAGGAAGTGCTGATGGGTTTTAAGCAAGAGAGGGAAGTGATCTGACTTATGTTATTATTTTTTACTTTTTTTTAAAAAAAAAAATAAATTTATGTATGTATGTATTTATTTATTTATTTTTGGCTGTGTTGGGTCTTTGTTGCTGCGCGCGGGCTTTCTCTAGATGCGGCCAGCAGGGGCTACTCTTTGTTGCGGTGCACGGGCTTCTCATTGCGGTGGCTTTTCTTGTTGCAGAGCACGGGCTCTAGGGCGCGTGAGCTTCAGTAGTCGTGGCACACAGCCTTCAGTAGTTGTGGCTCGCCAGCTCTAGAGCGCAGGCTCCGTAGTTGTGGCGCACGGGCTTAGTTGCTCCGCAGCATGTGGGATCTTCCCAGACCAGGGATCGAACCTGTGTCCCCTGCATTAGCAGGTTCTTATCCACTGCACCACCAGGGAAGTCCCTGACATGTTTTTAAACGGCTCTGCTCTCTTGCTAGACGATGGACTGTAGGAAGGCAAGAGTGGAAGCAGGGGTTCCAGCAGGGAGATGGCTGCAGTGGCCCAGGTGCATGGGCCTGGCTTGGGGGGGGCGGTGTATAGAGAATTTGTAGGTAACCCCAACAAGGGCTTGCTGGGGGACTGACAAGCGGAGATAAGGGAAAGGCGGCTTCACGATGACTCCCAAGTATCTGCCTTGAGCCCCCGGCTGGGTGCAGGTGCCATCCGTGAAGGGAGGGGTAGCAGAGGGCCAAGGGGAGGAGTTGCACTGAATCTCCGCCTTGTGGCCTGGAGGAAGGGAGTTTAAGTTGCCCAAGCACCTCTTCCCATATTCACCATGAAACCCCTGAGAACTAGTACATTTCACAAGCAACATCTCTAAGGAGCTAAGCTGAAAGGAAGCTTTCCTACAACACACTAACAGGGAAGAAAGTCATATTTAAAAAGCCAACTGCCAGATGTCCTAGGGTGGTGGCAAAACTTAGGGCCATAACAGCCCTTTTGAGCGGTAAGGGACTTGATGGGTCATTGCCTGGCGTGAGAGGTGGTATTATCACAGATGCCTAGCACAAATGTACGAGGGACGGTGCTAACCCCTTTAAATACATTCTGGTGTAACCCCTGTCACATATTAAGAAACTGGAGCTGAGAGAGGATGAGTACCATGCCGAAGGCCACGCAGGCAGCAGTAGCGGAGCCCCGATGTGAACAGATGGGGCCTATCAGACACTCCACAAGACCAAGAGAGGTCAACTGCTGGGCTGAATAAGAAGAAAGCAATGGGGATGGAGGAGCTGTTCCCTGGGCAGTGAAATTGGAAGGAATCTGGGGAGATGGCAGAGTGCCCCTGGGAGAGAGGAGGTGACCTGGCAGGTTGCCATGAGTCCAGGGCCTGAGAAGTTCAGCCAGTGGCTCCTCACAGGGTACTGTAGTCAAGGAGTTGTTGAGAAGAGTGACGCCTGGTATTCGCTGTAATGCTTCCTGTTGGGCACTGTGTTGTGACCCCTCTCCTTTACCCACAAACCGCAGAAAAACACTGATGTTTGGGAGAACTAAAGAAGGAAGAGCAGCGATGATGAGTGTGGAGAGAGGTGTGAGAACAGAGAGGCCAGTAGCAGATTCAAGAACAGGACAGGGACAGGAAGTGACCAGGGACACATAAGCAACCCTGGAATCCACAGTAATCCTGTGGGGGGAGATGGCCTTGCCATAGGTTGTGACATAGGAAAAGCAACCATTTTATTTTGTTATTGAAGGGAAAGGTACTGTCTGAAGGCTGGAAGACTTGGGGAAATAGGCTGCTCATGATTTTATTACCTCACAAGCTGAGGAGCAGAGCATCTCCAGAGAGAAGCCCGGTGGAATGCAGACTTCCACTGGGGTCAGTACAATTAGCCGTCGGCACTTTGTTCACGGGGTCTGGTGATGGTAGCCTCCTGAAGTCTGTGTTAGAGCACATACCAATTTTTCTTCTCCATTGCTCCATCTGAAGTCCTCTCTCTCTCCCTTCAGCATTGCTTTATTCAGCCAGAGGATGGGAAGGAAGAGGGGCGGGGCCTGGAGGAGGGAAGGGTGAGGAGGGGGCTGCTCTCCTGAGAAGTCCTCTATGCTCACCATTCTCTCTCTACCGCCAATCCCCGATAGTGCAAATGGTGCTTTATTTGTTTTTTAGAGTTTGTATTATCCTATGGATTTGCATGCCTCTTTTTGCTTGTGAACACTATATCAGTTTTAGGCCGCAATCTCCAAAGGTACATACACAGTAGACCTGTACAACCATGTCACTGCTTATTGGAGATCCCTGAACTTTCTTTTTGGAGGGTAATTCGGGAGTATCTCTTAAAATTTTAAATGTGTATATGCTTTACCTCAAAAATTCCTCTTCTCTATTTTAAAGAAATTATTTTTTACCTGTGCATAGTTTTCACATACAGCATTGGGTGTAATAACAAAAAGTCAGAAACAACCTACATGTTTATTCAGAGGAAAATCCTTCCATAAACTATGATATACCCATACAGTGGAATTAGAATGTGGTGGTTACAGAGAACAAAGTAGATCTGCATACCCAGAAAGGGAAATAAGGCCAAGACAAAATGTTAAAAGAGAAAAGCATGTTATAGAGTAATACATAGAATATGATCCTGTGTAGGAAAACAACAAAAACAACCTTCCCCACAAAACAAAAGGCTCAAAATACACAAAATACCAAATTGGCTACAGTGGCTACTTCTGAGTAGAGAGTGGATATTGTTTGACATTTTTCCAGCAGAAATATATTCATGTTGTGGGGCCCAGAGTCGGCCACCCCCAAATGTGCCTCAATGGCATATTGATTCTTTTGAATTAAAGTGACTTAAGAAACAGCCATTGTTATAAAGCAGAAACTAACACACCATTGTAAAGCAATTATACTCCAATAAAGATGTTTAAAAAAAAAAAAAAAAGAAAGAAACAGCCAGGGCTTCCCTGGTGGCGTAGTGGTTAAGAATCTGCCTGCCAATGCAGGGGACACGGGTTCGAGCCCTGGTCTGGGAAGATCCCACATGCCGCAGAGCAACTAAGCCTGTGCACCACACCTACTGAGCCCACGTGCCACAACTACTGAAGCCTGCGCGCCTAGAGCCTGTGCTCTGCAACAAGAGAAGCCACCACAGTGAGAAGCCTGCGCACCGCAACCAAGAGTAGCCCCCACTCTCCACAACTAGAGAAAGCCCGCACACAGCAACGAAGACCCAATGCGGCCATAAATAAATAAATAAATAAATAAAATCATTAAAAGAAGCAGCCAAAGCAAGAGGGACACCCTGACTCTCTGTCTCCCTGAAAGCAGGAAATCAATCTCTCACGTGACAGATGCACTCCCTGCATCTGGAGGTAGAAGGATGCCCTTCTCACCAAAGATAGGAAGTCAGGCCAAGAAGCCTATATAAACAAACCTTATTCCTTCTTTAATGTACTGCCCCAAGCCCAAACTCTGTTTAGCGTCTTCACTAATCCATCACCCCAAACCTATGTTTCTTTATCCAGTCAATTCCTCACAAACTTATTGCTTCTTGTCTAAAAAGGTTAAAGGTGCCTGCTTTGGCCACTTCTTAGGTTCCATTTCTATGGGACCTCCATGTGCATGAATTGAAATTTGTTTCTTTTTCTCCTGTCTTGTGTCAATTTTATTATTAGTCCAGCCACAAGAACTCAAGAGGAGTAGAAGAGGAATTTCCCCCTCCGCAACAGTGTAATTCCTGTGTAATTAAAAATGAGGAAAATCTCTAAAAATAAACAAGTGTCCCTGAGTGACATGCAGAGGAGGGCTGGCACCGACTGTCTTAGGTAATGACTCAGTTTCTCCTAATGCACCTTGGAATGCCCTTTTGTTGATCCAGAAATCACGTGGGGCTGTGATAGAGCACCTCCGCAGCTATGTTGTTTCTTTGTTTCCTATCGGAGTTTTTAGAATAATAAAACGCTCATTTATTATTATTTTACACTGCAGTTGGTTTATACCACATGAATGAAGTTTCCAAAACATAGCTGGAAATGCTTCCTGTTGTTGCCTGCCCAGGAAGTATATTGTATACGCAGCCACTCCAATACCTCTGTGGACTGAGGCAGGACCTACATAAATGTACATGAATAAGTACACATACCCTGCTGTGTATCAAATGTCCCAATATCATAAACCACCCTCCCTTGCAAGAGTGTACGTGCATACACGCACACACACACATGTGCACACACACTCTCTCACAAGCAAGTGCTCTTCCCACAGGGTACCGAGGACAGCGGGAAGCTGTTAAAGGGTTTTGAGCAAAGGAGTGACCCAATCAGATTTGCATTATTAAAAAATCTCTGCCTGCAGTGCAGAAAATGGAAGGGGTTGCGGTGAGACCAGAGTGGGTGAGGGGAGAAGAGGTGGGAGGGGAGGCTGCCACTGTGGTCCAGGCTGGAAGGGATGGTGGTTATGATGAGCGGGGTGAGCGTGGTGAGATAATAAACGTGCTTTGTCATTTGTAAACGCCTTATGTGGGGACTCACCGTGACCACCCTGTGTCCGCCCTTTGCAGCTCCACCCCACGCTCCAGTCCAAACAGGGATGACAGGCTCTCCTTAGGAACAACCGAGAAGAGAGGAGGAAGGGCACACTCAGGTTGCCTCAGCTCATGAAGTGAGGGGGAAACTTCAGTCCTGCTGGAGCCCTGAGTGGCTCAGGATTGCAGACCTCTAATGTGTCACTGACAAAGGGGCTTGTGGAAGTGCTCTGCAGGCGAAGGCAGAGTGAGACAGAATTTCACACAGAGGGGCAGGAGCATCCCCCTTTTCCTTGCATTTATTTCTATTCAACTCAGCTCTCTTCTCTGGAAGACAAGCTCTGATGAAGCTGCAGAGCTAGAGACGTGTGAGACCCCAGCCTGAGTAAGAAGGAGGAGCCTGGGGTTTAGCACTTAACCTCTTTGGACCTCAGTTTCTACATCTGTAAAATGGTGATTATCATCCCTCTTGTGGAATTTAATATGAATAAATTACTAAATGCTGTTCTTGTGACACAGAAAGCCACAGTCTCATAAAGTGGTGATGGTTCAGGCTGTGCTCCAGGTGCCCCTCTGATGGGTGAGGAGGAGGGTGAGTGGGTGGGGCTCTAGACCTCTCCCTTCCCTGTTTCGACGAGGGCAGCCCCACTCTTTAAAATATTGGAATGTTGAGTAAGATTTCATCTGCACAAAAGGTTCTGCTGCTAAAACAGTTTCAAAACCTCTGTTACAGAGCTTTCCTCACTGGGTAATTCAGGTATGTGACCTGAACCCAGGGACGGCAAATGAATCAACTACCATATCTGAATCCTGTGACTGTGGCAGACATCACTAATCAATCACAGGCCCTTTCCTGCTGAACCTTAATAAAGCCTCAGAAATATTTGTAACATAACACTTCTAGCAGCCAGTTCCACTGTGGGCATATGAGATGAAATCAGTTTTCCACTCTTTTGACTTCATTTTAGGTAGACCTTGAGTGTTCAGTTGAACTGGGGACAACAGCTGCTCTAAAACTTCATTTGGATAAAGAAGTTTAAAACTTCTTTGAAATCTTTGCTTTTGTCTTAGGTACTTTGGGCTGCTATATAGCTGCTGAGTCAAACTGACCAAGAGACCATAGGCTGGGTGGCTTAAACAACAAGGATTTCTCACAGTTCTGGAGGCTGCAAGTCTGAGACCAGGGTGCCAGAATGGCTTGGTTCTGGTGAGGGCTCTCGTCTTGGTTTACAGATGGCGCTGTCTTGCTATATTCTCATATGGCAGAGAATGATCTCTCTCTCATGATTCTTCTTCTAGGGGCACTAATCCCGTCATGAGGGCTCCACCCACATGACCTAATTATTTCCCAAAGCTCCCACCTCCAAATACTATCCCACTGGGGATTAGAGCTTCAACATGAATTTGGGGGGGACACGAACATTCAGTCTGTAGCAGCATTCAGACCTTGTTTTACCAACATGTATATTAGAAAACAAAATCAGTTATTTTTGGTCAGTTACAGACTGCCCTTCATCCTAGTATGTCCCACCCTCCTCTCGTTTTACATATGCAAATCATACCCATCCTTTTTTTTTTTTGTAATATTTATTTATTTATTTGGCTGCGACGGGTCTCAGTTGCGGCACGTGGGAACTTCGTTGCGGCATGCAGAATTTTTAGTTGAGGCATGCGAAGTCTTAGTTGCGGCATGTGGGATCTAGTTCCCTGACCAGGGATTGAACCTGAGCCCACTGCATTGGGAGCAAGGAGTCTTAGCCACTGGACCACCAGGGAAGTCCCCATACTCATCCTTTAAATCCTAATTCAAATGCCACCTAGTTACTCCTCCATGAAGCTGAATTTTCTTCTCTGACTATTCCACAGCATTCTGTCTGCTTCGTTCATGGCATTTAATTCCTTGTTGTATTGGTTTTTTCTGTAAATGCTTTATGTTTCCATCTAGACAGTGAGCTCCGTCTTCATACACGTTTGTATTGCTCCAGAGTAGCCCAGTAGTTACTCGGTAAATATTTGCTGAAAGAACGAATCAACGTAAGAAAATCTGAATGCTAGCCCAAAAGGCTATTTTGTTTTGTTAAACTACGAACTGAAGCGTCCTTGGGCTCTGCTGGTGAATTGAAAGTAGTCGCAAAAATGTAAATTCCAGGAAGACAGGTGATCTTTGTTTTGCTCATGCTTCACTGATGTCTAGAACAGCACCTGGCATATAGTAGGCCCTCAATTTATTTTAGTTGAATGAATAAAGGAATGAATGAATGAATACATAAATAATGGTTCCAGAAAATACTGTAGCCTGGCAATGACTTCTCTTGTGTTTATCTCACATTAGGTAAGGTGTTAAATGATTAACAGGATCTAGCTACTTTTGAGACCAGCTGGACAATTGCCTGGTTATTTGTATGGAAACTTGCACGTTTCACATTTTTTCAAACAGTTAAGAGTTGGGGGGCTGCTCCCATCTTCTGAGACAGACTGCATCTGCCTATGGAATGTGTCTCTCCCTAAATAAACTTGCTTTCACTTAAAAAAAAAGAGTTGTGGGCGGGAGAGGTGTTATGTGACTGACATGTGACTTCCACCTCTAACTGGGAATTTACTTACTCTTGCCTTGTGGAAATCTGAGTAGATGCGGACCTTTAAAGGATGAAAATATTCTGCATATTTTTCAATTTATATTTGTTATCAAAATAGCTCCTGAAAATCCTGTTATTTACCCTGTGTTTGGCAAATGAAGATTTCCATCTTCTAGGGTCATCCTTCCAAGAGAGCTACTGTTGGATTTTCAATTTCTCTTTGCTCCAAGAAATCGTTTGATAGTTTGCTATCAAGCAAGATTGTTCAATAGTTTGCTGGTTTGCTTTACTGCTATTTGTGCACTTACTGATGGAGAAATCCATGTTCAGACCGATGTGGTAACATTCCCAATCGCCAGGCAAAATCTTGACATCAGAGAGGTGGCTTTTTAGAGCCTGATATTTGTAATCCACTGTCCGGCACATAGTAGGTGCCTGAGTAAGCATCAAATCTATGCATTCAGTCTTTCGACAAATGTTGCTCCAATGCCTGCCCTCCACCTGAAGTTACCAACATTAAATTCAGGTTCTGAGAACATTACTGGTGCTGTCGGCATGCTGTTTTTTGCTTGTCTGGCCTAGTACTGCCAAATGGTTCAATTCAAGCCATAAAACTAAAGAGAGATTAATCTTCCTTTAATATTTGTCATCAACAGGGGCTCAGTACTGTGCTAAAAAGACCTGAGTAGAGATTTTATTGGGCCCTTCGCCTATTCAAACTAGTGTATAACAAGGATTAACTAGCTAATCCAAATCGGCCCTCAGGGAGGCCTGGCAGAGCCATCATCTTTACACCTCTGGGAGCCAGGTGGCTTTGCTCTAGGCCGCCCAGAGTAAGGTTAGAGCTGGTTTACAACAGTGGAGGACTGGAGTCCAGCCCTTCTTTGCCAGGATTGGTCAACTGACCTCTCCCCAGGCATTTGCACATCAGTCTTTATTTTTCCCACGGACGAGGAGCTTCATTTTGCTACCTTCCAGCCCTGCCAATTGGTAACCTCATTCCAACTGTCCTCTCTTCTCAGACATCCTGCCTCAAAGATGCCTTTTGGTGAAAGCGCTGGCCCTTGAAAGCGAGACTTGATGGCTTTCTGTTTCAAAAATCATGCCGAATTGCTGTGCAGACATCAACAGCTAAAGCTTTGGAGTCAGGCAACTGGGGTTCAAATCTTGGCTTTGTTGTTTTGTAGGCGGATGACTTCAGACAAGGTGCTTAACCTTTCGCAAACCTCACTTTCCTCCTCTGTAAAGTGGGGGTGTGTTAATCATAGAACGTACGTACGTATGGTGACGTTGCAAAAATTAAATGACATCGTGTCTGTAAGCACTTAGCACATTGCCTGGTGTATAATAAGTGCTCGATGTATAGTAGCTATCAAATTATTAGGCCACCGTTACAAATTGCTTCCAGACGGAGAACTAAAAGACTTCTAAATCAGCCGCATTTTGGTCTTTTCAACAAAATGCACCTGAAAAATCTATAGACAGAAGAGAAACCAACCTGCCAAAGTGACATGGAGCAGATCTGACCTATATACATATGTGTTTGCTAAAACTTGGGGCAAATATGTATGTAATGAAAAAGGAGTATACCTTATAGTACCTGGATGTAGCAAATTGAAGAGAAAGCAGACACACTTTGGAGAGATGCATTTATTACCTTTGGGAGGCTGAGCTAAGTACAGCTGAGCAACCAGTATTTTGAAATTTATCTGTTTTCCTGATGCTTTATGGGCTCTATCTAAAACCAGTCTAATGACCTTCCTACCAAGGCTGAACAATTTGCTGATGGAGCTGCAGGTTGCTGTGGGCCTTTCGTGTGTGTGTGTTTGAGAGGCTTTAATTTCATTTCTGGAATAAAGGAAGTGCAAAGACATTAACTCTGAGTCCAGCAAAGAAAGAACTCTGTAATTGCAATTTGGCAGCAAATGTGCTTGTGCTGTGTGTACTCTGAAAGCCAGTGATGATTAATCCTGCACATTTATCTGAGCCCTAGAGCAGACACGCAATCATGACATCCACAGAAGGCAAGAGAAGGTTGGGCTTGATCACTACAGCCTTGGGCCTGCTGTGATGGACAGAAGTAGCAGCATCCACCAGATCTCAGCCAAGAAATCTAGACCTGTATGTCCACCTTGGTAGCCATCAGCCAGGTGTGGCTATTGAGCACTTGAAATGTGGCTGATCTGAATTGAGATGTGCCAGAAGTGTAAAAAAGGCACTGGATTTTGAAGACTTAGTACGTAAAAAAGAATGTAAATATCTTTGTATTGTCTATGTTAAAGTAATCATATTTGGGTTATATCAAATTTATTATTAAAATTAATTTCATCTGCTTCTTTGTACTTCTTTAATGTGTCCGCTAGAAGTTTTTATTTATTATTTTTTTAATTTTATTTTTTTAAATTTATTTTTGGCTGCATTGGGTGTTCGTTGCTGTGCGTGGGCTTTCTCTAGTTGCGTCGAGCGGAGGCTACTCTTTGTTGCAGTGCGCAGGCTTCTCATTGCAGGGCACGGGCTCTAGGCGTGCGGGCTTCTGTGGTGATAGCACGCGGACTCAGTAGTTGTGGCTCGCGGGCTCTAGAGCGCAGGCTCAGTAGTTGTGGTGCATGGGCTTAGTTGCTCCACAGCATGTGGGATCTTCCTGGACCAGGGCTCGAACCCGTGTCCCCTGCATTGGCAGGCGGATTCTTAACCACTGCACCACCAGGGAAGTCCCTGCTAGAAAATTTTAAATAACATATGTGGTTTACATTTGTGTCTGGCCTTATATTTCTCTTGGACAATGCTGCTCTACAGATGAGGCAGACACATCTTGGGTTTGCCCCCTGGCTCACAATCATTCCCCTTTTTCAGGTGACTACCTTTGTCTTGATCTCAGGGTTGAGTGGCCTCCAGGAGCCCTGGTGCCGTTTTTTGACCAAGGATGGACACCTGACTCAAGTCTGTCAGTCAGAGAGCTTCCCTGGGAAGGTGGGCTAGGAGCTAGTGGTTGGAGCTGTACCATGTAACATGAGTGGGCGTGGTTTTCTGTCCCATGGGTCAGAAAAGCAGATGGAGCTGATCTTGCAAGAGGAAGATAAGAATGAAGCACATGTATAGGTTAGGGAGGTGGATGAAGCACGAGGTGTCCTGCTTGGTGTTTGAGTCTCCAGTTGCAGTACAAATTTGGCCCAGCTAGATGCTCATTCTTGGGTCCTGTCATCCTGGATCCTTGTCATAAATGTCAACTTTTTTCACTCCATCTAACTCAGTGGGTTTCTGAGTACCAAAAGAGTCTGAATAAGTTGTACTTCAAATCTACTTTTTCTTAAAATTTAATTTAATTTTATTACTTTTTATTGAAGTATAGTTGATTTACCATGTTGTTGCTCTGCAGCAGAGTGATCCAGTTATACATACAGACACATTCTTTTCTTTCATATTCTTTTCCATTATGGTTTATTGCAGGATAGTGAATATAGTTGCCTGTGCTATACAGTAGGACCTTCTTGTCTCTCCATTCTATATATAATAGTTTGTATCTGCTAATACCAACCTCCAACTCCATCCCTCCCCCATCCCCTTCCTTGGCAACCACAGGTCTGTTCTCTGTGTGAGTCCATCTCTATTTCATAGATAAGTTCATTTGTGTCATATTTTAGATTCCATATATAAGTGATATCATATGGTATTTGTCTTTCTCTGTCTGACTTACTTCACTTAGTATGATAATCTCTAGTTCCATCCATGTTGCTGCAAATGGCATTATTTCATTCTTTTTTATGGCTGAGTAATATTCCATTGTATACATGTGCCACATCTTCTTTATCTGTTCATCTGTTGATAGACATTTAGGTTGTTTCCATGTCTTGGCTATTGTGAATAGCTGCTATGAATATAGGGGTGCGTGTATCTTTTCTAATTAGAGTTTTGTCTGGGTATTTGCCCAGGAGTGGGATTGCTGGATCATCTGGCAACTCTATTTTTAGTTTTCTGAGGAACCTCCATACTGCTTTCCATAGTGGCTGCACCAACTTACATTCACACCAACAGTGTAGGAGGGTTTCCTTTTCTCCACACCCTCTCCAGCATTTATTATTTGTAGGCTTTTTTTTTTCTTTCATTTTTTGGCTGCACTGTGCTGCTTACAGGATCTTAGTTCCCCAACTAGGGATCGAACCCTGGCCATGGCAGTGGAAGCGCCAAGTCCTAACCACTGGACTGCCAGGGAATTCCCTTTGTAGACTTTTTAATGATGGCCATTCTGACTGGTGTGAGGTGGTACCTCATTGTAGTTTTGATTTGCATTTGTCTAATAATTAGCAATCATGAGCATCTTTTCATGTGACTGTTGGTCATCTGTATGTCTTCTTTGGAGAAATGTCTGTTTATTTAGATCTTCTGCCCATTTTTCAATTGGGTTGTTTGTTTTTTTGTTATTGAGTTGTCTGAGCTATTTGTATATTTTGGAAATTAAGCCCTTGTTGGTTACATAATTTGCAAATATTTTCTCCCAGCCCGTAGGTTGTCTTTTCATTTTGTTTATGGTTTCCTTTGCTGTGCAAAAGCTTGTAAGTTTGTTTAAGTCCCATTTGTTTATATTTGCTTTTATTTCTATTGCCTTGGGAGACTGACCTAAGAAAACATTGGTACGAAAATCTACTTTTATCACCTCAGGTCTAAACAGAAATAGATTTTCCATGAAGCTCATGCAAGCTTAAGCTTTAGAGCCACTCACTTGCAAAGGCCCCTTCCAAAACCCTATTTTGTATCTGTACTTTTGTATTCTTTTTCTTAAAGAGGGGCCCCCCCAAGTTGTAAGTTTCAGACTGCATAAAATGTGGATTTGCCCTGCGTTTGCATTCCTCTCTGTGGTTGCAAATGCAAACCTTGGGTGATTACAGGAAGACTCTTCCTCTGTAACTCCAGACTCATAACTACCTTACGGCCTTTGACAAGCCTTTCTCTGCCTACAATGTTTTTACCCCAGATCTTTACAGAGTTGGCTCCTTCTTACAGATCAGGTTTTACTTTCAAGGTCACCACCTGCAAGAGGCCTTCCCTGTGTACCCAACCCGAGGAGATCTCGTATCTCTATCACACCATCCTTTTATTTTCATGACAGTTTCTTGTTTATTTGTTTATTTGCTTACCATTCCTCTCCTGCTGCTCCTTCTAAAATGAAGGTACCATAAGGGCAGGAACACTGTCTGTCTTCTTCATTTCTGTATTTGCAAGCATCTAGAACAGTGCCTGGCACATTGTAGGCATTTAATAAGCATTTGTTAGGATTGTATTTATTTATCGAATATTTATAAAGTGCTTCTTGTGTGCCAGGCATCATTCTAAGAACTTTACAAATGAACAAATAAAGTTCCTAACTTTCTATTAGGAAATCATGTTCTGTAAAAGATTTCCAATTCCTAATTCCCTCTTACTAGGACAAGATTGGAACTCATCAACAAATATGTATTAAGTTATACCCATGTTTCAGGTACTGGGCTAAGTACTTGACAAACATTATCTTATTTGACTCCTCATAGAAACCCTATAATGTAGTGTATTCACTTGGAACTACATTTGGTTGCATGTAACTGAATCCTGACAACAGTGGCTTAACCCACTAAATGTTTGTTTTTCTTATGCAACATGAAATCTAGAGTATGTGGTCCAGGATTTGGACAGCATTTTCATGAATTCATCAAGGACCTGGTTTCTTCTGCTTTCCTGCTCTGTCATTCTTAGTATGTGGCTCCTATAGTTGCAAAGATGGCTACTGCTCCTCTAAATGTCATTTTCTTGCTTCAGGCGGGAACAGGGGGAAGACTTAAGGGCAGAGAATATATATCAGATGAGTATCTCCCTTTCGATCAGGTATGCACCAATTTTCTTGTAAGCTCCTTGTGATATATAAGAAACATATGAGTACTGCTTATATCTCATTGGTCAAACTGGGTCACATGGCTACCCCTAACTGCAAGGAAGTCTGGGAGGTAAGCATTTTTAATTGGGCACATTGCTGCCCTGCATAAAATCCAGGTTCCTTTGGTAAAGAGAAAAGGAAGTAGATATTGTGTAGGAAATTAGTTGTGTTGGCATGACTAGGTTCTATTATTGTTTCCAGGACCCACTACAAAGTCACAAGTATTCTAGGTATTCTGTGTGTTCAAGGTAACTGGAAACACCAAGTGGTCTGAAGGTTATGTAGGATTTTGGGTGATTGGATAAGGGGAAAAGCATTTTATTTTACAGATGGAGAAACCAAGGCTATAAGTGGTGAAATGTTTTGCTTAAGACGTAGCATCTAAAAAGATTGAGAGGGGAAAAAAGAGATATAGAACTGAGATTTAAACCCAGGACTGTCTGATTCCAAAGCCTAATTTCTTAAAAATTGGGCTTTCTGAGACTTAAATATAGTTAAATTGTGATTTTCTGGAATTGAACGAGCCATCTTTTCAAGATAGCTTTTCACAGTAATAACATCTACCATTGGGACTTCCCTGGTGGTCCAGTGGGTAAGACTCCACGCTCTCAGTGCAGGGGGCCCGGGTTTGATCCCTGGTTGGGAAACTAAATCCTGTATGCTGCAACTAAGAGTTTGCATGCCGCAACTAAGAGTTTGCATGCCACAACTAAGACCCGGCTCAGCCTAAATAAAATGAATAAATAAACAAAACAAAACAAAATCTACCATTGATTAAGCACTTACTGTATGTGATCTTTTAAATGCATTATCTCATTTTGAAAATGGCTTTATGGTTTTTATAAATATCATTCCTAATCATTGTAAAAAAAAACCAC
This sequence comes from Eubalaena glacialis, assembly GCF_028564815.1. Classification (NCBI taxonomy): domain Eukaryota; kingdom Metazoa; phylum Chordata; class Mammalia; order Artiodactyla; family Balaenidae; genus Eubalaena; species Eubalaena glacialis. Next base: position 119,539,047 of record NC_083719.1, read on the forward strand.
ACACACATAAAAAAACCCCAAAACTTAAATCCCCAAAACAAAGAAGCCCAAGCAGTATGGAAAAAAATGAAGGAAAAATATCTTAAGAAATCCCACCCCCAGAGAAAACCAAGGTTAGCATTTTGGTAAACATCTTCCTAGACATCTCACTTTGCAGATTCACATATTAGATATGTGTTTAAATACACGAGTGGGAGCATACCATGTGTCTATAGGAATAGACATAAATTGTCCCAGCTGATCATCCCAACAACCCTATGGGGTAGGTATTATCATCTCCATTTTATAGGCTTAGGACGGTTAGGTGACGTGCCCCAGGGCACCCAGTTAACAAGTGGTAAAGTGAGGCTAGTTTCAGTTTCACCTGAACCGATCACCCCAAATCCTTGGCAGAATTAGAATTACAAAGCGAAGATCTCGTCCCTGGAGAATTTAAAAAATAAAGATAGATAGATAGATAGATAGATAGATAAACAGATCGATCAATTGATCGATCGATCGATCTCAAGGTACCTTGGTGATAGGAAAGCACGGCTGGCTCAGTGGACTCAGCAGCTGTAGTAAATAACCCATTAGGAATAAAATAAAGCATTTTCAGTGCCGGAAGGCTTCTGAGACATTGTTAATCCGAAGTCTGTGTGAAGCAACGCTGCATTGATGTCACCCAGAGCAATACCACCTGACCCCATCACGTGACTGAGTCTTCTAGGACTGTCGATGTTTACTGCTTATGATCTTTGCAAGTGATCTTCACTCTGGTGCATTACAAACGGCTTTTTTCATACAACTCCTCCACCCCAGTTCTGCTGATGCTTTGCTTTGTAGTTGTATTTGCCAGATGTTCTGGACCAAGCTGAATAATCTTTGGAGCTATAGGAGTTTGAGTAAATGAATGAACTAGGGCTCCCTCCTGTCTTTTTGATGAATAGTGTATCAACTGCCAAGGGGCCCAATGAAGTCTTTAAAAGATGTTTTGCCATTGATAGGGTACTGATTAAATTATGACACATCCATTAGAAAACCATATGCTGATAAAATGAATGAGGTGAATCAGGAAAGAATGTCAAGATGTATTATTTAATAAGAAGGAAAAAAAGAACAAGGTACAGAACATAATGCAGAGCATTATCTCTCTCCTGTTTTTGGTAAATTTTTTAAAAAATGTATATATATATACATACACTTTTTCTGGAAGGACTCATAAAAAATTATTAATAAATAATATTTGTTACCATAAGAAGGGCAGGAACAGAAGTTATCGCTGTTACTCTATACTTTATTTTATATTTTCATACTTTTATATTATTTTATACTTTAATGCTTAAAATTTCAAAACTTATACATGTATTACTATTCTAACATTATAATGATTATTTAATATCAACAGGAGTGATCTGGGCAGTGAGAACAGGGGCCATTAAATGTTTTCTCCTCTGTACTTCTCCATGCTTAAAAAACATTCAAACTTATTTTTAAATGAAGTTTTCAGAGCGATTTTCCTTCCTCCTTAAAAGAACAAGGGGCCCTCTCACCTTACAGACTTTGGTGATGGGAAAATTCATGAAACAGTACAAGAGAACACGATCTGAGCAACAGTGTAACTGAATCCAGTTTGGGGGACAGATTTATTTTTTCTTTTCCAATTATTGTAATAAATCCAGCCAAATACTGCCAGTTAAGTTCAGTGGTGGTGGCTGCCTGGAGTGCTATGCGGAAGAACCCAGAGGCTGTTTCCAGGCTTGGCTGTGATTGGTGAGCCGTGGCTGCCCTTGGGGGTTGAGGGTGAGAGTCAGAAGAACAAGTTTCCCATGGGTGGGTGTCGCCGAGGGACAAGTTCTCCTCGTTATTTCCAGCCTCTTCCCAACCCCCAGCAAGCCAGCCCATCACAATGTGCTCCCCACAATGTGCCAACATCCCGGGGCGGGGGAGTCTAGGTTTAATGGAAACGCGAGAGAACAGGAAACCTGATGGTGCAGGAAATTAGCAGTGAACACTGGGAAACAAACGTAAGTCACAGCTCTGTTTGTTCTGGGACGGGGAGAAAAATCATCATTATTTCATCTGAATAGAAGCTAAAGCCAGAGAAAAACTGAGCACCAACTAATCAAAAGGGCCGCCACCCCCTTTTCAGATGGTGGCCTTGCCACCCCTCACCGTTAGTGAGCTCCTGTGGCCAAGAAGAAAGAACTAGGGCACTGTGCGGGCTGAGAAGAGTGATTTCATCTCTACGGTCTCAAGGGCTGTGTGAGGCACCAGGGTAGGCCCCCCGAGGAGGTGACATCTGAACTGATTGCCAAGTAATACAAAGGAGCCAGCCACTGGCACATCGAGACTGCTGCTTCAAGTCAAGGCACTGTGGGATTTTTTAGGCGCTTCCAGATAGACATGTCACCTCTGGCCTGGCATGTCTGCCAAGGTTTCACTAACAAAAGACAAAGAGGTGTTTTCCTGAAAGGGACTTTTTGGGCTTCCCTGCAACTTGTCTTCAGTATGTATGGCAGAGTACATGGCCGTCTGGGCCGTGAAGGTGCTTCTTGCACTGTCTGCTGCCAGCATTGACTAACCCGACTCGGTGCTGCTTAAAATAGCAGCATTGAACCATCTGTTTATTCTGTTTCTCCCAGAGCTGCAATTAGCCAGCACTGAGGGGTCAGGGAGCCCTGGGAGGAGGGCTGGGGGCTTACAATGCTAGGTCTGTTCACCTCCACAGGCACCCTTGGGGTTTGGTCAAGTCGCTTTGATTTAGTATTTAAAGACTTTTTCGTTTGCTTTTGTTTTCGTTTTTGTTTCTCAGTACAAACTGCAAAGGATAAAAAAACAAAATCACTCTCCTCTCAAAATTGGCAGGTGAAGGATTATGACCGAACAGGTTTGTTTGGTTTTCTACTGTGGATGCCCCCTCCCTTCCCCAAAATGCTAAAGACAGTCTTCCAGCTCCCCTGCCTCAGATAGACCATGATTTGTCCCTTAGAATTGGGTGAAACCGGGGTCTCCAGGGGAGCATAAACAACAGGGTGGGAGTAGGTGAGTGGGGCAAAGGCTAGAAATCTGATTCTAGACATGCCTTCCCTCATTCTCTCATTTAACAAATAGAGTACTTTTATGGTGCTCCCACCACAAAGATGCAGGCCTTGTTTTCAAGAACTTAGAGTCTGGTGGGGGAGTTGGGTCTGTAAAAAAACTGAGTCTGACTTTGTTTTGCTTCTTTAATTTATTTCACTGAACCTTTCTGCGGCAATCCTGTTCACGGCAGGATTAACGGGCAAAACCTATTAAATGTTTAAGCTAGTTTAAAATGTGAACCTCTGGTACATAAATAAATGAATGAAGTTACCTGGATCCTGTTCCTGCAAAGAAAAGGACTTAAAAGGGGTAGCGTTAGTGAGTCTGGACACTGTACTTCAGTGTCACCCTCATCTTTATCACCAGAACCTTTTGTACACCCACCTAGCCGTGTCCTTCACCAGACTGCAGTTTTCTTAATTAATTTCTTAATTTACTTTACTTAGTGGTGGTTCAAATTAGCATAGAGTGACAGGATCAAGGCCTCCGCAAATGAAATTACATTTGGCTTTAAAGAAATAAGGCTAGGGAATTCCCTGGCGGTCTAGTGGTTAGGACTCTGCGCTACCACCGCAGGGGGGCCGGGTTCAATCCTTGGTCAGGGAACTAAGATCCCGTAAGCCACGCAGCCAAAAAAAAAAAAAAAAAAAAAGAGAAAGAAAGAAAAAGAAAAGAAACAAAGCTAGGAGCAAATAAACTTTTTTTTTTTTTTTTTTTTATTTATTTATTTAGGTTGTGCCGGGTCTTAGCTGTGGCATGCGGGATCTTCGTTGCTTGCAGCATGCGGACTCTTAGTTGTGGCATGCATGTGGGATCTAGTTCCCCGACCAGGGATCGAACCTGGGCCCCCTGCAGTGGGAGCACAGAGTCTTACCCACTGGACCACCAGGGAATTCCCGAAATAAACTTTTTGATATCCTGAAAAGATGACTCACAGGATTGGTATTACAAGGAATTATATGACTTTATGCAAAAGATAACGCCCCCCCCTTTTTTTTTTCACACACACACACACACACACACACACACACACACTGTATTTTATTTTTACAAGAGGTAAATAGACTGACACCAAGCATTGTAAATGGATGACCACAACAAAAGCAACAATGATTGCAATTACCAAACATGAAACACACTCATACCATGTCATAATATTGACATTCAGTCCAGTAATCCTCCACTGTAACAGCTCCTTTACTTTGCAGTGAAAATTGATTTGTATATTCTTTGCCGATAACGCCCCTTTTAAAGGAAGTGCAGAGTTCACCCAAAAATACGTACACGAATGTTCATGGCAACATTATTCATAAGAGCCAAAAAGTGGAGATGACAAAAATGTCCATCAACTGATGAATGGATAAACCAAGTGTGGTATATTCAACAATAACAATAAAAGAAGTATGGATACACATGCTATAATATGGATGAACTTTAAAAACATTATGCTAAGTGAAAGAAGCCGGTCACAAAATGTCACATGCTGTATGATTCTATTTATATGAAATGTCCAGACTAGGCAAATCCATAGAGACAGAAAGTTGATCAGTGGTTGCCAGAGGCTGTCGGCGGAGGGGGACAAGTGAGGAGTGACAGCTTAATGAGTGCAGGGTTTCCTTTTGGGGTCATGAAATTGTTTTGGAACTAGATAGAGGTGATGGTTGCACAACATAATGAGGGTACTAGATGTACATTTTAAGAGTTAATTTCATGTTATATAAATCATATCTCAATTTAAAAAAAAGAAATTAAGTACAGATACATGCTAAAATATGGATGAACTTTGAAAACATCATGCTAAGTGAAAGATGCCAGACACAAAGGGCCACATATTATATGATTCCATTGGTAATGAAATATCCAGAATAGGCAAATCCATAGAGACAGAAAATATATAATGGTTGCACAGGCCTGGAGATCTGGGGGGAATGGGAATGTTCTAAAATTGTTCCACACTGCAAATATCCTTAAAACCATTGAATTGTACATATTAAATGGAAGAAGTGTATGGTATGAGAGTTGTATGTCAATAAAGCTGTTACATAATAAAAGAGATGTATACATTTAAGCTTTTGAAAAATTGAATCATTTCAGGGGTGGTTAGGGTAGCTTACTACCTGCAGCCTGAAGAATCCTATCTCCTTAGTTTATCTAATTTGTATGCTGAGTTTGTGAATTGAGTTTTCTAAAATTCAGGACTCACAGTAAACTTATGAACAGATGACTGAAAAAAGAATCAGGGGGGGCTTCCCTGGTGGCGCAGTGGTTGAGAGTCTGCCTGCCAATGCGGGGGACGCGGGTTCGAGCCCTGGTCTGGGAAGATCCCACGTGCCGCGGAGCAACTGGGCCCGTGAGCCACAATTACTGAGCCTGTGCGTCTGGAGCCTGTGCTCTGCAACAGGAGAGGCCGCGATGGTGAGAGGCCCGCGCACCATGATGAAGAGTGGCCCCCACTTGCCACAACTAGAGAAAGCCCTCGCAAAAAAAAAAAAAGAATCAGGGGTTCAGAAATAAGCACATGTATATAAGGAGATTTTGTATATGATAAAGGAGACTTTTTAAATGATTGTTCAACAAATGGTATGAGATCTAGCTAGCCATTAAAAAAAAAAATGGATTCCTATCATATTCCTTGTCCCCAAATAAATTGAACTGGATCAAATATGTCCATGTAAAAAAGAAAACCATAAAAGTATTGGAAGAAAATATAGGTGAATGTTTTCATGATCTTGGGGATGAGAAAGATCTTCCTAAATTAAAGCAAGAAGTTAAAAAAAAAGGAGACATAGATTTGACTACCTTTTTTAAAAAATGCAAAAAACTTCAGTACCGCAAATAGCCTTCCTCTCTCCTCTTTTCTAGTTACTCACTCTACTCAAATTTGATCGGTCCTTCAGGGTAGAGCTAAAATTGCCCTCCCCTGTGGCATCTTTCCCAGCCACTGTAGCACATATGATCATTTCTTCCTTTCCTGAACTTCTGTTGAACTTGGTCAAAAATACAGGGATGGAAAGAGGAGGTGGACGGATTGTATTTTACCTGCCAACTCCAGACAACTGGCAGTGGTGATTCAGAGCACTGTGTTGAGAAGGATTCTGAGCTGCCTTGACCTCGGTGGGAGTGTTGTGATCAATTATTGGTATCTATCTGGGGCCTGGGATAGGTGGCATGAGTCACATGCGTTTCCTCTGCCTTTGGGCATCCCATTCTAGGTACCTAAAGCCCAGGGACCACATCTTACACTTCTTGTTCTTAATGATATATCTTTGTGTTGCTACTGTTGTTATTGCTTTTTATATTCCCTCAGAATCTCTCGTGGAGCTATGTACAAGGGTGCCCAATAAATACTGTAATAATGCTATAAAAAATACTATGAAAAGAGTACGCTGGCCTTCTGAAACTAGTGCTTTCCAGGAGCCGAATGGTTCCCAAACCCAGAAAATATCCCCAAAGTGACCTCTGGTTTATGGTGTGGAGGCAGGAGGGTGGCAGGGGCTGGGTGCACTAGAAAGAGGCACATCTTTACTTTTTTATTCAAACAAAACCTGTTTACCTTCAAACTATACTCACTGCATTTGGGCTTTGTATGTGGGCAGAAAATGGAAGGGTTTGTTGAAACAGAGAAAGCTGCCCATGGAGTAAGAATTAACAATCTATTTACTGAATGAATGAATACATGAATAAAATAAAAGAACTGAAAACAGCTCTGACATGACAAGGTGTTCCACGGAGCTCAAGCATCGCATGCCCCTGGCAAGAAGCTAGCAAACAGGTCTTTGTATTAAGACCAACTCCAGGTTAACACAGCAGAAGAGACTCAATTGGAAGGTCCGCCCACGGCTGAACAATGCTCTCTCCCAGTCTCCTCAATTCTGCTGTCTGGCTGAATTCATTTCTGCTTATTCTAGCACCCTGCACCCCGTTTTAGCCGGCATCAGTCCAGCTTCAGGACTGCTTTTTGCAGTGGTCCTAATCTCATCTCAGCACATAAGGAGTTACCCACTGAAAGCCCAGGCCACGAAAACTCCCTGGGTCTCTGTGGCTGGAAAATCTGTGTCACCAGAGGTATCGCTAGAGAAGTCATCCCTTCCGCTCACTGCAATTTTGGAGATGCAGGGACCACAGGCAGAAGCACGTGATAGTTCCTGGTATTTGCAGTTTACAAAGTACTTTTACATACATTATCCATTTTAGTTGATCTTCAGGAGGTAAGACTAAGTCAGAGACCCACACCTTTTTCCTTGAAATCTATTTGCTTTAGAAGAGCAATTTTTGCCAAAATTCATATGAAAGGTGTTTTTTTCCTACTGGCAAGAGACACTTTTCTACCTTCCCCAATAAAGGAAGTCTAGACTCCAGGTGGGAGGAAAGCTTATCTTTAGGCACCTGCTGGGTTAGTAAGGAAGGGCTACGCCCTGGGCAGTGATGTCTGTGTTTTGGAAGGGAGAAGGGAGTGACATTTTTAGGCTGCGAGCCTCTTCTGACAGCGCTGAGGACAGATCTATTTTTGGAAGCGTTCTCTGCCACCCACAAAGAACTCAAAAGGTAACCAAGCACCTGGCACAAGGTTTCCTGTGGGGAAAGTTGTTAAGGGCTGGAGAGCTTCTGCGTATTCTGAGTCATGAAGTTTGACTTCATCATCAATCTGATGCAGAGAGAGCACAAAACGCCCCCCACGCACCCCGCCCCGGCCTTGTTTTGAATCACATTTGGTTGCATGATGACAGCACACTTGGGGATGGCACAAATTCTCAAATCATAAAAGATTGGGCCTCAGACTCACAAAGAGGAGGCCAGGGTGATGTGTGTTAACCTAAAATGGTAGATGGTATAGTTCCGAGGTGGAAGGAACCTTGTGCTGGGGATCAGCTCTGCCACTTCCTGGCTGTGTGATCATGGGCACGTGACTTAACCTCTCTGAGCTCACTTTCCTCATATGTAAAGTGAAGGATCAAATCAAATGATTTCTAAGGTCCTTTTAGCCCCAGTCTTCGATGACACACACACACACACACACACACACACACACACACACACAGGCAAGATAATTAACTTTCATGCAACTTGTTCCCTCATCCATAGAACAGAGGTAGAAATAGACTCTACCCCATGTATTTACTGTGAGTGGTAAAAAGATAATAAATGTAAACTGCTTGGCACAGTCCCCAGCGTAAAGTAAGTGCCCAATACATGTGAGTTGTTAAAGCAATGTTCATGTGGCCAGTGACATCAGAGGCAGCTTTGTTAGGGCGGTGGACAATAAAAAGCGTGACAAACATCAGTGGGAATTAAGCTGGTATTCTGGATGACCTACAGATGAGTATACTGACCATGTTTGCCACTGGAATGACACTGGCTGAACAGGTAAAGGAAAGACAAGGCAAGAGGATGTTGGGTGTTTCAAGAGCTAACAGCTTCCATTCCCGCCACCAAGAGGGTAGCCAATTATACCACTTAAAATTGAAATGTGAGATTTTGTGACCTGTTTTGTCACAATCAACTCTGGAAAGGCTGCGTTCCCAGGTTGCCATCCCACGTTGTACCACTACCCTAGTAGAGCACTGCTGACTCAAGGAGAGGAATTTGGCATACAAGGGGGCTTCTCTTTGTTCCATCTACGGGCTTTAGTTACTGAAGATGTGGTGAGGATGGCGAGACCCACACAGGAATAATGTTGGAGAGGAGTTCCTGAATAATTTGGCTGGGATGTCAACACTGCTTAAAAACTAAGGTGTAATTTCCAGGTCCGTATGTAAGTAATTTCCAGGTCCGTATGTAATCTCATTTAGAACTCGAGATTCTCTCCTGTACTTTGCCTGAGGCCTGCTCTAAGTCACCTGGGAAGAGTTCCCTGAAGACCTGTAGGAACCAGCACACATGCCCACAAGCTGCTGCTCAGTTTAAGCCAACCTCAGCTTCTTCCAGTGGGGGCCCCCTGCGGGTCGCTTCTCTTTTGTGTCATAATTAGTGCACATCGTTTCTCCCCTGACACACCACAGGCATAAATATGAGCTTTAGTATTTCCCTTGTGTAATCGTGTTACTTATTACACTCCCTAAACACAGTAAGAAAACTACTAGCCTGGGAAATGTGACAAACCCTTTTCTTACCCTTCCAGTCAACCTGAGGGTTGGAGATTTAAGCATTTCCCTAATCACCTTGTTCTATTTTTCAAAGAACTATTTAATACAATTGGTCGGTATGTTGTGTCCAAAGATGAGGATCAGTCACTTGATTTCCTTGTGGACGCTTTGCTGTTCCTCATTCCTTTGTCACCCACAATGCCCCTAAATAAACTGGGAGCCATTTGTCAGGGGAGGGATCAATCAAAGATTTTGTGGGTTCACCTCCTATGGTTGCACAGATTGTATATTGCCCAAATTCAGGGTGGTGGGTGTCATTTGCATAGACTACAATGGGATGGCCATTCCTGCAGTGGGGCAGTGCACAATTTGCACAATCATATATGGCAGTAAATACGTGGACAAGCTGTAGCATCATTCCTGGCAGGGAGGATTCCCAAAATTTAAGGCATATATTCTGTTCAGGACAGAGGGGTCAGTTTAGCATCTTTATAATTAAATGTTAGTGAAGACTCTTGGAAGAAATTTCTCCATTGTTTTCGGTATCGTCTCGTTTTAATTATTTATTTTATTATTATTATTTTTTAGTAAATTTATTTATTTAATTATCTTTTTATTTTTGGCTGCGCTGGGTCTTTGTTGCTGCTCACAGACTTTCTCTAGTTGCGGCGAGCAGGGCTACTCTTCGTTGTGGTGCACAGGCTTCTCATTGCGGTGGCTTCTCTTGCGGAGCATGGGCTCTAGGCCTGTGGGCTTCAGTAGTTGTGGCACGCAGGCTCATTAGTTGTGGCTCCCGGGCTCCAGAGCGCAGGCTCAGTAGTTGTGGCACACAGGCTTAGTTGCTCTGCGGCATGTAGGATCTTTCCAGACCAGGGCTCGAACCCACGTCCCCTGCATTAGCAGGCGGATTCTTAACCACTGTGCCACCAGGGAAGTCCTTCTCGTTTTATTTAGCTCAGGTTCACTATCAATTGTATAACCAATGAAGTCTTCACTATGATTGGCTGCCAAATTTATGGTGTGCCTGTAATATGTATAACTTCATTTTTGTGTTAACCTCATGCCTGATGTTATTTCAATCGTACAGGGGCCTACTATGTGTCAGGCTCTGTTCACATAGAGACAACAGTGAACAAGAAGACAAAGTCTATTTCATGTTCCTACTCTTGTTTTGCTTTTTCTTTCTCATCTACTCTAATCTATGATTTCTTGCTATACTGTAACCACTTATATGCTTTTTGGATCAAGAAAGTGTAAAAAATAAGTAAATGCTATAAATATATATGTACCTAACAATAAAGCACTAAAATATATGAAGCAAAACTGACACAACTGAAAAGAGAAATAGACAATTCAGCAATAATAGTTGGAGATTTCAACAATCCACTTTGAATAATAGCTAGAACAACTAGGCAGAAGATTAACAAGGAAATAGAGGACCTGAGTTAACTATAAGCCAGCTAGACCTAATAGACACCTGTAGAACACTCTACCCAACAGCAGCAGAATATACATTCTTTTCAAGTAAACATGGAACATTCTCCAGGATAGACCATATGCTATAGCAAAAAGCAAACCTCAATAAATTTAAAAGGATTGAAATAAGGCAAAGTATGTTCTTCAACTACAATGGAATGAAATTAGCAGTCGATAATAGAAAGAAATTTGGGAAATGCACAAATATAAGGAAATTAAACCACACACTGCTACATAATCAATGAGTCCAAGAAATCACAAGGGAAATTAGAAAATCCTTAGAGATGAATGAAAATAAAGCCATAACATACCAAAACTTATTATCTGTTAACTAAAATAAGTAAATAACCACTCTTAGCATTACTTAATTTCATTTCAGAGAATAAATGAGAAACTATTCTTTTATAGTTTCAGGTTCTAGGCAGAAAGCCTCAGTACTTGCCCATATTGGTGCTAAATTAATATTTGTTGAATGAATGAATCAGTTGCGTTCCAGTGGCAAGAAGGTCAGCTAAGGAATCAGGAGTCTCATGTTGGATTCCTACTTGACTAACCCTTTTCCTCTTACTTTTTTGCACAAGCCATTTACGTTTTAAGAGTTTTTATAAATTCCCATCCTCTTCACTCTTTCCCTTTCTTCTCCATTAGGCCTTCTGCATCAGTCTGTGGTTCAAACTACGTACTCAAGCTCTTAGCACATAAACTTTTTTTGTTCTACTATGAAGCTAGGGATTGGCAAACTACTGCCTGGGGGCCGAATCCAGCCCACCACCTGTTTTCGTATGACCTGCATTAAGAATAGTTTTTACATTTTTCAATAGTTAAAAAAAATCAAAAGAAGAATAATATTTCATGACGTGAAAATGATAGGAAATTCAAATTTCATTGTCCATAAATAAAGCTTTATTGGAACACAGCCACGCCAATCTGTCTACTATTTTCTATGGCTGTGTTCATGATACAATGGCAAAGTGCAGTAACTGTTACAGAAAGCTTGTCACAAAGCTTTTGTGGTCCACAAAGCCCAAAATATTTACTATCTGTCCCTTTATGTAAAAGTTTGTGGACTCCTGTTCTAAGCTTGTACAACCATATTCATGACTTGCTATGCCTTTCCCTCTTTCCATCATGACAAACCCTTATTCTCATTCAAAACCCTTTCTCCTCAGTCCTTACCTGATTATCACACCCGGTCACATAATTCTCTTCACCACCTCTTGGCATTACTTAATATAGGCCAACACAAATATAATTAACTTGCAATTTTTCTATTTAAAAATATGTCTTGAATATGTGTTTCCTATCTTCTCTACTTCATTGTGAAGACTCCAAGGTTCTTCTATGTCCTATATTTCCCTCCACACACAGGGCAGTGCCCAAGTTTTGTTGTCAGACAGGTTCGCATTTTGGTTCCACCACTCACTAGCTGAGCAAGTGATGTACATTTCCTGAATCTCTTCATCTGCAGAAGGGTTTTGTTATGAAGAATAAGGAGATGATTATGAAAGGGTCCAAGACCCAGGAGGTGCTCCACAAACAGTAGTAATTAACAGTGGATAATTACTTTATTTGCAATAGCAAGACATTACCTTTGCTCTTAATGAAACTCATAGTGATGGAGTGAGAATTCAAAGAAGTAGTAAGTCAGTAGAAATGGAGCTTCATGGTTCAGCTGGAGCCCTGTAAAGATTAGCTGGAGACATTCAAGGCCTGAAATGAGATATTAGACCAATGAGACTTGGTTTAAAATTTAACAAACCTTTCTTGGTTACTTACTGAGCTCAGTACTGCCTTGGACAGGCCTCAGGTGATGTGAAAGACAGAAGACCACATCTATCCTGGAGAAGATTTTTGTCTAAATTGGGGTAGGAGAGGGGAAACAGACATGAGCTATGTTCTTACTTGTCTGTAATTTTTCTCTTCTCTCTCAGGATGGATGATTCAGAGCCAGCAATTCACATAAAAAGAATTGCACATGGAAAGTATTACTGCTATTCTGTGGGGAAATAAGCTTCTAAGTACAGCAATCTGAAATTAATAACTTTCTCTGTGGAAACTCTCTTGACAACATCTCAAGATGAAGCCAAAGAGTGCAATTTTTACAGCCTTGGATTATCTTCTCTGTCTGCTTGGCTTGCAGCAGGCACGGATCCGTGAGTCAGAAATTCAGAGTTTGCCCCTTCACTGTGCAATTTGCTCGCCAACTGGAGACCTTATACAGCAGTGACTTAATGTCTCAATTCCCCAGTTCACGCAGCCATTGAATCAACACACATCACCTCAATTTACTTACAAAAGGCTTTTTTTTGGGGGGGGCACTCCGTGCAGCTTATGGGATTTTAGTTCTCCAACCAGGCATCGAACCTGTGTCCTCGGCAGTGAGAACATGGAGTCCTAACCACTGGACCGCCAGGGAACTCCCAATTTACTTACAAAAGGCTTTGGGGGAACGCAGAGAAAAAAAAAAAAAGAACAAGTCCTCACCGTTAACAGAAAACATACTGGTTCAGGACATCAGAAAAGGAGTAGGAAACGGAGATTGGAAGCTGGAGATCAACTTTTTTTTTTCTTTTGAGAGAAAATATTCCTGTGAGAAAGCCCAGTGTTTATATTATGATAAATATGTATGTCCACATGCAGGGAGTGTATAGCTATTGAGGGAGAAAGTAATTTAGGAAAGAAGTAGATGAGAAGGACAGCAACTTCTTTTCCACAGAAGCCACAAAAGTGCTGCAGACACGCATGAAGGTGGCAGCAGTTGCTCCAATAGCCATATGTTTCAGCACAGACATCTTTTTTTATTCCTTCTTACCCGTAAACTTAGAAAATCTGAGCAAAGAAGTCTGGATTTCTACTTTCCAAGGATGAGATTTCTTAAAATTTCAAATTAGACTTTTTTTCCCTTATATAAAACCACAAGGTAGGAGATTATGTTTGGAATGACTCACTGTACATCGTTACATTTGAAGGTTGTTTTTCCAGATTAAAAAGAACAATTGTGGGACAGACTAAGGAGCAGACCACCTGGAAACTCTCGGATTGGCATGTTGCTGGATTTGTTCACTCTCCCACAGTGGACATATGTGAGGCCAGTGCTTGGAAATAGGGACAGACATGTTGGAGTTTGGATACTGGTAGAGAACTCAAAGTGAGGAAGAGAAATATATAGAATTTTTGTTGATTACAGTTGGCTCCTACATACAGAGACCTCAGGGTAGGTTCAAAACGTACAGCTGAGGTTTAAAATATGTAGTTAACTGAACTTGAAAATTAGAAGATAAAACAATAATGAGATTAGTGGCAACTCTGGACTACCAACTTGGAAAGGCAATCAAGAAGAAATGGGAATGGCGACAGGCTTCAGAGATCAAGTGTTTTTCTGTGTTGGACATGTGAGTAGAAGCAATTCCAGATGTCTGGGTATGATAGAAACAGCAGACCTCAAATGCCTGCTCTAGTATAGATAGCTATACTGTGCTAGATGCTTTGGGAGATATCAAAATATTTAAAAGACAAATAGTTTCATCTTCACAAAGTTGCTAATTTACTTGCATGATAATGGTTTAGAAAGCCAACTTGATGGGTTTACAGTCCAGCTTTAACCCTTACCAGCTCTGTGTTCTTGGGTAAAATACTTAATCTCTTCAGGCATTACTACCTCATCTGTGAAACATCAATACTTGTATCTCCTATATGGCAGTTATGCTGCCTCCTTTCCATTCTTCCACAAGGCAAGCTTTCACTTCCCTCACCCCCTTTGTATATATGTTCCTGTTACCTGGAAAGCTCTTAGCATGGCTACATCTTTGAAGTTTTGCCTTTCATGTCAGAGCTTTAGTTCAGAAAATATCGTGTCTATATCCACGGATGGGGCTGTTAAAACACTAAAAGGACTACATAAGAATGCGGATGCTATTATTATCAGCCACCCGAAGTAGGCTTTGAGATCAAGGGGTTCTCCAGGATTTAGGGTCAGCAGATTTTTTCTCTAAAGGGCCAGATAGCAAGTCATTTAGGGTTTGCAGGCCATACTAAACAAATGGGAGCGGTTGTGTTCCAAATAAAACAATTTATGGATACAGAAATTTGACTTTCACGTTGCTTTCCACAGTCACTGAACCGGATTTGGCCTCTGCCCTGTAGCGGACTGACCCCTAGACTATATGAGGATGGCAGACAAGAAGGGAGTGGAGAAGAACCGAGATTCTGCAGCCAGATATTAGGGATCAGATGGCTGCTGCGTGAGACTGTCTCAACCTCCCTGGGCGCCAACGACCTCTACAATGGGGCTGCGGCCCCCATGTCTGGGGTTTGTGATGAGGGTTAGAAGTGACACGCAGGGGAAGCTCGGTGCTTGGAACGAGGCGCCCATTACCAGCGTCGCCCTCTCTGCAGTGACCTGGGAGCAACCGGGTTTCGGGCGGAACCGACTCCGAAGCCTCAGCCTCGGGGTGCGGGAGGAGGGGCGGAGCCCACCCGGGGCGGCGGCACCGCGGGGCGAGGGCGGGCCGGCCGGGCTGGGCGGCGCGAGTCGGGGGCGGGGCGGCGGCGCAGCGTCGTCGTCGTCGTCCCCGCCTCCGCCCCAGGGCCCGCGTCGGAGCCTCGGTAGCCGCGGCGCTCACAGCCCGAGAAGAGCGGCGGGCCTGGCAGCGGCGGCGGCCACCGAGACCCACCCGAGGCGCGTCCCCGTCAGCCTCCCGGCGCCCCCAGGCCGCAGCGCCCGCGCACCTTCAGCTCGCTCGCTCGCCCTCCTTCCCTGCGGCCGGCTGCGCCATGGCGTTGGCGTTGGCGGCGCTGGCGGCGGTGGAGCCGGCCTGCGGCAGCCGGTACCAGCAGGTAAGCAGCGCCCAGTGTCTCCCCGGCCCTGCCCTACCCGCTGGCCGCTTCAGGCCTCCTCTCCGGCCCCGCCTGTGGCCAACTCGATGCCGCGGCTTGGCAGGCCGCGCTGGGCCTGGGCGGGCCGGGCGGGCCCCGGACTCGAATTCGAGGCGGCCGCGAGCTGGGCCTGTCCCTCCGCCACCCGGGCCGGGACTCGGGCGGTGGAAAAACCTCCGCCCCGCAGTGTTTCTCGCATTTCCCACGGCGGGCGGGTCCCCGGGTCGGAACCCGCGACCCTCCGGAGGCGTCGACCGGGGGGCATTCAGTTTTCCTTTTTCCACCTTGAATTTGATGTCACTGGAAAGAAAGGAAAAAAAGCGTGAGATGGAAAAGGAAACTGGGTGGAGAGAAAAGATTAAAATCGCTGCTACTGCTGCCGACAGCTCTCCGCAGCGAGATGCGATTACTCAGGGTTTCAGAGCCTAGTCTGTTAGTCGAAACCCATCCCCCTCGCTTGCGTTTTAAGACAAAAGTCAGAATGAGACGAGGAACAAGTCCGCAGTTCGCAGTAGATTTGGAAAAGGCGATTAACTGGCGATGTCCCTAAAATGTCGAGCTACGTTGCAGGCTGCAGGGCGTGTGCCTGAGTGTGTGCTTTCAGAGATTGGAAATGACGTTTAAAGAGATTGAATAGCATAGCTGGGGAGATAATGTATAGGAGATGATTGGATTATTATCTCGGGTACGATTTCTAAGTTGAGGCCCTAGGGAAAAGAGCTGCTTGTTTTACTCGCCTGTCTGTAGCCGGGTTTCCCTCGGAAATTCGGGAAGACATTTTGCAGGGTTTTTAGAGGTATTTAATCTAAGACATCGTAATTGTGGGAACTGAGCCAGGTGGTAACTGATGTTGATTGGAACCGCAGGTAACTGCTTACATTTTGTTTCAGATGCTTTCACTATAATTTGCATACAAATGACAGTAGTGCTTTTATGAAATTAAATGTCCTATCGTAGATGATCTACAGTTTTATATTTTAGAAGTGAGGAAAACCAGTATGATTAAAACATGTAGATTAACCTTGGTGGGTGGGGCCAGTTACTGGGTTGTTTTGCTGTCGTCAGCCCTCTGTTGTAATTTCCTCCCTCCTACAGCCCGACTCCTGATATGACTGATTTTAAGAATTTAGCTTTTTGGTTTCATAAGCACGCCCAAATTGTGGCAATGCAGTCTAGTCCTTAGATCTCTCACAGCCTGGGGTACATGCTTTTTTGTATGACCTTGGGCAAGGCCCTGGGTTCCTCGCTGCTTTAGTAAAATACGATTGACAGGTATCACTTAACTGTCACCAAGGTGTTCACAAATCGCATGTACGCCATCGTGTGATTTAATTCATTCTTTTCATGCTGCCTTGGATAAGGCAAAGAAGCAAAAAACTGTGGCTTTTCTTTGTACTGCCATCTTCTTGAGCTATTAGGTAATGCTGACATAACGCTAGAATACAAAAAATTTGATGGAGTAACAAAATTACGTATTTCTCAGCGTAGTGTTTAATAGCTTTTAATATGCAGAACAGAGGTATGTTAAGGACAGGCCATCTTTTTTATTTTTTAAAACTTACTATTTTGAAGAAATCTTCAAAGAAAAAAAGAATGAAAGACCTAATCTTCCTAGAAAAATTGCAAAATATGAAAGCCAAAAAAAAAGCCAAAACCCCACACCAAAAACCTATCACATATAGATAACTAAAGTTAATATTTTGTGTATTCTTGTGGACTCATAGCTGTGTAAGTATACATGTACAGATAAGGAAAGTTAATATTGATTGAGCATTTATTATGTGCCAGTCATGGTACTAAGTGCTTTATATCCATTATTTCACTTAATCCTCACAAAACCCCTTCGAGGCAGGGTTTGGTGTTGTGTAGATGACAAGTCAAGACTCCCTAGAAGCTCAGTAACTTGCTCAAGGTCACAGGTTCTAAGTAGTGATTACAAGGATAAATGCATGCTCACCTACTTAAAACACAGGCTTATGGCCCAAATATAAGCATATGCATTAGCAGATATATACATGTGCATATGTATTCTCTTATGTACCCATACATACATATACAGGCACATCTTTGTATATACGTGCAGTTCCATGGGCCCCTGATTATACTTGCACACACTTTGTACATATGTGCACATGTATGTTTACATACCCACATGTTCTCAAACACATGTGCATTCACAAATTTGCACGTGTATATATTGTGCACATATATGTACAAAGGCACACAATATAGCTATATAATAAAATGGGTTCATATTTTAATGTCTGCAGAGCATGCAGTTGTATGGCGAACCATAATTTAATCAATTGGCTATTTGTTGGTCTCTAAGGGTGTTTATAATTTTTTTCTGTCACTGAAGTTTCTTTTATATACATCTTCAACTATTTCCTTAGTATAAATTTCTAGGCGTGTAAATGCTTGGTCAGAGAATATACATATTTAAAAGGCTTTTGAATTATGGAATGTGATGAATTGTCCAGGCAACTTGATAGGAGCATGATACTCCTTGGTTGTCACAAAGGGCCGTTCTGACTTCTATTTCATCTGGTTAGTCAAATTGAGCTGGGCCTCTAGTGAAGTAAGTGTAATGGAAAACTGTATGATTCATTCATAAATGCAAACAGTGGTTTTACCTTTATGGTATTTTGATTGGTAGAACAATATGTGCACAACTTAGCATTACCACAGACTATACAGATAGACTGGTCTCATAGGTTTCCTGTCGCTTTATTTATTTTTCTCTTTTTGCATTTTGAAACTGAGATTGTGTGTCCAAACATTCTGAAGCACTGTTTCAGGAAGCTCTAGGTAGGCCCAGTGTTGGGAAACCTGTTGTGTTTTCATCTCTCTGAGGATGTTTACCCTGTTCATCCATTCCAAGCCTTCTTTGCCTCACTGTAATAGATCTTTGGCTATATCATGCATTTTGCCAAATACTTCCTGAAATGTTTTGAGATATTTGGATTTAAATCCATTGAAAGTAGGCAATGATGACACTGCCATATAGGCTTAAAAATAGACTGCAGAGGGCTTCCCTGGTGGCGCAGTGGTTAAGAATCCGCCTGCCAGTGCAGGGGACACGGGTTCGAGCCCTGGTCTGGGAAGATCCCACATGCCACAGAGCAACTAAGCCCGGGCGCCACAACTACTGAGCCTGTGCTCTAGAGCCCACGAGCCACAACTGCTGAAGCCTGCACACCTAGAGCCCGTGTTCCACAAGAGAAGCCACTGCGATGAGAAGCCTGCGCTCTGCAGCGAAGAGTAGCCCCCACTCGCCACAACTAGAAGAAGCCCGTGCGCTGCAACGAAGACCCAGTGCAGCCAAAAAAAATAGACTGCAGAATGTTTACTTTTAGATCTGACTCCTTGTCTGCTAAAGAAGTGGCTCGCTTGTGAGCATCACTAATAAGTTTGTATTGTAGTCTGGTGACATTGTAAAGCAGTTTTGGGTAAGTTCTTTCAGGATTGTGAAGGAAGGTTTTGATAGATGAGGGAAAGAATTTCATCTCTGGCAGGCCAAACTTTTTCATGTTCAAGTGTTAGATGACGTCATGATCCTAGAGGAAGGAGTAAGTGGTGCCCATGTGGTTTTATTTTTTTATTTTTTTTAGTTTCAGAAGACATTATAATTATATCATGGAATGCCCCTTAGGATGTCATGTCAAGATTGTGAGGTAATTCGGTGTATTTGTGGCCTGTATTGCCAATGATCAAAGAAAACTTTTATAAAAATACTGAGAAGATGGGTAGAATTATTTCTTAGAAGAATTTTTTTAGTTGTGGTAAAATATATATGAAGTTTTACCATTTTAACTGTACACTGTTTTTAAGTGTACAGTTAGTTCAGTAGTTTTTTTTTTTTTTTTTTGGCTGCATTGGGTCTTCGTTGCTGCGCTCGGGCTTTCTTTAGTTGCGGCGAGCGGGGGCTACTCTTCGTGGCAGTGCGCGGGCTTCTCATTGCGGTGGCTTCTCATTGCAGAGCACAGGCTCTAGGCGGCGGGCTACAGTAGTTGTGGCAGGCAGGCTCAGTAGTTGTGGCGCCTGGGCTTAGTTGCTCCGTGGCATGTGAGATCTTCCCGGACCAGGGATCGAACCCGTGTCCCCTGTATTGGCAGGCGGATTCTTAACCAACCACTGTGCTACCAGGGAGGTCCCAGTTCAGTGGTATTAAGTACATTCACATTGTTGGGCAGTCTTCACCACCATCCATTTCCAGAAACTCCATACCCCTTAAACAATAACTCTCTATTTCCCCCTCCCAAGCCCCTGACAGCCAACATTCTGCTTTCTGTCCATGAATTTGATTACTCTAAGTACCTCATATAAGTGGAATCATATAGTATTTGTTCCTTCTGACTGGCTTATTTCACTCAGCATAATGTCCTCCAGGTTCATCCATGTTGTGGCATGTGTCAGAATTTCCTTCCATTTTAAGGCTAAATAATATTCCATTGTATGTGTATACTATATTTTGTTTATCTACTTTTTGGCCATTGTGAATAATGCTGCCGTAAATATGGGTAAACAAGTATCAAAAGAGTCCCAGCTTTCAATTCTTTTGGATATATTGTTGAATTTGTATAATTTGTAGGTTTTACCATATGAACCAACAATTTGTAGAATTGTTGGTTCATATGGTATTGCTATTTTTAATTTTTTGAGGAACTGCCATACTGTTTTCCATAGCAATGCACTATTTTATATTCCTACCAGCAGTGCATAGGGATTCCAATTTTGTCACATCCTCATCAACACTTGTTATTTTCTGTTTTGTTTTTGATAAAGCTATCTTAATGGGTGTGAAGTGGCATCTCATAATGGTTTTGGTTTGCATTTCCCTAATGATTAGTGATATTGAGCATCTTTTTATGTGCTGGTTGGCCATTTGAATATCGTTGGAAAAATGTGTATTCAAGTCCTTTGCCAATTTTTGAATTGGGCAAATTCAAAAATTCAAATTTTTGAATTGTTTGCTTTTTGTTGAGTTGTAGGCATAATTTCTTTTTTTTTAAATTGAAGTATAGTCGATTTACAATATTGTGTTAGTTTCAGGTGTACAACATAGTGATTCAGTATTTTCGCAGATTATACTCCATTATAGTTTATTACAAGATAATGGGTATAATTCCCTTTATGTGTATATTCTTGTTGCTTATCTATTTTATATGTAGTAGCTTGTATCTGTTAATCTCATACCCCTAGTTTGTCCCTCCCTCCTTCCCTCTCCCCTTTGGTAACCACAAGTTTGTTTTTTATATCTGTGAGTCTGTTTGTTTTGCATATACATTCATTTGTATTATTTTTTAGATTCCACATATAAGTGATATCATACAGTATTTGTCTTTCTCTGACTTATTTCACTAAGCATAATCTCTTAGGTCCACCCACTTGCTGCAGATGGCAGTATTTCATTCTTTTTTGTGGCTGAGTAATATTCCATTGTATGTATATATTAAGAAGATAATGGTGTGTGTGTTTGTGTGTATCTCACATCTTCTTTATGTGCATTTTCAACTTTTTACTATGAAAATTTCAAACATATACAAAAATTTAGTGTAATAAATCTTATGTACCCATCACTCAGCTTCAACAATTATCAAAAAATGGCTAATCTTGGGACTTCCCTGGTGGTCCAGTGGTTAAGAATCTGCCTTCCACGTATACAATGGAGTATTACTCAGCCAAAAAAAGAAATGAAATTGAGTTATTTGCAGTGAGGTGGATGGACCTAGAGACTGTCATACAGAGTGAAGTAAGTCAGAAACAGAAAAACAAATACCGTATGCTAACACATATATACGGAATCTAAAAAAAAAAAAAAAGGGTTCTAAAGAACCTAGGGGCAGGACAGGAATAAAGACGCAGACGTAGAGAATGGACTTGAGGACACGGGGAAGGGGAAGGGTAAGCTAGGACTAAGTGAGACAGTGGCATGGACATATATACACTACCAAATGTAGAATAGATAGCTAGTGGGGAGCAGCCGCATGACACAGGGAGATCAGCTCGGTGCTTTGTGTCCACCTAGAGGGGTGGGATAGGGAGGGTGGGAGGGAGACGCAAGAGGAAGGGGATATGGAGATATATGTATGCATATAGCTGATTCACTTTGTTATACAGCAGAAACTAACACACCATCGTAAAGCAATTATACTGCAATAAAGACGTTAAAAAAAAAAAAAAGAATCCACCTTCCAATGCAGGCGATGCAGGTTCGATCCCTGGTTGGGGAACTAAGGTCCCACATGCCACAGGGCAACTAAGCCCGCACACCACAACTAGAGAGAAGCCCGCGTGCCTCAACGAAATATCTTGCATGCCACAACAGAGATCCCACGTGCCACAAGTAAGAACCGACACAGCCAAATAAAAAAACAAACAAAACAAGTGGCTCATCTTTTTCATTTATACTCTCTACCATTATTTTGGAGCAAATCCTAGAAATCATGTCATTTCGTCCATAAATATTTCTGTGTGTAGCTCTAAAAGATAATGGTGTGATATTTTAAGCAGATATTATCACATGAGGAAATATGTCATGAGAGCACTTTTGTAATTTGTTATGAATATGGAACCAGGATTTGTGAGTGTCAGGAGCTGCACATCTGCAGCTATCCATTGTATTTGACTCACTGTCTATGAGGTGCTCTAGGAAATCCTGGCATCATCTCAACTGATGCCACCCACTGGTTTGCCTGCATATAACTTCAAATTACTTTATCCTGGACACCAATTACATTACATTACTCTACATTAAATTAGATTATAAAATAAATCCTGCCATGAGAGTAATTTTGTATTTTGTTAATTAAAAAAAAAAGATTTGAAGAAATTCAAGTGACATTCTCTGATTTACTTGTTCTTAGGGCTTTAAAATAGTTACTTTGGTTTCTTAATCATTTATTCTTACATTATCTTTGAACAAGTACAACTGTTTAGTGAAATCATATTCTTGTAGTAGTGGATAATGCCCGTTTAGTTAAAGCAACTTTTAACACTTTAATTAGAGATTACTGCTGAGAATCAACTTGGTGATCTCATCTTTATTCTCAAGTCATTTTTGCCAGTATGCCAGGCAGTTGGTGAATATCATGTATTGAATCTATTGAATTTTACACATTCCAGTTGTAATTGCTTCTTGTGGCTGTCTAGATAGAAGTACAGTGTATGTTGTTGCTTTCACCAAGTGTAGTAATAAAGCGAGTGTTATCAGACATCACTTTGCACATCCTTCTGTTACAATTAGGCTCATTTTTTCTGAATACCACAATTTATATTAAAAGTTCTAGGGCTTCCCTGGTGGCGCAGTGATTGAGAGTCCGCCTGCCAATGCAGGGGACACGGGTTCGAGCCCTGGTCTGGGAAGATCCCACATGCTGCGGAGAAACTGGGCCCGTGAGGCACAACTGCTGAGCCTGCGCGTCTGGAGCCTGTGCTCCGCAACGAGAGGCCACGATAGTGAGAGGACCGCGCACCGCGATGAAGAGTGGCCCCCACTTGCCGCAACTAGAGAAAGCCCTCGCACAGAAATGAAGACCCAACACAGCCAAAAATAAATTAAAAAAAAAAAAAAAAAAAAAGTTCTAAATACCAGCTCTAAATATTGATCCAATTTAAGAACATTTCTAGTGAAATATTTTCTTACTGATTAAAGCAGTTTCTTTCACGGGTATTATATATTTCTTCTCCCCTAGCAATTTAGTATAATCTTTTGACAGTTTTTCTTTTAAATTTGTGTATTGCAATAATATCAGTTAGTAGTAAATCGGAGGCTTGAATGTGATTTGGAGGTCTTTCTGGAGATTGGATATTTATGAATAGACATACACAGGTTTAGGGAGTGGTTTCTGTTTAATAACAATTTCATTTTATTTGTCATTCAATGTTTAAATGTGGCATTAAATGTTAAACATTTTTTGTGATAAAATAGTACACAGATACATTCTTTATATACTGGAGTCAAACAGTAACTTGTAAGGGAAAACTTGACTTCCCTTCTAGTCTCTCCCCAGAGGTGTAACTGCTTCTCAAGTTTGCTGTGCGTTCTTCAGGCTTTCTTCCTTTCCTTTAAAGAAAAAAATGTTAAAAGTGTTAAATATTTAAAAATAAACTTTACTTTTTGTAACATTTTTAGATTTTCAGAAACATTGAAGATAGTACAGTTTCTGCATACCCCAGACCCAGTTTCCCCTTTAACATCTTATATTAGCGTGGTACATTTGTGGCAATTAATGAACCAGTATTGATATGTTATTATTAACTAAAGTCCATACTTTTTTCAGATTTTCAGTTTTTATCTGTGTTTTTTCTGTTGCACATTACATTTGGTCATCGTATCTCCGTAGGCTCCTCTTGACTGTGACAGTTTCTCAAGTTTTCCATGTTTTTGATGACCTTTACAGTTTTGAGGAGTATTAGTTATTTGCAGGATGTCCCTGAATTGGGATTTGTTGGTTGCTTTTCTCATGATTAGACTGGGGTTGTGGGTTGGAGGGAGGAAGACCACAGAGGTAAAGTGCCATTTTACATCATGTCATATCAAGAATGAATACTGTCCCCATGACTTACCACTGTTGATGTTGACCTTGATCATCTGGCTGAAGTAGTGTTTGTCAGATCTCTCTACGTAAAATGACTCTTTCCCCCCTTTTGTACTGTGCTATTTGGAAGGAAGTCACTGTGCACAGCCTATACTTAAGGTTTGGGGAGTTAAGTTCCACCACCTCATTGGGGGCAGTGTATCTACGTAAATTATTTGGAATTTTCTGCATGGGACATTTGTCTCTTCTCCATTAATTTATTTATTCAGTGATACTAGTATGAACTCATTAATTTTATTCTTTGGGTTATAAGCCAACACTATTTTATTTTGTTGCTCAAATTGTTCCAGCTTTGGCCATTGGGATCTCTTTCAGTTGGCACTTGTATCCCTTTGACAGAGCTCCATCTTTGTGGTTTTTTAAAGCACTTCCTTACTTTTTGGCACCAGGCTCACCATGTATATTTTCTGTGCCATCCTAGAATCAGCCATTTCTCCAAGGAACCCTGGTTCCTTTTATTGGAGAATGATGTTAGAAACCAAGATCTGTGCTCATTGCTGCTGGTGTGTCATTGCTTCTAGGCCTCCTAGGCTGACAGAGTAAAGAAATATATGTGTGTGTGTACATCCATAAACATTTCATAAGTAATCGTCTATCTATATTAAACTGACTCTAATCCATTACTACATGGATCACTCTAGCCTCCTCCCCTCTCATCTTTAAACTTCTACTCCAACAGTGAGAGACCTGGCTCCTCCCACCCGCAATCCGTTTACTTAATTTAACTTCAGTTCTAATGTACATGTGTAGCAGTATCAGGTGGGAAACAGTTTTATCAACTAGAGGACAAGGCATATGTACAGTTTCTTTTGCCTTTAGTCTTATAAAGACTACTCATTTCCAAAGTTACTTAGGTACTTATGTCAGCACCTTTTCTTCTCACCCTCTTTAATGAGGTGGTTTCATAAATTTATAATACAGTTAGA
Source organism: Eubalaena glacialis (assembly GCF_028564815.1). Classification (NCBI taxonomy): domain Eukaryota; kingdom Metazoa; phylum Chordata; class Mammalia; order Artiodactyla; family Balaenidae; genus Eubalaena; species Eubalaena glacialis. Next base: position 119,564,070 of record NC_083719.1, read on the forward strand.
TTGTTTTGTCACATTGTGCATACCATCCTGGGAACCACCAACCACCTAACTTTTTTTTTTTTATTTCACATATATTAAAGTTCATACATTATTTCACATACATTAAATTGTTTTTTAATTTATTTATTTATTATTTATTTTTGGCTGCATTGGGTCTTCGTTGCTGTGCGCTGGCTTTCTCTAGTTGTGGTGAGCGGGGGCTACTCTTCGTTGCAGTGCGTAGGCTTCTCATTGCAGTGGCTTCTCTTGTTGCGGAGCACGGGCTCTAGGTGCGCGGGCCCAGTAGTTGTGGCTCGCGGGCTCCAGAGCGCAGGCTCAGTAGCTGTGGTGCATGGGCTTAGTTGCTCCGCGGCATGTGGGATCTTCCCAGACCAGGGCTCAAACCCGTGTCCCCTGCATTGGCAGGTGGATTCTTAACCACTGCGCCACCAGGGAAGCCTAAATTTTTTTTATTGTATTTCACATACGTTAAAGTTCACCCCTTGTGCTGTAAAATTCTGTAGGTTTAGACAAATACAGGTTTTGACAAATGCATAGCATCCTTTTTGTTTTTTGTTTTTGTTTTTCAAACAGTACTTTTAAAGAAAAATGAGTGATTTCTCATTCTTATTTTCCAAATTTTCCACTAATGATCATGTTTTGCTTCTTTTTAAAAAATTCCTTAAAAAATTTTTTTATTTGAAAGTAAATAAAAACTGCAGGAATAGTATAAAATAATACCCATATAGTATATATTGCCCAGGTTCATCGTAAACATTAAGATTTGATTAACAATGACTACAATCCTGTAAAAATTGAAAGCACTACAGGTAAAACTCAAGTCCTTTTAACCACCACCAATTCTTTCTCTATGGAACTCAGTGCTTATTTTGCTGTTTACTTTGTTATTAAATTTTAAAAATTTGTTTTGTCCTTGTTAAATTTAGGTGAGATTTTGTGGACTGTGTAGTCAGGAATATAGTGTTCTTAGTATTTTGAAGCTTTCATTTTAGGAGCTTTATGATATAACGTCCAAACTTTTCATATAACTTTGTGTTAAAAAGCAGTTTTTGAAGGGTGTGATGTACACTTCAGTATCTGGAAGGCTCAGTTTGGACATTAAGTAGAGACTGATTCAGGAAAACAAAAAAGGACTTTATCAAAACATCTAATCAGTAATATATTGCCTGACTTCTGCAATGAAGTAAGTAGTTGTCATATGACTGTGGGCTAGAACTTCAGTCTCTTTCTAGCTTTATTTTCTCCTTTCATAAAATGAAGTAGTAGTTAGATTAGATCATTTTGTCTCCATCCAGCTTTATGATTGATTGTTTTTGTTTGTAGAAGTTGGTGGCTTTGATCCAAAGAGACAGCATTCTATTGATGATTTAGCAAATTTCTTTCATGATGAATAATTATTTTTGAAAATGATGCCAGTAAATATATATGCCCAGTAGATTTTTAAAAAATTATGCATGGTTTAAAAAAATAGAAAAATCTCCTTAATATTATGTTTTAAAAGAATGAGTCACTGGTGAGTACAGAGTACTGTTTTGTAATTTCCCACTAGTTAAAACATTCTGTTTGTAGGTCTTTCCCTTCTGGTCAGCTTCAAACAAACATGGTATATCATGACAAAATGTTAATGATGCGGGACTTCCCTGGTGGTGCAGTGGTTAAGAATCCGCCTGCCAATTCAGGGGACACGGGTTCGAGCCCTGGTCCAGAAAGATCCCACATGCCACGGAGCAACTAAGCCCGTGTGCCACAACTACTGAGCCTGCACTCTAGAGCCCGCGAGCCACAACTACTGAGCCCGCGTGCCAGAACTACTGAAGACCGCGCACCTAGAGCCCGTGCTCCACAACAAAGAGAGGCCACCACAATGAGAAGCCCGCACACCGCGACGAAGAGTAGCCCCGCTCGCCGCAACTAGAGAAAGCCCACGCGCAGCAATGAAGACCCAACGCAGCCAAAAATAGATAAATAACTAAACTAAAAAAAAAAAGGTAATGATGCTTTTAGAAATCAGGAAAGTTAATCAATAATTTAAAATGTTTTCAAATAAACTTTTTAAGAGCAATTTTAGGTTCACAATAAAATCAATAATCTTTTAAAAGGAAGAAAATACCAATTTAAAAAGTTTTTTTAGCTTTTTTTAAAAGAAACTGGCTCTTGATTTCTAGTATTCTTATTCACTGCTTTTAGTAGTTGCATTTTCAGAAGTTTGGAAAATCTGCTCATGTTTTTATAGAAATAGCATAAGAAGTATGAATTGAGGGTTATCTGCAGCCTTGGGGATCTTACACGTGATTGATTGTTGATAGGAGATTCTTTTCAACACTTGTCCTTGTGAAGCAGAATTGCATTTTCAGATGTAATAGTATTTTAGAGTGTACATACTTAAAATCGGTTCTACTCAGTCATGCATGTGAGGGTGAGTAGCATTAATGCTCTTAAACACATTGGTCCAATTTCATTTTAGGTGAGAGAGTTAATTGAGGTGATCACAGTTATGTGATGTTGTAAGCTTGACAGCCATCTTGTCACCATTCAGCTCTGGCCAAAATGACCAGCTGAGTCGAGGGGAAGAAAAGGCAAATTATGCTGGGCATGAAAGGTAATCATTGGCTTATTATATTAGCTTCACCATTATTTGGAAGGTTAAAATATCTTATTTTCTTTGTATCAGTTAGGTTTAAGGTAATCCAAATGCCATTTTATATTTAGGACTTCACATTTTAGTGAAAATATTTAAGTGAGAATCTGTAATTGTGTTTGAAAGGATCTCAACAATTTCCAGGGTATACCTTTTAACACTGATTTTGTATTTCTCTTAGCAGGTTGCTTTAACTATTATTTAGCTGTACCTAGTTAATGCTGTAGTTATTTCTAAGAAGTGAACTTTTTTTCCCATGAGAAAAATATAGACTGACTTTCAAATACTACAGTGATATTACAAAAGAATATTTAATGATGAAGGAAAATTCCACTATGTAGTGAGTGAAAAAGGTTATGATTTGTATTCCCCCAGAAGGCTGGAAGGATATCTGAAAGATGGGATTGTGGTGGTTTTTATTTTCTTCTCTGTATTTTTGTCAAGTTTTCTCCTTGTGAACCTAGGAATCTTAGAAAAAAGAATTTTTAGGGGGCTTCCCTGGTGGCGCAGTGGTTGAGAATCTGCCTGCCAATGCAGGGGACACGGGTTCGTGCCCCGGTCTGGGAAGATCCCACATGCCGCGGAGCGGCTGGGCCCGTGAGCCACGACTACTGAGCCTGTGCGTCTGGAGCCTGTGCTCCGCAACAAGAGAGGCCGCGATAGTGAGAGGCCCGCGCACCGCGATGAAGAGTGGCCCCCGCTTGCCACAACTAGAGAAAGCCCTCGCACAGAAACGAAGACCCAACACAGTCAAAAAAAATAATAAATTAATTAATTAATTAATTTAAAAAAAAAAAGAAAAAAGAATTTTTAAAAATCGCTCTGTGCTGTTTATTATTATGAAAATGTTACTTTTATGCTTGTCTTATGTATAAAGTATACTTTTTTCCCCCCAAATTTGTATCTTGGTTTTCAGAATGTCAAGCTTCCATTCATCAAGGACTTTTCATCTTATGAGCCATTTGTAATCTACGTAATAAGGCATTTATGAAGTGCCAGCTTGCATGTTTAAATATTATGGAATGCAAAAGGATGTGCCACGGGCCTTCCTAATTAAAAGTTTACCAAGTGCCTGTAGACTGCTGCTTTGTTTGTCCTCGTTCCTTCGCATCTTCCCTTCCTTTTCTTCTTTCCCTTACTTTTAGTACCCAGCACAATTTGATGCATATAGTAAGTATTCACTAAATACCTGTTGACTTCAATCCATGAGAATGTATTATAGTATTGATACAATATTAATTATATTAATTCAGAGAATAAGATAGTAGATAAAAGGCATTATCTTGAGATGGAAGAGATCACCTACTTCCAGAGACTTCTTAGGAAGCTTCTGAGATGAAACTTGAGCCTGGCCTTGAAGGATAGGTAAGAGGTAGATGGGGGAGACCAGGACTTGGGAGAAGGGGTGGAGATGGACTCTCATGATTTGTTGTTTCCCTGGGGAACTTGTTTCACTTCCTGGAATACATCACCTTCTCTGGCCAGGAGGTCTCCTCTTGCTCTACTTCCTCTACCTGGAATGCTCCCTTCTTCTCAGCTCCCCGCTCAGTTTAGGTAGTCTGTCCTAAGGGGAGTTTGAGTACCTCCCCTCTCCCCCAGTTAGGTTAGTTTCCCATGAATACGAGATTCCTCTTTCATGACACATTTTGTAATCACATTTTAATCTTTTTTTCTTTTTATTTATCTTTCATATCTTACATATAGTTATACTTACATATAGGTTAGAGTCAGATAGATCTTATAGGCTTATTACCCAAAACAGCAGTCTCCTGCTTACTTGCCTGCTTCTTAGCTCTTTCTTTTGCTGTTTCGCTGTTACCTGTGAAGGTAAAAAACATTTATAGGGTGTTACTTCTTGATTTTTCAGTTTTCAGGGTTTTAAAATTTTTTTTAATTGATTTACCACTAGGAGATTTAAGGATTTAGCTCTCTTTTACCACCCTCCCACAACTGCATATACTCCCATTTCCTGTCTCTCCATTTTTCTAGTATAGTTATATCCATAATGTAGTTAGATCAGTATTCAGTATTTACAGTAATATGTTGTATGCTGTGGTTACTTTTCCTTGCCTGACAGTACCTTATTTTCCCTAAAGTTAACAAATTTTTTTGTTTGCCTAATTTTCTATGTATATATCATAAATTGCTTATAACATGAATTCATCCTCAGACTCTCACTTAATAATCTTAATGGTTTTTTTGTTTGTTTTTTTTTTTAGATTTATTTATTTATTTATTTATTGGCTGTGCTGGGTCTTCGTTGCTGTGCGCGGGCTTTCTCTAGTTGCGGTGAGCGGGGTCTACTCTTCGTTGTGGTGCGCGGGCTTCTCATTGAGGTGGCTTCTCTTGTTGTGGAGCACGGGCTCTAGGGGCGCGGGCTTCAGTAGTTGTGGCTCGTGGGCTCAGTACTTGTGGCTCACAGGCTCTAGAGCTCAGGCTCAGTAGTTGTGGTGCATGGGCTTAGTTGCTCCGTGGCATGTGGGATCTTCCCAGACCAGGGCTCGAACCCGTGTCCCCTGCATTGGCAGGCGGATTCTTAACCACTGTGCCACCAGGGAAGCCCCTCTTAATAGTTTTTTTTTTTTTTAATAGTTTTTTGATATGTTCAAACACATCAGGTATTTTATTGATTTCATTGTTGGGGGGTGTGTATGTGGCTCTTTCCTGGTTTTTTGACTTGTTATAGAAGGCTCTTCTCAAGGTCTGCTGTTAAGTTGTTATCCTAGGCATTTCCTTTTCCAACTTTTTTAATTGAAGCCCTTTCCCTTGATTCACATCTTTTTTTTTTTCTTGGTTTATTGTCTCATATCCATGGAACATACACTCCAGTATCTTTCTGAGGAAGAATGCATAGGGGTTAAACTTTTTTTTTTTTTTTGATCTTCACCCTTACTTCGAGTTCTGGGTTGGAAACATTTTCCTTTAGAATTTTGAAAGCCATTTGTTCCATTGCCTTCTAGGTTCCACTATTAGGAAGACTGAAGCCAATTGTGATGTCTGATTCTTTAAATGTGGCCTACTTTCTCTGTTTCTCTGGAAGCCTTTAGGAGCTTCTTTATGTCCGCAGTGTTGTTAAATTTCACTATGTTGTACCTTGGTGTAGATCTGTTTACATCTGTTTTGCTAGGCACTCAGTGGGTCCTTTTGGTCTAGAAGCTCACGTCCATTAGTTCTGGGAAATTTTTAAAAGTATTTGTTTGATTTTTTTTTCTCTGCTTTAATTTTTTTTTTCCTTCTCTCCTTGGATCTTGGATCTTTTATACTGATTCTTTAAAATTGTTTATTATTTATTTAATTTTAAAATATTTATTTATTTATTTATTTGGCTGTGCTGTGTCTGAGTTGCAGCATGTGGGATCTAGTTCCCCCACCAGGGATCGAACCCAGGCTCCGTACATTGGGAGCACGGAGTCTTAACCATTGGACCACCAGGGAAGTCCCTTAAAATTTTTTTTAACCTCTTCTCATATTTTCACCTGTTTTTCTCTACTTTCTATGAGAGATTCTCAATTTTATATTCTAACTCTTTGATAAAATTTTAATAATCTGTTATTTTTAATTTTCAAAAACTCTTTAATTGTCCCTACCCCCTATTTTAGTAGCACACTGTCCTCGTTTTATGGTTTTAATTTTTTTTCTCATTTCTCTGAGATTACAGGAAGTTTTTTTCTTTCTTTTTAAAGTTTACACCTTCCTGCATAGTTCTTTCCTCCGTGTTGCATTTATTCTCTTTGCTTTGGTCTTTTATGACCTTTTAGTTAGAAGTATGTGGTGATCTCTGCCTGCTTGGTTAAGAGTGCACAATCAGTAAAGCAGTTTGGAAGCTCAGTATGCTTGATGGAACTTCTTGCGGGGGCTTCTTGCCTTCTAATTTAACTAGGCTGTTTCTCTGAGTGACAGTGTTCTTAGATCTTTCTTCTTGGGCTGGTCAGTTTCCCCAGAGACTAGGCCTGGCTGTTACTGTTCTGGGAGCTGATTGGCAGAGGAAGACTGGGATATCTCAAGGTTTAATACATAAACCTCTCACTTAATCACTCTTTTCTGATAAGCTGTTCTTTCTCCTAAGCTCCGGTGTCTCCAGTCCAGATCTCTCCACCTCAGTCTCTCCAGAGAGAGTCTTCTAATGGGGATTCCGGGAGCTGTGTTTGTTTTCCTGGGTCTCCAGGCTTCCCTGGTGGAGCAGTGGTTAAGAATCCGCCTGCCAGTGCAGGGGACACTGGTTCGAGCCCTGGTCCGGGAAGATCCCGCATGCCGCAGAGCAACTAAACCCGTGCGCCACAACTAGTGAGCCTGCGCTCTAGAGCCCGTGAGCCACAACTACTGAGCCCACATGCCACAACTACTGAAGCCTACGCACCTAGAGCCTGTGCTCCGCAACAAGAGAAACCACCGCAATGAGAAGCCCACGCACCGCAACCAGGAGTAGCCCCCACTCGCTGCAACTAGAGAAAGCTCGCACACAGCAACAAAGACCCAACTCAGCCATAAATGAATGAATGAGTGAATGAATGAACGAATAACTGGGTCTCCAACTTCCCTTTCTGCTTTTAAATCTCATTTTCACTCTTATTTCCGCTGGTACCTGCTACCACTGATTCTTGAGCCTTTGGAGGGTATAGTGCAAGACAGGTTGATTTTTCTGCTTTCTGGATTAGGATTCAGGTTTCTTGGGTCTGCTGTGTACATTGTCTCCTGTCTTCCTGCTTCTAACTTGCAGGATTTTATTGCTGCTTCGTCTCCTGTTAATCGATTTTGAATTTTTTTTTACCTCAAATTTAATAAAACTTTAATAACATTTACATTTGAGAGGATTTTGGAAGGTATAAGAGGCAAATGTGTGTGTTTAATCTTCAACTGGAAAATTATGATTGTAATTACTTCTTTTGATGGTCTTTTCTTTGGTAAGCTTTAGACTTAGTGAGGTAAAAAACATCAGTCATGGCCTGACATGTTCTTTGAGTGGTGTTAATTATAAAATGCAAGCAATTATACACTTGCATATTGGAACATTCTGTGATGGGGTGAAGGGACAGATATGAAATGCTTAATGCATCTCCCTCTTGGTTCTCGTTCTTGCAGGAGAAGGGGACCTCATGACCAGGCCTAAGTTAAGGCAGCCTCTTGAATAGAATACCTTTCCGCATCCGTAATCTCTATCCCAGTATGCTGTATTCCAGGCATCATCATCATCATCATCATATAATAATAATAATAATAAGCAAGCATAGCTGAGAGAGCTCTGGTAGCTCATGGGGCTAGCAGAGCCAAGCAGGCTGCAGTCAGCCTGAGTCTCTGGATTCTAGGCATGTCTGTCACTTTCTGGGGCTGTACATTTGACTCTACTATCTTATTATTATTTTTGAAATTATAATCATGCTTATTTTTCAAAAATATTTCTTTATTTTTGTCTGCGTCGGGTCTTAGTTGCAGTGTGCGGGCTTCTGTCTAGTTGTGGCACATGAGCTAAGTAGTTGTGGCGTGTGGCCTTAGTTGCCCTGTGGCATGTGAGATCTTAGTTCCCTGACCAGGGATCGAACCCATGTCCCCTGCATTGGAAGGCAGATTCTTAACCACTGGACCGCCCCGGAAGTCCCTTTACTATCATTTTAATGTAGAATATTCCATTTTTTGGATATGCCAATTGGTAGTTTTTAGAAGGGAAAAACTTCCTAGGAATTAGTGTGATCAATCAAAATACCAATTTTCCTTCGTACGTACCACAGACATTTACTGAATACCTATTTGTACCCAATACACTATGCTAAGTGTTTTATTTCCTAAGAGCTGAAGGTTGGAGAGGTCTGTTTCTCCTTTGTGTTTCTTATACTCTTGTTACCATTTCTTTTTAAAATAGGTAACTCTGGAACCATAGTGTTGATACATGTAATGCCTAGTACTTTATGAAGCATGAAGTAGTGATGGGGATGCCACCTGCTGTTGATCACTCATGGAATCATCATCACTGTCCCTTCCACAGATATAGCAGTCATCTGCGTGTGGCTCCATACCTAGCCTTATATTATTTGGTGATTTGTAAAGTAATATGAATACTTTAGATAAATGTGAACTAGTAAGTCAAGATGGCATTAAGATTAGCTGCCATTTCTTCAGGTAGGTTTCTGTTAAAGCTACACCTCCAAGCTTGCTTTAGTCAACATGTGGTAATAAGGTATCCATGATATGCTACTCACTGTTAAGTGCTGGGGTGAATACAGCAGTGAACCATGTGAAGGTCCTAGTCTGCAGAGGGCTCACAGTCTACACTGTTAACCCAGCAAGGGCTCGTGTGCCTGTGGCACAGAAAGCCAAATTCTGCCAGCGGGTGTTTGCAGCAAAATAAGGGTTTATTTGAAGGTGCCAAGCAAGGAGAACCGGGCAGCTCATGCTCAAAAGACCCAAACTCTCTGATGGCTTTCAGGCAAGGGGTTTTTTTTTTTTTTTTGGCTGCGTTGGGTCTTTGTTGCTGCACGCGGGCTTTCTCTAGTTGCAGAAAGCAGGGGTTACTCTTCGTTGCGATGCGCGGGCTTCTCATTGCGGAGGCTTCTCTTGTTGCGGAGCACGGGCTCTACGTGCACAGGCTTCAGTAGTTGCGGCACATGGGCTCAGTAGTTGTGGTGTGCAGGCTCCAGTAGTTGTGGCGTGCGGGCTCAGTAGTTGTGGCTTGTAGCCTCTAGAGCACAGGCTCAGTAGTTGTGGTGCACGGGCTTAGTTGCTCCGCAGCATGTGGGATCTTCCCGGACCAGGGATTGTGTCCCTTGCACTAGCAGGCAGATTCTCAACCATTGTGCCACCAGGGAAGTCCCAGGCAAGGGTTTTTAAAGACAGGTGTTAGGGAAGAGGATCGTAGGATATGTGATCAGCTCCTGGACCTTCTTCTGACTGGTTGGTGGTGAGGTAACAGTGATACTTTTGGAATCTCAACCTTTTCGTTACAACCAGTTTGGGCTCTACTGCCACAAGCTCATAGTCACTGTGCTCCACAGGTGAGGGTCTTAGTTGCTGCTGAACAACTCAAAAGATATGCATCAGATTGTTATCTATATCCCTTCAGGAGGAACTAGGAGTCCTGTGACTCTATTGTCCTAATCATTAAAGGCTTGAGCCTGCTCTTTGGAACTTTCGGGATGGCCTAGGAGACTAAAGCCTTTCTTTCTGCAAACAAGAAACAAAGGACAGGCTTCCCTGGTGGCGCAGTGGTTAAGAATCCGCCTGCCAATGCAGGGGACACGGGTTCGAGCCCTGGTCTGGGAAGATCCCACATGCTGCAGAGCAGCTAAGCCCGTGTGCCACAACTACTGAGCCTGTGCTCAAGGGCCCACGAGCCACAACTACTGAAGCCCGTGTGCCTAGGGCCCATGCTCTGCAACAAGAGAAGCCATCACAATGAGAAGCCCGCGCACCGCAACGAAGAGTAGCCCCCGCTCACCACAACTAGAGAAAGCCTGCGCACAGCAACGAAGACCCAACGCAGCCAAAAATAAATGAATAAATAAATAAAATTAAAAAAAAAAAAGAAACGAAACAAAGGACAAGAAGGGACTTTTGTACCTGGGAAGGCCCCACAGGGTCCTGCTTGGTTTCATTCCCCCCTTTTCTTTGATAGCCCTCAATCCTGAGAGGAACAGGGGCAGAACCAGAAACGAAATAAAGTTTTGGAGAGAGATTAATCATAAACTGAGCAGGGGAACTCAGTTTTAGGGGGACTCGGTTTCGTGAATCCTCTGCCAGTCTCCTTTTCTCCCCTTCTGGAACTGTTAGTATGATTTACATACAGAAACATGCACAAATCATAAATGTGTATTGTAGTTCAGTGAATTTTCACAAGCTGAACATGCACATTAACTAGTACCCAGATCAAGCAACAACATTACCAGCACTCCAGAAGCTCCCTGCGTGTGCCCTTCCAGTTGTGCCCCTACCCTGGGTAACCACTCAGCTGGCAGACTAGGTTTGCCTGGTTTTGCTCTTTACATAAGTGTAATCGTACAGTAAATGCTCTTGTGTCTGCTTTCTGTTGCTCAGCATTATGTTTATGAGATTCACCCTTGCTGTTGTGTGTTGATTCATTCACATGGCTGTATAATATTCCATTGTGTAAAGTTATAATTTAGTTACCCATTCTGCTGTTGATGGGCTTTTGGGTAGTTTCCAATTTTATGAATACTGTTGCTTTGAACATCCTGGTATGTCTTTTGGTGAACATGTGTGTTTCTGTCAGGTTATATAACTAGAGTGGAATTGCTGGGTCATAGAGTATGTAAGAATTCATCTTTAGTAGATATTGCTAAACAGTTTTCTAAACTGGTTCTACAAATTTACATTCCCAGTTTGAGAGTTCTGGTTGTTATGTACCCTCAACAACATTTGGTATTTTCTGCTTTTTTATTTTAACTATTATCTGTGGTTTTAATTTGCATTTCTGTGATGACTATTGAAATGCAGCAGTTTTTAAATATGTTTATCAGCCATTTGGCTATCCTCTTTTGTGAAGTGTCTATTCAAGACTTTTGCCCATTTTTCAGTTCGGTGTTTTCCTTTTTGTTATGGCTTTTTAGAAGTTTTTTTTAATATATTCTGGATATGAGTCCTTTGTCCAGAAAATATGTCTTCTATTCTGGGTTGTCTTTTCATTCTCTCAGTAGGGTCTTCTGAATGAATAAAAAGTTCTTAATTTGAGAAGCACATGTGGGTGAACATCTTCATGTCTTTGTGCACAAAAAAGCTAACGATAAATGACGAAATTGATAGTTCACTTTTGAAGATCTGTAAGATGGATATGTACTACTTCTGCAGGGACTTGCTGATAAAAATATGCCATCCCTTGTGATGACCCAAACACTAAGCTGACCACAGAGTAGAAAATACTGACATATGAAAAACAAGTAGAGCCCAGAAGAAACCAGTTACTGTACCTAAGAAAGAATTTCCTTTGGCATTTTATTATAATGGTATATAGGACTAGTGCTTCTATCAATAGATTTAATGGAAAAGTTGTTTTGTCCATGTTGACAAATGTTGATCTTAATGTACATAAAGCATCATTTAACAAATTTCATCAAATTAACTTTTTAATATCCCAAATTATCAGCCTAAATAATACTATTATGACTTAAAATAGCAACCAGTCTTTCTAGTAAATTAATGAAAAAATGGAAGTGTTCTTTCAGGAATATTAAGGGGAAATAGTCAAATTGGCATGTAATAGTGCCTGGTAAAATTTCATTGAATGAAATCATTCAAATTTCTGACTATCCATGAGGAAGGCTGTTGTGGGCTATTGCAGAAGAAAAGGCAATGGAGAGAATGGAAAGCATGAATCACAACATATTTACATCTAATTCTACTCCTGTAGCTTATGTATCTACATTAATAGCATTTACTTTTTTTTTTGGCTGCACCGGGTCTTAGTTGTGGCATGCACGATCTAGTTCCCTGAACAGGGATCGAACCTGGGCCCCCTGCATTGGGAGCGAGGAGTGTTAACCACTGGACCACCAGGGAAGTCCCCGCATTTACATTCTAAGTACTCTTTCTGCAGTACAGCTGTTTTTCAGAAAAGTTGTACAAATCAGACTAATTTAAATATATTGCTAGATAGGCATGTAGTTTGATGATAGCCTTGCATTGTACTGATTTAAAAGGGTTGACTTCTTTTGTAATTTTAATATTGCATTATATAATTGTTTTACCAGTCAGGATTTTAGGAGAGACGTATATATGTATGTATGCTATATATGCATCCTAAATATATGTATCTTTATATATATGTTTTTATATGTATACATTTACACATACATGTATATGTGTGTATTAGTGTGTATATGTGTGTATAAAATCTTAATGGAGAGTAGAAATGTTCTGCATGCCAAGTCCAAAATCCTTTCAGTTCTGTTGTGAGTTTATAAATAGGAACAGATAATTGTAAAAAATTGTTCTTGAAATTTAAAAGAACCATTGAATAGATGCCAGTTGTAGTCCACATTCTGTTGGGACAATTTTTTTTTTCATAAAGTGTTGCTTAATGTATCATTTTAAGTGGTGAATAATTAGGAGTTCATTTTTGCTTTCATGATGATATTTTAGAGCTGTAACGTGTCTTAGAAGAGGACAACATGTAGGGTTTTAAAAACACAAACAGTATTTACCACTCATGGACTAGATTTTATGTAAACTATTTTAAAATGAATCTGGTCTAGCTCCTATTTTCATATTGTTTATTCTGTAAACAAAAGATGAACTGTCCTGTCAAAGGCAAGGGGAACAAGCCAGGTGTTTAGTCTCCAGTTCAACTTGTCTTTGCTAGGACGTTTAATTCCTTCTCCAAGTAGGTTCTGGAGCGCTGAACTAAGAACTGAGTTTTCTTATGGAACCAGAAAGTGGAGAAGAGGTAAGACTCAAGTCATGGATTGGCTAGTACATAGTTGGATGCTACTTCTTAGAAGATATTATGTTCAGGGGCAGAGAGACTTACCTATTTGAAAACCATGTGATTGTTCCTTATTTCCCCAATCTTTATAAAATCATGAAGCATGGCAGGGGGTGGGGGGGCACTTATCGTTAACCTGGAAGGCTCTTGGCTGTAGATTTTGCTGAAGCTAGGTGACAGAAAACACTGGGCAGCATTTACTAGACAGTGCCTTGGTGAAGCCATCAGTGGTGAAAATACTTGGATGTAAGATGTGGATCCCAGGGGTTGGCAGGTTGATGGCAGTTTTCTGGTGCCACCCAAAAATCTCACAATGCCACTATCATAGCCATAGTTGGCTAGTTTAGTGCCTTCATGGATGAGGAGTTATTTCTCCTAGTGCCTTGGCTTCTTAAGAAAGTTGGAGTTGGTGATGAGTGGCTACTATCTTGCCTTCCTCTTTTCTCTCTGGATGGTATGCCTTCACTTGTTATTTGGACCTCAGGTGAAAAAAAGAAGAAAAGCCATCAAATTGGTGATCATAGTTTGTAGCATTTGCTCTCATTTCTAAGGACTAACATAAATACTGAGTTAGAATATTTTCTCTCCTTCCAAACCAGATTATATTCATCAGTTGTATTTATGTGTGTTAACGGTGATAACCACAAACATCTTTAAATAGAAAGCTTTACGAACTGCTGGCCTTTCTGAGGAAATTTACTGTAGTATACTTTTCATCTCTTATTGCCATTGTGTTTTTAAAGCATTATTCTAATTACTTTGCTTTGGTGAATTTTGATTTTTAATTGTGTTTTCATTTTGCTGTTAAGAGGATTTGCATTTATCTTTTCCCTCTGCCATGAGAGCTGCTGTTGGGGTTAGTCTAAATCCGGTGGTTGTTTGTTTTTAAAGTTATCTTTAGGTAAACAAAGTAGAAAAAAATCATGATGTTTATTCTCAGCTCTTAAAACAGATTGTTAGTCAAACTACCTTTTAATTTCTTGATCCTAATATTTTTCTTTTCAGGAAGAGAATATTAAGAAATTTTTAAAAAATCATGATGAGGTTACAATTCAGTGTGTTATTTTTCTTTTTTATTTTTATCCATTCATATATATGTGTTCCGTGTTAAGCTCTGGAGATATTGGTGGGATCAGGACCTATCCCCTCCCATTAAAGGACATAGACATTGATTTAGCAAGGAAATATTGATTTGGAATAGTCAATTTTCAGTGTCATTTTAAATGAAATGTGCATTATATAGATTTGCAGTTTTAGAAAATACTTTTTTTGAGATGTAATCCACATACCATAAAATTCATCTTTTTAAAGTGTACAATTCAGTGATTTTTACTGTGTTCACACGGTTTTGCAACCATTGCCACTGTCTAATTCCAGAACATTTGAATCACTCCCAAAAGAAACATGGTCCTATTAGCAGTCTGTCACTCCCCTTTCTTCCCTTCCCCAGCACCTGGCAACCACCAGTCTACTTTCTGTCTCTCTTGGATTTACCTTTTCTGGAGACATTGTATAAATGGAATCATACAATGTGTGGCGTTTTTGTGACTGGCTCCTTAGCATAATAATGTTTTCCAGGTTGACACAGGTTTTAGCACGTATCAGTACTTTACCGCCTTTTTTTTTTTTTTGGTTAGGTTGATTTATTCCTATCCATCCTTTTGTATGGATATATCATATTTTGTTTATCCATTCATAATTTGATGAACCATTTGACTATTATAAATAATGCTGCTATGAACATTCATATATAAGCTTTTCTGTGAAAATATGTTTTCAGTTCTCTTGAGTATATGTCTAGGAGTGGAATTGCTGGATCCTTTTATAACTCTGTGTTTAACTTTTTTTTGAGAAACAGCCAAACTGTTTTCCGCAGTGGCTGTACTACTTGACATTCCTACCAGCAGTATATGAGGGTTCTAATTGCTCCATATATTCAACACTTGATTTTTTTCCTTTTTTCCTTTTTTTATGGCCATATTTATCCGTGTGACGAGGTAGCTTGTGGTTTTGATTCGCATTTCTTGATGACTAATGATGTTGAGCGTCTCATGTACACTGGCCATTTGTATATCTTCTTTGGAGAAATGTCTATTAAAATTAGATTGTCGGGGCTTCCCTGGTGGCGCAGTGGTTGAGAATGTGCCTGCCAATGCAGGGGACACGGGTTTGAGCCCTGGTCTGGGAAGATCCCACATGCCGCGGAGCGACTGGGCCCGTGAGCCACAATTGCTGAGCCTGCGTGACTGGAGCCTGTGTTCCACAACAAGAGAGGCCGCAACAGTGAGAGGCCCGCACACGGCGATGAAGAGTGGCCCCCGCTTGCCACAACTAGAGAAAGCCCTTGCACAGAAACGAAGACCCGACACAGCCATAAATAAATAAATAAATTAAAAAAAAATTAGATTGTCTTTTTATTGTTGAATTTCTCTTTGTCAAAATTACCTTATATAAATGTCATCCCCTAATTAATTGTAATTTAGCAGAGAACTATTTTTTTTTTTTTTTAATTTATTTCTGGTTGTGCTGGGTCTTAGTTGAGGTAGGCGGGCTCCTTAGTTGCAGCTCGCCAGCTCCTTAAGTTGCGGCACACATGCTCCTTAGTTGTGACATGCGAACTCTTAGTTGTGGCATGCATGTGGGATCTAGTTCCCTGACCAGGGATCGAACCCAGGCCCCCTGCATTGGGAGGTGGATTCTTACGCGCTGCGCCACCAGGGAAGTCCCGGGAGAACTATTCTTGAATGTAAAGAATTTGGTGGTGGTAGAATATTTTATATTCAGTATACTATATACAATTAAAAATCTACGAACTGGTGGTTGCCAGAGGGAAGATGGGTTGGGGGGCAGGTGAAATAGGTGAAGGGGATTAAGGGGTACAGAGTTCCAGTTTTAAAATATAATAAATAAGTCACGGGGTTGTAATGTATAGCATAGGGAAAACAGTAAGTAGTGCTGTAACAACTTTGTATGGTGACGGATGGTAACTAGATATGGTGATGATCATTTTGAAGTGTATGTGAATATCGAACTACTATAATGTATACCTGAAAGTAATATGATATGATATTGAATGTCAATTATACTTCAATTACAAAAAAACTATAGTCTATATACAATAGAAAATTTATAGTCCTCACAAACTTCGGCTGTTTCTGAACAACACAGTAAAATAGCATACTCAGTTGTTTACCTAAAGAAATGTGCTTGTTTACTTTCCGGTAATTATACTGTCTCATTTGGTGGGATTTAAAGAGTACACAGAAATAGTGGGTTGGTAATGAGAGGTTTAAAAAATTGCATTTTAAGTAAAAGTTTTAGAAATTAACTCTAAAATTAGAAGTGGTAAATAGCATTTAAAGCTAAAGTTTAGGCTTTTCTGAGACTGTTACTAACTTAAAGAAGGGATTTAAAACTTACCAGAATTTTCTTGCCATTTAAATAGGACTCACCCAAGAAAAAAATGAGTGGTGAAAATACTTGTAACTTTATGGACTTATTGGATAAGTTCAGCATTATTTTCCACATATTTGTTGTGTTTGTGTGAACTATGAGGCATATTTTGATACCTCTTCTCGTGGATTTATGAGTTTTTGGTTTTTCTCTTTGTTGTTTAGTAGGTTTTTTTGTTGTTCTCCCATTCTTAGTAAATAGAGAGAATCCAAGAATGACTTTTACGTAAGTGCCTTTAGGTACTGCCATCCTGTACAGTTGTAAATGTTGACCCTTACTTAGGCTTAATCCTAGCCCTTGCTCTTCTATTGCTTAAAAACAGCTTATTTCTAAATTGAAGAACATCTTTAGAGCTACTTATGGGAGGGCAGTGAGGAAGCCTTCTTACTGGGGTGGGAGCTCAAATAAGAATTTAAACCTGTAGGGTTTACGTGTCTTTAAACTTGTTAATTCAGGTTAGCTTCTATTAGAACTGGAGCTATGTATGATTTCTATATGGGAGATTCTGTTGTCCAACGAAAACACCATATACTTATTTCTAATAGCAACAGTATGGACAAGATACAGAGGAAGGAAAAACATCCTTTATTTTAGATGTGCTGTATTTCACAGGCTAAATCTAGAGGACAAAGCATTTTTAGCACCTATTTGTAGGTAATTTTTTTTTTTTCCAACCTGAGGGCGATCAAGGCTAAGAAGTACCATAGGAGATTGTGACATATATATAAAATGGGAATGTAGAAGAGTTTTAGGGTTCTTCTGGGGAGCCATAACAGAGTCTGCTCAGAGTATAAGGAGGAACGCAGGTAATCAGGAAAGTGGGAGTAAGGGCACTGTCCGGGGAGTGGCAAAGAGAAAGACCATCTGAATTTTCACATGATTGAATTATTCCTTTGTCCAGCAGTGGAGACATAGTTTTGTATTAAACTCAGTATTTTATATGGCATGTATAGGTAATTGTATAATTCTGTTTGGAAAAACTACAGTTTAAATCTTATTTGGAGTTAAGTAAAATTGATGAGAATTGTTAAAAAAAATTATGTGACCGAGAATAATCCAGAGCCGCAAAGGTATTTATTATCTGTCACAATTACACAATCAAAGGACCACCCCCCCACCCCCCGCAGTAGGGAGAGAGCAGAAAGTCCCACCACTTTTCAGACTTGTCTCTCAGTATCCCCTACAACCAGGAATCTGTAAAAGGTAGGTTGCACTCAGGCTTCCACTGACCCAGTTGCTAGAAGAGACTGGGCATCTTTCCAACGCCAGCCCCAAATTGACAATGACACTTATTCTCTTAGCCTTGGGAGAGCCTGAGGATCCCTGAACCCCAGGGATATGGCAGGGAGGGCCACGCAGGAAAGGTTCCTAAGGACAGAAAAGGAAAACTTTAAAAATACATTTTGGGGGACTTCCCTGGTGGTCCATTGGGTAGGACTCCGCAGTCCCAATGCAGGGGGCCCGGGTTTGATCCCTGGTCAGGGAACTAGGTCCCGCATGCATGCTGCAACTAAAAGATCCTGCATGCCACAACTGAGACCTGGTGCAGCCTAAGTGAATTTAAAAAATAAATATTTAAAAAAATACATTTTGGAACCAAGTAACCAATTTCATAGCCTTATAGATAAGGCCCACTCTAGTTCTAGTCCTCCCCACCTTTTCGCTCCCCCCCGCCCCTGTTGGTGAGTGCCTGGCTTGTTTGGCTGGCAGAGCCAAATTAATGGCAATAGATGCCCCCAAAGTGTAAAAAGATGTATAGTTAGGGCTTCTGTTGTATAACAAGTTATTATTCACACAGATGGTGGTCACTAAATACTTCTTGAAGGTGATTGCCTCTTTCCCTCCCGCATCGTAGTGTTTCATTTTAAACACCTGTCTTGGTGGAGCCTAAATTTATCACCAGCATTATAGAAAACACCAGAGTTGGGAACCCTGTACAGTGAGGTCCTGGGATCATCCCAGTGTGTGGAGCCTCCATAATCATAGTGGGTGTTTTTTGTTGGTTATGTTTTTTTCATATGATTCTGAAGTGGTGAATTTTAATGGAGTAAAAATTTTCATCTGGAAATGTTTCTTTTTTCCTCATCAAAGAGAAAACAGGGGTTTCTGAGCCAATTGGAATTTCTTTGCTCTGTTATCTGTTACCCTGGTGTGGAATGATCAAATTTCACATTTCCATGTTGCTAGGAGACAGGCAACCTATCTTGTAGATGCAGGCATTAAAACTCCTTTATGTTTTATTT
The DNA here is from genome assembly GCF_028564815.1 of Eubalaena glacialis. Lineage (NCBI taxonomy): Eukaryota > Metazoa > Chordata > Mammalia > Artiodactyla > Balaenidae > Eubalaena > Eubalaena glacialis. The sequence goes on from NC_083719.1 coordinate 119,582,830, forward strand.
CTTAGGATTCTGTATTTCTTAGAATTCTCATGCTTTCTTTCTAAAACCTAAATTATGCAGAGGCAACATGATTGTTTGACCAAGCTCAGGAAATAAAAGAATTATCAAATCAAAAATACCAAGCTGGAAAAAAAAATATCAAGCTGGGTTTAAATAAAGAACATGACTGGCTACAGTAAGTTAAGGCAACATTCTTGAAAGTAAGTCTGTATTTGCCTCTGCTTTTGCTGCTGACTCTTTTTGCTGCTTTTTGCAACTTTTTTTTTTGCTGCTTTTTTGTACTTTTTGCAGCACACAAGAGTGGTTAGATAGGAGTAGGCTGAGAATACCCTGTCTAGAGAGCTACGGATGATGTTAAAAGTATTCCAAGTGAACATGGCCCCAGGAACTCTATTTAAATAATTTACTGATTTGGTCTCCCAGGAACATTTGGATTTACTGTAGCTATTTTGTCCTTTCCTTTCTTTTGAAAGGAAAATTCATCTTATGTTACAATGTAATTATTTTGGGAATGCCTTAGGTTTAACATTAGATAACTAGGGTTCAAAAAAATGTGCCCAGATGGTAGATGTTGATGAAAATTTGGGAGAAGAATTCATTTGAAGTTGAATGCTTTGCAGTATTAATCAGAAGGGTTTGTTGGCTTCCGATTTTGAATAGCATAGAGATTGGAGGCTGAGATATTACTTTAATATCTACTTCATGTTAGGACAGGTCAGGCTTTCTCTTTTTCTGTTTCAAGATAGAGTTCTTTGCAGCAGTTGGTTTAGAGGGGTTTGTATTTTACAACTGGCTCAGTTGGCTCTATATATCTTGATGATACACAGCTGGGACCCAGACCCCCAAGTCAGTTACACTGATAAATAACTCTGTTAGTACTTTACAGATTGACTTCCATTCTCAGCCACTTCATCTTTTTTTTTAACGTTTTTAATTTTTTCTTTAAAATTCCTTTGTAAAATATAGACACAGAAAGCTGCATAAATCATATATATTTATATAACATTTACTAAACATTAATGGAGTTGACATTCACAAAACCAACACCCAGATCAGGTAGCAATACTTCCATCACCTCTGAAGCGTATTCCCATCTGCCCACCAATAGACTGACTCTTAGCCAGTTCATCTTTTAAATGAGCTGTAGTCTGTCGTGACAGTGGAAAAATTAAATCACATGTCTTTGTTTATGAAGATGAGTTGCATAAACTATCTAGACTGGCAATGGCAGGAAGACACTTTCAATGTCAGTTATCTAAAGTAACTGGAGCTGTAGATTTGACTAGTGAGAAAGTTACTGAGATACGGAAGAGGAAGATGTATTGACAGAGGTTATATGTAGAATTAGGTGGAATTTTATGTTTTTGTAAATATCTCAATTATTTAAGATATAATTTTTATGCACAAACTGGATATAATGGTAAACTTTGCTTTTACTGTGACTTGTCTTTACCTTAACAGATTGTTATTATTATTCTTCTAACGGAAAAAATTAAGTGATAAATGTTCATTACAAGAAATTAGAACGTACGTATACACAAGGAAAAAATCCCCTCTAATTGCATCTCCTGAGATAACCAGTGTAAACTGTAGATGTCTATCTTTATAGACCTGCTTTCCATCACATATCTGTCTTTCAAAACCAAATTATATGGTTCATACAGTTTGGTAAACTTAGCTTTTTTCATGTAACAGTACAGCACGAATATCTGTTCAAGTCATCGAATTTTCTTCATTTTCATTTTTGTGGTTACTTAGTAATCCTTTGTGAGATGAACTGTAGTTTATTTAATAAGTCCCCAATGATTGGTATTTAGGTTGTTCCTAATTTTTGCTGCAATAGCATTTATGGCACCTTTTTTGCCTCTGTCTGATTACTTCCTTAGGATAAACTCCTGGGAGTAGAATACTTCGTAAAGGATTTGCTCATTTTAAGGCTTTTGAAACACATTGCAAAATAGCTTTCCAGAAAGGCTATTCCAGTTTTCGGGTTGTCCTCTGTCTAACTGGCTTTATGATTGCATTAAAATGTGAAATTTTTATTTAGTTGCAGAATGAAGAAGAGCCTGGAGAGCCGGAACAAGCTGCAGGGGACGCTCCTCCACCTTACAGCAGCATCTCTGCAGAGAGTGCAGGTAGGTAACAGGGTGAGGTGACTGCTGAGCTCTTGAAATGCATTAGCCAGAGACTTTTGTCTGCTATGTATTTGTTGGTGTTTGTGTTTGCTTCAGCTTTCCTTAAGAAGTCTTTGATGTTATTTTTTTATTTTATTTTTTTTTGACGTTATTTTTAGTTTGTAGTCTGAGGTGAAAAAAAGTCACTGTTCTGAAAAACAGATAAAACCCCATTCCAATGTGGCTTTTTTATGGAACTCAGTTTCATTCCAACAGACTCTTAATATAAAGGAGGTAGAATTCAGGAACCAGGTGATCACCTGTTTTTCTGTTGCTGTTCTTTTTGTAGTTTCTACATTAGTTGTTTTGCTCTTTGATTCTAGTACCTATGACCTGGAATATAGTATGTTAGATTTCTTTTATGCTAATAAATTCTTAGTAAAAAATACTAGAAGTCTCCCAACTCTTTCATTTTGTTTCTCATAGTTTAAACCATCCTTAATTAACCTTTCGTCTTCCCATCTTATGCCAGATTATCTTTATAATTTGCACACGCATGTTTAGAAGGGATGGGGGAGAAGAAAGAAAATTGCAATAGTTCAGGACTTTTGGTAATTAGATCTTTGTGATAACCAGTTCTGCTTTAATTACTGAAAATTGACCAGTTTTGATGGAACCTCTTCCATATTCTCTGAAACAGAACTGTAGCATAGTGGCAAGTACTTGGCCGATGGTTAGAAGTAAGAGTGGTGCACACATGTTGGTAGGGGGAAAAAAGGCACAAGTCACTATTTTGTATACTCACTTTACCTGTTTTAATTTGTGGTGTATAAATTTGGACAGTCTAACAAATATTGGATTTTTGTTTGTTTTGAATGTACTAAATAAAATGGAAAAGATTGTCATTAAACTTTTCATGGAAACTTAAAATTATGTGAGGTGTCTATATTGATGGATCCCGTTGTTTAAAAATCCGTTGAAATAGGGAAATAAAAATGTTCTTGATATCCCTCAATTTAAGGTAGTAAGGGGAGTTCCCTGGTGACCTAGTAGTTAGGATTCCGGGCTTTCACTGTCATGGCCTGGGCTCATTCCCTGGTCGGGGAACTAAGATCATGCAAGCTGCGCGGCGCAGCCAAAAAAAAAAAAAAAAAGTTTTCCTTAAGGTAGTAGGTATCAGTTTTTTGTTCATGTATTCAGCATTACTGTGGCTATGGGCGAATTCAGATTGTACCGTTCAATTTGTAAATTAACTTTTAAAAGTAAAAAGAAATTTTTAAGGAAATTATATATACAGTGTTTTATAATATATACACATACATGCATGTATATATGTATGTGTGTGTGTAATGTACGTAAAATAGTTATTTTGACAGAGAGAAAAACAAGTTTCTTGAATTGGATTAGGTGGCAGCTTTAGTTTCAATAACACAATTTCCTAATTTTCTTCTAAAACCTTTGATATTTTATTTTTCCCATTTAGATAGATAGGCGTTCCGTCTGGAATTGTTCTTTCTGTGTAGTGTGAGGTAGTGGTCAAGGTTGTTCTTCCATATGGATATCCATTTGGTCCCACACCATTTATTGAAAAGACCATTCTTCTTCCACTGCTGTAATGTCACCTTTGTCATAAATCAAGTGACCGTGTGTGTGTGTGTGTGTGTGTGTGTGTGTGTGCATCTGTTTTCTGGACTAAATATTCTGTTCTTAGGTCTATTTATTCATCTTTGTGCCTGTGCTTAACTGTCTTAATTCCAGAACTTTATAATCTTGATATCTGGTAATTAGGTCCTTTAGCCTTTGTGTTCTTCAAGATTCCCTTGATACTTCTTGGCTTTTTGTATTTTCATTTACATTTTAGAATCAGCTTGCCAATTTCCATAAAATGGGATGAAACAGAAATTCTGCTGGAAGTTTAGTTGGGATGGCATTGAATCTGTGTATCAATTTGAAGATAATTAACATCTTTATAATGTTGCATCTTCCAGTCTATGTTAAATCTCTCCCATTTATTAAGATCTTCTTTAATTTCTCTCAATAATATTTTGTGAGTTTCAATATAGAGATAATTAGATTTATTCCTAGGTATTTGGTGTATTTTGGTGCTGTTATAAATGGTCCGTGTATAATTTTATTTTCTGTTTGTTGCTGGCATATGAAAATATAGTTGATGGTTTATATTAACTATATGTTCAGAGACTTTCCTAAATTCATATATTAATTCTAATAGTTTGTAGATACTCTTGGATTTTCTACATATGTAATTATGTCATCCATGATTAAGGATAGATTTCTTCTTTTCCAATCCTTATGTCTTATATTTTCTTTTCTTTCCATATTGTATCAACTAGTAGTACCTCCAAGATAATGTTTGATTAGAAGTGGTAATGGTGGGCCATTTTTGTCTGATTCTCTAATCTTAGGGGAGAAAGCTTTTAATAATTTACCATTAATTATGATATTTACTCTAGATTTTTCATAGAGATTTGTGAGAAGATTAAGGAATCATAGTTTTCTTTTACAGTATTCCTAATTTGCTAAGTTTTTTTGTTATTAATAGGTATGTTATCAATGCTTTTTCTGCCCATGTGAAGACAGTAGAATTTTTCTCCTTTTTTCTGTTAATGAGGTGAATACTATTGATTGATAATTTCAGTAATATACTACAGTAAAATTGGAAGTTAATTAACCAAAGAGAAAAAGAAAAGAAAAATGTTAATCTTGATGAAGTACAGGAATTTTTTCAAAATTCTTAAGTGTTTTCAAAAATTGTGTAGAAATTTAATCCATTTGTAAATAGATCTTTTCTAATAATACATATTGAATCTTTTATAATAGAAGTCAGTGAGAATGAAGATGCAGTATTAAAAAGAGGGAATACAAGATTTCACACAAATAAATAATGGTTCTGTAACTGAACCTGTAATTACCTTAGGCATGTCACAGAAAACAATACATGGCAAAAATAATGTGAAAGAACCAAAAGAGCCAAAATCTGTGAGAAATGACTTTTAACTTTTTTTCAAGTTTATTTTCATGTTTATAAATGGGAGGACACCATGGTACAGATTTCCAAACACACAGGTGAATTATTTTTAGCTTAAATTTTACCTTATGCCATTATTAATATTACATGCCTTTTGTGAACACACCACATAAACAGCCAAAAAAAAGTGTTCAAAAGCACTTGGGAGGGCAAAGTGAATGTGGAATTTAAATAATTGAAAAGTGGATACATTTAAAAATCATTCCCAGTCTTATGTTCATCTTTAAACACCTTTTGATTCAATTATTGTATATGTACTGTTAGAGGAATGGCTGGTTTTTGTTTGCCAGAGTTAGCGGAAATCCTCTTTTTCCTCATTTCAACTAATCTTCAGATTATTGTGACTTCCTTTTTATTCTGCAGCATATTTTGACTACAAAGATGAGTCTGGGTTTCCAAAGCCCCCATCTTACAATGTGGCTACCACACTGCCCAGTTACGATGAAGCTGAGAGAACCAAAGCTGAAGCTACTATCCCTTTGGTTCCTGGAAGAGTAAGTCCAACTTACCATGTTACTTGGTGCTGGTTTATGGGAATTAAGTTCTTTGCATTATCCACTTTGTGATATTACTTATGATTAAATTGATCAGTAAAAGTACAGCTAGTGTTTAAAAGCAGATACATTTTCTTTTGGGATAATAAACTCTTATCTTTTCCTGAAAACGATGAGGTAAAAGATACAAATGAGCAGAAAAATCACTAGTCAAACCAGCTCATTTTCCCTATATCTCTACTACTACCATCACTTTCTCAAGTCTCCTGGCATGGCTGAAACATCTTGGAGCAGGAGCTGATTTAGGAAATCACCAACTTTGCCTTGATTCTGCACACTTAATATTTTGGTGTTAGGTAGATAGCTGCTAGGGAGTCTACGGAGAGAATAAGTAAGTGGAACTTCATAGAATTAAACTCAGAAGGGCTCTAACAATCATCTAGATGAACCCCATGCCACCAGCGGTCCAGATCATGCCATCTGTGGAGGCACAGTGAATTCAGATCCCATCTGGCCTGATGTTAATTCATGGGAGTGGGGGTGGGGTGTGATGAAAGCCAGTGGAGAATTTTGGACACTCTTGGTTCATGATGTCAGACCTGTAAGTGATACAGTTGTGTTTTCATAAATATTCATCCAGGTTGAAGCTGATGCAGGTTGGGCCCTGGGTGAGATATTGAGAGAAAGGAGAGCAGGATCCAGTCCCCAGAAATGTGGGGCAATCAGGGCTCCAGACCCTAGGCCTGGCAGGAAACTAGAGTAAAAGATAAGAACAAGAACAGAAGTTTGGTCTGGGCGGTACAATGACACAAGCCCCAGAAGTTCAGGCCTTAGGATAGTAGACTGTTTGCAGATCACATTTACTATGAGGGTTGAAACTCCTAAAACCACTGCTTGGCAGAAGTAATAGTTTATAAGCCTAGTCTAGGCTGATTCTACCTGGTGAAATGCATTCACTTCTTGTAGGTGCTAGGGAGAAACTAAGAACCCTCATGCAGCTCACTGTCTAAAGACAAAACAGTCTTAATATAGTTACCATGTATTGGAAGCAAACAACGTGGTTGGTACTGTGCTTGATGCTTACATATATTTTGTATGTTGTTTCCAGTCTTTACAATAACTTTTCAAGGTAGAGATTGTATTATCCCTATTTTGCAAATGCAAAAATTGAGGCCCGGAGAGATTAAATAATTTGCCCAAAGTCATATAGCTAATAAGTAGCATAGGTGAGTCAAACCCAGATATTCTAGACTCCAAAGTCCTTGTATGTACTCTCTAGACCTCTTGGATTATGGTAACTGTCCCATGAAATAGACCAGGAGATTAGCTCTGATGAACCACAGGACTCTTTAGAATACTTTTATTTGACAAGTGTACACATTTAAGAACTTCTTAAGGGGTTCTTTTATTCAGCCAACATGTATCGAACACTTTTTTATGTAATGTGCTATGTATTTTGCAGTGGATAGTTGGACGGCTTTGTATAAAGCAATGCTCCTGCCATACAAGAGCTTAAAATCCAGCTGGGGAAAAGGCCCACGAAGACCTATATCTAAGGAACAGCACAAGAGCAGTGAGCGTTAAGAACTGTGACTTTAACTTTGTGATCACGGGGAAGATGGGATTTGAAGTGGGCTCCGAGTTTTGATGGATAAGAACATTCCAGAAGGAAAAGCTCAGAAAGCAGATGTGAATCAGCCAGGTGCAAGGCAGGTTCTGTGGTTGTAGTAATTGGTTTTGCTTGAGCAAAGAGTTTGTGACCAGAACTGTAGGTTGTAGAATCTTCTGAATGCTAGGCTGAGGCATTTAGACTTACATGTAGGTCACACAGAATCTTTCAGAGTTTTTAAGCATGAGTATGATAAGACAAGCATGGTGTTTTAGAAACATTAACCTGGCAACAGTTTGTAGGAGGAATCCTGGTAGTAGAGATACCAAGGACAGAAAGAACAGCTAGAAGGCATTTGTAATATCATTAGGCATTACTTCCATGTATTTTTGTAGTACATCTTTGAGTAGTTATGCAAAAAACAGAATTACTTTCTATTTGGCAAAGCCTATTTATCCTACTAGTAAGAATTCATAATACTAGCTATTTCGTATTTTAAAAAATATAAAACAAACACATTCTTATATAAATTTCAAACAACAGAGGAAAGGTGTTAAATTAGATGGAAGCTGCCACTGCCACTTCTTCTTTAGTTCCCATTCCCCAGGGGAACCAGTTGACAGCTTGTTATGAATTTCCCAGTCCCTTTTCTGCGTAGGGCAAGTTTTGGTTCTCCGTAAAGTTTTATTTATTAATTTTTTTCATTTGAGGAACCCTCATTGTACTGTGTACAAGTCTACCACTTTTACTTTTAAGCATGTATTCGTTTATTTTTCAATATCTCAACACATACCTACAATTAGTTGAAAAGGTAAGCTGCATGTGTTGGTGTCATTGTTGGTCAAGATCATCTTCCTTCTAGACTTGCAACACTATGTTTTCAGGTTGGGATGGAAAGGATCCTATCTGCCGACAGGATTGGAAGTGAGTTTGTTTCAGACCTGTGTACCAATATAAACAAATGGTTATGGAGCAGTGGGCAGCGCTGTTAGACTCTTCACGTACCATTACACTATCTTCTTCCACCCCTCCACCCCACCCCACCCCACCCCACCCCAAGTCAGTCTCATAAAGCACTTGAGCTAGTCAATGGTATCTTCTTGATAGGCCCAGGATTACTAATATTCTGGGCTAAACAGGCCCTGGATTACTGATATTCTAGAATTTAAGCCAAATGTGTAAGAAAATTTTCTTTTTCTTTTCTTTATGTATATATTTCTTTTCTTTATATTTATATATATATAAAAGGAAGAGTGAATAGTTCTTTGTGAACTTCATAATTTTTGAAGTGTATTGTTAAAGAACTTGGGTTATAAAGTGAAAAATTCCTTTCACTGAGAAAAAATTATATCTTTTACTTATAAGACAAATGAAAATTTTAACATATACTTAAAGCCTTAATGCTCCTAGTTTTGAATTGAGCCAAAACAGTATATTTTCTCACTGGAACTCACTTTTGTCCCTTTCTCTGTTTTTCTTGATGTCTTTCCTTTGCCTTGAAATAATTTATTTTGAATTTACCTTTTCTTTTCATTTAGGATGAGGATTTTGTGGGTCGGGATGAGTTTGATGATCCTGACCAGATGAGGATAGGAAACGATGGGATTTTCATGTTAACTTTTTTCAGTAAGTATATACACACAGCAGAGCCACTTCCCACAAACCAGAGTGCTTTGGATTATGAGTGAATATGACTGAATTAAAAGAACTAGTTGAGCTAATACATTATATTTATTACATATATTTAATACATTATATTTATTTTAATACATTTTATTTAATGTATTACATTATATTTATTTGATGCCTTTTACTGAGATGTTCAGAGCTTAGTACACTTTTATCTTAATATCCCTTCTCTTTGTCTTCTATTTCTGTGAATACCTATGCAAAATATAATTAAAGCAGTTTTGGGGGATGCTTCATTTTTACATGATCTAAGCTTCATTTTTGCAATCTTCAAGGCCCCTTAGCATTCCTCCTACTCATTCCTGACCGTGGAATAAGAATTAAATGCCTTTGATGAATTTTGTTTTGCAAGCTTCTATTTTCTAATACATCAAAGTCAGCCCCATTTTCCCCCCTTGATGTTATTTTGCATTTAGGTTTCCATATGCCTGACTTGGAAGTGAGCAACAATTTCTTTAATTTGCTATATTAAAAAGATATGAAGCAAATGCAGTGCTTTCAGAGGTGACGTGTTACATAAGCTGTCATAATTCATAGAAGCAGGAGATGACTGACTTGAATCAGATTATTTGGGGACACTAATTTAATGTTCAAATAATGTTTATTTACTCAGGTGTAACACATACAGTAAAGGGCACAAGTCATAAGTATACAGTGTGGTGATATTAAGGCATTTTTGAAAGCATATAGCAGTAGATGTAATAATATAACACCTGATATTCAGAGACTGTGTTTTCTTGTTTACTTCTGGGAGGAAGACAGAGGATGGATGTTTTGGGGAAGTGGGATAAGGGTTTTGGAGGGTGGGCTAAGCCGTTTAAGCAGAAGCAAGTACAGAGGGCACCCTTAGGGCACTCTTGCTCCTTGGGTAACAGGACATGTCTGACCTCTTTTTTTCTCTTGGCTTTTACAGTGGCATTCCTCTTTAACTGGATTGGGTTTTTCCTGTCTTTTTGCCTGACCACTTCAGCTGCAGGAAGGTATGGGGCCATTTCAGGATTTGGTCTCTCTCTAATTAAGTGGATCCTGATTGTCAGGGTAAGTTGTGCACTAGTAATGATAGTCTGTAGAGAAGCAATAAGTAGAATAATTTTGAATATTTGATTTTTTTTTCATCTGCTTTTTGGAATCATTTAAAAATGATTTTTGGTTTGTCTTTGTTCTGGTTTCATGAAATTGAACCTAGATCAGTTGCAGTTGGTTTATGCACCCAAGTTTTGTAGTCAAATCTAGTGAACATTGGTGGTCCAAGGGCATCTATCCTTGTTCACCAGCTGCTTTCTCTGTTTTTAATGTTTGTAATGTGATAATACATGTATTTGTTCTGAAATTAGTTGTTTTTATAATAAAAGAAAGACTCTGTCACCTCTCTGGTATCTCATCAAAAGCAGACATTCCTCTCATTAATGCTACTGAAGTTTTAGTCTTTCTTCTCTCCTTCCCTCTCTTCTTTTCTCCCTCCTTCCTCCCTCCCTCCCATCCTTCCTCCCTTCCAGGATTGGTTATCAGTAGCATCATTGGTTATGCCAAAATGTTTGGAGAGCCAAAACTGTTTAACTGTTTAACAAGCCCTACTCCATTAGGGGCCATTATCTCTAAGGTAAATTAGAGAGAGATCTTCAGTGATGTAGGAGTTACCAGTTAGTTAGAATTGCATGAAGTAATTTAAAGTTGTAAAAGATCTAGTCTCTTAAAGTATCCTCTGATTTCAGATAGGTTTACTGCCATTGTTAACTTTATATATAAAACCAATGTGTTTATCATAAATTGACATTAACTAATTAATGGGTGTTGACTGAGCATTGGAGTTTTTCAAAGTTATTTATTCTAAAGGAATTGTTAACATTTTTAGAATTCCAGGTTCCTTTGAGAATCTGATAAAAGTTACAGGCTTGGGCTTCCCTGGTGGCGCAGTTGTTGAGAGTCTGCCTGCCAATGCAGGGGACACGAGTTCGAGCCCTGGTCTGGGAGGATCCCACATGCCGCGGAGCAACTAGGCCCGTGAGCCACAATTACTGAGCCTGCGCATCTGGAGCCTGTGCTCCGCAACAAGGCCGCGATAATGAGAGGCCCGCGCACCGTGATGAAGAATGGCCCCCACTTGCTGCAACTAGAGAAAGCCCTCACACAGAAACGAAGACCCAACACAGCCATAAATAAATAAATAAATAAATAAATAAATAAATAAATAAACCCAAAGCTTATTTAAAAAAAAAAAAAATTTACAGGCTTTTCTCCTAGATGGCTAATGTATACTCACCTAAAACATGGACTTTAAGTTAAGAACTCAAGCCCTAAAGAGGTTTTTCATTCCTTCTCTATAAACCTTGTTATGTTATTAAGAAATAAAATACTGTATTTAATGCTCAAACTGTGCTAAAGTCCAGAGTGTGTTAAAGCCTCCAGTAGAAAACAAGATCAAATTAGTTACCAGTCTTTTTATTTTTACTAAATTTTTAACTGAATTGAATGAATCAGCTTGTATTAGTTAGGATGGCTTTTTGAGTAACAGAAAACCTAGCTCAAAATGGCTTAGAAAAACAATGGGGAAACTTTATTTCCAGTGAAAATAAGTCCTGACACGGAGGTTAGTTAAATGTTTCACTGACATCATCGAGGACAGCTGACTGTCTGCTCAACATGTTGGTATAGCTGCTCCACCCTCAGGGTTAAGATGGCCAAGGCAGTTTCAGGCATCACATCAGAAACACAACAGTGTTCAGCAGAAGAAAGGGAACTATTTCTTCTCCTCCTCTTCTTTTTAAGAGCTAGGAAACCTTCTCAGCAGCCCTCAGTTCCCATTGGCCAGAATAACACTATGTGCTAGTCCCTGGCAAAGGAATGTGATTATCATGATGTACGTGATAAAAGTTTCCAAGGTCAAGACATGGCTGGAGGCATAGGAACAAAATCAGGGATCATTAGAAAAGATAGTTGGGTTTGGCACTGGGTAAGCAAAATGAAAGTTATCATCAAGACATATTTCTACAAGGGAAAATAACATGTGGGCAAAAAAAAAAAAATTTTTTTTTAAAAACAAGCAGGTTTGGGCACTTTCAAAACAAGGCGTATGTAAAGCTGAAAGCTATCATATTTCAAGATTCCTTTTCCGTGAAAGAAAATATATTTGCGTATATCGTAATCATTGCAAATCCGTACTATGTAAAATACTTTCACTAACTTTTTAGAAATTTTTGTAAGAGCTAAATGAATAACATTAGTATACAAGATACAATCTTGTGTTTTGTAAACTCTTAAGCTAAAATGTGAAATTATATCTGCTGAGGTGCTCTGAAGTATTTTGCTTTATTTTTCAGTTTTCCACTTACTTCCCTGGATATTTTGATGGTCAGTACTGGCTCTGGTGGGTGTTCCTGGTTTTAGGTAAGTGCTCTTAACAAAGACAAAGGAGAGGAAAGATTATGTTAAATTTTAGAAGTAAAATTACTTTTAGTAAACCCTCATCTCGCTTACTATACAGTAGTATATTAGCAATAATAAGTATAATTTTTAAAATATTTCAAAGATTAGGCTCGTCACCATCAGACATACATGTTCATAGAACGTCTCTTAGTGGTGATAAATTTCTCCTAACCCGTCCATATACACTTCTCACATTTCCTATGTGGCCAGAGGGGTACACTGATAAGATGACTTTATAGTGCATAGATCTTTTTTCCCCTTGTGAGTTATTGCCGCAAAGCGTTCACAAGCTCAACCCCAAATTGCTTATAGGTATATTGTAACCAGCTGAACTCCTCATGAGTGTATGTGGCCTATATTCAGTTGGATGTGTCAGTAGAAAACAGAAAATGTATAGCCTTACTAGACATAACTTCTGGAAGAACCGCCAGAAGTTATGTCTAGTAAGAATTGGGGTTCCAGAATTCTTTAGTTTGCTGTTGTTGAGAATAAGAATTATTTTGTGATGAGAGGGAGGAATTTTTTTTAAAAAATATACCAGCCATTTCAGGTTGTTGGTCTTAAGATTATACTTATTACTCTAAATTTTTATTTTAAAATCTTTTCTTCCAAGACATCTTAAAGCAAAGAAATGAGCAGTGTGGTGAATACTGCTGGCTTCTTCATTGTAGAGAAAATACATATGATACGGTAACAGACCATCATCACTGCTGTCATTTCTGCAATAGCAGGGACATCCTGTAGCTGTTAAAGATGGTATAATTGCCTCACTCTGCTTCTGTGACATCATTTTCTCCTATCCTAACATTTCTCTTGTTTCAGGCCTTTTTGTTGTCTCCTTGATTAGGATCCTTGGTTCCAGGACTGCTAATGGGTCTGGCTAGCACAGTGTAGAACCCATGCCCAACAGGTGCTTAATATATTCAAGACCTACCTGTTCTACCTGGGGTAATAGAGCCATGTATTGCCGACCCTAAATTTTACTTAGAAAATACGAGTCATCCATGATGCCATCCCCCACCTCCCCAGTAGCATCATCTGCTCTACTATTGGTCATTGGCATTCCAAGGAAAGAGAGAGAGTGATTTTTACCCCTTCCCTTGATTACTGAGAAACTTATTTTAAAAATGACCTACAGGAGAGTTACTTTAGAGGAGTAGTTCCTTGACTTGCTTATTCTCTAAACTGTATCTTTAAGAGAAAGTCTGACTCCTCATCTTCCCCCAAGCTGCCTAAAGTCCAAGCAAATCCTGAATAGACCAAAGGAGAGTCATTAAGCATAATTTTAGGTTGATTGTTGACAGCGTTGATAATTTAAAGAAATTTAATGGGCTGATTTCCTTCATATATTAAAGTTTCATGGGAGATGAATTTATAATACTTTGTAATTGATCATTCTTGCTATCTTACTGCTTACTGATAAGCAAAAAATAGTGAGACTTTGGATGTACTTAGTGTATTTGGATCCAGTGTTTGGGTCATTTTTGGAACCTCTTGCAGAGAGAACCTTTTTTTTTTTTTTTTTTGAGTTTTTCCTGCAAAGAACAGGTCTGTACAAAGTTCTCAAGCTGGCAGCTCATAAGCTATAGCTAGCCTACAGTTGTGGTTTGTATGTTCCACAGTTATTTTCAGAATTTTTTTTTTTTTGTTATTAGTTGTCTTCGTATGAAAATCAAGAATTTTCGTATAAAATACCTGAATTTTTTAAGTTTTCAAAATTGAAATGTCTAGCAAAACTGACCTATATTCCCACATGGCACCCATCCTTTGACTGGAGCTGGCTTGTTGGTTTTGGTGCCAAACAGGATGGTGTTGTGCTCAGTGCTGATGACTCTTGGTTACTGCCAAAAATCATTTCTATCTGAGTACAGAGTCTTCTACTACTTGAGTATATTTTAAAATGTATCCAAAAGAAAGTGGTTGCTTAGAGCTGGGGAGATGGGAGGAGGGTAGGAAATGGGGAATGGCTGCTTAGTGGGTACAAGATATTTTTAGGAACGACACGAGTTCTAAAATTGGATTATAGTTTTAACTGACTAAAAGCCAGTGAATCATACACATAAAACGGGTAAACTTTATGGTATGTAAATTATAACTCCATAAAGGTGTTTAAAAAAAATGTGTCTAAGACTCAGGGACCATCTCTGGAGGAGGAGGGCCAGGAGTGTGTGAGCTACCATTGGAGGGGGCTCGTCACCTTCCCCGCTGACTCCAAAATTAAGAGTAGAGAAATACAGTTGAGAATATGAGAATTGCTGTAAAGGTAAGGGGAGCCTGACATCTAGTGGACAACATTATGTACTGTCTACAGGAAAAAAAGAAGCCCATGGCAAGAAAGGATGGAGTTTTTTTTTTATTTGAGAAAAACAGTTTATAACCTCTCTTAAAAGAATATATTATCTTGGAATACTTTTTTGGAACTCAGAAGGTAGGTTTTGGGAATTGCCTGGTGGTCCAGTGGTTAGGACTCCGCCCTTTCACTGCTGAGGTCGCAGGTTCCGTCCCTGGTTGGGGAACTAAGATCCCTGGAGCCGTGGGGCGAGGCCAGAGTCGGGGCAGGGGGGAGAAGGTAGGTTTTGATAATGCTTCTCAATGAGGCTTCCAAATGTAAATGCTTGGCCCCATCTTATTTTTGTTTCCTTTTTAGACCAATTAGATTCTGAATGTGCAAAAGAGACTTTGTTTTGGCTCTTGAGATTATGTATTCTCATTGAGAAGTGGAAAATTTGGTGTGGAAATCCTTTGGAAATTTTAGAGGCAATTGTGTTTTGATAGCTTTTAGCAGAAAAATGATGAAGTATTGGTATCAGGAGGGATATTTCTGGGGAGTGGACTTAATATGGGAATTATAAACTCATTCTTGACTTTTGTTTTTTAAATTAGGCTTTCTCCTGTTTCTCAGAGGATTTATCAATTATGCAAAAGTCCGGAAGATGCCAGAAACTTTCTCAAATCTCCCCAGGACCAGAGTTCTCTTTATTTATTAAAGGTATTAAAGAAAAAAACTTTATTCTAGTCCCAGTGTAATCTTGTGATGCATTGCAGATTACTATTCAGGTTTAGAGTAGAGTGTACACCCTGTGGTAGGGGATATGGAGAAGGTAAGGAAGCCTTGTCTTTTAGTTTCTAGTTTAGTAAGGGGTGTTTCTATGGAAAAAACTATTTAAAAAGGCAAGTTAGAAAAACTGCCAAAGGAGAAAACATCTCATGTTCGGACAATGCAGAAGAGGCTTGACTGGAACTCAGGGTCCTAGATCTTTGAATCGTGAATCCTGAAGCCACTGCTGCAGTTCTACCGGTTCCAGAGGACTGTAGCGAGAAGGAGCCTTTCAGGCCTGATCACTCAGCTCGGTTATGTGGGGCCCTAAACCCCAGAGCTGGCAGGACCGTGAGTTCTTTAGGAACTCCTTTTGCCTGACCACTGACAAACCCATCAAGGCTTCCGTCTTCTCAGATTAGTCAGAGAGGCTTTCCTGATTCCTTTTCTTCAGGTTCCCATCCTGATGTTACCATTCTGGTGGTAGGGTCAAACCCCAGGAAAGGAAGGGGAGGAAAGGGCCTTTTCCCTTGCCTAGAACAGGAGGACTAAGCCTTGCCAAGGCTCTTTGGTTCACCCGTGGTTTTCCCCAGAGGCTGACTCCATCTTACATCACTAGCTACAAAAAGGAAGAGATAGGGAATCTTGGGAAAGAGTACACCAGAGAGAGGCCCCTGGTTACAAGATCTAACGGGCCTTCCTGGAATTGACTCTTTGTTCCTTAAGACTGTTGAGGGCAGGTGGACCAGGCTGGTTGAAGGCCTCGAGCAGGGATTTGTGAAGGTTGTAGCAGTTGAGATAAACCTGAAATGATAGGTAGGAAGTGTAAATGATCGTGGAAATTGTTGGGTGGGGAAGCATTTCAGAGTCACCTAAGGCCAAGTGTTGAGTAGGAATAGAGGCAGAGAAGTTATGGAGCTGGCTTAAGGGACAGCAGTGTGATTGTAGCATAAAGGAGTGTTGAGGATTAAGGCTGGGAAGCCAGGCGGAGACAGAGTTCTCAAATATCTTGCGCACTAAGCCCCTTTGCAATGGAAGTGTTGAACTCATAGAGCAGCCCTTTAAACCCAGTGACGTGTTGGCTCAACACAAGGCTGACTCCATGTGAGCATCAGTTTGTTCTGTATTTGCTGTTGGGTTATCATAGTTTATGTAAGTAATCATATGCTAAGAGTGTAGTTCTCAGTTTTGAAGATCTGTGGTGATCTTAGGATGCAGAGTAGAGTTCTCAATTTTGAAGATTCCTGGTGGTCTCAGAATATATGCTTCTAGAAAAGAAAGTACCGTATTTAATTTGCCAGGTGGTGAGATGGTATTGAAAGTTTTTAAACAACAGAATAATATGATGAGAACTTCTTCAATGAAACAAAAATTTTTTCAAGCATGGCGTAATAGTAATAACTAATGTTTGTCAACTTTTTGATATATCAGATACTGTACTAAGCACTTTACATGTATAATTAAATGTTTTTACATAAGTAACAAAGGTTACAGTGACACATAAGCTCAGATACATGCATGGTACAGTATATTCATAAGGCATTTCTTATAAAAGTTAAAGCATGGAAAGAACTTAGGTTCTGTTGGTTAAAGTCAGTTTCTTCAAAGGAGCGTGCACTTTTATTTGAGAGATAATTTTAGCCATTAAGAGTACCACTTGTGTTTATGACTTTTTTTTTTTTTTTTTTTAAGAAAGGGAATGTTTTGTTGCATGTTTAAAATGTCCTGAGTGGTGTGTCCTGAATTTGAATTCAGTTACACAGTCTGGGCACAGATGGGCACTGACACCACTGGCCTAGGCCCTAATGCCTGTGATGTGCCTGTGTTTGTGTCTAGGACATCCTAACTTTAAGAGACTTGTCAGATATTTTGTGTGGTTTTATTGTAGTTAACCATTGTCATCTTTTTTCTTCCTCTACATATCTGATTATAATTTGCAGTTACTTCTAAGCCCTAGGTTTAACTCTTACCTACCATAGATTCAAAAGTTAATTCTTTGGGGTCACCACAGTTCTTCTTAGGATGAACGCTTGAAATCACCTACAGATTTCCCCTAATCCATTGGTGCCCAAAATATCCTGAGGGGACAGATTCCTCCTGCCCTCCCTCCCTCCCTTTCTTCCTTCCTTCCTTCACAGATTCTATAGGTCTAGTCTAATGGTGGCTTTGAATTTCTAAATGGAATGAGGCCACACCTCTGTCTGTTCTCTTCATTCTTCAGTTAGAAGGCAATTTCAGGCTTTATTAGGGGATGCATACATTCTTCATCTTGCTTCTAATACATGACAGGTTGACATGACAATACAGGTTGAGAGAAAGCCTGAACTTCTCAGTTTTCCTGTATTGTTAGGGACTTGGAGGGTTTTTTTGTTTATAAAATTTGTCATTATTGATTTGATTTTCTAAAACTTCTGAAATGCTTTATGGGTATATTCTAAATGTAAAACAAAGCATCTTTAGGGTTATGATTTGAAGTAGGCAGCCCTTAGTTAAGTAATAATGCTGTTGGAGGGGTGAAGGGATATTATAGACCTGGTATTCTCTGTGTTTTGGAGTCAGAGGCCTTACAGTGCTTTAGGCATTGCAGAAACTTAGAGGTATATGAATAAAGTCCCACACTGGAGGGCATAGTATGGTTTCTTTGCTTTCCTGTCTGACTTTGATATCCTAGTTGATTTGAAATTGTCCCAGACATGCCCAGAGGATTTAGAGTTCCAGATTAGGGGTTTAGGGACTTATAGCAGCATTTAGAATTTTAATAACTTCCTTACTAATTTTCAGTATCCCCAGAGGGAACCCAAAAAGCTGTAATATCCCAAAGGACTGAATTTCCTTTGTCCATTTGACAGGGGTAAGAACTGTCCATCCAGATCCAAAAGTAGAATGTTTTCTTTCTCTAGTTCAGAGGAAATTTAGTTTAATTTAGTTTGAAGATGTCCTAGAAAACCATCATGTAAGGTGTGAAGATTTTCTTTTCTTTCACTGAGACCTCTTACTTTCTTTACTGGAGGTATCACTAGTTAAAAGCTAGCTGTGGGCTTACTTTTTGCCAGAAAGCCACAGGTAGGGAGTTTCTAAAATAACTTGGCCATAGAGAAAAGTAACTCAATTCCCATGCTAAGATCTGGCACTGTACTAGAAAAAAGTATAAGAATAGTGACTTTTCTATTTAGGCAGCCCAAAATATAGTGTGTACACACACACACACACACCACACACACACACACACACACACAGACACACACACACACACACACCTTGAAATGACCTCAAAAGGCCTTCTTTCTAACCAGCCAAAGTAGATATTACAAGAGTTGAACACTAAAGCTCACGTACTACTATCATAGGGCAACTCTCAGGTTCCCTTTCGGAGCTTATTTATAAGCTTATAAAGGAAATTTGGTTTCCTGCCTCACAGCAAGAAAAGCCAGAAGGAACTGCTAGAGCTGGCCACAGTGGCAGCAAGAAGTGTGTGACTGTGAGGAAGCAGGAAAAACAAAATGTTCCTTCTATGTTGTTTAAAAAGAAACAGATACCTTTTAGAAACGTCTTTATCTGAAATGGTCAAAAATGTAAAGTGTCCATACTTTATCTTATTTACCAATTAACTGGAAAATAAATTTTTATGGAGTACCACTTCTTTTGATGCTGCCAGGTAATTGAGGAGCTAGTTATAGTAACTGTAAGGTGGTAACACAATTAACTGATACCTAACACTACTGCAAAAGCACTTGTATATACGAAGTATAATGGATCTTAAATTTGTTACTTTAACCACATCTGAAATAGGAGGGAAGAAAATTTGTAAGCCCTCGCGGCATTAATGAGATAGGGCCCTTCATAATTAGATAGTGATTGCTGTGACCTGGTGAGCTATACATATGAGGCATCAGATATATTCTTAACTTTTTTCCATATGATGATAAATGTTTTCATTTCCTTTTTTCTATAACCTTCCCCCTCCTTCTTAATACGTCTTTATTTTTAATTCACCTCAAGTTAGTTTGACTTATTTGGACTGTGTTGTAAAGTAGCAAGACAGTAGAAAATGTTTCCAGAGGAATTTTTGCTTAAAAAAAAAAAAAAATCACAGTGTCCTAGAAGAAATTGTTGTCTTCCTCTTGAAATTAAATGATCTATAGGCTGTTGGATTCCTTTTGTTTCTGAAGTGATCTAATCTAAAGTTTAGTAATGATATCCACAGTCCCTAAAACGTGGCATTCCATCATCATTTTTGTAACAGCTTGTGAGTCAAGTTGATCTGAACAGACCTCTGGGTCTTAGAGAGCAGTGAGTGCCTCTCTAGCAATCTGTTTCATTTGGAATTTGTATGGTGATTGAGATCACCCATTAGTAACCTATCTAGGACCTCTTAATGGATTTTTTTTTTTAATATTATAGTTGATTTACAATGTTGTGTTAGTTTCAGGTGTACAGCAAAGTGATTCAGTTATACATATTCATATATCTATTCTTTTTCAGATTCTTTTCCCATATAGGTTATTACAGAATACTGAGTAGTGTTCCCTGTGCTATACAGTAGGTAGGACCTCTTAATGCATTTTTAATGTTTGTTGGGTGGCTCTGACTTTGAGGGATCTATTAAAGCTAATTTACCTCCGTGGAAGCAGCATGAACTAAAGTGGCCAGGTGAACTGTATCTGAACTGTACCTCATATTCTTGCAAAACTCTAGTGTTTTGACCTGATAGTAATCATTCTATCAATTTTTATCTGTTAATGGAAAGTGATAAAACTGAATTTACTTAGGCTTGTAATGAGTCTAGCTAGCCTCATTGCAAAAATCTCTATTTGACATCTGTCTACCAATTTTCTTTTTGGTTCTACTTGGCCTTCAGGATTCCTTATATTCTTGTGTCTTTGTCCCTGCACATTCTGAAGTCTCCGTAAATAAAAGTTGCTCTTATGTCAATATCATTGGTTTACTTCAAATCAAAACACCAGTGTCAGTGAATTTGGGGTTTGGGAAATATTAAGTGTTCAAAAAGAACATGTTGATTTCCTCCAGTGTTGTAGCTTCTCTGCATCTTGCCAGCCTTTTAAAGATGTATACAGTAGTCTAATCAGAAAAGATACAGAAGGGCTGCTTGTGGCTTTTACAGTAATTTGGAAAGATGGAAAAGTGAGCTAGGAGCCTATGTATGAGCCCATCCAACTCTCATTCGGTGTAGGGTATCACAGCATAGTTTCTCAATAAATATTTGTTAAGTTGTTAATGTATCTGTTTAGAGTATTTTTTTTTAGCAGTAATATAGGGAGTTATTTGTATTTTTTCCATTATTTCCATGAGAACCAAACCAGTTTATATGCCAAAACAAAAGTGCCTCAGAGTATTAGATGAAAACTGCATTTAACAAAATAGATGGACATCATTTTGAGAGTATTTATTTTAGTCATGTATATTGCTTTTTTAAAATTGGGGCTATATACAGTCCTCCCACCCCGAGATACACGCCCCAAAATACAGTCACTTTTTTTTCTAATTGATTGGAAAAAGTCCTTGTGGTACCTGTGAGTTTATAGTTGTTTTCTAACTTTGCCCTGCTTCAAGTATAGACTGATATCACTGGCATCCTTATTGGAAATCTTCCTTGTGTGAGATTTGGCAGAATTGGCAGGGTAAACAGCTTCGAGTGTGTATGGAAAATTACCTATGCATTTGGATTCTACTGTCTCTTTGTCCCCAAGTTTCAGTCATTGCTGTTGAGGTTAAGTGTAGGATGAAGTGCTACTTGAATTCTGTTCTTTTGTTAGGAGGTTTAGAGAGAGAGAGAGAGAGACCCCTGACCTCATGGGTTTTAGAGAAAGCATTCAAGTTCTTTCTAGTTCTAGAGTCCTTGATAACTTTAAGAACCAAAAATGTAACGTGTATTGAATACTATGATGTCAGTGTATAGTAATCTTAAAGCTATGTAAAAATGTACTTCTTGTGTCTCCAAACATCCTGCCTTCTTTTGTGACTACATCCTTCTTTTAGCCAAAATAACAACTTAACCAGAGTTTCAATATTCAATATCCTTCTCTGGCAGATGTTTTCTGGCAGAGGCCTTCCTGCATTTATGAATTCTCTCCCAAGAAGCAAGAGAACACCTGCAGGAAGTGAATCAAGAGGCGGAACACAGAGGAATAATCACCTGCTTTAAAAAAATAAAGTACTGTTGACAAAGATCATTTCTCTCTATTTGTTCCTAGATGTAAAATTTTAATAGTTAATGCAAAATTCTGTAATCATTGAATCATTAGTGGTTAATGTTTGAAAAAGCTCTTGCAATCAAGTCTGTGATGTACTAATAATGCCTTATCTATTTGTAGTCATTTTAAATAGCATGAGCCTTGTCCCTGTAGTCAGTAGGGGGCAATCTTGCTTTATTCATCCTCCATCTCAAAATGAATTTAGAATTAAATATTTTAGTGTAAGATATGTACAATGCTGGCCATTTAAAAAAGGGGTTTTCTCAAAAGTATAACTTTTGTTATGACTGCATTTCTGCACATAATCCATTTTGCTGTTAAAATTAATCTAGAAATTTATTTAATTGTACTGTGAACACCTAGAAACAAAATCATAGTGCAAAATACATTTAAGGTGTGGTCAAGAATATGTTCTCAATTGGTAAATGATAAGCATTAATTTTTTATAGTCTGTATTCTAATTTTGCTGTACCTTATTCTGTTGTGTACCTAAGGGATTGTAAAGGTGTTATCACTGTATAAAATAGAAAGGACAAGGACAAATGCAGCATAATTACTAATAAAATGGAATTCGTGATACTTTCTGTGATTAGAATCCCTACCCCTTTTTTTTCCTTTTCTTTTGTCTCCTGATGATTAGGCCAGGGGCTAGGAGTAGGGAGGGGATTAGGTACTAGGAGCAAAGAAAGAATTAGCTTGGAACTTTTGAGATGATCCCTAACATACTGTACTACTTGCTTTTACAATGTGTTAGCAGAGACCAATGTGTTATAATGTAGAGTGATGTGCTTTCTGCCAAGTGGTATTCACCCTGGTTTGCTATGTTAAAGCTGTAAATACAACAGAACATTAATAAACGTCTCTTGTGTAGCAACTTTTGCTGTGGATTAGTGTTTAATATCTCGGTTTGCACTTGTTAATTGCTAAGGCAGTTTTTTCTAATCTTCATATAGATTCATACAGAATCATTCAGTAAACAAAAAAAAAATTGGTCTTGGGCCAATTTTTTCTTCTTTTTCAGCAGGGGAAGCTTCTTTCATATCATACTCAATATATTCCTTAAAATATATTAGTTCTTCAAAAGATAATGGGTTAGAATAGGGAGGAATTGTAGAGATCTTAAATCATTCTAGAATTCCCAATTATGCTTCATTTTTTAGACATAATCTCAGATAATTTATTTCCAATGTTTTCTGCGTGTTCCCTGCATTTGCCCTTTTTCTCAGGTGAACACAGCCAACTGGTTTAAGTCCTATGAGCATCCAGTTGAAGCTAAAAATGTCTCATTCCTCCTGATTTCTATTTTTGTCTCAATTGTGTTAAATTTAGAGACCAGTGGTTCTTACAATATCAGTCATTTGATATTTTTCCCCTCTTCCACTTACTCAAAATATAAAGAAAAAAATGCAGCAAGATGGTCCAATAACTACACAAACCAGCACTAGCATGGTATGGTAGCTGCAGATATTCATTTATCTGCTGCATGTGAACATCCAGGATCAGCTTAGGAAGTCTGTTCAGGGGTGTCAGTATGTAGTGCACAGAAGTGTACATTATTTGAAAACCAAGCAGGCAAACAGTGCCTCCTGGATCAACGTTTCAGTGATCATTCATTCTAACTCGTTTATTGATTACTATAAGTAATAGTATAGTATGTTTCTGTTTAAAAGTTATATTTTACAATAGATTAGCAGGGCGGGGTTTGAAAGTCTCTGAAGATTTTTTATATTTTGAATTAGATTATACCAAAAATATAGTTTGGAGGAGTTTATAGCCTATCGTGTTCTATGTTTCAGAACGAATATATCTCTAAACAGTCTGAATAAATTTGGACATGTGCAACAGAGAGAACTATTTAAATTATCTTACAAGACCAGATAGAGGGGCCCTAAATCACATGAACTAAAACATTGTAGTCTCGCTTTGTGTTTATTCTTTAGGTCCTGTGCCTTATTTGGCTTTGTATATTTGAGGACTGAAATATTTGGAATTCTTATTTCTGCATATTTGGTGGTCCTTAAGACTCTGTCATATGTAAACCTACAGTTTGCTTTGCTTTAAAATTAATTAGGAAGGTGATTTCTCTCGTTTTAATGTTCTAAAGATTAAAGTCTTTGTAGATATATAAAGTTGATACCACATGTTACCTAGAGTCCTTACTGTTAGGGTGGAAATGTTTATCCTGCACTGTTACTTTTTATTTTTGTCTTTCATTCTTTTCTGTCTCCCTTTGGTAGGTTCATTATTAAGAATAACCCTTTCAGATAAAGGAGTGTTTAAATTATTTGAAAGGGGATAACTGAGGAACCACTGTTACTTGCGTAAGGTTATGGAATAAACTGGCTTTGACCTTGGGCTAGGGGACAATTAGGGCTCATCCATGACTACAGAGGTCCCTCATGTCTCTTACTTGTTGCTGCCATTTGGAATGATACAAACTAAGTAACCTGACTTGAGCTGTGTCCCACTGTGAGTCATTTATAACCCAGATGAAATTTCTTTTGGCCTTCATTATATTCTTATACTATGTTTAAAGGAAGAAATAACTCCTGAAAGGGAATTTCAGGGCCAAGTGATAGTTCAAGTTAAGTGGTTGCCTGAGGTGGCAGCGTTCTAGGTGAGAATCAGGAAAAATATACGCAACAAATGGAGTGTTGGCCTCAGCTTTGAGTCCAACCCCACCACCTCTTCTGGATGTCTCACCTTCTTGAAGGGTTGGAATAGTAGATGTTGAAAAATCACTTGGTCCTGATGATACTGGTAAACACCGATAATCAAATTTTAACTTAAAACATGCCAAGAACGGACATAGAACTGTATGTTATGTACAGTATGAGGGAATAATTTATGAAAAAGTAATGTGGCCCCTACTACCTACCTGAATCTGGTTCTTGGTGAAACCTCAGTGATGAATACAGGAAAATCATGTGCAAGATGTAGCTTAATAATTTTCAGGTTCTGCTGATGTTTTTTAGCTATTTAGATTTTCACCTTTTCAGGCTTTCTGAAGATGATTTGAAGGGTGATGAGAGGCGTAACAAAATGCAAATATGTTTCTGTAGATGGTTTGTGGGTTTAAAAAAATCTTGTTTTGCGTATCTTTAAGCCTAAATAGCACTTATAGTCTGTAAGGCCGATAAGGTGGATGGAGTGAGAGTGGTTTAGCGTTTGCTAAACCACCAATACTAAAGGTAGGTACTCGAGGTTTAACTTTCCCTTTGCATATACTGTATGCTTTTGTACAGTGTATGGTTGTATTCATTTAGAGCACCCACAGAAAGTGCTCTCTGACAGGGAACTTCTGTGTATTGGTTTTCTGTAGGCTCTGCTGCTAAAATGGAGGACATCTCAAAGAAAGACACCAGGAATTCTTGAAGGGGAGGATAAGTTCAGGTTGAGCGTAAAAGACTTTCAGGAGGAAAAGAGTTACAGAAACTGATTTTGTGTCATTCTAAAAAGGGGCTCTTTTATTACCCAGTTTACTTCTTACAACTTTCTTACTTACAACTTTATGGCCTATAGAAAGACCTGCTCTTTGGACAACCTAAATGGAGAGCTGTCCTCCTGAAGGACAGTTTCTCTGACTAGAAATTGGAAATAGTCCCATCTACTGCCTGGCATTTTGATCCCCTCAGCCCTCCAGTTATTCTCAGAATTTGTCACTTGTAGAATAGATACATTACTCAAGTTTTGGTTTGATGCCTGTTTTGCTGAAAAGTCTTGTTTTTTCTTTACCAAAAAGCATTGTGTTCTGATTTTGAGAGTTTTAAGTCAGTTGGCAAATTAATAAGATGTAAACTGAAATGCAAATCTGTTAAACCTGAGTATAGAATATATGAAATAAAGAGAATTCTCTTGCATTTATGCAGGATTTCATCCAGGTCAGAAACTGAGATGTAGTTGTATGAAACAGACGTCTCCCAACCCTGCTTTACATGTTGTTCATCCTGCTCTACAAGTGAATAGCTTTTATCATTTATGTGAGAAATGAAATGTTTCATAAGCTTTTCGCCATCCATATGTGATTGCAGGTTTATAGACAGCAAAACAGAGAAAAATGGTTTCCTTAAATCTTACAAAGATTAGTGCTAGAGTGCTGAGAAGACGGTATTCATTGTTATTCATTAGTTGACTGGAACGTTCACCATTGGGTCAAAAACCTAAAAAATAAAAAGAAATCTCTCAAATAGAGAAGGTGATTTCTTGCCGCAAAGCATCATCAGCTAAACTATAGAATTAAGGAAGTGCTGCCTTCTGACTCTGAAACCCAGCCTGACTCTTTTCTGAAATTCATCCCAAGCTGCACTCGTTTTTCACCATGCCACTAGTTAGGGTTTGCAATCACATCCCCTACTGAGAGCTGCTTCCCCCATTTAAGCCCGTTACTTCCTGAGTCAAGGAGAGAGGATTGGAGCAACCTATCATCATAACTCGGCTAGAGTTACACTTGATGAAACATTCTTTTTTTCATTTGCACAACAGTCCAAAATGCCTAAAATGTTCCCTTAAAGTGGGGTTTTAGAAAGAATTTTGCCATCTGCTTCCTGATTCCACATCTTTATTTTGACAACATTTCTCAGGCCGTATTTGGCAGTCACTAGGTTTAGATGTCATTCTGGTCATTTTAGTATGTTGTTTTTTTCTCTGATTATTGACATTGAGGATTTTTATATTCATGATTTATTTCCAGTTAGTATTTTAACTAGGATTGCAGATAAATTACTAAGCGAGCCACTGGATGGATCAATATTTTCACCAATCCTTCTATCACTAGCATCATTTGGTACTATATAGTTCTTTTAAAAAGTGGGCAATGGTGGGCTAAAGAAGCAAAATTAGCAGTCCATTTTTTCTAGGTTTGGCTCAATAACTCTCAAACCCTAGATCTCTATAATCACGGTCATGTGTATGAGAAAAGCCCTTTTTGGGGTAGTTGTATATATTTTCCCTGTGGCTATATGTGTGAGATGCGTTTTAATCTGTATGTAGGTCTCCCAACTAATTTTGACCTTAAGCCCTTCTGTGATATAGCAGTTTCCAAGATTTAGGTATTGAAACTAAACTTATGTTTTTCTAATCCCCATCCTGTAGAATTTATAAATGGTCAGACTTGGTTCCTGCTGCAGTTACACAGAGCTTCCAAATAAGGATAATGGGTAAGTACTCATCTCAAACGTTCACTTTCCATAGAAGAAACCTGCAGAACATGTATACCTACACTTAAAATTATGAGTTAATTTTTCATTAGGGTATTTTCATGGCATCGATTTTTGGGTGAAATGAAGAGTTATTTTGTCTTCATGTAGATCTTCTCGAAGCTCGTGGCTACCATAGTTTCTTCTTTTTATGGCAAGACTATGGGAAGGAATGTGTCTGCAGAGCCATGGGGAAAGGCCATAGAGAAAATGATTTCTAAATATTTGGCTGGCTAAGAGTGATTGTGGACTCTTCCTTGGAGGTCTTTAAAAATATGGTCGATCCTTCTCTGGAATGGTTTAAGGGTAAAGGAAAAGGAATGGATTAGCAGGCCCCTTAAAGTCCCTCAGAGCTCTAGAGGTTTGTATGTGGCCCATGTCAGTGACAGATGGAACAGTAAGTTCAGCAGATGTCACGTCTGCCATTCCCAGGCTGTGCTCTCTTTAATGTGGTGACCTTCTGTGAGCACTGTCCTAAATAGTCTGCAAGAGGGAAGGGAGTGTGTCTAAACTTCTGGGATACCTAACTTGGGTGGCTTATTACCTACTGCTACCTTTTATATTAAGATCCAGTTATCAAAAAAGTTACACTTTGTCAGAATCCCAAAACAAGGACTAAAAAAAGCACCCTCTAGTTTCTGCAGTCATTTTCAACCTTTGTTATATTCTGAAGGAATTTGGTTTAGATGGCATTCCCTAATGTTACATTTAAGAATCTTTTTCCTAAGGGACCGTGGGAGGAAGAAAGAAAGAAGATTAGGTGGGTAAGGAGGGCCCCGGAGGAAATGAAGTCTGATTTGTTAAGAAGAGAGGGGACCTGTGGAAGAGTGTAGCAAATCGGTTCCTTTTGTTCTTTGCTTCTGCTTTAATCCTTTAGACTCACAGGATAAGATTGCCAGCTAATTGCTAGGAGCCCCCTATAAAAGAGGATTGGCCTAAATTGGAGAATAAATTTAAAGAGTGACTAAGGGTTTTTTTTTAAATTCCTCCTTTATTCGGGTCACTTTTCTTTAGATGTGATTATGTCTCCAAGAAGTGGTTGGATACCTTCTTGAGAGGTTTTCTTAAAAAAAAAAAAAAAAGTCTGAAATTCCAAAGACTCCCCCCACCTCCACTGTAGGATTTATGTAAGCGTGTGATGAACTAAATTCACTAGACTGTAGTTTAAACTTAAGAAATAAAAAGACTAATGTGTTTTATTGGTGGCATTTTTATACAAGTGGCTCATTGGTAGAAGTATGTTGACCATTTTAAAGTGCAGTTTGATCTTTTAGGGTAAGACATTTAAATTCTCTGCCTACAGACACTGTACTTAGGACAAATTATTATATTTGTAACTTGGTGCCAGTCTCAATCGTGTCTTCATTGGGTGCTTATTTTCAAACAGTACCTGATCCATTCAAAAACAGTATACTAAAAATTGTCATTAAAAACATATCAAATTTTAATAGTAAGGCATGGATACTTTTACTGCCTTTTATTTATTGCTGGGTGTATTTTATTAGAAGGAAAGGTAAATAAATGTGTTTTGCAGAAAATATGTAGTGCAAGTCAGCTCCAGTAGCATTTATTATTTTTTAACTAGATGGTGGAGCATTTACACACTTAGTTTATTAGTGACCTTCCCATAAAACTTTTAGGAACACAGGGCAAAACGGAGGTCATAAGTTTACCCAAGCTGGCCCTCTAGAGCACCGCTTTAGTGACATCAGACACCTGAAGGGAAGCCAAGACACCTTCCTGCATCTTCACATCCCAAGTAGCCTTGGCTTCGCCTCCATCTACGTATTTTATTCCCCTCAGAAAGAATTACAGGTGAAATTTAGACAATCACCTGTAATTTATCACTGTTAGAAGTGATAAAGTCCACCTTCCGAAAAATAGTTTCTGTATATTATACATACTTTTGATCTGGACTTTTAATTTTATTTGTTGTAAACCACTTTATTGAGATAATGATTGAATACAAAAAGCTGTACGTATTTAATGTGTACAACTTGATGAGTTTGGAGATAAGTATACATCTGTGAAACCATCGCCACAATCTGTGCCGTGAACATATCCATCACCTCCAAAAGTTTCTTCTTTTATTATTAGTATTATCATTTTTTTTTTGATGATAAGAACGCTTAACATAAGATCTACCCTCTTAGCAGGTTTTTAAGTACACAGTAGTGTTGTTAAATTACGGGCACTATGCTGTGCAGTAGATTGCTGGGACTTACTCGTAATGGAAATGCTCCGGCTTCTTGAATATAGATGTTTTAGGCCTTCATTTGATAAATATTAATTTCTATTAGCTGATTATGATGTGTATGACCTTGTGCTGGCTATAGGGTATGCAAGATTTGTGCAAGGGAGCCCCTGGGCACAAGGAGGTTCTGGTGAGGGAGAGGGCAGGGCATAAGACAAAGTGCTTTCCTGTCCAAGAAATCATAATACACCATCATTTTCTCTGCCTTATTTGCATAGAGGTGTAAGAAGGTTTTTGCATTTTTCAAGTTGTGATGACCTGCCCCTAACTTAGTTTTCACCAGAAGAGCACTAAAGTCTTCCTAAAACCAATACCCTCCAAGGAAAGAGAGATTCCTACCACCTGAAGAAGCCAGCCCCCAAAGAAGGATGGACGGGAAAGCATCTCAGGGCGCTTGTGAGGCTGGGACCTGGAAAACCACTGCAAGGGGAGATGCGCGCATGTGTCCATCCCACGGGGCCGGAACCCTTGCTCCCCACTTGCCAGCTTTGTTGTCTTAGGTCATTCAGTTGGCCTATCCAAACTTTGGTTTTCTAATCTGTGTTCCAGAATCTTTTCTCACGGGGCTGCTTTTAGTTCTAAATGGGATAATGTAGTTAAAGGGCCAGGCACTTAGGAGACAGCTCTTCACAGCTCTCCAGCCAGCTACAGCACTGGATCCAAGGGCAGGACGTTAAAAACCCAAACCTATCATTCAAACCCAGGCATTCATTTCCTTCTGAGGACCACATAGCTTTCATAAATTCTGCCTTTCCTCATTCCTTCCTTCGTCAAGGCTGTCGTTAGACCGTCCCTGACAAATCAGACCGCTCTTTTCTACCTAAATTCCTGCTGCCCAGATGAGAATATGACCTACTCTTGCTTTTCTGGTAATACCATCATGTGTTTCTGTAGGCCCTCATATTTATATCCATGTTCATTTGATCCTCACAGATTACTATAAAAGGGATCATTGCACGTTCTTTACCGCCAAGCCACCCCGGCAAATAATTTTTCATCACTTAGTCACATCAAAACACTCTATAAATCCAGTAAACTCTGATTCTCATTTCCTGGGTTCTGTAGGCTGAAATTCTGGCCTCCTTTTTTCTTGGGCCATTTGTATTATATGACAAGATTTGCCGTACACTATCTTTGTGTGGATTTACGTCTTCAAAGCGTCCTTTGAACTTCTTATCCTTCGCCTTGTTTCTTTCTGCACTCGCCTTAAATTCTTCGCTGCTTTCCCTGCTCTTCACCAGATCCTCTTTACCTGCCGCTCTGTACCTCCCCCTAACAAGGTTTCCAGTACTTTAGGTCACTCTACTTGGCTTTGCCTTTTCCTGAACCAAATCCCTACCAGTCTTTTCTCTCCCACCGTAGAGAGGGCCATCTCCTTGGCGGTCCCCTTACCCTTTCCTTTCTCTACATCTTGCCTGGGCCACGGCAACTCTAGTTACTCTCTGCCTTCTTTACCTTCCTGCTTAGCCCCACCCGACAAGAAGATCACATGCTTTATTTTCCTTCCTGAGCCCACCAGTTAGGATTCCTGAATGCCCCCAGGTAGATGTTCCCAGCAAATCCAGGCCCATCCGGTATGCCTGCCTGTTTTCTCCTTTCATTTGGGACCTGGGGAGCTTTGCACAGATGAGGCCTTTGTCGCAGTGTCCCCAGACTCGCCTCTTCTCCATACCCCTCTGTGTTAGTTTGGTTTGGTCATTAAACAGAAGACATCGGGGTGTCTTCCACTCACTGTTCCTCCTCTCCCTACATGTACACAAATGACTTCTGCATGCAGCTCTGGAAGCTGTGGTCCCTATGGAAAAGTGCCTGGCAGTCGGCTAGCCCTAATCTTCACAATCCTCTCTATGTTCCTGAACCATCTTCCAAGAAATACTAGGATTCTGTGTTTTTATTTGGAATTTTATCTTCTAAAAATATCTTTAACCGTTAAAAAATCGAATAGAATGTCTTTATTGAAATGTGTATGCAACCAATACACATTTGTGCTCTCATTTAGAGACCTACGTGGAGCAAGGATTAAAACTGAACCTATAAATGAATTTATTCAATAAAAGCAACATTTTATCTGGTTTATAGATGGGGGTCTCAATAAGATTTTGTTTACAAAAAGTGTTCCACAGCCGAAAAAAAGGTTTGAAAAGCACTGCCCCAAATCATCTCTCACTGTGCCTGAAACTATCAGACCATCATACATTTTTCCCCCCTTGATCTTACAGGGCTTTCAAAAATACCCTGATTTTGCAAAAAAAAAAAAAAAAAAAACCAACAAATCTAAAAATCAACTCTAATCCCACTACCCCCCAAAAGCAACTGTTTTGGGGGGATTTTTTTCAGGCTTGTTATTGTGGCTTTATCATTTTTACATAGTGTAAAATGTAAATAGTGTAAATAGTGTAGTACTAGCCACCAGTATAGTCTGGTGAGATGAGGTCTCTTATTAAGCCATTCTGGTTATGTTAGACATTAAAAAAAACTTTTTACAGCCTTCTTGCTACAGTGGAGATTATCTTGCTTTGTCCTGCTTTTCAGCGAGTTCTGATGAGTCCTAAATGGTTATGTTTTTAAAGCCAACTTTTCTTTAGTACTTCTTTTTTTAATATGTATTTATTTATTGTCTGCACCGGGTCTTAACTGTGGCACATGGGATCTTCGTTGCCACGTGTGGGATTGCAGCATGCGGGATCTTTAGTTGCGGCATGAGAACTCTTACTTGAGGCATATAGGATCTAGTTCCCTGACCAGGGTAGGAACCCAGGCCCCCTGCATCGGGAGTGCAGAGTCTTAACCGCTGGACCACCAGGGAAGTCCCTAAAGCCAACTTCTAATGCCTCTTCTTTCCACTGTTTCATTCCTAAGGAGAATGACTAGGCTTTTGCAACAATTATAACAAAGGCTTCCTATAATCTTAGTCTTTCACTCATAGGATGACCAAAACATTTCCAGTTCTGTGTTCATCTGAAATTCACATCCAGTTCCTTGGCCCCAGGGATTCAACCTACAGTAAAATTGCTGTGTTGCAGACGCCTATCATAAATACATAGTCATGGGTACTATTTATGGAGCATTTACCATGTGCCAAGTACCCTGCTTTATTCTTTATACACATTACCTCATTTAATCATCATCCCAAACCTTTGCAGTGGGTAGTACTATTATCCTCATTTTATACTTTAAAAAAGGGAGGCCCAGAGAGGTTAACCGACTTGCCCCTTAGAGCTCTTAAGTGGTGAGGCTGAGACTGATTTGGTTGGTGTTGTCAGAGCATGAACTCTTAGCAAAGATGCAGCACCTATCCTGGGAGTGCACCTGTCCCTTCTTGATCCACAAACACTATTTCCCTTCCCCCAGGCTCCCAGCCGCCAACTTCCCTTCACTGGAGTGGCAGTGGGGGGATTCTGGCCTGGAGGCACAGAACATCTACCCTAACACAGCCGTTGACCTTGGCCTCAGGCTCCCCAGCTCGTACCCCAGGATTCTTTAATCCCCTCTCTAAGCCAGTGAGGCAGGCCTAGCTGCTGATGTGGATCTTTCTAGCTACTGCTCAAATGAAGTGATTCCTGCAGGCTCTCAGAGACAGGACAAGACCCAGGTGTCCTTCACTCTCTCACTCTCAAGTTACACAGAATGACATCTTGAGACAGTATTTCAATACTAATTTCTTATTAAAGGCTTACATTTATTCAGCACTTAGTGAGTCCAAGTGCTGTTATAGTGCTTTTCATGCGTAATATCTTTTAATCCTACAATAAATCAGTAGTAAAAGTTCTGTTATCCCCATTTTACACTGAGGGAGCTGGCTCAGAGGAGTCGAGTAACTTAGGTAAAGTCACACAGCACACAAAGCGAGGATCCAAATGCAGGCACTCTTTTTTTTCTTTTCTTTTTTAGCTTACGAGTTTTGTTTTTATTTTGAAGTATAGTTGGTTTACAGTGTTTACAGTGTGTTAGTTTCATGTGTACAGCAAAGTGGTTCAGTTTTATGTATATATTATATATAATATACATGTATAACATATATATATATATTCTTTTTCAGATTCTTTTCCCTTATAGGTTATTACAAGATATTGAGTATAGTTCTATGTGCTATACAGTAGGCCCTTGTTGTTTATCTATTTTATATATAGTAGTATGTGTCTGTTAATCCCAAACTCCTAATTTATCCCTCCCTCCCCCGCTTTCCCCTTTTGTAACCATAAATTTGTTTTCTATGTCTGTGAGTCTATTTGTGTTTTGTAAATAAGTTCATTTGTATCATTTTTTTTAGATTCCACATCAAACCTGGCCACTCTCTCTTTTTTTTTTTTAATAAATTTATTTATTTATTTATTTTTGGCTGCGCGGGGTCTTTGTTGCTGCCTGCGGGCTTTCTCTAGTTGCGATGAGCGAGGGCTACTCTTCGTGGCGTTGCGTGGGCTTCTCACTGCAGTGGCTTCTCTTGTTGCAGAGCACGAGCTCTAGGCACGCGGGCTTCAGTAGTTGTGGCTCGTGGTTCTAGAGCGCAGGCTCAGTAGTTGTGGTGCACGGGCTTAGTTGCTCCGTGGCATGTGGGATCTTCCTGGACCAGGGCTCGAACCCGTGTCCCCTGCATTGGCAGGCGGATTCTTAGCCACTGCACCACCAGGGAAGCCCCAAACCCAGCCACTGTTGACCACTAATCAAAACATCTTCAACCTCCTCTGCTTTTTTTTTCCCAAAGGTAATCCATGTTGATTATAGAAACATTTACTCTGATTTTGTAAAATTCGCCTTCTGTAAATAATGCTAAATCTGAAGTACATTTTTAACTTCTCAAAGTGCCACTAATTCACATGTGTACAGCTGTGAACCTTCATGGGAAGAGCATGTATTGTAGTCTTTGGACTGCTAAGAATAGTCCTGTTTTCAAGTCAGAGAAGGGTGTTTGAAGCTGCCCAGCTGATGTCATCTCTATTGAGCTATTCGTGAGAAATATGTCTTCATTTAGATTTGAGAACTGATTACTGGAAACAAAAGTTAGAGGTCTACTGTTATTAGCCTCCTTCTTTTAAATTGAACTTTATTTTTTAATACTCGATACTTAGGTGAAGATCTGTTGCAAACCTGAAAGGAAATAATCCATAGTAGTTTTATTATCCTCTAATAGACCTTTCCAAGAGCTTTATAAATACTCTAACCAGTGCTTCTCAGACTGTAATATGCATATGCATTGCCCGGGGATCTTGTTAGAAAGCAGTTTCTGGTTTAGAAGGTCTGGTCTGGGCCTCAAGATTCTGCATTTGTAACAAGCTCCCAGATGATGCCCAAACTACCCATCCAGAAGAACCATACTTTGAGGAGTGAGGCTCTTACCATCTTAATATTCAAGAAAGAAATTCAAATTCAGAATTTGAATTTACAAACATTGTTTACTAAATAAACCAAAACTCAAACAGTCATGAGAAATAGCCTCTGTCCTCCAGCTCCACAGCAGTCTGACTTTCTTGGAGTTTCTTTGGGCTTGACCTTGACTCCTTTTTTGCTTGATGTTAGTGCATGCGGGGAAGCTCACCAGCTTCCGCCTCCTTGCTTCTTTGTGAGCTGAGTCAGTCATCTCTTACTTACTGGTGTGATGTGGGTGGGTCATGGCTTGAACTAGCCCATGTGTCCTGCTTGAAGGATCTGCAGTCAGTTTTCTAGAAAACATTTTCTCAGTCTCAGTTGTTAAGAGAGCACTGTGAGGTGGGGCAGGGGGCAGAGAGAAAGATGTGGAGCCCTTAGGATTGAAGATCAGCTTGGTCCTCCCCGTGTGCATTTGTCTGATAAAATGCAGGCAAGGTTTGCCTCTCTCCCACCCCCACTCCGCCTACTCCAAGCCTTGGCCATGTCCAGAATGGACTCCGGATGGCAGTTGCGGACGCTCAGAGCACAAAGAGTTTCTTGTTTGTGCAGGGGTCTATCAGTGTTTAAATAGAACGGACGGAAGCGCAGGCACACCATATCAGCAGCTTATCGGGGCCCCTGGTTTTCCATGTACATTTGCTGGTCTCTTGAGTTTACCCAGCTCCATTAGCACCGAGTTAAAAATTGCAAGGCCAGGCTGTACTGCACCGAGATAGGGCAGGGAGAACAAGCCGGTTACTGAGTGTGGTGGTGGTGCCGGGGGCGGTCCTTGAGATCTTATTTGCATTCTGCCCATGTAGAGAGTAAAGCTATGGTAGCCTGTGTGTTTAGATGCAGCTCGAGAGAACCAAAATCTAGTTTAGGAATGCATCCAGGAGATGGGATGATGCCCGGCCTCCCTGGGGCAGAAGTAGTGGAGATACCTCTTGTGACCCTGGCTCTCCATCTTAGCTTACCAGGTCTGCAGTCAGCTCAGGAAGTGGTTAAAGGAGGTGGCAACTGTGAACACCTTAAAATTGTATGCAGTTTTGGCATTTGCAAGCATGTCTGCATGCATATTTCTCTGGGAGCAGATCCATGACCCAAAAGGCTAAATGTTCCTGTACTATTTGGGTTGCATCTTCCTGGAAGGAACTCTTTAGGACAGATAGATGAGTAGCCTGCTTTAGAAATGAATCCTTTCCCTCTATGAGCCTCACTCCTTTCGAAGCACTTGCTATATGCCAGGTGCTGTGCTAAAGACTTTATAAATATTACCTCATTTAATGCTCAGAACAATCTAATGAGATAGGAATTTTCATTTCTGTTTCACAGATGAAGAAACTGAAGCTTAAAGAGTTTGAATTTGTCCAAGGTCACAGAGCTAACTGAACAATAGAGCTAGCATCTGAACCTGGGCTTTCTGATTCCATAGTCCTTAGCACCGTGGAAGGCTGTTTCTAGTGTTTTAATATACTTGTCTAGCCTTTGCATATACATTGGTTAATTTGTCTAACTGGCACAGAGTTGTCCCAAACTTTGGTCTTCTAAAACTTGGCTTCATGGATTTTGTCCTATTTCTATATCACCTGTATTATTAAATTACTACTTAGTTTAAAATTTTTATTATTATTCAATTTGTTATTACTTAGCCTCATCCTAAACAACATCCATGAAATAACCACTGATGTGCTAATTTCATTTTTCTCAAATTCACACTAAAATAAATATATAACCACTAAAATGAAAAATGTTATGCCCCACCTAACATCATTTAAGGTACCCTCAAGGTATGGGTACTGCACTTGGAGCAATCCTGATGTAAGATGTAAAGGCTGTGTGTCTCTATTGCTGCAGAACTGTGGGTGAATCAAAATAGCCTTTACTCTCCCACCCCAGGCAGCCTTTCCCACCCAGGCCCACCTCATGGAGCATGGTGCTGGGAGCCTCAGAGAGGTGGCTGGGTTGACTCCAGGGAAGAAGCTCTTCTATGTCTTTCAGGGCCTGTTTTCATTGTGCTAATGAGGCAGCAGTGCCAAGAAAAAGCATATTGCTTACCTTGCCTTGGGGGGGTTGCAGGATTCCAGAGACTGGGGCAAGAATCTGTACTCAGTGCTGTGTGCTCCTCCTGAAAGGGAACTGTTGGGATCCTGGGGATTATGGAAGAAACAGCCTTGCCAGAGGCAGAATTTGGGTGGTAAGGGGTCCCAGCCTCAGATGAAGGACGAAAGAGGCCTCTAACTAAACCCCATTTGTTCCCGTTTCCATTCTAACCAAATGTTCCTCCCCAAATTCCATCCCCTCTGGGCCGTAAATTAAAGGGAAATTTGGAGTCCTATTGTCTCAAGTTGTGTGTGCATTTGACCTACAATGCTGTGTCTTTAATATAAGCAGCTAAAGAACAATTCCTCATTTCCTGACTTCGCTGTTATGCCAGAAACGTGCTAAGACCCTCAGTGACCGAGCATCCTCATTTTTTTCCCCCAGTTAAGTCTCAATTTACGTGTTAAACTTCCCGGTCTTGGACCTTTAGCAACTTTGTAACTTGGCAGTCCCTTCAACAGGCAAGTAAGACAGAGGAGGGCCCGTGGGGTGGATTCCAGGAATCTGTCTTCCTTCCCCGGCCTGGAGAAATCAGAGTGGGAAAGGTTCTTTTTGAGGACCGGCTGGTTCTGATATCTCTGACTAGACCCACCTGTAGCGGAAGTGACGTTGGTCTGCCCCATAGCTGATCTGGTACCTTGATCATTCCAGTCAGGGATTGCCTCACGGTGAGTCAGGCTGTTAATATTTCAGTACCAAGATGTGAAAACAAATCTGCAAAAAAAGGAAGAAAGAAAGAAAAGTCTGCTCTTGGATTGGGCTGGGCATTTCGCATTCTGACTGTCCTCATCCTTGTAGTTCAGCAGTAGCTGAATCGGGCTACTCCTCTGGAAGCTGCAGTAGTTCTCGTCCTGCAAACAAAATTCCAGCTCGCTGGGGGTGCAGTTCCTCTACTGTCTGTACCGCAAAATGGCATGGCCTGACCAAGGATTCCCAGGTATGGGGCTGTTTAAACTGCCTCTCGCCGGCCTCCCTCTTCACATCCCGTCTTCCACCGCCGCCCTCCTCCCCCCAGGAGCCAGTGGCTGGAGTTTACACAACACCAGGCGCACATGGAGCACTGCCAGTCGCAGGAGATTCCGAGGGAGATAAAAAGCACATCTTTGACCACTTCTTTACCAAACAGACCCGAGATGTGTAATTAAAGGCCCCGGGACTCTGCTGGAAATAGGTTTAAACTTGAGGTAATCCCTTCTGGCACTTCCTCTTCCTAATAACCATCAACAAAAATCACACAAATCCACCTGGCTCCAGCCAGTAAGTCTGTAACCAGCAAAGGTCACGGGGAGGAGCGATAAGAGAAGAAAGCGGCCACAAACAGCGTTACTGGAAACACATGTCGGGATGTGTTAGAAAGTGACTCCTGCCAGCACCATCCTGGCCCTGAGATGGGTCGGCTCTGCTGTCGAGAAACTCATTCTCTGCCACTGGGAAGGAAAGTCAGTGACACTCACGGGAGGGGAAGGCGCGTTTGGGGAGGTCCGCCCAGCCTTCGTCTCTTCTCTCTGTAAGATGTGACTCAGCCACAGAGACTAGAGGTGAGGCGATTCTTCATGGTCTTTTGAAGTTAATTTCCTCCTCTTTCCAAAAGTAATGCATGACCGTTATTGAAAATACTATTGATAAGCAAAAGGAGGAAGAAAATGATTTCCCCCAGTTCCACCGTGCGGTGACTGCAGTATGTTTTTGGTGCTTGTGTATGTATCTAGGTGTGAAATGTATAAACACATAGGCGTGGGAAAGGTTTCTGAAAAACTTTCAAACTGCATGACACTGTGCAAACTCTTTTTAGCCTGCTTTTTGTTTCAGTCTATCCCGAGCATATCTTTTCATTGCCTGCATCTCATCATTTTAAGTGTGGGTCGTATTCCATCACCTGACTGTACCATAATTTACTTCAGTAATCTCTTGTTATTGAATGTTTAGGTTGCGTCCCAATTGCCATCCCTCTTCTCCCCCTCGCCCCCAAGCTATGTTGTGGAAACATCCTGAATACTGGGATTTGGGCTGAAAGGGCGAGCGGTTGGCTGGTTTGAGTCCTCCCAGGTGAGCTCAGCGTCCTCTACCTCTGCTTTGGAGGGAAGGAGACTTTGGTTTCTCAGAGAGAGTTGGACCCTCACTGGGTGGACCATGTTCGAGGCACCTTGAGGACAGCACAGAGCAGCCTTGCAGGAGGGGGATGAGGGCCAGCCAGGCCCTCCCGCGTGCAAGGAGACATTGGCTGCGGAGGCCCAGTGGGGGCGGGATGGGGGGTTGCTGAGGGCAGTGAAATGCAGAGCTTTGAGAGCTTGAAAGAACAGGAAGAGTCTTCCTTCCCTTCGTAAGGTGCCTGTGCTCCTCTGGGTCCATGCCAGATCAAGGGTCGTGATGCTAAAACATACTTGGGTCACCGGGGAACTTGGCCCCCAAGGTTATGCAGACTGCTTGCCTATTTGTTGCCCCCATGTGTTTTCTATCTGTGATGTTGGCAGCAGGGGATTGCAATTAGGGAAAACTGCCAAGTCAGGACAAGCAGAACAAAACGAGCGGTGAGCATGTACAGAGCACCTACTGTGTGTTGGGCTGGGGCCTGTTAGCGCCTCCGTTTTCCAGGAGAGGAACTTCAGGTGGAGAAATGTTGAGTTGCTTGCCCAAAGCCATAGAGCTGAGAAGGTGGAGCTGGGGTTCCAGGCCAGGTCAGACTCCAGAACCTGCCCCAAACCATCCTGCCACGCTGCCTCATTAAGAAGCATTTACAAACGCTTTCTAGCTGGGAAGGTTTAGAGATACAACTTAATTATAGTTAACAGGACAAAATAAAGTTGTAAAAAGTGCCACTGTTCGGTGGTATTTAGGCAACTAGCTTTGCACAAAAAGCTGGGGTTGGAGGCGGGGAGGGCGGGTCCTGGAAGTATCCTCGTCAGAATAGTTTTATATGAACTTGTCATATAAACAACAGGAAGTAGGACTAATGCGGCTTCACTGAGTGTTTGGCATCTTGGGCTAGGATGCAACTTCAAGTGTTTACTATTTTGAACTGAATTTTTTAGTTCAAATATCTTTGGGTATAAATATGTAACCTCAGAATTGTTCCATCTCAAATTTGAGTACACATTCCAAAAAAGTTGGAATATGGCCTTAAAAACAAACAAGGACAGAATTCCAGGTTTGTGCTTTTCCACATTTTCTTCTGCCTTCAAATCTGGCCTGTGACACTAATAATTTTGACCTGTTTGACCAAAATGAAAAAAGGCTTTGGAAGGCAAGAATGTGCTTGGCATTACTTGTATGTTGCAGCATTTAAAAACTGTCAGTGAATAGCATACGGTGAGGAAAACTGGAGTCATTACAGCCACATGGGAGCCTGGAGATCGTGTGTTTTCAGTGCCATCCCCGGGAAGGAGGGAGGAAAATGTGGCACTGAATGAAATGCCAGCCCACAGAGGCATGGACGTTGTGGGGAGGGAGATTTCCTTGGAAGAAGCTGCTGTTGCTAAGATTTTAATTTGCCCACTCACCCCGTCTGTCAGAAAGACAGTGGCACCAGGCCTGGGAGGGGTTATTTACCTACTTAGGGACTCTTGGGGGAACCCACGTCCTTGGGGCCTGAGCACCTGGAAGCTGTGGCCTGACTGTGTGTCACGCTCTCGTCCCGCTGGAGCCCAGAGGACTTGCTGAGGGTGGGGGACAGGCCTGACCCTGGAAATGGTCTTAGCAGCATCGCTCTGCACACAAACAAGCCTTTATCCTGATGGGGGTCGGGGTGGGGGCTTCTACTGCTATCTCTGCCACCTTGCCCAGGTCTCGGGGCTGGATTGGAGGCAGCCGATCCCGTCTGCCTGGTGAGTCCCTGTCACCCATGGAGAAAATTGGATGGCCTAGCAGCCAGGGGCTGGGGAAAATGGGGACTAGCGCTGACAAGGTACCCACCTGCCTAAGGACAGAATAGCCAGGCGGGGCTCAGGGCCTGGAGGTGGCCTTTGGTCGGAGCAGATTCCCGAAGGGCCCTTAGCATCTGTGTGGGGCTCTGGCAGAAGTGACAGCACATCCTCCAGCAGCTGGGGAGGAAGTCAAGGGAACCCAGGCCCCTTGGAGGGATTCTGGAATGACTGGGGTGGGGGAAGGGCAGATAAGGAGGGGGAATTCGGGCCATCTCTGCGCACTTCGTCGCACTTTCCCACCACATTCGGCATTGCCCGCACCCTCCCTGTGCCGGGCAGCACTGCAGGTATTAAGTGCATGAAGATAAGACAAGATCCTGAGCTTAAGGAGCCCATAGCCATAAACTGCAGAGAGGCAGAGAACCCTCTC
Source organism: Eubalaena glacialis (assembly GCF_028564815.1). Classification (NCBI taxonomy): domain Eukaryota; kingdom Metazoa; phylum Chordata; class Mammalia; order Artiodactyla; family Balaenidae; genus Eubalaena; species Eubalaena glacialis. The sequence goes on from NC_083719.1 coordinate 119,623,639, forward strand.
TAAATACGTCCTCACATGGATGGTAGCAAGAGGAACCAAGTGCAAAAGGTGGTGTTGGGGGAGGTACCACACAGTTCGCTTCGTTACTCCTAGTTACCTCGCATTTCTCAGTGTTGTCTCCACAAACGGCTCGGAAGTGCCTTTAAGCCAGAGGCCAGGTTTCTGCCGCGACTCCTGCGTGAGCCTCACCCAGTTTAGAGTTCCTGGTAAATGGGGGTCAGTGCTTCCAAACTGACCAACCAACCTTGAACCCTGTGGCAGGAGTGGGGGTGGGGCTGACGTATTGGGCCGGCCAAAAAGTTCATCCGGGTTTTTCCGCAAGATGGTACGGAAAAGGCCAAACACAGTTTTTGGCCGGCCCTCTGTTTGGAGGTGACAGCCCCGCAGTCTCCAGCGGAGGAGACAGATTAGCTTCCACAGCTGGTTAACTCAGGCTCTGCTTTCTGAAAAATCCATCTCACATCAGCTGAGCTGCTTTGGGCAAGTTACTTAACCTCTCTGAGGCTGTTTCCCTCACTGTCAGTGGAGGACGATGCTGACCTCACATGACCTGAAGGGCTGGCTGCCTCAGTTTTGCGCCTGGCTGTGTTGGGCACTCCAGGCAAGGCTCGGTTTCTCAGGCCTCCAGCTCTGAGTCTCTTTCATCAGGCATTGGCTCTTTCTCGGATCGACCTCCTCCCTTCTGCTCTGAGCCAGATTCTGTGCAGGTCCAGAAAGGGATTCATCCTAGAGGTTTGCTTTTAATGAAAAAAGGAGAGTTTAAAAAAAAAAATGCTTCGACCTCCTGTTGGCTTTTTGGAAGACATAGGGTCTAACTAGGAGTAAAGACCGAGGGACAGTGTGTGACCAGAGGAGAGTTTAGTCTTTATTATGAAAAGTAGAAAGTAGAAACTAACAGAAAAGTAGGAAAATTAACAGTGATATAATGAACACCCACCACCTAAATTTTTTTATTGTGATAAAGCATACATAACATAAAATTTACCACTTTAACCATTTTTAAGTGTAAAGTTCGGCGGCATGAAGTACACTCAGTGTTGTGTAACCATCGCCACCCTCCCATCTCCAGAACATTTCCGTCATCCTGTACTGTAACCCCGTATCCATTAAACAACCGCTCCCAACTCCCCCCTCCCCGCAGCCCTTGGTAACCACTATTCTCCTTTGTCTTTATGAAGTCAGCTCTACTAGGTACCTTATAAGTTCACCACCTAAATTTAACAACCGTTAGTATTTGGTTCTATTTGTCATATCTTTTTTTCACTGATGTATTTTAATGTATATTACAAACATCATGACATTTCCCTAAATATTTCCCTATACGTCTCTAGGAAGTAAGAATATATTCCTAAGTTACTAGGACCGTGTATCACAACTTATAAAATTTGCATTCATTCTTTAATATCATGTAATACCAAATCAATGTTCAAATTTCCGGAGTTGTCCTAAGAATATCTGTTACAGCTGGTTTATTTAGATTAGGACCACAAATTGTATCTGGTTGTTATGGCTTTTAAGATGCTTCTATTCTAGAACTTCACTCCCCACCTCTCCACACCCTTGTGAGATTGGCTTGTTGAAGAAACCAGGCAGATTCCCTGTAGAGTCCCACCTTCTGGATTGGTCTGATTGTTGATTGTGGTGATGTTAACTCCTTTTCCATTGGCCTCTTTTCCTGTAAACTGAAGTTAGACCCGGAACCTGATTCGATTCAGGTGTGGCCATGCTGCACACTTCTTATTGCCTAGAATCGGGAGGTGTATCTTGTCTGGTGGTTCTAACTGTGGGTCCCTCTGTGCCTGGGACAGAGATTGATTGCGGGGTAAGAGATTCTTGCCTGATCCTGCCACTGTCATTTTCCACGCTGCTACCAGCAAACAATTTGTGAGGTGGACTTTGGTCCCACGTTGAATACTATCCAGTTCACCCCAAACCAATGCATCCATTGATGATCCCTGACTGAATCAGTTATGTCACTGGTGTTGCAAAAGGTGATTTTCTAATTTTTTGTTCCTTCTACGTTTATTACCTAGAATCTGTAAAGAAGAGCTCTCCCTCCTTGCGTGGCACTCTCTGATTACCCTGAAAAACAGTGCCTTCTGAAAAGATGGGATAAATGCTAGATTCTTTCCTTTTCATGACCAATTTTCAGAGTGAGGAGTGGGGGAAGTGTTTGGCATTTAAGGGGCTGAAGATTGAATATAATGAGGGGTTAAGGTTTTCTCTTCCTTTGTTTTCTCCACTGTGATCTCTCAAGTCTTCAGAAATGGGCTGGAAGCACCACATGGGGCCGACTGCCCTTCCTCAGCAGTGGAGTCCTCCACTCGGAATTTTCTCGTTCCAGGCTAGTTCCCTGGGTGGGATCGGGGGAGGGGTGCTTCATTTCCAGGTCCTGTGTTTGCTTCATTTTTGGAATGAGCTGGGAGGGCCTTTGGAGTGGGGGGGTGGGTAGTGTCATTATTTCTCCGGGGTTCCTCCTGGCTCTCTGCTTGTGGGAGATCATAGATTTCATCAGCCTCTTTCTGAATGGTCAAATGTTTCTAGCTTTTATTTTTGCCCCCTTCATATGATTAACAAGGGACTGAATTGTTATCTATCCATCATCGTTCACCTAATATTTATGGAGTGTGGTCTGTGGGCTTCAGCCTCTGGCTAACTGCGGAGGAGGTGCCCCTTAAGGAATTCGCTGTCTAGTTTGGGAGGAAAGACATACACGTAGGAAGTGGAGTAGAAAACAGTGTCAGCCCAAATAGACTTGTAGAAATAATCTCCAGTGGATTGGCCTGATAGCCATCGTTTATTGAACACTTCTGTACTAGGCACTTACCTTTAAAATCCCTAGAAGGTAGGTAAACGTTATCATCCTATATTTCGGTGAGGAAACTGGAGCTCTCAGAGGTTACATAACTTACCCAAGGCCTCACAGCTCTTCAAGCCAGGAGCTCAGCTCTGCTAAAAGCTCATGCCCCACTCACCACATCATGGTGTTCTGTTACCAGCAGTTAAAAGACCCAGGAATTTAGAGAAGGTAAGAGACTAACTACAGGTATTATCCACAAGATATTTGTTACTTTGGAAATTTAAATTTTCCCCTTCTGCATGTGATTGTCAAAATAATATTGTGCTAGCAATGTATTAAATATAGCCGTAAAGAAAATATTTGTAGGAAAAAATATGTCCATGATCTCACCACTTTAATAAGTGCTTCCAGTCTTTGCCCTTGGGTATGGGTATTCGTACATGGTGTTAATCATAGTGCATATATTATTTCATGGTTTTTTGTTTGGCTTTATATGCATTATAAACATTTCTATGAAGTCTTTATATTTATGATTTTAAAGACTGGGTAATAGTTCATGGAGGGGATGGAGCATAGCTTACTTAACCAATCTACTCTTTTGGGTCTCATCTAGACACTTTTAAATTTTTTTTTATCTGAAAAAGCCCAAGGGAGGGTCTCTGTGCAGTTTTCTTTTTATCATTTTATGATGTATTTCCTCAGTAAATTCCCAGGAGTTGGTTACCTGGTTCACAGATCTAAACATTTTTGGTTTTTTGGCACTTGACATATTTTGCTGAAGTGCTCTTCAGCAGGACTATATACCATTCCTTGCTACCAGCAAAGGATGGGGTGCCGTTTCTTCCCCAGCCTGGCCAGCACTGGGGAGGCTCTTGGCTTGTGTTTTACTTTCTGCTGATTTAAAAGTTACAACATGGTCCTTAGACTTCTTTTTTTAAATACATTTATTTATTCATTTATTTTTGGCGGCGTTGGGTCTTCATTGCTGTGCGCGGGCTTTCTCCAGTTGTGGTGAGCGGGAGCTACTCTTCGTTGCGGTGCTCGGGCTTCTCATTGCGGTGGCTTCGCTTGTTGCAGAGCTCAGGCTCTAGGCGCGCGGGCTCAGTAGTTGTGGCGCGCGGGCTCTAGAGCACAGGCTCAGTAGTTGTGGCGCACGGGCTTAGTTGTGGCGCACGGGCTTAGTTGCTCTGCGGCATGTGGGATCTTCCCGGACCAGGGCTTGAACCTGTGTCCCCTGCATTGGCAGGCAGATTCTTAACCACTGCAACACCAGGGAAGCCTGGACTTTTTAATGTATATAAATACATTAAATACATTGAATACTTGCCCACCATTTGTTCACTGTTTTTAGTTTCTTCTATATGAATTGTCTGTTCCTAAACTTTGTTCATCATTTCTTGGGGCCTTTGTCACAGTTTTATGTTTTATATGAGATGTTTACGTATATGAGTCAGGTCCAGACAGGAAATAGATGGCGCATTCAGCTGGATAGTTTGCAAAGAGTGTAATAAAGGGACAGTTTCCAATGGTGTGAGCAGGGTTTGAGGAACCAACAGGAGAGAGCATCAGCCTGACCGAACACTCTGACACCTCAAGAAGCCAAGAGGGAGCAGGTACCACTTCCCGATAAGGATGATATGCAGAGCGGGTCCCTGCCAGCTGTGGCTTTGAGGGAGGGACCTGGCCAGCTCAAGATGACTGCAGGGAGGGAGCCAGGCGAATAAGCCCCCCACCTCCAGTCCGCTCTCCTCCTCTCCTCTCCTGCTGGTGCCCTGAGCTTGGACCCCTGACCCCCTACACCTGCGTTTCCCAAATTGTGAGATGGCTTTAGGAGGTCCCTGGATAAAGATTTTTAAAAGTTTAATAGTCGTGTGTTAAAATACACACACACATTAAATGCTTATATCTTATTTATGTAAAAACATATTTATAAAATCTATTATTTCACAAATGTTTCTTTTTGGTATAAGGCTAAACTGTATATTTAAGTTTAAAAATGGACTTGCTTTGGGGGACTACATAAAATAAAAGAGTATAGGTGCTACAGGAGCATGGCAAAACTGACTGAAGTTTGGGGAAACGGGCTTCCCTACAGGGACTCTCCCACAGCATCTGATTCTTTGATCTCCAGTTTCACACACACACACACACACACACACACACACACACACACGCACATATCTGAGATAACTATCCTGGAAGGTCAAGGATTCTTGGTCACCAATGGTCACTTGTCCCTGATCCCCAGTGTTACAGAAGGGATGCAGGAATACAAGGGAAGGTTGCTGAGGCCCCATCCCAGAGTTTCCCTTACCTAACTTACAGGGGAGCCAGAAGGGGAGCCCTGCATCTGCTTGGGTTCATCAGGGTGGGCTGCCCCTAAGTCCCCACAGTCCTGAAACTGAACCCTGGGCTGCATTGTGCTCTCACAGCAGAGCCAGAGGGATGGAGAAAAGGGGAGCCTGGGCCCACATTCTGCTCTGGGGGAGGGAAGACAAGTACCACCCCCTTATTCCGGCTCTAACTTCCCTGGAGCATGTAGGTGCACCCCAAAGGATGATACCCAAAGGGGCTCTACCTGGTCATCAGTGGCTAGTCTCCCTCCCCTTTACCACCTGGGAAAGTTGGTTAAAGGCCCTGTCTCCCCGCACCCACCCCTCAGAAGAGGCAGTACTGACAGAGTCGTTCAGTAGCACAGGCCACTTGGAATTATCTGCCTTCTCTTTTGGGGGTGTCGGCCCCACCCAAAGAAGGCCCCTGACATGCACCTCTGTTTAGAGCATCTACAGGAGAAACCAGAGGACTTCAGGCAAAGGACATATTACATTATGATTTATTATGTATCTTATGATGTCACTCAGAGAAGCGGTTTCACAAAATCTTTTTGAGAAGTGGAAAAGTTTGAACAGTGATTCCAGGTTTGGAGCCAGGCAAACTTGAACTCTGGGAAGGTGTTCCCTTCCCTCAACCACATAGGTAGAAGGACCAGACGTCCCAGTTTGCCAGGGGGCAGGCCCAGTTTATGCCTATTTGACCCCTTTCATTTAAAAAGGTATCTTGGTTTGGACAATAAATTGTAGCCACCTGAACTGTAGATACCTATGACTAGCCTGCAGAAAGAACACAAAATTTGGGGGTTGGAAGGGATTTCCCATGGTTCTTTTAGTTCGTTCTGTTGCTGGAAGACAACAAGCAAGCCCCCCAGCCCTTCCACAGAGGGGGACCCCCATGCCTCCCTCCCAGGTCCTGGATCCAGCCCTTTACAGGTGTCTCAATGGGAAGATTCACCACCACGTGCAGTACCACCTCCCCACCACCCGCCAACCTTGTCCTCTCTGCCCAGAATTCTCTGATAAGAGAGAGAAGAAAAGCTGGGACTTCTGGGGGAATGGCCTCTTGTTCTGACAGGGAGAAAGCCCTTGGCCTTGAAGAGAAGCCCAGGAAATAACTTGTTCTGCTGGCTTCCTTGGGATAAAAGCAATGAGCTCGTGGAGATCCCCGGAGGGGAGGCCAGGGAGTGGCCTGCAGGAGACCTCAGGAGCAGCAGGGCTGCGGCTGTGACCCTGTCTGCGGGGTCAGGGTCGCCACCACCCAGAGCCCAACTGGCCTGGAACCATCTCAGCCCAACCGGCACCTGCCCCGCGTACCCCAGCACCTGCTGAGGGCAGGAGAGGAAGCCACCACTGGCTCTCCCGGGGCCTGGACCCCTGCCCGGGGCTGTCTGGGGCACCAGCGCAATTCTTACCTTCTTCTGACTGCACCCCAACCCCATTGGTCAGCCGCGTCCTGGGGAGCAGACGGGACCAGAATGGGCATGTCCCTGGGTTGGGGGGGTTATTTCTCCATTTTGCTATTTGGGGAAGGATGTGTTTGATTTTACTTAATTGTAGGACATGCGTTATGTTCGTGCTGTGGGGCAGACAGGTGACCATGCTAGGTGCTGGAAGTACAGGTGGCACTGGCTCCGGACCCTCGCTTGGATTGTCTTGGGTTTGTGGCACGATGCTCAAGGCACAGAGAAAGGAGCAGGTGCTCTGCCTGGGCTGGGGTGGGGGAGGTTCCAGAAAGGAGCAGCATTTGAGCACAGTCTTGCAGGTGGGGAAGGGCTTTCCAGGCCAAGGAAAGTGCTTGAACACAGGTCTGAGGTGTTCTGAGGAATGGACGCAGCTGGGCGGGCTTGGAAGCTGACATGGGTTGGAGAGATGTGCTGAGAGGTGGGGTAGGAAGACCCTCTGGGGTCTCACAGACTGGCTGTGTGGCGTTGGGCAAGTTATTTCACTTCTCTCAGCCATAGTTTATCTATATAATGGGGATAATATAACCTGCTTTTATTCTTGTGAGAATGAAAGGATATATTGGATGTAGATCAACCAGCATGGTGCCTGGCATATAAATGCTCACGAAATGTAAATTATTGGCACTGTTTCTACTGCTAATAATTAAGGTGGACTGTTCTTTTCTAAAACGTATCGCTTGAGTCACTGGAGTGAGAAGCAGGTCTGGACTTGTGCTTTCATTTAGGCAAATACTACCTGGTAGGAGATGCTGATGGAAGAAAACTCACAGGGCTGGCTTGCTCCAGGCTCTGCTGCCATCTTTCTCTGACAATTGGATCGGGCCAGCAGTGTGGCTCTTGATGTCAGTAAATGCATTTCTTAATTACTTTTTATTCCACAAATAGTTATTGCAAACCTACCATGTGTCAGGTCTTGGGTCTGATGTCTTAGTACGAATATGTGGGTAATAGGTGACAGGGAGGCAGAGAGAGAGAGAGAGAAGAAACCTCAGTTCTTTCCAAAACTGATTTTATAAAATGAGAAATGTGTTTGGAGGCTATAATTTAACTGCTTTTTGTGACCCTGTACCTGGAAACTTGGTGAGGGGGGGTAGTTTCTTTCTATGTGTCTCTTTCCTTGGACTGTGGATGCCTCAAGAGTAGCCACTGTGGGGACAGATCACATTTGTCCATTTGGTTGCTCAGCAGATATTTATTGAGCACCTACTGTGTGCCTAGCACTGTTCTATGTACTAGCTGTTTAAATGGTCTTTGAGCTATGAAGAGTTCTTTCAAGACCATAATGATTACCTCTAAATGACCACTTTTGTTTTAGAAACAACCAAGCCTACTTTTCCCTGCCTGTTCTAGCTCACACAGTCTTGGGAAGAGAAAGGAGGAAAACCCGTGGACCTGTATTGTTGTCCGTGCTCAAATCAAATGCCGCTCAGGGCAGTGATGGGTGGGGAAGGGGCTGGAGGAGGAGGGGCCTCAGCTCCTGTTTTGCTCTCTCTGTAGAGATGGGGGGTTTCCCTAAAGGACAGCCCATGGACTCCCCCCTCCAGGCTGTCACATTTCACTCTCAGTGGGGTGACGGTTTCCGTCTGTTAACCAAAGGAGCATCTACTCTCTCTCCCCTCGCCTCCCACACGTTTTGAACTCAGTCTCTACAGGAGGGAGTTTATCCCCTTGTGTTTCACTGGAGCAAATGGCTGCCTCAGACACGTGAAGGAGACTAAAGAGTGATAACAAAACTAATTTAATAGTAGCAGTCACCACCATGTTTGAGTCCTTATAATGTTCCAGGCGAACATTCACATATAATGCTTTTCATACGTTATCTCATTTAATCCTCACAACAACCCTGTCCAATTCGTACTATCGTCCGCAGTTCACAGACAAGGAAAATTGAGACCAAAAGATGGAGTAAGTAAGCAGTCCACGGTCACACATCTGTAAATAGAAGAGCTGGGAGTTGAGCCCATTTCTCTCAGGCTTTGGGTGACTTCACCCATACACCATCCTGGTAGAGGGGTTGACTCACTTCTCTCCCGACCCTTCGCTTCTCTCATCCCTCCCTCCCTCCTTCTCTGTCTTAAAGATACTTCGGTTGATGAGCCAGGCTTAGAAAACCCCAATGAGCTTTCTCTAGAGTGGGGTCATTGATAGCAAGGCACCCACGCTGGGGCCACAAGGGTTAACTCTGGTCCAGTGCTTCAGTGATGAAGGCCTTGGCCTTGGGAGGCAGCTATTAGTCCTCCTTTCTAATTAAAAATCACCACCACTGGCTTTCCTCCCATGCTAACTAGAAGAGTGTGTGTATGTGTTTGTGTGCATAGCTCTTTATCTCCGTTTCCTGTTTCATATTTAATTCGACATTTTTTCCAGTTTGTGGATGTGGAACACGTGTAAGGTTGGGCCACGGTCTGTTAGTAATCATTCCCGCGTTTGGGGGCTGGCTTGTTCCCACTGAGCCTGACCAAAGGCTTGTGGATCCCAATCTTCCCGCCTCACATAAGTTCCTTTGTCCTGATCACCCTGGTTTCTGAAGGGACTGCCTTTGGGGCAGTTTTGCCTTGCACATTGCTTTCTGGAAGACCTGGGATGGTTCTGTGTATGCGGGGGCAGGGGTGGGGAGGTAGCACAGAACCCCAGTTTGGTAGATAAATATGGAAGGCTCTGGGAAAGACAGCCCCCATCAGTGGTCGGTTAGGTGGGGTTGGGGGCTGAAACGCAGCCCCAGATCTTTGTTCTTCGTCAAGGCTAGATACGAGTCTTGGCGAATTTTTTTTTAATATTTATTTGTTTATTTATTTGTTTATTTATTTGGCTGTGCCAGGTCTTAGTTGTGGCATGCGGGATCTTTAGTTGCGGCATGAGGGATCTAGTTCCTTGACCAGGGATTGAACCCAGGCCCCTGCATTGGGAGCGCGGAGTCTTAACCACCAGGGAAGTCCCCGAGTCGTGGTAAATAGTGTGTTCACCTTCTGACCTTTCTCTGAGGTTTGCGAGCCTCAGCCCGTCTGGTCTGGACTCTCAGGCAGGGCTGCCCCCGCTCAGCAGCATGGCCTTGTGGACCTCATCATGGAGTGTGGGGTTGAGGCCCCAGGAGTGGCTCTGGGGACTGGGGACCCTCCGCTTTCTCATCAGTGCCTCTGCAGCCGAGCAGTGGGTCTGATGAGACAGATGGAAGTCCTGTTGAGCCTTAAGTGTCCTAGGGACCCTCCCCACAACATGGATGAGAGTTGGGGTTCAGAGCCGCTGTCCAGGGTCTTGCTCAAACGCCCTGGTCTCCCCGGTGGTAATAGTTCTCCTCCTGGTAACTGGAGCTTCCCCACTCGCCTGGGTGTCTCTGAGCCCTGAATTTTTTTTTTTTTTTTTTTTTTTTTTGTAATCAGCCTCTGATTGCTAAGGATTATCTCATGTAGAGAATGGAATCAAAGCAATTGGAAAATGAGAGCTGGGAGGAAGCTTACCAGTCGGTCTGATCTGGGAAGAACAGAACCTGGGGTCCTTGGAGCCTTAGAATGTGCTTGGGGGCAGAGGGGGAGTCTTGGGCCCCTGATGCTGCACAGTTCTGTGTGGTGGGCACACATGCATTTTCTGGGGAGAGGGTCCATGGCCTCCATGAACTTCCCAAGGTGTCTGGACTTCTCCAGAAAGGGAAGCATCACTGGTCTAATCACCACCACCTCACCAATCACCTCACCAAAGAGTGCTGTGGAAAAGTCCCAGAGGAATACAGTGGGGGGGGTGGGGCACAGAGGGGTGCAGGGTCTAAATGCTTCTAGACCTCATACTTTCAGGTAACGTTTGGTAACAGGTGAGATACCTGTCCCCTCCCCTCAGAAGGATGGATGAGGTAGAAATAAATAGTTTGTATTTCTTTGCAGACAGGAGTAATCCATTTTTATTATTTGCTCTTAGCTTTGAGGATGTACAGTGAGGAGTCTCCAGTATAAAGAATTATAACCAGCCCAGACTCCCTGGCTTTGAATACTCCATTATAAAATACCGTTCCTTTTGTCACAATATTCTTATCTTCTGTTTGTTTCTGAGCTGAACAGAAATGCCCTAAGCTCCACCCCAGCTGTAGAGTTTCTAGACCAAAGGCTACTGTTTTCTTCCTGCAGGAACCCTGGGGTGTTTGGGGGTTAAAAGGCCTGGACCAGCCATGTGTGTTTAAAAAACAAGGCTGATTCCACAGCCGGCGGCTCCAGCCTGACTCCATCCTGCTGTTAATGGAGGACAGAGGACCACTTATAGCTTCCTCTTCACCCCATAACAAATAACCCAGTGCTCCCCCAGGCCTTCCTGTGCCCCCCACCCACACTGCCCTCCTGGTGGTGGCAGCAGCAGGCCTGTTCCAGTCTGGTTTCTCAGCAGGCCCTGCTCCTCTCTGTGATAAGGCCGTGACTAACCACGTTAGCCGGGGGTGGCTAGGCTGCCTTGCGTCTGTCTGGTGTGTGGCTACTCCAGAGCCTCCCGGGCAGGGTGGAGTCCTTTGTCCTGTAAACAAAGCTTGGTCCAGGTTTGAGCACAGGCTTGTGTGGTACCTCTTCTGGGCAGGCCTCCTTGCCTGCTCTAGCCCAGGTGGGTTACCTCTTTTTGTTGCATTCATTTAACACACGTTATGCACCCTTTAAAAAAATTCCTTATCACAGCCTATAGCTACACAGTTTAGCTAATCATCATCATCATCATCATTATCATAATTCCCATTTACTGGAATTCAGTCTGTCCTCAGCTTGGTGGTAAGCATCTTACACGAAATGTTTTATTGACTCAGCACAAGAATCCCATGAAGTTGGCACCATTGGTATCCCATTTTACAGACATGGAAACTGAGGCATTTTTGTGTTCCCCTTTCTTAGCTTTTATCACCCTCTGTGATCCATTAGTGTGTTTACGTGGTTACTTGTTTCATATCTGGCTCCCACATTATATCATGAACTCCACGAGGGCAAGGATTTCCCTTCGGAGGTGCTGGGGGCCTGGCACGAGCAGTGTCCGGCACCCAGGAGGTACTCAGTAAAGGCTTGTTTGATGGTTGAATAAGATGCAGGAGGCTGTCACTTGTCCACAGCCTCCCAACTCATCAGCAGTGAAGCTGGGATTTGAACCTGTGAAGCAGTGCCTCTCAGCTGGGTGAGTCTTTGTCCCCAAACAGACCTTCAGCTCCTTCAGGCAGGGCCAAGATCTTCCCTGAAAGTGCACCCAGGCTTTGGAGTGGGACCCACCTGGGTTCAAAAACTGGTTCTACCACTCAGTTGGGTGACACTTGGAAAGCTACCTGTCCATTCTGAACCCAAGGGTCCACATACCTGAAGTAGGAAAAATAAGGCCCACCTGCCTGGGTTGTTGTGAGAATTAGAAATAATACATGGGTTTCCTGGTTTATCCTAAGCTTTTAACCAAAAGAAGTTTTTAATCCTTCTTTGACCCTCAAACACATCTTTCTCTCCAGAAATAACTACTATTAATGGTTTGGTGTGTATGGGTTTACGTAAATAATATACATTTTACATAAAATTATGCTAGGCATGTTGTTCTGAAATTTGCTTTTTTCATTAGCCTCTATCGGGGGCCTTTCCCTGTCACTACATTCAGATTGACCTCTATCTTCTCAATGGCTGCACAGCATTCCTGGTGTAGGAATGCTGGACCATGACTTATGTAACAATTCTCCTATTATGGCCTGTTAAGTTGTTTCCAATTTTTCTTTATTTCATACAAGACGGCAGTGAATATTGTTTCTCTTATCTACTGCTGAGGAACAAAGCCCTTAAAACTTAGTGATTTAAAACAACTTGTTATTTCCTCATGTTTCTATGAATTGAGTGGTTCTTCCGCCTTATGTGGTGTTGGCAAAGGTAGAGGGTCTAAAACATGGCTGGCCGTTGGTGCGGGCTGGTGGCTGGGAGCTGAGCTGGGCTGTCACCAGGAGCACCTTGACTGTCCTCTAAGTGGTCTCTACACATGGCTTGGGTTTCTCACAGCACGGGGCTGGGTTCCAGAATGTCACTTCTGCCATTTTCTGTTGATCACGGGGCAAGGCCAGATTCAAGGGGGCGGGAGACAAGCTCTACCTCTTGATGTGGAAGCATCCATGCCTGTGCAGGAGGAGGAAAATTGTTGGGGGCCATTTTTGGGGACTGGCTATACATTTATATATGAACGTAAGTGTGTGTCTGTGTGTGTGTGTGTGTGTGTGTATGTGTATCTTTGTTCTTCCTGTATCTTTGTAAATAGGTGGGAGTGTTTTATAGGTTAATTCCTAGAAGGGAATTGTTGGCTCAAGGGGGATGCACATTTCTGCTCTGGGTAGCTACTGCAAATTTGCCTTCAACAAAGCTGTACCCAAACAAGCTCTCCTCAGCGAAGAATAAGAATGCCCTCTCCAGCGCTGGATATCATCAATTGTTTTCATCTTTGTCCATCTGATGGGTGAAAAATTGCATCTTGTTTTTACTATTAGTGGTATTCAGCATCTTTTTAGATTTTCATTCTTCTTTCTACTTGAGAGTTCAATTTGGGGATTGAACGGTGCCGGTGAATATCCTATCCCTCTGGCACCATCAAGGAAACAGGGTGATGGTTTGGGGGGCTGAGGGGGGCAGACACCGCATATGAGGACTTTGATTCGAGGCCTCATCAAACAGCTCTGTGCCTGTGACCTGCCTTTGAGAGAGAGGGTTTCATGGTGTCAGTGAGCAAATTATTAACCCAGGCTCATTACTTACTTAGATGGGTTTTCAGAGGGCTCTGTAGTTCCTAGTAAGAGAATGTTCTGCACTTCACTGGAATTGTAAGGCCAGCTCTGAACTCTGAGCCCAGTGGCTGGGCTGCGAAAACCCATTTAGTAATGAGAAGGGAGTGGGCTACAGGCAGCCAGATCAGGGGAGTAAATCCTCTATTTAATGCCCTCTTGTTAACATGCTTTTCAGGCTCTTTCCTTCTAGTATTCCCACTTTCCCACAAAAGGAAGATAAGATGTTGGCAATCATGCCTTTGATGGAATAGTCCAGGGTTTAATTCAAAAACACTCACTGGTCAAGTTTGCTCCCACTGCTTTTCCCGCTTTGGATCCAAGCCCCATCTCCTGGACTTTGCTCACTAGCATGTCAGACAGGACCGTTTTGGTTATGAGACAGAAAAGCCAACACTCACTCTAGCTTAAGCAGGAGAGTAAAAATGTATATTTATTGGATCACATACTAAGATGTCTAGGGGTGGAGATGGGAATGGATTGGAGTCAGGGCTCAAAGATGGCGCTCATCAAGCCAGGACTCTGTCTCTCAGATCTCCTCTGCTGTCCTTAGACTCCTTGTGAGACATGAGGGTAGTGGCCTGGACCTTCATCCTCAGGGTTCTCGGTTCAGAGTGCCTGTCTCAAGCTCTGGGTCCCCAGCAAGGCCCCTGTGGCCCATTGGCTCTGGCTCCCCAGGGCCATTTTCCCATCCTGGATGCAAGCCCTGTGGCCCAGGGAACCTGGCACAGTGATTGGCTCAGGCTGGGAGGTGTGTTCCACCCCAAGGCTGTGTTCTGGAACCTCACCTTGAGCCTGGAGAAGGAGTGGAGCCCAAACCAGCCCTGGAGGCTCTTTCCTGAAGGCAGAGGAAAGGGCATGGGGAATGTCAGGGACCCAAGTCCTTGTCCCTGGTTCCTTCATGGTGCGTATCACACGGTCATTCATTTAGGATAGAAAATCCACCATGGGAGGGATTTGGGGATGCAACAGCTCAGGTAAAGCCAATTCATTTCATCCCAGGACCAGCAGCGGCAAACAAAAAACTGCAGGTAGACTAAGAATAATTACCAATGATCCTGAAGCCTGGGTTTCATCACTGGTTATCATCGGTTTTTCTGCCTTCGCAGGGTGGGTGGGGACGAGGCTAGATGTGACCCCTTCTCCAGCCCTCTTGCCCTAAGGGAGGGTGGCTGAGTGGACAAAAGGCCCAGAAGGGAGGAGGGCAGGAGCTGGTAGAGTGCCCCCTTTCAAAATCCAGTTACAGGATTAGAATTTGTAAAAATTGATTATCTTTATTGCAGACTGTCTATACGGGTTTAGGTCAAGGGTCTATATTTTTTCCAACCACAAACTTACACAGTTTGGAGAAGTGAAATGTCCTTCTTGGCCCGGCTGGGCGAACAACCCTGGGATGGATGTGTTAACAGTTCCCGATGGGGTTATTAGCCTCCTATTAATCCCTTTATGGTTTACTTTTTTGGTTTTGTTTTGTAGAGAAAATTCAGGTTAAATATTTATTGTAGAGGGAAGGAATGCTGCTCCCTCCTGCCTCTCCTGCTTTGTTGCTGTTAGTTGTCTACTTGGCAATAGCATGCAAACAGGATAAACTCTAAGCGGTACCAAATGCTCTATGGGAAAAGTCTATCGCCCGGACCCTCTGGCCCAGCAGCCCTGCTCACCAGCCCAGAGGCATCCTTCCTGAGAGAGTCCTATTTCTTTTTCATAGAAAAATGTCCCACATATACATTACTGAATGATGACTTATTTTTGTTGTTCTTTAAAATAAAACAACTAGAATTGTCCACAGCAGCGACTTCAAACACCCCTCCCCACCCCCCCGCCTCCCTGAGTTGAGGCCACAGAGTTAGAGAAACAAATCCCGCCACACCTCCAGTCACACTGCCTCTGGCGGTGTACACACATCTGCGTGTTCTCTTCCCAACGCTCTGCATTCACCAGGCCGCACGCTGAACAGCTTCCTAGCTCGTTTGATCAAAAAATGGTTTCGCTCAGCATTATTTGACAAGATCCGCCCCCCCCACACCCCGCCTTATTTGCTGTCTGGGCTCCGAACACCCCCCAGTTTCCAAAAATAAAGCCCATCCTCAAAGTTGAAGACTCACCACCACCGAGGCTGCACCAAAGTTGCTGGCTCAGAACCTGAAGGCCTTTCTGAAAGAAGAGGCCAAGAAACATGGCAAACGGGGCAAGACTCCACTGGGGGAAGCTTTCGTGTCACCCCTGCTGTGTCGCAGGCCTTGTGTGTGGCCCCGGGGATAAAGTGATGAATGATGCACAGCCCCCTTTCCCAGCAGCGCTTAGTGCAGTCCCGGGAGGTGGGCATGGGCGTGGCTGTGACGTAATCACTCATGTGGGTCTCAGTCCCATGGAGATGGCTCTGAATGATGTTCATTCTAGACATTAAAGTTCTGCTGTTTGTTGGAAAAAAAAAAAAATCACTCTGTAGTCCTGTGCCTTACAATGCAGCAAGCAGAGAGATGTGGAAATAATAATAGTAATAAATAACTGCTGAGCACAGGGGTCAGGCCCTGTCCCAAGTGCTTCTAAGCCTTATCTCACTGATGCTTCAGAAGAGCCCTGTGAGTGTCACGCTCATTTTACCGGTGAGCCCTTGACCTCAGAGAGAGATGAGAGCTCCAGGGCGTGAAGCCGGGGCTCAGTGGAAGCAGCATTTCACACCCGGTCCTCTGCTTCCCGTGCCCACGCCTTAGGCCCTGTGCAGAAAGCACTGCCCACCTGCCACTGTGACACGTCTGACCCACCCTTTGGCAATTTGTTATGAAATAGAAGTATTTCTAAAAGTGAACAGTTAACTGTTTCCAAAAGAACCTTGATTCCTGGTAGACAGATTCCTACTAAGCCCGATTTGTGTTCTATCAAGAAGAGGTAACATCGTTATTTAATAAAAAGAAACATCTTCATTAGTTTGTAGTAGGGCCATAAATTTTGTTCACACCACTTTCAGATGTGCAGAGAAAGTATACTTTTTTTTTAATAGTACAATGTATGTTATTAAAATTTTTATTGAAATATAGTTGATTGTCAATATTATATTAGTTTCAAGCATACAACATAATGATTCAATATTTTTATAGATTATGGTTCATTTAACGTTACAAAATAATAGGAGAAAGTTATAGCTTCTTTATTTAAGGTTATAACTGGTAGAAGCCCTGACCCTTCCCCTACCTGCTGGGTGGCAGGAAAAAAGCCAGTGCAGCCCAGTGCAGCTTATGATGGAGTCTGACTTTTTTTTTTTTTTTTACTTTTTATTGGAGTAGTTGATTTACAGAGTCTGATCTTTTAAATAGTCTCTTGAGGTTTCACTCAGTCTCTTCTCCCTGGTCTGAGAGGCTGTGCAGGGAGGGGCTTGGGGGAATTCACAGTCTGGGGTGAGGGTTTCCTCTGTCCTTGTGCTTGCCCTTGGGTGTGAGCTGGCTGGTGTCACAGAGGACTGTTTGGGGCCACTCCTGTCGCTGGGTCACCATGGTGTCTGCTGTATGTTTGAGTTCATTCCTACTCAGCTCAGATAGCGGCTGTTAGGACATCCTGCTGACCTGTGTTACCCTCAGTAGACCCTCCTGTGTTTCTGCTTGGTCCTCCATCTGGCCCTGGGCAGGAGTTCCACCCTTGGCCTCTGGTTCTTTACTCAGTGTGCCCGCCGAGCAGGAACTGAGAAAGCTCCACAGGCCCCCTGGATCCTCTCCTCTGGCCAGGCTGCTTGGCCCGCTGTTCTGTATTGGAAACCCTTCCAGAGGCCACATCAGAAGCGGGGCAAGAATCTCCCCTGCTCACTATGCTTTCCTCACCTGACCTAGCTCCCACCTCCTCTCTGAGAGAAAATTGAGACATACACGCCTACACGTCAACCTCTTGATGTTTCTGCTTGCCGCCCTCTCCCCAAAGTCCTTTGGGCGAGAAGGGGTGGGCTTCTCTTTTCCTTCCTCTCCATTCTATTTGTCTTCCCAACTCCAACCTCATCGCTACGTCTTAATGGCCAATGGCAGCGAGGGATGCCTATGCACAGCAGTAATTTTCTCCAGAGAAATGATCATTTCTAACTTCTTCAGTCTTTTCCTTTTATGTCCTTAAAGTGGGTGTTTGTCAAGAGTTGTGAAATCACTTTTGACAACCTCCTTTTCACTCCTACATTGGTGAGTTAGTGCCCTCCTTGGCATCAGTGATTTTGTTCTCGGCCACATAACCTCAGAAAAAACCAAGACATCAGAGTCATGTTTAACGCCTGGTGTCTGGAGCCTTGCAGCATACTGAGTGTGTATCCATACCACCCTTTCTGAGCCCTTGACCTCCCTGTAGGGTGGATGGGTAAACTGAGGCTTAAAGAGCTTAAGTTCTCGAATAGATCACAATGAGATGAGCCAATAAAAGAAGGTCATGGTAGATGTTGAATTTGAGATAACTTTTCCAATATTAGATTTCTTTGTTCTTCCGCAGACCTACCACATGTTTGTTTGATGTTTGGCTTGTCAAGTTCGATTTTTCACTTTAGATAGGTAGGCTTTTGTTGATTAAAAACATTTTTTAATCATTTACTTTGTCAAATATTTCTGTATTCATCTTTTTTGAGCTGCAGAGGCCTCTTTTATAGAAGAGGGCATATTTTCAGAACCAAAATGTTCCTGGTTCACGGATGGATCTAAGTAGGTCAGTATTTTATGGTACCCCTTTGACTCCCGAATTCAACCTCACCTGGACAAGTTGGCCGGGAGCACCACTTCCTGAAATGTGTCCTTAAGCTCATTGTTAGTAGAGAAGGCGCAATGGCAGGAGGTGTGTGTTTCAGGTCAAAGAGGTTGGGGAAACAGGTTAAACAGAGTTAACCAAGCTTCTTAACCCCTGGGCTTCTCATGCCTTCCACCACACACACCATTGTATTAATCCCAGGAGGGGCTATCATAGATATTAGTATGCCCAAACTGATTTTTTTTTAAAATTGAAGTATTGTTGCTGTATTGTATACCTGTTACATAAGTTACAGGTGTACAATACAGTGATTCACAATATTTTAAAGTTATACTCCATTTATAGTTATTATAAAATATTGGCTATATTCCCCATGTTGTACTATATATCCTTGTAGCTTATTTTATACCTAATAGTTTGTACCTCTTTTTCCCCTATCCCTGTATTCCTCTCCCCAATCCCATCTCCCCACTGGTAACCACTAGTTTGTTCTCAGTATCTGTGAGTCTGCTTCTTTTTTGTTATATTCACTAGTTTGTTGTATTTTTTAGATTCCACATATTAGTGATATCATACAGTATTTGTCTTTCTCTTTCTGACTTATTTCACTTAGCGTAATGCCCTCCAAGTCCATCCATGTTGCTGCAAATGGCAAATTTCATTCTTTTTTATGGCTGAGTAGTATTCCGTTGTATATATACACCACGTCTTTTTTATCCATTCATTTGTTGAGGTTAGGTTGCTTCCATATCTTGCCAATTATAAGTAATGCTGCTATCAACATTGGGGTGCATGTATCTTTTTGAATTAGTGTTTTTGTTTTTTTGCAGTACACACCCAGGAGTGGAATTCCTGGGTCATACGGTAGTTCTTTTCTAAGTTTTTTGAGAAACCTCCGTACTGTTTTCCACAGTGGCTGTACCAGTTTACATTCCCACCAACAGTGCAGAAGGCCTGCCTTTTCTTCACATACTCGCCAACATTTGTTATTTGTGTTCTTTTCGATGATAGACATTCTGACAGGTGTGAGGTGATATCTCATTGTGGTTTTGTTTTGTTTTTTAATTAATTTATTTATTTTTGGCTGCATTGGGTCTTCGTTGCTGCACACAGGCTTTCTCTAGTTGTGGCGAGTGGGGGTTACTCTTTGTTGTGGTGCGCGGGCTTCTCATTGCGGTGGCTTCTCTTGTTGCGGAACATGGGCTCTAGGCACGCGGGCTTCAGTAGTTGTGGCACGTGGGCTCAGTAGTTGTGGCACGCGGGCCTGGTTGCTCTGTGGCATGTGGGATCTTCCCGGACCAGGGCTCGAACCCGTGTCCCCTGCACTGGCAGGTGGACTCTTAACCACTGTGCCACCAGGGAAGCCCCATCATTGTGGTTTTGAGTTGCATTTCCCTGATGGTTAGTGGTGTTGAGCATCTTTTCATGTGCCTGTTGGCCATCTACATTTCCTCTTTGGAAAAATGTCTATTCATTTCTTCCACCCACCTTTTAATAGGGTTGTTTGTTTTCTTGATGTTGAGTTGTATGAGCTGCTTATATATGTTGGATATTAATCTCTTATTGGTCATATCATTTGCAAATATTTTCTCCCATTCAGTAGGTTGTCTTTTCACCAACTTATTTTTTGATGAGCATTTCGTGGGACTAATGTTGCATGGAACCCTCTCTGGAAAGTGCTGACCTAGACTGAACCATGTAGAGGAAAACAAGGAACTCATATTATCTTCGTATTTCCTTCTGAACAAAATCTGTGATCCCTGAGTCAAAGAGGGAACCTGCAGGACCGAAGAGTTTTCATGGTCAGTGCAGAGCCGAGGGTCACAGTGCTTTATTGTTTGGGCCCAACAAGTTCTCTTCCACAAACAAACCGGCACCAGCTTCCTTCCACCTCTGACAGATGCAAGTCACTCCTGAGGAAGGTGTTGGGGTTATGCTGCTTGGCTTGGAGGTGGGAGAGGGTCTCTTCAGTCACAAGAAGTAAATATTCTTCAACCTTCTCCTCACCCATCCCTACATCAAACACTATAGCTCTCCTCCAACCAAAACAACACTCCAAAAGGAACAGGTGAGGGGAAATGAACAGGAGTTGCAAGAATCTGCCTGACACTTCCTTCTTTGCCCTATTACCATATTGCTTTAGACCGCAAATATGATCCTAGCCACGTAAGATTTGAATGACGACGGGAATTAGTTGGAACAAGATTCCACCTCTGTTTTGTTGTCATGTAGCCCCTTTAGCCAAGGTCTTAGAGATGGTAGAATTAACTAGAGCAGGCAGGTATTAGCAAAATTAGCAATTTGGGTTGACTCTCCAAGGTGGTGGGCTAAGAACAGTTGAGTGGCTCAGTTAACTTTTTTAAGGGCTTCAGGAAGGAGCTAGGCCCCATCTCCCAGCTACACTGGAACTGTAGATTGGGTTGGCTTTTCTGGTGCATAAAGACAGCCTGAATGCTTGGGGTAGGGGTTGGAGGGGTCAGGCTGGAAGGGCTCTGAAAGACTCTATAGATGAGAACAAAATCTTGCCCACCTGGGAAAGACCTCTTGGGCTATATACCACCCCCTAACAGATTTATATGTCTGAGGTATGAAGCCAGCTCTTGGAGAAGCAATGCTATAAAAACAAAGCCACAGAGAGTATAAATTTGCTGACTGCACAAGCCGTAAATCAGTGGTGAGGGGGTCCAGAGCCCTGAAGAGGCCCAGTGCCTGCAGAATCAGAGGACAGCCCAGCTCACGGGGCTTCCACTGGGCCTGTCATGTCCACTGCAAAATAACCAAAGATTCCCCCCTGCTTCCCCCACCAGCCTCTGTTTTGGAAATTTAGATGCTGCTGACAGAGCCTGGTGGTGTGTGGGGTTTTTCCATTTCTGAAGGCCACCAGTGCTTCTCAGAGCTCCTGCCATATGACCCCGGCTGTCCTAAATCATTTTCTTACTGCTTCATATCTTAGTTTTCTTCAGAGATTGTTGGCTTAAAGATATGGGTTGTGTCTTGTATGTTTCTCTGTACTGCACAGCAGCTACTCAATCCTTTGCCTTTAATAGATGAATAGGTGACACTTTTGGGGGGGGGGTGTCTGACCTGCCCGTTGATCCCCTAGTTCCTAAAAAGTGCCCCTCTCCCTCATCAAAAATGGGTGCAGGTGCCAAGTTTGTCCTATGTAACCCTACTCCCCTGGCTATAAGAGGTAGATTTCTGACTGATGCTTGACCACTCAGTTTATCTTTCCTGGGAATTTGGGACTGGGAACCAGGCACTAGTTGGTTTCCTCTAGTCTTCTGAATGGGGCATGTAAAACAGGAGCTGGGGATCATCATTGCCATCTTCTGCCGTGTGAATGGAGAACAGAGGAGGGAGGTCTGCCAAGAGAGGAGAGTGGGGCAGATGTGCAGAGAGCAGCATTGACAGGTGACTATGTGGCCAGAGAATCAAAGAGAGGGGAAGGGCGCCTGCCTGGCTCCCACTGGCTCTCCAGGTCCTGGTTCCTGCCCTTCATGAGACCTGGATGCTTCTCCTGCCTTTGGGTTCCGAGAGATATACCTGAATCCTTATAAATTCATCTTCTTTGCTTAAACAAGTTTGAATGGGTTTCCGCTTCTTGCAACCAGAGAACCTTAACTAAGCAATATGAAAAATAAGGGATCCTTGGTTGAATTCCCAAGTTATTTCATCAGCACATCTTTTTGGCTTCACTTATAGAATATATCTAGAATATGACCATTTCTCACCATCCCCAGGACAACCGAGTCTCCATTATCTCACTTGGATTGTTGCAGCAGCCTCTCCACTGTCTCCTTCCTTTCACTCGTGCCTCTCTACAATCTGTTCTTCACCCAGCAGTCAGGGGGAAGAGGGTCCTTCCTTTCCCTTCCCTCCCTTCCCCTTCCTTCCTGTGTTTTCCCATCCTTTTATGAATAGATTGGTCCTGAAGCCATTAGGTGGGACAAAGCATGATAGGTGCCTGGTGCACCTGGGGAGAGCTGCTGTGGTCCAGAATGAAGTCAGGGTCTGAATAGAGTAAGGAGGGGTTCTGTGTAGAAAGACTGCCTGGCTTGAGGCATCAGAACCCAAAGGGATGATAAGGTATCCAAGGAGGAGGCATATCAGAGCCTTTGGAAGGTGAAAAAGGTGTCCAAGTGGTACAGGGAGCACCCTCATGTAGAAAGATGGGAAGACAGACCTGGGTGGGAGAGGAGGGTACCTACAGGGAGGTATATACCTCCATAATACGTATGCCCTGTTATGGGGTTTTAGAGTCCAAATAGAGTGAGGAAGGTATCTGTGCAGAAGAGGGGCCTGGCACAAAGGTTCAGAGTCCAAGCAGAGTGAGGAACATGCCCATGTGGGTGGAGGTTGTTCCAGCATGGGAGTCAGAGGGTAAGAAGGGCATCCAGGGGAAAGGATGGTGATGGCAGATTGGTGACATCAGGGAAAATGATCAAATGATCAATGATTAGGACTGATGAGAGCCAGGTTTCTCAGTGTCAGAGAAAAGAGTTACAGTTACGGAGAGGGATAAAACTTAAGTGAACCCTGTGGTATTAGACTGGAATTGGAGATGTCTATCAGAACTCATGGCTTTCAACACATAGATAGGTAGGTAGGTAGGTAGGTAGGTAGGTAGACAGATAGATAGATAGATGTAAATATCCACTATCTCTGACCACTGAGGGCCTGGGAATAGTGACACCTCAATAGCAATGAACACACCTAGCACCCAGATCTTGGTTTCTAAATATCATTTTCCACTATCAGGAACTAGAGCTCCTTGGAGAAATGGTTGATACCTAGATTAGGGCATGGAAAGTACAAGAAGAGCCTGGAACATCTTCTTGTGCCAGAAAGCAAGGATGTGCTCAAAACTTGGTGGGGAAATGTCAAATGGACACAGAAGCCAGCTTGAAGGGGCTTCTACTGGCCGAATCTGGGACAATTTGAACCGCAAAATAAATAATGATAGTGCTGAATTATAACCCGCTGACTGAGTTAGGAAACCCTGATTCCATACTAATATAAATTAGAAATGAATATTTACATAGTTTTAAATATTCTCTCCACAAGCTATTTTTAATTTCAAAAGGGAAAAAAGTAACTCTACAGTGAAGTCTGGCAGACATGACATTAATCAAACGATCAAAGTGAGCATCACTGGCAATGGGACAAATTGAAATCATGCGCCACCGATAGGATATCAGTCAGCCTTACTTCTCTGTATTCTTGCTGAAGATGCATAACCAGAATCTAATCTGAAGGACCACACTGAAAGACATTATCCAAAATAACTGATCAGTAATCTTCAAAAGCGTCTAGGTTGTGAAGGCTGAGGACCTGTTCCAAATTGAAGGAGGCTAACCAGACATGATGTCAATGTGTGATGCTGAACTCTCTCTGGGCCGCCAGGGTTCAGCTGATCTAAGCCAGGCTCTCTGGTCTTGGCTCCAGGCTGTGGGTTGAGGTCTGCACCACGTGTCCCTCATCCTCCTTGGATTGTCAGGTCCCTGAGGCACATTCTTTTCATGGCCAAAAAGGAAGTCATGCACGGCCATATTTCAGATTTCATCTCACTTCATATCTGAAATGTCTAATTGGCTAATGCAAGTCACAACGCCCAGAGGCAAGGGTGGAAAGGCACATTCTGCCCTCCATGAAACCACGGCAGAGGTCTGGGTGGGTGCTACTGCTGTTGTAGACCAGTAAGCCCACCTCCCACACTTACTATGTGCCTTAACGCTTTTCCAGGCACACCACATGGCCTGTGAAGCCCCATGTCGGTGTGTGTTAGTGCCACCCACGCTGCTGAACCCCAGGAAGGTGCTCCCCCTGACTGATCGATGGCTGCTGAATGTTCTTCTCTCCTTGTTGAGGAGGAGACTAAAACTACCCTGTGAATGTTCCCACCTATGTTGGTTCCAGGCAAAGGAGGCCTCCCTGCAGTTTGGGTGTATCTGCTAAAATGTAAAATGTGCCAACTTTTGGAGTCATCAGTTTCATTTCTCTGTCCTAGAAAATAATCACAGATGTGATTTTTAAAAAAGGGGCATGAACAAGGGTGCTTCTTATAGCATGGTTTATAAGAGCAACAAAGTGGAACTTCCCAAAGGTCCTTCAACAGGGAAAGAGTTGAATAACGCTGGCATTTCCATAATAGTTCAAAAGAATGAAGTATAATCGTGCGTTCTTATCAGTTTAGTTAGAGAAGTGGAACCACCAGGGGGTACTGGGTGTGCGTGTATGTGTGTGTGTGCACACGTGTGTGTGATGGGGATTTGACTTTACACAATTGGGAGAGCTGGTTGAACAGTCTTTGGGAGACTGTAGTCTCCTCATCTGATGCAGGAGCTTGAAGTCCACCAGGCCGGCAGGTAGAGTCTTAAGAGTGATATAAATAAAGTGGGGGGAGGGCTTCCCTGGTTGCACAGTGGTTAGGAATCCGCCTGCCAATGCACAGGACACGGGTTTGAGCCCTGGTCCTGGAAGATCCCACATGCCGCGGAGCAACTAAGCCCGTGTGCCACAACTACTGAAGCCCTCGCACCTAGAGCCCATGCTCCACAACAAGAGAAGCCATCGCAATGAGAAGCCCACGCACCACAACAAAGAGTAGCCCCCGCTAGCCGCAACTAGAGAAAGCCCGTGCACAGCTACGAAGACCCAACACAGCCATAAATAAATAAATAAACAAATAAATAAATAAAATCTATTTAAAAAAAAAGTGGGGGGAGGGAGGACCAGCAGGAGTCCACTGAAATCCATGTCAGTCTCACCACCTCCAACTTCTTCAAGAGAAGCTGATGCCCTTCATCACAGAGCCAAACATGGGAAGGGCAGAGCAGCCACAGGCCAGCAGATAAACGGCGATGTGTGTGACCTGAAACCCTGCTCTCACCTTTCAAGAGTAAAAAGGACATGGTCACTGTGTGACATCTGCCCTCCAAATCTCAGCAAAACTGTCTCCTAGCCCAGCCTAACTGGAAACACACTGGGAAGGGAGATCCTGAGCCGGCCTTCAGCCTTGCCAAATCCCTGCATTACAAACCACCACCCTGCAGGTGGGGAAAGATTTCCAAGACAAATTGATGTGTGAAAAATGCAAGTTGCAGGGCATTATGGACAAATGTTTTAAAAAATACTTCCACAAAAATTATTTCCATCTGTACACATATAGGTATGTACAGGCATAGAGGCAGATTTGGAAAGATAAACCCTGACTGTGGTCACCTCTGGAAGGGGATCGTAACTGGGGAAGGGGATGTCAAGGAGGTTTTGAGTTTATCTGGATTCAAGTGCAATGGAAAGCAAACATTAAAAAGAAATAAATCCCTTTCTGTGTTAGTCACTTCTCAAATCAAGAGGGCTTTACTTCTCTACGAGGGCCCTAGTTTTTAGGCCTTTGAAAATAAGCAATGAAGTAGATATTTCAGGACCCTATGAGGTATATATAGAGGATGAAAGTGTTAATCCAGTGTCCTGCTATTCTCTATTTTCCATAATTAACAGAACAGTGAGGCTTTACTGGTTTGGCCCTTTGCACCCGAGTGGTAGGGGAACCCCAGGGATTCTGCCTTCAGTCAGTCTGGGCTGGGGGACGGTGTGAAAACCCTGCTTATAACCTCTCCTGGGCAGAAGTCATCATCAGTGATCAGGTCGCATCCTAATGCCAGGACTTCCTTCAGGGAGTTGAGTGGGCCAGTCCCTCTCCATTTATTTTTTTCCTATAGTGATGTTGAATAGCCAGCTGGCACAAATTCTTTTTAAAAAAATTAAAGTATTTACAATGTTGTGTTAGTTTCAGGTGTGCAGCAAAGTGATTCAGATATATGTATATAGATATAGATATATATACTTTTTCAGATTCTTTTCCATTATAGTTGATTACAAGATATTGAATATAGTTCCCTGTGCTATACAGTAAGACCTTGTTTATTTTACATATAGCAGTTTGTATCTGCTAATCCAAAACTCCTTATTTATCCCTCCCCCCCTTCCCCTTTGGTAACCACTAGTCTGTTCTCTATGCCTGTGAGTCTGTTTCTGTTTCATAAATAAGTTCATTTGTGTCATATTTTAGATTCCACATATAAGTGATATCATATGGTATTTGTTTTTCCTTGTCTGACTTACTTCACTTAATATGATAATCTCTAGGTCCATCCATGTTGCTGCAAATGGCATTATTCTTTTTTATGGCTGAGTAATATTCCATTGTAAATATGTACCACATCTTCTTTATCCATTCCTCTGTCAATGGACATTTAGGTTGTTTCCATGTCTTGGCTCTTGTGAATAGTGCTGCTATGAACATAGGGGTACATGTATCTTTTCTCCGGATATATGCCCAGGAGTAGGATTGCTGGATTATATGGTAACTCTATTTTTAGTTTTTTAAGGAACCTCCATATTGTCCTCCATAGTGGCTGCACCAATTTACATTCCCACCAACAGTGTAGGAGGGTTTCCTTTTCTCCACACCCTCTCCAGCATTTATTATTTGTAGACTTTTTAATGATGGCCATTCTGACTGGTGTGAGGTGGTACCTCATTGCAGTTTTGATTTGCATTTCTCTACTAATCAGTGATGTTGAGCATCTTTTCATGCAGCTGGCACAATTTTTGAGAAGGTACCTCTCCCAAGAACTTTGCTAGTGTTACAGATTCCCCCCATGGAGAAATATTGGGAGCCCTCTCTCTGAAGATGGTGCCCACTGCTCTCTGAGGGGTTTTTTCATGACCAATAGTCTCAGCTACTTTTCCAAAAAATGAAACTAATAGATAGCAAGTGTCAAGCATGTCTAGTTCACTAAAGGGGATCATGTCCCCAGGCCCAGGGGACAGCCTCCCCCATGGAGCTCCCCCATCCAAGCCTCTCACTCTCCTGTCTTCTGGGAAACCGTCAGGTGTTTTCTCCCTTTGGGAAAGTCTTTCCCTCCTTTTATTTTCTGTTGAGATCCCGTGTTTCAAATTTTGGGGAAGAAGTTTCTCATCAACTAAAATGGGTCGGAGTTCTCCTTCCTCCCCCAGATGTCCCTTCGAGGCAGGACTTGCTGTCCAGCTGCAGGGCTGTCAGCAGGCAGCTTCCAGCTCTCGCGTCCTTCAGAATCTGCCTCTGCTGCCAGAAGCTGTCCCACCCAAGGCCATGCCCTCCTCAGGGTGGCCCACGCCTAGTGGCCTGGGGTGGTAAGGGTATAAAGGCCTGACCACTTCAGCCTGACAGGGATAAATCCGGTGCACCACTGGCCCCAGGGCTTTCCACCGGGTTGGGCCTGCATTGCAGCTGGACTTTCCCCTCTGCTGGTTCTGCTTCTGCCCCCTTCCTTTGACAGGTGTTGATCGCTAATAAGCCTCTTGCACCCCAGACTCCACATCTGCGTCTGCTTCTGGGGAACCCAACCTGTGACAGTGGGTCCGAGGAATGGTTCAAGAAAGCAGGCGATAAGGTGGGGTTTGGAGCGGGATCACTCATCCCAGGGCTGACAGCCAGCAGAGGTGGAGCCCAGGCTGCCCCTGGGATGAGGTGGTGGCCCACTGTTAACTCACGTGGTGGTGAAGTGGAGGATGCGCTAGCAGGTGTGGGAGGTGTTGCAAGGTATGGAGTTCACAGAGCTGTACGGATGAAGGGATTGGATGGCTATCACTAAGCCCCACTGATGCTGTACAGAGAGATAATAGACAGCTGATTCCAGTAACAGGCAACTGAAAGGCAAGTGTGAAAGCCTGAAGGCCTCTCTGTTGCATACAAAGATGTTCTAATCTCCAGAAGAGGGCAAAGACCCAAGCCAGTTCAGTGGCTAAACTTCAAAGAAAGTGAAATGCCCAACCAAGCAGTTCTATTATGCCGAGGTCAAGACCCTAGAACCCTGACAAATGGGATGGAGACATCTCAGGTGGGTGCCCCAGAAGATTGTGAGTTCCCAAATTCTGCTGGACATTTGGAGCCTGCAGAAGTGGCCCAGCCCTCCCTAGTAAGGGCTAGCACAGTGCTGGACAACAGTGCCACGGCCTGTCCCCTGAAGGCGCAGGTACTTCTAGGATCTGTCCTCACCTTCCTTCCTGGCCACCAGGCCTGAACTTACGGTTAAGTTGAGCATAACCCAGTGAGGGGTGTTATGGGAGGAAAGGCCCCGTCCCACCGGGGCTGCAGGACCAAGCCAGGCAGCGCTTGGAGGGGTCGGGAGAGTGTGCACGGGCCTGGATCTTAGGGTGTCTATCAAAGGACCAAAACGTAACATCGAACAGGAAAGAGTTTGACTTTGGTGTGCTCTCCTGAGATGCAGGACCCTGGAGGTGGTACTGAGTCACTCCTAGGATGCTCCCAGAGGCATGGAGAAAGTGACCACCCCCTGCTAAGCAAAGTTGAAATGCCAAATTACCATGGCAGATGATGGAGGAAGGGGTGAAAAGGCTTGGAGGGTAGGTGTGCTGAAATAGAGCAACTAAGTACAGCCAGAACACCTGCCTCCTCGTCTTCCACGGGAGGGCTCAGAGGACACACCAGTCGCCAAGAGGTAAAAAGCATATGCTGGTGAGAGGGGCCCCAGCATCACTCAAAGTTCAGTGATGGCTCCTCTCTGTAGGCCAGGGCTGAGGGTAGAGTGGCTCTTTGAGACTTTGTCTCCCCGATAGCTATGGTAATGATAAGACCCCCAAATAATAGAGGTCAGGGGATAGTGCTTTAACCTCCAGAAGCCAGGGGACCATAATGATCATGATGGCTGGCAAAACTGAAGTGGTAGCAAGGGTGCCTGACAGAAAGTTATGGAGGTGGTTGGTATATCAGTGTCTCTGGGGCAAATAGCTAGAGAGTTAGTAAGGGTACTATTCAGCTTGTACCAGCAGAAGAAATCAAGGAGAGATAAATTAGAGATTGGGGTCCAATAAAAAGATACCATCTTTTGCCAGGTTTCCAGACCTAAGCCAGTTTTTAGACCTGGAAGCCCCTGACTAAAGAGGTGGCTAGGTCTCCAGAAAGAAGAACCCTGTAGTGCTGTGACATATAATATCCCCATCCTTCCTTCAGAGGGACCTTTGGCCATTTATTCAGGTCACTGCACTGGGGAACTGGGACTACCTAGGTATTTGAGGACTGTTGGAGACAGGGTCTGAGTTGACATCAATACCCCAAGACCTGAAGTGTCGCCATAGTTTCCCTTTGAGATGGGACTGTAGGGGTCCACATAATAAACGGAGTCCTGACCAAGATCCAGCTTACGATGTGTCTACTGGGTCCTGCCATTACCAACGGGCATTTCCCGCCATCCCCACCCCACCTCCCTACCCTCTTGATTCGAAGTTTCTTGAGAATAGGCCCAGGGGGTTTTTTGTTTTGTTTTTTGTTTTTAAATTAATTTATTTATTTGGCTGCATTGGGTCTTTGTTGCTGTGCGTGGGCTTTTTCTAGCTGCGGAGAGCGAGGGCTACTCTTCGTTGCAGTGTGCGGGCTTCTCATTGCAGTGGCTTCTCTTGTTGCGGAGCACGGGGTCTAGGCACGCGGGCTTCAGTAGTTGTGGCTCGTGGGCTTAGTTGCTCCGAGGCATGTGGGATCTTCCCGGGCTAGGGCTCGAACCCGTGTCTCCTGCTTTGGCGGGTGGATTCTTAACCACTGTGCCACCAGGGAAGTCCCAGGCCCAGGGTTTTTAAATTCCCCCCCGCTGTCTGGCATGATGCCTGGCATGCATCATGGGGTAGGGACCTACTAAATACCAGTTTACTTGAAGCTTTTCTTGACCACTGCCTACTCCATACCTCCCCTGGAGCTTAAAGCTTTTAACATTCATTCTTCACATTTGGAGCTTTAACCCATACTGACCTTCCTTATTATTTTTTTAAAGTTTTTGTTTTGAAGTAATTACAGACTTGGAGAAGTTGCAAAAATAACCTCTCAGTGAGCTTCCCCAATGGTAGCATTTTACGTAGCTATAGTATTACATTAACAAACCAGGAAATTGATATTGGTGCAATACCATTAACTAGACTACAGATTTTGTTCAAGTTTCACCAATTTTTTTACCTGCACTTTACCTGCACAGGTCCCCTGTGATTTTAATTTGCATTTCCCAGTTGAACACCTTTTCCTGTGCTTGTTTCCATCTGCGTAATCTCTTTGGTGAAGGATTTGTTGAAGACTTTGCCTGTTTTCTAACTGGATCCTTTATCTTCTTACAGTTGAGTTTATTTAACAAGTTCTTTTTATATTCTCGATACAATTCCTTTGTCAGAAATGTGATTTGCAAATATTTTCTCCCAATCTGTGGCTTGTCTTTTCATCTTCTTAATAGAGTCTTTCACAGATCAAAAAGTTTGTTTTGGGACTTCCCTGGTGGCGCAGTGGTTAAGAATCCACCTGACAATGCAAGAGACACGGGTTCGATCCCTGGTCCGGGAAGATCCCACATGCCGCGGAGCAACTAAGCCCGTGCGCCACAACTACTGAACCTGTGCTCTAGAGCCTGCGAGCCACAACTACTGAGCCCGCATGCCACAACTACTGAAGCCCATGCGCCTAGAGCCTGTGCTCCATAACAAGAGAAGCCACCGCAATGAGAAGCCTGCACACCGCAACGAAGAGTAACCCCCACTCGCTGCAACTAGAGAAAGCCCGCGCGCAGCAACGAAGACCCAACGCAGGCAAAAATAAAAAAATAAAAAATAAAAATAATCCCCCCCCCCAAAAAAAAGTTTGTTTTGATGAAGTCCAGTTTATCAATTGTTTGCTTTTATGGATTGTGATTTTAGTGTCAGGTCTAAGAACTCTTCACCTAACTCTAGTTCATGAAGATTTTCTCCCGTGTTTCCTTCTAAAAGTTTTATATTTTACATTTAGATCGATGATCCATTTTGAACTAATTATTGTATAAAGTGTGAGATTTAGCTGTTTCATTCTTTTTGCTTATGAATGCCTAAATTATTCCAAGACTGTTTATTGAATGCTGTCATTAATTGATTACTTTTTTCCACACAACCATCTTTTTTTTAAAAAATAATTAATTTATTTATTTTTGGCTGCATTGGGTCTTCGTTGCTGCACGTGGGCTTTCTCTAGTTGCAGAGAGCAGGGGCTACTCTTCGTGAAGGCTTCTCATTGCGGTGGCTTCTCTTGTTGCAGAGCACGGGCTATAGGGTGTGTGGGCTTCAGTAGTTGTGGCACGTGGGCTCAGTAGTTGTGGCGCTCGGGCTTAGTTGCTCTGCGGCATGTGGGATCTTCCCGGCCCAGGGATCGAACCTGTGTCCCCTTCATTGGCAGGCAGATTCTTAACCATTATGCCACCAGGGAAGGCTACAACCATCTTTTTTACTCCCTAAATAGTGAGACTAAAAGTAGGGACCACATCTTATGTCTCTTGCCATCTCCCTCTGAACTTAGTATTCATTCATTCATTTAACAAACATGAATTGAATACTCATTATGTGCTCATTATCAGGAAGTGATCATTATTAGGAACTCACTAGAATTATGCTAGGTGCTTAAAATAAGCTCCTGTGCTCATGGGGCTTATAATCTAGTGGAGGACAAAGGCGATACACAATCAAAAAATATTTAGTTAACATTGTGATGAAATGATCAGAAGGAAAAGAAAACCTTACAGAGGTAAAGACCAATGGGGAGAGAGGCCCACCGAAGTGGTTAGGGAGGAGCACTCAGAAGGAGGTTGCCCTAAGCTAAGACCTTACAGTCTTAAGATCTGTGATACAGTTGTGACTGTGATCAAGAAAGAGGGGAGAGAAGCCCTAACACTTTTTTGATCCATCCATCTCTATGCCCTCCAAATCTCACAGCTGAAAAAGGCACCTGAAAGTAAGATATAAAATGAATACAGTACAACTATATCTCCTGATGCAGAAAAGTATCCCCAACATATTGTCTGGTGAAAAACAGTTTTAGAAAATTCTGTAACATTGCCCCCCTGCCTCTCCCGCATACCATCCTTTAGCCAGTGGAGTTCCCCAAACTCCTGATTTCTTCCCCTTTGTCAGAAGTTAGTAATGGGCAGTGAAAAGGCTCCATATATTTGAGAAGGTTCCAACTAGTCTCCTCTGGTTACTGACCCTCTGAGCTATGTCATGGAATCACCCACCCCTGCCGTCCTCCACTGTTTCCCATTCTCGAGTCTACCTGGCGAGAAAGCAGGGGTCCCCAGCTCCCAGGGCGGATGCTGAGACTTGGGAGGCTGTGGCGCCTGGTGGACAGGGAGTGGATTCCCACGGCTGCCCTGCACCAGGCAGAGCCCAGTGGGAGCCTAGCCAGGAGGATGCAGGGGCATCCCCAGCATCGGCCTCCTTCTCCATCGGTTGTCTGCAGCCCAGCGTGGTTTTGTGGTTCCCCTTGGATTTTGATGCTCATAAAACTAGCTGCCACTGCCTGCCTGCCACGTGGGTGAGGCTCTGTGGGAAGAGTGCCTTGCTGGGAGCTGGGTAGGCTGAGAGGGCCCAACACAGCTGGCCTGTGAGCCTTTTGGTCGGCTACCTGGAGCCCTTCTGCAGGCCGGGGAGGGAGACCCAAACTACCAACTCGGGGCCTGCTAGCAAATGAGGAGGAGATGGGCAGGATTACATGGCAGTGTCTATTTAGGCTCTCCAAGGGCCTCCAAGGCTTCCATTCCCCTATCCCCTCGTGGCTGTACCCCTCTCCCGGCCTGCCCTACGGCACCCAGATCTCCAGAAGCCTGGCAGCACTTAACACAGGCCTGGCACAGAGGGGGCAGCCTCCACCTTTCCATGGCATTCTCAGCCTATGAGTGTTTTGGGAGGCACAGAAGTCTGGGGAGTGAGGCTTGAACAGGTGCTTTTTCTCCTGTGGGTATAGTTGGCCAGTAAGAACTTTTGGGCAGGGATCAAAGTTGTTGCTTTTAATATGGGGGGCAATCGGATCTTTGCTGGAGGACGTGGCAGGGCCTCCCTTGCTTTGGGGGGAGAGAGCAGTGGGGTCCAAGCACCTTGGTCCCAGCACTCGGGGAATGTGGCCTGCCAGCTTTGGGGCTCAGGGGGCCTGTTCCAGTGCTATGGTCTCTGGATGATTAAACCTCGTGGTTGCCCTGGATACACAGGCTGAACCTCACTGAGCCCAGTTACTTATTACCTCTCCCACAGGCTTTACCTGGCTGAGCCAGCAGCCTCGGCTCCTGGCATTTGGTCTGCCCACCCAGACTCACTGCTCTGGAGAGGTGTCCCCCAACTTCTGTCCACAGACAGAGGAACAAAGGCCACCGAGGCTGGGATGGGACTCAGTCTCTTCTTACACTTGACTTGTCCCTCAGATTTGAGGTTTGTTCCCCAACACCTTGCAGTCTTGTCTGGCCCTGAAGGGAGGCCCTTCCCCTCCTCCTTGGAAACCAGAGATGCCAGGATCCCTGAGAATGGCCTGGGACTATGGTACGGCCTGCAGGCCACCCATTGTGTTCATGACACGTGATCTGCCTGTTTCCCTTATTTGTTTATTTATTTATTTTAAAATTTTATTTATTTTATTTGGTTGCACGGGGTCTTAGATGCGGCTCGCGGGCTCCTTAATTGCGGCTCACAGGCTCCCTTTGTTGTGGCACATGTGTTCCTTAGTTGTGGTATGCAAACTCTTAGTTGCGGCATGCATGTGGGATCTAGTTCCCTGACCAGGGATCGAACCCAGGCCCCCTGCATTGGGAGCGCAGCGTCTTAACCGCTGAGCCAGCGGAGAAGTCCCTGACTGTTTCCTTTAGCCCCTCACTACAGTGACTCTGATCCCAGAGGCCATGATAACACTCAAGCCTCAAATAAGCCTAAGAGAATTGACCTCAGTACCAGACTGCCTGAGTTCAAGTCCTGACGCCATCACTTACCTGCTCTGTCATCTTGGACAAGTCACATGACCTTGCCGAGGCTTAGTCTCCTCTTCTCTGTAATGGGAACAATAATGCTACCACCTGTCATGAAGATTAGATAAGATAATGTATGTAAAATGCTTAGCACAGCTCCTGGTATATATTAATTGCTCATTAAATGGTAGTAGTTGTTTCTGTCACCCCTTTCCAAATTTACCCATCTGGTGTGAGGATTGTTCTTCCTGCTCAGTGACAGTGGCTAGTAGAAGTTAACTTACTTAGCTGGTTAAGATATTAATAACACCAACAGTAGATCATTATAGAGTACTTACACTGTTCTAAGCACTAGATATCTATTTTCTACTTAATTCTCCTAAGGCCTCTCTAGGATAGGTACTATTACTATACCCATTTAAAATGAGAAGAGTGAGGCACAGAGAGGTCAAGTAAGTTGAGTTGGCTGAGGATACACAACTAGTGAGTGGCAGATCCAGGATTCAGAACCAGGGAATCTGGCTCCAGAATCTACAGACACACTTCTTCCCCCAGAAGACACAAGGCAGTGGAAGAATGTGCCTTAGACATGCATGGAGTGATGGTCAGGCTGGGCTTTTAGTGCTTTTCCTATCACCCCAGGCAGGAAGCCACCATCTCTGCTTAATGCCTGGTGTGTCTGCAGCATCTAACTGTTTGCAAGGCATTTTTCACACACCTGCAATTTACCTGCCCCTTGCAGCAACCAGGCAGGGCAGGCAGAAGAGAGTAATTGTTATTTCTATTTTACTGAGGCTCAAAAAGGTGAAGTAACTTGCCCAAGGTCACCCAGCTGGTATAAAATTACAGGTCTTCAGTTTCTGAATGCAAATTCTTTCTCCCATATCATCCTGCTTTTTTGTTGATGCCAAGGGCAAGTTCTTATACCGAAAAAACATAATATAATAATAAAATCCTGGAACTGAATCCCTTAGAGCCAGGCAGTTTATATTTGAATATGCTTGAACATCTCCCATGATGGAGAGCTCAGTACCTATGAAAGGCACCTGGAGAGTGGATTCTGGTGGTATACAAGGAGGGGGTGGCCAGGGCCGCAGCTGGCCTTGGGGATGAATGCCCTATGAGTGAGGCCGCGCGGGACCGAGCCTCTCTGAGGAATGGCCCTGCAGCCAGGCCCATGGGGGCTCCTCTAAGCCCTGCCCCAGAGCCCTCTCAATCCTTCCTCCCGAAAACCACAATCCCTCCCTCGGAAGGGAGCCCTCTCTGCACAGACTGGTTAAGGTTTATTAGCCCTTAAAATTCCTTCAAGATGAGTTGGTATTTATTTCCCTGCAAAGCTTATGTAACCGTAAGAGGATACTGGGGCTGCCAAAGCTGTCTGTGGTTTGGATGGGGCTTGCAGTGGTTTCTTCTGGGAGCTAAATATTATAATGAATGATCTCATACTATCATTTTCTTTGGACCCAAGTCGTGCTTGTCCCAGTGGTACCCGGAGCTACCTCCCAGGCCCCTGCTGTTTTCATTCAGGCCATTACCTGCATGTAGGGTGAAGGGGACAGGGGGAGCAAAAATTAGTCCCTTGAGATGACTTGGCCACTTGGCTTCTTCAGGGAGGCTCAGATCTGGGTCTTCAGTCACGGCTGAGGCGCTGGGTGGCCCATGGTGATTGAGCTGCCAGGGAGATGACAGGGAAAGTCCAGCCACCGTCTGTTTCAATCTGAGCTTTTGTAAGGAGGCAGATTGGGGACTTGGAACAGGGACGGGTCAGGGAGAGTGTGACTGCTGGGAGATCACAGGCCAGTCCCAAAGAACTGCCAGAGCTGGGGCAGCCTTATATTGGGATCCTCCGGTTGCTTAATTAAGAGGTACCATTTATTGAGCACTTACTTCATACCAGGCGCCAAGCCTGTACTTTGCCTGCATTCACACGGGGGAGGCCATATAAGGCAACGGGTTATAGTATAGACTGTAGTGACAATGGCTTGGTCTGCATCCCAGCTCTGCCACTTGCTGGCTAGGTGACCCCGGGCAATGATGTAATCTGCCTGTCCTCATCTCTAAAAACAGGGGTGATAACAGCTCTCCTTGTGGGGTTGTTGGGAAGATTAAATGTGATAATTCAGACAAAACTCTTAGCACAGTGTCTGGCATTAGTAAAGAACTCCAAAAAGTGTTAGCAATTATCATCATCATCACCTCACTTAATCCTCATAACCACCCTTTGGGGTGGGGACTCTTGATCTCATTTTGCAGGGGAAGAAATGAGGTTTACAGAGGTCATGTGCTCAAGGTCACGTAGTTAATGAGCTGCAGGGCTGGGATATGAAAGCTTGAAGGCTTCATTCCTAGTGTCCTCTTGGCCTGAAGTCAGTAGAGGTGGGGTTTGCTGCATTGATTCCTTCCTTGGGGAACTTGGAAGCTGCCACATGCAGGGTGAAGGGAGGGGAAGAGCTGGATTCCTTGGCCATGGACATCTGCCCTGGGGAACAAATGGTTCTTGGCAAAGCCTGAGGAGCCCGTGAGATCTTGAGCTCCAAGAGGGTCTGGGACCACGTTGGTCTTATCCACCATGTCCCAGCTCTGAGCACTGTGCCTGGCATAAGGCCAGCAGTCAGAGTCCTTGTTTGAAAAACTTACGTCTGCAATAATCCTTTGAGTACCACCATTTAACAAGTGAAGCCTTTTCTTTCTGTTATCAGTAACCTCTTTGACTTCAGTGACATGATGCACTCAGCAGCCACTGGCGTGATCAGTTCCCCCTGGGAACACAGCTCCTGGGGACAGAAGTTGGCAGTGGCAGTCAGAGCTCCGGGGCCTGAGAGAGACCACAAGAAGGAAGGCATGATGGGAGCTTTCAAAGCCCTGGTTGAGTGCCTTGAGTTTAGTGGGTAAATGTAAACCACCTACCAGGTGACTGCAGTGTGCTTGGGGGCTGCAGATGCAAGCTGAAGAGACAGATATGTTGCCTGCCCGCAGGAGGGCACAGCCTGGTGGGGAAAGGATGGCAAAGAGTAATCAAATGAGTCACTGGTAATTATAAATTATGATAATCACTAAGAATTTTTTTAAAAGCCCCTATGTACAAACATAGAGAATAACAGGGAGGTGGAATTCTTTTTTCAGAGTCGTCAGGGCAGGCCTCATGGAGGAGGTGACATCTGAGCTCCTTAGAAAACATTTTATGACCTCAGATGGGACTCAGTCTTCTTTCCCCATGGTCGCGAGGGAATTTGAGGCTCTGAGGCCCGAAGCTGGCGCCAAAGCCTAAGTAAAGCCACGCTAAGCCGTTTCTGAAGGCTGTGCTGGACCACAGTCTCATGAGAAGAGGTCCTGTCCCACCCAGGAGCTGGGAATAATTAACAGTGCAGGGGCTCAGAGAGGAGCTTAATTAAAGAAAGGAGCAGGTGGCTCTAGCCAATGGGGTTAGAGGCGCCATATGCCCCTCTTTCCTGAGGGCACACATGAGGCTTGTTTGCAAGAGTTTTTCCATGTTTATCCACTAGGTTTGGGATCTTCTGAAATGTTTTAAGTGTCCCTAACAAGAAGGCAGCTCTGGATTTTTTTTTTTTTTTTTTTTTTTTTTTTTGCGGCGTTGGGTCTTCATTGCTGCACCGGGCTTTCTCTAGTTGCAGCGAGCGGGGGCTACTCTTTGCTGCGGTGTGCGGGCTTCTCATTGCGGTGGCTTCTCTTGTTGCGGAGCATGGGCTCTAGGCGCGCGGGCTTCAGTAGTTGTGGTGCGCAGGCTCAGTACTTGTGGCTTGCAGGCTCTAGAGCGCAGGCTCGGTAGTTGTGGTGCACAGGCTTAGTTGCTCCGCGGCATGTGGGATCTTCCCGGACCAGGGCTTGAACCCATGTCCCCTGCATTGGCAGGCAGATTCTTAACCACTGCACCACCAGGGAAGTCCCCAGCTCTGGATTTTTGCTTTACTCCTTTGTAAACTATTTTCAACTTCTAGTGCTCTCTCTTGACCATCCCGCCCACATCCAACAGGTCCTGTGGGTTCTACCTCCAAAGTATCTCTTAAATTCAAAGTATCTCTTAAATATCTCTTGTTTTGAGCTCCATCATTCCTCCCACCCCATCCTGGCCCCTATTGCCCACAGGGCCATCTCCATGTGCTGCCAGGGTTGCTTTTAAAGATGTTGATTTTGTTTTTTATTAATCTCTTTCTTATTGCAATTTGGAACCAAATAATGAAAACTCCTTTCCATGGCCTGGGAGGCCCCATGATCTGACCCTGCCCCCTCTCCATCTTCATCTTGTACCCTGTGCCCCCTCATCCCGCAGTGCTCTTC
Source organism: Eubalaena glacialis (assembly GCF_028564815.1). Lineage (NCBI taxonomy): Eukaryota > Metazoa > Chordata > Mammalia > Artiodactyla > Balaenidae > Eubalaena > Eubalaena glacialis. The sequence continues at coordinate 119,661,771 of NC_083719.1, forward strand.
ACCTACATTCAGGGCCTGCACCTAGGCTGCTCCCCTCTCCCCAGGATTTTGTCTGATTAGATCAGGTCTGCGTGCCAGTGTCACATCCCAGCTGGATGCATGCAACAGAGACAGTGATGGACACCTAGGCTTCAGTGCTCAGTAGTTGGAGGCAAGGTGCTCTGTGAGCTTCAGTTTCCTCTAAACACGGGGCATTAAAAAACTACCTTTGGCAGTAGATGTTTAGTAAATGGTAAAGTCTCTTTCCTACTTAGGCTGAAACAAGAGTGTTCTTGGTGTTCTTTATACTTTACACTTTCCAGGGCATTTTCCCATTCATTACCTTATTTAAAGTTGTTGAAACCCGGCCTTTAGGTTGGGTGAGTATTGTGACCTCCTTATCAACTGGGAAGTGGCCTCAGAGAGGTTAAAGCCCTTCTCAAGGTCACACAGGGAATGGACCGTGAATCTGGGACAGTGATGACAGCCATACTTGACCTGAGGGTGACAATGTGGAGGGGCCAGAGGAAGACGGTGAGGCCCAGTCAGCCAGCATCTAGCAGGCAGAGGCAGGGGAAGAGCTTTGCTTTCAGGTCAGCCCCAGCCCATCTTCCTGGCTGCAGGGAGAAACTCAGAGTCCCCCTCCCCTGCAAGCCAAACCTCAGGTTCTTGCATCCCATTTTCCACAACTTTCACCCTCTCTCTGATCTTCTCCCGGCCACTTGTCTTGCCACTGACCATGGCTTCCCCAGCCTTCTCTTTCCAGTTTAATCAGCCCAGGATAAGCCAGGCAGCCCCTACTCAACTGGCAGTATGGGGAGCTGGGGCCAACGGTGGGATTTGGCTGTGGGTGGTGTGGCAGTCATTGGGCAGCATAAGCTCCTTCAGACAGCTTTTCCACATCCTCCACATTCCCGGGGCCGGGGGTGCTTTTCCTAAGAGGAGCCCAGTTCCTTCCAGGTGGGGAGCCAAAGGAAGACGGTCTTAAGGTCTTTAGCTTCCGGAATTTGCATTCTTGGAATGAGGACCTTGCCCAGCTAAGGAGTAACAGTACCAACAATACCCATGATGGAGGGAGGTTCAGCAGGAAGAAGAGAGTTTGCTCTGGGGCTGCCGTTTTAATGCTCTCCCAGCTGGTTGGATGGGTGCCTGCTTCTTAGGGCTTGGGTGGGTAGGGTGAGAAGGTGGCGGGGCAAAGTGGATGGGGGAAGGGAAGCTTCTCAAAAAAAGTCCAAAGGGCTGTGTAGTGTAACTACATGGGAGGAAGCTGTCTGAACCCCAGCTCTGCCATTTACCCGCTGTTTGACAGCGTATGAAGTGGCTTAAATTCGCCGGACCTCAATTTCTTCCTTTATATAGAAGCAGGGATAACACTTCCTTTATTAAGTAGGTAACTTCTGTCTGCCTCCTGTGTGCTTGACCCTGTGCGGTGAATAAGACAGACAGGAGACAGGATCTCTGCCCTCATGGAGCTTGGGGCTGGGGGTCAGGGGGTAGGGAAGGAAGCAAACAAGGAATACATCAACAATAAACACACAAAATAATTTTGGGTAATTCTCAGTGTCAGGTCAAAAGCCAAAAGGGAGTGGGAACAGCGAGGCAGGCCGCTCTGAGGAGGTGATGTTTGACCTGAGATCTAGAGGAGAGAAGTCAGTTCTACCCAGAAATGGAGGAAGAACATTCCAGGCAGAGGGAACAGCAGGTGCAAAGGCCTTGAGGTGGGAACAGTCTTGATATGTTTCAGGAACAGGCAGTGGCCACAAAATGTATGATGTAGTGAGCTAGTGGGAGAGTGTTTTGTGTAGAGGTGGGAGAAGCAGGCAGGAGATCGATCTTGTGGGGTTTTCAGGCCACGATCAAGAGTTTAGAGGCTATGGGATGGTTTTAAGGTAAGCAGGGGAATGACATCATTGGATTTGTATTTGAAAAGCTCACCCCCTTGAACTTTCTGAGCTTCATTCTCCCCATCTGTTAAAATGGGCATAGTAATACATATCTCATAAGATTACTGAGGGGATTAAAAGACATGAAAGCAACAAGCAAATTGATTCACACGTATTAAATGCACAAAAAATGTTAGGGCCACCATGTAAAGACCTTGCGGAGGCATGCAGCTCTCCGCCTGGGAGTGGGGTGGCTCCTAAAGGGTTAATCCAACCTGTCTGGGGAAAAGCTATCCCACTCCACTAATGTAATGGAAAGGGATACAATTCAGGCTGTTTATTTTTTAGAGATTTGGCACTCCTATTAAGCAATCACCCTGTTTATGTCACTGCTAATTGAAGTAAATTGCTTTCTGCAATCAAATGGGGAAGTTCCCCCTTCCGATCATGAAGGGACTTGGACTCCGGTTCCTGATTTCCAGTATTTAGTCTGCCTTGAGTCCTACCCTTTAATTAATTGCATACATTCCACTGATTTCCTTAAACCTGCAGTTGGCTTGCTGTTGGGTCCGCAATGCATTGATTTTGAAATTGCCCTCTGGGATGATAAGTGTTCCCTCCCTTACACCCTTCCCCCAGCCTGAGCTGCCTCGGCCGGGTGGGGCTCTGGGGAGGGGGCTTCTGGCAGATGTGAGAGGTGGAGGTGAGCAGCAGGTGTGACTGCAGCAGGTCCCGCAGTGGAGAACTTCTGCAGTGCATTAGAGCCAAAGCCTCAGATAAATCAGGCTGGAGGCTGTCCGGGGGAGGGGTGGGGGACACAGATCTCCGCTCACCAATCTGCTCTACCTCCAGCTCTTGTGAGGGGCATGGGGGGGAAAGTGAGGGGGAGGCAGACAGAGAGTAAATGCCCTAATGAACCCTGATTCTCCTCGCTAACCCGCCACCACCACGCACACACTGTCATGCACACAGGCCTGGCTAGTATGGGGACCTGGGGAACAGAGTGGGTGTGTGGGGAGTTCACCATACGACAATGAGTGGGACAGAAGCTGGGACCTGGGGCTGTGGAGGGTGGGTGGGAAGGAGCTGGAGGGGCATCCTAAGGAGGGGCGAGCGGTGAGTTCCAAAGCCCATGGCCCAGCTCCCTGGAAGGGCACCCCAGAACCTGCTCCTAGCCTCAGTGGTCGAGGGCAGAGGATGGGGAAAAGAATTTGATGCTGGCGACAGCTGTCAGGTTGCATGCCCTTGGAAGTCCTTCTCCCAACTTTTGCTGGGCAACGGAGAAAGTAGGCAGAAAGTATCCCCCATTATTCTTCCTCTGTGCCAAAAGGAAAATAGAGGGCCCCAGGATTCAGTCCAAGGTGAGGTATTTTGGATGCTTTACCTGAGGTGTGAAGGGTATCTCTTTAGGGATCCATCCTGTGCCCCTGCAGAAGGCAGCCTTCCAGCTCAATGGCCGCTGCCTCCGGGAACTCCTGCCACACGCGCTCCGCAGGACCCTCCCTCTCAATCCCCATGGCACTGCATGCCTCTGGGACAGCTCGACCCTCTTCTGCCTGTAACCGGCCCTGTATTCAAGTTTCTGAGACTCTGCTCGGTCTGGGGATAAAGACTCAAATCAGACACACTCCCTGAGTCAAGTAATCTGGAGCTAATTACACCAGTTATAATAAGTAGCATTTCCTGAGCACTTACCGCGAGCCAGGCCCTGTGCTAAGTGCTTTACGTACGTTGGCTCATTTATGCATTGACTCACTACACCCAGACAAGGTAGGGACTCAGTATACTGAGTCTGCAATAATAAAATCAAGGCTGAGCCACTCTGGAAAACTGTGTGGCAGTTTCTTAGAGAGTTAGACATCAGTTTACCATATAACCCAGCAATTCCACTCCGAGGTATATACCCAAGAGAACTGAGAACAGATATCTACACAAAAACTTAGACACTAATGTTTATAGCAGCACTATTTATAATAGCCCCAAGCTAGAAATAATTCAAATATCTATCAGTTGATGAATGGATTAAAAAAAAAAAAATCTATCTACTCCATACAGTGGAATATTATTTGGCAATAAAAAGGAATGAAGTACTGATACATATTATAATGTATAAACCTCAAAAACATCATGCTCAGTGAAATAAACTAGACACAAAAAGCCACGTGTTGTATGATTTCATTTATAGGAAACATCCAGAAAAGGCAAATCTATGGAGACAGAAAGTAGATTAATTGTTGCCTGGGGCTGAGGGTTGAAATGAGGATTAATTGTAAAGGGGCCCAAGGGATTTTATGGGGTCATAGAAATATCCTAAAACTCCATTATGGTGATGGTTGCACAACTCAGTAAATTTACTAAAAATTATTAAATTGTACAGTCGTCAAATTGTGAATTTTATGATATATAAATTACACTTCACTAAACTTGTTTTTTAAAAATTGAGGCTCAGTAAGATCATGTAAACTGTCTGAAGTGACTGGCTGTGAAACGGTGAAGCCGGAATTCAAACCCAGGCAGCCGGGTTACAGAGACCACATTCTTAACCACTGGACAGTGTTGCTTCCCTGAGATAGCGTTTATCTCGGCCTTGCAGGGGGAAGCTCACACAGGCCCGGGAAGAGGCAGGCATTCTTGGAGCGTTTCTGGAGAAGGTAGTAACAGTTGGGTTGGGTCTTGAGGTCTTGTGTACAAGTTCATTTTCTCTACCAGGAAGCCTTCTGGGCTCCCATCTTTGACCCTCACTTCCTCTTAAGAGCTGGATCTCACTGAGTAAACAGAAGAGGGAATGTCGCAGAAAGAGGAGAATGACACCCGCCATCCTCCTGGCATGAGGAAATCCATGCTGGGTACTAATGCGGCCTCTGGGGCGGTGCTTAGCTGGAGCTGGCGACGGGCTGAAGACTCAGGCTCAGGCCCACTGACATCCAGGGCTGAGTTTCCCACAGGCAGAACCTGTCCTCTGCCCCTGCACAGGCTGGCAAGAGGGAAAATTTCAGTCCCCTTGGGAATTCTTTCAGGGGGGGCTCCTTGCAGAAGTGTATTTGAATTAGGGCTGGGAAAGCAGAGGGAAACAAAGGCTTTAAGAAACCTTTCCAAACCCCTTCTGGCCTGGTCCTCACCGACTTAGTCTCTGTGGTGTTCAAAGAGCAGGGTGGTTGGGAGCGGCCGCCGGTGCCGGCACTAAGGGGCTGTGTTTTCTGCAGAGGATGAAAAGTCAAGAACGAAACTGAAGCAGAGGACTGCTCGCCATACACCAGCAATTCTAAACAATGTCCGTGATAAACTGTTCCTTCCCACGGGGCAAGCTGCTCCCCTGCCCTGCCCTGGTGTGCTACTGCCTGGTCACAGTGATTTAGTGGCAGGTTACACAGACTCATTACAAACTGGCTTAAGCCAAAAAGGTCATGTAGTATAAGGAACTGGGTTCCCTCATGGAGAAGCCGGTGGGGATGCCTCTCTTCTTCCTCCGGGACCCTGAGACACACCTCCGGCCTCTCTGTGTTGGCCTCACTGTTCCCTCTCTACACGCTGGCTTTCTCAGCTTCACTAAAGTGACACGTCCTCAATTTCAGCAGCCAGCAGAGACTGAGCCGCCTGTCTTAGTTCTAGTGCTGAGGGGCACAAGTCTCTCTGTGTGTGCTTCACAGTGGGGAGTTGTCCTTTTTCTCAGAGCTGTTGGCCTATTTCACAACTGCTTAGAGAAGACCGAAGGCTCTCTGAAGGCAGGGTCATCTGTCCCTCCCCCATCTTACCCTATTCTTCCCCATGGATTTTTCATTCTCCCAACCAGACAGCTCTCAGTAAGGAATTCCTCAGTCTGGATGTTTCTAATGGTCTGCGAGCTTGTCTCCAGCCCTCTGCCACCCCTCCTACCTGGCTGGGGAACTAGCCTCTGATTGGCAGGTCAGAGTGCAGGCTCTGAGAGTCACTTGGCATCACAGCCCTCCCGAGGAGATGCAGTAGGAGGGGCCAGCATCACCTGTAAAGCATTCTTACCAAAAATGTTTAACCTGAATCTAACCCAGCCTCTACTTCCAGTGTACAGAAATAAAAGGAATACAGAAACAAGATAAATAACACCATGAGGAAACAATCAGACGAATCAAGGATACAGAGTATTCCATAAGACAGCAGGCCTGGACTCTTCACCAAGCTGATATAATTTTTTTTAAAAAGTTGGGAGGACAGTTCTAGATTAAAAGGGGCTAAAATACATTAAACAAAAACAAAAGAAAACAGATAAACAAAAATATATAACAACTGTATGCAGTGCATGACCTTTAACTGGCTCCTGGGTCAAATAAAGAAATAAGTTAAAAGATGTTTTAGGGAATACTAGAGAAATTTGATTCGAAACTGGTTTGCTTGTTATTAGGAAATTGGTGTTAATGTTCTTCGGTGTAATAGTAGTAGAGTGATTAGGAGGAGAGTGTCAGTATTTTAGAAGGTGCGTGAGGGAATATTTGCAAATTATCTTATATTTTTTCTAAATAAAAATCTACATATTTACATATACTTATAGACAAAATGAATATGACAAAGTACTTACAGTTATTGAATCTGGGTGGTTGATATAAGGATGTTCACTGTTTTATTCTTTCCACTTTTCTCTATATTTAAAAATGTTCATAATGAAAAGTGGGGAAATAAAAATAAAGCAGTAAGATTAAACTTGAATCCATTTAATACGTATGGGTCTCAAGCCAATTACATAACCCTTTTGAGACTCAGTTTTTTTAGCTGTAAAATGGGGATCATAGCAGCACCCACCTCCTGGGGCCGTTGTGAAGATTGAGACCATTTACTACGTAATGCTCTTCATACCGTGCTTGGTGAATAAGTGTTCAGTGCGTTGACTTTATCCCCAAACAGCAATAACACAAAGGAGCACCAAGAGGCCTCTTTCCCTTCTAGCTTCATCCTGGGTCAGATGCTGGCTTCTCAGTCAACCAGCAAATCCCTACTGAGGGCTGGGCTGGATGTCTTTTTGCTTGCCCCTCCAGAACCAGTGTCTCCCTTCTCTACCTTGCCGTGTGATGTGGGGAATGGACTGGGGTGGTCTGCACCTTGGGCTCACTTCCCTCTGGTTTCTGGTTGGGTTTGGCCAATGGGAAGCACGAGCAGGAGGCTGGGGGGAGAAGGGAGAGTGAGCTGGGTTGCCTTGGTGGGCACTCTCCCCTCCTCCTGCCCCTTCAGGCTCCCCCACTATGACTCACCCTGGGACACTGCACTATCCCTTGTTTCTTTCCTTCAAGTTTGTAAATTGAACTTTTATGAAACTTCTCATTCCTCTGGTTGGAGTCGACCCCTGTTTCCTACCAGAACTCTGACTGATGCAGGGTCTTCTACGTGCCATCCACTTTGCCAGGCAGACCCTGAGAGATGTCACAATTAGTAAACAGAGTCCCATCCCTTCTGCCACTTATAATGTCTTCATTTCAGGCCTGTCCCCTTGGGGTTTTCTGAGCTGACACCGGATTCCCTATTCCAATGGACTAGTGTACCACAGAAGGACAAGCCAGCACCCCTAACTCGCCTCCACCCCCTAACTCGCCTCCACCCCCTAACACACTCACAGAGAAATCCAGTGTGGATCCTGGGATTCCCTTGGCCAATCCCAAATCTTCAGGTCAACAGGGACATGATGGCTGTGCCCACTTCCTCTCGGCCCTGTGTGTCTAGAAGCCAAAGAGCTCAGTGGAAACTCCTTAGGTATCTGAGGCACACTGACAACAGGCAAGCAAATGTGGTAACACTTATGAGGAGGCTGTGTGCAGTGTGAGGCTCCAGTAAGTCAAGTTCATGGTGAGAAGAACTCGGAAAGCACGTTCGTCTAAGACAATAGGATTAGATCACGCTCTCCTCGGATGTTTCCTTGAGTCTTTCAATATCTGCATAAATGGCCCCCAAATGAGACTAGGATTTAACATCTTTGGGGAAGCTGGGTTTCGTGAGCTCAGGGTCTTGTTTTATATCTACTCTGAGAATGGTTTTTCACCCCCACTGCACACATGAACAGGTAGACATCATTTGTGGGCAAGATTTATTTGCCACAGTATGGTCACCAGTCCCCACCCTGGCCCTGCCCCTACTGTGTTCAGTGAATGATTTCAAACCTTCTTGTGTTCACCCTCTTGGGAAGGAAGGTCTTGAGGAGGATGGGACCTGCCTTTTTGTCCCAACACCAAAGGAGTTAGCTGATGAGACTGAGTCATCTTCCAGTTTGGTAGCTCAGAAAGGGTCTTCTCAGAGGGTGCTCTTTTCTCTCAAACAGCCCAATGACATAATTAAAAACCTTCCTGTGTTGTACTTCTCAAGGACCCCAGAAATCTGAACCATATGGAGATGTTTTCATTTGGATCCTGTCCCCTGGCTCCGTGCATTGGCTGCAAGGTTGTGATTATAGCTCCTCAGTGTTTGTGGTGCGCATATGGACAAATGGAAAATAAACAACCCAGTGAATTTCTGGGGTGGGAGCTGGCTCACAGTGAGATGTTGCAGAAAAGGGAGCAGTCAGGGCAAGTGGAACTTCAGCAAGTACACAGTAAACCAGAGCAAAGATTCCTTCCCTAAACAGCTTCCCCATGGAGGAATGGTCCCATGAGATCACCCCATGTTAACTGAGTATTTATTTATAACATGCCAGACACTGGGCCAAGCCTTTGACATGCATCTTCTCACTGGATCCTCACAACAACCCCTGTGATAACTAAATTTTTTTTTTTTAACAATAATGCTTATCTCCATACTAAACCCCTACTTTAAAAATGAGGAAATTGAGACGGAGAAGGCTAAGAAAAATCCTCCTAAGGTTATATAACTTGCACATGGGTAGAAACAGGCCTTGAACCCAGGTCTAGTTCGCGTCAAAAAACCCTACCCCTAACCACTGCACCACGCTGCCACACCCCCGGCCAGGTTGCCGAGGAGGCACTTTCTTGCCACATAGACCTGGTACACGGGTGAGAGCAGAAAACGAGGACATAAGCTTCATAAGGACGGGAGTCTTTCTTTGGTTCGCTGCTGTATCCCGTGTACCTGGCACGTATTCATGAAAAACAGTGATGACTACAATGGAAGAAACTGATTTTGATTAGCAATCTCTACCCCACGTGGTTGTGGCCCTGGGACTATGGTGTCGGGTCTACAGACTGGGGAGATGTTTGGATTTTAGCTCTGTGGGTCGAGGCTGCAGGTCTGCAAGAAGGAATGTTGCAGAGAGCTTAAAGGCAAGCAGGGGCTGGCAACAGGTGACAGGCACCAGGGCTGGGCCCCCTGCCCTGAGGATCCTGCAGATTGAAGGTGAAGTGAAGGGTGGGGGCAGGGAGAGGAAGAAGAAGGGATGGTGTGGGAAAATCTAGGGGAGGGAGGAGGGAGAAAACACCAGTAGGGAGGTTGGAATGCCCTGGTTATTGCTGCTCCAGCAGGTCAGACAGACTCCCAAGGCACCTCCTTCCTCCTGTTCCTTCTCCCATTGTTGGGCGGTCTGAGTGAGAACAATGGGAATGGAATCCTTCTTCCCCTCCCGCCTGGCAGGGCCAGGCCCGCTTCCTCCTCACCCCACCGAAAGGAATGCTTTCTTGTCCTGGCTGTGTGGTACCCGCAGGCAGGAATGGCGCTGGGGGCTCCCCAGGGACGGAAGGCTTTGTGGCTTGAGCTGATGACAGTTGGGGTTGGAGCAGGGAGGGAGTGGGTGTGGAGGATCTTTTCAGAAATTCCTCTTGGTTTTCTTGCGAGTATTTCTGCTCTTTTTCCTGACTCGTTATGGGGTCTCCGCTCTGGAGCACACCAGTCAGGCGGATCCGTGAATGAGAGATGGAGCCAAACAGTGCCAGCCCTCGGAGACAGGCCAGCTGTGCCTGAGCGCTTCCCATCCTGGGCAGGGCTGCGAATCGTCTGAACTCTTGATCCCTGTCCTCCCGATGGTCTAGAAGCTGCTGTCTTTTGTGCGGAAACGGCTTCATTGCCATCCTTCTCAGAAGGCTCTTAGACAGACGTGATTTACCCTTCATCTCTGCCAGTGTTGGCAGCAATGGGGTGGGAGGAGCGGGGAGACTGGGGTTTTCTTTGCAGGTCTGGAAGGCACAGAAGCTGCTGCTTCTCCTCTTTCCCTGCATGTGATGGTCTCCAAGCACTTGTTTAACCCCTCCCTCGCTTGGGGAAGAGGGCACCCATTCACCCACAGCCTGTGAGTCTGACCAGGAAGCTCTCAAGCACGGCCCTCGAGGACCAGATTCTGCCCTCCGTTATCATCTCTCACTCCAGGGCCCAGGACCCTTGGGGACTCTTCAGATCTCCTCCGGATTTTCAGAAAACCTCCTGAAAATCCTGAGGAATCCACTGTGGACCAGGGTACCGTGGGTGTGGGAATGTGAGGGCTGAGCTTACCAAGGGCAGGGAAGGGTGGCCAGGCCCTCGACGTGTCTGACGGAATGCCAGCTAATTCTTTCTACAAATATATTGGAGTTGGGGACAGTGGGCTGGGGGTGGAGGTCAGAGGGGAGTATCTGTCTGAGTTGGGGGAGCCAGCAGAAAAAGGTGAAAGAACATGGGTTTGGAAGGCTTGGTTGGGTGTCTGGGTTCCAGTCCCACCACGCTGCTGTGGAACCAGGGGAGAGAGACATACTGATGACACAGTGATGAGGGCTGGCAAGCACTGAGCTCTTCCAGGTACCAATCACCATCCTTAGCTCCCCTGGCTGCCAACCTTCTGGGGAACCGATGGAGGCCGAGGGCCGGGGTGTCTCTGCCACCGTAGGCAGACATTCACTTAATCCCACTGTTGTCTACTGAGCTGCTGCCCCCAGGAAAGAGACCCTCTGTGTATCCCTCTTCAGAGAATAAACTTCCCGGGGTCCACAAGCCTCAGGGAGAGGCAGACCCGGGACTGCACGGAGCGGGGACGGAAGGGGTCCGGCTTCCACTTAAACAGCCTTTGAGCGCATTCTCCAGCTCATAGGCTCCACCTTCGCCCCCACTTCTAGGGATACTTGGGGCTGTCAACCCTGAGTCGTCTGCAGGGATCTGCGTGCAAATCTTATGGCAACTCAGCCTGCCTGGCTCTGGCTTAGGAGTCAGCTTTGCGGGGCCTGCTAAACTGGAAACCACTCATCCATCTGCTTTCCAGCTTTCTTTTTCTTATTGTTGCTGGGTTTTTGTTTGTTTTGGTTTGCTTTTTTTTTTTTTCTTTTTTTTTTCTGCTGTCTCTTCTCCTATTCATGTTGTCCTTCTGGGTTTATGTCTTTCTTAAAAAAAAAAAAACAAAAACAAAAAAAACCCTTCATCTTATTTTAGTGAGCTTTGGGGTGTTAAGTGCATGTGTTCATGCTTCCATTTTTAACTGGATGGAATTTATCCAGTCAGTAGATTTATCCCTTTATCAAACTCTGAAAGCTTTCAGGCTTTGGGGTAACAGAAAATGTTGTAAGTCGTCACCCTTAAACACATTTCAATTTGCAAGAAACGAAATTGAGTTATTTGTAGTGAGGTGGATGGACCTAGAGTCTGTCATACAGAGTGAAGTAAGTCAGAAAGAGAAAAACAAATACCGTATGCTAACACATATATATGGAATCTAAAAAAAAAAAAGGTCATGAAGAACCTAGGGGCAGGACGGAAATAAAGACACAGACCTACTAGAGAATGGACTTGAGGACACGGGGAGAGGGAAGGGTAAGCTGGGACAAAGTGAGAGAGTGGCATGGACATATATACACTACCAAATGTAAAACCGATAGCTAATGAGAAGCAGCCACATAGCACAGGGAGATCAGCTCGGTGCTTTGTGACCACCTAGAGGGGTGGTATAGGGAGGGTAGGAGGGAGGGAGATGCAAGATGGAAGAGATATGGGGATATATGTATATGTATAGCTGATTCACTTTGTTATAAAGCAGAAACTAACACACCATTGTAAAGCAATTATACTCCAATAAAGATGTTAAAAAAAAAAACCACGCATTTCAATTTGCAAATTAATTTTGCAAATAAGCCAGTGTGTTTTCTCTCTCTTCTCCAAGCTCCCAAGACTTTTCCCTGCAAATCTGTGCCCTCATTTTGGAGGTCAGAGCTTAGCACAGTATCAGCCCTTCTCGGAGCTTGGTGCCTATGTGTCAGGTGATGGACTGAATGACTTATGATCTAACTAGCCCTTGTCCTGTGGCATCTTTCATCTGAGGAGAGACACTCAGCATACCGACAAGATTAATTTCCATAAGCCTATAGTTTCTTTGTTAATTCATTTTTGTTATAAATAATATCAAAGGTATCAAAAAGTCTATAAAAGGTACACGTACAGTGTAGAGAGAAATAAGAAATACCGTTGTACCCAGCGTCCAGCTTTTTTTTTTTTTTGGCCACACCGCGTGGTATGCAGGACCAGGGATCAAACCCGCGCCCCCTGCAGTGGAAGTGCCGAGTCTTAACCACTGGACCGCCAGGGAAGTCCCCCAGCATCCAGCTGAAATCCCACAACTTTGCAAGCTGTGAGTGCCTCTTCCCTCCTAGAAATAATCGTAATCACTATTTTGTGTTAGTCAATCACTTGCTATTTTCTATAGCTTTACTACCTGTGCATGAAAACCTAAACAATACATTGTTTCCTTTTGCCTATTTTTGAAATTTATATAAATGGAAGCATATATTTGTAGTTTTCCCTGACTTCTTTCACTCCACATTTTTTTTTGGAGGTTCTTTCAAATTGACCCATGTAGCTGCAGTTCATTCATAGGGCTGTAATGTTCCCGTGTGAGATAACACCAGAATTTATTCCTGTATTCTACTGTTGTTGGACAGTAGGATGGTTTCCTTTTTTTACTCTTCTGAGCAACAAAGCTGGGGCTACAGTGAGGCAGAGAGACCCTATATTAGTTTCCTTGGCTGCCATAACAAATGACCACACATGGGGTGGCTTGAAACAACCAAAATGTATTCTCTCACAGTTCTGGAGGCCAGGAATCTGTTATCATGATGTCGGCAGGGCCACACTCCCTTTAAAGGAGAGAGCCTTTGCCTCTTCTAGCTTCTGGTGGCTCCAAGTGTTGCTTGGTTTATGGCTTGTGGCAGCATCACTCCAATCTCTGCCATCTTCACTTGACTGTCCCTCTTCCCTCTGTGTCTCTCCTCTCTGTGTCTTTTATAAGGACACTTGTCATTAAGTTTAGGGCCCACCCAGATAATCCAGAATGATCTCATCCTAGATCCTTATCTTCATTACATCTTCAAAGACCCTTTTTCCAAATATGGTCACATTCATAGGTTTCAGGCCCCCTTTTGGGGGGCTACCATTCAACCCACTACAGACACCAAGGGTGTGATATTAGAGGCAACAACCTACACAACCCTTGGGGTGAATGGCACCTTACCTTCTGTGCCCCAGGGGCCTCTCTTCCTCCCTCAGGTCCTGGCTCTACTAAAAACCCTGCAATGAACCTCTGTGCATGTCACCTGGAACCCTTGGGCAGGAGTTTGTCTAGGGTACATAGCACAGGAGCGGAATTGCTGGGTGGTAGAAAGTGTGCATGTTAATCTTTATTAGAAAATGTCTAGCTTTTTTCAAAGTGGTTGTACCAAGTTATGTTACCATCAGTGGTGAATGGCAGTTCCCATTGCTTCACATCGTCTCCAAGCCCTGGGCTGAGCGACTTTCTAATTAGTCAATCTGGTAGGTGTGAAGGAGTACGTGTGCTAAGACTAGGTGTGAAAGGGTATCTCATCAAGGTTTTCAGTGTGCATTTCTCTGATGACTAATGAGATTGAGCATCTTTTCACATGTCGATGGGCCATTTGTGTTTCCTCTTCTGTGAAATGCTTCCTTAAGGCTTTTGCTCATGTTTATAATTTATTTTTGCTTTTTCTTTTTGATTTATAAGAGTACTTTATATATTCTCTATATTAATCCTCTGTTAGTGAAATATGTCCCAAATATCTTTCCCCAGCAAGTTGTCTTTTTGCACTCTTTTAAAAATGTAGTTGAATTTATCAGTTGTTTCCTTTATCATTTAGGCTTTTTCTTCTTGATTACAAAATCCTCCCTATCCTTGAGCATATAAAATATTTCTTTAGTCACCTTATAAAGATTTTACACTTTTTTTTTCTTTTGGTTGCGCTGGGCCTTAGTTGTGGCAGGTGGGCTCCTTAGTTGTGGCATGTGAACTCTTAGTTGTGGCATGCATGTGGGTTCTAGTGCCCTGACCAGGGATCGAACCCGGGCCCCCTGCATTGGGAGCATGGAGTCCTATACACTGCGCCACCAAGGAAGTCCCAAAATTTTACAGTTTTGTATTTCATATTTAAGTCCCAGAATGGATGGGCCTTTTTTTTTTTTTTTTTTTGATATATGGTGTGAGACAGGGATGCAATTTCACCTATTTCCATTTAATTCACCAATTGTCTCAACACCATTTCTCAAAGAGTCCAGGCTTTAATCACTATCTGAAATGTCCTCTTGGTCATAAATCAAACTTCTGCATATACATGAATATTGTTCGAGGTCCTCTATTGTGTTCCATTGGTCCATCTTCTGTCCTTGTTCCAATGAACACTGTCTTCATTACTCCAGCTTTAACAGTAAGTCATAGTATCTGGTTGGGTAGCTACCACCGCCACTGCACCCCATGCTCCTACTAACTCTTTTTCAGAAGTGTCTTAGCTGTCTTGGACAGTTGCTCTACCACATGCATTTTTTTTTTTTTAATTTATTTTTGGCTGCATTGGGTCTTCGTTGCTGCGCGCGGGCTTTTCTCTAGTCGTGGTGAGCGGGGGCTACTCTTCATTGCAGTGCACAGGCTTCTCATTGCAGTGGCTTCTCTTGTTGCGGAGCACGGGCTCTAGGCGCTCGGGCTTCAGTAGTTGTGGCTCGTGGGCTCTAGAGCGCAGGCTCAGTAGTTGTGGCGCACTGACTTAGTTGCTCCGCGGCATGTGGGATCTTCCTGGACCAGGGCTCGAACCCCGGTCCCCTGCATTGGCAGGCAGATTCTTAACCACTGTGCCACCAGGGAAGTCCCCACATACATTTTTGAAACAGCTTTTCAAGTCCCTTGAAAATAACTGTTGAGATGCTTTTCTAGACATTGCATTAAAGGTATAGATGAGTTTCTAGAGTTAACAGAATTATGATTTAAAATTTTCTTATCTAAGAACATTGTATTTCTCTCCATCTCTTTAGATCTTTTTAAATGACATTTAAAGTTTGATCATTTTCCACAAAGGTTTACATATCTTTTCTAGATTTATTCCTAGGTACTTTAATTTTTTTTGGTGACCTTTAGAAATGGGTATCTTTTTAAGAAAATTACATTTTCTAACTGATTCTTGCTGGTATATAGTTAAATGCAAATGCTTTTTGTATCCAGCAATCTTGCACACCTCCCCTATGAGTTCAGACACTGTATTTGCATATCATTTGGGGGTTTCTATGTAGCCAATCATTTATCTGCAAATAATGACAGTCTTATTCTACTCATCCTTTCTGTTTTTTTGTATGTAAATATATACACATGTTTTCTATTGTATTATATGCTATTACATAAATATCTATAAATATAATATACACATAATTTGTCAGGACAAAGTCAAATCAACAAATATAAAATATTCTTAAGTTTAAAAATGAATCCAAAAAATGAATCAAATAATGGGCATAAAGATAATTAAGGAAGTTGTAAATAAAATTTTGAAGGCACGTATAAACAATAAAAATGACAGACATTTGCTGCATTATGGCCATCTAAAGGTCTGAAAATAATTTTCAACTACTAAGCTTGATTTTCTCTTCCATATTCAATAATAAAAAAATTATGGAACTCTTTACGAATTTGCGTGTCATCCTTGCGCAGGGGCCATGCTAATCTTCTCTGCATCGTTCCAATTTTAGTATATGTGCTGCCGAAGCGAGCACTACTCGTCCTTTCTTGAATGTCTGGAATCTTTAATGAGACATTGTTAGTTCTGCAGGTCCAGTAAGAAAACATTAAGTAACACTTACAAAATTCAAAATGATCGTTTGCCCATTTTACATAAATTCACCTCAGTGTTTCAGAGGCCCAAATCCAAATATGTAGCAGCAAATGCAAAAATTAGTTGGAGCAGCATAGCTGAATGCCGGTTTGTGAGGTACATAGGATTCTGAGGAGAATTAGGAAACAGCCCATTGACTTAGGTCCTGAGATTTTAGGGGCAGATTCCTCACTCTGTATGGCAGGTATCAGCTGCAGTGAGATTGGGGTGATACTTGGTGACCAAATGACTGCCCTGTGACTTCTTCTCCTTTCTTCTAAGATAGTGAGGATAGTCATGGGCTTTGGAATCAAACAGATCACTCTGTGTGGCCCTGAGCAAGTGGCTTAACCTATCTGAACCATAGTTTTCTCATTCGTAAAATGGTGATGATAAGCATCCCTCATAGGGTGTTGGGGAGGATTGAATGGGTTAATAAATGTAAACCATGGAAGGCAGCTGGGATACATGGTAAAGGCACTGTCAGTGTTGGCCACCAAAATGGCTCCCAAGCCACGGACCCTTCAAGCTGGTCAGGTCCTTGAGTCCTGAGACTTCATAATGCTTCAGTGCAGGTAATAGATACTATTAGGATAGCAAGCATGGGCTTTCAGAAATCCTTCTGTCCTGGGGTTTCAAAAAACTGTTCATCAAGAAATGTTCTTTTTTTAAAAAATAAAAAGGCGCTTAAACCTGAACTAAAAAAAACAGCTAAAATAGGTGCTGGTTCCAATGGAGTGAGGTATGAAGGATCTGGAGCCCCATCTCCCCAGCCTCCGTCTGCCCTGCCTCCCATGGCTCCCAGCCTCTGCGGCACCTCCAATGTACCCCTTAGTCCACAGAGCACTGATTCTATTCACCACTTTTGTATCAGTCTGCTCAGTCTGCCATAAACAAATACCACAGGCTGGGTGGCTTAAACAACAGAACTTTATTTTCTCCCAGTTTTGGAGGCTGAAGTCCAAGATCGAGGTGTCAGCAGGGTTGTTTTCTGGTGAGACCTCTTTTTCTGGCTTGCAGATAGCTGCCTTCTTGCTATGTCCTCACATGGTCTCTTCTCTGTACACACAGAGAGAGAGCAAGCTCTGATGTCTCTTCTTCTTAGAAGGATACTAATGCTACTGGAGTAGGGCCCCACCCTACTCATTTAACCTTTATTACCTCCTTATAAGTCCTATCTCCAAATACCTTGGGGGTTTAGGACTTTGATATATGAATTTTGGGGGAACACAATTCAGTCCACATCCCCCTCCTATTTTCCAGATGAAGAAACTGAGGCTCCTCTAAGGTAGATGATTCCTCCCAGCATACTTTGGAAACTAGGAGCTGAGGTTAGACCAGAGACTCTGTGCAGTTCTGGACATGAGCACAGCTGCTCTGGTGACCTGGTGGTCGAGTGAGGTCCAGAGCTTGGCAGGGATCTCCTGGCCTCTGTGCAGAACCCAGCATTCCACCTGGGCCCTCAGACGGGTGGCAAGCTCCAGAAGCACCTGTGGGAAGCACTGCAGACATGGATATCCACATGGATTTGGGGCATTTTTCCCAAGGGTTGTTTTTTTTTTTTTTAATTGGGGTATAGTTGCTTTACAATGTTGTGTTAGTTTCTGCTGTACAACGAAGTGAATCAGCTATATGTATACATATATCCCCTCCCTCTTGGATCTCCCTCCCACCCCACCTCCCCATCTCACCATCTAGGCCACCACAGAGCACCGAGCTGAGTCCCAACGGGTTTTGTGAGCTGGCGCAGAAGAGCTGAGTGGACCCCACGTGGTGTCTGCAGTCTGTGCACATGGGATTGGGGGACACTCACAGGGACCGGGGGGCACAGAATTTCTGCCATTGTGAGGCAGGGGAGTCTCAAGGTAGCAGACCTTTGGGTTGGCTGCCGCAGATCACATTTATCAAATTCCTGCCATGTGCCAGCTGTGCTGAATGCTTTGTAAAGCTACATCATGGGGCACCCCCCATGACCACCTAGTGAGACAGGAGCTCGAGTAATCGCCCAGCGTGACACAGCTAGGAAGTGGTGGAGCCCAGACAGACACAGGCTGGTTGGCTCTACGGCCTGGGTCCTCCCAATCCCTCCCTTTAAACTTCCACTTTCTCCGAAGCCAGAGAACAACCTCTTGGTGATGCCGCTGGGCTGACCAGGCCTCTTCCCACAGCCTGGTCAGACTTGGATGTTTCTCGTCTCCAGGAGGGAAAATAGGGAAGGGGAATATATGTCGTTCTCCAAGCCCCGTCTAGGAGCCAAACAGATCAACCAGGGTAGGGGTGGGGGCTGGAATGTCCCAGGCTGTCTTTTCCCAAGTTGAGGAGCGGAAGTCATGACAGCTAAGGGGATTTGTGGAAATTCCTCTGTGCATTGTTACCAAGCAAAGGAAGTGTTTCAGAGTTGAGCTCTCAGTTTCTGCCCTAGGGAGCCAGGGCCAGTTTCCGCTTCTGAAGCTTGTTTGTGGGAAACTGAAGGGGCCGTTTGAGGTTCTCCGTATGGGGGGCTCCAAACAGTCCCCCCGTCCTTCCCTCCCAGAGGTGAAGGGGGCAGAGGGTCCAGCGAGCCAGACAAAACAGCCCCGGAATCTGTTCCTCTTCTTTTTCCTTCCACTTTAGGGCGGATGGCTCAGAGCCGAGCAGAGGAACAGAAACATTTTTTCCAGGCCTGCTGGTATTTGCTTCTGGCACACTCAGCACAAGCAGATTAGAGAAATAGTTGCATTTTTTGGTCTGTGTTCGCCCTCTGGACAGGACCTGATCACGCTCTGTGTGTGTGTGTGTGTGTGTCTGTGTGTCCCTCCACGGCCACCAGTCCACTCTTGGAGGGACAGCCAGGCCTGACATCCCTAGCAGGGCTGTCCACACCCTGCCAGCTGGTGGATCAACTCCTAGTCTCTTGGGAAGGTCATAACTGACTCACCAGGAAAGCTATACGTGCATCTGTACGGTTGTCTACATATGGAGATGCCACTTATGGGCATACACGTGTATATACTTAAGTGTGTCCCATGGCTGCCTGCTTCCTCTCCATTGCCGTCCTGGGCTTTCTCTCGCTCCACTCCCTGATGGAGGAGCGCTCCGTGGGAGTTCTCCGCGGACCCGGGAGGAAGGGGAGGCTTGCATGGGCCCCCCTGGAAAGTCTTTCTGGGAGCCAGATAACGAGGGCTGTACCAGGCTGCTCCACCCAGGCCCTGCCAGGAAAACCCTTTCCCAGAAAATCACCTTTGAGGTGTGACAGAAACCTGGTGGGGGAAGGAGGGGTATGTAGGCCCACAAGGTCATTCTCAACCCCTGCACTCTCTCTGGTTGGAAAGTGAGGGTCTATCAGCTTGGCTGAACAAACCGAGAAGGAGTAACCAGCTCGTGAGAGAATTTTTACAAGACGAACTAACTGAGCAGGAGATGCTCACTTGCCTGCCTTTCTTCTTTCCTCCCTTCCCCCTCCCCTCCCCCCCCACTTTCCTCCCCTGGCTCTCTCCCTCCGCCCTTTCCTCTTTCCTTCCTCTCTCCTTCTCCCGCCTTCTTTCTTTCTTTTTATTTCACCCTGCAAACAGAGCACCAAACACCCCTGCTCTTCAATCTGTCAGTATAGCCGGCTCACTGTGGGCACTGAGGTTGGAGGATGTGACAGGCCATAGCCTGGGCACCCAAGGATTACAAAGTGTCTCTCCCGTTTAAAACTCCCCGCTGGGTGAGCCTTCGGGATGGCCGGAGTTGAACCTGTCACATCTCCACCTCCAACTCCTTCCTTCTCCAGCACTGAGGGAGAGGGTGTTTGCGGAGCCCCAGCTGCGAACTGAGGATGCGAAAGCCTAAGAGAAACGGAATTGGGGGTCGTATTGTCCAGCAACATATTCTTTTTGGGAGAATTATGATTTCAGAGTTAACAGAGACCTTTTCTTTTTTTTTTTTTTTTCAATGGTTTATATCCGTAAGACTTCAGGGAAAGGGATGCTTTCCCAACGTGTAAAAGATGAATTTTTCAGAGTCAACATTCCTAATGCCCAAATACGCTTTAGGACTATGAAAATTTCATGTACAATGATATGTTGTTAGGAACTAAACCGTACTGAGCAGTGAGTTGTAAGAGGGCATTTTATGTTTTATTTTTATTTCCACGCGCGGTTTATTTTTGCTCTGACATTTTATTATAATTTCTTCCTACAGTAGGTGAAGTGCTTGGGAAGTTAATTTAAACCAGCCTGACTTTCTGTGTGTTTTTTAATATTTGTTTAGGCTTTTATTGAGCTTGTCAGGCAAGTCAGAGTACAAAAATGCAGGCGAAAACTCCGTTTTCCTTCTGTGGTGCCTGCCCATTAATACTAGGTGGTGACAACAAGATTCGCGAACACTTCGAATGGGGGATTATTCTGGGTTTCCAAGGAAATTCGAGCCACCTGTTTCAGAAACCTCTTAGTGACTTAGTAGGATGATGAAGGCTGTCTCCCCACTCAGCTGTCACTCAGAGTTCCAGCTCCTTGGGCCCCCTCTGACCTGGCCAGGCTCTACGGGGCCAATTTGCATCACTGGTTGGAGGCCTGGGCTTGAGTTGTCCTCCCAGCTTGTGGCTTGGCCTCAGCCTGGGCCAGAGAGCGGCTGCCATCTATCTGCCTCTGGGGAACCTTCCAGATCCACAGCAGGCTGGCTTCCCCTGGGTTTGGGCTGCCCAGTCTGGAGCTGTTTATCATGGACAGCAGAACGACATGGGATCACCTTGAGGAAGTGGGTTGTGAGAGCTGATTGTGTGGCCTACGTGCCGGGGATCCACGCTACCCACAGAATTTGGCCAAGGGAGAAATAGAAAGTCAACATTTTCCAGCAGGCTGGGAAGCAGCTGGGTGTTTCTGGAGCCCAGGACTCTCTTGTAGAACAGTCTTGTGGTGGTGGCCAGGGGCACAGCCTGATCTTGGCTAGGCTGGGGGCAGTTTGAGAACCGCTGGTCTGATTCAGCCCCATCATTTGATCAGTGGGAAACAGGCCTGGTCTGGAATCAGGAGGAAGTACCACATGCATCTGCACTCAGTTTGTTTGTGGCAAAACCAGGACAAGGTCTGCCAGGCTAGATTTCTTTTTTTCTTTCTTCCTTTTTTTTTTTTTTTAAATATTTATTTATTTAGCTGTGCTGGGTCTTAGTTGCAGCATGTGGGGTCTTTGTTGCAGCATGCGGGATCTTTAGTTGCGGCATGTGAACTCTTAGTTGTAGCATGTGGGATGTAGTTCCCTGACCAGGGATCAAACCTGGGCCCCCTGCATTGGGAGCGCAAAGTCTTAGCCACCGGACTACCAGCAGAGTCCAGGCTAGATATCTTTCTGCTTCTTCTCTGCTGGTCCAGTTAGGACAAGGCAGTGATTTCTGAAATTCCACCAGTTGCCACACTTGATCTGCTCATCTCTCCTTCAGTTGGGCTTGGTCCTCTGCTCACAAAAGGGCCATCTGCAAACTCCAAGGGGGATCCATTCCCCTTCTCCTAGGGGGCATGTTGATCGTTCAGATGTTGGCTTTTCGGTCAATATTGTGAATCAGAGAGCTCTTTGGCTTGAAGAAAAGGCCAGGTCCCTCACAAGTTGAGTTTGCTAAGTTTTGGCTTCTGCCCTGTGGCATTCGCTTCTAAAGGAGGGCTCTGCGCCTACCGCCCCTGCTGAGGGGATAACACTTTCTGCTTCATGTGACAAAGCCCCCTGGTCACTGATGTGGATCCAGGGTGGGCTCCTGACTGAGGGGAGAGGACAGTCACAGGCTGGCCAGGAATCTCCAAGAATCATAGACTTGAAAAGACGATCTGGGCCAATCACATTCCTCCCCTGGGAGTTCAGAATTGGGAAACTCAGAGGCTGTGGCCATTCGCAATGGAGATCAAAGCTGAAAAACTGTTAGGGTTTGCACGATATGGAAGGGGTGTCGGTAGCCCTGAGGAGCCATGTGCAAGCTGAGGGAAGGCAAGGGAAGCTGGGGAAGGCAGCAGTGGAAGGAGACCAGGGAAGAAACAGAGAATCAGTAATTCCACGAGAAAGATCTGCAGTTACAATTTTAGTTCCCCCGAGGCCTGATTTCTCTGTGGCTTCTATCCCTGGCATCTAGCACATTCCCTGTTATGTCTTGACCACAAACATCCTTTGCTTGAGCTAACCTGAGTGGGTCTCTGTTCCTTTCAACCCAAGTTGCTAGAACAGGGATTGGTAACTTTTTCTATAAAGGGCTGATAGCAAATATTTCAGGCTTGCCACATGGTCTCTGTGGAAACCACTCAGTGCTGCCTTCGTAGGGTGAAAGCAGCCACAGAAAGCCTGTAAATAAATGGGCATAGCTGGCTTCCAATAAAACTTTATTTTCAAACAGGTGACCAGCTTGCTGGCTGAAGTTTGTCTGCACCAGGTGAAAACTTTAGTGTTGCACAGAGCTGGGGTGGAAGGATCAAATTCTTTAGGAAGACTGAAGACTCCTACCCACCCCTCTCCCCATCCCCTTGAGGCCAATTCTCATTTGACTGTAGATTAAGGGTGGGTGGAATAGGAGCCCCACATTTCCTCTGTACCCTCTTTTCTCACAGTGCTCTGCCACTTCCCCAGGCTGGTCAGCTACCCCCTGAGTCATGGTAGGAGCCCCAGACCCCAAAGTTTAAAGAAGTCAGGATTACCCAGTTGGCAAACCAAGCATATGCACAAGGTATCTGCAAAGCAAGGGCACTCCCTAAACTCAGCTTTTATGAACTATGCCAAATTTTACGCAAAGGAAATTTTACCATTCTAACCAATTATGAGGCTTGTAATTTACTGAAAAAGCAAATAAAATACTTAAATTACATTTTCATAATGATTAACATGGAACAGGGTTAAACAATAGGGAGTGGTGGAGACTGGGGTAAACTGGTCGAAAGAGATACTGCCTGGTCTGAAATCAGTGACAGCCAGTACTCAGCTCTGTTCCCTTTGGGAACGCAATCCATCTGATGTTGTTAGAGTTTCCAATTCCTGGATATCTGAATTTTTAAAAATATAAAACCTCCTTTTTTTTCCTTTTTCTTTCTTTCTCTCTCTCTCTCTTTTTTTTTTTTTTTAACCATTAGCAACTAATTTAAATTTAAGGAAACAATTGTTCTTTTAAAAGAATATCTTCAAATCATACTCAACCCATGGGATTCTCAGGGCCAGTTTGCCCTTTCACCTGAACCCACGTTGGACTGAGCTCCCTTTGGCATATTCACCCCACCCCTTGGAAAAGGAAAGCCTTGCATGAATCTCTGAGCTCTTGAGAAGGAAACTGAATCCAGAAAGAGTGGGTAGCTTGCTTATGGTTTACTGAGTCAGGACCAGAGCTGAGCTGAAACTATATAGGCTCCAGGTTTCCACATGAAACCTGCCCTCTGCCTCAAACTGAAGCTGGCCTTACAAGCATTTCTCTGCACTTGCTCGTGCTTCCACATGTGGGCTGTGTGAGCAGTGGTATCCGCCTGTGTTTGCTGTAGTTGGCAGGAGGGGCTCTGAGAAACTAGAAGAGCCGGATATAGTTAGTAAGTCAGAATATGAACCAGGATCTCATCCTGCAACATGAACAGCTCTCAGCTTGCCCTTCAAGCCTGTGTTGGGAAATGGACCTTTCCCTGGTCCTTGTGCGGAGTTCCCCCAGGGTGCATCATAGGTGGCTTTTTCAAATTAAGGAATATGTTTTCATCCTAAGGGCACAACAGGGAGAAATATGCTGTTTGCAAAACAAGCATTATACATGAGACTTCAGGAAGAAGAGACTAAAAAATAGGGACATATCTTCCAGACGTGTGGGTGGACACTGTTTTTCTAGAGAATCTTAGGGATGCCCTAGCTCAGGGCAGCTTGGAGGGCAAGAGCTGGATCCTCTGAGGATCCCTTCAAGAGAGTGTCAGCCCGGGATACAGATCAGGGCCAAGTCCATATGGTTTGAATGTAGCTGCTCCTCTGAGAGTATGTCTCTGGCTATATTCCTGAGCCAAATGAAAATGGTTTTTGGATTATTCAGTGTTTTGTTTTAATTCAGGCCTCATCTTCCTTCCATTAGTCCAAGCCAAGCCGTTGTTACCAGTACTGGTTCAGTAATTACAAATTGTCATTCGATTTCTCTATGGCCCGTGGTGGTGGTGGTGTGTGGAGTCAGATTGTCTGGGTTCTAATCCTAACTCTACCATTATTAGTCATGTCACTTTGACAAATTACTTAATCTCCCTATGCCTCTATTTTCCCATCTGTAGAATGGGAACAATAACATTGTCTACCTCATAAGGTTCTTCTTTTTTTTTTTTTTATAAAGTTTCTTTTTCTTTTTTTTAAAATTAATTAATTAATTTTTGGCTGTGTTGGGTCTTCGTTTCTGTGCGAGGGCTTTCTCTAGTTGCGGCAAGCAGGGGCCACTCTTCATCGCGGTGCGCGGGCCTCTCACTATCGTGGCCTCTCTTGTTGCGGAGCACAGGCTCCAGACGCGCAGGCTCAGTAGTTGTGGCTCACAGGCCCAGTTGCTCCGCGGCATGTGGGATCTTCCCAGACCAGGGCTCGAACCCGTGTCCCCTGCATTAGCAGGCAGATTCTCAACCACTGTGCCACCAGGGAAGCCCAAGGTTCTTCTGACATTAAAATGAGAAGTGCATTCATTCAATTCTGAATATTTATTGAGCACCTGGTTCTGGGAGCTGGAAATACAGTAGAGAACTAGACAGGCCGTGCTCTTGCTCTTGAGATGCTATCATTCTCACGTGTACTCAGCAAATATTAGGTGCCATTATTGTTGATGTTTTATTGATGTTCTTGCCACCCAACTCATAGGGAAGGAGAGAGATATTATCCCAATCTGTGGCTCATTAGTTTTCCAGAGTAAGTGAGGAAAGATCTGTCCTTCACTGTACAATAACCATTTCTCAGAGCCTGCTCGGTGTTAGAGACAGGCTCCCAGAGTATCTGGACATTTAAAATATGCCCACAAATTATTTGATGTTCTTCCCATCAAGAAGTAGAGATGAATTCCCCACCCTTTGAGTGGCGGTTGTACTTAGCAATTCACTTCTAACCAATAGATTGTGGCCGAAATAATGGGGTGTGTGACATCTAAGGGCAGATCATAAAAGGCACTGCAGCTTCCTCCTTGCTCTCTCTGAAATCATTTGTTCTGGGGGAAGACAGCTGCCATGTTGTGAGGACACTCAAGCAGCCCAAGGGAGAGGCTCACATGATGAGGAACTTAGGTCTCCTTCTAACAGCAAGGAACTGGGGTCTCCTAATAACAGCCATGTGAGGGAGCAATCTTGGAAGAACAGCCTCCATCCCCATCCCCATCAAGCTGTCAGATGACTGTTGCAGCCCTAGCCAGCATCTTGACTGCAACCTCATGAAAGACCCTGAGTCAGGGCCACACAGTTTCAGCTGCTTCTGGATTCTTGACCCACAGAAACTGCAAGGGAATCAATGTTTGTTGTTTAAACCACTATGTTTTGAGGTAATTTGTTATGAAGCAGGGGATAACTAATACAATGCCTTTACTTAGAACAGACCTTGTAGGAATATTCTTTCTTAATATCAAGGAGGAAGTCTATAGGGTTATTTACATCCTAAATATTTATTGAGCACCTGCTTCTAGTGGATTCTGTCTTTAAAAATCTCAAAATCTCAGTGGATTTCTATCTTAATAAATGGAGAAAACAGTAAGGTAAGGGAAGCTGGAAGATCTGGAGTGTAGCCATAGGTCTTATTTCACTGGTGTGGAAATCACCCACTCAGAATGAAATCAGAACACTACAGAAGTGGTGCAGCATGATAGCTTGGTATTAATTGTATAAACCTGAGCAGTCCTGCATGTGCTGGAGATGCAGAGGGAAGGTTTTCAAAGATTCCTTTCCAAGTCTGAAGATGGTACCCAGTGTAATTCAGCTTTGCACTGATCCATTTGATTGGTGATGATGCCTTCACCGCCAAAGAACTACTTCATGATGGGAGCCGTTTGCCTCAGTAGCTGGCAGGGAAATGCTTTTCTAGAGATAGGGGAAGACAGAAGCTGTAAGAGAGTCTCAGTGCTGAGGCAGTGACTCAGCTTTCCTCTCCAATAGGGCAGCGTCCACCAGCCATTGGCTTCTCCATGGTCTCCCCTCTTCACCTCTGCCATTTGGCCCTGAGTTAGGCTACTCAGTATATATCTCTTCCTGGAACATGAGACCCCCCCCCCATTCCCTTCCTCCCTCCCTTACTCTCCATCTGTGCTGGTCAGTTTTATGTGTCCACTTGACTGGGCCACAGTATGCCCAGATACTGGCCAATCATTATCCAGAGTGTCTGTGAGGGTGTTTCTGGATGAGATTAACATTTGAATCAATGGACTGAGTAAAGCAGATTGCCTTCCCTAATGTGGAAGAGCCTCACCCAATCAATTGAGGACGTGAATAGAACAGAAAAGACTGGGTAGGAAAGAACTCTCCCTACCAGTCTGCAGGAGCTGGGACACCACTCTTTTCCAGCCTTCAGACAAAACGTTGGCTCTTCTTGGGTCTCCAGCCTGCCAGCTTTGGAACTGGAATTTACGTCATCAGTTCTCCTGGTTCTCAGGCCTTCAGATTCAGACTTGAACTACACCTTGGCTCTCCTCATGGTTCTTCCAGTATGGTGACAGCAGATCTGGGGATTTCCCAGTCTCCATAATCATGTGAGCCAATTCCTTATAATAAATCTTTCTGTATATATATATATATCCGTTTGGTTCTGTTTCTCTGGAGAACCCTGACTAATACACCCCCCATCAAACCCATGGCTGCAGTCACCTCCCTCCTCTAATCCGCCATCGTTTCTCCCCTGCATAACCACTGAATCTCCTCACGGATCCCCGTAGTGGGTTGAATGGTGGCCCCCCAAAATATGAACCAACCCTAACCCCTGGAACCTGTGATTGCCCACTAATTTGAAAAACAGGTCATTGTAGATGTAATGAAGTTAAGGATCTCAAGATGAGATCATCCTGGATTAACAGGTGGGGCCCTAAATCCAACAAGTGCCCTTATAAGAAAAGGAGAAATGCAGACACACTGGGCAGAAGACACAGAGAGGAGACCATGTGAAGCAGAAGCAGAGATTGGTGTTGTGCTGTCACAGCCAAGGAGCACCTGGGGCCCCAGAAGCTGAAAGAGACAAGACACTGTCCTGGAGCCTCAGAGGGAGTACGGCCCTGTTGATGCCTTAATTTTGGACTTCTGCCCCCCCGAGCTGTGAGAATACATTTCTGATGTTTGAAGCCACCAGGTTTGGGGTGACTTGTTGTGGCCGCCTAAGGAAACAAATGCAGTCCCCTCCTTCCAGTCTTGATCCACTGTGATCCTTCACCACCAGCAGCCAGAGTGATCTTTGAGAAATACAAATCCAATGATAATTTCTATTTAAAATACTACAATGTGTTTTTTTAAAACTACATTGAGAATAAAATACACCTCACTTTCCTCCAAAGCCCAGCTAGATCCATCCTCCAGCATCTGTCATCTCTGAGGGGTGTCGCACCGCCCTCCCCCCGCCTCCGCACACTCCTGTCACCAGACCATCAGTCATTGTCTGAAGCACACCAAGCTCTCTCCTGCCTCACGGTCTTTGCAACCGCCCTTCCCTCTGCCTACGGCGCTCTTCCCCCAGATCTTGTGGGGCTGGTCCTTTGCCATCCTTCAGGTCTCAGTTTAAATGTCATGATCACAGAGAGGACCTCCGTGTCCCATCTAAAATGCTCTCCAGGGACTTCCCTGGTGGTGGAGTGGTTAAGAATCCGCCTGCCAATGCAGGGGACACGGGTTCGAGCCATGCATGTGGGGTCCGGGAAGATCCCACATGCCGCAGAGCAACTAAGCCCGTGCACCACAACTAC
This sequence comes from Eubalaena glacialis, assembly GCF_028564815.1. Classification (NCBI taxonomy): domain Eukaryota; kingdom Metazoa; phylum Chordata; class Mammalia; order Artiodactyla; family Balaenidae; genus Eubalaena; species Eubalaena glacialis. Next base: position 119,689,472 of record NC_083719.1, read on the forward strand.
TGAGCCTGCGCTTTACAGCCGGTGCTCCACAACAATAGAAGCCACCGCAAGGAGAAGCACGCACACCACAACAAAGAGTAGCCCCCACATGCAGCAACTAGAGAAAGCCTGCTCACAGCAACGAAGACCCAACGCAGCCAAAAATAAATAAATAAATAGATAGATAGATTTAAAATGCTCTCCATCCACACCCCTGCACTAACCATACTCTCACCATGTTTGTTGCCTTCATACCCTCTGTCACTGTCTGTAATTAACTCACTTGTCTGCTTGTTAAATCTGCTCCCTGCCCTCACCATGGAAGTAGGGACTGTGATCATTTTGTTTCCCTCTGCCTGCTGGACCTCCAGGACAATTTACAGAGTAGCTTTTGACAAATGATTATAGACACACGCTAGCATGAATTGCTTTTTCCCGTTTACCCATTCACTCAATAAATGTGTATTAAGCACTTATTTTGTGCCAAGCATATATCACAACCTTGCTCAGTGACAAATGTCAGGTTTTCTTTTAAATTTACATTTTGTGTATTTTTAAATTTAGGTAATACTTTCGATGGACTGAAATTCCAGAGGTCACCCAGCTATTCAGTTAAAGCCTCTGCACCAGTTGCTACGGCATTGTCTCTCAGCTCCAAACCCATCCTTTTATACTCAGCTTTTGGATGCTGCAGCTGGGGCTCTGCACAGAGCGTTTCTGCTTTGTCAGCCGCCTCATGGGAGATTCTCCCAAAAACGGTGTCCGGGAGATTGTAAGGTCAGAGGAGGCAGAAGAAATTTGCTCCTTCTGTGGGCTTCCTGTCTGCTTCCTGCACTGTGAACAGCCCTCACTATTGCTTCTTCATCCTGCCTTCCTGATGCAGCTGAACCCAATTTTGTAGTTTTTCTAATACCAGCCTCCTTGTACCGCCCTCGCAGACACAGCACCAGCCATCGGTGTCCCCCTCCTCAGAGGTCTGTGTCCTGGCACGTGATGGGCGGTCCCCTCCCTAACTTCTAAGCTTGAATCATTCACTTAATTCCAACTCTTCCCTTGGGCCCCCCCATACCCACGCCAAGAAGTGGTGACGGCTTCCTGCAGTCGTTACTGCTATGAAACCTCGGAGTGTTTACATTGCAGTTACCTCGTTAACAATTTTACATCGTATTAACGATTCTTTATATTAAATTTTCTTGGATCAAATAACTTGTGTGGTTTCTGTTTCCTGGGTAGATGTTGGCTGATTCAGCTTCCTTCCCACCTCTGTCCCCGCTTCTCCCTGGAGGCTACCAACAAACTGATTTCTTGTGTATCCTCCAGAGATCAAATGCATTTTTTGAGTCAAATAGTTTCATCGAATGTGGAATAAGATAGAAACCATCAAACTTTGTTAATAATTAAGGTAATAATAACTAACTTTGTTGTTAGTACCAGGTTCTGTGTGAAATGCTACTTTGTGCGGAAGATTTGATCGTTCACCCTATTTTACAGATGAAGAAACCAAGGCAAAGAGTGATTAAATACCTCACTCCAGCTCACACAGTTAGTAAGTGTCAGAAGCAGTGTTTGAATCCAGGCACCTTGGCTCCAGCATCCTCACACTTACCCACTTTGCAATATTCCTCCCCCGCGGCGGTGCTGAGAGCTTGGGCTTTAAATCTAAGACGGGAGGCTTGATTCCTACTTACTGGCTTGTATTTTTGAGCAAAACTACCTAATCTCTTTGGACCTCAACCCCAATATGTGTAAAAATGGGTAAAAATATCTACGTCATGGGGCTTTTACAAGATTACGTGAGACAATATATGAAAGCATCTAATACAGCATAGGGCATATAGTACTTACTCTGTAAATGTTAGCTCTTACAATTAACGTCATCGCTATGCCTTCCCTATTCACTCAGTGGGTGTCTAGTTTCTCCTCTTTTAACACATGTATGCAGTGGTGTGCTGGTAAATGCTCGACAACCAGCTTTCTGAAATTAAAACAAAGCCCTAATTCGTAGCTTGCACCGATTTCCGGGGTGTTAAGACTCCCACCGTGGCCAATTTCAAGCTACAAACACAATAACAATTGGCTGGGACTTCCCTGGCAGTCCAGTGGTTAGGACTCCACGCTTTCACTGCCAAGGGCACGGGTTCAATCCCTGGTCGGGGAACTGGGATCCCACAGGCCGCGTGACGTGGCCAATAAAAATTAATTAATTAATTAATTAAATCCTATTCTTTAAAAAACAAAAAACAATTGGCTTACAGATTTCTTAAAAATATAACATTCTTCTCTTGAGACCTGGTCTTGAGAGGGTGCAGCACACCACCCCACCTAAGTCTTGGTGAGAAATCCGAGATTCAAGTATTCTTTGTCTAATGAGAGCTTCAAAGGCATACACTTTCCAACTGCTTAGGGTTCAGGAAGGCAAATCTGAACCGCTGAAGAACCCCTGCCTTTTGCTCTTGCATTCATGTATTCCACAGATATCCCTGGGCTCCTGCTATTTGCTCTATCTGGAAAGAGTTTTTATTCAAGAATGTAAACCTGCAGCTGCCCTACTGAACGGGCTTCGTCCTGGGCTGTGCTCCCGTTCCTGTCCAGGGAGCATCCTTTTCCCTCCTCAGCCTCCCTTCCTTCCTCTCCTCCCACCAGTATCTCCACCAGGAGCCTGAATTGCTGTCTCCCATGACTCTCTTTTCCTGTGCTTCAAATCCTCTCATGCACTTGAGCTGTCCCTCCCAACTCCCCCAGTGCCCAGCTCTGTTCAGGGGACACTCTCACATTTTTCTGATTAACTATTTGTTTACCCAACCACCTCTCCCTCTGTCTCCACCTCTCACTAACTGTGCCCTCGGCTCCTCTCTCTCTGCCCAAGGTGCAGTGTCACCCACCAGACATTTGGGTCCACTCCAGACCAAATGAAGACCTTGAGGGGTTGATGTCTTGTTGTGTAGTGGTTTATAGAAAGTCATGTGGAGTCAGATGAACCTGGGATCAAAACTCAGCTATGTCATTTACCAGCGCTGTGAACTTGGGCTAGGCGAGTTAACTATTTAAAGCTTCGTTTTCTTTCTCTCTTCCTTCCCTTCTTCTTTCCTTTCCTCCCGCCCCCTACATCCTTCCCTTTCCCTCTTTCATTCCTTAAGAGTTGATGGCTGTCTTAGTCTGTTCAGGTTGCTATAACAAAATCCCACAGACTGGGTGGCTTATAAACAATAGAAATTTATTTTTCACAGTTCTGGAGGCTGGAAGTCTGAGATCAGGGTGCCAACATGGTCGGCTTCTGGTGAAGACCTTCTTCGGGATTAAAGACCTCTCACTGTGTCCTCACACAACAAAAGGGACTAGAGAACTCTCTGGGGTCTCTTATTAGGGCACTAATCCCATTCATGAGGGCTCCACCCTCATAACCCAATCACCTCCCAAAAGCCCCATGTCCTAATATCATCACATTGGGCATTAGGATTTCAACGTATGAATTTAGGGGGACACAAACCTTCAGACCATAGCAGTAGCCACACTTTTATGTTTTAGTCAGTTTTTTTTTTAAGTCAAAGTACCACCTGTACATAGTTTAGAGTCAAGTACTTCTACAAAGCTTATTTTATTTTATTTTTGGCCAGGCCATGCAGCTTGTGGATCTTAGTTTCCCTACCAGGGATTGAACCCAGGCCCTTGGCAGTGAAAGCATGGAGTCCTAACCACTGGACCGCTGGGGAATTCCCTACAAAACTTATTTTAAAATGGCAGGTCTCCCCTAACCCCATTTTCTCCTCCCAAGAGGTGACTACTTTGAAGTCCTTTAGCTATTTCTTTTGGTAATTACCTCTGCATATCTAAATAATATACTTAGATTGATGCTTCTTGATTTTTTCAGTTTTAGGCATTATCTTTGACTTTAGCACTGTGAAACAGGACCATACGTATCATAATATAAACTGTATTTTTCTATTTGGCAATACTTTCACATGGAATAAAATCAGATCAAATAGTTATCTGAGAATTCTAGATTGGAACATGAGGATTGCTCCTTCATCCCATCTTCATCCCATCCCACCATGTACATACTCCCCGCCCCGCCCCCATCTCCCAATATAGTTACATCTAATATTTATTAGATCAGTATTCAGCATTTATACTATTATGACTGTGGAATGCTATTCACAGCTGAGCCATGCAGTATTCTAGGAATATTTTTCCTTTCCTCTGTAATTGTTGTTGTTTCCCCTGGAGGTCATACTTACCCTAATTTTGTTTGTTTGCTAAGTATTTGATACGATTATCATAAATTCAACCCAAGGAATCCTTAATTGTGAGTCTCCTGTCAATACATTAAAATACATGAGACATTCTGTCAACTTCGCCTCAGTGAAATCCCCACAGCTCCTCTGACCATTGGGCCTGGCCTGGTTTTCTCTGGGCCTCAGGTACAACTATGGTCTTGAGGTCCCCCTACACTGTCATCCAGGGCTCCTCTCACTTTCCTCTGCTGCTGGATCCACTTTTGCCAGAATCTCCTGTCTCCTGGTAGATCACATCATTCAGCATCTTCCTTAGACTGCGCATGTCTGAAAATGCCTTATTCTACCCTTACCTTTGAGTGATAATTTGGGTGAAGAATTCTAGCTTGGAAATCATTTCTCTGCAGAATTTTGAAGACATGGCTTCGTTTTTTTCTAACTTTCTGAGTTGCTGTTGAGTGACCTGATGTCATTATGATTCTTTGTCTGAAACCTGTTTTTTCTCTCTGGAATCTTGCTTTCTCTTTGTCCCCAGTTTTTAGAAATTTCACAGTGGTGTGACTTGATGTGAGTCTATTTTCATATTCAGGGCACTCTGTGGACTCTTTTAATTAAAAATGTCCATTCTGATAAATGGTTGCTTTGTGCTGTGTCATCTTAGCTAAGCTGGAACCGCGTCTCCCAGAACCCCATTCTCTATCTGGTGTCAAGCTAGTATTGGCCACACAGGACATTTTGTACCAAATCTGGAAGGTGAAAATAAAGCAGCAGCCATATTTGTATGCTCTGAATGTTGGCATCCGGTGTCAGGCACTGAGGCATCTCCTAGCTCACCTGGCTGGTTTGGGGCAGCACCTGGACTCACAGCTTCATTAACCCCCACCATATCTGTTCCTTCAGTCTCTCCAACTTCTTTGGCTGGTGTGTGTGTAGCTCTGTGGTGGTGAAAGGGTGCCAGATTCTCCTGTAGGTCACCCATGGCATTCAGGTTAGAGAGAGTGAGAGAAAGACATGGGTTCCAGTTTGCCCTCTTGGGTTCCACCTTGTCTTTGCTCTTTTCCACACTCAGTTTTCCTTCCCAACTGCCAGTCTGTAGAGACTTTAGGCTCAACACTAGTTTGCAAAGGCAGCAGTTTGCATAGACTGTTCCACCAACTCCACGATGGTGGAGGGCCTAACCCCTGTAACAAATCCCTTATCCTGTATCACTTGTGGTGGTTCTGTTTCTCTGTTCAAACCCCGACTGATTCATTTCCTTAATGATTGACTCTCCTTCAGTTTTTCTATTCTTTCATTCTAGAAACCCTGTTAACTGAAGAATGACCTCCTAGATAGGTCCTCTGCTTTTCTTTCCCTTTCTCTCTTATTTTCCACCTCTCTGGTTTTTATTTTTCATTCCAGGAGAGTTCCTCAGTTTTATCCTCCAACAATTCTACTGAGTTTTCAATTTATGCTATCTATTTGTAATTTCCAGGAGTTCTTTTTTATTCTCTTGATATTTCTTTTTTTGTAGCATACTGTTCTTTTTTCATGAATACAAAAAATCTCTTAACACCCTGGAAATAGTAATGATAGTTTTTAAAAGAGATTTCCTCTTAATGTACTTTTTCTGCTTCCTCCAAAATGCTTTTTTTATGTTTGCTTTGGTCTCTACCTTTCATTTGGCTTTCCTCAAATGTACAGTGACCCTTGTTTGTTCATATTTAAGAATGAAGTATTTTTTTGGAAGCTCTGCATGACTGTGATCTTTGCCGTGTTCTGATCTGGCTGGCTCCCTCATTGGGAAACTCCTGGTTTTAGTATTTTGTATCTTTCCTCTTGGGCTAGTCAAATTCCCCAGAGAAGGGGTTTCTCTTCTTCTGTCAGGAGAGTACAAGACTGACTGCCAGCTTTCTGGGAGCCAAGGTAGAAAGAAGGGCTGGGGGCTCAGCATTCAATATGTCAGTGTCACCAGATCCCTCTGTTTTCCCATGGTACCTTTACCCTCAGTTGTAGGGTTTTCTCTAATTCAGACCCCTCCCATTCTACCCTCTCCTGAGAAAAAAGCTTAGCCTGTTGTCCAGGTGGGAAAGAGGGAGTAACACGGCTGACTAGAGTGGGTGATGCGATCTGGGATCCACCAGCTTCTTCTTCTTTTTTTTTTTTTTAATTTATTTATTTTTGGCTGCATTGGGTCTGTTGCTGTGCGTGGGCTTTATCTAGTTGCGGCGAGCGGGGGCTACTCTTCATTGCGGAGAGGTGGCTTCTCTTTGTTGTGGAGCACGGGCTCTAGGCGTATGGGCTTCAGTAGTTGTGGCATGTGGGCTCAGTAGTTGTGGCACACGGGCTTAGTTGCTCTGCAGCATGTGGGATCTTCCCAGACTAGGGCTCAAACCCGTGTCTCCTGCACTGGCAGTCAGATTTTTAACCACTGCGCCACCAGGGAAGCCCCCACCAGCTTCTTAAACTAACTTTTAAACCAACCAGTCCCCTGATTTTAGCTCCACCCCACCCCTACTTTAGGAGATAACTAGTGCTCCCTATTCTGACCCCTTGGGGAAAGTCTGAGCTGTAATCTGACTGTTCCTCGGCTTTCCACACAGCTGACTTAGGATTCAGATTTCTCAGGTCTGCAAAGTCCATTCATATTAATTTCAGCTTCCAAAATTTTTTTGGTGTGAGCTCAGTGTTTTATTTACCTTGTAGGATTATTAATTTTTTTCATTTATTACTTTATTCATTTATTCAACAAATACTTATGAGCCTGTACTATGTGCCAGACATTGCTTGACTTTAAAAAAAATCAGGGCTTCCCTGGTGGTGCAGTGGTTAAGAATCCGCCTGCCAATGCAGGGGACACAGGTTCGAGCCCTGGTCTGGGAAGATCCCACATGCTGCGGAGCAACTAAGCCCATGCGCCACAACTACTGAGCCTGCGCTCTAGAGCCCGCGAGCCATAACTACTGAGCTTGAGTGCCACAACTACTGAAGCCCATGTGCCTAGAGCCCATGCTCTGCAACAAAAGAAGCCACCTAATAAGAAGCCTGTGCACTGCAATGATGAGTAGCCCCTGCTTGCCGCAACTAGAGAAAAGCCCACACGCAGCAACAAAGACCCAATGCAGCCAAAAACAAAAATAAAATAAATAAATTTTTTTAAAAAAATCAATTAACTCTTTTAATGGAGTTTTAGATGGGAGCAAATACATTTATGTGTATTCAATCCTTCATTTTTACCTGGAAGTCAAAATCTTTTTTTTTTTTTTAATCAGTTAAAGAGGGTAATAATATTTACCCATGGAGTTGGGAAAGGATTAATTGAGATACTGTATATAGAGTACCTAGCATAGTGCTCAGCACATAATAAGTGCCCAGTAAATTGTAATCACTGTGGTTATCGTTTTAGTTTTTACTTGTCTAGGGTAGACCCAGTCTGGATGGTTAGGAACTATATAGACATTTTGTTTTGTCTAGGGCAGTATGTTCAAATAGATTATGCACATTGTGTTTATGTTGCAAATGTTAAATTTTGGGGGGACCTCTCCCATTAGGCCGTTAGAAATGTGCCCAGAGGACACAGTCTCAGCTTAAGGAAAGCCTACATGCAATTTGGATGGAGAGGAAATCTTATATAAAGACCCAAAGTCAGAAAGACATCACTTTGAAATTTTCACTACTGGTCCCCTCCATTAATATGATACTTGAAATTTTGTTCAATAAGTGACACTTTACAAAACATGGCCACGTTTATTCTCACGTCAACCCTGACAGGTGAGCAGAGTTGGTGGTGTTGTTTTGTTTCATAACTCAGGAAAATGAGTTTCCAAAAAGTGATGTGCCTTGTCTACTGATGTGTAGCCAACAAACAACTAAGTGAAGAATAGAACACAGGGTTGTTCCCTTTTTCTCTGCAATTCTATTAAATGAGAAGAACCTAGGAATCCTGAACTTCTATTGCGTAGTCATGATGAGGTCTAGGAAATAAATAGTTTCTGTAGGTCAGGAATTCAGGAAGGTCTTGGCTGGGCAGTACACACTTGCGGCCTCTTATGCCATTGCAGTCACATGTCAGCTAGAGCTGCAGCCATCTGAAGACTGGAGGATCCAACATGGACGATGCACATGCCTGGCACGTTGGTGCTGGCTGATGGCTTAGGGCTGACATGTGGCTCTTATATCAACTACCTAATGCTGCATAACAAATTTAGGGACTTAAAACCAATCATCATTTTTTTTTTAAATAAAAAATAGATGAGGGCATAGGGTGGGTTCATTGCAAGATAAAACCTTTCTAGGAAATAGCCTCGATATCCATGAGGGCACTGACAACATGAAATGCTGACAAGGATGTGGAGCAACAGGAACTCTCATTCATTGCTGGTGAGGGTGCAAAAAGTTACAGTGACTTTGGAAGGCAGTTTGGCAGTTTCTTACAAATCTAAATATACTCTTACCATATGACCCAGCAGCTGTGCTCCTTGGTATTTATCCAAATGAGTTAAAAACTTATGTCCACACAAGAACCTGCACGTGGATGTTGGTGGAAGTTTTATTCATAATTGCCAAAAGTTGGAAGCAACCAAAGTGTCCGTCACTTGGTGAATAGACAAACTTTGGTACATCCAGACAATGGAATATTCTTCACTAATAAAAAAAAAAGGGGGGGGCTATCATGCCATGAAAAGACATGGAGGAGACTTAAATGCATATTACTAAGTGAAAGAAGCAGATCTAAAAAGGCTACTTGCTATATAATTCCAACTATACGACATCCTGGAAAAGGCAAGACTACAGAGGCAGTACAAGATCAGTCAGTGGGTGCCAGGGTTCCAGGGGGAGAGAGGGATGGAGGAATAGATGGACCACAGGAGATTTTTAGGGCAGTGAAACTATCCTGTATGATACTGCAATGGTGGATACATGACATTAATACATTTGTCAAAACCTCTTATATATACAACATAAAGAGTGAACCTTAACATAAGCTATAGACATTAGTTAGTAATAATGTATCAATATTGGTTTATCAGTTGTAACAAATGTACCACACTAATGCAAGATGTTAGTGATAGGGGCATTATGTGGGAGAGAGGGAATAGGGCATATGGACTTTCTCTGTACTTTCTGTTCAATTATTCTATAAACCTAAAACTGCTCTAAAAAGTAATGTCTATTAAAAAAAAAAAAAAAAAGGATGGGGACATGGGGTGAGTTGGTTGCAAGAGAAAGCCTTTCTAAAAAACATAGCCCAGATGTCCCTGAGTGCTTTGTGCTAAATGTTCTCTGAACAAATCAATTGTGTGGTAAAGATACTTTAAGGATAATGATGTATTTGGGATAATACTGCACCATCCTGAAATGAGGGACTGGTTTGAGTGACTTTGAGATTGTTTGGAGATCTCTATTTTTAATACATTTGAGCCAGAGGAAAGAAGAGAAGATACTGATATTCATAACTTTTCTCTCCCATTCTCTCCCACCCCGGCTCTGCTCTATCTCTTTATTATTATTACCATATTTTCCTTCAAAACCTGTGCCATGAAGCCCCAGAGACCCAAAGGAGACAGGAACCCTGTTCTAAAAAGACAGAGTGAGTCATACTCAATGAATAGGGATTCTCACAGAGGGGCATTGTTCAAAGCCAGCACTGATACCCCCAGCCCCCATACCCACCTTCGTGACTCACACCATCACCTTTAGATTGGAAGTGCAGCTGAGGGCACCGAGCCCATAGAGATTCCTGGGAGGCAGACAACACTTCAAATAACCCAACTGGCCACTGACAGTTGGTACTGCTCCATGTACACCTCAGGGAGGACCTGTACCAGGCAGCGGCCATAGGACCAATCCTTGGCTGGGGCAGATCTAAAGCCCCCTCCCTGTACATGGTGTTCAGTGGTTTATGAATCTCATATAGAATGCTCCCACTTCAAAATTTTGTTCTTACTTGCTGAACACTTTCTTGAGTTCCTTAGACAGACACACTCTGTGCCTATGTATCAGGTGTTTTGCTAGTCATTGGGGTACAAAGATGAATAAGGAATAGTCAGTGTCACCAAGGGTTTACACCTTTCTGATGTGCTTACAGAGATAAATGGAGTCCCAGAGCTGGCACGGGAACCATGTAGAACTCATTGCCTGCATTTTCTGATTGTGTCTGTAGCATTGATTCCATTAACAGTCCTCTGATATTCCTGTGGGCCGGTTGTGCCTGGCCCTGCTCAGGTTTGGGTGGAATTGGCCAGCAAGCCTAGCTCCAGGGGTAAACCCTGATTGGCCTGAATCAATCAGTATATCCCATCCCATGACCGTGGTCATTGTTTGGAGAGGGGCAAGTGTCCCCAGTTCAAGCCAAAAGCAGAGAAGGAATCTTAACCTGTGTAGGAGCCACTAGAAAAACCCTCTTCCTTCTCCTCCAACGGGAGGTGTAAAGGCATATGGTTTGAAACTGTGTTGACCATTTGGCTACTATGGGAGGGTGAAGCTGACACTGTGGAGGCAGAGCAAAGAGACAGAAAGATATGAAGTCTTTCATGATGTCATTTGAAATGCTGGATCAAACCTCACCTGAAGGCAAATACTCCATGACATTTTTAGCTACATTAGCCTATACATCCTCATTATTGTCTGAGCTGTGTTTTCCCATCATTTGTAACCGGATGTGTCATAATTTATGGTGAAGAAAGAAATATACGGAACAGGATAAGAAAAGTGGTGGGTGATATTCCATATGTCTCCAAGGGGCACAAAGAATTTGTCTGTGCATAGGTAGCCAAGGAGTTAGGAAAAACCAGTGTGTGAAAGTGATAGAGCTCCCTGAGTCTACCCAGCATGTGAACCCCCTCCTATGCTTGGGGATCCCCCACTGTAAGAATCCTGATGGTAGGATCTACCTCCTACTCCAGAAGCCCGCCCCACCCCCTGGAGGTCAGGGTGCGGCCAAGTGAGTGACGCTCAGCCAATCACATGCTCCCACTGGGGCTCGGGGTGCAGGATAGGCAAAGCAAAGAAGCAGGAAAAGAGAATTCATCCCAGGCAGTGGCAACTACATCCAGTTTGCAACAGCAGCAAAGTGTTCGATGGTGTGGGGACAGCATTGGTGTCATCTGGTGGGCGACTGGTCCACCTGGATTCCTGCTTGTTTTCCAAGTTTGATTCTTTACCTTTCTGGCAATTTTGTGAACTACCTTGTAACCTCTAAATAAATCCCTGTTCTGCCAAAACAATCAGAATTCTTTTCTGGTGTTTGCAAATGAGAAGTGACTCACCAAGGTAGAGGTCAGTACAGCTAGGAGAAGAGGGACTGGTCAGGACTGGTCGGGAGAGGAGGCTGTGAAAGTCTCCTAGAGAGAAATAGCCTCCATGTCAAGTGCCAGGGATGTGGGGAGAGACACACCTGGATTGAATCCCAGCTCTGTCATTTACTCCATGAGTAACTGTGGTCAAGTGACTTGATCTGTCTGAGCCTTGGTGTCTCACCTGTGAGAGGGGTGTGGCAGTAGGACCTACCTAACAGCCCTGTTGGGATGATTAAATGAGATGATACAAGTAGCAGTCTTAGTCTAGATTCTGGCACAGACCTGGTCTTTAGGGAATGGTAGCTATTGTAATTACCTGTAGCTCAAGAGGTGACCTTGTTCACACGGGACTCCATTGCTCCCTTTTTTTGAGTCTACAGGTTCTTCCTCTTTATTCTTCACTTACAGTGGGAAGGGAGAAAATATTCCTGATGTGCAGTGGAAGACATTTCAATTGAATCCAGGCACATGTGTGCTGGTAAGTGCTTAACAAAGGGAAATAAAAGCACTGATTAGTAGCATTTGCCAATTTCCACAGTGTAAATACTCCCAAGCAGCCAACATGATGTTGCTAAACATGGAAGTGGGAAGAGATGTTCTCTAGCAGTTCTTATGAGCCAGCACTGGTATACCACTCAACCCAGGGAAACATATCTTAAAAATGCTGGGGAAAATAGGGGTTCCTAAGCTCTGAGGCGGATTGTCAAAAGAAACTCCTTAAGTACTGTTGACAAGATGGGGGATGGGCCCATATTGTGCCTTGACTTAAAACTCGAGAGTTCTCTTTCAATCAGCGGTCCCCAGCCTTTTCGGCACCAGGGACGGGTTTCATGGAAGACAATTTTTCCACGGATGGGGTGGGGTGGGGGGAGGATGGCTCAGGCGGTAATGCGAGCGATGGGGAGCGATGGGGAGGGGCAGATGAAGCTTCGCTCACTCACCTGCCGCTCACCTCCTGCCGTGCGGCCCGGCTCCTAACAGGCTGCGGACCAGTCTGCAGTCTGCAACCCGGGGGTTGGGGACCCCGGCTTTAAATGATACCCTTTAACATCCAACACTTAGAGCCAGTCGGCTTCCAGGCCCTGACTATTCCTTCTTTAAAATCTCTCCTACATCCATCCACCCCTTCCTCTTTATGTCCACGGTGGCCACCCCTGCCCATGGGCTCACCTTGTCAACTCTGAAACATTAGTCCATTCCTTCTATACTAGAATGGACCAAGTCTGCCATCCCCAAGCCAGCTTTCAGTATATCATCCCCACTCGAGGTTTACTGTCCCATCCACTGTAAATGCTGTTGCCTGGCTGTCCCAGCCTTCCTCTGGCCCCACTGGGTCTGGAAGTGGTCTGAGTGTGAGTCTCAGATCCTCTGCTTACTAGCTGTGAGCTCTTGGGCAGATTACAGAAGAGTCTCCTAGCCTTAACTTCCTTACCTCTAAAATGGTCAGCATGGATGTGGGAAGAGATGCTCTCTAAAATAGTGAGAATAAAAGAACTTCCTTAGGGTTGTTTTGAAGATGAAATAAAATAATTCTGTAAAAGGCTTGGTATAGTACCTGGTCCTTGGAAATGTTGCATTGAATATCAGCTCTACGGTGGTGATAATTGTTATTGCTGCTTTTGCTAATGGAAAATGGTAGCTAGTGGAAGGATGATTTTCCTCCCACCTGGAGTTCTACCCCACTCTCCTTTGCTATTCCAATACCACTTTCTCCTCAGCTTTGGTTCTTTTTTTTTTTTTTTCCCAATATGCTTTTCCTCTGCCCTCGTTAGCTCTTTTTCTCTGAGCTGCCAAGGCAGTTACACCCCACCATGGAACATTTAATTCAATACTGTCCCTTACTGTTCCCCGTTGATGCCAGTCATGTCTTCCTGTCTCCTCTGTAATCGTCTTGCAGGGAGTGGCCTGTCTCCTGCCTTTTCTTCTCTGAAGGGTCTTGAATCAGCCAGCACAGAGCAGCAGCCAAAGTGGCTGATGCTGTTAATGGCCTGGAACTGTGCCTGATATTTTACCTGCATCATCTCATTTTATTTTTTCCATTCAACCAAGATTTATTTGAGCGCTAGCTATGTGCTAGGCACTGGCGCCACACAATGAATGAGTCTCGGTCTTCTGCGAGCCTGCAGCATACTGAGCGGAGCTGGCCTTAAACACGAGATCAACCAAAGCTGGGTCCAATGATGGATGGGGCCAAGTGCTGTGAAGGGAAAGAAGAGGGTGTTGCAGGAGGTTAAAACAGGGGCCTGATTTAGAGAGGGTTGGGGTCAAGTTAAAATTTAAAACTGGAAAGAGTTATCCAAAGAGAAGATTTTCCAGGAAGCTGGTACAATGGGTGCTGAGTGGAACGGCTCAGAGTGCTGATGACCTAGATAAGACCGGAGAGCCCGAGGTCCAAGCAGGAAGGACAGAGAGGCTGTCATGACGGGCAGGCACGTAGCCCAGGGCCTGCTGGGCTTCCTAGGCTGGGTTGGGTATTTTGGTCCCTCTCCTAAGAGTGGGAAGCATTTTTGTCCTCTCAGAAATCTTATGAGGTAGCTGCTATGATCAGCCCCATTTTCCAACAGAGGAAACTGAGGCCCAGAGTGATTGAGTCACTTGCCTGGGGTCACACAGCTAGTTGGCAGCACAGCCAGAAATGTCATTTTTGCCCAGCGTGGCTGGGACCCCTAACAACTGAGTGACTGATGGCAATGCTGACCACTGCAAGACCCACCAGCCTCAACCTTCCCACAGGCTGTTTGGAAAGGGCCCTCTAGTTGGGGCTTTTCTCTGGGGAGAACCAGCCTGACACCAGTCGGGCACACAAAACCAGTCTGATGGGAGTAAACTGTCAGCAGTTCTGATGTCATAGCCGGGTGTGTACAGTGCCTGGCTTGGACGCGCTGCATCCCATGGTCACGTCCAGTCCCGGGCTCTGCAGAGCTCAAGAGAAACTCTCTGCCTTTTTTTGTTTTGTTTGTCAGAGGTCTTGGGCTGTGGAACCAAGACAAGGAGGTGGTGGTTTACGGCGAGCAGATTTTCAGAAGTTTCGCTGGGATGGTCTTGGCCGAGAAGCCGAGGCACAAAGGGGCCTGAGGAAGTCTCATGGAAACAGGATGTGCTCGGGAGTCTGAAATAGGCAGCGTTTGTCCTCACAACTCCTCTGAGTCCCCTTTGGTCTAAGACCTCCTTCCTTTCTCACCACCCCCCAGGGAGATTTGGTCTGGAGCCCCTTCCTTGGGCCTCCCTTACAGCCTCGGCTCCCAGCCTGGCCTCCACGGCCCCTCCCAGAACATTAAAACTTACTTAAGATGCTAATAGGTGATAATGACACCTCCCAGGGCCTGGGACCCCGGCGGTAGTTAAGGTGGGAATTTCAGGCACCAAATGGAGCCGGCCTTTTGGTCCCCCTCAAGTCACCCCGACACCCCTGGGAGATAACCCCTTTTATTTGCAGAGTCTTCCGTAGTTGGGATATTTCTCCTCATCCATCGGGAGCCCCCCGACCCCCAGCCCTTGTTTTGTGGAGAGGAAGGGGCCTGCAGCTCAGTGAGCAGAGGGGCCATTGGACCTGCGAGAGGCGGGAAGAGAACAAGGCAATTGAGCCTCTCGGCGGCTTCCTGCCAAGGAAGGTCCCTTTGTTCACTCTAAGCCTGGCCCTTCGGCCGCGACATGACCAGAGGCCCTTGGGTCAGGAGGCTCGCCCCCTTTATGGCCTTCTAATGGACCTTCCTTCCGGCCACTTGACCAAATGCCCCTGCCTGCCCGGGAGGGGGCGGCCCGTAGCTCTCCCTGGTTTCCCCAAGGACCCCTCCCCCCAGCCTCACCCTGTGAAGAAACTAGCACCTCCGGGGCTGGAAGAGGAGGATGCAGCCTGCTTTCCCACGGGCTCTTTTGTCAGAAGGAATTGGAAGATTCCCTGTCTCCCCAGCCCTAAGGAGATGGCCTCCGTGCCTTTCTCTTTCTTGTTTGGTTATCAGTTCACGGCTTCCCCATGCTATAGGTTTTAAACTCCACCATCATTTAGCCAGCACAGGTTGGCCTGCAGTTTACATAATGCAGAAATGGTGTCAGCAGGTCCCAGGAGCCACTGGTTACCCCCAAACACACATCCCCCAATGATACCTTCAGCTAACCCTGACCTATCCCCCTGCCTTCTTTGGGTCCGTTTACCCCGCAACATGCATCTTGTATCCTTCCCTCCTTTTTCCATTCTCATAGCCACACTCTAACTGAGCACCTACTTAGCTAATCTCCGAACTGTCTCCTGCATCTCTAAGCTATCCTGTAACTGGCTAGCACATCCGTTTATGTAATCACAATTGCTACCTCTATGGAGCCCTCACTAATTGCAGCTAACATCCTGTGACAATGTCCCGTGAGTCAAGAAGTGTACTAGAAACTCACATCAAGCTGCCCGATATTACCTCCACTTTGCTCTTGAGGAAACAGACCAAGTCACACAGCTCCTAAGTGGCAGAGCCAGGATTCGAACGCAGTGAGCCTGGATGCAGAGCCTGCACTCCTAACCGTCATTAACACAGCATTTAAAATATTTTTCCTAAGTGTTTATTATGAAGAAAGCCCTAGCGGAGGTCCTGAGGGCACTTAAACAGGAGTAGACGAAACACGCTTCCTCCTGCAGCTCCTACCTCGGGGATGTGATGATAACAAAGGTCATCTGGGAAGATGAGTAAGGCAAGTCCAGACATGACCTACAGCAGGAGAGGGAAGAGTACGTGCCACAGGGAAGATACACAGAGGGCCTTTGGTACAGAGGACGGAGAAACCACATCCGTTTGGGAGACTCAGGAAGTCAGCAAGAGTTCCAGGGAGGCCGCCGGGTGGGGGATGGTTTGGAAAGACAGATGGGGTTTGTGGCACGGTGCTGGGGGTGAGGAAGGGCCAGACTGGAGTGGAGGAGGGCGGTCTGACGCCTGAAAACTGCAGAATAAAGGGTGAGAGAATCAGAGCTGAGGTAAAAGCATCCTGATTACAAGACACAGATCCCTGAGAAGTGAGCGTGGTAGTTGAAGACAATGCACTCCTTGGATTCTAATTTCTGCTCTAGCACTTACTTCCCAGCTCTGTAATCAAGAGAAATAACCCCTCCCCCATGTACCAGTTTCCTCATCCGGAAAGTGGGTATAATTCAGGGCCAGGACCAAGGTGAGGTGGGTGAGGCACTAGACTTGAGAACAGAATTTAAGAGGTGCCCCACCTCCTCTACCCCATCCCTGCCAAAAGTTCAGAGATCAAGACAAATAATAGGGGCTTCCCTGGTGGTGCAGTGGTTAAGAATCCATCTGCCAGTACAGGGGACACGGGTTCGAGCTCTGGTCCGGGAAGATCCCACATGCCACAGAGCAACTAAACCCGCGAGCCAAAACTACTGAGCCCACGTGCCACAACTACTGAAGCCCGCATGCCTAGAGCCCGTGCTCCGCAACAAGAGAGGCCACCGCAATGAGAAGCCCATGCACCGCAACCAAGAGTAGCCCCTGCTCGCCGCAACTAGAGAAAGCCCACTCACAGCAACGAAGACCCAACGCAGACAAAAATAAATAAATAAATTTATTTTTTAAAAAAGACAAATAATAATTTCATGCAATATTCTTCGAGAGTCAAAATCAATGCTAAAAATCCATGATGAACACATTGTCAAAAATGTAAACAAAGAAGGGCCACACAGAGCCATGTTGGAGCCTAAGGCAAAAGAAAAAATCAGTAACACTGATCCTGGTTTTAGTTAAGATAAAGGCACTCAGCTTACCCTGGTTCTGGCCCTGATAACAGCAATAGGCATTGGGTGGCTGCAAGGATTCAGTGAGCTAACACATGGTGACTGGCACGGCATCTGGCCAGGGAGGGCCTTGTAGAGTCTAGGAGTCTGAGGCCAGTGGTTGGGGTGAGATGGAGCTGTTTGAACAGAGCTCTGCAACTTTGCACCTGTGAGACCCGGGTGACAGCCTGTTTCCTCATCTAGAAATGGGGACAGCATCTTGCTCATCAGGCTGTTGGGTAGCCTGGGATGAAAGATGCTTGGTGCTTCATGCAGTACTCGCACGTGGACACCAAGGATCCCCTGTGTTACTCAGCAAGCAGACCTGCACACCATACAGGCTTTCTGGATGTTCTTGGTGAATTACTGTTTGTTGGCTTTTTTTTTTATTTATAAATTTATTTATTTATATTTTATTTTTGGCTGTGTTGGGTCTTCGTTTCTGTGCGAGGGCTTTCTCCAGTTGCGGCGAGCGGGGGCCACTCTTCATCGCGGTGCGCGGGCCTCTCACCGTCGCGGCCTCTCCCGTTGCAGAGCACAGGCTCCAGACGCGCAGGCTCAGTAGTTGTGGCACACGGGCTTAGTCGCTCCGCGGCATGTGGGATCTTCCCAGACCAGGGCTCGAACCCGCCTCCCCTGCATTGGCAGGCGGATTCTTAACCACTGCGCCACCAGGGAAGCCCTGTTGGCTTTTTTTTTAAACTGGTTTTCATGTTATTAGACACTGGGGTGAGGGACTTAGCTTTATTCCATGGTCCTAACCGCCAAGCCCGTGCCGTGCTCGTGTTCCTCTGTGGCGTTTCCTTCCACCACCCTCTGTGCTGCTGCCCCTGACCAGACTGTGAGGGGTTCCGTGACCCGGACTCATGGAGTCCTGCCGCTCTGACTGTAGCCCTGTCCACTCCTGCCCCTTCTCTGACCAGGTCAGGATGGGTTCTGGATTATCTGGTGGTATTATCACTTGAATGCTAGCGGGCCTTGGCCTGGCCCTTCCTGGCTCTCCCTCTCCCCTTCCTCCCTGTCCCCCTCTCTGCTGCCCCTCCAGTGGGAACACTGCCCCTTGGGCACTGACAGCTCACCTTTGATGCCCTGTGGCACCCACCTGTGTGGTACAGTTGATGGTGTTCTTCTCTGGTGCTTAGACTGAACCACTGTCATTCGATGACCATTGTCATTAAAATGACCCCTTTAAAATCCATCCCTTCCACCACCTACAGTCAGACTGTTGCCTGTGAGACTAGCAGAGCCATTTCCCACTGTGTGACCCCAAGGCCATCTCAGAAATGTGGTCTGACTCCCGTACAGGGAGGTGACATGGTTCCTCCCCTCCATTATACCGATTCCCAAAGGTAAGCCAGTCTGGGCTAGAACCTGGCCTCCGCTTTCTACTGGTTGTGGAACGCTGAGCAAATCATTGCATGCCTCTAGCCTCAGTTTCCTCATTTGCAAAATGGTGCTGATCCTGATGGCTTGCCGTGAGGATTAAATGAAAAATCAATGGTTGCTCCCATGTTGGTTATTTATATTAACTCACTTGGTTAGAACATGAATTGAGTGAATTCACTCACTGGGCATGTACTATGTGCACAGTAATGTTCTAGATTGTACAAGGAGATACAAAGATAGTATACAATCCCTGCACATAGCGGTTACATGGAGAGGGAAAGAAACATGAGCGAAAGATTGTACTGCGAGAGTGAAGTGTCTGACAGGGTAGGCGCACAATAGGCATTTGTTGAATAAACCAAAGAAAGAAAACTAGGAAGACATGAAAATTTAGGAGAGATTTCCATGGGGCAATCAGGCAAGCTTCATGGAAGAGGCTGAATTTAAGCTGTCAGTATGTCAACATAGTATTAAAAGATCTTTTTAGCAGGCACCAGAGATATAGCAATACATGTTACAGACAATACCCATGGCTTCAAGGAGTTGACACTTTAACAGGGAAGACAAATCATAGCAAATATTTAAGAATAACTCATCATCACAAGTGTAAAGAGTGTTAGGCAGAGATGCTGGGGGACCATCAACTCCTGGAAGATAGGAACTGTGCACAGGATTTTTCTTTTCCACTGTGCTTACATAAGCTAGGCCTGAAGGATAAAAGTGTTTAAGTTTACAGATAAATTTTAAAGTTTATGTCTTTTTTGGATAGGTATTACTTGCATGTGGTGCAAAAATTTAAAAATGTCGAAGGTGTATAGTGAAAAGTCTCCATGCATCCCCTCCCAGAGGTGAGGATGCCACAGTGCCTTGGGTATCATCCCAGGCGTCCAGCCATAATCCAGCCCTGAGGAGTCACAAAAGTGGGGTCATGCCATCCTCACTGGTTAGCACTTACCTTTCTGTTGGAGATTGTTGTAAACCAGTACATAATTTTTATGGCTGATTTGTTCTGTCACAATTGGTGGACACTTTGTCTGTTGTTTTCTTTTTTACACTTAAAAGACTTTATTTTTTAAAGCAGTTTTAGGTATACAGAAAAATGAGCAGAAACTACAGAGTTCACACGTTACCCCTTCCTCCCTCAATTTTTCCTTTTATTAACACTTTATATTAATGTGGTACATTTGTTACAATTGATGAGCCAATATTGATGCACTATTATTAACTAAAAAGTTCATAATTTACATGAGGGTTCACTCTGTGTTTGTTATACATTCTGTGGGTTTGGACAAATGTATAATGACATGTAGCCACTATTACAGTATCACACAGGACAGTTTCACTTCCCTAAAAGTCCCCTGTGTTCTAACTCTTCATCCCTCCCTTCCTCCCTGAAAGCACCTGGTGAAATGTAGTTTTTTCCAATCAAAGTTATTTGCAGTTCAGCTTTCAGAGCCTTTGTAACCTACTTGCAACCCTCCTTTCCAGCCTCACCTCCTGCCTCTGTACTCTGGCAGCCCAGCATTGCGCCTGCTCGCTGAAACACACCGGGCACTGAAACATACTAAGAGTCCCCTGGCCCACACTCCTAGGGGCTGCTCTTCCCACAGGATACACTCGCATGCCACCTTCTCTATGAAGCCTTTCATGGTGCAGGCTTACCTCTCGGCTCCCACAGCAGAGTCAAGGTCCCCTCTTCTGTGTGATTCTTATGTTAATTTATTCATTCATGCAACAGATACTTAGGGAGTGCCTTCCACATGCCGAGCAGGGCCCTGGTGCTAAGGATCTGGAAGGGACTTGGGCATAAGGCCCAGCTCACAGATGGCCGAAAGTTCCTTGAAGAAAATAAAACCAACTAATGCGACGAAAGATGCCAGCATGGTCAAGGAAGGACTCTCGGATGTAGTGACATTTAGGGACCAGAGGGGAGAATATTCAAGGTGGAGGAAATAGCATTTGATGCAAACCTGGAGGAACACCTATCATAGCTCACAGAGCAGCCTCCCATACTCTTCGCAGGAAGCGAAGAGTCCCTAGTCGCTAGTTAACCTGTGTGTGCTCAGTGACCAGCCCAGGGTCAGGGACGCAAAGGAGAACAGGGGGCCGGGCGGGGCCTGTCTCTTCCCGGCACCCACTCCCCACCTCACTCTCCCAGCTGGGCGCTGGCAGCTTTGTTTGCTGAAGCATCTGAGCCCTTGCTACCAAACCCCAATTACCTGAGAGAAGGTTATTGCCTCTTTAAAGAGTTCAAAAGCCCCAGACTTCTTTATAAATAGCTCGTATCCTTTCACCAGCCCTTAAGACTTGGATTTATGGCCCACTTCCCCAGAGGCAGACAGACCAACAGACAGGTTACTTCCCTTGGAGTCCGGGTTCCTACAATTGTGGGATGCTCCCACTTCCTCTTTGCATTTTATGACCTCCTGGCTGGCTAATCCTGAAATGGGTTACACGGGAAGGAGGTGAATTGTGTAGGCCTGCAGCTGCCTCGGAAGCCAGAGGGCCAAGGTGGACTCAGGAAAGGACTGCCAGGGGTGGGGAGGCCCAGGCAGCTAGGGCCCTTGTCCACGCTGGCTCCTCTGGTTCCCAGGGCCTTTCCCCAGCAAGACACCCAGAGCAGAAGCCTCACTGTGACTGGTCCAGTGTGGAGTCTGCCCCAGCGGAACAGACAAGAGGCAAAAGTCACCTCAGTTCAAATATCACAATCTGGTGGGACAATGTAGCAAAATTAATGAGGAGTCTCTTGTCACCAAGAAACATCACTCTTTCCCTTTTAGGGCACCGGCATATTCCTTGTTGCCTTTTTTTTTTTTTTGGCTGTGTTGGGTCTTCGTTGCTGTGCGCGGGCTCTCTCTAGTTGCGGCAAGCGGGGGCTACTCCTCATTGCAGTGCACGGGCTTCTCACTGCGGTGGCTTCTCTTGCTGCAGAGCACGGGCTCTAGGCGCATGGGCTTCAGTAGTTGCAGCATGTAGGCTCAGTAGTTGTGGCTCACGGGCTCTAGAGCACAGGCTCAGTAGTTGTGGCGCACGGGTTTAGTTGCTCCGCGGCATGTGGGATCTTCCCGGACCAGGGATCGAACCCGTGTTCCCTGCACTGGCAGGTGGATTCTCAACCACTGCGCCACCAGGGAAGCCCCTGATTTAGTTCTTACAGAGCTTGGGTGAAGTAGATCTGTGACATCCTTATGACAGACAAGGAAACTGAGGCAGAGACTAGCCCTGGTTGCACAGCCAAGAGGTGACAGGTCCAGATTCTGATCTTGGCTTCCAGTGTGGGGTTGGGGGTCAGAGACACCAAGAGCAGTGGGAGGTCAGGAGAGGGAGTGAACTTTGGGACAGATAGGTCAACTTTCAAGAGACCGTGAGAAGGGGCCGCGTGTTCTAGGAGGGGACACAGCATAAGAAAAGGTGAAGCCTGTCATGGGACAGAGACACTGGGCTGGAGCAGGGCTTGGGGAGGCACAGAGCTCCAGAGATTTCTCTACAAGTCTCTTCCATTGACCGCCGGCCTCTCCTTCCCCCCAGCTTTTTCTCTAGTTGCTGACCTCTCACCCAGAAGAGCGAGGCAGTGGTCAGGAGGATGGGCGGTGAGTTCAAATCCTTCTCACCAGCCATGGGACTTTGGGTGGATGGCTGCACTTCTCTGATCTCTAGCACAGCTTGATAACGGTAGGGCTGGGGTGAGCCCAGGGCTCAGCAATGAGAGCTGACATTATATTCTTTCTGGGGTTGTTGTTCCCCAGTCAGAGCTTCTCTTTCTCAAATACAGCTCCTAACTTATCATTTGCTCTGCTCAAAAAACCAAGACTGGATGTGCTACTTTGACACTCCAGGCCCCCTGAAGTCTGATCCTAAACTCCCCCCACAGCTGGACCATCTGCAGATGGTCTGAAATCCTCAGGGGATGGGGACATACTGTATTAATTCCCTGTGACACAGCAGAAGGAACGCTAGCTTGGGTGTCAAGGAAAGCCAGTGTTCAAATCCTGGCTCTTCCAGCGGTCGCCGTGTGAGGGGCACCTGGCCTCCCAGAGTCCAGCAGCCTTGCCTATACGGAGGGGGCCCTCGCTTCCACTGGCAGATCTGCGAGCCCAGGACCACGAGGTGCTTTGTCTTCTGGAGCATCGTGGGCGCTCCTTCAATGTGTCTCCTTTCCTTCATTCCAGCAAATAGCCTGTTCACTTCACACCATCTCTGCTTTTACCCATAATCAAGGGACTCACCTGCAGAACCCACACCACGTCCCCGTGCCTGGTTTGTCTCCCCAGCCAGATGGCCCGGCTTCGCCAGGGTGGGCCCCAGGCCTGCCTTGCTCATCCCAGATCCTGGCCTGACAAGCAGTCAGCGCTCAGTAAATATTTATTGGATGAATTAATTTTTGAAGAGAAGCCCTGAGTGCTGTGCTCAGTGTCCAGGAGGCATGTTTGAAACACGTGCTATGAATCTCAAAGGCCTCTGAAAGAAAACGCATGCTCCTAAGAGTATGTGAGTGAATTAGAATCAGCAGGTACCTTATGGCCACGGGCCCTGGATACTGTGTTTGCAATATGGAAGGGGATCCCCTTATGTGGGTGGCTTCCTCCACTTGGCCCTGGCCCTCCTGGCTCAGGGTCCCCCTCCCTCTGGGGAAATGAACTAACATGTGACAGTGCACCTACTATGTCCTCTGCCCTTGGCATTTTACAGCTCTCGTCCCTCTTAAGCCCAACAACAACTGTGTAAGGTGAGAATTATGATCCCCATTTTTACAGACGAGAAAACCAAGGCAAAGGAAGGACAAACAACCCGTCCAGATTTCCCAATCAATGGGTGGTAGAGTTGCGATCTGAACCCAAGGCCAGACCCTAAACCCATGTTCTCTGACTGACTACCCCATCCTTCCTGCATCGGCCAGGTTAGACTGCTGTGGCTTTCAAACTGTATGTCTATCACTTTTTTTCTTGGCACCCATTTCCCAAGCTAGCAGGACCACTTTTGAAAGACAAGACCAACCCATCAGAGTTTGTTCCCAGCTTCGGACAAGCCCATACTACTTTGTGTGCTGGGTGCTGGCAGCGCTCAGCTGCGTGCTTCCAACCGTCCCCGAAGGGGGTTGAAACTCAGGGCAAGTGGAAACTTCCCCCAATGTGGTGTTCAGAGATGGAATTTTTTTTTTTTTTTTTCTCTCTCTCCCAATTTTGAAACAGTCAGGGATCAGGGCTGCATTCTGGCCTGGGCTCCTCTGGGCTGGATGATTTATTCATCAGGTGGCTTTGGTACGTACATTCCCCCACAGGAATTTGCTGTAGAGGGAAGTGGAGATACAAGGAAACCCAGGGGCCTTGTGACCCCCCCGCCCCTCAACCCTCACCCAGAGGTGAACAATGACAATTCTCCAGCTCTGCATCCGAAGCCGGGTGCTTGATTGCTAAAGAGATAGCATCTGGGCAGCAGGAAACAGTTAGCTGCCATTGTATTATTTAGGCTGGAGCCAGAGCCAGGTTAGGGACTGGGTGGGAGATTTGCAAGTTTATTAGCTCTCTCCTTCCGTTTCACACACAAGTGTACACTAATCCCCTTGAGCTCTGAGTTGGCTAAGCCAATAGTAAGGTCAAGTTGACTTCCTTCCTTCCTTCCTTCCTTCCTTCCTTCCTTCCATCCTTCCTTCCTCTTTGAATAGAAGTAGCTGGTTTTACCACTTATTTGGGTGGCAATTTGCTTAAACATTGAAAGCCTCAGTTTCCTTATCTGTAAAATGGCAAAATTTATAGTACCTCGTGAGTTTGTTGTGAGGCTCAGATGAGTTAATCCATTTTAAGTGTTTGGCACCTGGCCTGGCACATAAGAAGGACATACTGAATGTAAGCTTTCACTATTACTGTTGTTGACTTAGCAGACAGTGATTATTAGCCTACCATGTGCCATGCATTGTGCTGGGGGTTAGATAGGGTCCGTGCCTTCCAGTAACACCCAACTAGCAGGAGGAAATGGCCCGTTAAACAGCCAATTACAACACAGAATTGTGAGTGAAATGACAGATGAAACATGATATTAGGACTTAAATGCCAGGCAATTTTTGGGGGTCATTACTTATTTCATTTAATCTTCACAACAGTCTCATGAGGCGGGTACTATTCTTTTCTGCACTTTTTGGATGCAGGAACTGAAGTGCAGAGGAATGAAGTCACCCACCCAAGGCCATCCAACTGTTGGAAGTGGAGTGGGAAGCCAGGCAGACTCTACTGGGTGCCAGAGGGGTGCCTGGCCTGCCTGGGCAGGAGAGGCTGCATTGAAGAAGAGATGTCTGAGTTGACCTGGAAGGTCCATTAGGCCAGGAAGGCCGAGCAGGGGCAAGGAGAACAGCATCTGGGGCCCCTTCTGCTTGGGGCTCACCCTGCTGTGGAAGGTTCAGTGCTTGGCCTGGTTTCCTTTGTCTTTAAAATGGGAGCCCCACTTAGTAGTATAATGATTTGAGGACTGAACAAAAGAGTGTGTAGTATGTAAAGTGCCTGCCACGGTGTCAGGGTATATGAGTGCTCAGTCAATTCATTCATTCATTCATCCAGCCAACATTTTTTTTTTTTTTTTTGATGTGGACCCTTTTTAAAGTCTTTATTGAATTTGTTACAATATTGCTTCTGCTTTATGTTTTGGTTTTTTGGCCTCGAGGCATGTGGGATCTTAGCTCCCTGACCAGGGATTGAACCTGCACGCCCTGCATTGGAAGGTGAAGTCTTAACCTCTTGACCGCCAGGGAAGTCCCCATCCAACATATTTTTATTAAGTACCTGCCATGAGTCAGGCATTGTCCTGGGCATTGGGAATATAGTGGTGAAAAGAACAACCTTCTCGTCCTCATAGAGCTTACAATCTAGTGGGCAAGAGAGAAGATAAACAAGTAAACAAAAAATGCATATGTAATATAAGAGCAGGTAATGGTGAAATATAAAACAGGCTAAGGGGAGGCAGGAGGTTGAAGGGGGAACTATTTGGGACAGGAAGGTCTAATAAGGCCTTTCTGAGGAGGTGACAACTAGGCAAAGACCTTAATGATGTGAGGGAATGAGCAATGCAAATAACCTGGGCAAAGGGCTTTCTGGACAAGGGACCAGCAAATGTAAAGGCCCTGAGGCAGAAGAGGCTTAGTGTGTTGGCTGAACCTCCGGAAGAAAGGCCACGTGGCAGGAAGGAAGTGAGTAAGAGGAAGGGAAGTTGGAGGACATACAGTCAGGGACAGATCACATGACGTCTCATGGGCCACAGTGGGGACTTTAGATACTGTTTTAAATGAATGAGAAGCCACTGGGGAGGGTTTGAGCAGAGGACTGACTTCTGGTGTTGTGCTGGGTAGTAGGTACGGTCCATGACTTCTGGTAACACCCAATCTAGTGGTTAGAGATGACTCTTAGAAAACTGGTTACCATACAGCATGATGAGGGAAATGACAGACAGATCATACAACTAAGACTTACTATGTGCCAGACACTCTTATTTCATTTAATCTTTACAACAGTCTCACAAGGCAGGTACGATTATTTTCTCTCTTGTTTAGATGCAGAGACTGAAGTGCAGAACAGCGAAATCACCTGCCCGAGGCCACCTAGCTGGTAAATGTTCTCAGTAAATTCGCTCTGGCCAACTGCACGGAGAATCAGTTAACTGTCGGGGCTACAGGAGACAGCTGGGAGACCAGTTAGGAAGCCAGTGCAATAATCCAGAGGAGAGAGATGGTGGGTGGCTTGTATGGTGGCCGTGGCAGTGGAGGTGGTGACAATAGATCAGATTCTGGATATATATGAATGTAAACCTATACGATTTGCTGCTGGATCAGATGTGAGGTGGGAAATCAAGAGAGAAGCCAAGAACGAGCCCAAGATTTTTGGCTGGAGCTATTGGGTAAATTAAATATTTACTGAGATGGGGAAAGCTGCAGGAAGAGCAGGTCGGGAGAGAAAGTCAAGACTTTGGCTTGCTTAAAATGTGTAAAAATGTTTACTGAATGGAGGAAACTGGCTGCCAAATGTCCCATATCCACCCTTCCCACACTTTCATTATAGTTGAGGGGCATCTGTAGTAGTTAAAATGGTTGAAAAGTGCTTTTCAGTCAAGTCCTTTTCAAACCTGCCACCACCCCAGGGTTCCAGAGAGAGGCCCATCCCTCTGTGACCTTCTCACTTTGTTTTTACACCTTTAACTTTGTTTTGGCAGCTTTGACCTGAAGAGAGCAGTTTCAACTCAACTTGTGCTCGGGGTCAAGGGGAGGCATCCTGCCTTGAACTCTTTCCCCGGCTCCCCCTGGGCTCCCCCCACCCCCAAGCATTTTTTTGTCTGTAGATTATAGTCCTGGTGGCCTTGAGGGAAGGTGGAGGCGGGTTGGGGGCCTGCAGGGCAGGGAAGTGTGAAGTCCCCCCACCCCTGCAGCTGTCAGAAGAAGCCCTGGTGATTCCGTGAGCTGAGGCGTTAGCATTAGGAAGGAAAATAGCACACAGAGGGGAAATCTCTATCTGGACCATTTGTCTGCTGCCCCCTCCCCGCCATGGAGGGCGTCCCTAGGGGCTGTCAGCCTCCTCCTGCTCATGCCCTGGGCGGGGCGGGCGACTGAGTTCTGAAGAACTGCCCATCCAGTTCGTCTCAGGCCTTTTTTATTTGGGCAGTTCCTGCAGATTTTTCTTTGACTTCTCTTTATGGGGGTGGGGGGTGTGTGTGTGTGTGTGTAAGGACCCGGGTCCTGGGAAGGCCTGCGAGGGGAGACCATTTCTTTATCCTGAGGCTCAGACCTCTATTTCTCACTGGGTTTCAGCTCAAAACATGCCTCGCTCAGAGAGGCCTTCCCTGACCACTCCCTGGCTCATTCTCCACTAGGTCCCCCGATTTGTTTTCCCTGAAGCACTTCCCACTCTCTGAAAGGACCTTGATCATCTCTCTCTAACGTGGTCCTTGTCTGCCCTTCACTGTGAACCCTGTGACGGTGCTGTGGGTGACTAACCCCGGAGCCCAGGCCTGTGTCTGCATGTGTGCGGCCCTGAGTCCCTGCCGGGGCTGGCAGAGTCCTGGAGCAGGGCCGGTCAGCAGGCACCGCCCCCCCACCCCCCTGTTGGAGCTCCGCTTGCTGTGAGAGCCCACATGAGATAGTCATTAATTATTGTGCCCATCTTCTGGATGGGGAAATGTAGGCTCAGGGAGACTTGGTGACCTGTCTGTTGCCACAGCCAGTACGTGGTCCAGCCGGGATTGGAACCCAGGTCCTCTGAGGTTTATACTCTGTGCTACGACATGGTGCTGACAGATAACAAATGCTATTCCGTGAGAACATGGGGATCTCAGGTCCACCACTCCAACAGGCTTCTAAGCAGGGAAAGAGGAGTGAGGAAGATGAGGCGGGGCAGGCGGAGAGGGTGTCTGGATGCATGGGCTGGGGGTCACACCCTGCGGTCACCCCCCACGCACACTCCGCCTCTCTGAGTCCTGCCCGAGGAGAGAAGCGGGGAGCCCCTTGGGTCTCAGGCCAGGTGCTGCCTGAAGGCCTGTTTGGTTTTTTTATAACCCCAAGGCCAGAGCAACTGGGGGAAGTTAGAGCTGGAAGGGGAGAGGCAGCTACAAACTGCCTCTACCAGTTCATCTGTGACAGATGTAAGTGAAAGGCTAAGTCCAGCAGATCCTTTTTTGGAAGGAAGTGGTGAGGACAGGAATAAAACTCTCTTCTTATTCAACCTAACAGAAATAGGAGCTCTTCAAACTTTCAGGAGGGTTGAAAGGCCAGGATAGGTCAACCTAAACCACCATCTCCCAGGCTGTATTTTCAAGAGGAGTTTGGGGCAGCCTTGGAAATAGCTACTCCCCAGCTCGCCTGGCAAGTAGAAATTATTGTTAGAGAGTAAGGGGAAAAAATGCACCTCATGCATTATGCCCCCGGCCTCACCCACTGAGTGGGCTGGTGATGGTTATTTACAAGGCTGGCTTATTCATGGCCACTGAAGCTAGGAGAGGGAGGATGGAGACAGAATCGAACAAACGAGTTATTTATATCTACATCCCAGACCTCAGAAGGAAAATTCCCATACTTAGACGTTCCTAGATGGCCTGTGACACAGGATATTTAAAGTAACAATGGGCCAAATTCTTGCTCACATTTTTGGCAGTGCGCCAGTCTGAAAGTCCACAGGAGAAAGACTTGTCGGGCTGTGTAGCTTTAGCGGGGTGGAGGGAGAAAAGACTGTTTCTAATTCGGGACTTATTTAAGATCTGACTTCCCCCCTCCTTCCTGGAATTGCAAGGAAAACATGATTTTGATTATAGAGACAACAATCCATGTAATCTACTTTGGAAGATTTGGGGGGATGTTAAAGAAACAAATAGGATACACTTTGAAAAACCCTTGAACTCCTACATTTCTTTACCTGAAGGTGGAAATAGCCACTACCTGTGGGCAATCTAATAGCTAAACCCTGAATGCTGCAGACTACCGTACGGAGCTAGATGGACATGGCGCTACAAAACAGTCACTGGCCCACTTAAGACATGACTTTGCGGCATTTGTTCCAAGGAAAATCTCAGAAAGGATTGAAAATGGTGACTTCTTGTACTTACACAGTTGAGATTATAGTCAAGATGACGTTTTATGGCCCCCTCCCAAGCCTATGATATTTCTAAACACCAGTCTTGTAAAGAAGTAGAAAATCTACCAGCTCTATCAGTGAGGATGCCTTTGACTGCAACCTCAAACTGGTTTAAATTATACCAAAGATTTATTCAGATAGATAAAAGAAGTCTCCAGGTAGAATGACTTCAGGATTGGCTAACTAGGCAGCTCAGTGATGTCAAAAAGGACCCAGGTTCTTTCCCTGTTTTCTCCCTGCTATCCAACTCCTGGCCTTTATCCTCAGACCACCTCCGTTTATGGTACTAAGAAGACTGCTGTTCCAGTGTCATAAGACACTACAATGTGTTCCTTTCTTCTTGGTTTGTCATTTTAAGAATGAACAAACTTTTCCCAGAAGCCTCCAGCAGATTTCCCCTCACATTCTATTGGTCATTGCTGTATCACATGTCCATACATGAACCAATCACTAGCAAAGAGACTGGCGTCAACGTAATTTGATTCCACTCCTTAGGGCTTATCCCTGCAGCTGTGAATAGTTACTTTTGCCTGAACTATATGGCAAAGCGGTGGACCCTGGAAGAAATTTTGGGCCGCAAACAAAAACAGGGGATGGATATCAACCAAGGTGTCTGCCACATTAGCTATGAGAGCAAAAATTTGGAAGCAACTTAAATGTCCATCAATGGGGGATGGGTTCCTTTATAAAAAGGAAAAACTTATTGATAACCAGTATGCCAAGTACTGTCTAGACCTGCAGATATAGCAGTGAATAAAACTGCCCTTGATGGGGGGGAGACAGATAGCAAATAAGTAAATGAACACCTATGTATATCATGGCAAATTAAAATAAGGGCAACGAAGGGAAAGACCAGGAGGACAAGAGACAGCCCAGGAAGTCCTCTCTGAGGAGGTGACATTTCAACTGAGAGATGAGAGAAGTGAGCCATGCACAAAGGAGTGGAAAAATATTTTAGCAGGAGCAAGAGGCAGTGCAAGGGCTCAGAAGCAGGAAGGGGCTTCTTGGGGTTGGGGGCAGAGGGTCAACAAGATGAGGGTGGGAAGGCCAGATTAGGCAGGGTCTTGTGGGCTTTAGTAAGGAGCTTGATTTTCATTCTAAATTCAGTGGCAAGAAACTGAAGATTTAAAAAAATATATTTATTTAAAAAACCTTTTGTAAACATTTTAAAAATTTATTTTATTGAAGTATAATTGATTTACAATGTTGTGTTAATTTCTGCTGTATAGCAAAGTGATTCAGCTATACATATATATATTCTTTTTCATGTTCCTTTCCATTACAGTTTATCACAGAATATTGAATACAGTTCCCTGTGCTATATAATAGGACCTTGTTGTTTATCCATTCTAAATATAATAGTTTGCATCTGCTAATCCCAAACTCTCAATCCATCCCCCCCCCTCCCCTCCTTCCCCCTTGGCAACCACAAGTCTGTTCTCTGTGTCTGTGAGTCTGTTTCTGTTTTGTAGATAAGTTCGTTTGTGTCATATTTTAGATTCCACATATAAGTGATATCATATGGTATTTGTCTTTTTCTGGCTTACTTCACTTAGTATGATAATCTCTAGGTCCATCCGTGTTGCTGCAAATGGCATTATTTCATTCTCTTTTATGGCTGAGGAGTATTACATGGTATATACATACCACATTTTCTTTATCCATTCTTCTGCCATGGACAGGTTGTTTCCATGTCTTGGCTATTGTGAATAATGCTGCTATGAACATAGGAGTGCATGTATCTTTTTGAATTATATTTTTGTCGGGATATATGCCCAGGAGTGGGATTGCTGGATATACGGCAACTCTATTTTGAGAAAAAAACTTTTTATTTTGAAATAATTTTAGATTTACAGAAGAGTTACAAAGATAGTACAGAGAATTCCCTATATTCTTCACTCAGCTTCCCCTAATGTTAACATCTTATATAACCATAAAATTAAGAAATTAACATTGGTATAATACTATACACACTTTACTCAGATTTCATGAGTTTTTCCACCATGTTGCATGTCTTCTGTCTTTCCTAGTATGTGACAATTTCTCACTCTTTCCTTCTTTTTCATGGCCTTGACATTTTGAAGAGTACTGATCAGGTATTTTGTAGAATCTCCCTCAATTTGAGTTTGTCTGCTGTTTTCTCATGCTTCAACAGAGGCTATGAATTTGGGGAAGAATAGGAGAGGTGACATGCCTTCTCGTCACATGATTTCAGGGAGTATATGACATCAACGTGACTTTACTGGTGCTGTTTAACCTGGATCACTTGGTCAAGATGGCATCTGCCAAATCTCTCCACTGCAGAGTTACTGATTTTCCCTTTCCATGCTCTATTCTTTGGAAGCAAATCGCTAAATCCAGCTTACACTCAAGAGGAGGGAGGAGCTGGAGCGTTTTAAGGGCAGTGACAATAAAGGATTGGATAAATCAACAATGGTCACTGTGGAATACACATCTCTAAGTAGTGCAGACCTGGAGCTGCCAGGCCAGTGAAAGCTGTGTATCTTAAAGACAATTGCCTTTCGCCTTCCCTCCTGTTCCCTCCTGTTTATTTTCATGGTCATCTTTAAGGTGAATGCTGCACTACCTAGGATTTTGCCCTATGTCGGAGATGTTCCACTTGGCAGTTCTTCTAGGGAGAGAGGACTTTCCTGTGTCCCCCAGTGACGGCCCCAATGGGCTGCCCTGTGTGCAGCCCTGCCACCCACCTTGCCCCATCACACACACAGTCACGGCCCAGCGAGGCTCCTGTTTTTGACCAATGACCTCCTTGGGCAGGGTGAGCAGAGGGTGTGTCTAGTGTGGTTTAGCTGAGGCTGGTGGCTCGGTGTGGAGAGCAGAGCATATCACAGGGGAGGTGGGAAGAGGAACCTATGAGGCATAAAACAAAGTAACATGCAGCAGCAGCTATTAAAAAGGAGAAAGTGGAGTGACGGAGGTATGGAAGAAAGTCCAGGTGTGTTGTTGAGTGACAAAAGCATTTTGCAGGAACAGCTTTGTGCGGTGTGATCCCATGTATGGCTTTAAAGATGGAAGGACAGTCCCTAGCACATAGTAGCCACTCACTATTTGTTAAATGAACGAATGGTATATAGCAAAATGTTAAACTGAGGCTGGGAATATGGTGGGGAGTTTTTTTTTTTCCCCTGTTGTTTTCTTTTTTGTAACATTCCTGTTATAATTTGACTTTTTAAATTATTTTAAAAAATTAAATACCACCCTGATTTTTTTCCCTGAAGCTGATCAGTAATAGCTCTCATGCTGGCCTGGTCTGAGTGGTGAATATTCAGTACTGACCCTTAATTAATGCTTCTGGTAACCATACCTCTTCTAGGAGGGCCAGGAGAACCAAATAACATATGTTCCTAAACTGACTTCCTTTTTTCCTCCTTGGGGCTGTTCTGTCACAGGCAAGTGGTGAAGGGAGCAGAGGGCTGGGAATTTGCCGGATTCAGTTCTGCATACTACTGGCCCCCAAGACCTTTGCATTCCACGAGTGCTTCTACAGCAATGCAGCCAGGTCTTCCTCCTCTGCAGCCAGGGCTCCGGCCTCTTCCCACACATCAGCCATCCCCATAATTGGCTGGCCAGACACCTTGCTTTGCCTCTTCCCAGTGTCCAGGGGTCGGAGCACAGGTAGGAAAGCAGAGGCGCCAGTGCCTCTGCCAGTCACACGAGGTAGAAGCTGGTCCTATTGTTTACATCATTCTGATTACGTGGTGGAAATCCAACATCCTCTCACATGGCTAGCTTTAGGACAGAAATAAAGTCTGAGGCCACTTGTCCCTTCCCCTTTGACTCTCCTCTCGGTATATCATTAATTAATTAACACGTTTAACAAATATTTATTGACTGCCACTCACATGCCAGATGCTGTGCTGGAAGCTTCCCAAGGGGCGTGGTGTATATGGAAATACTGACCCCCATGCTCAGGGCAGTGGGTGTGGCCGGGAGAAGACAGAGGCCCGGACCCTGGAGTGCTGCCCGTCACTGGCAAGTGACCTGCGGGTTTACCGCGGTGGAAAGCTTCTATGTGCGCCGTGACAAAGGCCAGGCAGCCCTGAAGTCATGAACAAGAAGCCTCAGAACAAGGGCTCATCTCTAGGAGGGAACAGACAGGCTGTGAACAGACAGGTGTGAACAGGTCATGACAACGAGTTGCAGGAGGGCAGGAAGGAGCCCAGTAAAGATCAGAGAGAATCGGGGGGAGACTGAGGGGGGAGGGGGGTGCTGGTAGCATCATTGCTCTTGATGTCACTTTTGGGGAATTTTTGGTAGGAGACACTAGATTGGCTCACAAGTGCTTGAAGACCACAGTTTCCTAGAGAGACAGAAAGCCTGGCTCCTCTTCTTGGCGTTGCAGCCAACCCATTGCGTGCCTTGGACAAGCTGCTTTCAGGGCCTCACCTCCCCATCCATATGATGGAGGTGGGTGGATTGGACCAGTGATTCTTCACATTTTGATGGGTCACATACCCCTCTGAGAATCTGGAAAGTGTCTCTCAGACAAAAAGCACAAACACACAGATATTTATCTACAGTGTCAAAGGGCTCCCTCTACCCCACCCCCCTACCCCCAAATCCTAGGCTAAGAACCACCGGCTTCCATGACTTCAGATGTCCTCTCTGGGATTATGACTCTGGCACCTGTGCCTGAGTGACATGCCTACAGGGTGGGCATCCTTAGGAAGCCCTCTAGATGGGGGTTGGGACATCTGTTTTGGGTTCAACTGCCCAAGGAGACCAGTCAGACTTGACACCAGCTGGTGTCAGGAGCAGAGAGCAGGCAGATGATGTAAAAAAGAGAAGCAGGCTGGGCTAAGGGACATCAAGGTACAAACACCATGATCAATGCCAGCCAGCGCTCAGCCCAGGGGACTCGGGCAGTGAACTAGGGTTGGGGGGAGACTATGTGAGAGTGAGGGGCCCCTGCCCTGTTAGCAAAAGGCCGTTAGTTGCCTTTCAGCTCTGACCATTTGCTGCAATGGGGAGCCCAGAGCTGCCAGTGCTTTTTTTTTTTAAATTTATTTATTTATTTACTTTTTTAGGCTGTGTTGGGTCTTTGTTGCTGCACACAGGCTTTCTCTAGTTGCGGTAAGCGGGGGCTATTCTTCGTCGCGGTGCACGGGCTTCTCACGCGGTGGCTTCTTTTGTTGTGGAGCACAGGCTCTAGGCGCGCGGGCTTCAATAGTTGTGGCACACAGCCTCAGTAGTTGTGGTTCAAGAGCTCTAGAGTGCAGGCTCAGTAGTTGTGGCGCACGGGCTTAGTTGCTCCGCGGCATGTGGGATCTTCCCGGACCAGGGCTTGAACCCATGTCCCCTGCGTTGGCAGGCAGATTCTTAACCACTGCGCCACCAGGGAAGTCCCCTGCCAGCGCTTTTTATTTTTCATGAGAAGTTTTAGATCTGGGCTTGGAAACCTCTTCATTTTCAAAAAACAACCAACAGTTTTTGAAGACACCGTGGGCTGTAGTCTGTGATGTCCTGCCTACGTGGTCCACACTTCCAGGCTAAAGACGGAGAAACTGAGGCTAAGAGGAAAGGAGACTGAGTTCTTCTATTCTCTGCTGTTCTATGAGACATGTTTTCACCTCTAAGATATTGGTAACAACGTTTATGAGTGCTGCACACAGCCACTGTCAAATCCTCCAACTGCTGTTAGAAGGGCAGTGACCCTCCCGAGGTCTCACACTAGAGAAGGTGGCAGAGCAGGGCCCTGGGCATTGGGACCATAAGGCTCAGTTGCTCTTCCCAGCACATGGCCCTAAGAGGAGGGGCCTGCGGAAGTGGCAGTCACTTCTCAGGGAGGCCCAAGGCCCTGGCTGTGCCCACTCTCTGGGAAACGGCTCCGTCTGGATGGACACTAGCTCTTTAATCCGATTATATCCGGCACCTCAGAGAGCCTTGGTAATCCAGGGCTGGCTGGAGCATTGCCTGGAAACTGGTCAAGCAGTAGCCTGGGGGGTTGGGAGGAACTCAGCTTATAAACATGGGGGTCCCCAGACCCTAGCCCTGCTGCCTTCCACTCCACCCGGGCTTCTGTGGCCCTGGTCTGTGCCCTCTTTGTACTTTGCCCCTGGAAGCCCAGAGGGGGACCTTCTCCCTTAAACCCTGTGTGTGCGTCTCTCCTGGAGCAGCTCTGCCGCCCCACACACCCACAAGCCACCAGACTACACTTCTGAATTAGCTGGGCCGACTTACAGCTCCCCCTCTCCCCTGTTAAGATTCTTGTCTCTGGCCACCACAGCCCAAATAATTCCACAGGTCTGGGGAAGCAATTCCTCTTTTAATTGCAGAGGAAATGAGGAAGGCTGGCCAAGAGCAACGTAGGGAGGGTTGTTACAATGTCATGTGGTAACACAGCATCCTTCCTGAGATCAGTTTGAGGATGGGGCCGCAATATTTCATATGGGGTGCTGTGAAGCGGTGCTTATACCCGGGGTCCAGTCCCATCCCAATCAGTCTATGTATTCTTAAAGATTCTTAAAGATCACCTACTCTACTGACTTCTACAGAAGCACTAGGGGGCATCCCAGGGGAGGTGATCTTTGGATCGGGTCTGAAAGTTAGAATAGGACCTTAGCATGCAGTACACAGGCTGTGGAGGAAGGTCCACCACTTATCAGCTGTGTGGCCTTGGGTGAGTGACTTACCCTCTCTGAGCCTCGGGGGTTTCTCCTCTATAAAATGAGACAGATTATATCAACCTAATTTGATTGTTTTCAAGACTGTAAATGATAATGCAGTGTCTTTGCTCAGAAGCAGTAGCTTTTGTAATGGTTTCCTAAGGCCACTTGACCTGTTACTCTGTGAAGGCTTTCTAGAATACTGCAGGTATTCCAACTACTGACTCCAATAGAGAATCACCTGAAGCTCTTCTCTTGCTTTGTCACTGGTGGATTTTCTGTTCAGAGTCCGAAGCCACTCCCTCCCTCACCACGCCCAGTGGGAGTGGAGCCAGTCAGGAGACTGGTTACATAGTCTCTTCAGGTACAGGAAAGAAAGAGGCCAGACCCAAGGGAGAAAGAAGGTGGGGGAGGAAGGGAGCAGGGAGGGTTCCAACCCTTGCAACAGTTAAATGTTAATATAGGTGTCGGCATAGGAAGTGTCTTCTAATGACAGAAGGAAACTAGGGAGTTTTTCAATCATCTCCTGCTTAAAAGATACAGATGTATTCATAATTATCCTTTGCCTCGGGCCTTGAGGCCCAGGTGGGCTCCAGAAGGCCTGTGCTCCTGCCAGACAACAGTCCTTAAGGAACATCATGTAGACAATTGGAATGCCGTTTATCGTGCAAAACACAATAAAACCCTGAGCTCTCTTCCTGTCTCAGAGACCCATAAATTATGAAAATTATACCTGCCCCAGGCCATGGACATATTGTTTTATTAAAGTTCCGATGAATAAACTTAAGATTCTTAAAAATGTCCTCTCAGCTTTCATCTGGCACACACCTCCATCACGGAGCTGTCTGCCGGGGTGCATTCGATGAGCTCACAAACGAACTTTGGGAAGTTGAGCTCATTTCAAGGTGCAGGTTCAGCAGGATGCAGGGGCCAGCTGGGGAGCTGCAGGAGGGGCTGGGGGCCTCCTGGCCTGATGACAAAGTTGCCCAAGGGGTTCTGGTTGTCTGCCATCAGAGCTGGGACCTCCCCCCAGCTTGCCCCCACTATTCTCTCTTTGTTGGATGAGTGTCAGGCTTGTGGTGCCCTCATAGGAGGTGTGCGGTTATGGGTGTGGAGAGGGTTGAAATTCTTCTTCTCTTTTTTTAAAAATTCTATCACTGGGTAGCCTTTTTATTCCATCCTGTGCTTCTTCCCCAAATTAAGTTGCTAAACCTTCAACTTTCCATTTTCCCGTCTACCCTTCAACCATGTAACTAGCAGGCATGTAACACCTTCTCTGACCCTCAATTTCTGCAGCTCTAAGAGGTAACTAACAATGGTTTTCGGCCAAGTGTGTTCAGTGCCTGGCAAAAAGGAACCATTCACTACATGCTAAGCCACCTAAGTCATTTCATAACTGGGAACAAAGAGGAACAGGGCCAGTCAAAGAAAGAAAGACAATGGAGGCACATGTGGAACTTTTTCTCTGGACACTGTATTTTAAAAAACAAGCTCACGTTTGTTTAGCTCCCATTTCCTCAAGAGTATTTGGGTGAGTCTAAGCAGTAGAAAAAAAATTAAACCAGGGGCAGGCCTGACCCATGTCCCCACCTATCAGGACACCCAAGACTTAAATCCTGGTGCAGTATCTGGGAGCGAGCCAAGGGAAAAAAAAACCACCTCCAAGTGTCAGTTACTTGTCAGCGAAGGAAGACGCCATCATGCAGGAGTGGGACAGGCCACAAGGTCGGGCCGAGAAGGAGCAGACAAGACCACAATGAGGAAGGACATCTTTCGTGCCTTCTTGGACAGTGACCAGGGAATCCTTGGAATGCAATGGGTTTGGAGGTCTCAAAGAGGACCCCGAGGCTTTCACGACGACTTGGAAGACACCATAACCGGTGACCCCAGAGAAAACCGGAGCTGGACCCAGGGCTCCTGATCTCACCTCTCCCTCCAGCCCCTTCTCCCCACCATTGTTGGCTGTGGGACCCCACTTACTGGTAACAGAAAAATGTCTTTATTTCTCAATTCTTCTTTCAGCAAACAAGAGGTATGTGTTCACATAAAAGTTCCTTGTGATTGGCAAATGAATCGAAAGTAGATCATCTGAGAAGTGGCTGCGTGGTGGGGAGAGGGAGGGATAGGTAGATGGAAGGTGCACTGGAAAGGCAGAGGCAAGTCATCTAATAGATGCAAGTCTTTAGAGGTCAAAGGGGACGGGTTTTGTGCAATATGCACCAATCTAGTGAAAATAAGGAAACTGCCAAGGGCTTGTGTGTTTGCTTTCTGTAAGCCTGTATGTGTATATACATGAAAATCTGCTTGGGGGCACGAAGGCTAAAAGGAGAGTTGCAGAATTTTTGTCAACTGGGCAGGTCAGATGAACCTCTCCCACTTCCCAGTTTTGCTGTCCGTTATCAATGCACCCTTGTGTAGGGGAGGGCTTGCCAGAGGATTTAGCACCTGGCAGGATTCAGCTTCATAAGAAAGTGAAGCTTTCCTCCACCGACTCTCAGATCATCCTAGAGGCAGGACGAGGGCCAGGAGCCCTCTCCCCCTGCCTCTTTGTCTGCCAGAGCTTGGCTACTCATTTCCATTTGTTCTTTGACAAACGTGGCACCTTGCTGGGTGAAGATGTTGGGAGTGTGAACACACAGACACACAGAGAAACGGCAGTCCTGTGTATATTTAACAATATATATTTATATATATTTTCTAGATCAGTACATTCAGTTTTTAACTTGCTTTTTCTTCACAAACAGAAGAACTCTTACAATAGTAGACTTTCTAAAATAAATACTATTAAAATAGAGCTTCAAAATAAATATTCTATACAAAGGAAACCTTCTGTGGTAACTTTTGATGTGGGATGAGAAGGGGTTACAGTGAAGAGGGAAAATGTGCCAGGGTGGGACCCTTGAACAGCTTTTCTGTTTGTAACATGAAACCAAACCGTGGGGCAGTGAGAAGAGAAAGCAAGATAAGACACCACACAGAGTTACCCACAGCAAAAAATGGCAGCATAAGATTTGTCATCACCTGTCACAGTAAGCAAAGGGCATGAAAATGCTTACCGAAGACATGAAGCAGAAGGCCAGTGAAGTTTGCGGGATGCCCTAGTGCTGCCTACACCCCACCGGACATCTCCTGGGGCAGCACAGAGACCATGAAGGTGACGGGATCTGGATGCTGGTCCCAGCCCACACTTTTCACACTTGGACTCATCATAATCTAACTGGGCCTCGCTCGATGCCCAACAGGGATGCACGCAGACTCCAGAACGCAGAAAGAACCAGGCGCGTCACGTGATAGTCTTCCATCTCTGTCAGCTGTGAAGGGCCCATATCAATAGCAGGGACTGGTCTTGGCTCCTCCCAGCCAGGGACCTTGAGGAGCCTTGGTTGTACCCCGTCATCTACCTGCGAGGGCTGGGCTCTCCTAGACCCAGTTCCCAGGGTGCCGGCTGGAGTGTTGGGCCTTCACAAACCCACCCTTGAGGGGAAGCAGCCTTGGCCCCTTAGGACAAGCATCCTGGACCCAGGTTTGTGGATCCCACCCCTGGTTCCAGGCAGAACCACCAGCCACCCCAGGTTGAACAGAAGTGGGAAGCAGCTGGCACTTTTCAAAAAAAGGTCAACACGAGGCATAATCCAGCCAAGCAAGCCATCGGTGACAGGACACGCAACCAGCCAGAAGCAGCCACAGAAATATGTCGTGTTTCTGAGAGCTAGGTCCCTCAGTGGTCCTTGACTGGCCCCCGGGGGCCATGGGCAAGCCAGTTTTCTTTTTGCCAAGGAAAACATGCTGAGGGATAGCTATGCAACAAAGCTGGGTGAACCGAAGTTGAGCACACAGGACACAGAGAGTTCTGCAGACATCCATCTAGCAGGCTAGATGCAAACCAAAAAGAACAAGCCAAAACAGGGGGAAGGGAAAAAAGAAAGCCAAAACCCAGAAAAATCCATGTTTATAGCTATATACACAAAAAGTCAGGGTTCAGGAGGCTGTTTGCCAGGTAACAGGGTCTATGTAGATAGAGACTGTGGGGTAGGGGTATATGTATGTATGTATATATGTATGTGTGTGTGTGTATGCACAGCTTATGTAAATCAATTCTCCACAGAATGGGCGTGTAGAACTCCAAAGATCACCAAAGTGCAACTTGCCACTGGGTCAAGTTTCCCATGGAGACATTTGAGGGAGGGGCTTTGGGAAAAGTTCTGAGGTCTCACCAAGAGAGGACGTGTGCCCTCTCTTTTATTGGGGTAACCTCTGCACACCTGTTCTGAGGAAAACATCTCCAGTCCCTTCAGTACACATCTGATACATTCAATTAGGATAAGTGGTTGGCTGAATGTGTTTTTTCTACCATTCCCTCTGATTTGTGCAAGAATATCCATACATCCATCACGACTGTGGCAAAGGTAGCTACAGGAAATCAGCCTTAGAAAACGCAGATGCAGTATTTCATATTTGCCTTTTACAAGCCAGCATATGTTATATAAATAAAGCCTAAAATAATAAGACCCTCCCCTCCTTTCCACCAGTCAATAAATACCTACGGTTACAATTAACTTATTCTAAATCATAAGATGTTACTACTAGTCTTCAAGAAGGAAAAAAAAAAAGTCCTTGAGAAGCACTGGGTGCATGACCATCAATCACAGCTACCTGCCTCCTTCCTGGAGGCTGTTCTGTTCCTACAGAACTGGAAATGCTACAAACGCTGTGCCTAGTGCACTTCCAATATCAGCTGGGGTAGCTTTTCTGACCCAGACTACCTTCTCTCATGGGGGGAAAGAGAGGGAGGCACAAAATACCACACTAAGCAAAAACCCCACACAATAGCTAGGGAGGAAGGACCGGACACACTACAGCTTTTGCATGCAACAAGTACCTACCCACCGGACGAGCTGCACTTTCTGAGTCCTTTAGCACCTTGAGAGAAAGAGTTGCTACGTCTTTGAGGGCTGTTGGGAGGGGCTCATGTAGCCACGCACAGAAGCAGGGCTCAATCCCAAGAAGCCCCCGGAGAATCTTTCCCCCACCCGCATTCTTCTGACTCCCCCGCCAGGGCTTCCTAACACTAAAATAGACTCTTTTTTCATCATCTGTCTATTTACATTAAAGATACAGACACTGTACACAAAAGGCTATGACAGCAAGCAGCAGAATCAGAAGAGAAGAAACCCACACCCAGCTCGCCTCAACTCTCACTCTGCCAATGGGAGGTGCTGCCTCTCTTCTTTGCTGTTAAAATCCTCTTCTTGGTGGGGAGGGGGATTGTGTTCCTTGAGGTTGCTCGCCCCCCAGATTTTGAAATCAGCCCTTCCTGGGGGTGGCCCAAAAGGAAGCAAGTGTTTTATTATTATTTCTTAAAACACCGTTAGCATCTGGTTTAATGATTCTATAAAAACATGATGACTGGATCCAGAGACCACAGCCTCAGACTCATTGGCAAAATGCTATTTGGTCTCGAATTTGCCGCCCTGGCCTTCTCTACCCATAAAGTTTCTGGAAAAGATCTGGGTAGAGAGAACTTGGGACACGTAGCGGGCGGGTGAGTCTGTGACCCAGTAAGAGCCGAAGGACGGTGTTATGAGTGGAACACCCCCAAGAGTTAGTGAGGAAGCTGGAAGGGAGAAAAGGTACTGTGCAGTGGTTCCTAAATCCATCCGTGGCTCCAGGCAGAGCGAGGAACGAGGGGGGCTCCCAAGTATATACAACAGGGATCGCCAGGGTCTACACCTTCCCCAAGATGTTGGGGCAAACCAGGGTAGAGGCTGGGAGAAGAAGATATAGACGGCAAAACTCCAAGGGTCTTCTTCCAAGGTCCCCTGGCCACTCAGTTACCGATTCCTCCCAGGCAGCCAGAGGGAATGCAAAAGAGCGGGGAGAGAGGGAGGGAGGAGGAGGGCTGGGAAGGCATTCAAGCAGCTGCAACTTCCGGATATGTGTCCACATCTGTGTTCCATCTTCTGAAAAAGAAAAATCGCCCCCAAACCACACCACGCCCCTGCCACTATCTGTTTCACACAAAGTTCCAGGACCCTGAAAAAAAAAAAAAAAAAACCCAAAGTGCTTCTTCATCCTTTTGGGGAAGAGAAGGATGGGTGATTGTGGTCTCTGTTTCTTCAGAAGCTGGGGGTAGGGAGTGGGCAGACTGGCAGGGTCCGCCTGAGGATGCTAAAACCTCTGGCCTCGCTGTGGTGGTCCTTCTCAGGTGTGAGCAGGGAACCAAGTTCCCAGGGGGAAGCGCCGGGACTTGACCCCAGGTGTCAGAAAGGCTTGTCGGGTCTGCTGGCCTTGGCGTCCCCAGCGGCTGCCTTGCAGATGACGCTGTTCGTGTGCTTGCAGCGGCATCCGGGGCGGCGCAGGCGGTCGTAGCCGCGCTGGGCCAGCTTCACGCAGCCGGTGGCAGGCAGGTAGCAGAGCAGGCAGGGCAGCACCAGGGAGAGGGCGCCCATGAAGGACCAGCGGGCGCAGCAGTTGGAGCGGGAGCAGGAGCAGGGGTGGTCGGCGCAGGAGCCCTCATCGTCCTCGTTGGTGCAGTGGTAGAAGACGCCCTGCACCAGGCACATGCAAGTGCCATAGTTGACCAGCGTCTGGGCGGAGCACAGGCACTCCTGGTTGCAGACCCAGCAGGAGGGCAACGTCCGGGGGGACGCGCACTCCTTGCACTTACACTTCCCGCAGGCCTCGCACAGCAAGAAGTGCTTGTCCAGCTCTGGGGGGACGGCCGGGCCCTTGAGGTCCAGGGGCTTGCAGTGGATGGCCTTGGGCTGGATGCGCACGGCCCTCGGGGAGGCCTGGTCAGCCACGGGCGGCGGGGCCACGTGGTCTAAGAGGCGCTGGTCAGACGACGTGCTGCTGCTGCTGCTCACAGAGCTGGGGCGCCCGCTGAACGAGATCCAGTGGTGGGTGATGTCCTGGTCACAGCGGGCGGGGGTCAGGGCCAGCTCTGGGGCTCCACCCCGGGTCCGCTTGGGG
The DNA here is from genome assembly GCF_028564815.1 of Eubalaena glacialis. Classification (NCBI taxonomy): domain Eukaryota; kingdom Metazoa; phylum Chordata; class Mammalia; order Artiodactyla; family Balaenidae; genus Eubalaena; species Eubalaena glacialis. The sequence goes on from NC_083719.1 coordinate 119,732,303, forward strand.
CCGGTGGGGGGTGCCAGGCCAGGATTGTCGATGTAGTCGTTCTCCACGTGGCTGGTCTTCATCTGGTCGATGGGGAGAATGGTGAGGGGGTGCTGGAGCCGGCCGTGGGCCATACGGCTGTCCAGAAGGGGCTGGACCATGACTGAGCTGGGAGTCAAGGGGACGCTCTGTGGGATCGGGGGCTCCATGGGGCCAGAGGTCCTGGGTTGTGCAGAGAAACAGGCTTCTAGGGGCCCTGGAGTCGGGGGCGGAAGAGAGAATGGATTCCAGGCGTCAGTATGTGGCCTGTTAACACACCCACCCCCCGTCAGGTCCTTGGGAGCCCAAATGAAATGGGAACTGGAATTCCTTTGGTGGACTCTCCAGCATTATGGCTTAGATGATTAATAATGACAGCAACAACAACAATAGTAAGTGGTAGAAATAACTTATTTAGTACTTACTATGTGCCAGGGACTCTTCTAAGCACCATATTTATTACGTCATTGACTCTTCACAATAAACCTAAAATGTAACTACTATTATTATCCCTTTTCTAGTTACAGGAAACTAATGTTCAAAGTAACTTGTCCACAGTCACACAAAACCATCAGTAGCAGAACTAGGGCTCAAACCTGTGCCGTCCGAGTTCATTCTTATAACCCCCATGAAACATGCTCCTGATTTAAGACAGATACAGCTTCGCAGTTATAAACACAGGCTCTGGAATCAGATCCAAGTTCAAATTCTCACCTCTGCCTAGCAGTGTTACTGTGAATGAGGTTCTTTAACCTCTATGCCTTAGTATTTTCATCTGTAAAATGGGTTCTTGTGAGGACTAAATGAGAAAATGCATATCTAGGACCTAGCATTTTGCCTGACACACAGCACATGCTCTAATTTATCACCATCCCAGAGAGCAACAGTTTAGATTGCCTGAGCACTAATAAGCATGACTAATAAGTACCAAGCGTTGTGCTGAGTGCCGAGGATGTGGTGACCATGACAGACAGTCCCTGTATGCTCCCATGTAGTTTATCAGCTGGATAAACAAAAGCCTTTATTTCAGATAATCACAAGAGAAGGAAGAGCTGTATCTGAGGCCTGCACATCCAGGACATTAACTTATTACCACTACTTCTAAGAGCAGCAACATCTAATGGCAAATAACCCCTGGGTAGGTGCACCTCTGACAACTTGGATGGGAAATCCTCCCGAGGGGCACTCACATCACCCATTGCCAAGTGCTGAGCTGAACATTCAGCCTAAATGCTATTTACTAGAATAGCTAAGCCAACCCTGGATCAGTTTCTAATTTCACTGAGAGAGTGCAATTTTAAGTTGGAATCCGGCCAGAGATTCAACTGCAGTGCCTGACACGGAACCCCAGGAAGTCACTTAAATCAAAGAGCGGAAACGGCTTGGTTCAAATTTAGAAAGTGCACATTGTTTTCTATTAGAAGTGCCATTTCCTCGCCTGCTGACCTTTACATTCAGAATTCGGCTGGAGATCAATTTAAAGAAATAGCAACAAAGGCCAAGACCTCTGCCCAAGGGGCACGATTTGGAATCCCAGAGAAAGATTAGACTCTGGGAAGATTCCACCGGGCTTGGGAGTGGGGGACAGAACAGATAGCCAGGGTTCGGATAAAAGGGGAAGATAACCACCTTCGGGGGAAAACAAAAAAAGAAAAAAAAGACCATTGGATTAACGTGCTGTGGGATGGGGTTTCGGTAAATTATTTTTCAAGACGCTAATGATGTTCTAATTTGGAGAGCTGACCCTGTACCTCCGTTATTAGGTTCACCTTGCCTCAAAGGTGATGCCTAAGAAGGGGATGTGGATAGGTTTCCACTTCCAGTTCTAACCCTGTATCCCTCCAGACTTGGGACACAGGTGGTCATCCCAGTATTCCAATCACAGGAGAATGACACCTGCCCCGAGTGACACTTCCATACTTATCAATGTCTATAGTAAAGAATGAAGAGAGAAAAAAAAGGCATTCAGGGCAACTCTGTATTATACTTCTCTGCTTGGAAACAACAGTTTGATCAGAAATGGTTAAATTGGGGAAGGGCCTCCTTAGATGCTGTCCAGCCTGTCTGAAATAAAGAGCTAGGTCTAGATGCGAAGTTCATGAAGTGGATGAAAGGGAGATTATCCACAAGGTTCTCATCTGTATACTGCAAAAAAAAGCATTAAGTCTTTTCTGCAAGGTTCATTGCTCAGTCAACTGATATTTCCCCTTCGCAAAGGCATGAAATATGGGCTCATGAACAAGGGCTTTGCTCCCACAGTCCTATCTACTTAAGAGAGATGTCTGTGCATAGTATCTCTCATCTCAGAAGATGTCTGCCTAGAGGTAGCCTGCCTCCTGTCTCTGTGTTCCCTCCACATGTCAGGAGAGCATCGTCTTCAAAGAGGAGACTTTCCCCATGGCAGAGTTAGACTTAAGTGTCTGGCAGGTCTGCCACCAAGAAATAGTCATCTATCAAGGCAGCCCTCCTTTGGGGATCCTGGGGTCAGGGCTGGATGGGGGATGTTAGTTAAGCATTCAGAGAGGAGTTTTTCCAAGGATCAAGATGGCCATGGGGCAGAACTTCAGGGGCATGCTACCTCAGCCCACTTTATTCTTTGCAGGCACTCCAAAGCCTTGCTTCTAGAATGAGTGGGTTTGGGGTCAAGAGAAGAAGGTTAGGAGCCCTGGGTCCCAGACTTTGCCTGGAGGAAGAGGTGTGACTAGGCAGAAGAATGGAAAATGCTGACAGAGGCACAGGAGACGATTCTGGCGCCAGTCAAGAGGTGCCTCAGCCAGAACCCCCAACCAGGACAAAGACAACGCGATTCCCTTATTCCAGAAGCTCAGGTCACAAATACTCAAGGTCCTGCCAACAAAATGTCAGTGGTAGTTTGAAGGTTGTATTGCCCCATGTAGTTGGGCTTTTTGCCTCTTAGGACTAGGATTGGGACTGGCCATGCTGTGGGTACTCCCTCCCCTAAACAATTTATCCACTCTCCTTCCCCTGATTCTATTCCTGGGGTTCTATAAGAATGGGCACACTTTCTATGGAGGAAGCAAAAGGCATGGGCAATGCTTGGGGATTTTAATAGGCCCTGGAATCACAAGGCAGATTCATGGGAAAAGTCCCATGGAAAAGTCCCACCAGGAAGCCAGGGTGGGAGCAGCGCCTGCAGGCGATGGGGATATTGGCATTAGCAGGCTCCCATCACCCTCCAGAGACAGCTGTCAACATCTGGGCCTGCACTCAGGGCCAGACATGGGGGTGGGAGCTCAGTCCACGATGACTCAGCTCTCTTGGGACATGCTGCATCCAAGATGGCTCCAGCAGGCATATTCTAAAATGCATCTTCCCTATCATAACCCTGATGGAAGATGCCTTCCGGCCACCAGGGGCTCAGAGTTGTACCACTCCAACCTTCTCAGGCTTCATGGCCTCACCTCCCAATTAGCCAGGACCCTCCGCAGGAGGGTGGAATTCATTTGGCTGACAAGAAAAACAACTTCCCGATAGCCTGTTTGATAACCCCTCAACACAGCTAAATGGTGTCTCAAAACCCCCGCAAGTCCTCGGCTTAGAAGATTGATCTCCACTCACTGGGACACACCCATCCTCCAGTCTGCGCAACGCTGCCGAACTTAAGTGCAGTTTAATACATACTCTGCTTCCCCTGCAAGGAAGGAAGAGATTTGTAATACAAATAGGAGAGAGGAGGCTTTGCCTCATTTAGGCTGTTTGGGAGACTGATGGCCAATTTGGAAGACTGTGGACAGAGAAACAAAGCCAGCAGTCCACTTAGCCAGAGAAGCACCTCTATCGAATTTTAGGTGGCAGCCTTATGGATTAGCATGAGGAAAGGAAACTTTTACCTCCACTCCAACCTTCTAATAATAATAATTAATAATTAGGGGAGCAGCAAGCATTTATGAAACATTTCTTGGTGTCAAGCTCTGTGCTAAATCCTCAATGATTTTCTCCTTCAATCCTCACCATCTCCTTGGAGGATAATACCCATTTTGCAGAGGAAGAAATGGAAGAACAAAGGGTCATAGAGCAGGCAAGTGGTCAGGGCAGGATTCGAACCCAGGTAGCAGAGGCTCCAGAGGCTGCAACTTCAGCCCTGCGACCCTGACTTGCAATAACTTCTGGGTATTCATGGAAGGGCACGGAAGCACCCTTCTCTCTTATAGCCATGAACTCCGCCAGTCTCCCAGGTCTGCCACCAGCCCTCAGGGAACCTCATCAGGCCATCTTCGGGTTCTTAACCCAACCAGCCTGGAAATGAAGCCAGACAGGGCTGACATCAGACTGGCCCTCAGTTAGGGGAATTTTTAGTGTGGAAAGCAGAGGCTGGGGGTTTGAAATCTGTCATTAAAGGAAGGGTCAGGGCGCAAGACATCTTCACTTGCATTTTCTTTGGCATCCCTTTTGTCACCTCACACACCCCCATTTTTCTAAGTGTTTTCATTTTTAGTTTTCTTAAGGTTGAATGGGTCTCATTTGTAAGATCTCACCACAAAGCAGTCCCTAAAAGGAAAGCCTAGAGTGGGCGGGAATCCCGTCTCCTCCCACCTATAAAGCTGAACTTAAGGGTCCCTAGGGCACGTTCATGGATGTGGCTTCCTGGTCCAGGTCTGTGGGGAAGGGAAGGAGGAGCTAGGGTAAAAGGAAGGCAGAAGAAGACAGTCCTAGAATACTGAATCAGCAGGATATCAAAAAGCCCAGAGCACACTGCCCTGTATTTGCGGCTTCGTCTGTGAGCCTGACATTGCATGTGTACCTGTGGGGAGGGGCTGAGCATCAAGGCGGCAGACAGCTCAATGCAGGCTGGCTGGAAAGAATCAAGAGGCATGTTAAATGTCTGTTCCACCCATCCACCCCTTCCCCTGGACTTATCCCAGGGAGAGGACTTATCCCAATGTCTGTGAGCCTGACATTGCATGTGTACCTGTGGGGAGTGGCTGAGCATCAAGGCGGCAGACAGCTCAATGCAGGCTGGCTGGAAAGAATCAAGAGGCATGTTAAATGTCTGTTCCACCCATCCACCCCTTCCCCTGGACTTATCCCAGGGAGAGGAGTTGGCAAATATTAGGAAAACCTGACAGTTGTACTTTGAAAACTACAGGTCAGCTAATGCCAAACTGGCAAGGGGCTCTGAATGAAAGGGCAGTTTCTGCACTGCCCCATTCAGTCCCAGCAGGTGCTTTCAGGGAAGGCTGTTTAAGCCTTTAACAGCTCAGAGAAAAAGGTCTCTAGGCTTCATGAGAGCCCGCCCACCACTATCTACCACTCTCGCTTGGGTTCTTTGGGACAACACTCCAGTTTAGTTCATTAAGCTCCAACTAAATAATGACGTATTGCTTCGAAAAGACTTTTTAAAGGGGGGGAAGGGGGATGAGGGAAGCCAGGGACTTGCCTTCCCTACACCCCACTGAGGGAGACAATCTGCTGCAAATAAAGCATTTAGGCAGCTGGATTTGCCTGAGAAACCTTGCTCCTCCCTGCCACCCACCACTAGCACTAAGGAGCTGACCTCTGGTCATAACCTGTCAGAGATTACAAAAAAAACAGCTGCTTTTCCTCACTTTGTCCCATCCCCAGTTATCAGTTCCCAACCCTTTTCTCTTCTTTTTCCACAACCAGCTGAGCTCCAAAGCCCCAGTGCTAGGGTGATTGGGAGAGGTCTTGCTGTACTTTGGCTCTAGGCTATTCTAACCGGCTACAAATTTTGGCTTCGATGTATTCCCCTCAGAATTGTTGTCTGCTCAGATCCCCTTAAAGAGGGATTAGAAGTCAAGAGTGAGAAAAGAATGGGGCTAGAAGAAGTCTGTTAACTACTGGTACAGTTGGGGAACCACTGGCCCACATCAAAGTTTGGGGGTGGGGGACCAGAAATCTAAACCCCAGGGGAGGACCCCCCTCTCACTGACACCAAGATCATTTTATTTGTCTCACCATCCTCCACTAAGAATTGGACTTACAATAATAGACGTTAGCTTACTCCTGGGATGGGGCAGGAAATGACTCCCCCTTCCCCCCAACCAGAAAGAGACAAGGGAAACCACTTTTCTGCAAATGGCCACCTGCCCCAGAAGGGCCCCTTCCCTCCTCCGCGAGATCCAGCACATCTGTGCTCCCTCCCCGGTGCCCTTGCTTCCTCCACCGACTGTCCTTGGAAAGAACAATCGTGATCACAGCTGAACGGTGGAGCCTCTTAAACCCAGCCACATGTCCCGGATACATCCCCAGCCTTGTCAGCTGTCCGGATCTGCAGGGTGGCCCCAGGCCCCCTCGAGAGCTAAGCATCCTCCGCCTCTTACATCACACAGCACCCCACATCTCCTGTGGAGGAAGGGGCTCTCTTACAACCAAGCCCTCCTTACTAGGCACCCAGTAGTAACAAGGGGCACAGCCCCAGCCCTGCACACTTGCTAGCTGCTCAGCTGGCCCTGGCCCCTCGGGAGGAGTTTCTTCTCCCCACTCTGCAGATGGGGAAACTAAGGCCCAAGCTTAGCACATTTCCTAGCCCCTCATCTGCTTTGACCCAGCCCCTATCTTGGTCTGGAAGAGATAATACAGTCTTCGGTTATGTTGCCCTTCATCACCTTCTTCCTTTGGCTCTTTTGAGAGAGTAAAAATATATTCCAATGAGTCATTGCTTTCCCTTCTGTCAGGTAGATCCAAGTTGACCATGAGATGGAACGTTCTCCACTGTTGCCATGTCGACATCCTAAATCCAAAATTTTTCATTCTATCCCTAGATCCAGAGGTTTTCCTCACGAGGGAACTTCCACCTCAGTAGGGCCCAGGTGGCAGACAACTCTGGATGCAGAACCAAATTGAATGCCATAACTTTCTAAGAACACTGACCTTCTTCTCTGAAGAGAAGGGGCTCCTTTCTAACCCTCCTGGTACCATCACCCGGGCCCTACCCAAGAGGATGGCCCGGGGAAAGAAAAATGCTCGTGGGGGCCCAAAAGTGGCTGGAAGATGTCACATGAAGGGACTAATAGCATCAGAAATTGGAAGAGAATCCCACACAAAGTATTTATACTTTGGTGATCCCAAAGTATTAAACCCCAGAGCAACACACCTCAAGGACCATTTCTGGAGGTGTTAATGGGTGTTTTTTCCTCCCTTAGTTTTAAAATCACTGACTTTCAAATTCTGCACTGAAAGGCTGCCTTCATTTGTTTTTCAAGTCAGCCAAACCTCTGGGCAGAGGTAATGTCAGGTTTACCAGAGTTGGGGGGGTGGAGTTCCAAAGAGCCTGTCTCTCCACCTATTCTGGAAGGATGAAAACAAAAATGACATCTGCGAGCTCCAAATGCCCCCAGCCTCTGCCCTGCTTTAACCAGGAATCATACTATTCCATGTGATCAGTCTCTTCCCACCTCGCCCTACCAAAGCTTTAAGGAGATGCTGCCATTTCAGAGAGTAATTTGGTAAAGGTCATGGGAATTAGCAGGAAAGCACTTACTCTTGAGTTCAGAATCTAAAAAGGAAGACAACCAAGAGACGTCTTTAAAGTCTTCCTCATCAAGCTGACCAACATTTGTCCATCAAGGAGATTTTAGAAATCTGCCACCAAAATGCCCCCTACCCAGTACTGGCCACGCAGCTCAGTTGGTCAGGATGTGCACTGCTCATATTAGAATTCGTCTGGAGCCTTCTGGCAAGTGAGGACCCTCCCAAGGGCTAGGAAAGAGAGAAAATTTGATTTCACACTGGACACATCTACAACTTCTTTCCCACCCTTCTCCTGAAAGAGGAGACAGAGAAAGAGGGAGAGAGAGAGAGGGCTGGGGGGGTGGGGAGAGAGAGAGAGGTAGGTGTGGGGGGCATTGTCAATGGCTGCCCTCCCTTTCCTAGTCCTCCCCACACCCACACACTAAGGGAAAAACCGAAACTTTCAGATGTTTATGCTCCATTCGTATGAAAATCCGGGGGGAACTCTAAACATTGTGAAATCACCAGTGCAATATTGGGTAGGGCCTCAGGCCAGACCGAGCTTATTAAGAGATTGATAAACCCGCACTTCCTAAACGCTCTGGGCCTTCACCTGCCAGCTTTGTATCCCCCAAGAGGCTCAGAGAGACTGGAGAGCCTTGATCAGCTAACCAGACAGACATGCACTTGCTCTCACCCCTCCCCAAACTGGAGAGAATCATGCCACTGGTTTGGAAGCAGGAAAGAGGGGGTTCATACTGGGTCTGGGCACCCCACCGAACCCACAACCTTCCTTTCATCGCGAATCATGCTGGGGGTGGGGGGGGGAGTGGTCTCTGAGCCTTGATGGGCCAGAAGGCAGCCTTCTGCCCTCATCCAGGCCTGGCAATATGGATACCCATCCAGCAGCTGGTGCATGAGGCAGCCAGCAGCTCTTCCCTCTGCCCACCATCCAGCCCCTCTAGCCCAGTTCGCTTCTCCCGTCCATCGCTCAGCCCATCAAGCCATGCAACCATTTTCCGCCTCTCCTGCCTCCTCTGCCCACAACCCCCAGCCCCCAATCAAAGAAAATTGAGAAACCGTCTTCTTGCACAAGAGCAGCTACTGTCTAAATGCTTTTTGATCGTCTGTATGGAGGGGAAACTGGGCAAAGCCCTGGTCCCAGTGATGGAGCCAAGCTCCAGCTGTCCTGGCTGGCCAAATTTGCCCTCACCCCCCTTCACTGCCCCCATAGGCTTGGCGATTCAGAATTTTCAGAACGTACCGTCTCTATCCTTCTCTCTTCTCGGTGATGTCAAGCCTGGTACCACCAAGAAGGAAGGAGAGAAAGCGGGAGCCTTATCTCTCCTACGCACGCAGCCTCTTCCTCCAGCTCCCACACGCCCGGCGTTATGGAAACGCACCTTCAGCCCCTACCACAGCCCCAGCGCGGCCCGGGGGCCCCGGGACCTGGCACAGCTCGGTGCCCGGGGATAGGGAGGCACGAGGAGGCCGAGGAGCCTCGGGCCCTGCAGAGGCCGGGGAAGGAAAAGGCAACTGCAAGGCAGCTGCACAGCATAAAATGCGGCAGCAGAGCAAAGGTCAGACGGCGAGGAACCGCCTCGCCAAAGAGAGAGAGAGAGCAGAAATGCCCAGTCCCGGCCAGCCCCGCGCTGACCATCGAGGGGGAGGCAGAAGGGAAGAAAACCCAGTCCCTCACGGCTCCGAAGGGGAAAGAAAAACCTACGTCGAGCATAGGCCGCTGCGGCGGGCTGGGGAGATCTACGGCAGAGCTGGCACCGTGGGCAGCGAGCCCGGGGTGGGCGAGCCGCCCAGGGCGAGGGCGCCCGCCGGACCCAAGAGGTGGCTCCTGACGGAGCCTAGAGCCGCCTGTTCCAGCGCCCGAGGCCGGTGGTGGCAGGAGGAAAAAGGCCAGGCCAGAAGCAAACTCCCGGGACACGCACGAAGCTTCCGAGTCGTAGAGAGTGGGGAAGCCGTGCTTGGCAATGCCCGGGGGTCGGGAACGCCGGTGCCAAGCTGTGAACACCCCCAGCGCCTCGCCGGCCCAGCCGAGGGCGTCAGGGAGCTGCGGCGCACCGCAGCGGCTCCAGGAGGCGCAGGGAGAGGGAAGGAGCCCTGAGGCGCGCCTAGAAATAGCGCACCATTTGCCCCAGCCCGAGGGGGAGTCGCGTCGCGACTCAGAGAGGGGCAGCTTCACATCCCGAAGCCGGTCGGGGACTTACTTTGAGGAGCCGCAGAGTCACAAGCATTGCTCCACGTCTGTGTGAATTCCCGAACCCGAGTGGGTCGGACGCCGCCGTCCTCGCAGACGCCGACCGGAGCAACCGGCACTGCTCCTTGCGCTCCTCAGCGCCAGCACCGCGCTGTCAGCCCCTCTCGCTGCCTCCGCGGCGATGTTGCAATCACTGCCTGGGAAAATGGCTTTTTTATGAATGGGAGGGCAGGGAGCTCCTGTGCGCACGCGCGCAGTTCGCGATTCTATGAATGGGTGGGCACAAGAGACCCCGCGCGCGCATGCGCCGCGCTCCTTTTTTTATGAATGGGGGGCCGGAAAAGAACTTAACCCGTGATTGCTGGGGCTGACTCTCGCTCCTCCAGGGGCCGTCGTTCTTTTACAAAGAGGGGTGGAGGTTGTTGTTGCCTTTTTTTTTTTTTTCTTTATGAATGGAGGGCGGCGGCGACTGCTGCAGCTGGCTCAGCTGCGCGGGCTGTACCCCCTCCCAGCCTGCGAGAGGAGGTAAAGGCCACCTTCACGCCACTGCGGGCCTGGGCTGGAACCGTCAGTGTTTCTGGGGGGCGGGGGGGCACTGCGGCTTCAAGATCCTGGGCTGAGAGCTGGGTGGGGGAGGACACACCTAGATCTAGGGATTTCTACCCGCCGCAGGCAGTCGGGAGGGCGGGGGAACGGGAAGACCCCTGCTGAGGGCCTTCTCTTTCTCTAGACTAGGGGCGTCGGGGGGCGAGGGGTCTTGAAGCTGTGTTTACCAAAAATTAAGAAAATGTCAAACGTCCATATCAAAGAAGGGCGGAGTGGGTACAGCTGAGTGAATCTGGTTCCTTTCCTGAGGCTGAGTCTCCCTTGAGTAAGCGCAGACCACCCCTCCCCCCATTTCTTGGGTGTGGACAGCGACTGGGCCGAAACCTCTTCCGGCTCTAGTACCCACCAGGGTGATGCTGGCTACTCAGCTAGAGACCTGGCTCTCGCCTGGCAGCGCCCCCCTTCCCCCCAACTCCAGGGTAATGTCCGCAGTGCCCCGGCGTCCGCCCGCCCTCAGCTGCCCTGGCTAGTGCTCCCCTCTCCGTGCGTTTCCCAGCCCTCACGGGACGCGGGCCTGAGGACCCTGTGTCCTCCGAAGGCCACAGCCCTTTGCTGCTGTAGGCGCCTCTCCCCAGCCACCCCTATTTGCGCCCCTCCGGGGAAGCGGGAGCGGCCAAGCACTGGCCAGGTGGATGGGTGGAGCCGTCCGCAACGAGGATGCTGCCGGGGTGGCCACGGGATTAAATAACAACAGAGCTCTTGAGCCGCAGAGGAAATGGAAATGGCCGGGATCTTTTCTTTGCAGTTAATGATGGGGCGGCGGGGGCGGGGGGAGCGCATCAGCCCTGGGCGGTGAAAAGAAAAGCCCCCGCCATTAGGCCTGACTCCGGGAAGGCGGGGAGCCCTCGCAGCAGGCCCAGCTCCGCCCAGGAACGGAGGAGGCTGTAGCCTCCGGGGAGTCCGGAGTAGGGGGTGGCTTTGATGCGGGGATAAGAGCTGGGCCAGGGTCTGAATCCCCTGTAAGGTTTGTCTTGATGGTGTTTTCGCTTCACGGGGAGGTTGTGAGGCAGGTTTTTTTCTTCCTACGCCACCATAGATCTGCGCTTGGCTGTTGTCAAGGGAGCCGATGAAAGGCATCCAGCCCAGGCCAGAGGTCTGGCCTTGGTCTGGATCTGGGGCTGGTGCTGGTGCTGGGGCTCTGGAGACAGGCAGCGGGAGAGACATTTTGCAAACCCAGGCCAGAACCCAAGGTCACCGAGTCCAGGCTAAAATGGCTTCTCGCTACTCAAACGCACCTTCGCGGTGTGATTTCCTTACTCAGCTCCTGGGGGCAGAGCAGGCTCTCCCCCTACGAAAGCTCAGTCTTCCTTTCAGGGCCAAGACCTTACTTAATGCCAAGAGAAAAACTCTTTACTAGGACAACGGAGTATTTTACAGTTGTTCAGGTCTTCCCTTTACAGGCATCCAAGCTGAATATCATTATGCCTATTTGTCAGATGTAGAAATTGAGGCCAAGGGTCCTGCACCTGATAAATGAAAGATCTAATAAATGGTGGTGCTGATTTTCTAGATCTTTGCAACCCGGATCTTTCTACTTTGCCACCACCCCATCTTCATATCACAAGCCTAAAAACCTGTTTCTTGCAAGTCACTTAAGCATGTTAAACAAGGAAAGTTGGAGCAGTGATTTTCCAGCCAGTGGTTGCTCATGGGCCTTGCTGGAACAAGTAAAAGGATGGGAATAAGGAAATCCTTTCTAAACTATGGAAGAAAGTCAAGATGAGGTAGGGGGTGGCTGTCCCGTGTCTTTAATTAGAGGAATTAGCGAAGAGACAGTGTTCCTTCCATTCCTGGTCTATTCTCAGCTTTCCTGAAGGAGAAGTGAGGAGACCCCAGCTCTGGTGGGATGGTGGGACCATGAAGGAGCCCCCAGTCCTGAGCTGGGAGGAGTCTCTGATTCCTGAGCAGACTGTGACTCGGTGTCTGGGAGGGTACTGGGGACCATATTCCACTCTTCCTTGGAACCTAAAGAGAGGAGAGGTTTGGGGGTAACTGTTATGAGAAATCCATCCATCCATCCATCCATTTAGTCAGTCAGTCATTCATATATTCTGCCTTGGGGCCTGCCCTGACTCTGAGGCCTTGGTGGTGAGAGACAGACAGCCCTCCCTGCCCTAGTGAAGCTCACAATTTGGGGGGAAGACAGACTATGCAATTTGAGTCTATGATAAGTGCTAGGAGGGAGACGTAAGCAGGATTTGAGGGTATGGGGAGAGCTGGGAAGGACCTGATTTTAATTTGGGCATCAGGGGGGTCTCTTTCTGACAGGGGGCTGTGGTTGTGAGTTGAGACTTGGAGACTGGGAAGGCGTGACCTGAGGGAGGATGAGGAGACAGGTGGGGAGGCGTCTGCATGAGGAAAGTCTGACGTGAAGGTGCCTGTGGGGAGGCCTCTCTGTGGCCGACACACTCTCGTGCCTGTGGGGAGGCCTCTCTGTGGCCGACACACTCTCGTTTGTGTTTTAACCCTGTCTGCAGCCCAGGGGCCAGAGGTTGGGGGAGAGGGGACAGAGTGAAAGATGGTGGGGAATGCAAAGCATTTGTGCCTTCACAGTTTAACGGTACCACCTTTATTCTTTGGATTGAGTGGCTGGTAGGCCTGTGCTGGATTTTTTTTTTTTTTTTTTCCTACTTCCTGTGACTTTGTTCATTCCAAAGCTGCCCTGTCTCTTCCCCAGGTATAACTCTTCTGCTGGAGGTGGACCCTAACAGCCCTGCATTCCTGCCCGTGCTAATTATAGTCGTTTCCCCCTAACCCCGGTGTAAACGTCTTCCCCCCTACCAGGTCGTGTACAGGGGAGTCCAGTGGCTTCAGGTCTGGGCTTTGCCCTCTTATCAAGCTGGGAGCTGAGTGCAGTGGGAGTGAGGAGAGGCAGGAATTCTAATTCAGTGGCAGACATTTATGGAGCACTGACTGTGTGCCGTTCCTGTCCTCGGCCTGTTTTCATATGTCATGTAGCTTTAAAAAGCTGTGCTCTGGGTCTTATCTTCCCTCCTTTTCAGATAAGAAGTCACAGGCTCTGTTTTAATTATTTACTAATTCCACAAAACATTATTATACACCTCCTATGCATCAGGCACAGTGCCAGGTGTTGGGTTTACAGTGATAGATAGATGCTATTTTTGTCCATATAGAGCTTACAGTCAGTGGTGACACCATGGTGTCACATATAATCTTCATCAGCAACCTTATTTATTTCTGTATTCAACTGACCTTTCTCACCCTTATATCAAATAGGAAGCACTGGAACCAAGCCCCCCAATACAAGTAGATGACCTGCCCCCACCTATATGGAAACTCTGGAACTGCTACTGTTTATATAGTCAGGAGGGGAGATAGATGTTAAACAAATGATTATTTATTTGTTTCAAAGAGTGATTTAATTACAGTTAACATCAGTGGTGCATTAGAGAGTACAGGAGAGCAAAGGAGGGGCCACAGCCTGGGGGCCCTGGAGAAGTTTCCCTGCATTTCACATCTGCAGAATGCAGACTCAGCCAGGCAAGGGGTGGCAGAAGGAACCTTGGGGAGTACTAGTGCAAGCGAAGATAGCCAGGGCGATGTGTCAGGCCCGAGGTTAGAACTCTGTTCTGGCAGTAGCCCCTAGGCTTTCTGGCTCATTGTGTTCAGGTGTTTCAGCTTTGGAGCCTGGAGAACTTGAAAGACAGATGTACAAACACTGACCACAGACTGCTGGGGTTCAATCTCACCTTTACAAGCTCCACAGCCTTGGACAAGTTATCCAAACTTAATGTGCCTCAGTTTCCTCCTCTGTCATATGAAAACTAATAGTAGTACTTACCAAAAATGGCTGAGTGGACCTTGAATGGAATAATGCACATAAAGCCCTTAGAACAGCGTCTAAGTGCTGAATACACATTTCGATGATTATTCAACATACCCAGCCATTTTGATGAATGGGAATGAGTTAGAATTTTAAGAGAAGCCTATTTATCTGTGTGCATCAAAACTTCAGAAAGAGAAAAACACTCTCAAATGCAAACAAAGTTTTCTTTATCAAGAAATAGTTCAAACAATCATACTGTGCTGTCATTGATGCTTTAACTAGTACAGTTTTTGCAGGACAAAAGTTATATTTTTAACGGTGTGGCTGGGTATCTTAAATAGTTCACCAAAGAGTTGATTTTAGATGCTTGGATTTCAGTGGTAGCATAGTGTGATATAAAGCTGGGAATGATGATTCTCTTGTATCAGTATTGGGAGGGGCAGTTGTTAAACACTTGGTGACTTTACATAATTCTTAATCTCTTCAGATCTCTATTGTAAAAAGGGGGATAGTCATAGTATCTGCTTCAGGGGATTATCATGAGCCCTAAAGGACAAGATATTTTTCAAGTAATCTAGCTCAGAGCCAAGTGCACAGCTAGTTTTGAGGTCCCTCTAATTGCTCTGTGTAATAGGGAAATTTTGAAGATTTTAGTTTGGTTACGATAATATAGGTCACTAGCTTCCTCTTCCCCATTCTTCCTCCAAGACCCTTGGTTTTCAGTCTTTGCTGAACAGGGCCGTGGAAGGTTATGCAAAAGAAGCTTTCCTGAAGACCTCACATAGTCCAGAATGGTTTCCTCATAGGTGTGACTATAAAGTCAGATTTGCATTGTTTCAGTTTTGGCTACTGAATCAAGATTTTTATGAATATATTTAAATGGCACAGTTCAAATTTGCATTAGTTCACATAAAATGAAGCACACTGCTCATTTCAGAGTGCTAAATCCAGAGCAACCACTGAGAGCAGTAGGAAGAGAAGAAGGAGAAAAAAAAAAAGATCAAGAGGAGCTCTTTTGGTCCTTGCTTGCAAATCACAGAAATTCCCTGGTAATCTTGAAAACTCAGCTGATGCAGTGATTGGTGAGCTATGACTTTGGGAATGGACATATTTAGACTTTGCCCAAAGACTGCCACTTAACTGTTGATGGATCTCAGGTGAGTTACTGATCCTTTAGACTCTCGATATTATATATTTAATGGGCATGATAATTCCACTCCATAGGGTGGTTCAATAAATACCTCATAAGTGTCTGTGTCCTTCATACAACAGAATGGGGACCCTGAGAGAAGCACAGGGATAAGGAAGGGATATGTGGACTTGGAGGGGCCAGCAATTTTCTGGAGGCTGAACTTGGCTTTCACGTTCCACGAGAAGGATGGGGGTTGTGCGCTTCTTTCTGACTTGACTTGTGATTTGGGCCACCCTTTCTCCCCTGCCCTCCATTCGTGCCATTTCATTTGGTCAGTCATTCATTTGTTGATTCGTTCAGCCAATATTTAAGCAGCTTCTAGGTACTAGGCACCATCCCAGGCCCTGAGGGTACAACAGTGAACAAGTTATAGGAATCTTCTGCTCTCGTATACCTTAGTCCAATGAAGGAAGCAAATAATAAAAAGTAAACACTCAAATAATAACATAAATTCAGATGTTGGTCAAATCCATGAAGGGGATAATAAAGGGATGTGACAGTGATTGGGGAATGATCTTTAAGGAGGTCAGGAAGAGCCTCTCTGGGAAGTCTGAAGGCTGAGGAATGGGAACCTTGCAAATGTCCAGGAAGGAGGCCACAGTGAGGGCAAAGAGCAGGGCAGGTGTGACCTGGTGTGTTCCAGGACCACTGGCACCTTGGGCCCGAGGCTGGGGAGGCTCATCTCTGCTCGAGGACATTCAGGCCTCCTCCAGCTGACTTGCACTACACCAGGGCTGGCTGGACTCCGGACTCTGGGGTACCCGACCGAGTGCACCAGCCTCAGGCCCTGGGGAAGAATTTACAACCATCCTGGGCCTGTTTACCACCTGCCAAAGAGCCCTTGGAAGGCACAGGCTCTTTCTCATAACTAGTTTTTTCAGAGCCACATATAATACGAAGCAATTCAACTGGGCAGGATTTATTTTTTCTTAAGTAATCCTTTCATTGAAGTGTAACATTTTAGTTGGACCATATGGAGTTGCTAATATGCAGCGACTTTTCATGGACAAAGTGGCATCTCATGTGATTCAACATAAATATATTGTTTTACAACATAAAAGTGTACAAATTAGAAGTGTGTAACTGAATGAATTTTCATGAACTGAACACAACTGTAGAACTAGTGTCCAGGTCAAGAAACAAAACATTACCCAATTTGGGAAGCCCCACTCATGCTCTTGCCATCCCAGACAACCACCATGCCCCACCTCCACCCACAAGGGTAGTCACTATTTTGACCTTTAGCAACATAGATGAACGTAGTCTATTTTTAAAAATCTTTCTTTAAAGGGAATTATACAGTAGATACTTTTTTCTTGGTGAGATTCAGCCATGTTGTTGCATGTAGTTGTACTTTCTTTTTTGTTGCTGTATAATATTCCATTTTATGACTATACTACAATGTGTTTATTTTTTAATTTTTAAAAATGTTTTGGCCGTGCCACCCAGCATGTGGGATCTTAGTTCCCCAACCAGGGAGCAAACCCACGCCCCCTGCATTGGAAGTGTGGAGTCTTAACCACTGGACCACCAGGGAAGTCCCTACAATGCGTTTATTCATTCTACTCGATGGACATTTAGATTGTTCCAAGCATTTGGTTTTAAGAATGCTGCTTCTGTGAACATTCTTGTACATGGCTTTTGGTTGAACGCATGTTAGTATATCTGTGGATATAAACTGAGGACTGGGTCAGTGTTAGTATTTCCAAACAGTTATCCAAAGCGGTTGTACCAGTTCACACTCTCTGCACTGGTTTATTCAATGCCTCCTTGCTGCCTAGCTCTTGGGCCAGGTTCAATGTAAAGAATGAATATGGGGGGCTTCCCTGGTGGCACAGTAGTTAAGAGTCCACCTGCCAATGCAGAGGACATGGGTTCGAGCCCTGGTCCGGGAAGATCCCACATGCCGTGGAGCAACTAGACCCGTGCGCTGCAACTACTGAGCCTGCACTCTAGAACCTGCAAGCCACAACTGCTGAGGCCCCCGTGCCTAGAGCCCGTGTTCTGCAACAGGAGAGGCCACCGCAATGAAAGGCCTGCGCACCGCAATGAAGAGTAGCCCCCACTCACCGCAGCTAGAGAAAGCCCGCGCGCAGCATGGAAGACCCAACACAGCCAAAAATAAATTAATTAATTAAATAAAAATTTTTTTAAAATTTAGCATTTCTTTGGGGAAAAAAAAGAATGAATATTGGGGTAGTAGTGGGGAGGATACATGACAGGATTCATGGGATGAACCTCAGTTTGTGTAGTGATTAAGAGCACAAGTCCTGGAGCAGCTAGGCCTGGGTACGACTGTTACTCTTCTCTATTTACACTCTGCCTCTGTGACCTTGGGCATGTCACCCAATGTCACTAGACCTGAGGTCCTTCATCTACAAAATGGCATAAGTATAGTAGCTCTTATTGAACAGAGTCTGTCACCCATTTTTTTTACTTGAGAAATGTTTGTGGAAAACCTGAAGTGTACTGGGCTCTGTTCTGGGCACTGAGAATTCAAGAGTGAACAAGATAGATGGGACTTTGCTCTCATGGAATGTATGTTCTAGTTAGGGGAGACAGATAATAGTGGAGCTAACAAAAAATTAAGATAATTTCAGATAGCGATACATGCTATGGCAGCAGTAAAACAGGGTGCGGTGATGGAGCAATAGAGTGAGGGGGGTAGGGGAGTCAGGGAGGTAGTGACTGAGCTGAGACCCACGTGACCAGCAGGAGGCAGCCATGTGTGGATCTGAGGGATGAGCACTATCAGGCAGAAGGGCTAGCTGGTACAAAGGCCATGAGGTAGGAACAAGCTTGGTATCTGAGTTGCAGAAAGAAAGTTGATGCTGCTGGAGCTGACTGAGGGGAAAGGCCGTTTGAGATAAGACAGCAGAAATCATATTCCTGTAGGGCCTTGACTGCGGAGGTAAGGAGTTTACATTTTATTTTAATATCAAGGGGAGTCATTGGAGAGTTTTAAGCAGGGGACCAACATGAGCTAATTGACATGAAGATTGAGATACTATATATATGTATGTATGTATGTATAAAGAACTTAGCACAGAGTCGGGCATAGAGTGATGTTCAGTAAATGTTAGTTGCTGCTACTGCTATTATTGTTATTTACTGATGCTCTTAAACAACCTAAAAACTTTCATCCTTATTGAGGATGAGGAAGCCAAGGCATAGAGCCATTACCATCCACGTGTAAAGTCAATCAAATCAGAGAACAGGATGTAGATTTTAATAATCGAAGGAAATGCTTTTGGTCCCTTTCACAAATGGGAATTTTGAGGCAGAGGATTTTTCTCTGTGGTTAGCAATTATCTGGTGCCAACCAAATGCAGCTCCTTCAGCTCCACTTTGCCAAAATGGCCAGAGTTCCATCACTTGGGTGCCATTGACTGTGGCCCTGGCCACCATTTAGGGCCCTGGAAAAGGCTCACGGTTGATTGTTCAATCCATCTGCCTTTGCTCTGGGTCTGATGGGCCAAGAATGGGGAGGCACTCCCTGTTCTCCACCTTGAGTGCCCACCAGGTTTACTGAGATGCCAGCCACTGCCCTGGCTTGGAGGCTCTCCCACCACGTTCTTGCCATATGTTCATAAAAGGCTTGTGAAGGAAGCTGCCCTTTGTTATCTCTGACACAGAGAAATGGCAAGTAAATAATCTGTGAATGAATGAATGCAAATTGTGTAACGAAACTGGACAAAGCTTCTTAGGGTATATAACACTCATTTCTGGGCAAAGTGTCCTTCTCTTAGTAAGGATGTTTTCATTCCTTCATTCATCAATATGTATTGAGCTTCTGCTAGATGCCAGGTGCCAGGCAGTGTACAGTAGTGAGCAAAAAGGGTGCCATTCTTGCCCTCATGAAGCTTCCAGTCTAGTGAGACACACCTTCATCAAATAATTGTACAAATATGAATAGAGAATGACAATAGTGATAAGTGCTCTGCAGGAGACGTATTAATGTCCTGAAGGTATATAATGAAGGTGGGGCTTTGGGAAAGTTCCTCCAGTAAGTGACACTTGAGCTCAGCCCACAAAGATGAGTGGGGATAAGAGGGTTTAGAGGGTAGAGTGAGAAGTATTCTAGCCAGAGAACAGCATATGCCAAGGTCCTGAGGTGGGAAGGAACATGCATGGTGAATCCAAGAATATAAGAGAAGGCCACAGTGACTAAAAGGCTGAAAATGAGGTGGACTCTGGTCCCAGTAAAAGCTGGCGATATGGCAGAGAAGACAGGTCACAAAAGGCTTTGGAGGCTATGTTAAGGCACTTTTAGCCATCTCAAGGACTATGGGATGCTCTTAAAAGACTTGAATCTGTAGATAGGTATGAGTGAGTGTGTGTGTTAGGGAGTGTGTCATTCTAGCCACAGTGTGGAAAATGGATTGGAAGGAGCCAGAATGGGTTCTCGTAACTGCCCGGCCCTCCTTGGCTTTTCAGTGCTAGAGGTGGTAACAGAGGCCTGTTTTTCCCAGTTCCAGGGTGTTGTGCTTTCCCTGTGGTTTCCTTACACTCTGCCCACATGTTTGCAAATAGTTCCTTTATCAAACTCTCGTCACATGACCAAATTTGTTCTGGTTGACTTTATGGAAAAGTCACATATGGATAAAGCAGGAGAAAACTTTAGCAGCTCCTTAACCTAGCTCTTTTACTTTACTTGTAATAAGCCCCTATTATTGGATTTTGTTTTCTAGCCATTCTGACAAGCTTTGTCTTTTCAATTCAGAGCAAAACATTTCAGTTAGAATGTATTTATTTACATAAGAGCTAGAAATTACTGAATTAGTCAGGTTTCTCTCTATCTTATTTTGTGCTGTTTGTCCTGGGTGTGTTTTTTTGTTTGTTTTTAAGACGTAATTTTTTTAGAGCAGTTTTAGATTTATAACAAAAAGGAAAGGAAGGTACAGAGAGTTCCCATGTACCCCCTGCACCTACACATAACTTCCCCTATGTCCTGGTTTGTTTTTATTTTTTCCTTCCACTTTATCTTCTTATGGATTGAATTTTTTAATCACCCCATTTTTTCCCCATTGATTGCCTTGGAAATTACAGTCTCTCTGTCTATTTATTCTTTCAGTGGGTCCTCTAGATATTTAAAATTTAATCATAGGGACTTCCCTGGTGGTCCAGTAGCTAAGACTCTGCATTCCCAATGCAGGGGGCCCGGGTTCGATCCCCGGTCAGGGAACTACATCCCACATGTTGCAACTAAAAAAGATCCCGCATGCTGCAAGGAAGATCACGTGTGCTGCAACTAAGACCTGGCACAGCCAAATAAATAAATTAATATTTTTTTAAAAATAAGTAAAATTTAATCACAATTTTTACCCTCTTAAACAAAACAATAAGTGACCTTAGACTACTTTAACTTAAACTCCCCCCACCATTTATTTCCTGTTGTAGTCCAGTTTTTTCACTTTTTTTTTTTTTTCGGGACAGATGAGACATCATTGTTTCTTTACACAATCAAATGTTGTTCATTTGTGGCTTACAGAATTACCAATCTCTTTGTTCATGGTTCCTTTTTATAAGAATATCCATCTGAGATTGGCTTCCCTCTGCCTGAAATTCATCCTGTAGTATTTCCTTCAGCGAGAGTCTGTTGGTAGTATATTCTCTTGGTTTTTGTGAGTTTAAAAATGACTTTCTTTCACTATCATATTTAAATTCTTGGATGAAATTCTTGATCGCCAGTTATTTTATCTCAGCACATTGAAGATACCGTTCTGACTTCCACTGTGGCTGCTGAGAAGTCTGTGGTCTGTCTAATTGTAGTTTCTTTGTCATTGATTTGTATTTGTCCCAGGCCGTCTGCACTTTCACTTTGATGTAAGTGCACATGAATATATTTTTCTTTATTCTTCTTGGGATTTCTGAATCCAGAGTTTGGTGTCTTACAACAATTTGGAAAAATTCTCAGCAGGGCCAGCACTAGTGCATAGCCAGTGAGGGCATCAAATTTAAAAAGATGCTCATTCTTGAGTTTGTGCGAATGCAGGATTGGCTCTGAGAGTGATTATCTAAAATAAATTTTAGGCCCTAGGCCCCTCACTCACCTCACACTAGTCCTGGTGTTGACTCTACAAGTACCTCTTCTTCCTTATTCTTTCTTCTTATTTTCTTCTGTAAAGACAATTAAATATATATTAGACCATCTTATTCTATCCTCTAATGTCACATATGTAGTTCTTTCATTCTTTATCTCTTTGTATCCCTGGTCACTTTCTAGATTTCTTCAGGTCCATCTTCCAGTAAATTAATTCTGCCTTTAACAGTATCTAATCTGCTATGTAATCCATTCTAGTTCTTCCCTGCACACCCCCACACCCCCACCCAAATTGGGTTGGTTACTTTTTATAGTCTTTTAGTCTTCTGTTCCTGGCTCATATATTTAAGGCTCACATTTATTGTACTCGATAATTTCTACATCTCAAATTTTAGTGAGTCTAATTAGTTGTTTTTTGTTTCTGCTGGTTTTCTTTATGGTACCTTGTTTCCTTGTATGTTTTGTGAGTTTTAACTTTAGGCACAATTTATTAGAACTTTGTGGGCATTCTTTGAGGCATGAGTTGAAATTGTAGTCCTTCAGAGAGGATTTGTATTTGCTCTTACCTGTTACTAGGATTCAGTTCCCACCTGAAAGCTCCTTAAATTAAATTTTATGCTTGACGTTTTTCAGATTATATAAGGCAGCGGTCTTCAACCTTTTTGGCACCAGGGACCGGTTTCACGGAAGACAATTTTTCCACGGACCTGGAGGTGGGAATGGTTCAGGTGGTAATGCGAGCGATGGGGAGCGGCAGATGAAGCTTTGCTCACTTGCCTGCCACTCACCTCCTGCTGTGCAGCCCGGTTCCTAACAGGCCTCGGACCTGTACCAGTCCTTGGCCCGGGGGTTGGAGACCCCTGATATAGAGTACAGGTAATATGAATTTAGTTTATAAACTCATATGAAGGCTGGTTTGTAGTTATGAATTTTCAGGGAGATTTTGTTTTTCTTCAGTCATCCAGTATCAATGCTGGTCAAACAAATTTCCTTGCAGTCCCTTCTGTGCCATGGATTTATTTCTCACTGACCCTTAAACAGAGGTTGTAACTCTTTGTGTACCCTTTTGAGGGGTTCTATTAGACTTCTTGCCCACAGGTTTAAGCTTTATCTCCTGTCTTCCTCATCCCTTGTATTCATCAAAATGGAAGCTTCAAGTCACCAGGTTTTGGCAGATAGCTTTAGCCTAAATCTGTCTTGGACACTCACTTAGGTTCCAGCGTTCCCTTTTTATTTCTTTTTTGGCCTTTGCATATTTCTTACTTTTTTGCCAATTCAATGAATTTTTGGAAAAATTATACATTTTATTCAATGTTTGGAATTGTTTTTATTGGGAAGGTCACCCAGGGTACTTTGGTCATGATACTGTAAGAAACTGAACGAATTTTTTTTTACATTCCCAGAGAAAGAGGTAATATGGTGTAGTACAAAGAGATTTGATATCAGACTATACTGGGTTCAAATTCGCATTTAATTCTTGTAAGAACCCTATGATGTAGGTACTATTGTAATCTCCATTTTATAGGTCACAAACCTGCCTAAGGCCATACAATGAAACCAGGAACCAAAACGATGTGAAAAACTAGAGCTTGTGGTCTTACCCTCAACCTTTCTAACAGAATAGACTACTGAGGCCTAAACATTCAATACTTATCTAAATATAAATTCACTGAAATATTTAATCTGTTAGGGGAAATCAAGATAAAACTAAAGCTCTGGACAAAATACACCATGATTTTGGAATCCACTGGAAGTTCCTTGCTTGGCTATGAGATGAAAGAGAGGAAGGAATAAAAGATGACTTGACATTTTTGAGTGGTGACCACCACATGGATGGTGCTTTTGGGAACAGGGAAGTCAGGAAGAAAGCTGTTCGTTTTTCATTTGTTTGTTTTGTTTAGTGCCTCAGTTTCCTCAACTGTAAAGCAAGGTGGTTGGGCTGACCTTGAAGGATTCTGTAGTTCTAGACCTCTTGAAGTTTAAGGATTGGGAAAAAAAATCAGGAGGAATTGTCTGGCAGGCAGTTGGAATTCAGAGCTGGAATGAAGTCCAGGTCTCCATGTGTGGATGTGTTGACTTGAGTGGGAAACCGGGGAGAGTAGGGATGATAACTGAAGCCATGGAGGTGGATTAATAGAGGAGGATGGGATCTTTGTGGGTTATAACTGTCCTACAATACAGGGAGTGTATTTGCTAGGGCTGCAATAACAAAGGACCATAGACTGGGTGGCTTACACAACAGAAATTAATTTTCACACAATTCTGGAGAAGTCTAAGATCAAAATGTCAATAGGGTTGGTTTCTTCTGAGACCTCTCTGTTGTCACTTACAGATGGCCATCATCTCCCTATCTTCATACGGTCTGCCCTCTGTCTGTGTCCTAATTTCCTCTTATAAGAATACCAGTCAAATTGAATTAGAGTCTATCCTAATGACCTCATCAATTACTTTTTAAAGATCCTTTCTCTAAATATCATCATATTCTGAGGTAACAAGGGATTAGGACTTCAACATATGGATTGGGGGGAAGGGGGAGGGGACACAATTCAGTTCATGACAGAAGGCAAGAATCAGGCACTGAGAAGAGAGACAGGAGGATAACAGAAGAATATATTCTCCCAGAGAAACCCAGGGAGGAGAAAGGTGCTGAGAGAGAGATAGTGAGGAACAAGAGTGGAGAAAGGGGGACTTCCCTGGTGGCACAGTGGTTAAGAATCCTCCTGCCAATGCAGGGGACACGGGTTCGAGCCCTGGTCCGGGAAGATCCCACATGCTGCGGAGCAACTAAGCCCGTGCGCTGCAACTACTGAGCCTGCACTCTAGAGCCCACGAGCCACAACTACTGAGCCTGTGCGCCTAGAGGCCGTGCTGTGCAACAAGAGAAGCCACTGCAATGAGAAGCCCGTGTACCGCAACGAAAAAGAGTAGCCCCTGCTCGCTGCAACCAGAGAAAGCCCGCGCACAGCAATGAAGACAACACAGCCAAAAATAAACAAATAAGTAAATTTATTTTAAAATAAGAAAGAGTGGAGGAAGGGGTGCCTGGATTAACAGTGGGGTCTCCTGAGGACTACCTACAAGGAAGACATTCAGTAGAGAGGTGGGGGCAGCTTTGAGGGGGTGAGGTGGATGCTAGCATGGGAAGAGAGTGGAGGGGGCAGGCCCAAGAAGGACACTTTTGGTTTCACTTCCAGATACAGTAGATGCTCCTTATATGTACTTATTGAATGAATGAGTGAATTTCCTTTCCTCCTTCCTCTGATACTCCATGGTCCTGGGATGCAGTTTCTCTTTAGAAATTGAAGTGAGGCTGCGTTCCAGGACCTTGGCCTTAAGCTCATTCTTTTTATTTGGCTGGGTCTTGTGGTCAAGTCAGGGAGAATAGGACATCTTTTCTCCTAGGAATAGAGGGAGAGAAAGAAGTGAGAATGGAGTGATGTGAGGTTGGAGAGACCTTGGGAGTCATTTTGCAATTTTCTTATCTGCCCATCAGAAATGAAGAGGTTATTCATTCATTGATTGAAAAAAAAATGTCTAATTAATCACCTGCTCTGGACTGGGCACTGTGCTAGGCAAGGGGGACAAGTATCAGTGAAGCAAGTATCAGAGATTCATTGACTGCTTATGTAATGCCAGGCCCTGTGTTAAGTGCTTGGTGTACTTCCTGCTCTCAAGGGCGGTATAAGACAGGGACTGTTGATGTTGCTTTGGCTTTTTTTACAGGTAGGGGAATGGCCTAACTGAAGCTTAGGATGGTTTGGTAACTCACTGTGGGTCACAGACATATAAGTAAGCAACTTAGACCCAGCCCAGGGGCACTTTTTCCAGCCCTAACTTCTCCCAGGCCCCTGGGGCTTCTATCAGGGTACAGTAAGTGGCTGGCTTAGGGTCCTGCATGAATCAGGCCAAGCTGGGGATAAGCAGTCCCAGTTCCTGCCGTTCTATCCTGTCCTTGGCCTGAGAAAGGAGGTGGTGGAAAGGGACGGATGAGGGCTAGGATAATAACGCCGAGTCACTGCCGATGAAAGCCCTGTGTATTCCCCTCCTCCTAGCCACCACCTAAAGCCGGGCTCAGCCACTGTCTTTGTTGTCACACTCACATCCCTCCCGGCCCCACTGACAACAGCTGGGATTGTGTCTCACGAACCAAAAACGTGTTTCCTTCCTTCTCTGGAACTTCCTCAGAGCTACCAGAGAACACAGCCAGATTCTGAAATCCTATTCCCCATTGCCAGGGATTTCCCCTGTGGTTCCAGAGAGAGGGAGAAATGGGTTCTGTGACGCGTATTGCGTGAGATCCTGAGGAAACAGTCCAATGACCTCTTCTATTCTGAGGTGAGGAGGAAGGTGGTCCTGCTGCTGACCAGTGAGTCGGTGGGTCTAGGGACTGAATGCTAGGTGTGAGTGGAGAACTCAGGAGGTAGGACCAAAGGTGAAGAATCACCCCCAGTCTGCTCTAATCTGGCAATCAGAGGCCTTAAAGACTTAAGGAGTCCACAGATTTTATATATATATATGTATAAAATACATATACATATGTATGTGTATATATATAATTTATATATTTATGTATTTTATATATATATATATATATATATATATATATATATATACACACACACACACATATATATTTATCACAATGTTTTAGTAGTAGCAACCTACCGGCCCATCTGTAGAGGACTCATGAAATCAATGAAGGTTGCTCTCTACAAAAGAAATCTAAGTTGCCATAAAATAGTGTGTGGTGTACCTATCAAGTGTGGCTATAGACTGTTAAGTGAGTAAAGCAAGACACAGAACGGTGTATGTGTGTGTATATGTTTCAATAGCCATGGATGATTTCTAGAAATACTCATGAGAAACTGCCAATTGGTTAATTCTGAAGAGTAGGAATGGAGCTTTGGATAGGAGGCAAGACATTTGCTCTTCACTTTACACTCTTATATACTTTAAAAAGATTTTTTTTTTTATAATGAGCATGTATTGCTTTTATAATACAATGAGAATGAGAAAGAAAAAGTAGAATAAAGAAAGGCATAAGAAGGTTCACAAGCCAAAGACACCTAAAAAATTTCAGCGCTGAATCCAGGAGTGCTGAGGGCAGGAAGAAAAACAAAGTGGGGCCTGAGATGACCTTGCATGATGGAACTTGCCCCTGGCCACCGTTTGCAGGGATATGCTTTGACCAGCCAAGGGTGGATACAGAGGTAGGGACTGGCAGGAAATCCCTGTTTGCAAGGCTGACTCAGTGATAGAAAGTCTAAAATAAAATCAAGGCCAAAGTTCAACTTCAAGAACAGGGATTGGAGTCTCTTATAACCCTGGCTAACATATATTGAGTATTTACCATGTTTCAAAGCAATGTACAAATTGCTTTACTTAGTGTTATCTAATTTATCTTCCTAACAACGCTATGAGTTACCACTGTTATTATCCCAATTTTACAGATGAGGATACTGAGGCTCAGAGGGTCCAAATTTATTGCCCAAATACACACAGTCAGTAATTGGTTAGGCTGGGATTAACCCAGGTCTGTCTGTTGCAGAGGGCACCTCTCTTAACACCTCCTGAATACGACTATGTGTTGAACTCTAAGGGGCCCTTGGGTACAAGAACAGGACATCCTTACATCTTTGCCATCAAGGAGCAGCTGGGCTAGGTGGAGAAGGCCGCACTAACCTATGTAGACTGTATAGTGATTTATTTATTTATTTATATAAATTTATTTATTTATTAAGTTTTATTTTTGGCTGCATTAGATCTTCGTTGCTGCATGTGGGCTTCCTCTAGTTGCGGTGAGCGGGGGCTACTCTTCGTTGCAGTGCGCGGGCTTCTCATTGCAGTGGGTCCTCTTGTTGCAGAGCACGGGCTCTAGGTGCGCAGGCTTCAGTGGTTGTGGGACGTGGGCTCAGTAGTTGTGGCTCGCAGGCTCTAGAGCCCAGGCTCAGTAGTTGAGGCGCACGGGCTTAGTTGCTCTGCGGCATGTGGGATCTTCCCAGACCAGGGCTCGAACCCGTGTCCCCTGCATTGGCAGGCGGATTCTTAACCACTGTGCCACCAGGGAAGCCCTGTGTAGTGATTTATATAAGGCATCCATCTGGATTTAATTGTGCTGCAAAGATAATAAGCACTATTTGGATTTTAAAGTTGGAGAGATCAGCGAGACCTGAAGTTGTCGATGAAGGCATCTTGGAGGAGGAAAGATGTACATCAGGTCTGGAAGGATGGATGGAATTGAGAGAGGGGCAAGGAGAACATTCCAGAGAAGAGAATGTGCAAATTGTGCAGAAGCCTGCTCTGTTGTTTCTGAGACAGTGAAGCATCTTGCCTAATCAGAGTGAAAGTTGTATATGTGTGATAAGCGAGCTGGTGTGTGTAGGGAGGGAAAACAGAGCATTAGAAGTCATTCTGAAGGTTGAAAACTGGGAGAGGAGTCATGACTTAATGTGGAAAGAAATTAAGAGCCTCCGAAGGCGTTTTAGACAGTGAAGAGACACTATGAAAAGTGATGCTTCAGAGAGGTTAATCCCATAGAGATGTCAAAGTGACAGAGTGAAAGAGGGGGCCATGTGAAAACCTAGGTGTGGGGTGATGGGGGCCTTGAGCGGGGTACCAGCAAGAGGAATGAAACAGGAGGGCCGGTGTGAAAGCTGCTTGTAAAGGGAGAGGAGGCAACAGGACTTGATGATTGAAAAGAAACAGACTATGAAGGAGCAAGTCTGAGCCTAATAATTCCAGGGCTTCAAATCCAGATGTCCAAGGAAGGGAACACCTATATCTGGAAAAAGGAATCGGGAGAGGGTTTTAGTTTGCTATTGGAGGTGTGGTGGGAGGAGATGATGAATTGTGTTTTCATTCCAAACCTCTTTTTTTTCCCCCAAGACTTAAGACAGCTTAGGGACTTTTTTTCACTTCATTTTCTTGGTGGTATAATGCATAGGACTTCCTTTGTCTGGACTAGTTCATTCATTCAACAGCTGTTTATTAAGCTGTCTTATGATCTGGTTGTTGGGAACACAGCAGTGAGCAGGGCAGACCTGGTCCCTGTCCTCATGGAAGATAGATATTGAACAAGAAATTATAAGGGTTCTTTCTGTGCTAATATCAAGGTGGCATTTCTTCCCCCAGACCGATTCTGTTCTATACCCGCAAAATCTGGGGGATGCATCAACTGGTAAGGGCATTTGTTAAACACTTTATTATAGATTGTATCTCATAATAAAGAAAAAACATTGCAACCATTCATTTATTCCTTTGCTCTACAAATATTTATTGAGTGGCACTGTGGCTCTGTATTTTTAGCCCTTATGCTCACAAACTAGTGGAGGACATAAACAAGTAAACAGGTAATGATAATATGGTGTAATAAGTGTAGTGAGGGGGTAAACACCAGGTGTTGTGGGAGCACCTAGGAGGGGGATTTATCTGGCCTTGGGGGGGGGGGGCAGCTGGCTGGGCAGGGAATTTTCCCTGACAAGAATAATGAGATGTTAGCTACACAAGGGCATGGGGTGAGGGTGAGGGTATGTGTTCCATGCAAAAGTAACATCTAGTTCAAAGACCTGGGCACTGGAGAGGCCTAGCCTTGGTGGGGAATGATTTACAACCTAGAATTTTATACCTAGCAAAACTACCAATCAAAATGTGAAGAAAGAATGAAAGGAAAGGCATGATCGGATATGTAAGGTGTCAAAAAATTTATCTCCCGTGTGTCTTTTCCCAGGAAACTAGAGGAGGACCTGCCCCAACAAAACCAAGGCGTAAATCAAGAGAGTAGACACCATGGAAATAACTGCATGGAACTCAGGTAGGCAGAGGCTGGATAATAAGGGTTCTATAGGCATAGTGAGGAGTTTGGACTTCATTATAATGACAAAATTACTTAAAGTAATAATAGAATGAGGGACTTCCCTGGCAGTCCAGTGGTTAAGACTCTGCACTTCCACTGCAGGCGGCGTGGGTTCAATCCCTGGTCAGGGAACTAAGATCCTGTTTGCCACGTGGTCTGGCCAAAAAATAAAAACTAAAAAAAAAAAAAAAAAGAATGATATTCGAAAATAGTGCTTTTTTTCCCCCAAACTTTGAATTCTAGGGACCATTTTAAGCAACATTGTGATTGGCTTCAACCAGGAACCATAGTTTTAATCTGTTTTTCATATTTTGTGTTCCTTTGAAAAGAATGCTGCTGAGTTTTAAAGAATTTGGAAGTCATTGTACTAGGAAAACCTGAACATGTGTGTAACTACTTCTTAAGCAGTCTTGGGCAATTTGGTGGGGCCCCCAGAAACTCCCAGGGTCAAGAGGTTGTAGAAATTTTATTTTATTTTTATTTATTTATTTTTTATAAATTTATTTATTTTTGCCTGCGTTGGGTCTTCGTTGCTGCGCATGGGCTTTCTCTAGTTGCAGCGAGTGGGGGCTACTCTTCGTTGTGGTGTGCGGGCTTCTCATTGGGTGGCTTCTCTTGTTGCGGAGCGCGGGCTCATTAGCTGTGGCTTGCGGGCTCTAGAGGGCAGGCTCAGTAGTTGTGGTGCATGGGCTTAGTTGTTCTGCGGCATGTGGGATCTTCCCGGACCAGGGCTCGAACCCGTGTCCCCTGCATTGGCAGGTGGACTCTTAACCACTGTGCCACCAGGGAAGCCCCAAGAGGTTGTAGAAATTTTAAGGCCTATGTAGGTGGCCATAGGGCTATGAAAGTTCCTGGAGCAGTGCATTGTGGGAGAGGGGAGAGTGGTATAGGGAGGTGATAAGGGCCAGCTTCCAAATTCCAACAGGACTCCTCACTGGTCAGCCTTCCACAGCAGAGGAGATCCCTAGAAGAACATTTCTACAAGAACAGATCTGCTTACAAATTCAGTGCTGAAGCTGCCTTCCCCAGTGACTTTCAGACTGCCAAGAAATAAAATTTAAGAATGCAAACACGGGGTAGGGAAAACACTGCATGACCAAAGCTCCTTTCCTGCTGAACTTTGCCACAGCTGGACTAAGGCAGGGTATGATTGAGAGAGAGAGAATGCATGTGTGTCTGCGGGCTCAGAAGAAATTTATGGCTATGTTATATTTTAGCAAATCATGGTCAAAGCCAGAGCAGGGATCCAGGTGTTCCCTAAATCTGAAGCCAAGGAGAACATTTTATTTATGGATTCAGCAGACAGACGTTTGTTTTCTTTCTCATATCCGCATTTCAAGTTTGGATGATAAAAGATTAGCGCAGAAACCAAGCAGCATGCTGTGGTGTTTGCTGGTTTTACTGGCTATGACAAAGATTGTTCCCCAGTTCCCCATCAGCTGGGAGAAATCCTTTCCCACCGTCTCCTGGTCAACCTTTCTCCCTCTCCCTAAGCAAGTGAATTTTAAACACCACTCTAAAGTTGTTGGCTGGTGACCAGGAAAATTCCTTTTGCTTTGTTCTGCTGTTAATGGCCCATCGGTTTAAACCTCCTACCCCCAGAAACTTTCTTTCTCATAACTAGACTGAGGAAGGAGGAAGCAGAATTAGGAAGGATGGAAGGAAGGAAGGAAAGGATGAAAGAAGGAAAAGAATCCCTATTTTTAAGGGCTTTGGGAAGATTCAAAGATGGCCTGGCCCGGATGAATGGAAGGAAGGAATTTCATTTGTCTTGGCCTATCTGTACAGCAGCCAACACAAGGGCGCACGTAAGTAGGGCCTTATTGAATGACTTTGGATGAAGGTGATAATTTTTGAATGCAGCAATAGCTCAACCATGTGGGATTTTAGTGGACACAGGTCTTCTGGAAGACTTCTAATTCTGGAGGCCAAGATTCGGACTTATGTTTGAGCAGTGTAAGCTAGTATATGTGTGAACATCATTGAGCCACTAAGGTCAGTCACCTTCCTTATTCTCATTGTATCGTATTTAAAGATACAGTTAATAACTGCCTTGGATCTTGTTACTGTTAGTTATAAAATCAATAATTATCATTGACTGTGTGTGCCAGGTATAGGGCTCAGGACACTTCCTGTATTATCTCATTTAATTCTCACTGAATAACTCTATGAGGTAAGTACTATTATTATTTCCATTTTAAAGAAGAGGAAACTGAGGCTTAGTGAGGGTGGTAGAGCTGAGACTCCCACCTGGATTCTCTGTCTTTCTAGCTTATGATCTTAACCTTGACATTATTCTGTTTATAAAGTACAAAGATCTAAGAAAATATAAATAAGAGGAAGCATCGAGTGGCCATACAATTCCTCCCTAGAGCATGACAGTTGGTCACCTAGGTCTTGAATTTGCTGAGTTATCACTGGAGGGGACAGTTCTGCATATAATGTTATAAGTGGATCCCTGTCCCTGGCCTTTCAGATTTCTGGAATAAGGTTCTGACCACAAATCTTTTTCAGGTCTTGGTCTGTCAGATTCCATTTCTCAGCTTCCAAAACAACACATAGACACACAGAGAAATCAGAGCCTTTGAACACCAGTGCCACTCCCTTCACCTACCTCCACTGCCAAGTAGCACCTGTGGTAATTTTTCCCTCTCAAATGAGCTTTGTCATCTCTTACGTCACTTGGAGCTGGCAGCTCTTAAATCCATCTTCTGTAACCCAGAAATGCTGTGGGACCCTCCCTGACTGGAGGGGAGGCAGCTGACCAGGTGAGAGACTGCTACTGACATGACACACTGAGGACAAAGCAACTGTGGAAGAGCAATGGGATCATTAACACCAGCTGGAAAGCTCTGCAAAGATGGCATTGCTGGGGGTGTACCCTGGATGGAATTCCCAAGGCCCAGGGTGGGCTTTTACGCTCCCCCTTTAATATTTATCTTTATTATATATAAATAGAAGTATCTTTATCTTTGAAAAATTAATACATGATTGTTGTCAACAATTTAAATAACGTGGAGATTAATACAGAGAAAGTACAAGTATACCATTAACAGGACACACTCCCCCTCTGCCCTCCCCTGACCCCGCCCCACCATGCATCTGCCCTGGCATCACTAATGACAGTTTGATGTCTGTCCTTCCAGAAGGTTCTGCTGGTTTCCTGTGTGTGGTGTTTACATAATTATTAGTGAGAAGATCCTATTCTGTACCTTGTACATCACAGGCGTATTTCTAGTCTATCCATACAGCTCTCTTCTCCTTTTTGACGGCAGCACAGTATTCCACTGTAAGAATGGATCAACTTCCTTTTTTTTCTAATCTCTGCTTTAACAGATCTTTTACTCTCCTGGGAACCTGTCTCAGCTCCCACCTACCATGCCCTCGTCTGGCTTCTGCCTCAGGAAACTGCACAGATGGGAAGGTGGTCAAGAGGTGAAAGGGGCAGTGGTGGGCCCCATATGGGAGCCTGTAGGATGAGTGTAGTCTATCCTTGCCCTGCTGGGGTACACAGGAAGTTCTCTCTTCCTCGCCCTGCCAAATGGTTCTTCTGTCTGGCTAAGACAAAGCTGCACGTTTTATGGGAATCATCTTTGAAAGGATCAAGAGGATCATTTCAATGAAACATAAAAGACTGTCTTCTTAGACTGTCACGCTCTATCATTTGGGACCCCCACTCTGGGCATGCACACCTTGGGGCTGTCAGAATGAACAGAGATCATCCAGGCCAGTCTCCTGCCTCTGTCCAAGATGGATGAGCAGCCCCTTGATTAAAGCTCTTCTCTTGGTAGCTACTTTGTGTGATTAACAACTCCATTAGTTAGAAATGTGCTGTTCCTTTTCCCTGGAAAGGCACTCTAGCTTAAAGGATTCAGGTAAGACCACTTATTAGCTATGTGCTCTTGATCAAATTTCGTATTTTCCTGTATCTCAGTTTCCTCATCTGTGGAATGGGGATATCTAATTTGGTACAGCTTTTTTTTTTTTTGGTAACTTAAATTAAATATTGATATATACATAGCGTATTTGGTGTATTATATAGTAGATGCCAAGCACTCGATGATGGGAATGATTATACCCTGGGTCCCAATAGTTCTCACTGTGCTTTAAACCCAGACTTCAGAGATCATCTAGATCACTGGTTCCTAACCCTGGCTGCACACTAAATTTACCTGGGGAGTCTTAAAAAAAAAGCCAGTGCCCAGGCTGGTCTGAGGTGGGATCAGGGAGAAGGGTCAGTGTTTTTGAAAATCTCCCTAGGGAATTCTAATTTGTACCAGGGTTGAGAACTACTGAGTCTAGTCCAGTGATCTCATTTTCCAGATGAGGAAACGGTGAGGCCTAGAGTGGGGAAGGACTTGCCCTGGTTATAGAGCCCCAACCAGAAGGACCCAGGTCTCTCTTATCCTGGATGCCAACCTCCAAGACTTGTCCTTATGCAGGAAACCTGTCCTCTGGGTGCCCTTCAGGTGCTGCCCCAACTTTCAGTCTCTTTCCTGAGAATACTGTATGGATCCCTCAACTAATTCTTCCCAGGAATGGTGCTTTTTCACCCTTCTGGTCCCAGTTGGATGGTCACCTGCTCAAAGAGTTCTCTGGATTGAAAGCTGCTGTTCAAGAATATGACCCTTTAATCATAGCACTTAGAGCGTGTGAAATAATCCTGTTCAGTCATTTGTTCGTTTGTTCATTCATTCATTCAAAACGTTAAGCCCCCTGGGGGCAGGGGCTGATTCTGTCTTGTTCCTGCTGAACAGAGCCTAGAATGGTGACCAGCGCTTAGTGAAAAATACTCATTAAATGACTGAACGAAAGAAATCCCAGGAGGGCAGTTGAGTATATTTTATTCTTCTAGTCCTAGCCATCTGATTCTCATTACTCCTACAGCTTGGGAAGCCTCTCTGTGCTTTGGCGTTTTATAAACCTCGTGTGTGTACGTCGACATTTTAACCATAAATCCAGAGTTTAGGGGTGGAAAAATTCGAGGCCAGTGGATTGGAGGAGGTGGATAAAAACTACCCGGAGGTCTGAAACAGGGGCGGCGCTGCCCCAGGGTTGGGGGGGAAGAGGGGAACCGTCGGGCGGGCGCCCCTCCGCCCCCTCTGTGCCGCCTCGGCGGGTGTCCCCGGGCTGCGACATCTATCAGAGGGGTGCGCAGCTGCAAACTTCTCCTCCGGTCCCGGGATGGCGTGGGAGGCGGGGGAACGCCGCCGCCGCGGGGGAGGGTATGTGGCCCGGGGGCTGCTCGGGCAGCAGCCCCAGCATTCCGGCCGAGCGCGCGCCCCGGGAGGTGGCGCCTTGGGGAGGCTGTAATTATTTTTTTTTTTTGGAGCCGCAGGGGGGCAGTGGGTGGGAGGGAGGGGGGCCAGTGTGTGTCCCTTTAAGAGCCCGAGCGCTGCCCCCGCCTCGCAGGCGCCCGGAGCCTCACAAAAGAACAGGATGTTGTTGATTTGTCACCAAACCACAGAGAGGAAATGATTGTAAATTTCCTTTAAACATCCCCACCGCGCTCCGGCCGCCCCCGCTTCCGCCTCCGCCGCCCCCGCCCGGCCGGGCGCAGCGGGGCCTCGCCGCTCCAGCGGGGCACCCGCGCCCCGGCCTCCCGGCCTCCCGGCCTCCCAGGCCAGGCCACAGGCCCGGGCCGGCTCCGGGGCGCCGGCGGGAGGAGCCCCCGCCCCCCTGCGCCCCCCGCTCGCGTTCCAGTTGCTTTCTTCTGCTTATTTTTTCAGCAGCTGCCGCAGAGAAAGGGCCTCAGCTCGTGTGCAGCCGCGCGCGCCACTCTTCCCTCCTCGGCATTTTCCTTCTTTAACGGAGGAGACCCGCGCTGTCGCCCCGGGCCCTGCCCAGGAAGGGCCTGAGCGCTCCCCCGCCCCGTTGAGCCTCACGACTCCTTGCACAGGGAGTGATCATTAGTTCCCCAGGGTCGGGGGGCGGGGGGGGATGGCGGAACTAAGGCCCAGGGAAGTTACGTGATAGCTGAAAGTCACCAGCTCCTGGAACCCCCTGGGGACTCTTGGGACACCCTTCCTAGGTTTGGGACACCCCAAGCTTATGTTTGTAACCCCGCAGCCACACAGCCACCGGAACATCCCATAAGTCCCAAGCCATCAAAGGTAGCAGTTTCCAGTGGGAAGTCCAAGGTAACAGTTACATCAGACCAGGTTATTTCATGAGGCGCATCCCACCATTTACAGCCGGACACCCGTTTCAGGAGCTGCTTGGGCCTCAGTTACACCCGTGACTTTCTGCACCCTTACCTGTCCTGACCCCGTCCCCATTGCTTGGTAAGATTTCTAGAAGCCTCTGGTGGAGTTCAAGTTTGCTCCCAACCTGCGGCCCATGGTGGAGTGCTCGAGTCTGTTCTGTGGTCTAGGGAAGGGCTGCCTTTGCTGTACAGTGTTCTTCGGGAGCAATTAATGCTTGTGACTCCGGCACTGGCTGCGCTGGGCTTCTTCGCTTGAATGTTCAAAGCACCAGCTAATGTCCCATGTGCGGTGGTTAGTGCGTTCTCTCATTCCATCCTTACAATAGTCTCATGAGGTTGGCATTGCTATTCTCTTTATACAGATGAGGAAATTGAGGTTCAGGGAGGTGAGGAACCTGACCGGCTCACACAGAGTAAGGTGCAAGCGATAGCACTCATTTAGTCACCACTCTGGTTACTGGTGGTGTCCCTCTTTGGTACTTAAACCTGATTATTTGGTTAGGGGGACCGGTAGTAAAAGGACGCAGGGAATTTTCATTGGGTGTTCTGTCACCCCACCCTCCAGGGAGCTCTGGGCCAGATCCCACTTTCTGGGAAAAAAGAACCTGAGCGGCTGATACCCTCAGGCTAGAATCTTCCCTTTTGGGGCTGTGTGAGGTCCTGAGTGGCTGGGAGGAAGAGGGGCACCTGGTGTGGAGTCTAAGTTCTTTCCACTCTACTTGAATGGAAAAATAGGATCCTTGAAAAAGGTTGACCTGGTGCTGAATTCCTAAGGCCAAATAGCTCCCTTCATTTCAAGACCCTGGATTCTAAGCTCAGAGCTGGTGAGATGGATGGGGGTGGGAGAGGGGTTGTGTTTGCCTCTGGCTAGCATCAGCATCCTGGAGAACAGTCAGTGGCATCGCATGCTGCTGTGTGCCCTGCACTGTTCCATGTGCTGTATCTGGGCTTTCTCATTTGATCCTAAGAAGGATCCTAAGAGATGAAAAGTTGGTTTCCAGGGAGGCTGTGCCCCTAGGAATGGTGGAGTGGGGGTTTCCATCCTTCCCCACAGGGTCCCCGTGTCTGTGTAAGAGGGAGCCATCCAGGCACCCCAGAAACAGGGCTGCAGTGCTTCCCTTCAGTCGGTGTGGAAAGCCAAGAGGGTCCTCGATGCTGGTGAATTTTGAGAGAGGAGTGCAGTGGCCTTTGGCTCCTTTGTGCTGCAGCTGTCTGCAGTTCTCAGCACTGAGCACATTTGTTGATGGATTTCCAGAGCGGCTGCGGTATCTCCACCTGTCCTTTTTGCTTTTATAGATTGCCAGTCACTGAGGCATCCGGGTCCGGAGCACTTGGGAGGGAGAGCCATCTGCTTAATTGTTTCCAGTCCTCAGATGAGGAGCACTGGGTACCAGTATGCTGAGTTGTTGGTCTGAGCCGGCTGCCTTGAGACAGGGCAAGACACCAGGACTCAGGGTCCCCAGCCTCCACGGCCATGCAGTTCTAGGCAAGCAGGAACCAGAGGCAGGTCATCTAATGTCTCTCGGCTTCAGTTTCCTAGCCTGTGAAGAACTCTGGCCTGTGTGGTCTCTGATGGCCCTTCTAGTCATCGTCATCAAAAAAATAGCTTCTGTTTATTCATTCAGCTAATATTTATTAAATACCCACTCAATGCCAGGCGCCTCTGTTGTAGGTGCTGGAGATACAGCAGTCAACAAAACAAAAGCTCTGCCTTCTTGGAGTTTATCTTTTAGGTGAAGGAGACAAAAAATACACATATATTTATTTATATATGTAAATTTAAAAAATATATATATGTTTGACCCGTTACCCAGGGGTTAGGATCTCCGACCCCCGCTCAGTTGAAAATCCACGTACTACTATCTCTGCCTCAAAAACAAAGGATTCGATAAATGACTCATCCAAGGGCAGGAAGCTGAAAGAGTTTGGATAAAATCAAGACTCAAACGTTCAACATGTTCTTTGAATTCCATATATTGTGATCTCTAATAGAACACAAACTTTTCCCCACACTTAATTTAAAGATCTGTAAAACGAAAATACAGGTGCTATATTTACTGAAAATATTTGCATATAAATGGACCTACACAGTTCAAACCCATGTTGTTCAAACTGTGTGTGTGTGTGTGTGTGTGTGTTTGTGTAATATGTCAGGTAGTGTTTTGTGCTATGGACTAAAATGAAGGGGGGATGCAGGGTGTGTGTATGAGAGAGGGGAGTAGTAGTTTATTTTATTTAAGGTGGTAAGGGAAGGCTTCCTGATAAGGTGACATTTGAGGTTTGAGATGGAGGGGAAAGACTGAGCCACACAGCTTTCTAGAAGTTTGCTTTAGCAGTTGGAATGGCAGCACTGAGGGCCATAGATGGGAACAGGTTGCATAGCACTTAGAGTGTGTTAGGTACTGTGCTAAGTGCTTTATGTTATACATTTAATCCTGTTATCGATGTATTTTATTTGAAGAAGCCGAGTTTCAGAGAGGTTAAGTGATTTGCCCAAGGCCACGCAGCTAGTAGGTAGTGGAGGTGAAATTCAAATACTCATCTTAACCATCATGTTGCTTCCCACCCAGGGACTCTCCTTATGGAGCTGGTGTTTAATTCATGACGTGTTTTTTGTTTTGTTTTGTTTTGTTTTTGCCACACTTCACGGCTTGTGGGATCGTAATTCCTGGACAGGGGACTGAACCCGGGCCATGGCAGTGAAAGCGCAGAGTCCTAACCACTGGACCGCCAGGGAACGCCCCATGACCTGGTTCTTATGATTTCTTGGAGAGTAAGTGTCAACAGTGGCCAAGGTGACTCCTGGCCCCTGAGTTGCATGGTTTTGGGGGGGGAGAGCTCAGGGCCCGAAGTTCCTTTTTATGAGTGGAAGAAGGTAATCTGTTTGATGCTGGAAAACCCCACGTTGTGTTTATGGCCGAGGGAAAAACACCTTCAGATTAGTGTAAACAAGAGAAATGGGAGAACGGGGTAGCCTGAATCCCTCCGCCCCCCTCCTTGGTTTTAATTTCCCCATGATGGGCCCGACACAGCATGTTGTATGATACAGCGATAATGAAAACACTTGGATTAGTGAACTGAGATTTATAGGACAAACAGGAGCCAGAGGAGAAGACGGCAGTCATCTCTCTTATTTGCAGGCAGATATCCAAATTGCCACTTGCTTGCTTTTTCTTCCTGACACTATCACCTACTCTGCTTAATTAGATCCTTTTTCTTCCCCATATCATTTCCAACGCCTGCTCAGCCGGCTGCTTGGCAGTTTGTGAAGCTGCACGCAGAACGCTTTCCCAGAGCCCAGGGAAGATGAGTCAGAAACACAGCACGTGAAAGCCAGGGACGGGACCTGTGCATCAGGCTGTGAGCCCGCCTGTCCATTGGCATCGTGGAGCAGGACGAGGAGGGCTGGACCCAGGGCCACAGAGAGGAAGCTCCATGCATTTCCCAGCTCTCCTCAGTTTCCCCCGAGCACCCTCTTTGTTGTGGGGAGCAGAGACAGTGAATTCCCCAGACAGCAGACCACCGCCAGCGCACATTCCAAAACCACATCGAAAGAGTTCAGTCCTGCCCCAAAGTATTTATGGAATATTTTACTATGTTCAAAATATCGTTCTAGACTCCGAGAGGGATGAGAGGTAGCCGGGGACTGAGATAAACAAAACACTGCCAAAACCTACAGTAGAGTAGAAAGGACAGTCAAAAATAGCTCATGAGGATTTTTGGCCAAATTCATTTCTTTAATAAATATTTATTGAGTACCTACTATGTATCAGGCATTGTTCCAGGCACTGAGGGGACCCAGCAGTGGCAAGACATGCAAAAAAGTCCCTGCCCACGTGGATTTACAGTCTACCCGAATGGGGGAGGGGCAGGGCAGTAAGTTCATTACTAAACAGCCTAAGAACTATGCAGAAAAACCAAGTGGGGCAGGTGGTGAGAGAGCCCTCGGGCTTAGAATTTTAAAAGGAAGTAAGTGAAGGCAGGGTAGTGTGGTGGAGACTGACAGATCTGATCTGGGACCTGGGCTTTGACGTCTACTAGCTGTGTGATCAACTGGTCTGAACCTTATTTCTCATCTGTAAAGTGGGGCTAGTCATAGATACTCCTAAAGGGATTAAGTGAGGAAAAAAATATATAAAATACATACTTAATTAGGGGTCCATGACTGTTAGTTGTTCTTAGTATTGTGTGTGCTTATAATAGGGTGATGGGGAACTGAAGTAGTGGCTAATTACATTTGGAAATAAAGGGATTATTATCCGTGTCACCTTTCCTTTTTTCTAGGAATCAGTTTGCCCTTACACAAGGAGAAGGCAGGAGTACGGGTGAACTCTGGAAGCTAGAATTCAGATCGGAGGGGATTTAGATAAGGGTTTGGTATGTGGGATGTAGTTGGAAGTTGGACGATTGTCAGTATTTTGCATTCTCTTTTTAAATTGATTTTCTGCATGCTTTGTGTTCACCTCAATATTCCAATAACAAGCCTGGCAGGGAGGCCGGGGCTGCCCATTAGACAAATGGGAAAACAGGCACAGGATGTGAGTGCCCGGCCAAGGTCACCTCCAGTCTCCAGAGGAGATCTCCTGCCGGCCTCGAGATGAGTCATCCTGGAGTGTTGCTCCGGGGTGAAATCACAAAGGAAGGAAGGCTTGGATTTATTGCAGGCAGTCCAGGAAGTTTCCTGTTCTTGAGAAATCTCAGAAACAGTAACCCTCCACCCGAGGGGCCTTATTCTTTGGAGGTCTGCCTCCTGCGTAGCCCCAAACCCCCAGAAGGTATGGGATCTGACTTGGGGTGAGGGAGATGGTCTTAGAAGCCTTTGGTATAAACAGAGGAGAAAGAAAGGAGATGAAAAGAGGGAGAGGGTGCAGTGATTGAGAGCTTGGGATCTGAGTTTGGTGGTTCTGCCACTTACCAGCTTGGGCAAGTCCTAGAACCTTCTCCAAGCTTCATTTCCTCATTTGTAAGATGGAATAGTAACGGTCCCTAACTCCCAGGTTGTTGGCAAAGTGACATGCAATGGTGAGTGCCAAGGGTTTAGCACAGCGCCTGGCAGGAGGAGGCCCTTAGTAATGTGAGCTGTTATTACTGGAGAGGAAAATGGGGCCGCGCTGGGTAAAGGAGTGAGGGTGAGAGGGCCGCCAGGTTACTGCATCCCTCCTGATGCTGAGCCATTTAGATGAGGTCTTGATGAAGCTATTTCCACCTGGGGCACTTAGAGTCAGTCACACAGTAGATGGGATCTTGGCCCTCAAGGAGTTTCTGCTGGGACCAGCAGAGCAGGAACAGACAAGCATCCCATGTCCTCTGGTCCTTGCTCACCCTCACTGCCATCATGATTCAGAGGGCACGGCGGGCCTGCCGGGGAGGGTTCCCCCTCAGTTACCTCTCTCCCCCTCACCTTAACCTTTGCTTCTCCGGCTCAGACCTATTATTTGTCCTGTGTCTGTTGGCTCCATAGAATAAAAATAATGAGCCTGTCACCACTGTTAACTGTCTACAAACAAATCAAGTCCCACCCCAGTCATCTGCCTCTGGTTGAATACCCTCTGCCTGCTGCAAACTGTCCTGCTGGAGCCTGGTTCCCAAACCCAGGCGGTGGGAACCCACAGGCTAGATGCCCTTTCGAGGGTGGT
The DNA here is from genome assembly GCF_028564815.1 of Eubalaena glacialis. NCBI lineage: Eukaryota > Metazoa > Chordata > Mammalia > Artiodactyla > Balaenidae > Eubalaena > Eubalaena glacialis. Next base: position 119,773,285 of record NC_083719.1, read on the forward strand.
GACGCCCTACTGGGCAGCCTTGTGGTTTGCTGAGGGTGCGTAAGGGTTCTGCAACCAAGGTGGAAAGCTCTAAGAGGTTTTTTTTATGAATCTGCCCTTCATCCTCCAGCCTTACTTCCTCACCACTCCCTGTCCCCCTTGGATGTAGAGTTCCTTAAGAAAGCTGATTCCAGCCCATTCCCGTTGAGCTGAAGAGTTGCATGGGCTTGGGGTGGGAAAGCTCCAGAGGCTCCGGGTTTTTCTGTTTTTCATAGAAATTGTCCCAAGAGCAGACCTCTTAGGAATAGTACCCCATAGTGTGAGTGAGAAGGGCAGGGTTTTTGGTCAGAAGAATCTTATTTAATTGTATTGTTCTAGTCCGAAAGAGTCTAGTCCTATTGATGTTTGTGTATTTTGTTAAGATGCAACAATCTTAAGTGGAAAAAAACCCCCAAAACACCATGTGTCTTCTGCTCCTTAATGGACCCTGCCTTTTTGCCTGGGATCCGTTCTCATCTTTATCCTCCCACATATGCACATAATGTGAAGTCTCTCACCAGGAGCCTGGATTGTGCTAAACCTTTTATGTATATTCCACCAAATCTCACAATAACTCTAGAAGGAAGGAATTATCATCCCTATTCCTTTGATGAAGGGACCGAGGCTCTGAGAGGTCATGTCGTCATGGTTGGCAAAACTGGGATTCAAACCCAGGTCTGATTCCATCCAAAGCCTGCAGACTTAGCGATAGGTATGATTTCTGTGACTGTGTTTTTCATTCAGCATTATAGTATAGACCTTTCCCCCGTGTGCCTCTATAGCCTTCCTAATTACTGTTTAAAATGGGAACGTAGGATTCCCTGAACCATCATTGTGTAACCATTTTCTCCTTTTGGGCGTTTGTGGGCAAGGTCATTGGCTAAGGGCTGCTGAGCAGTGGTGGCAGTAAAGGGACACAGCATGGGAAGGGGGAAAGTTTGGGCTGTTGGAAGCAGGAGCACACTGCAGCTGAGAGGAACACATGGAATGCACACCCCCTCGCTCGTTTTTACATTAGGAACTTGAGTTGGCAACTCTGCACTACCTGGTCATTATTTCAGACATGGGAATTGGTGTGGGGCTGGGTCACGGTGGCAGCAGTTCTCAGCTTTAGTGAGGGAGGTAGGAAAGGACCCATCCTCTTGAGGTAGACAGGAGAGGAGTTTTTAAGCTCCATTTTACTGATAAGGAATCTGATCTCGGGGATGGTAGGCGACTTGCCAAAGCATAGGTCTGAAGTGGCGAGCTGAAGAATAGAGCATTGGCGTTCGGACTCCTGGTGCCCTTCTCCTCCATTGACCTAGCGTTTGTTTCTCCTCCTCTGGTCATCTCATCCAGGCCTCTTTTCTTCCTGATACATGGGGATGCTTCCCAGGTAAACCTTAGATGTACAAATGCAGATTAGATACAGATGTTACATGGGAATTCCCTGGAGGTCCAGTGGTTAGGACTCTATGCTCTCACTGCTAAGGGCTGGGGTTCAATCCCTGGCTGGGGAACTAAGATCCCACAAGCCACATGGCATGGCCAAAAAAAAAAAAAAAAAGATACAGATGTTACAGAAGGGCTAGCCCCATGTGGATAAGCTGTTTCTAAAGAAGGGCACAGTGGTTAGCAGAGAAAATCAGAACTTGTTTCCTATAAACTTCCAGGTAGAGGCAGGTTTTTGTCTTGTTGGCTCAGGATGGAGATGGTAGCTCAGTTTCCTCCTTTAAATCTTTAAGATTGAAAGAAGCCTCTCAGCCTCTGCCTGGAGCAGTACTATAAACATCTTTTTCGAGTCCAAGCAGTGGCCACTGCACATTTTTCTTTCACAGTAGAAAGACTGGAGTTCTTTACAGGGACGTTTGCAAACAGCATCAAGTTTATAGAATGACAAGGCAGATTTAAATGAAAAAAAAATGTTGTTTATGTCAGCTCTGCAGCTTATCAATATAAAATGAAGATTAAGATTCATTTATATGAATAGACCATTTTGGGGAGGGGTGTTAAAAATTCTTATGCCTTTGCTAATGGAACCATTTCCACATTCACAATGGGGAAAAAAACAAAAACAAAAACAAAAAAATAAGGTTCATAAAAGCTTCCCTGGAACAACCAGAAAAAGGAGTGAGTTCCTGAAAATACAAATTGGCGGTATTATCTTTGCATATTAGCAAAATTCTTTAACCTTTCCAATAGTGTATTGTGGACCTAGTCTGCTGTTTCGTGAATTTAGCATCTTCTTTTAATTCAGACCTTCTGCAGACTGTGTTTCTCTGCACTCACTCTGAGCCAGCCTGTGCTAGCCCATTTTGTACTCACCATGGCCTTGCATCCTTACAACTCACCTTTCAGACAGTCAGGGATCCTGTGTGCCTCGCTCCATGAACACATTTTAAGAATAGCTCCCTCTAGAGTTTTGCAACCTGGGACCCTGGAGGTGTAGTTATGAGTGATGACCAAATTCTGAAAGGTTTCTAATAGGTGAGTGGCAGAGCAGGATTTGAATCCAGGTCTGAATAGCCCATAACACACACTGTTTGGCACTACCCAATTCTGCCTTGAAATGGGCAAATCTGTGCTGTGCCTCTTCTTGGGAGTAAGACACCCTGTTAGGAAGGTACCTCAAAGGAAATGCCAAGGTGAGTTAGACTGTTCCCTCTCTTCAAGGTACCTTCAATCTAGCGTGTGTTGGAGGGTCATCCTTTATTGTAGAGAAACACTTATTACTTTGTAATCTTCGTTTCACGGATAAGGGAACGGTGAATCAAAGAGGGCAAGCGGCTTGCTCAAGGTCACATAGCTATGATGAGACGAGACTTTTATTAGGTAGGTGCCTGTTGCTGTTAAGTGCTCAGCGGTCTGAGACACTTACGTGGACCACCTAATTCCTAGGTGCAGAGCCCGTGAAGCCCTTACAGGAGGCCGAGGTGCCAAGTGCTTGAAGGGTCCATGCTCAGCGCTCCTGAATTGAGTGGACAGTCTAAGACAGATTTATCCCCAAGGACTCTTCTAGGCTCCTGGGTCCATGGCTGTATGTGCAGCAGAACTCAGGGCTCACCCACCTCTCTCTCCCTGTGGGGAAGTGTCCCTGCTTTGGCAAGCCGACTCAGGAGACCTCCCGTCCCCAGAGCTTCCCTAGTAGGACAGAGGCCACTGAGGCCTGCTGAGCTGTGCAGTGTAGAAATATTTGCTTTAGGCTGTACATGCTGAGGAAAGCCTGGAGGGGCAGAGTGAGGAGGCGGGTCTGGGGGGATGCCCTTTGCTGTCAGAGAGCTGCGAGCCCCGGGGCCTAGGTTTTCCAGGCCCCACCACCTAGGAGCTTCGAAAACTCTCGCAGCCCACCTGCTCCGCTCAGAAGTGGGCATCGGGATAACACGGACTCCCTTGCAGAGTTGGGTGGATAGGTGAGAAATGGCTGACTCTGTCGGACACAGGAGTTGATACTTCACTCATTTTTCTTTCCCTCCTCTTTCCTTCTTGCCTGCCTTCCCTCTTAATCTCTAGGTGGTTAATAAGCCCTGTAGGGCTTTCTTGCTGCCTTCATATCTGCAGTGACAGCACTTTCCTGTCCTATACTCTAGGCCCCCCGGAAGCTGTCCTGCTGTACACGAAGCTTGTTGGAGCGGCACAGAAGAAGAATGAAAAAATGCTGGGGTCTCAGCGTAACATACCAGGAGGGGGTCCAGTGAGTCCACATTTTAGAGGCACCCAGCCTGTGTGTTCATCCTAGCCTCTGCCACGTTGGCTGTGTGACCTGGGGTATGTTATTTAACCTCTCTGTGCCTCTGTTTCCAAATTTGCAGAATGGGAATGAGAACAGTACTTAGAGATGCAGGGAGTATTAAATGCAATAGTGCATTAGAGCCACCTGCACGGGTGAATGCTAGGAACTGTTATGTAAAACAGGCACCAAATCCAGCTGGAAGGGACTTTAGACAGCAGGGCCTACCTCTCTATTTTAAAAAATTAATTTATGTATGTAATCAAAAATAACAAGAACTAACAGCAAAAGCTAACATTTATTGAGCACTTACCACGGGCCAGGCACTGTGCCAAGTACTTCTCATTAACTTGTTTAAAAATGTGAAAGTACGGGGCTTCCCTAGTGGCACAGTGGTTAAGAATCCACCTGCCAATGCAGGGGACATGGGTTCGATCCCTGGTCCAGGAAGATCCCACATGCCGCGGAACAACTAAGCCCATGCACCACAACTACTGAGCCTGCGCTCTAGAGCCCGCGAGCCACAACTACTGAGCCTCTGTGCTGCAACTACTGAAGCCCATGCGCCTAGAGCCCGTGCTCCACAACAAGAGAAGCCACCTCAAGGAGAAGCCCCCGCACCTCAATGAAGAGTAGCCGCTCCCTGCTCGCCGCAACTAGAGAAATCCCGCGGGCAGCAACGAAGACCCAACGCAGCCAAAAAAAAAAAAAAAATGTGAAGGTACAAGTGGTGTGTGTCTCCTTCCCACCCCCAGTTGCCCTCCACAGAGGCAGTCACTCTTACCAATACTCTGTGTATCTTTACTGATGTCCTCTGTGGATGTACAAAGATTTAAATCTCTTTTTACCCCTTCAACTTTAAATAGAGGAAACTTGGGCTCAGGGAGGAAACACAGCAATTTGTCGTAATAGTTCCTATTCTGTGTAGGGCCGCTGCTCCCTGTGCTGTGTGATTTTGAATCCTTCCTTCAACCCTGCAGAAAAAGCTGTATTATGTAGAATAAATGCTCCAAGCCTTAGTTTACCTCAGTGCATTGATCGAGGATTAAATTAGATAATCTGTGTAGAGGGATTTATCAGCATTCCTGGCACATCAGAACTGCTCAGGAGATGGTGGCTGCAGGGGAGGATCAAGGTTTTATAGGGGCCCGAAGCTTGTACAATTTGAGAGCTGTCTTTAAGAGAAATAATACAAAATTATGAATCCAATATTAAGAATATTTATTTAGAGTGAGAAAAGAGCTCCAACAGTTTACATATTTTAAAAGCCATCAAATACCTCCAGCACTATAAAATCCATAAGAATAAATAACAGAACATTTTTGTTAATTAACTGCCTGACACGCCTCTATTATACTTTTCATTTCTACATTTTCTGGCTTCATAGTCATTGTGATCACTTCTTCGTTTGATAACAATTTTCTAAAATAATTTACTGAAGAGAGAATAAAAGATAATTCAGCCTTTTCTCCGGCCTGGTTGATCAAACTTTGCTTTTTGTTATTGACAATTTATTTTATTTTTAAAATTTTTATGGAAGTATAGCTGACTTACAATGTTGTATTAGTTTCAGGTGAACAACAAAGTGATTCAGTTATACATATATCTATATATATCTATTCTTTTTTAGATTCTTTTCCATTATTGGTTATTATAAGATATTGAGTAGAGTTCCCTGTGCTATACAGTAGGTCCTTGTTTATCTATTTTATACATAGTAGAGCGTATATGTTAATCCCAAACTCCTAAGTTATCCCTCCCTCCCCCCTTCCCACTTTGGTAACCATAAGTTTGTTTTCTATGTCTGTGAGCTTATTTCTGTTTTGTAAATAAGTTCATTTGTATAATTTTTTTTAGATTCCACGTATAATTGATATCATATGATATTTGTCTTTCTCTGCCTGACTTACTTATTATGATTATCTCAAAGGTCCATCCCTGTTGCTGCGAATGGCAATATTTCATTCTTTTTTTTATGGCTGAGTAGTATTCCATTGTATATATGTAACACATCTTCTTTAGCCATTCCTCTGTTGATGGACACTTAGGTTGCTTCCATGTCTTAGCTATTGTGAATAGCGCTGCTGTGAACATAGGGGTTGTTGTTGGCAGTTTAGATGTGGAAAATGAGTAATTTCATACAGATACACTCACTGTTTGTAGTATTACTACCCGTTTGTGTCTCATAAACAGAGGAATTTTGGTGAATTCTATTTTGTACAGTTCTCATCAAAATTGAAAAAGGGGCTTCCCTGGTGGCGCAGTGGTTGAGAATCTGCCTGCCAATGCAGGGGACACGGGTTCGAGCCCTGGTCTGGGAAGATCCCACATGCCACGGAGCAACTAGGCCCGTGAGCCACAACTACTGAGCCTGCGCGTCTGGAGCCTGTGCTCCGTAACAAGAGAGGCCGCGATAGTGAGAGGCCCGCGCACCGCGATGAAGAGTGGCTCCCGCTTGTCGCAACTAGAGAAAGCCCTCGCACAGAAACGAAGACCCAACAGAGCCAAAAATAAATAAATAAATTTTAAAAAAAAGTACCGAACCGAGAAGGAAACAGCAGAGGGACAGCAGCCACTTACGTCCCAGACTGTTTCCCGATTAAAAAAAAAAAAAAAAAAATGAAAAAGAAGCTCTGGTGTGTTATAATTGAACGCATGGAGGATGTTTCTGACAGAAGAGAACTTCCCTCAACTAGGGGAACCGAATCCTCTACTTAGGATTTTACAGGTCTAGGAACTGGAAGCATTTCTCATAGGCTGGCGTCTGATACTATACATTTTAAACCTTCCTCCTTCTTCCCTACTGCACACGTCCATGTTGGGCTCTGTAGAACACATTCATGTGGCGATTCCACCACTGATGTGGCGTCAGGAAGTGGCTGGTAGGCCCTGGGTTCAGGCGGACTCCTGGGAGCTGGGCCTGCACTGGACGTTAGCAGTAATTCAGCACATGTGGAGGTGATGGCGCACCACATAAACATAGCCCACTAAACTCAAACTCAATGTCCCCCCCCCGGCTTTGACTCCTGCGTGGGGAGTCCCTGAATGCCCAAGGCCCCTGGAACATCACCCAGCACGAGGGCAGGAGTGACAGAGGGAAACTGGAGTGAGGAGAGACAGTGCTCTTTCCCGTCATAGTTAAGACTTGACTTTGGCAAAGCTTAGAGAAACCCAAGATCACGCGAACATGTTTCTTTCCAGGCCCCCTCCCAGGACCTTGGAAGGGGCTGTTATAAGCACGGGCTCTGAAGCTTCAGGTCTTTGAGCTCCGCCAAGCACCTGGTTAGCTGTTATCGTGTTCTGGTTAAGAGCAGTGTCGTCTGAGAGAGAGCCGTGCAGCCCGCTTGGGAGCTGTGTGATCTTGGCTTACTGATTCCCTCCATGAACCTGCTTCCTCAGGAGTAAGCATGACACTCTTCCTAGTATTTACCTCTGGGGGAATGTGAACTCCATGAGGGCAGGCACTGGTCTGTTTATTGCCGTGTCCACAGTGTCCAGGACACATAGTCCACACCCAAACATCTGTTTTGTGGATTTAATGAAATGCAGGATGTTTGGGTGTTGCGCCCCAGGCTCTCAGAGGAAAGGAATCCAAGGCACAGTGAGCTTAATTCCCTTTCCTGTACTACACGCTGCCTCTAGTCAGACCTAAGGCAGACCCTGGGTCTCTGGGCCTCCTTTCCTTCCCGCTGACCCTCCCACATGAGCTGAATAGGAAGGGGAAGCTTAACTCACTTCCGAGAGCCTGAGATAATCATCTGAGTTATTCCCTCTGTTATGGACGTGAGCCAGGGTCCCTGGGTCGCATCCCTGGAATTTGTTTTGATCCATGGAATCCACTGTTCCAGTGACTCGCCTGCCTTCTCCCCTTCCCTGACCTGACCTGCCCTGAGTCCCGGGGGATGGTGGGAAGCAAGGAGAGAGTTGGGAGAACCAAGGTGAATGGTTTTGAGCCATGAAATAGCCTGAAAATCAAGTCTGGAAGATGAATGGCTCTGGGGCTTGTAGGGCTTAGCAGGGGCAACACTGGGAATTATTGACATTCCTGCCTGAGGACTCCAGGAGGCCCCTACTTCACAGCTCCCCTGGATTCTGAGAGGTCCTTGAGCACAGCTGGAAGTCACAATGTGCAGCAGAACCTTGGAGATGAGGCCGAAAGGGCCACCTCGTGAGTAGTCACCTTGTCACTGACAGGAGCTATGATCTAAAGAGCCAGGTGGCTGCAGGTGGGCACTCAGCCAGCCGTGCAGAACAGGCAACAAAACTCCAGTCTGGGCCCTGCCGATGGAGCTCACCTGTTTGCCCTACTTCCCCTCTGCCTGGTGTAGATTTCCAGCCAAGCCCTGCACCAGCTTCCACCTCTGTTTTATGATAAGCTGTTCTGATGGGGAGGGCCTGTGCTAGGATGCTTCCCTTTTGACGTGGAGCTCAGGGAAAGGATGGGGGTACTCACCGCCCCCGCCCAAACCCTGCCCCATGAATAAGACAACTGGGATGTTGCAGCCTCTGCTTCCAGCCTGATTTGATTCTCTCTCCAGCCCTTGGATAATATTTATATACAAATGCTGGCTCTGATCTCCACCCAGGAAAACACCAGCTGCTATGGAACTCTTATTGCACGTTATAGAGAGCAGAGCCTCACGTGGGCCCCCGTGAGCTTCTCTGGAGGATGTCGGGGAATGTTCTATTTGTGTTTTACAAACTTATCCCAGGGCTGTGTCCAGGCAACCGAAGGTCTGTCAGAGCCGAGAAAACATCTGATTCCTTTTAGAAAAGACAAAGGGGTTAGGTGTCCCCGGGACTTTGACAAATGCATTGCTAGTGGTTTTTTTTTTTTTTTAATTAATTAATTAATTAATTTTATGGCTGTGTTGGGTCTTCGTTTCTGTGCGAGGGCTTTCTCTAGTTGTGGCAAGCGGGGGCCACTCTTCATCGCGGTGCGCGTGCCTCTCACCATCGCAGCCTCTCTTGATGCGGAGCACAGGCTCCAGACGCGCAGGCTCAGTAATTGTGGCTCACGGGCCCAGTTGCTCCGCGGCATGTGGGATCTTCCCAGACCAGGGTTTGAACCCGTGTCCCCTGCATTGGCAGGCAGATTCTCAACCACTGCGCCACCAGGGAAGCCCCTTGCTAGTGGTTTTGATTGAGCTTTCGTTTAGGGAAGGTTGAGTGCAGAAGTGAGAACGCCAAAGACCCAGGCTGCCAGTGCTGAGAAGATGCCTGGAGACGGGCACAGATACACCATTCATTGGTAGGGATGTAAAGTAATGCAGCCTTTTGGAGGGAAATTTGGCACCATCTTTCAAATAAAATGAGAATGACCTTTGATGCAGCCATTCCATGCCTTGGAACCTACCCTAGAGTGTGCTTGCCCATGTACACAAAGACCTATGTTCACAAATGCTCACTGCAGCAAAAGTAGGAAATCACCTGTGTTTCTCAGCGGGGAGCTGGCTCAATGAATTGCGGTTCATCCTAATAATGGAATACAGTTGTCCATTAAAGAAGAACAGCGTAAATCACAACAATGGCCAACGCATAGAGGACTTACTCTAGCCACTATTCTAAGTGCTTTATGTATTTTACAATATTTACAATGTTAACTCATTTAGTCTTCACAGCAATTCTTTGATTACTATTGTTAGAATATTTTTATAGATGAGAATAGAGGTGTTAATTAACTTGTCCAGGGTCACACAGCTAGTAAGATGGGGAGCTGGGCTTCAAGCCTGCTGGCCCCAGGGTCTATAACTACCTCACAAACCCCTGCATGTCCAAACATGGAAAGATGCCTCTGACTTATTAGTAAGTGAAAAATTCAAGTAGCAGAGATATAGAGTGTGATTTTATTTATGTAAAAAAATTGTGTGTGTGTGTGTATGTGCGCATGTGAACACATCACATATATTTGTAAAGGTAAAGTAAAAGTAAAAGTTCTGGAAGAATACATATCCAATCGTCGGTTCCCTTCAGGGAGGGATGTAATAAGTAAAAAGAATTTTTTTTTTTAAACTTTTAACTGAATATAGTTTAAAAAAGTTTTTTTAAATTGAGGTATAGTTGATGTACAATATTATATAAGTTTCAGGTGTACTGCCTAGTGATTCACAATTTTTAAAGGTTATACTCCATTTGTAGTTATTATAAAATATTGACTATATTCCCTGTGCTGTACAATATGTCCTTGTAGCTTATTTATTTTATACATAGTTAACTAGATACAGTTTTATATTTTCTTGAACAAGTGCCTTTGGAATTTTAGAAAAAGTAAGCTTGAGCCCACTGTCAAGGTAATCATAATAAAATAATAATCATTTGGTTTCTATTTCTCAATAGCCCCTTAGAAAGGAGAGGCTTCCTATAAAAATGGGCTCAGAGTAACCCTTAATGATTAACTCCAAAGTATAAGACGTAGAACGAAGCCTAATAGACCTTGCCATAAATTAGATGAAGGTAGTCCAAGGAATTGTTCTTCTGATTGGCTGAAAGGCATTTGAGATAATTACTCTTTTTTTCATTACCCTCAGAAATCTCACCTCCTCCTGGAAGCCTTGGGACAGACAGCGGAAGAATAATGGTGATTTTCTTGGCATACGACCCCTCTCCACTCCATCTTCACTCCCCCGACCCCTGCATTTAATGAGTTCACTTAGTGCATTATTGCATCTCAGGTAAACACTCGAAGTACTTGGGCTTTGTTTAATCACTGTCCCTTCAGGGTCATCCTGTAAAAATGGACTCATGATGCATTACATTTTTAGGTGCTTTACAGTTTGTAAATCTTGTCTTCATTCATGATGTCAGTGAACTGGGGCTGGTGCCTTGTCACTGTAAAGCCCTATGTACAATATCTCTTTCAGAGTTAAACCAAGCAGGGGCCTAGGAGAGGGGCTGATGAGGAAGATGCGGGCTATCAAAAATTTAATCCCCATTTTACACCAAGGGGGAAAGGGGTGGGGTGGGAGGAATTGGAAGACTGGGGTTGACACATATACATTATTGATACTATGTATAAAATAGACAACTGATGGGAACATACTGTATAGCACAGGGAACTCTACCTAATGCACTGTGGTAACCTAAATGGGAGGGAAGTCCAAAAGGGAGGGGATATCTGTATGTGTAGGGCTGATGCATTTTGTCGTGCAGTGGAGGCTAACACAACATTGTAAAGCAACCATACTCCAATAAAAATTAATTTAAAAAAATTTTATCCCCATTTTAAAGTCCCCAGTATTTAAATGTTGATTTGTGAAATGTGACCCAACAGAAAGAACATAGAAAAATAGCTCTACTTACTGTGTCAGGTCATAAAGTACCCCATGTTTCCATGTGCTTTCTTATTTTAATTCTCAAAGCAAGTTTAGGGGATAATTATTTCCATAAGGAAGCTGAGGCCCAGGGAGTTTACATAAAGTCCTCAGAGTTATACATGTGGACAGTGAGAGATGGATTTCTCACCCAGGCCTGTCTGTCTGCAAAATCCGAGTTGCTGAGCCTCTCAACAGAGGAAATAATAGAGAAAAGAGTATCACTCAAATACCACCTCCCTAAATACTGTTAGCAATTTAGGTTTATTTCCTTTGTTTAGCTATCTAAACAAAACTAAATTTAAAAAACACCACCTTGGTAACCAGAAGTAGTCATATCAACTGTTTATATCCTGTTTTCTTTTTTTCGCTATCTTTCTTATTGCTTCGTGACGTCATTTTAAAATGATTGCATACTTCTTCCAACTCAATAGTTAAAAAAACTAATAACCTGGGACTTCCATGGCGGTGCAGTGGTTAAGACTGTACTTCCAGTGCAGGCAGCACAGGTTCCACCACTGGTCAGGGAACTAAGATCCCACATGCTGCAGGGAGCAGCCAAAAAAAACCCCAAAAAACAAAAACTAATAACCTGATTAAGAGATGGTTTAAGAACTTGAACAGACATTTCTCCAAAGAGGGCATAGAAATGGCCAACTGGTAGGTGAAAAAAAGGATCAACATACCAATCATCAGGGAAATGCAAATCAAACCACAATGAGATATAACCTTACATCTGTCAGGATGTCTATTATCAAAAACCAAAACACCATTGAGCGCCTCAAAAAGTTAAGTGAAAATTATTGGAAAACATTAAAGCCCTGTTTTGTGAGTGCTGTGAGTCTGAGCTACTCCAGTCGTTGACACCTGAGTCCTAAGGACAGTTGAAGTGAATCTTCTTTCCTCGCGGCCAATTTCTTCCGTCAACTCTGGAGCATTTATTCTACTCGATAGAGGAAAGCCATGTACCAATTTGTGCTGTTTGTCAATAGCTTGCTTTTTCTTAAATGTAATTGCTCCTCTGATGAAATGTTCAGACTTCCTTGGAAAAGAATAAATAGCTGTAAACACTTTGAAACAAAACAAACAAAAGAAAAACATTGGCAAGGATGTGGAGAAATTGGAACCCTTGGACACTGTTGGTGGAATGCAAAATGGTGGAGCTGCTATGGAAAACAGTATGGAGGTTCCTCAAAAAATTCAAAATAGATTAAAATAGAATTATCATATGATCCAGCAATCTCACTTGTGGGAATTACCCAAAAGAATTGAAATCAGAGTCTTGGAGCCATATTAGTACTCCTATGTTCATAGCAGCATTATTCACAGTAGCCAAGATGTGGAACCAACCTAAATATATATCGACAGATGACTGGATAAAGAAACTGTGATGTATGCACAAAATGGAATACTATTCTGCCCTTAAAAGGAATGAAATTCTGCAATATGTGACAACATGGATGAACCTTGAGGAGATAATACTAAATGAAATCAGCCAACCACAGAAAGACAGATACTACATGATTCCACTTGACATGAGGTTTCTAAAGTAGTCAAATTCATAGAATCAAAGAGTGGGACAGTGGTTGACAGGGGCTGGGGGGAGGAGGAAGAGGGGAGTTACTAATCAGTGGGTATAAAATTTCAGTCAAACATGATGAACAAGCTCTAGAGACCTCTGTACAACACTGTCTAGAGTCAGCTATGAAGTACTATACGCTTAAAAATTTAACAGGGTAGATCTCATTTTGTGTTCTTACCACAATTAAAAAAAAAAAAAAAATTACATACTATTCCAGGAGAGTGATGTTCTTTGGAGAGATTCCTAGGCATGGAATTGGTAGGTCCAAGAGTATGAATGTTTTTATGGGTTTTTAAAAAAATTTTTAATGAAAAAAATTGAGATATAATTGACATATAACATTGTATAAGTTTAAGGTATACAAAATATTTTTATGGTTTTGGATACACGTTGCTAAATTGCTTTTCAAGAGGGCTGTATTAATTTGCACTTCAACTAACAACTTTGAGTGTCATTTTCATCACATTCTTGTAGGCATTAGTTATTGTTAAAAAATGAAAACACACAAACAAAAGTCTGACGTGTTTGCTTAATATATACCAAATTGTTCGCAGTGGCTAGTTTGGAGAGTGGGTTGGGGCTGGTGGTGGTGGTGGGAGTGGTGAAGGAGGTGTCCCTTTTCCACTTTATGTCATGTGGCGCTATTACAGATATTTTACTATAGGCATATATTACTTGTGTAATAAATATATTTTAAACTTTTGAAATAATTTGTCTTACAGACAAGTTGCAAAAAGAATACAAAGAATTCCCTGTATTCCCTTTGTAATATGTTTTTTTTTTGTAAGTCTTTTTTTTTTTTTTCACACACACTGTATTTTATTTTTACAAGAGATAAATAGACTGACACCAAGCATTGTACATGGATGACCACAACAAAAGCAACAATGATTGCAATTACCAAACATGAAACACACTCATACTATGTCATAATATTGACATTCAGTCCAGTAATCCTCCACTGTAACAGCTCCTTTACTTTGCAGTGAAAATTGATTTGTATATTCTTTGCCTCTGAGTCCTTGTGGGATTTTTTCTTTTTTTAAATTCAAACAGAAAGTCACAAAAATTATACTCATCCTCATCAGTTCACTCAGTCCCATGTAATTAATTTTTTTTTTTTCATCTTGATCTTTTGTTAGCACTTTTATGAGCTCATCAGTTTTTCATTAGAGTTCTGAAAATGCTTATTCATTCAGTTCAGCAGTACAGTCAGGTACCAGAAACCTGTACTTGTCAGAGTCTTTTCCATGAATTTCCTGAAGATGAAACCCTTTTATAGGAACATATTTACAAAAGCATCAGAGTACACCCAGAACTGTCTGTAAATGACAAAAGACTTAAAAATGACCACGGTTAAAGATTTGATGAAAGTTCATAATAATGCAGTTGACAAGAAAATTAGTTATTTCTGAGATATACATTTTAAAGTAATAACTAGGATTATGACTTATAACATTATACCAGAACATATAAGATTTTTAGAAATTTCATGTAATGTCTGAAACATTTATATTAACATATTTCCATACAAATAACCCAATGAAAGTTTAGTATTAGTTGTTTTGTTTGTTTGTTTATACTGCAGGTTCTTATTAGTCATCAATTTTATACACATCAGTGTATACATGTCAATCCCAATCGCCCAATTCAGCACACCACCATCCCCACCCCACCGCTGTTTTCCCCCCTTGGTGTCCATATGTCTGTTCTCTACATCTGTGTCTCAACTTCTGCCCTGCAAACCGGCTCATCTGTACCATTTTTCTAGGTTCCACATACATGCGTTAATATACGATATTTGTTTTTCTCTTTCTCACTTACTTCACTCTGTATGACAGTCTCTAGATCCATCCACGTCTCAACAAATGACTCAATTTCGTTCCTTTTTATGGCTGAGTAATATTCCATTGTATATATGTACCACATCTTCTTTATCCATTCGTCTGTTGATGAGCATTTAGGTTGCTTCCATGACCTGGCTATTGTAAATAGTGCTGCAATGAACATTCGGGTGCATGTGTCTTTTTGAATTACGGTTTTCTCTGGGTATATGCCCAGTAGTGGGATTGCTGGGTCATATGGTAATTCTATTTTTAGTTTTTTAAGGAACCTCCATATTGTTCTCCATAGTGGCTGTATCAATTTACATTCCCACCAACAGTGCAAGAGGGTTCCCTTTTCTCCACACCCTCTCCAGCATTTGTTGTTTGTAGATTTTCTGATGATGCCCATTCTAACTGGTGTGAGGTGATACCTCATTGTAGTTTTGATTTGCATTTCTCTAATAATTAGTGATGTTGAGCATCTTTTCATGTGCTTCTTGGCCGTCTGTATGTCTTCTTTGGAGAAATGTCTATTTAGGTCTTCTGCCCATTTTTGGATTGGGGTGTTTGTTTCTTTAATATTGAGATGAATGAGCTGTTTATATATTTTGGAGATTAATCCTTAGTCCGTTGATTCTTTTGCAAATATTTTCTCCCATTCTGAGGGTTGTCTTTTCGTCTTGTTTATGGTTTCCTTTGCTGTGCAAAAACTTTGAAGTTTCATTAGGTCCCATTTGTTTATTTTTGTTTTTATTTCCATTACTCTAGGAGGTGGATCATAAAAGATCTTGCTGTGATTTATGTCAAAGAGTGTTCTTCCTATGTTTTCCTCTAAGAGTTTTAGAGTGTCCAGTCTTACATTTAGGTCTCTAATCCATTTTGAGTTTATTTTTGTGTATGGTGTTAGGGAGTATTCTAATTTCATTCTTTTACATGTAGCTGTCCAGTTTTCCCAGCACCACTTATTGAAGAGACTGTCTTTTCTCCATCGTATATCTTTGCCTCCTTTGTCATAGATTAGTTGACCATAGGTGTGTGGGTTTATCTCTGGGCTTTCTATCTTGTTCCATTGATCTATGTTTCTGTTTTTGTGCCAGTACCATATTGTCTTGATTACTGTAGCTTTGTAGTATAGTCTGAAGTCAGGGAGTCTGATTCCTCCAGCTCCGTTTTTTTCCCTCAAGACTGCTTTGGCTATTCGGGGTCTTTTGTGTCTCCATACAAATTTTAAGATGATTTGTTCTAGCTCCGTAAAAAATGCCATTGGTAATTTGATAGGGATTGCATTGAATCTGTAGATTGCTTTGGGTAGTATAGTCATTTTCACAATGTTGATTCTTCCAATCCAAGAACATGGTATATCTCTCCATCTGTTGGTATCATCTTTAATTTCTTTCATCAGTGTCTTATAGTTTTCTGCATACAGGTCTTTTGTCTCCCTAGGTAGGTTTATTCCTAGGTATTTTATTCTTTTTGTTGCAATGGTAAATGGGAGTGTTTCCATAATTTCTCTTTCAGATTTTTCATCATTAGTGTATAGGAATGCAAGAGATTTCTGTGCATTAATTTTGTATCCTGCAACTTTACCATATTCATTAATTAGCTCTAGCAGTTTTCTGGTGGCAGTTTTAGGATTCTCTATGTATAGTATCATGTCATCTGCAAACAGTGACAGTTTTACTTCTTCTTTTCCAATTTGTATTCCTTTTATTTCTTTTTCTTCTCTGATTGCCGTGGCTAGGACTTCCAGAACTATGTTGAATAATAGTGGTGAGAGTGGACATCCTTGTCTCGTTCCTGATCTTAGAGGAAATGCTTTCAGTTTTTCACCATTGAAAATGATGTTTGCTGTGGGTTTGTCATATATGGCCTTTATTATGTTGAGGTAGGTTCCCTCTATGCCCACTTTCTGGAGAGTTTTTATCATAAATAGGTGTTGAATTTTGTCAAAAGCTTTTTCTGCATCTATTGAGATGATCATATGGTTTTTATTCTTCAATTTGTTAATATGGTGTATCACATTGATTGATTTGCATATATTGAAGAATCCTTGCATCCCTGGGATAAATCCCACTTGATCGTGGTGTATGATCCTTTTAATGTGTTGTTGGATTCTGTTTGCTAGTATTTTGTTGAGGATTTTTGCATCTATATTCATCAGTGATATTGGTCTGTAATTTTCTTTTTTTGTAGTGTCTTTGTCTGGTTTTGGTATCAGGGTGATGGTGGCCTCATAGAATGAGTTTGGGAGTGTTCCTTCCTCTGCAATTTTTTGGAAGAGTTTGAGAAGGATAGGTGTTAGCTCTTCTCTAAATGTTTGATAGAATTCACCTGTGAAGCCATCTGGTCCTGGACTTTTGTTTGTTGGAAGATTTTTAATCACAGTTTCAATTTCTTTACTTGTGATTGGTCTGTTCATATTTTCTGCTTCTTCCTGGTTCAGTCTTGGAAGGTTATACCTTTCTAAGAATTTGTCCATTTCTTCCAGGTTGTCCATTTTATTGGCATAAAGTTGCTTGTAGTAGTCTCTTAGAATGCTTTGTATTTCTGCGGTGTCTGTTGTAACTTCTCCTTTTTCATTTCTGATTTTATTGATTTGAGTCCTCTCCCTCTTTTTCTTGATGAGTCTGGCTAATGGCTTATCAATTTTGTTTATCTTCTCAAAGAACCAGCTTTTAGTTTTATTGATCTTTGCTATTGTTTTCTTTGTTTCTATTTCATTTATTTCCGCTCTGATCTTTATGATTTCTTTCCTTCTGCTAACTTTGGGTTTTGTTTGTTCTTCTTTCTCTAGTTTCTTTAGGTGTAAGGTTAGATTGTTTACTTGAGATTTTTCTTGTTTCTTTAGGTAGGCTTGTATAGCTATAAACTTCCCTCTTAGAACTGCTTTTGCTGCATCCCATAGGTTTTGGGTTGTCGTGTT
The DNA here is from genome assembly GCF_028564815.1 of Eubalaena glacialis. NCBI lineage: Eukaryota > Metazoa > Chordata > Mammalia > Artiodactyla > Balaenidae > Eubalaena > Eubalaena glacialis. Next base: position 119,790,650 of record NC_083719.1, read on the forward strand.
TTCATTGTCATTTGTCTCTAGGTATTTTTTGATATCCTCTTTGATTTCTTCAGTGATCTCTTGGTTATTTAGTAATGTATTGTTTAGCCTCCATGTGTTTGTGTTTTTTACGTTTTTTCCCCTGTAATTCATTTCTAATCTCATAGCGTTGTGGTCAGAAAAGATGCTTGATATGATTTCAATTTTCTTAAATTTACTGAGGCTTGATTTGTGACCCAAGATGTGATCTATCCTGGAGAATGTTCCGTGCGCACTTGAGAAGAACGTGTAATCTGCTGTTTTTGGATGGAATGTCCTATAAATATCAATTAAATCTATCTGGTCTATTGTGTCATTTAAAGCTTCTGTTTCCTTATTTATTTTCATTTTGGATGATCTGTCCATTGGTGTAAGTGAGGTGTTCAAGTCCCCCACTATTATTGTGTTACTGTCAATTTCCTCTTTTATAGCTGTGAGCAGTTGCCTTATGTAATGAGGTGCTCCTATGTTGTGTGCATATATATTTATAATTGTTATATCTTCTTCTTGGATTGATCCCTTGATCATTATGTAGTGTCCTTCCTTGTCTCTTGTAACATTCTTTATTTTAAAGTCTATTTTATCTGATATGAGTATAGCTACTCCAGCTTTCTTTTGATTTCCATTTGCATGGAATATCTTTTTCCATCCCCTCACTTGCAGTCTGTATGTGTCCCTAGGTCTAAAGTGGGTCTCTTGTAGACAGCATATATATGGGTCTTGTTTTTGTATCCATTCAGCAAGCCTGTGTCTTTTGGCTGGAGCATTTAATCCATTCACGTTTAAGGTAATTATCGATATGTATGTTCCTATGACCATTTTCTTAATTGTTTTGGGTTTGTTTTTGTAGGTCCTTTTCTTCTCTTGTGTTTCCCACTTAGAGAAGTTCCTTTAACATTTGTTGTAGAGCTGGTTTGGTGGTGCTGAATTCTCTTAGCTTTTGCTTGTCTGTAAAGGTTTTGATTTCTCCATCAAATCTAAATGAGATCCTTGCCGGGTAGAGTAATCTTGGTTGTAGGTTCTTCCCTTTCATCACTTTAAGTATATCATGCCACTCCCTTCTGGCTTGTAGAGTTTCTGCTGAGAAATCAGCTGTTAACCTTATGGGAGTTCCCTTGTATGTTATTTGTCGTTTTTCCCTTGCTGCTTTCAATAATTTTTCTTTGTCTTTAATTTTTGCCACTTTGATTACTATGTGTCTCGGCGTGCTTCTCCTTGGGTTTATCCTGTATGGGACTCTCTGCGCTTCCTGGACTTGGGTGGCTATTTCCTTTCCCATGTTAGGGAAGTTTTCGACTATAATCTCTTCAAATATTTTCTCTGGTCCTTTCTCTCTCTCTTCTCCTTCTGGGACCCCTATAATGCGAATGTTGTTGCGTTTAATGTTGTCCCAGAGGTCTCTTAGGCTGTCTTCATTTCTTTTCATTCTTTTTTCTTTAGTCTGTTCTGCAGCAGTGAATTCCACCATTCTGTCTTCCAGGTCACTTATCCGTTCTTCTGCCTCAGTTATTCTACTATTGATTCCTTCTAGTGTAGTTTTCATTTCAGTTATTGTATTGGTCATCTCTGTTTGTTTGTTCTTTAATTCTTCTAGGTCTTTGTTAATCATTTCTTGCATCTTCTCAATCTTTGCCTCCATTCTTATTCCAAGGTCCTGGATCATCTTCACTATCATTATTCTGAATTCTTTTTCTGGAAGGTTGCCTATCTCCACTTCATTTAGTTGTTTTTCTGGGGTTTTTTCTTGTTCCTTCATCTGGTATATAGCCCTCTGCCTTTTCATCTTGTCTATCTTTCTGTAAATGTGGTTTCTTTTCCACAGGCTGCAGGACTGTAGTTTTTCTTGCTTCTGCTCTGTAATATGTTTTTAAAAGATGAAATAATTAAAAGAAATGTGCCCCGAATATCAGATGTCAGACCTTCTACCACCAAGACTCTGTAAGTCAGTTTCTTTTATTTATTTATTTATGGCTGCGTTGGGTCTTGGTTGCTGCACGCAGGCTTTCTCTAGTTGTGGTGAGCGGGGGCTACTCTTGGTTGCAGTGTGCGGGCTTCTCATTGTGGGGGCTTCTCTTGTTGCGGAGCATGGGCTCTAGGTGCGCGGGCTTCAGTAGTTGTGGCTCGTGGGCTCAGTAGTTGTGGCGCACAGGCTTAGTTGCTCCGCGGCATATGGGATCTTCCCGGGCCAGGGCTCGAACCCGTGTCCCCTGCATTGGCAGGCGGATTCTCAACCACTGTGCCATCAGGGAAGTCCCCAGAGTTTCTTATTAGGTAGAGTAGAGCCTAACAGCAACTTGGGGAAATGCTCATTAAAATGCAGACTCCTAGGCTTTTAGCAGTATCTATGAAATCAGAATGTTTGGGGGTGAGCCTGAAAATCTGCATTTTAAACAGGCCCCCCTCATCCACACTCCTCTGTGCTTCTGAGGCCCCTCAAGGGCTGAGAACTACTGTTAAAAAGGTTCCTCCTTTTGATTTTATTTCTTCTAGTAATATTGTGGCTTCCTTACTTGGAAAGCCCTCCAACGTGCAGGGCTGAAGAGAAAAGTGAGTGAAATCTGAGCATCTTTTTTGCAACTTTTCACACTTTGTGCTGCTACCGCTTAGCTGCAGCCAAGCTGTCTGTAATTTGTTTCCTCAAAAGCCTGCTGTCTCCCTCAAACTAGAAAAGACCATTCCAGGGGAGGCCCGGTCCAAAAAGCCATGTGTTGTGGATGGTGGTGATCCTTCTCCCCATCAGCCCTCTCATCCTGGATGTTCCAGGGAGTGGCGGCCGGAGGCTTCTGGTCTCCTGCCTTGCAAGTGCAGCCAGGAGGCCCTGAAATGGGGAGGGAGCTCAGATTACAGCCCCAGGTCATTCTGCTGTTTCATTTGTCTAATGCTGATGCTTTTCCGTGCACAGTTTGTTTCCCTTGGCCACCCTGCGCATGGCCTTTCCCCATGTGTGTTACCTGTATGTTACATGTGTGTACATTGCCAGGTCGGCTTCACGGGGGGCCAACCCCCCGCTCAGTTCCTCACCTGCCCCCACCTTCTGCACCCCCTGCCTCCACCGTCCCACCTTCGTCTCCACCCCCAGAGCTGTTCTTTCCAGCTTATGGATCTGACCATGTCACCTAATAACCTATCTTGGGGACTGAACGACTATGAAAAAGAAATAGTGACCAGAAGGATAGCAGAAAGCCAAACCGTGGAGAATTGAATTCAAGATGAAAGAGAATTGTTGTCGTTTTAAACGTTGTTTGGTCAAAAGTTTATTGTTTTCTACATTAAAAAAGTAATACGACTCACCAGGTGTTACATGCCTGTATGACCTTCGAAGTGGAAGGAAAAAGTTAAGAAAAAAATGTACTAATGGTTAATATAGACAATTTGGAAAATAAAAAAGTAGGAAGTAGAGGGGCAACAAGTTGCCAGCTGTTCCACTAGCCAAATCAAGCTACTCTCTGCTTTTGGGTGTGGTATAGCTTGGAGGATAAGGGCACAGGCCCTGAATCGGGCAAATCTTGAGTTCAGATCCCTTCTCTCCCTCGTCAGCTGTGGGCAACCATTGGGCAGCTTCATTATCCTCTTGTAGCTTCCGTTTTCTCCTTCCTTAAGTGAGGATAAAAATAGTTCCTATCTTGCCGTGAAGATTAAATGAGATAAGAAGGTAAAGCAGTTAGCAGGATGCTTGGTGTTAGTTCCTTTTCATCTTGTTCACTTCCTTTCAGTCCTTTCACTGTAAGTAGTGTTTTTGTTTTCACATAGTTGTGATCACACTGTATGTATAATTTTATTTCCTGCAGGTATTGCTTAACATGACAGCCCAAGCATTTTCCATGCTGTTTTCAACTCCTCATAAACATACATTTTAGTGGTTGTGTATTATCCAGTTGAATGGATATATCAGATACATCATAGTTTTGTTAACCATTTCTTTATTGTTAGTCATGGGCATTATTCCAGGTTCGTTGTTCAACATAACCTTATGTATGAACACCTTTATGTGTAAAATGTCACCCTCCTTCTCCCAATCACTACCAGTTACAACCATTTCCTTGAGGAAAATTCTTAGAAGGGAGATTATAAAGTCAAGCAGCATGAACACTTAAGTTTTTTGACCTATCCTGCCAAATTGGTTCCTGTAAAGTTGGCCTCCACTTATATTTTCAAGGCAATGGATGAGACTCAGGCTGAGGGACCTAGATTTTGTTATGCAGGGCAGCTGTTGGGGGTGTCAGGGTTGGACACAATCAGTTGGAGTTTTAATGGATGCATCTAGCAGCCATTGGGAGTGTGGATGGGGGTAGGCCAATGTTAGGGGTTACGTGGTGAAACTCTGCACCAGGGCAGTGGTGCCATAACTGTCTGTGAACCTGGCCCTCTCCTCATGGCAACTATTGGTCCCATCTATAGGAGAACCTGTGGTCACAGTCTCATAATCCCGCTTTCTTTCTTTCTTTTTTTGTAGGTTCCATACAATTTGTTTATTTATTTTTTCCCTTTAAAAAAATTGAAGTATAGTTGATGTACAATATTATATAAGTTACAGGTGTACAATAAAGTGGTTCACAATTTTTAAAGGTTGTAATCCATTTATAGTTATTATAAAATATTGGCTATCTTTCCCATGTTGTACAATATATCCTTATAGCTTATTTTATACATAATAGTTTGTACCTCTTAGTCCCCTACCCCTATATTGGCCCTCCCCCTCCCCTCTCCCCACTGGCAACCACTAGTTTATTCTCTATATCTATGAGTCTGCTTCTTTTCTATTATATTCACTAGTTTGTTGTATATTTTAGATTCCACGTATAAGTGATAGCATACAATTTTTGTCCTTCTCTGTCTGACTTATTTTACTTAGGGTAATACCCTCCAAGTCCAACCATGTTGCCGCAAATGGCAAAATTTCATTCCTTTTTATGGCTGAGTAATATTCCATTGTGTGTAATATATATATGTGTGTGTGTGTATATATATATACACACACATACACTATGTACATATAGTGTGTGATTGATATATATATATGTATATATATCACATCTTTTTTATCCATTCATCTGTTGATGAACACAGGTTGTCTCCATATCTTGGCAATTGTAAATAATGCTGCTATGAACATTGGGGTGCATGTATCTTTTCTAATCTGTGTTTTTGTTTTTTTCAGATACATATCCAGGAGTGGGATTGCTGGGTCATATGGTAGTTCTATTTTTAGTTTTTTGAGAAATCTCCATACTGTTTTCCACAGTGGCTGCACCAGTTTACATTCCCACCAACAGTGTATGAAGGTTCCCTTTTCTCTCACAATCCTGTTTTCTCCGTGTGTTGCTCCACATGTGTGAATTTATGCCCTTTCAGTCTCGCATAAGTAGCTTCACGTTGTTTTCATCCTCTGTGATCAAAATGACAAGGATTCTTCATCTTTAGGGATCACAGATTAATATAGTGAATTAGTCTGTGAGCCCTGGTGTCACTGCCTGCATTGGAATGTCAATCCTACCACTTATTATCTGTGATCCTGAGTCTCAGTTTCCCAGTCTGGGAAACGGTACCAACCTCATAGGATTAATCGAACAAGGTATTGTATGTTCAGCAAAGTGCTGCGTGTCTGGTATTATTCTTATCTATTTTCCTTTTTCTAAGTTAAAAGACTCTGGTAGAAGGAAACTAATGCAACCTCTAGATTTACCACTTTCCTTTCCTCTAAACCCAGCAAGGGCATCAGGATTAGGGAGCAATACCAGGAAGCCCACCTTGCCAAAATATGTGCCCTTGTGAAACTGTGGGGATGGGAGGGGAGAAGCTTGGGGAGGCCACAATGATAGGTGACCAACCATCCTGGGATGCAGTACTTTCAGTGCTAAAACCCAGACAGTCCCTGGCAACCTGGGTGGTTGGTCACCCTAGCATGATGGTAGTAGGTGACAGCATCTGGTAAAGTTGTCCAAGGGAGAGAGAACCAGAATCTGGAGTATTTGAGAAGGGTTTGCTGTTCCTTTAATTGCTGTTGGGCAAACCTATTTGGAAACTCATTTCACCTGGGAGTGAACTGGCTGCCAGAAATGAGGCCCACCTGGGGTACGGGGTGGGGGAGGGGAGATAATTGCCCTGCCCCCAGGAAGCCGGGCCAGGGCGATTCAATATCTTCTAGATTTGAAGGGTGTGAGCGGAGTGAAGGCTGCGTGCAGTCCTTGCTTTCCAATCCTGGCCGGTTTTCTGCTCTCATGAAGCCTTCTTTCTTGGCAGAAAGAGGGGTCAGTAGCCCTTAGTGGACGACTGAGTGGACGAGGGTTGGTTCCCGCTTCTGCCCAGGTACCTTCCGATTCTCTGGGTCTCTGTATGAACAATACCCCCAAGACAGAGGCCGAGGGAGGGGAAAGTGGCCACGCTTAGGCTGCAGGCCAGTGCAGGGGGTGGTCAGTAGTTGGTATTTCCTCTTCTAGCCCTTTCAAAGCATTTTAAAATCGGATTAGCTTTTTGACAAACACTTGAAGGTTTGCTCTCCTCTGAGAGGCTCCAAGGGCTGAGGAAGAGCCTTCATCTGTTTACTTTTCCTTTATGTGGAAACTTACTTGGGCTGTTTCTATAACCAGCTTCCCCTCCCCCCAGACTCCCTCCCAGGAAGCTTTGGAGCTGGTGGGAACTCACCAGCCACTAGGGCCCTGGCCCTCCCTCCATGGGTTTCGGGCCTAATGAACTCTCATGCCTTCCAGGATTGCAGCCTTGAGCAGGAGGACTCGGGCGGCTCACTGTGCCTGGCATTGGCCTTGTAAGTTTGCTGGGAGTGGAGAAGTGAGCTGAGAAGGGCTGGCCTGTGGACTCCATTGCCCTCTTGCAGGGCAGCCAACAGAAGTGGCCTCTTTCCTCCCGGGTGTGGAGAAAGCCAGGAAGACGGGGGTGGGTAGCGGGGGGGTGGATGGCGGGGGCCAAGCTGGGCCTGGTTTTAGAGAGCTGAGAGCTGGCCCCATCAGGGCTCCTCTTCCTCTCCCTTTTTAATTAGACCCCTGCTAGGGGGTCAGGCAATGTGTGTGTTGGGAAGAGCAGGGAGAGGAGACAGGTGATCAGGTGTGTGCACGGATGTACATAACAGAGAATCCAGGCTGGAGGTGGGTGCTGGAGCTGTGGAAGGGAAGGAGGGCAGGTGGTCAAGATAGACCTCTGTGTTTCATTTTGTTAGTATGTTATATAACAAGTTAAAAGTGCATATTAAGCCAGAGAAGTATCCCCTGTGATCAGTCTGATCACAGCTAGACGAAATACAGGGTCAGGAAGATTCAGGAACGGCTTCCCAGAGGAGGTGGCAGGTAAACTGAGACAAAGAGACAAGTGGGGGTCGCTAGATTTGTACATTCAATGAAGATTTGGGGAGTGTCTGCTGCATGTCAGATACTGCTCTAGAAGCTAAAGAGCTGGAGGAGAGCAAAACACATAGAGACCCCCTCATGGAGCTTATAGCCCAGTGGAGGGAGACAGATGAACAGAAAGATCCTATGATGTCAGGTGGTGTTAAAGAAACAGTCCTCTGACACCTGTTGAAGTGGTAGGGAAGCCTTGATTGAAGGCGAGTGCAATAGGGAAAAGAGATTGAGTTCAACTCTGAGCATGGCAAAGGCAGCTGGGGTTTAGAACCAATCAACAGACTGGGGGGTCAGTGGATGAGGTAGACATCAAGGGGAGGCGATTCTCGCTAAACCAACTTAACAGGATTCTTGCAGAAGGCAGGCCAAGGACTTAGACATCAAAGGTGGGTAATGAGGAACTTGATCGGATCTCAAGGGTAGGGGAAGACTTAGCAGGATTCTTTGCTGAAGGCAGGCCAAGGGCAGGGCCTCATTGAGAAGAGGGCTCAGAGGAGCCTGATTAAAGTTTGGTCAAGGAGAGAGCCTTTGTGGGGAAAGGTGCTGTGAATGAAAATAAAGCAGGTGTGGGGTAGAGTGAGGAGAGAGTGATGGGGGTGCTTTTTAGGAGCAAGGCCCCTCTAGGGAGGTAATTTTCAGGCAGAAATTTATATCTCGTGAGGGAGCCAGAATTTCAAACACCCCAGAAGAAGGTGCTCTGGGTAGAGGAAACAGCAAGTGCAAAGGCCCTGAGGTATGTTTGAGGAATAGCAAGGAGGAGGTAGTTTGTAAGGTCAGAGGAGGGGGTGGGTGAGGGTAGAGCACAAGGGCCTTGGAGGCTGTGATGAGAAGGGGTGAGAGGGCAGGAAGGAAGGAGAATTTGGAGCCAGGGTAAGAGGAAGCCTGCAAGGGGTTCTGGGTTGCGCCGGCATAAAAAAGGAGTATGTGCCAAGGAGCACGCTTGGGGGCGGGGGAGGGAAGGCAGCAAGGAGTATTTCTGAAATCCTAGGTGCACAATGTGGGAAAAACAAAGGAGGTGGCGGGGTGTGGGGTGGGGGCGGGCCTGGTGCAGAGGAGAGGAAGGTGAGGAGCCAAACGGGGAGGGGCAGATCAGGGGCGTCATTTGCCATCTTCTCAGTCAGGGTTTCTCAATCATTTAAATGAGAGCCTCTGTCCTTGCGTAAAAATCGGGCAATTCAGGGAGGAAGGCCTCTTCCTTTAATTTCAAGGAGAACTATAGAAGCCGGAAAGAAGGGTCAGTTGAAATAAAGTTGGAACTCGTCTAGTCCCTCCGGCTGCGCTTCTTGTAAATAGCGCCCTCCCAGTGTTGGAAAGGCATCAGTAGGGTCGTTGCAGCTGCTGGGGAACGTCCTTCCTGTTGAGATGCGCAGGACTTGGCTGCGCGTGTGCATCCGCGTGCGGAGTGCCTGGAAGTAGGGCGTGAGAGCGCAGGTCAAGAAGTTCAGGACCCCGAGCCCACTCATTTTACCCTCGGGGGGCGGCCCCACTTCCTCTGGGGGCCCTGGCTTCCCTCTGGCAGGTCTTCAGCTAAGAAGTCTGCAGAAGTCATTGGCCAGGCTTAGAACAGATCCTTTGTGCCAAAGGGGTTGGTGGTGTGGTGTGGAGGGGTGGGAGCCCCTTGACTGAACCAAGATGCCCTTCACGAGCGGTGAGCCCTGCTGAGCACCGAGATTTTGGGGGGAGAGGGAGAAATGGGATTGGGCGGCCAGGGTAGTTTGGCCACATGTGAGTTAAAAAGCAGATGAAAACCCACAGAGTAACCAGACATTCTTCTCTTTGCATGCAAGATCCTGCCGAATGCTGGAAGAGGAAGGAGTATTTTTCTTGCTTTTTAGACATTACATCCTGTGAGGGGAAGATTTGGAACAGATGGGGGCCAGGGGGCCCCATTGTATTTGCTTATTTCCCCTTCCCCTCCTCCCACAACCAGAAATTTTTTTTTTTTTTTTTTTTTTAAACCTAGAGAAGTTAACTCGGGGGAAAAAAAAAAGTCCTGTAGAGTAGGAAAGTAAGATTATCAGGGGTCAGGGAGAAAAATCCACAAGGTTCCAGAAAGAATTTACTTTACCTTGCAAAGCCTTCTTCTAAGTCCAAAGATAGATAATTAACTCAAAATTTCATTTTAGGTTTAATGGCTCTTCCAGCGACATCTGCATTTATGAGGGGGGAAAGAAAAAGGATCCCTAACAGATGGAGAAAGAGGCCCTCTGGGTAGAGAAAGGTAAGGAGTGTTTCTTGAAATCTTAGGCGCACAATGTGGGAAAAACAAAGTGGGTAATGTCTTGTGGGAGCTGCTCAAGTGTTGGCATGAGTTCCACCCCCACTTGTGTTCTGCTGGATGGGTTGCCTTAGAGAAGACCGTAGGAGAGGTGATGTAAAGTGGTCTGTGATGTATTTGATTGGCTGCGTGGGGTCCCTGGTAGAGTGATGTTCCTGGCATGGCTGTGGGCAGCTGGACGGCTGGTAGGATGTTTGCCCCCACACCGCAGCTGGTCCTTTATGCTGATGAATGGCCAGAGCAGGATTCTCCTTCTTGTGAACCCGGAAGGGGGCTTTGCCCGTGGGGTCGGATGGCAGTAACTGGTCCGGGTGGACCAGCTGAACTGCCCACTGCTGTTTTATCTGACACCCCACCACCCGCCTCAGGGAATTGGGCTGACTGCATGTGAAAAGGAGAGGGCAGGACCGAGAGAGCAGCCTTTGTGTTTTCCTTCTAACTGTCCTTCCTTTCTGGCTCGTTGGAGCCTGTGTTGGGCTGGTTTCTTCCTTCTAGGGAGGGGATTGTGTGCTCCGGGGTCTGGTCGAAGAGACAGATTACCAGCTCAGGTTCCCAGTTGCTATGGAGAGCCATGTCTGGGGGTGGAAGGGGCTAGGAAGTTGGGTTCCTCCTCATCCGGTGAGATACATGCAAGCTTCTGCAAGAAAGACACAGCCTAAAAATCACGTGACAAGAGAGAAATAAGGCCTAGTGCCTGGGTAGGATGGGATCTCCTGTCTTGATTCTCAGTCTTAACTTCTAGCACTAGACATTATAACTAGATACAGTGCAGCCGGAGTGCTAGGCACTCCCTCCCTCTGTTGTTAAAATCCCCATAGGCGTTACCTGGTCCTTGGAAAAGATGCTAGAAGCGCAGCAGACATTACTTGAGTACCGTTACCTACTGGGCACTGCATTTTGGACTTCAGGGGACATGTCAGTGAATGAAATAAAGGTCCCACTCCCACACAGCCCAAATGCAAATGTAAGAGCATTTCACTCTGTAGTGGCATCACCAGGGTCAGGCAAGCATACACACGAGAGACCAAATGAGTTCATTTAGCTGCAGGAATTGAGCGCCCGCTCTTTGGGAGACCCTGTGGATGCCCGCAGTGGAGGACAGGACACACCCAGACCCCACCTCCTTGGAGCTGCTGTCTGGTTGGGTATATGGACTCGTAAGAGGTTCTTGAGCTACAGGCTGTGAGCAGTGCTGCAGCAGAGAACCTAAAGGGTGCTGTGGGCCCTTCATGCAGATCTGGGGAATTGGGAACACCTTCCCGGAGAAGTGAATTTCAAGTTAATGCACGAGTAAGAAGAGGTAACGATAGTGTTTACTCTTAGTTGGCCCTGTAAGGTCTTCTGGTTCTGACATCATTTTTTTTTTAAATAAATTTATTTTATTTTTATTTATTTTTGGCTGTGTTGGTTCTTTGTTGCTGTGCGTGGGCTTTCTGTAGCTGCGGAGAGCGGGGGCTGCTCTTGGTTGCAGTGCGTGGGCTTCTCATTGCGGTGGCTTCTCTTGCTGCGGAGCACCGGCTCTAGAGCTCAGGCCCAGTGGTTGTGGCCCAAGGGTTTAGTTACTCCATGGCATGTGGGATCTTCCCAGACCTGGGCTCGAACCTGTGTCCCCTGCATTGGCAGGAGGATTCTTAACCACTGCGCCACCAGGGAAGCCCCTGACATCATTTTTTATGTTCCCTCTCTTTTTTTTAATTAATTAATTTAATTAATTAATTTATTTATTTTAGCTGTGTTGGGTCTTTGTTGCTGTGAGCGGGCTTTCTCTAGTTGCGGCGAGCGGGGGCTACTCTTCTTTGTGGTGCACAGGCTTCTCATTGCGGTGGCTTCTCTTGTTGCGAAGCACGGGCTCTAGGCGCATGGGCTTCAGTAGTGTGGCACTCAGGCTCAGTAGTTGTGGCTCACAGGCTCTAGAGTGCAGGCTCAGTAGTTGTGGCACACGGGCTTAGCTGCTCCACAGCATGTGGGATCTTCCCGGACCAGGGATCGAACCTGTGTCCCCTGCATTGGCAGACGGATTCTTAACCACTGCGCCATCAGGGAAGTCCCTATGTACCCTCTTTTACTCTGAAAAGTGCTTAATTAAGATGGTGAATTGCATGGCACCCTACTGTGTGCCAAGCAGTGCTGCAGGAGCTCCATGATTAGAATCGTGCTGGCTCATAGTTAAGTACTCAAAACTGAGCTATTTGCTGGTCACTTACCTCAAGTCAAAGACTAACAGTGGCTTTAATCAGAATGGCATTTATTGTTGACTAAACAAGAAATCTGGGGTTGGTGGTCCTAAGGTTGGCAGTGGCCGACCAGTGACAAAAAGATGAAGATTCTTTCTGTTCTGCCATCAGGGCCAGCTATGTAATTTGTGGGGCCTGGTGCAAAAGGAAAAATGTGAGACCCCTTTTCAAAAAGCAGGAAAAAATTGCCATTTAAGGTATTAAAACATAAAGCTTTTAACTTTCCTTTATAGCTTCTTTTGACTTGTCATGATACATTTTTTTAATTTGCTGTTGAACATTCTAGGTAAAGAAAAATTAACATATTAGCATGAATTTTACCATTTATCTTTATCATGCAGTCCCAGTTTTAGGTGCAAACATTAGAGCATTTACCTTGCCTGCAAAATTACCCAAATTACACAGTTATATTCACAATTATATTCAAATAAGCTAATAGTTAAGTGGTCTTTTTAAGAAGCTATTTTTTTTCTGAAATGCTCAAATTTATCTATTAGAAGTAGTAAGAGGCAGAATATAATTTATAATTAATACTAACATTTTAATCAAAATTATTTAAGAGCTGAAAGTCATTTAATGTTTTGAAAATTAAATCTTAGCTTTGCTTTTTAAAAATGTAATGTCTGCAATTACAGTGCTCAATGTCCACTTCATTTCCAAAATAAAGAATTAGTATTACGCTTCATGCATGTTATATTTCATATATGTGTGAGTTGTGTATCTGCATATATGACACATATGTATGCAACATGATATAATTTTGCAGAAAGCTGCTCAGCCACCGTGTACAACTGGTGCTAATATAGGACTGATTTGTGGAACCATGAATAGGAACAGAAACAAGGAAAGGGATGTTTAGCACTCCTGAGCTTCTGTACTTCATTTTGCAAGAATGTGTTGCATTTGTGCTGAGACGAAGGGTTGAGAAGCACACTTGTCTGCTCTCTTTCCGGAGTTCTCCCCACACTCCACAGCAGTGTTGGTCTCTGGGGCTGGCCAAAGCACGGTCCACACACCTCTGCTCGATGCAGTTACCTTTTGTTTTGAGGACCTAGGGCCAGAGGTGTGAAGTGTTTCCCCAGGGCCCGAACCGTATTAGTCATCATAGCGGATGTTGAGGGTTATGGGTCGTGCTGTGTGACTCTGAGTGACAGGGGTGCCCGTGTGTTCTTTAACTTGTACGTGTGGTCTGTCATAGATGGGACCCTCTAGAGCCTGGGGCGCCGGGCAGGGGCTTCTCTTGCCTGGTTCCAAGAATAGTACTGTATTTTCTAGGAGCACTCTGTAGACTTCCTCTTCCATTTCATTGGCCGGAATTAATCACGGGCAAAAAGAAGGCAGGTTTCTATAAGTTATACCAATCACGACGGAGTCCCTGGAATGAACACATGGCCCCTGAACAAATTTGGGGTTCTGTTAGTGAGGAAGAAGGGAAAATTGTTTGCTACTCAACCAGTGATATCCCCACAGTTATTGCTTCCATTTTCCTGAAGGGGAAATTGAAGCGTAGGAAGGTTAAAGTCATACACCTAGGACGTGGTGGGACTGTGGTTGGAATCCAGGAAACCTGAGTGTACAGTCACCCTCACCACTCTGCTTACTGCTTCCTGTGGCTGATGAGTAGGGGTTAACCACACTGGGGAGTGAGGACATAAAGCGGGGTGAAAAGAGTATTCCAAGCAGAGGAAAAGGCACGTGCAGAAGTCTAGAGAGAGGCAAGGGATGGCATGGTCTAGCTGAGGATTGAAATATATTGAGAGAACCTTGGATCTATCCTTTGAGGGGGGCCATTGAGGGATGGGGCTGGAGAGTGTTTGCAGCTGGGTTAGCTAGGTGGAGACGGGAGATGGCAAGACTGGAAACAGGCACAGGCTGGGAGGCTGTTGAAAGATTCCAGTAGAGGGGAGAGAGTGGTAACTGAAATAGGGGAGGGGGAAGGGAATGTAAGCAGTCAAGAGCTACTTACAGAACAGAATTGATAGGATTTCTTTATCAGGGAGAAGGAGAAAGAAGAACCAAGGATGACACCTGAGTTTATGGCTTGGAAATGGGTTAGCGGATGTGCCATTCGGATACAGAAAACAGGAGGTGGTGCCATGGGTGGGGGGAGTATGAGTCTACTTTTTTCTGTTTAGTTTGATTTTGGACATGTTGAGTTCACGGAGATAATAGTGGAGCTGCCGCTGTAGACATTAGAGTCTGAAACACTCAGGAGAGAAGTGTAGACTCCAGAGAGATGAGGGCTTCTTCAACATGTAGAACCTCTGGGTTCCACCATGGGTGAGCGTGTAACGTGTGGAAAGAGACTCTAGGACAGAGCCTCAGAATCCCAGTGTATAAGGAAAAGGAGCAAACTGGGAAGGAGCTGCCTCCACTAGAAGAAGCCAGGAGAATTTGGTGTCACTAAAGCCAAGCAAAGGGAGCCTTAAGACGGAGAGAGAGATGGCGCTTGAGAAGTGAGTGCCAAGAAGGTCATGGATGATTGTAGCAAGAGCAGTGTCCCCGAGTTCAGGAGGAGACAGCGAGAATGCAGGGAGTTGACAGGACACTGCGAGGTGGGGAAGTTGAGGGAAGGTGATACATCATTCAAGGTACCTGAAAGTGAAGGGACAGGTAATGGTATGGGAGGATCCAGGGAAGGTTTAAAAAACTGGGGAAGGCTGGAGCATGTTGAATTGTGGGTGAGAAGTAGACCTCTGAGAGACCAGAAGTTGAAGATGCAGAGAGGAGATGGGGAATGAATCGTACAAAGAACTGAGAAGGCAGGAGAGGGTGGGATCCAGGGCTGAGATTGAGACTCTGTCTGAGGGAGGGACGTGGCTCCCATCTGAATGGGTGAGGACGAGGCAAGGAGGATACAGATGTGGGAGAGTGTGTGGGACTGAGAGGTTGATATTTGTTTCCTCTGTAAGGTAGCCGGAAGAGAGGCGGCGGTAGGTCCCATGCAATATATGGGACATACTTACATTAAAAGATATTCACTGTGTATCTGAAATTCAAATTTATTTTATCTGGCAGTCCTAACTGGGACTGGCAAAGGATGTAGCTGGTCCTGTTGGGGAGACATAGGATTTGATACTCAGTTATAAGGCCATAAAGCAAATCAGTGGTTGCCAGGGGCTGGGAATGGGGGGCAGGGTTGGCACAGAGGAATTTTTGAGGGGTATGGAAATGTTCTGTATCTTGATTGTGGTGGTGGTCACACAGCTGCGTGCATTCACTAACATTGGTAGAACTCTACTGAAAAGGGTGAATCTTACTGTATGTAAGTCATACCTCAGTAAACGTGAGTAAAAAAACCACTTTCTCACCTAGATTTTGATTGTAGTATTTGGGCATTTCTTGTGACTGTTGGCTAATAATTCATTTTGCCTGGGTGGCAAAGTAACCCCAGCTCGATGGTGTCATTCATGCTTACCGCTGCCAGTGAATACCTGTGCCAAGAAACTAACTTGTTCTTAAAGTGGAAGAGATTTGTTAAGGTGGAACTCTGTTGGTTTCCTTTCCAGCATCTCCCACTTCCTTCTAGGAAGAGAACACCTTTTCCTGTGTGCCTAGAAGGGACTGACCTTTGCCCTGTGTCCCTAGGACTGGGCTGTTGAATGTAGCCAGTTGAGTCCTTCCTAGCACTTCTCTGCCAGAGCTCTTGGGGAAGATGATGTACTTTTGCTGGAATTGGTAGGATGTAAATGTGAGCCTGTTGGTGAATCTTCTTTTTTTTTTAAAGATTTCTTCCACTGAAGGCAATTTATTGATTCTGTTGGTGAATATCTTGCTTGCTGAAAGGAGAAAGAAGGACAAATAGAGCCCTGATGTTTGAGCACCTAGATCCAGCCGTGCCTGAAGCTGGACGTGCACTTTGGACAACCCAGTAACATGAGCTAATGAATTCAACTCTTCTCCACTTAAGCCATGTCGACTTTGGTGGCTTCTATCAATCATAGCTGAGTTCTGACTCATACGTTGAAAATGAGAAGTTCTTGATCTATGAGGTGAGAGGATAGTAAAAGATTAGACAGTTAACTAAATTAATGAGTTGTGAGAGGAAGTTGTCCTAATTTCTCCTAGCCTTTTTATTATGGAAGCAGGAGCAGGAACAGAGGGTTGAGATGGGGATGAATGAGGGAGATTGAAGGGTGAGCAGACAGGTATACCCCTGGCCAAATGGGGCTGGGGATGCCAGGGCCCCATGCCCTACCAGCTGGGGGTCCCTGGCTGGCTGAAGAGGGTCTGGAGTCAGTGGGATTGGAGAGAGCTGGACTGTAAGCCAGCCCTGGGCTCCTGCCCTCAATTCCTGAGCCTCGCTTTCCTTCTCATAAACCCAGAGTGCTGCCTGCCTGCCTGCCTGCTTGCCCTCCTCAGGGTTTGTGAGAGAGGCTCCAAGGAGCTGACAGTCTCTGAAAACCATTGACACTCTGTGGCTTCATTTGGTTAAAGGTAGGAGGCTGGACGAGACAAGGACTAGATAGACCCTCGGTGTCTGAGGGACTTGGGCTGTGATATACCTTCTTTGCGTGAATTGTGGATGACAGATCTTTGGTGAAAGCAGGGTGAGAGGAAGCATGAAAGTAGGGCCCAGGGACTGAGAGTTCCTTAGGGGTCAGCGATGTGTTTGAGGAAGGAGTTTTCTGAAGGGTGTGCTGAGCAAGGGGCCTGTGGCAGTTTTCTGGCTGGAGTTGCTAGTTCAATGCCTTTTACGTATTAGAAAGAGGGAAAGACATCTTTTTTCCTTTCTACCTTTTAGAAAATGATGTAGAGTTTTTCCAAATACAAAAGAATCACTTATTTAAGGATTTTGAAAATACAGAAAAGTAAACATGAGGAAATAATAGCACCTATGATCATGCTACTTCCAGAGGTAACACTGGTAATACTTTAAAAAAGAAAAAAAATTTATTTATTTATTTATTTATTTATGGCTGCATTGGGTCTTTGTTGCTGCGTGTGGGCTTTTCTCTAGTTGTATAGAGTGGGGGCTACTCTTCATTGGGGAGCCATGGCTCTAGGTGTATGGGCTTCAGTAGTTGTGGCATGTGGGCTTAGTAGTTGTGGCTCACGAACTCTAGAGTGCAGGCTCAGTAGTTGTGGCACATGGGCTTAGTTGCTCCGTGGCTTGTGGGATCTTCCCGGACCAGGGCTCGAGCCCGTATCCCCTGCATTGGCAGGTGGATTCTTATCCACTGCACCACCAGGGAAGTCCCCAGCCCTGGTAATACTTTTGTATTTCCTTCCAGTATTTATTTGTGTGCCTACGTGTATTAGTGATGGCTTATATGTAAAATTTGATTCTACTGTCTATGTAGCTTTAGAATTTGTTTTTCACTTAATAGGTAACAAACATTTTCCTATATCTTTGTGTTTTTGTAGCCTGATTTTTTAGTTTAGTTGTATTTCACCATATAGATGTATCTCTTTTATTGGACAGAAGGTCATTTCCCATTTTTTAGGATTATAAAATATTGTGGTTAAATCTTTAGATGTATTTTTTTTGTACACATCCTTGAATAATTTTGTAGGACAGCTTTAGAAGTGGAATTATTAGGTCACATGGGATGTCCACTTAAGAATTTTTGTCCTCATCTGGCCAGGTTGCCCCTGGTTAAGTCAGGCCACCTTGCTGTCTACTGGTGATGCACCAGGATTCAGATTTCTCTGATCCCTGGCCCTTGCTGGGTATTACTGGGTTTTTAGGAACTTGCTAATTGATATGTGGGAAAAGCTTTCTCGTTTTTATTTTAATTATGCCCTTTTCTGGTTACCAGTAAGGCTGCCCAATTTTTTCCCCATAGAATTAAGTTATTTGTATGTTTTTGTGAATTGCTCTTCACGCCCTTCATTCATTTTCCAGTTGCGGTGCTTGTATGTTTCTTACTGATTTATAATGACTCTGCTTACAGTGAGAATGTTAGCCCTTTGTGGGGATTGATACATTTTTAAGAGTGCAATGAAGTATCTTAATAATGGATCTTTTATCAAAGTCAAGGCAGAAGTCTTGATTCTGGCGGTGGTGATGGTGGAATCTGATGATGTCCACCCGCTTCCCTGCACACAAATCCAGAAATAGAGTATCTTATAATGTCTTAGAGTGCAGCCGGGCTGTTACCTTTATTTCACAGACTGTTACCCTTAGCCTGGAAAGGGGTAACTGGCCCAACCCCACAGCCGGCTACAGGCAGAGCCGGGGCTCTGCACTTGTGCTCAGATGACCGCTTTGCATCGCCTGGGAGGTCTCCGTCTCTTCTCCCAGGCTTCCATACCCTCCTCCCTGGAGGCTTTGGGGCCTAGATGATGCGTATTTTTATAATAGCCACTCTACTAGAAAACAAAATCTGTTCAAAGCCGTGTTACAGGTTTTTCCAGAACTTTTAGCTTTTCAGAATCCACCTACTTCCCTTGCCCCTAGCAGTTACCATTTGAATTTCCCAATCTGCAGCTTCCTTGGTAACCGCGCGTTCACTGGGTCCAAAGGGACCTTTCCCCCAAGGGATTTGGTTCCCTGGGACGGGGCTGGGCAGGTGGAGCCCTTCCACTGACTTGGGGCAGCCTCCCCAAGAGCGCCGCCCCTCCTCAGGCATTTCTGCAGGTCCGCGACGGATGTGGACTCTCTTTCCCTCTCTCTCAAAGGTTCTTTCATTTAAATATGTGCATACATTTTTCTCCTGCCGCTCTTCCCCCCCCCCCCCCACTAAGAATGAAGTTAGAGGCTTCGTTTGCTAAATTTAGCTCCTGCTGACGCACCATCCCTCCCGCTAGCAGTCTCCTCCTGTCTCAGTGTTTCTCTCAGCCTCGCTTGGGGTAGATGAACACCATCACATCCTACATAATGTTTAGCTCTGAGGCATTTCCAGATGGGAAATAACGTTTCTGTACTTTCGTTTTCTCTGCGTGAATAGATGGTTGGGAAGTGGGGGGCTGGCAGCCAGCCTGTTAGAAGCAAAGATCCACAGGGCGGTGGCAGGAGAACCAGTGCAGTGGTTGTTAGAGGTTTGCTCGTGCTGAGCAGGGGAGAGAGGTGGCTCTCAGGAGATCCCGGATGGGATTTGACTGGGACGTGACCGGAGAATTTTCAGGGAGGGGAGGCCCTCCTACTTGAAGCAAGCCTTAGGGCGGTTAAAGAAAAAATTATTCTGACACTCGTTAAAATGATAAGGAAGATTCTATTTAGGGCTATTGCAATAGGGGTACTGCAGTAGTGGGGAGAGATGGGGCTCAACTCTGAATACAAAGACAGGTGGGGATTTACCCCCAAGGAACAGGGTGAGGGCCTCAGTGGATGGAATATTACTAAGAGGTGACATCAAGGGTAGGGGATTCTTGCTAAACTGATCTAACAGGATTCTTGCTAAAGGCAGGCCAAGGACTTGAGACATCAAAGGTGGGGGATTCTCTCTAAACTGACTTAGCAGGATTCTTGCTAAGACTGGGCTATGCAGGCCTGGCAAGGAAGACCAAGGTCAAGGCCTCATTGAGAAGAGGGCTTGGGGCTCAGAGAAGCCTAATGACAGTTTGGTCAAGGAGAGAGTCTTTGTCAGTCTGTCCTCTTGTTCAAGGACAGAGGAGACATTCTCCTTTTGAACAATGTAAGTTCATTTCACATTCAGTCACCTTTTGTTCATTAAAGACCAGCTGAACCATCTGTTGGACTTGGCAGTGGAGGATGTTTACTGGATGGTGTGAACTATCAGGCATTTAAATGAGGGAGTTCATGATCTGTTGTGGTGATGAGTCTTTTGAAGTTTTTATCACATTGTAGTCTGGCTTCAGCTTGCAAGGCTTCTTTAGATCTTGGCCGGAAAGCTCAGTCACGACCAGCCTGTACTTCCAGTAAGGAACTGGGCAGTCAGGTTGTAGGGCTCAGTGAAATCCATGACAGGAGGGTGGGAGAAAATGGGAAACTAGAAGAATGGAGAATTTGGTAAGGACGGAAAATGTGCAAGATGGCAGGAGCCAATACAATTTACAGGGAGGTAACAAAGTAAAAGGTAAAATGTAATTTACCAAGAGGTGAAAAACAGCTCAAAGACAATGAACAGGACCAGAATTGGATACCCATAAGGGCGTGCTGTAGTCTTTTATTGAAACGTAACATTTCTCTCTTCAGTGTCCAATGTTGGTCACTGAGTGGGTGTGTTAATGTCCACATGGAAGTGGCCTGGGGTCAGGCAGGTTGGGGTCAAATCCCAGAACTAGCTGTGAGATGTCGAGCAAATTGGTTGCCTTCCTAGTGTCTGTTTCCTGGGTTAGGAAATAGGATGAAATCATGAGCTAACATTCATTGAGTGTTTCTCATGGGTCAGGTGCTGCTATAAGCATTTGACATGCTTCACCTCTTTGAATAATTATTGGGTGCAGGTGAATGATCGTCTCTTCTACAGAAAAGTAAACCAAGGGTTTAGTAAATCACGTTAACTTGTCCACAGATGATGCTGACGTGCAAGGAGAGATTGGTGCTCGTGTATTTAAAGTGAGTTGGGCACTTACTAGGTGCTGGCAGAGGCCCTGTCTTCTGCCTTCTAGGGGCGGCTCTCCTGTGAAGGACAGGGAGGCTCTGACCCAGTCCTTGGTGGCCACCGGGCAGGACCCAGCTGGGGGAAGTGGCAGGGCAGCTGCAGCCACTAGAGGCTTGCCCAGAGCCGCTTCTCACTGGCTGTGCGGGCCTGGCTGTGTACCGGCGGGCCTGTATCTCCATTGCTCCTCACACCTCTGGGGTGGGCATCTCCCACCCTACCGTGCAGATGAAATCAAGGTTCTCAGAGGGTGACTACCTGCCCAAACACACAAGAAGTGGTGAGGCAGGGATTTGAGCCCAGGTCTGTCTGGCCCAGAGCCCTTGCTCTCTGCTCTGCTGTGCACCGTCAGTGACCAAGGAGGCTGACCCAGACTAGGGGAGAACCCGTATGGGCAGTGTGGAGGCACTGGGGAAATAGTGGGTAATGGCATGGCCTTTGAAATCAGACAGACCGGGGTTCAGAGTCCTAGCTCTGCGACTTCTTAGCCGTGTGAGCATGAAAAGTGAGTTAACCTCTCTGACACTTGGTTTCCCCTCTAAAATGAGGTGGTCATAACTACGAAGGAGCGTGTGGGGAGGACATGAGAGAAAGTCTGTACATAAGCATCCAATAAATGGTGGCTGCTGTGGTTATGTGGGGCTTGCTGAGCCCTTTTTGATCCTTAGGGCGGGCAGACTCTGGAAGGCAAACCTCTCAGATGTAGGAGAGGCCTTGGGCTTTACTTACTTGTCTTGGGATGTGTCCCTGGGAGCCATTTATCAGAAATATAGCCACTAAAGTTTGGAACGATGATGGGGGAGACTGGGGCTGGGTACGGTACCCCCACATTTGTCCAACTCCACTCTTCCTGGTGATGGTCCAACAGGAGAGGCCGGTAGGATGTGGTGAGGATTAAATGCTCAAGTACATGACACTCTTAGCCTCGTGCTTCACATGTGGGGAGTCCCCCAGCTTCTAACTGTGGCTCATTAATTTGTTGATTCCAGCGGTGTTTTAGATTCAGAGGTCACAGTGATGAACAAAACAAAGGACCCACCCTCACGGAGGTCACATTCTAGCAGAGAAGATGGATAATAAACACGTAGGCAAATAGATTTGAATGCAGTATTGGGGAGTGCAGAACAGTACAGCAGTGTAAGGGGACAAAAGTCTTTTGGGGTGACCAGGAAGGTGACATGTGAGCAGAGACACTAATGAAGCGAGGGCGCCAATCATGAGAATGCTGGGGGGCTCATCCCAGGCAGAGGCCCCGAGGTGGGGCTGAACCTGATACAGAGAGAAGGCCCATAGGAGTGTGGGCGGGGGAGGGGTAGGTGGGAAATGAGGCCAGGGTGGAAGCTACCAGATGTCATCAGGCCTTAAATGATTTTAATATGTTTTAAACAATCATTATTTCCAGATTTCCCCAGGCAGGTTTAGCTCTCCTTCCCTGTCTGCATTGTGTGTGCGCGCACAGCCATTGCAGCAGTGGTCACATGGGGTTGGCTCTTTGACCCCCACCCTGTGAGCCCTTTAGGCCAGGGACCATTGTCTGTTTTGCTTATACCTAGCACCTAGCATGAGGTACGTGCTTCACACATTTAAAAATGAATTTGAGTGATAATGGGTCCTATCTTTCAGGGGGTTTCTATGTGCTAGTCATGATGGTAAGAACTTACATATTTCATCATCCCATTAAGTCTTTCCAGTAGCCTCTCCCCAGGGTGTTGTCCCCATTTTATTTTATTTTTTTAAATTTATTTTTTTTAATTGCCTCCTTTTTAAAAATTAATTAATTTATTTATTTTTGGCTGCGCTGGGTCTTCATTGCTGCGTGCCTGCTTTCTCTAGTTGCGGCGAGCAGGAGCCACTCTTCATTGCGGTGTGCGGGCTTCTTATTGCGGTGGTTTCTCTTGTTGCAGAGCACGAGCTCTAGGCGCGCAGGCTCAGTAGTTGTGGCCTGCGGGCCCTAGAGCACGCAGGCATCAGTAGTTGTGGCCTGCGGGCCCTAGAGCACACAGGCATCAGTAGTTGTGGCCCACGAGCTCAGTAGTTGTGGTGTACAGGCTTAGTTGCTCCACGGCATGTGGGATCATCCTGGACCAGAGATCGAACCTGTGTCCCCTGCATTGGCAGACGGATTCTTAACCACTGGACCACCAGGGAAGTCCCATGTCCCCATTTTATAAGTAAGGAAATAAGCTCCAAGGCTGGCCTGTGTCCCAAGGAAACACACCTAGGAATCTGCAGAGCTGGGATTTGAAGCCAGGACTGTGTTGAAACAGCCATGCTTTCAACTATGACAAAGCCGGGAGCAGTTGTGGTTTCTGCCCTTCCCAGGGTTGTGGTGTGCACTGCCGTGGGTCCTGGCATCCCTCAGTGTTCTCGGTCCCTAAGGGGTCACTTTGCATCCCTGTGTGCCTGTGGCATCCCGTGGGGCCGTCCCTCAGCCCTCCTCGCTGCTTCATAATCCACAAATGGAAAAGTGGCACTTAGAGCAAATTTATTCAGGTGGGAGCTGCGTAAGACGTGAAAATAAGGCTTTTGAGCTGCTGCACGTAAACTGGAGTGTAAGTGAAAAGCTTTTTATTTGGTTTCGGAGCCAGACTTTGAGCAGCCAGTGGGGCCGTGCGGTCTGGAAGCGTGCATTACAGGCAGTGGGTCGGAACGGGGGCACTTTGATGGCGAGGAGGGCGAATGGCTCTGGTGCAGCTGGACCAGCCAAGAGGCCAGGATGTCAATAAACAGGACACAGAAAGCCTTTTCCGAAAAGATGGAAGGCGGGGAGGAGAGGAAAGACCGTGCCTCGCTCCTGGCGTATTTGAGAAGGAACATGCTTGAGGTAACACATGTTGGCAGCTTTTATAGCTTCCTCCCACTAATGTGCTGGGCAGGCCCAGAACAGGCCGGTGTTTTATTTTCATGTAACGAAACCCAGTGGATCAGAGGCAGCTCTCCAGCAGCGGCTCGCCTGGGGCCCTGCCCGTGGAGGGAGGCGGGGCGCCTGGGTCCAGGGCAGTGAGACGACCCCGCACCCCCCCACTCCCCGCCACTGCCTGCTGCCCGTGCGAGCCTCAGGGAGGTGGGGGCGGGATGCGGGCCGGGATGCCCGGCTGCCTCTGGATGCTGGCTTGGCTTGTCGTGGTCCTTCAGTGTGGTCCCCTATGGCCAGTGCTGGTGAGGGAGGTGGTGGCGTTGTGAGAAGGTAGCCGTTCTGGAAGGCAGGCAAGCGCTGGTTGACGCTGAGTGTTGAGGGTTAGGACCTGCGTAGGAACCATAGCACCAGGAACCTACAGAATGTTCTTTGTGCCTCTGGTTGCTGCTTGCCAAGGCGCTTTCCATGACTAGATGTAACTTGCATTTATAATCTCTTCTCTTTGGTAATATGTACATATGTGTGTGAGGTGTATTTGGACATGGGATTGCGTGTGTGGGTAAAAATACATCTCCATTATGTTTTTGACCCACATGGGTGTGTTCCGCAACATTTTTGAGAGCCATGGGCTCGGGGACACTCCCGACTAGCTACTTTGAGACACTAACAAAACTCAGACTTCCCTTGGATGAGGGTAGGATCTGCTGTTTTGTTTTTGCTACAGACTCTTTCTCCCAGTTTTTTTTTTAAAGCATGTTTTATCCTAAGAACTTTAGGTTTATTTTTAACCTGTATTAATTGTGGGAAAATGAGAATATCAACAAAAATAAGAAGCTAAAAGTCTTATCATTCAGTGTTATATATAAAATAGCTAAAGAACAAGGACCTCCTGTATAGCACAGGGAAATATCAATATATTAAATATCTTGTAATAACCTATAATGGAAATGAATCTGAAAAAGAATAGATACATGTATAACTGAATCACTTGGCTGTATACCTGAAACACTGTAAATCAACTATACTTCCATTTAAAAAAAAAATCCTATTATTCAGGATGATGGCTGCTGCCGCTTTTGGTGTTTGTATGTGCTTCCAGACACTTTCCTAATGACTGTAAATTAATGTGAAATAAAATCTAATTGATGATGGCTAACACTTGAACGTTATTATTTGCCAGCACTTTACGTGTATGCACTGATTTAATCACTCAACAATCCAGTGGTTGGTTTTATGATTAAACCTATTGTACAGATGAAAAAGCTGAGGCCCAGAATGGTTAAATACCTTGCTTAAGGTACTAAGCTGAGATTTGAACCCAGGCAACCTAGTTCCCTAGCCTGTGCTTTTAGCTACTCACTACACTATCTTTAAAAAGAATAGGGTAAAACTATCCATACTGACTTGTAACCTGCTTTTTTTCGCTTAACATATTATGAACCCATTTTTGTGTCAGTAGCCTTACATCTAGAGCATTATTCAAAATGGCTGTGGTGTGACCTATACATGCTGAAAATGACATTCTGATTTCCTCTGTGGCCATCTTGGGTAATAATTATTACTGCATTAAAAAATAGCAAACATTGAGGCTCTGAGCCTGGCGCTATGCTAAGAGCTGTATACATATTATCTAATTTAATCTTCATAGTAACTAGGGCTTCTGGCAGAAGAACAAGTTAGGGAGGATCAGGGGTAGACTTTCCAGGGTATCTCATTTACATAAAACCTCAAATTTAGATTTTTGACTTTATTTTCAAATAACATTATAGCTGCAGTAATATTTTTGTGTTTGTTAATTTTTAAAACAACTTGTTATTTTGAAATAGTTTGACTCAGAGGAAGTTGCAGAATAGTACAGAGAATTGCTGTGTACCCTTCACCTTGCTTCCCCCAATAATACCTTCTGTAACCATAGTAGACTGTCAAAACCAGAAAATTGACTTTCCTATTAGGTCAGGTTCTATGTTTGTTATTAATGTTAACGTTTTTAAAAAAATAAATACTTAAAATGCATCATACCTGATAACCTAGTTCAGTACTTTTTGTTAAATATAGAGTCTCCAAGTGGAGAGGCTTGAGCTTCTCTCCTGCCTCAGAAAGGTGAACACTGTTATTAGCTCGACTCAACAGGTAAAGGGTGGAAGTCGAGAGGTTCAGTCACTTGCATGAGGTCACACAGCTATAGCGAGCTTCAGAGCTGGGACTTAAGCCCTCTGATTCTAAGATCTACATACTCCCCAGCATCTCTCCTGGTTTGTTGCTGTTCAGGGCGAGGCTCTGAGTATAAGTAGGTGTGTGTTTATATGCATCCATGCGTGTGCGTGCACACACACGGGTACACACCACAGACGTTGCCCTGCACTCCAGAGCTGGAGCTGGCGAGGACCTGGAGTGGGGCGTTTAGCCTCACTCCTCACTTAACAGAGCAGTAAGGCTGGCATAGGGTCGCATCTGCTGTGTCCTGTGTTGGCCCATCCCCTAGGGTTACAGGCCGAATTCTCCCATAAACCCTCTCATTTTCTAGGTTACCTTTTGCAGCTCTCCTCGGGTTGCTGGTTTCCGCGTTTTCTGGCTTCCAGCTGCCCGGCTCTCCGTGGGCTCCACTCCCTTCTGGAGGTGCCAGGGGAGCCTGGGCGGTCAGGGGCTGAGCCTCCTGGGTTTCTCCCCCCTCCCGTTGCTTCTCCCCCCTCCCGTTGCGTCTCCCATCTGCCCACCCCGTGCCTCTCAGCCAGCAGCCAGGACTGCAGTAAAGAGAAAAAGCCGTTTGTGTAGGGAAGATCCAGGAAATCACATTTTGCTAAAGTCCTGTCAGTAGCAAGAGATGGTCACCCGCACCCCCGTCAGGCCCTCTCTTTTACTGCCTTCTCTTCCACCTGCATTCAGAGCTTTAGCTGCCTTTTAGGTGACTTTTGTCACACCCAGAACAGACAAAATCCACCCCCTTCCCCTGCCTTCCCAGCCACAGTCATGGCCTGTCAGCAAAAGCAAGGCTGACGTGTGGGATTGAACACCTTTGTTTCTTGGAGAAATCAGGGTGCCCTCTAGTTGACCTCTGAAACAGCTCTGCCCAGACCATTACTGGATTTTGTGCATGGAGCCGTGGGACTGCAGAGCAGGGCTGTTCCAGACCCTCACCCGCCCACTTCAGAAATCCCAGATGTGCCTGCCACTCTCAGTTGGCCTGTCCATTGTGTGTGTGTGTAGGTGTGGAAGAGCGTCTGGGGGCCTGCGCGGACCTCCTGAGCGGCTGGGACCAAGCCCGTGCTTGCTGAAGCTTCTGGCCACTCTGGGTGGAAGAGGGGTCCCAGTCCAGGGGCTGCACCTGGCAGGGCTGGGGTGGAGGATGGTAACTTACAGGAGCGCCGTCTGAGACAGTGACGAGAGCTGGTCTGCCAGTTAAGCGAGGGTTGCTAAAGGGCGTCGCCACCCTAACCTCATTATGTGCTGAGTCCCGTCCCTTGCCATCCTCTGAGGCACGCAGAGAGATGGCATTTCCTCACCGGAAGCCTCTCCAGGCTGAGAGGACGGAAAGGAGAGGGGATTAACTTGCTCTCCCCTTGGACCCTGCATTTCCTTAGCTCCACAAAGCCCAGTCTGAGGTTGAGACCTCTGGTATGCAGGGGTGAACAGCTACCTTCCCTAAACCTAGGGGCGAACTACCGGGAGAACATTCCAGGCCAACAGGTGACAGGTGCCTGCCAAAGAGGTTTCTTTCTGAAGAGCAGCTAAATGAGGGAAATAGCAGGAGTTCAGCTGCCCTAGTTTTTAAAGTAGTTTGCAGCATTTTAATATTCACTCATTCTTCCAACCTTGGACCATGCAGTATATAATACAAACATGAGTAAGACTCGGTCTCTGCCCTCAGGGATGGTCCATGCTCCAGTAGCATCAGCGGCCCCAGGGAACCTGATAGAAACAGGTTCATCCCAAGTCTCATCCCAACTTGACTGTATTAGTTTGCTTTATCACAAGCTTATATTGTCCCAAGAGCCCCCTGTGTGTCACATGCCCATTCGAGCCCACATGTTCTGCCCCTGCCTTTTTCCTTCACCTGTGACAGACAGCACTCGTCTGTCGAAGAATTTTTTCACTACTTACATATTTGAGTTGGCACAGGTGGTAAAGTCTCTTTGTCATCCCTGTTGAAAAGGAGAGAATTCACTAAAAAATAATTAGAATGCAGTGTGATAATTGCACTAAGTGAGGTACAGGCTGTGGGCAGCTAGAGGAAGGTCCAGCCCTTTCTGTGGGGAGTTAGGTATTACATTATGTCCCCGCAAAAGATCAGGGAGTCTTAACCCCCAGTACCTCAGAATGTGACCTCACTTGGAAGTAGAGTCATTGCAAATGTAACTGGTTAAGATGAGGTCATTCTATAAAATAGATAGTTAATAAGGACCTACTGTATAGCACAGGGAACTCTACTGCATACTCTGTAATGGCCTATATGGGAAAAGAATCTAAAAAAGAGTGGGTATATGTATATGTATAACTGATTCACCTTGCTGTACACCTGAAACTAACACAACATTGTAAATCAACTATACCCCAATAAAAATTAAAAAAGAAAAAAGAAAAAAAAGATGAGGTCATATCGGAGTAGGGTGAGCCCCTAATCCCATGTGACTAGTGTCCTTAGAAGAAGAGGAAATGGACAGGCAGTAAGAAGGCCACGTGAAGATGGGGGCAGAGATAGGAGTTATCTAGCTGCAAGCTAAAACATGTCAAGGGTTGTTGGCAGACACCAGAAGCAGGGAGAAAGACATGGGACAGTTTCTTCCCTAGATCCTTTAGGGAGCATATGGCTCTATTGATGCCTTGACTTGGACTTCTAGCCTCCAGAACTGTGAGCATATATTTGTTGTTTTAAGCCCCCCAGTTGGCAGTACTTGGTTATGGCAGCCCTAGGAAACTAACACAGGGGGCATGGAAGACTCGACAAAGAAGGGCAGTTGAGTGGTTTAGCTGGGCACACCCAAGGGAAAGTCATCTCTGTAGAAACAAGGGAGGCCGAGACAGGGAGAGGAGAGGGAGTAGGGGCTTGTTCACATAGTCAGGGGGTGGGTGCTTGGATTTTAAATAGGGAAGGGACAGATTTGCTGTTTGGAGAGAGGAGCTGGGGCTGAGACCAGCCTTGCTGCTAGTAGAAAAGCAGTGAGGTTGTGTAGAGCTGCCTCAGTATAAACATACAAATACCTTAAATGCTAAAGTAGAAAAAAAATTAAAGAGGAGCAGGAATCCTCATCTGTAAGACAGATAGGTAGTAGCACTTCCACAAAGCTTTTTCCTTCTCTTGATGAATATTTGTCACGCATTGTGCCTGGTGCTGTGATAGCACAGGGGTGTAGTCAGACAGGGATTCTGCCTGGAGGAGCTTAAATTGCACGTGGAGGGCAGATGATAAGCAGGAAAGAAACGTGCAAACAAGATAACTATGGATGGTGATAAAATTCTTTGAAGGGAATAACCGGGGTGATAGGAGAGAGTGATCTCACATAGGGCAGTCAGGGAGTTGAGGATTGAATGAGATAACTCCCTACAGCACGTGATAGGCACTGGATAAGGTTATTATCCTTGCTTCAAGGGTGAACATTTACTCTTTTCAGGGGTTTTTAATTTGCAGCAGTAGATGATGAATTTCTACCCCCAAACAAAACCTCTCTTTCCTTGATACGTTTGGGGCAGCCTAACATTTGTCTTACTGCCATGATGGCCAAATGGGCTTCCCACCCTCTGATCGCAGAGTTCACCTATGCTGTCTCCTCTGTCAAAAACAAGAGTCTAAACTGTGTAGAGAGGATTTCAGAGCCTTCTGCTGTTTCCTCCAGTCATGGTAGTCAGCTCTCTTGGAGTGGTCTCTGATGCCTGACCCAGTTCAGCTCTGCATTTTGGAGGAAGGCTTCTTCTATCCTTACACTGCCTTCTCCTGTCTTCCCTTGGAAGCCAGATCCCATTCCCCCTTCTGAGTTGGATGCACGTCTCACCTCACCCCTTTTACGGCTCTGCCTGATCACACTAGTGCCTGTTAAGTCTCCCCTTCCCTGGTCTCCTACTTGTTTGTTGAGTGCTTGTTCTGTGCCAGGCCCTGCGCGAGGTGCAGTCTCTGAGTGAAGGGGCACGGTCCCTATCCCTGGAGTGCAGGCGTGTAGACTAAGACACTTCTCACACTGTCAAACACACCAAAGGAAAATCCCCCGGGACCCATGCTGGCAATTAGATGGGTGCCTGCTACCATGAGAGTCTACAGTGGGGCATCTAGCCTGGTTGGGAGAGCTTCCCTGGGGAACTGAGATCAAGGGCACAGCATGTGCAGAGACGAGGTGGTGAGAGAGAAGCCGAGGAGGGAAGGGTGGAAGCTTCCTGGGGGCAGCGAGAGAGCTCTGCCTACCTTGTCTGTGCCATACAGCTTCCCAAATAGCCTGGCTGCCCACTCTCCTAGCACCTGTTGTCCAATCCAACAGTCACTTCTCCAACATTGTCATTTGACCTGTGAGGACTTCCTTGGTGGTGCAGTGGTTAAGAATCCGCCTGCCAATGCAGGGGACACGGGTTTGAGCCCTGGTCCGGGAAGATCCCACATGCCACGGAGCAACTTAGCCTGTGCACCACAACTACTTAGCCTGAGCTCTAGAGCCCGTGAGCCACAACTACTGAGCCCGTGTGCCTAGAGCCTGCGTGCCTAGAGCCTGCGCTCTGCAACAAGAGAAGCCACTGCAATGAGAAGCCCATGCACCGCAATGAAGAGTAGTCCCCGCTCACTGCAGCTAGAGAAAGCCCACGTGCAGCAACGAAGACCCAACACAGCCAAAAATAAATGAATTAATATTTGACCTGTGAGCAGTGTTGGGCAGGATTGATCATTTCCTTCTCTTTGAAACAGTTTTTCCACGCGGCTCCCAGGACACCACACTCTGCTGGTGTTCTTCTTACCACCTAGCAACTCCTTCTCAGACTGCCTCCTTGATCCTCTTCTTCCTTCAGGCCTCACCTGTTGAGCTGTCCCAGGGTTTTGTCTTGGACCTCTTCTACCTACCCTCACTCTCTTGGTGACCTTCAACTCTGGCTTTAAATACCCTCTCTCAGTGGACCCTCTCCAGCTCTGACCTGACTCCTCAGTGTCAGACTCATATTATCCAACTACCCACTTAGCATCCCCACTCAGATATCCAATAGGCATCTTAAAATTAACAAGAAGCAGTTTTGTCTGCTCCTCCCTACAATTTTGTTCTTCCTACAGTCTTCCCCGACCCTGGGAAGTAATTATTCCACAGTGTACTCAAGCCACAACCCTTAGAGTCAACCTTGACCCCGCTCCCCGCCTCCACTGACACTGAGTGCTTCAGCAGACCCTGTCCACTCTGCCTTCAGTTTATCTGGAGGCAGTTCAGTGCTTTGCACCTCCATCACCACGCTGGCTCTAAGCCACCGCTGCCTCTTGCCTAGAATACTGTGATCAGCTCTTAACTGTGCTTCTGTTCCCGACCCTACCATTCTCAACATGCAGCCAGAAGGATCCTTCTAAAGTATAATCAGGTCATGGTCATGCCACTCTGCTCAGAATCCTTCAATGGCTGCACATGTCACCCGGAATAAAAGCCAAAGTCTGTTAAAATGACAGTGGCCTACAAAGCCCTACCGGAACTGGCCATCTGCTCTTTCTCTGATCTCATCTACTATTACCCTCCCCCTGCTCTCTCTGCCCTCCTTGTTGTTCTTAGAACATTCTAGGCTTGCCCCTATCTTACAGAATTTTTGTTATTTCCTCTGCCTAGAGTACTTTTCCCGCTAGGCACAGATAAGCCTCCCTTCCACACTTTTATCAGGTCTTTAAGATGGCTCCACCCCATCTGAGTTTTCAGTTCCTTTCTCCTGGGTCATTCCTTATCCCCTTCCCCTGCATTGTTTTCCTCCCTAGCACTTATCACCATATGAAGTACATATTTTGTTTATTTTGTCTTTCCTGATTAAAATGTAAGCCCTATGGGGCAGGGATTTTTGTTCTCTTCCTCACTGCTATGTCTTTGGCGTTTAGAACAGTGTCTGGGACATAGGAGATGTTAAAACATATTCAAATGAATTAATAAATCCATACAGATGAATTATTTATAGATTCAACTTAAAAATAGTGAGTCTTCAAATCTGTGAACATGATAGACCTCTCTGTTAAGTTTGGTCTTTTTTTCTCCCGGCAGTGGTTTGTAGTTTTCAGTGTATAGGCCATGCCTGTCTTTTGTTAAATTTATCTGTAAGCATTTTAAGTTTTTAAAATGCTGTTGTAAATGGCATTATTTTTTGGGCTTTA
Organism: Eubalaena glacialis; assembly: GCF_028564815.1. Lineage (NCBI taxonomy): Eukaryota > Metazoa > Chordata > Mammalia > Artiodactyla > Balaenidae > Eubalaena > Eubalaena glacialis. The sequence continues at coordinate 119,822,198 of NC_083719.1, forward strand.
TTGCCCTGGCTAGGATTCTAGGACAATGTTGAATAGAAGTGCTGAGTGGACATTTTTGCCTTATTCCTGTATGTGGACAAGTTTCTTTCCTCTCTGCCTCTCTCTCTGCACATATCTGTATCTCTTTAGCAGTTTACAGTCCTCTCTATACTGCCTCTGAGGACCCTCACACCAGAATCAGGTGTCATGTTAGTGGTTTGGGACCCTGCCCTTCCTGGTGATGCTGGAATGTTGCAGGAGCAATGCCCGGCTCTCCTGCACCGGCCATGAGGCCATCTGCATCTTTCATCTTCTTAGGTGTGTAACTATAAATGAGCCTTAGGGTAGGCAGGGGCCCTGGACAACTTAATATTTTAAAATGTTATTTTGTTTTTTGGCTGGTCCTCAGGGGCAGGACACTGAATGAAGTGTACCTCTCTGTGTATGGCACAGCCTTGTCATCGTCTGTGCAAGGCTCCTGCCTCTCCTGTGATGCTGTTGTTTCCCGTTCCTCCTCCTCCCCTGCTTCCATTTCCTGATTTCCTTAGGCCACTGTGTGTATAAGGTGTAGCCTTTTCTATGCATTTTTAGAAAATTTGTATAGTTAATTTATGGGCAAGTTTCTAAAATCTTTAATTATCTAATTGTGATATTTTAACATCTAAGTGGTATTGCTATAGGTGTCATTCTGATTCTTCACTCAGTTCAGTGTCTTTAATCTCTTTATGTTGCTAATGTATGATAACATTACCAGCTACACACACAAGATAAAAGATTAATGCCATAATTGAACTAAAAAGGAGAAATGAAAGAAATTAGTTTATAATAAAACACGTAATTCGATATATAAATGCACAGGCACAAATGTACTAGAAGACATGATGAAATGGTTGCTTTTAAGGAAAAACTTTAGATTTAAGAGAAGGAAAGATTTGACTATGATTTTTGAAACTTTCCTTAAAGTTTTTAGTACTTTGAAATAAGAGCTAAATAGATATCCATGTGACTATAAGCAGTTGGTCCACATGAATGTTTGGCAGGACATTTGAAAGTCCTGTGGGGCATGGTGTGTGTGTTTCCTGTGCATTGTAAGACCTTGAGCATCCCTGCCCACCAGTTGCTGGTTGAACCCCTCCCTCCAGTCACTGTGACAAATAACAATGCCCCCACAGGTGTTCAGATTGCCCCCCTGGAGATGGACCATAAGCCTAAATCTAAAACCTAAACTGTAGTACTTCTAGAAGAAAACATAGGAGAAAAATCTTTGTGATCTTTGCTTAGGCAAAAATTTCTTAGATATGACACTAAAAGCATGAGCCATCAAACAAAAAATGGATAAATTGGACTACATCAAAACTGAAAACTTTTGCTCCTCCAAAGATACTGTTAAGAGAATGAAAAGATAAGCCACAGACTGGGAGAAAATATTTGCAAAGCATTTTTCTGATAAGGGGTTTGTATCTAGGATTTATATAAAGAACTCTTAAAACTGAGTAATAAAACAACTCAATTAAAAAAAACGAGGAAATGATGTGCAAAGACACTTCATCAAAGAAGGTATATGGATAACAAACAGAAGAAAAGTTGTTCGGCATCATTAGTCATTAGGGAAATGCAAATTAAAACCACAATGAGATAGCACTAGTACCTATTAAAATGGCTAAAATTGGAAAGACTGACCATACTAAGTGTTGGCAAGGATGTGAGTACTGGAACTCTGCTACACTGCTGGTGGGAATGTAAAATAGTATGGCCAGTTTGGAAAACAGTTTGGCTATTTCTTAAAAAGTTAAGCACACACCTCCTTTGTGATCTAGCCATTCCACTCCTAGTTATTTACCCAAGAGAAAAGAAAGGAAGCAAGATGACTGATACATGAATATTCATAGCACCTTTATTTGTAATAGTCAAAACCCAGAAACAACACAGGTCCATTTACAGGTGAATGGGTAAACAAATTGTGGTAGAACCAAGATGCTCCTGGAGTGGTATTTCCCCTCTGACAACCTCAAATCCAAATTTCTAAACTTCATAGTCAAGGCCCTTCAACCTCAATTTCCATTTCTCTTTCCATCCTTCTCTCCTGGCATTTCCCTTCTAGAAGCTCTCTATATTGAATGCTCTGAGTTCTCTGAACACACTGGGTGCTTTTACAAGATCTTGTAAAATAAGGTTGCCCTGGCCTTTATTCTGGCTTTCTTTTCCCAGCAAACTCCTACTGAAGGCACTTCTCAGCTGTTTCTTCTCAGGCACCTCCATCTCCTCCAGAGTTAGATGCTCCTTTACTTTAACCTAGAAGAGCTCTTAAACTTGATGCAGAATGCATTGATGAGTATGTCTGCCCACTGAATTCTTAGTTCCTCAAGGGCAGGAAGTGAGGCTTGGTCTCTTGTTTAACCTTTTGGGCTTAGCATAGAGCTTGGTAGACCACAAGTACTTGAATGTATAATTGAATGAATGAATGATTTGGTGTTCAGTTATATGTTTTACTGTTGAAAAGCTAGTAATCTCAGCAGCTGGGATGGTTTTATTTATGAGTTGGATCTTTTGTTCAACTGAAGATATGCTCCATTTTAGCAACAATACCAAACATTGTAACCCTAATCAGCTGATGGGTCACTGGGACACATAACTGTCAACTAAAGGTTCTTAAGATGTACATGACTATTGTAACACCCAAAATAGTAATAACCCAAATGTTCTTCAAGTAACTGATTAAATTTCAGTTCTTGCACATAAGGCAGTTGTGTTGATTAAAAAGTCTGAGGCAGTTTGGTACAAACTGATATGGAGATATGTAAATAAATACAGTATTGAATAAAAACTTCAAAACTATAGCATATGATCCTGAGTTTGAAAAAGAAAACTGTATATGCACATAGATCTATACATATACTATGTTAGTACGTTCTTGGAAAAATCTTGAAAGATACTCAAGGAGTTGGAAAATGGTGGGGAAAAGTTCTTTCTCACTTTGTCCCTTTATTAAAAAACTTTATATGCTTCAGTATTATTTGAATTTGTTATGAGCATATTTTTGCTTTAGTAATTAAAAAACCCAAACAGATTTAAAAACATATGCCTGACCAGTAAGACTTATTATTATGAACTTATTTCAGGTACCTCCAAATAACATTAACATTTTTTTTTAATTAATTAATTAATTTATTTTTGGCTGTGTTGTGTCTTCGTTTCTGTGCGAGGGCTTTCTCTAGTTGCGGCAAGCGGGGGCCACTCTTCATCGCGGTGAGCGGGCCTCTCACTATCACGGCCTCTTTTGTTGTGGAGCACAGGCTCCAGACGCGCAGGCTCAGAAGTTGTGGCTCACGGGCCTAGTTGCTCCGCGGCATGTGGGATCTTCCCAGACCAGGGCTCGAACCCATGTCCCCTGCATTGGCAGGAAGTTTCTCAACCACTGCGCCACCAGTGAAGCCCAACATTAACATTTTAGGTTTATGTAGCGTCTGCCTATAATGCAAGCCACTTTGACCTTATGAACTGATTTTCTTTTTCTTTCTTTCTTTCTTCTTTCCTTCCTTCCTCCTTCCCTCCTTTCCTCCTTCTTTTTGGCTGCATTGGGTCTTCGTTTCTGTGCGCGGGCTTTGTCTAGTTGTAGTGAGCGGGGTTACTCTTCAGTTGCGGTGCGTGGGCTTCTCATTGCGGTGGCTTCTCATTGCGGAGCACAGTCTCTAGGTGCGCGGGCTTCAGTAGTTGTGGCTCGCGGGCTCTAGAGTGCAGACTCAATAGTTGTGGCGCATGGGCTTATTTGCTCCACAGCATGTGGGATCTTCCCCGACCAGGGCTCGAACCTGTGTCCCCTGCATTGGCAGGTAGATTCTTAATGACTGCGCCACCAGGGAAGCCCTGAACTGATTTTCATCTTCAGATATCTTTTGGGAGAGGTGGAGTGGGGAGGTGAAGGCCTGGAAGGGTGGCTGCTATATCCAAGTTAGTGTCTGAGTGTAGAGTGTGTCTTTGTTCTCCTACTCCTAGGAAAGCTCAGCTACCACGTGACTGAAATAGGATGATATTCTTTCTTCAGGTGGGTAAGCACATGGGCTTTGCAGTCACAAACCTGTTTTTTGACCTCTTGCTTTACCACCTACTAGCTGCCTGACCTTGGCCAAGATTCTTATAGGCTGTGAGCTGGGTTTCCTCATCTGTAACATTAGGATCCTGGTGGTATCTGTGTCCTGGGGTTATTGTGAGGCTTGGATGTGAGGGTCTGAAATCAGTGTGGTGCTTAGTAAATGTTAGCTTTTGTTGTTACTATTGTGAAGGAAAACCAGCACGTGAAAGAAATGAGACCAGATTAAAGGAAATCAAAGGAAGAAAAGGACAATTTTTAATATGGGTTGAAGATACGACTTCAAATTGCTGTCTCCCCCCACTCCCCACCCCCCTCCTTTTTTTTAAACTAAGCCTTCTGTTGTTAAGTCCTAGCAGATACATCACTGTTAGCTCAGTAAGAATTGTAGGAAGGCCTGGAGAAAACACTTTTCAGTGTGAGGAGGAGTGAGAGAATTGCCTGGGCCAGTGAAAAACATTTATAGGCAAGGGGCTTGGAAAACCTCTTTGCAATACTGCAGTGATCCAGGAAGCCAGGACTGCTGATATGTGCCTGGTAGTCCCCAGGGTGATGATCTGTCATAAAAATATGGCGGAAGGACCAGTGCACTAGCCTTGTGCTAAAAGCTCCATGAATTGCCAAGCAGGACCAAGCTTTCCAGTGGGCCTTGTGCCCAGAATATCTCTGTGACTGAAGGTGCTGTCTGAGGAGGCATCCTCAGCTGTTCTGTCTGCCTAGCAGAGTGATCACCAGCCCACTCTCACCCCTGGGGAGTGAGGGGACCAATAAGGAGAGGTAACTGATGTGCATTAACGTGCAATGCCCAGAATCCTCCATGGGTTAGGGTTAGGGACACCTGCATGGTGTCCCTGAGTCTCTGGGGATGGCTGGCCGGTGGAAGCAGAGAGCACCTTCTCACCAAACCTTCACAACTGTAGGAGGCTGAGGTCTGTGGCCCCATGAATGCATTAGGGGCTAATGTATCAGAACTAAGGTCTCAAAGTGTTGGCTTATACAGGAACTTTTATTTATTTATTTATTTATTTAGGCTGCACTGGGTCTTCGTTGCTGTGCGCGGGCTTTCTCTAGTTGCGGCGAGTGGGGGCTATTCTTCATTGCGGTGCGTGGGCTTCTCACTGCAGTGGCTTCTCTTGTTGCAGAGCACGGGCTCTAGGCACGCGGGCTTCAGTAGTTGTGGCGCGCAGGCTCAGTAGTTGTGGCTCACGGGCTTAGTTGCTCCGGGGCATATGGAATCCTCCCGGATCAGGGCTCAAACCTGTGTTTCCTGCATTGGCAGGCGGACTCTCGACCACTGTGCCACCAGGGAAGTCCCTACAGGAACTTCTTGAGAGAAGTTTCTTATTTGTTCTACACGGTGTTTGCCAAAGTAATAGTGGTACTAGCTAAAACTTGTATGGTGTTTGCTATGGGCCAGACTCTGTTCTAATCATATATATTTATATATATGAAATCATTATATATTTATACATAAATTTATATATATAATCTACATATTTATATATCAAATTATGTATTAAAATTGATATAGAGCCTTTATTCCTCACACTAGCCTTATGAAATAAGCACTGATACCAGTTTTTCAGGTGAGGAAAATGAGACACGAAGAGGTTAAGTAAGTTGTCCAAGGTCACATGCAGGTAAATGGCAGGACTGGGATTCAAAAACCCAGCTGATCTGGTTCTAGAGCCCAGGCTCCTAACGGTTGTATTACATTGTTTGCAGATTTGTTGAAGCCAGTTTTTTTTTTTTTTTAATTTTATTTAATTAATTTTTTTATTGGAGTATAGTTGCTTTACACTGCTGTGTCAGTTTCTGCTGTACAGCAAAGTGAATCAGCCATATGTATACATATATCCCCTGTTTTTTGGATTTCCTTCCCATTTAGGTCACCACATGGAGTCAGTATTTTTTTTTTTTTTAATTTATTTATTTATTTATTTATGGCTGTGTTGGGTCTTCGTTTCTGTGCGAGGGTCTTCTCTAGTTGTGGCAAGCGGGGGGCCACTCTTCATCGCGGTGCGCAGGCCTCTCACCATCGCGGCCTCTCTTGTTGTGGAGCACAGGCTCCAGACGCGCAGGCTCAGCAATTGTGGCTCACGGGCCTAGTCGCTCCGCGGCATGTGGGATCTTCCCAGACCAGGGCTCGAACACGTGTCCCCTGCATTGGCAGGCAGATTCTCAACCACTGCGCCACCAGGGAAGCCCGGAGTCAGTATTTTTTAATTGGGAGATTCCATATCAAAATCTAGAGCTGGCTTCTCTTGACCGATCAGAAGAACTGGGGACACTGGGCTGCACCCCCTTGTGGGAACAGTTGCCTGGTGCCCAGTCAGGCCAGGCCCCTCAGTGGTCTCAGCTTCCCCCCGACCCCCACTTGTCCTTCTCATTCCTGACTCTGAGTCTCTGCTCACTTGACCCCGTTCCCATACCTGTTTGTACCTGCAGACATTTCCATTTTCAACTCCTGGGTTAAAGTTAAATAATATTTGTGGATAGGAACATTTATAAAAATGTCAGGCACTTTTCCTCTGGGATGGGGAGTATCTTCAGCCCCATTTTCCCTGTGAGGTTATCACGTAGAGTAACACAGACATGAGCTTTGCCCTGGCTCTGTGCTTTGGTTACTGTATTATTCCTCCTCGCCTTGGGACCTGGGGGTTCTTCCGACCCTGTTAGAGATTCTATGGAAAGGCTGATATTAGAGCAGAAGAAATTGCGATATTGAAGGAACTGAGTGTAAAAAAGCCAACAGCCCATGTCTGTTTTTGTCTGTGCACAGAGTAGACAGCTACAGAGCATAGTCGGCTCTCTAGAGCTATTGGTTGAGTGAAAAACAGACCAGAAAGAGTTATTCTTGAACAGAGGAGAGAAATCTGACAATATTTCAAAATGTGAATCAGCACCTGGTATATAAGTTTTAAAATATTTTGTTTACTGAACTTACCCCCCTTTATTACTAGAGGAAACACCCTGCTTTTTCTAGCCAGTATCACCCAGGATCTTTGTTTCTTTGGAAGGAGAATACACTGTGGCCCATTTCTCAGGCAAGTTTATTTTAAAATTGCCAGAGTTCTCTTGAAGCGGTTTGAGAGTTGGAGCACACACTAACAAGAGCAGCTGAGAAAGGAGGTCTTGGCCTGGTTATTGTCTAACCAGGTGGGTTGGGGTCCTTGAACTTCAAGAAGCTTTTGTGTTTCCAGCTGTACCGGGGATTAGTGGCTTAGTCCTACCTCATGGGAGCAAGTTTTATTGTTACCTCTTTTAAAGCTGAAACCATAATGTTAGGGTTTTTTACACAACATCATGTGCTTCAGGAGCTCAATATGCTTAGTTAGTTTTCTCCCCCTCTGCGACCCCCCTTCCAAATGTATCTGGAAGAGTGAATTCACTTTGAACGTAGTAACAGATGTGCTTGGTAATACGTAAAATTCAATCGACTAGTTTTCAATCAGTTCCATGGTCGTTGACCATCTAACACAGGCAAGGCCGTGTGCCAGACTGCTGTGAAACAAAGCGGTTACCTTTGGAAACAACGGTGACTAAGAGGCGGTCCCTGCCTTAAGGGACCCAGTTGGGGCATATAAGGCAAAAGCATACAAGAGTATAGTAGCTGTAGGAAATTAAAAATGTAATAAGAAGCCAAAGGGAGAATATGCAGCCCATGATGAATTTCCAAATGAAGGCTGCAGATGTTTAGTACTAGAGGGAGTCTGAGTTCTCTTTGATAAGGTTCCTCCTTGAGAAGCAGCAGAGTCCAAAGTGAATGTGCACAGCGCAATTAGAGGGACACTTTGAAGGGGAACAAAGCTGCTTGTGTGAGAGCGAGGGGGAATGCTAGTCTCTTCAGCATGGTCCGGAAATTCATTTTGTAACAAAGAACTGTAATTCCAAGTCAATGACACCTTCTAAATCCTCTCAGACTATGCCCAAAATTACAGAGGAGGAATGGCGAGTCAATTCCTTTCAGCCAGAACTGGATAGTTGTGTACTTTGCTCAAATGCCTGGGATCTAATGGCGATGGGACAGCAGCCAGGAGATAAAGGAAGTCAATACAGGACTGGGAGGACTCTTGATGCTGGAGCAGATAATGAGGAAGGGGCCATGATTTGAAAGCGTGACCTCTAAGTCTTCCTGTGTAATGAACAGAATGTAATGGAGGGCTGAGATCTGAGACCTCGGTGCACCTGTGTCTGGAGCTGCCCAGCCAGCAGCCTGGCTACATCCCTGGATAACTTGGATGAGCTGTGTGGGAACTTGACAGCCTCGGGCTACCTTTACTGCTTATTGAAAAGAGCAGAAGATCAGAGATTTCCTCTAAAGGCGATAGGCATGTGGCTTCATGGTTCAGAACTCGAACTTAGGCATCAAGGCCTGGCTCTCCCATTTACTGGCTGTGTGGCCTTGAGCAAGTCACTTACCCTTCCTGAGCTTCAGATTCATCATCTGTAAAATGAAAGAAAAAAATGATAGTCACTACCTTACCAGGGTTATTATGAAGACTAAGTAAGATAAGGGATTAAAAAACCAGGTAGCAGGGTTTATGGCCCATGTGAGTGCATGATAAATCTTATCTTTATTTTTAGTAAAGGAGATGATTATGAAGATGACTATTTAAAATTGCTTTTTCATTCTTTAAGTTCTGGACCTGGATTAGAGACAAAGTGGGAATTATTCCATTCTTCCCCTTAGTTTTCCATCTGTAGCTTTTGAGATGATCAAGAAATAACTCAAGCAATGGGTTGAGGACGGGAAAAGGATTTAAGGAAGGGTCCCCACTTTATAGCCACAAAACCCAAACTTACTTAAAATTAAAAGGGCGGATCTCTGGAGGCATGGGTGAATACTGCTGCTGAGGGACCACAGTATTGTTATTTCTCTCTCCTTAGAGAATCTTAGAAATCTTAGAGCAGTGCATCTTAAACACTGACATGCATAGGAGTCACCTGAGATTCTGCGTTTCTAACAAGCTCCCAGGTGATGCTCCTGGTCCTCAGACCACGTTTTAAGTAGCAAAGTCCTGAAAGGCCGTGGCTCACTGAGTCCAGTAGCATGGTTGAACCTCTTTACTGCCTCCCTGAAGATGCTCTTCCGGTTTTTGTTTGAATACCTCCAATGAAGATACGCTCTCTACTTGCCAGACAGCCCTTTCTGTTTCCAGATGGCAGGCATGGTAGAAACCTGTGTCTTTTTTTTTTTTTTTTAATTAAAAACTTTATTTCTCTGAACAGTAATTCTCAACTTAGACTGTGTGTATTTGCATGCTTGTGTGTTTTTGGTTTTGTTTTTTATTGAAATACAGTTGATGTACAATGTTGCGTTAGTTTCTGGTATATAGCAAAGTGATTCAGTTATACATATATACATATTCTTTTTCATATTCTTTTCCAGTGTGGTTTAATACAGGATATTGAATATAGTTCCCTGTGCTATGTAGTAAGACCTTGTTGTTTTATCTATTTTATATATAGTAGTGTGTATCTGCTAGTCCCAAACTTATTTGTCCCTCCTCCACCCCCTTTCCCCTTTGGTGACCATAAGTTTGTTTTCTATGTCTGTGAGTCTGTTTCTGTTTCGTAAATAAGTTCATTTGTGTCATATTTTAGATTGCACATATAATGATATCATATGGTATTTGCCTTTTTCTGACTGACTTCACTTAGTATGATAATCTCAATGCCATCCATAATGGCATGATTTCTTTTTTTTTATGGCTGAGTAATATTCCATTGCGTATATATATACTACATCTTCTTTATCCATTCATCTGTTGATGGACATTTAGGTTGCTTCCACGTCTTGGCTATTGTAAGTAGTGCTGCAGTGAACATTGGGGTGCATGTATCTTTTTGAATTATGGTTTTCTCTGGATATATGCCCAGGAGTGGGATTGCTGGATCATGTGGCAACACTATTTCTAGTTTTTTAAGGAAACTCCATACTGTTTTCCATAGCGGCTGCACCAGTTTATATTCCCACCACCAGTGTAGGAGGGGGAATGTGTGTCTTTTACTGAGCTGATGCTTGCCTCCTTATAATAGCATCCATTGCTACTAGTTTATTACTGCGGCAGGGGTGGGTGTGGGGATATCGCACAGGTAACGCCTAATCCTGATGAGAATTTAACCTGGTTTTGGTCTTCTATGGAGGAAGTCCATGGATGGGCTTCTATGGTAGTAATGGGGGTTGGGGGGGGGGAAAGCAATCCCCTGAAAATATTTGCAGAATTTTGTTAGCATGTACATTTTCCTGGGGAGAGTTTCCGTAGCTTTCAACAGTTTTTCAGGAGTGTCTGTTCCCTCTAGAAGATTAAGGAGCATTGGTTTCCTTCTTCATGGAATGCTGTGTCCCTCACAAATCTTCTATTTGGAAGGCTAGACCCTCCCAAGTCTCTGTATCTCTTGTCTGTCTGTCTGTCTCTCTTTTTAAAATTTCTTTTACGTAATTCTTTGTGTAACATGGTTTGAGGCACCCTGTTCATCCTGCTAAATTTTCCTAGTTTGTCTGTGTCCCTCTAAGGTTGGCCCCCCAGAACCATGCGCAAGCTAAACTCCAAGAGTCATCTGACCAGCCAGAAGGGTGAGACCTCTCTCCTTGATTTGAGACTTCTTTCATTTCTTCTTCTTCTTTTTTCTTTCTTCCCTCCTCCCTCCTTCCCTCCCTCCCTCCCTCCCTCCCTCCCTCCCTCCCTTCCTTCCTTCCATTTTTGGCTGTGTTGGGTCTTCGTTGCTGCGCGCGGACTTTCTCTAGCTGCGACGAGTGGGGGCTACTCTTTGTTGCGGTGCGCAGGCTTCTCATTGTGGTGGCTTCTCTTGTTGCGGAGCATGGGCTCTAGGCGTGCAGGCTTCAGTTGCTGTGGCACGTGGGCTCAGTAGTTGTGGCTCGCGAGCTCTAGAGCGCAGGCTCAGTAGTTGTGGCGCATGGGCTTAGTTGCTCCGCGGCATGTGGGATCTTCCTGGACCAGGGCTCGAACCCGTGTCTCCTGCATTGGCAGGCGGATTCTTAACCACTGCGCCACGAGGGAAGCCCCCATTTCTTCTTTAAAGTATATCGCCTTTGGAAACCTTAGTATACTTGACAGTATTATCCATTTGGAATGTTTATGTTGCAGATCAAAAAAAAAAAAAAAAGAAAGAAAGAAAATTCAATATTTAAAGAGAATTTGTTGATAAATGTAACAGGGCCCTGGGCTGGGGGTTGGCCCTGCTTTCAAGTGAAGCTTGATCAAAAGGCTCAGACACTTTCACCAAGGACCCAGCTTCTTGTTTTCCGTCTTCATAGTCAACAGAGTTCCCGGTTATTTATGCATGTACTACAGTGAGCCCCATCTTCCACCATCCTGAATGCTTTGTGTTGTTTTTGGACCACGTATGCAGGACCTGATATTTATCCCTTTTAAGTGTCTTGTTAGCCCATAGTCCTGGTTTTACCATCTCTCCTATCAGCTTCCCTGTCCAGCTTAGGATCATCTTCCAATCTGATTGGCATGCCAACAAATTAATGATGTTGAACCAGACAGGGTCAAAAACAGAGCCATGGCTTACCCCCCAGACACTCCTGCCAGGGTTGATGTCATGTACCGTTTGGACATGAATGAACATTTCTCAAAGTGTATTCTGAAGGACACTAGATGGCAAGGTGGTTCTCAAAAATGGAACCCTATAATCAAATACATGGGGATAGGGCTATAGACCATAATCCTTTCTTGAAGACTCACGATGCTTATGAGTTTATTAAAAAAAATCTAATAAAAGAAATTGTTAAACATAGTTTTCTAAAAATACTTGACTATTAAATTCTCCTCCCTTGCCTGTGGATGTCTCCCTCCTGGTTTTCTGCTCTAGCTGTTCTCACAGATCCCCTCCTTGGTCTCCATCTCTCCCTCGTCCCCTTGGCCTCTGCATGTCCCCAGGGGAAACCACTAACCTCTTGGCTCCTCGGTTCTCGGTCAATGGCAAACTCCCAGCTGACATCCACAGCACTTGGAGGTGACCTAGTTTGAGTGAAGTGCTGGCTTTTCAGTTACATCTTCAATAGGCTGAACTGGCAGCTTGTCAGCAGGCTTATGTCACCTAACGACTGCGTTAGTTCCCTCCTTGTCTGGCTTCCTGTCGGTAAGTATCCTCAGGATGCTCTTGGAACCCAGAAGGTGTGAGAGGCCTGGTAAAGGAGCCAAAAAGAAAGGGGGAGAAAAGCAGAGGCCTGCCTTTCCCCGCAAAAAAAAAAAAAAAAGAAAATTGTACACTAGGAGAAAAAAAAAACAACTCAGAATGGAGGGAGAGAAGCTTGCTGAGAGCTGTCTCCCTGCAGAACAGTTTTGCTCCAAGAAGGACATTTGTTTTTTTTTAATTTTTATTTTTTGGACCCGCTCTGATCTCCTTTATCCCCCACCATGCCCTTCCTTCCTGTTTGGCACTTTTAAAAAGGTATTACTTTTCTTCTACAATAGCGACCTGCTGGGAGTAATAGCAGAGACATTTCCTCTCCTGTGGCTCTAGTTGTCTTTTTAATAACGATCCTCTCCCCACCCACTTCCCCTTTGCTGCCCTTTGTAAGCATGTTCCCAAGGGTGTGGGTGGAAAGGCTTCAGGTGTGTGCGTCGTGTACCCCAAAGGTTAGCTGAGTTTGAGGCTTGATTTCCACCCTCTCCGGGGCTGCAGCGCCCCAAGCTTTGCACCCTGACCTCCCCTTTGCACGGTGAACTGCAGCCTTGAGTTTAGATGGTGTAGACTCAGAGGTTTGGCTCTCACATTTGAGGGTAATAGTAATTGTGTGAGCTCATTCCCAGAGGAGTGCCTCTAGGGATTCTAGGCCCTTCCAGCCGGTGTTCTTGGGGTAAAAGCTTCAAGCAATGTTGAGGGTGCTTGCCTGTCCAGCCTTGCCTGGAGCCACACAGGGTCATCCTGGGCAGTTTCATGGTCCTCTCCAAGGACTGCCTCTTTAGAGGGCAAAGTTCATGTTCGCATGAGTCAGAACAGATGAATGGGTTGGAGTTATCTGTAGGTCACTTTCTCCAAAAGCATGGGTTCATAATCTTGGAGTCTAGTCTCAAATTTTTCACCGAAATACCATTACTTTTAGTGAAAGTGTATCTCCCAGAGTTGAAAGCCTAAGGTAACCGTTCCTCCTTTCCTGCAGCTCTTCCTTCCTTTGATTAATGAGTTCATTAATTCGTCCATCCATTTGTTCGTTCGTTTAGTAAACATTTGAGCGCTTCACTGCCTGGCGCCAGGTGAACAAAACAGAAAGGTTCCTGCCCTCGTGAGGTTTGCGGGGCAGTGGGGGAAACAGTGTCCAGATGTAGAAGGTGACCATGTGGCCACCTGCTGGGATCACTGCCATGCAGGGGATGGCAGGGGTGCTGGGCTGGAGAAGCAGGGGGAGACCTGGAAAGGGTCATCAGGCAAGGCCTATCTGAGATGGTGACATCTGAGCCCAGACGTGAAGGGCAAGGGGCCGGCTGAGGGGAGAGCTGGCAGGGTCTGTGCAGCGTTCCCAGCAGAGGGTCACCACGTGTAAACATTCCTTGTCGGAAATGAACTTGGCACCTTCCAGAAACTGAGAAGAGGCCAGAGTGGAGAGAGGGAGGAGGGGAAAAGAGCTTGGAAGAGTTAGCAAGGCCTGGGTTTTGAAGTCCTGTATTTTATCTTAAAAACAAAAAAAAACACAAAGACCATGAGCTGTGCAGCTAACTCCATAACATCACTCTCATTTTCTGTAAAGTGGTTTGAAGAAAGGCAGTGTAGTGTAGTGGTTAACAGTGGACTCGAGCTACACGCCTGAGTCTGAACTCCACTGCTGCTGCTTGCTGTCTGTATAACCTCAGACAGCTTATTTAACCTTCCTGGGCCTCGGTTTCTACATTGGAAAATGGGGGCAACTCATAGTACCCACTGTGTGGGACCATTCTGAAGATTAAATGAACTGACACACGTGCCTGGAACATAACAAGTACTCAATAAATGTTACCTGTTGAAAAAATGCTTTAAAGTATTAGACTGACTGTCCAGGAGGGCGTCCTTTCTTATCCTGTGGATTTGTGCATTTCTTAGCATAAGCACATGCCCTCAGACATGCAAATCCCATTTTGAGATGGGCAGTCCCAAGACTGGCATGATTGGGACAGCTGCCCAGGCCCGAGGCAGCTTCCGAGTAATGCCGGTTCTCTCCTTAGGCAATACTTGGATGTCCTCCTGTTGCTCTGAGCATCCAGGTCCCGGGTCTCCCAGGGCCGAGTGTGGGCTCCATCAATCCGGAAGCCTTCTGTTCCTTCCCTTCCTCAGACCTAGGGGGCTCTCCGTTCAACTGCCCATTGTGATTCTGTTTGGGAGTTGGAGGTTCATTTCAACTCAGCAAACATTTGTTTTGATCATTGGCAGTGTTCAGGCACGGTGCTAGGTGCTGGGGAATGTATGGGATCCAGCCCACTCATTACCTGGGGGAAGGTAATACCTAGTTGGGGAGTCAGGCTCGCGGACCTGTAATTCCAGTTTAAACTAGTTAAACTGGAGACCGTGGAACCAGAGGAAGGGTCTTTGGCCCCAACTTTGGCTTTAGAGAGCACATCCTAGAGGAAGTGCCCCAGTGAGTCATGAAGAGTGATAAGAGGTAGCCAAAGATGGAAAGGGCTTTCCGGGAGGTAGGAAGAGATAGCAAAGGCCCGGGGTGGGTGGGTTGGGGGGACAGCGTGGAGGGTGACAGGAAACTGAAAGCAGCTTGATAAGATGAAGGAAGAAAGGGCAGCGTGGAGGCTGAAGCTGCTGAATGAGGTGGGGCTTACCTGCCTTCCCGGGGAATGTGGGCCCCTGGAGGATCCTAGGAAGGGGCTTCTGTGGTCTGAGCGTTCTAGTCGGAACTTTCTGACTGCAGAGTGGAGGGTGGATTTGGGGAGGGGCGGGGCAGCAGCATGCCACAGCCGGGAAGACTGCGGGGAGGCTGTGGCTCTAGTCCAGGTGAGAGGTAATGAGGACAAAGGTGGGGCTATGGCGGTTGGTGTATGCGGGGTGGATTAGAGGGAAAGGAGGAGATACGGGCAGGCTGTGGTGGAGACATGGGGGACGGATCCACGGAAGGTGGCTTTCACGGATGTTGGGACACAAGACAAAGATACTGTTCAGGGACCTGGGCACTGATTCTGCTTCCTGCTCCCCACCCGCACCCCCCAGGGTGATGATGTGTCCTGAATGCTGAGTTCCGTTCAAGGACCAGAAGATCCCCATGTGGGCAAACACTTCCCTAAACAGAAACACAATGAATTTTGGGCTAAATTCTCAGTTGGTATTGTATGCTTGTGTGTGTGTATAAAATGTAAAAGACAGTGATGTACAAAAATTGTCTTCTCAACCCTCATGGGACCCTTGGGGGAAGAGTGCACCATGTCAAGTATTGGTTTATGAAAATCTGGGGCCCAGGAGTAGGGGGTGGGGTGAGGAATGAGAAAAAGATATGCAGCATCTGTGCCTACTATGTGTATCCACATGGCCCCAGCAAGTTTTATAACCTTGACTGAGTACGTGATGAATTTCTAGCAGGTATCTGTGTGCTGTCTCCTCTAATTGAGTCTGTAACCCCCTGGCAAGCCTGCTCTTTCATACTCTCCCAATTCCTGCAGATCATCTGTTCAAGGGAGCAGTTTTCCTGAATCCTGTCACAGTTTTAGAGTACTCTGTACAAGGTATATCATTTACAACATGCTGGGTTATCTGATTATCTTCTTCATTTCTGCTCACCGTCCCACGAGGAAGGTGGCGACCACCATTCATGGCGATTGGAACTGTGTTTCCAAGAGGTTAAGTAACCCGCCCAGCTCACAGGCTATTGGAGGGAGGGAGCTGGGAATCAAATCTGCATTGTCGGACTGTTTTTCCACCACGTGGAGTTGCAGTTACCGTCATGGATACCAGTAGGGTAGAGTTTCTGTTTGGAGTCTTCCTTGGAAGGATTAGAACGAGTGAAAAACTGCCCCATAGTTAAATCCACAGAACCCCCAAAATTTGCATCCTGCAAATCTGCCCCTCCTGCCACCCGTGAAGCCCATTCTGCTTGTCCCACCCTGGTGAGACTTTAAAGCTGATCCCTGAGCTGAAATGACCAGATGGAGTGAGCAGTATGTATTATTATTTAATAAAGGATGTGTTGTTCCCTACTTGGCAATGTGGCCAAGTCGCTGTTCTAGCAGGTGGTGGGTAACTGGACCCAAGCCCCCTGATCCTGGCTCAGGAACTCCCTGGTCCAGCCTTTGATAACAGAACAAGAGGAGAAAACAGTGACACAGGACACTTCCTGTCCCAAAGGGGATGTGATATAGGACACCTGAAACAACAGGCAGAAGAAAAGCTTCACTAGAGCTGCTTGGGGAGAGCTGGCCCCAGGCTGCCCTCCACGGGTCATCTAAGATCTCGTGAAGAGTGGGATTGGGCCAGCTCTTTTAGTGGAGTTCCGCTCAGTGGATTATCACTGAGTTCCGCTCAGTGGATTATCACTTGTGCTCTGTGGGCTAGGCACAGGCTCACCACTGACATCCCAGCTCCTGCCCTTGGGAAGGGTGTGTTCCAGTGATGGGGACCAACAAGCAACCAGGCAATGAAAATTAGCATGATGAGGTTTAATTTTTTTATGCAGAAAGGAGAGGGCTTATGGGAGCCCAGATGAAGGGGTCCTAAATTATCCTGGAGAAATCAGGGAAGTCTTCCTGGAGGAAGAGGAATCTAGGTTGGGAGCTGAAGGGCGAGTAGGAGTTTGACCATGCACAGTTGCTCCAAATGTCATAGGTGGGAAAGAAACAGGAAAGATTAAGCTGACTAATTTTAATAAAAATAGAAAATTAAAACTTCAGTGCTAGTCTTTCACCCTCCACCAGTTCTGTAGCTCAGTATTATTAGAGGTATAATCCACATACCATGTGGGGGCAGGCAGAACGGGCTGGGGCTTATGTTTGATTGATGGTCTCTGGGCTAGATGTATGCAAATGAGAAGGCTTTTATTTTGTAAGGTAAAATGTCTGGAAGCAAGAGTCCCAGATTAAGATCACCCAACATCATTTTGATTTTTTTTAAGCTGGTGCATATCCAACCAGTAATTCAATTCAGGGCCCTAAAGTTACCTGTTTGAGACTGTCACGAGTCCAAGTCGGTTGTTTGATGCAGCGGAAATGGAAAAAGTCAGGGAGTTTGGGTATTTCAGTCATAATCTCGACCCTGCCACAGGCTATTCATGTGATCTTGGGTAAATCACATCACTTCAACCAAAAATGAGAAGTAAAACTCTTTTTATTTGTTTATCTATACATCTATTAGTTTATTCCCTCCCACCCCCCACAGCTTTTTACTTTGAAAAACCTAAAACCTACAGAAAAATTGCAAGGATAGAACAAATGCAGTATGTGAGTGTGTGTAGACATAAACAAATATATTTATTTTTGCTGAACTTTCGAAAGTAAGTTGCAGACATCATGGCACTTCCCTCCTAAGGTATTTCAGCCTGCATCTGTGTATTCTCCTAGCTTAGAATGGTGGAATTATCAAACTCAAGAAATTTATCATTGATACAGTACTCTTCTCTGATGTACAGTCTGTGTCACAAGTTCCCTTATGGTCTCAATCTTGTCCTTTATTATTATAAATTTTATTTCTGATCCAGTCTAATCAAAGACAGATGACATTCAGTTGTCATTCTCTGGTGCGCTCTGATCAAGAATGGTTCCCCAGCCTTGTTTCTTGGCTGAGTGGACATTTTGGAGGTGTCCGCAACAGTCGTTTTGCAGAGTGCACAGTGTATTCATTCGACAGTTGGCAGTGATTGGACAGCTCCTGTGCGCTGGGCACTGTGCTGGTGGTAGGAAAACATCTCCATCAGGGCCAGTGAGGTCTTTTTCCTTTCGGAGCTCACAGTCTAGTGGGAGAGCGTAACGAGAAATACGCAAATTGTAGAAAAGTGAAAAATGCCGGGAGGGACTGGAGAGAATTCCTGGTTGGGGCACGCATCTGAAAAAGAAAGAAAATAGGCCTACGATGAGGCTGAGTGGGAAGAATATTACTTCTGATGATGCGACTAAGGAAGGCCTCTGAGGCAGTGATATTTAAGTTGAGATCCAAGAGATGAGAAAGTGCCAGCAGGAGGCAAGTGGTGATTTCATTCCTGGCGAGGGAACAGCACGTGCAAAGGCCTGGAGGCTGGGGCATGTTTGGCCTGGTGGAGGAACCGAGCAAAAGGGCATTTTGACTGCAGAATGGTGAGCAGGGGGCAGGGGGGATGAGGTGAGCTTGATGCCTTGGGTAAGGGCCAGATCATGGAGTGGCTTTTCGACTTCATGTTAGATGCAGTGGGAGCATCAACTTGGAGAGTTGATAACTGGGGCACCTCGTGAGCTGAGACATGTTTTATAAAAATCACTGGCTCTTGTTTGAAGCACCTCTGAGGGCGGTCGCCAGGTTGGAATGAAGTCTCTTACACAAACTGAAAATAGTTATACATTGAAGGTATTGTTCGCAAGAACTTAGAGGTACCACAAAAGATGATTTTAAAAATTGTCAGTTATTTTTGTATTTGAAATTAGGCCTGAGTAATATCTGACTTGGCCTTCCAGAGAGCTTGGTGGGGACATGTCTTATTTCCTCATCTTGTCTTTGGTTTGTCACTGATGGGAGCTGACATCCTCACACCCTAGAAACAACCCAGTGGTCCTGTTGCCTCCCAGGCAGCTTTTAACTTGGTGGTGGGCTAGCGTCTCTGGGGAAACCTGCCTCCTCTGGCTGTGGGGCTCTTGCCTCCCACCTGCTCTTCTGCCAACCCCTTCCCAGAGCCCACCCAGCTTTGCTTCAGGTCCTTTAAGTGGACCACACTGGAACCAAACCAAAGCTTAAGAGGAAACAGGACAGCAGGCGTAGTGAGGTACCAGCCTCCTTCTGGGCACTGGCTGTTCCCTCTGCTGGAATGCTTTTCCTGCCCCACTCTCTTGCTACCCTGGGAAGCCTTCCTTCCCTGACCATACTCCTATGCCTGATCACCTTATTACATGCATGCATGGGGCTATCTCTTTCCTTCAGAGTACATGATTCTGTTTTTTTTTAATTATTTATTTGTTTATTTGGCTGTGCCGGGTCTTAGTTGTGGCACGCGGGATCTTTAGTTGCGGCCTGCGAACTCTTAGTTGCAGCATGTGGGATCTAGTTTCCTGACCAGGGATCGAACCCCGGGCCCCCTGCATTGCGAGCACGGAGTCTTAGCCACTGGACCACCAGGGAAGTCCCCATGGTTCTGTTTTGAATAATGCATGCATGAATGTATGTGATCATTTGATTACTGTTTCTCTCTCCTACTTGGCTATAAACTCTGTGAGGGGCGGGAACATGTCTGCGGTTGCTCTTCACATCACCCCAGTGTACCCCGTGCTTAACACTTTGGCAGTCGGGTTCTGCAGAGAGCTGCTAGGCACAGATCGAAGCGTGGGAAGCCTGTGCATGTGGGCGGCTTCCGAAGGCTGGAAGGCAAGGCTCTTTGTCCTGAGGGCCAGAGCTAGTCTGTTGTTGACAAATCCTCTGCAGACTTCAGAGAATCCAGTAAGATGGACATGAGAGAGGGCTGGAATGCTGAACATTAGAGAGTGTTGGGAGATATTGGGCAGTTCCTGTCCTTCTAAACAGCAGGAACCCAGGACACCTGAAGTAATAGCCACCCTTTTACCTTCAGAGCAGGCCACAGGGCACCTCCCTCTTCATTTCACTGATCTCACTCCCACCTCTCACCTTTTACATCTTGGCTCCTATTCCCCCTGTTGGGATTTTCTAGAGAGGAGCCGGGGTGTGTTTGGTTTTTCTGTTCTATGCCAAGTCTTGGCTAGGGAGAGGAAGCTCTGCAATCAGGAGTGTTTTCCCTCCTCGGCTCCTTTGTGAGGACGCTGCTCTGAAAGAATGTCCCGTTTTATTGAAGACCCGAGCCAGCCTCAGCATGAGCCCTTATTTCACTTGGATTGTATTTATTCCCAAACGGTGCTGAGCAAACGCTTCTGTGTCCCCACTTCCCTGGGATGTCCTGCTGGACAGCCTTTTGAATGAAAGCTTAGAATCCACGTGGCAGTGGGTGAATAACTCAGGAGCTGTGTGGAGATGGGGTGGTGACAAGATGACGGGAGGGTCTCTTCTTGGGTGGTCCCAGACTGGGACGCAAGCATGAGTACCCAAGTAGCCTTTCTCCTTGACCTCCCAATAAGAATAAAATAGCAACAGTCAGAGGTCAGAGTCTCAGATGTCTATGAAGACGAGACAGGTGGAGCTCTCCTATAGTTGAAGGCTGTATTCTCTAGTTAGCCCCAGTCTCCACCACTCCCTTTTGCCCTGAAGATAAAAATGACTGCTAGTTTTAAAGGAATATCCTTCTTAGGTGGTCACACAGCTTAGTTTCTGTTTTGGTTGTTAGGTGTTTTGGGTGGGGACTATGGTGAACCAGAAAGCTTGTGGCTACTCAGGAGGGCAGCTGCCTCAACTCAAGACAGTTGTTGCCTTGTGAGAAGGTGGACCCAATGTCACCAGATAAACTGGGTTTTCAAGAGAAGCTAGATATCTGGATTTGTATGTAAAATTTTCTAACTTTTAAATGTTGACAACAAACCCATGTTTTGGAAAATTCTGTGTGGGTCAAACAAAGCTTACCTGTGAGTTACCTTTTGACCAAGGGTTGGCAGTTCCCGGATCAACGCAGGGTGGGTCGTCAGGAAGGCTCCATTGCTTTGGATGGTAGAACCCAAGCAAATGGGTGTAGATGAGAGAAGGATTTAAACCTAAAGAAGAGCTGCAGGGAAGCCACACAGGTAGTGGAGGGAGATGGGCTTTAGTCCAGGGAGGCCCCATCAGTCTACCTCACTGTGCCTCAGATTTCCGGTGTGTGAAATGGGACCAACAGCGTTTGTTTCTTAGAGCATTTCTGTGTCCCTATGCGGAGCTCAGTAGCTGTCACCCCAGCAGGCGTTCCTTCAATGTGCTCAAACCGCACTTGGCATGGCCCCTGGGTCTTCCTGCTGGTTTTTAAACAGCCCCGTGCTCCCAGTCCCCAGGTGGGGCTCGGCTTTCCCCCTTGATGCCTAGGCATCCTTACGATCCTGTCCCTCCTCTCTCTGCTGACTCTTTGAATTCCTTCCTTTCTCTTTACTTTTCCTGCCTCCATCTCCTCCAGGTACTTGCCACCTTCCCCCTGGTTTATGTTGTTTCCGTACCACCAGCCCTGCTTCCTCCCTAATCTCCAGACTCCGGTCTCCAGATGACTGACCTTGGAGGAGTAGCTCTGCTTGTGGCAATGTCTGCTTCCCCCCAGACCTACTGGTGGAGGGAGGTTCCTCAGCCTGGCCTGTGAGCTCCCTGCAACCTGGCCTGCCATCACTTTGTCCATCTTCTCTGCTGCCGAGCTCTCCAGACTCCTCTCCTGTTCCCCGCCTCCCTCACCTCACCCATGCACCCAAGTCTCTCCACTCTACATCATTTCCTCAAATTTGCCATGTTCTTTCCAGGGCCCTGATACTTGGCACGTTCACTCTTCACTCAGCTAACCCTTACAAGGGCCTGCCTCAGATTTCTCTAGTTGCCTCTCTTTGTCTACACGCATCACACCCTAAACTCCTCGTCTCGTGTCCCAGCAGTCATGAATATACACAGGTGATGTGCATAAACTTGTCCGTCTCTGGCTTTCTTACTAGACTGAAGCTCCGGAAAGGCGGTACCAGGCCGGGCTGTTCTGTACATCTTTCATGTTCATTGAATGAATGTCGACGCCCCCTCGTGTCTCTTTGTACACCTGCCGCTGCAGAGAAATGGAAGGACTTGCTGTTCCCCGCACACACTTCAGGTTCTTCTGTGCCTGGGCGCTGGCATCGTCTGCCTAGCTTTAAGTCCTCCTTCTACCCGCTGTGGGCTGTACCACGTTGGACAGGTCACTTGACCTCTCCATGTCTTAATTTCTTCAACTGTGAAATGGAGCTGATAATAGTACCTACTTCGCAGCCTCCCTGCCCCACCTCCAGTTAGCTGTGTTCCCCTGGGCCGCTTTGCCTCCCTGAGCTTGGGTCTCCCCATGAGTGAGATGCAGATGGGGATGACAGTGTCATCGTCCCCATGTTGGGAGGAGTAAACGAGGGAACACAAGGCGGTGCTGGCCTGCTGCCTGGCACGCGCCCTGCGCAGTGAGTGATTTTTACTGTTCTGATGGTCATTAATCTAGCGGTGGTTCTGGCACAGATTAGAGAGACCTGTGTTTCTGCTAATGATTCAGGGCCATCTGTGGGAGGTGAATTCGATTCTCCTGGGTCCATCCTGCACTAACCTTTTCATAGTTTGGTGGTGGGGGAGGAGAGGATTAGATGGGAAAGACCCTCAGTCTAGTACTTCTCCTTTAACTTGTTCTCAAGCACTTATTCCTCGGACCTGTTAATTGCCTTGAAGATAAAGAATTAGCTAGATAGAGTTTTTTTTGGTCACTGGTGCAGTGTTGGGCCCCATATCCCCTTCCTTGGGGAGGCCTTCCCGGGCCACCCCCCCTGAGATCCTGTCCCTGGTCACTCTCCACCTCCTGCATGGAAGGAAGTTTATTTCCTTCAGAGGACTTTTCCTGACTGATGACATTGTGGTCTGTCATCTTCCTTCCTAGACTACAAGTTCCATGAGGTCAGACTGTATGGTTCACTGCGGGAAGGGAATTGCAAGGGACGGAAGAAAAGAAAACCCTATAGAGGTTCTTAAATTTACTCTAAAGGTCTAGGATTTGGATCTGGTGTCAACTCTGGTCTGGGGGCTGGAAAGGACAGGAAACAGGAAGGCAGCTCCCTCCGAGTCAGTGCAGTGTGACCTGGCCACCGGTGGATTCTCTTAATTTCACACAGATCTTCCCTTCTGTGTAGCCTGTCAATTTCCAAGGAGGACGCAAAGCCTCCTCACCCCGTTCCAGCGGAAGATGTTTTTCTCCTTTGTCAGCTCGTGCCTGTTTGGCGTGTGCTAGCCCAGCTGTCCCTGAGCCATCTCTGGATGACCTAGATCATGGTGGGAACAGAACAGGTAGTAGGAATAATAGCAACTAGCATTCACCTGTGGAACTTTTCCTTCATGCTCAGTAACTCAATAAGGATTCTTACTGTCCCCATTTTATGGAGGAAGAAACTGAGGCTTAAAGAGCATAAGTTATTAGCCTAAAATCGTAAAATTTATAAGTAACAGGGCCAACGTTTAAACCACATCATCTGTCTTAAAAGCAACTGCTCAGCTGCTGTGCTGCCGAGCTGCGGCAGACTTCAAATCACTGAAGTTTGGCTGTGGGATGTGCTGTGGGCAGGGAGAGCGGGGGAGAAGGGGAAGTAAATGTTGCAGATTTATCTTCCTAATTTTCCTTGGCTTCGGCTAATATTAAAATTATTTCGAGCACTCCACTGACAAAGGCGGAAGAGAGAACCCAGTTCGATGTTAAATATTTGCAATGGAAAATTCACAAAGTCTTTTTGAGTGGAAGATATTTCCGAGTAATTCCCATGGGACTAATTCGGCCAGTTGTTGCTTCTGCTGCATGCTTCCTGTGGTTGCTTCACTGTTCTCAGAAATGAACATTCCTGACTTTGAAGTCCTGGGGTTATGCCGGGCTAGATGCTGAACTCTGCCTTGGTTTCCCCGGGCAATGCGTGAATAAAGGGGAGAGGGCTGTGCGGTGCACTTAGTTGCTGGCCTTGTAATTCGGGGCTTTACGAAAACTACATTAAGCCAGGCACCTCCAGGCAGGGGAGTGGGATCTGTTACAATCGTCATAGCCCCAGTAGCTGATGCTGAGCGCTGTGAACGGTGCTCAGCGCTTTACATGCCCCAGCTCTCCTAATTCTCACAACTACCCTGTGGTCAAGGTCCTAGTAACCTTTAACCTTCTTTTATAGACTAAGAAAGAGAGGCTCAGAGAGGGTAAAGCTCTGGGTCCAGTTGGCATGTGGAAGAGCTGGGATAAGAAGCCAGTTCTGTTTGACTCAAAAAATCCCATGCTGCACAAACCACTGTGCTCTGTGCCAGAATCGTCTTCAGGACTTAGAACTGGTTGATGGCGGGCCTGGAGATCATTCCAGAC
Source organism: Eubalaena glacialis (assembly GCF_028564815.1). Lineage (NCBI taxonomy): Eukaryota > Metazoa > Chordata > Mammalia > Artiodactyla > Balaenidae > Eubalaena > Eubalaena glacialis. Next base: position 119,846,344 of record NC_083719.1, read on the forward strand.
CCCTGGCCACAGTGGGCCAGAATTGCCAGCACAGGGGAATGGGTGCTCTCCTTGTCTGATTGGGTTGGCCTGTCCCCTGCTGCATTCCCACGGGTGATCTTGGTTTGGTGTCCATCCAAGCAGGGAAAAATGAGAGTAGCTGCTCACTTGAAGTTGGTGGCCCACGCTGTGAGCCCTTTGGATGAGAAAACCCTTGAGTGTATGAAGTAGCCCTGTCCATTGCTTCATCACGGCCAGGCAGCCTGAATTACTGGTCACTCTGCTGGAGTCTGGCTTCCGACGAGGTAACATCTGGGAAGCAAACTCCAGGCGGACAGGGATTTTGTGAATTATGTTCACTGCCGTGTTCCTGGTACTGGGTACAACATCTGGCATGTTGTGAGGCTTTGTACACATTGGTTGAACCTTCACTCCTCGCAGGTCTTTTGCTAACCATGGACCCCTCCAGTCTGTCTCCCCTTCGGCCAGACTTTCTCATATGCTGCTCGCTTTGCATAAAATGCTGTTCCCTCTGCATAACAACGTACTGTTCCCTACTCTGTGCCTGCCCAACTCCCTCTCCCCTTCAGCTTAAATGACACCCCTTTAGATTGGGCCCTCCCAGATCTCCATGTAGCCTGGCCCCCGTGTCCAAATGGTGTCTCTCTGTTAAATTCTCTCATAACACCCTATACTTTTTCTACAAGGCACGTGTCCCAATTTATAATTATGCATATATGAGTGAGTGGAAGTGTTGAACGTCTGGCCTCTCAGTAAATCATTAGTTCCACGAGGGCAGAGATCTGTCTGTTTGGCTCACTCTTGTCCTGCCAGGGTGTGGTAGGCACTCACTAAACACTTGAGAATGAGTGGGGTCTTCACCCTCCCCTCTGACACCACATGCTTGCCTCCGGAGTGATGGGTTCTAATGTATTGAATGTTTACAGCTGGATGAAGGTTTTTCCACCCCGCACCCGCAGCCACTTCATTAGCATGAATCAGACTCACTGCATCGTGGAAGGGAGTGGTTTCTTTTCCCTTTGGATCTGAGAACACTCAGGTTCGTGGAAGGCTCTCGTCATGACACCCTCATCATAGTTACCCATCCCTAGGCCAGGGGAGCCAGGGCTGCTGTTTTGAGGGCCACTGGCTATTTCCTGAGTATTTTAGCATTCTTAAGAGTCGTACATAAAGAGTCTTAGTTCTCAGCCATTGAGTCAGTCGGAAGGTGAAAGAAGGTGTGTATCTGCAGACCTGCCTGGCTCCCCCCCACCCCTCTCCCTCTCTCCTTTCCCCACCTTATGGTGTCTTCCTAGCTTTGAAATGAATGAAACTTGCACTAGAAGACGATGAAGAGGTTGGGAAAAGTCAAAGCCCATCATCCTTCTCATCAAGTGGGAGCTGGGTTAGTGCAGTCTGGGGTGAGCAGAGAGCTCTCCTGTGTGAGGCCAGAGCAGGAGGGAAGCATCGGAACAAAACCTTTAGCAGATGGGAGCTGTTGCTGGGCTCGGGTGTCCTTGGCCTCTCTCACAAGTGACCACTCTGAAGGGTAGGACCTGCAAGAGAGACCAGAAATCCTGCTCAGGCCCCTCCGGCCTGGCTCCATCCTCCCTTCCCCTTTCTTCTTATTGACGAGCGCCACTCAGGCTCATCCTCGCTTGGCCCTTCCTCATCGGTATTGGCTTTCAGCTTGCCCGGCCGACATCCTGTGGACGCTGCAGTTCAGACAAACAGCAAGATCATCAAAGAGCGGAGCATGAATGAAAAACTGCTTTATGACATGCCTTCAAAGTGTCCTTTTAGGAGTTCAAAGGATGTGGAGAGGAGGCAGGGGAATCAAAGGAGACGGGAGAGCAATGAACTCTCCAAGGAATCATTGGGTTTTTCATTGTATATTTTCTATGACGCTTGTGATGTAAAAATCAAAAGTAATCCCAGCCCTCAAGGGTTCTCTGTGTGCAGATCTGACGCAAAGAAGGAAACGACTCACCTTGCTGGTTGGAGGGCTTTGACCCCTGCCTTCTAAGTCACCTGTTTGGCATCTGCGTTTCCTGTTTGGACCTCAATTGAATATTTTGATCTAGGAAGACTGTGTCCACAGATGGAGATTGAATGCTGCTTATGTCGTTCGATGGAGGTGAATAATTTAGTCTGTGCAGAAACTCCCCATTACCTTTTGCATTTAAAGCCAGGCCAGAGTCCAGCTATAGCAATGGATATGCAGAGCTCAGAAAAGATCTGGCATAGATTGTAAGATTCCAGAGACTTCTGTTCTGACAGATAGAAGGAGAATTGAGACTCTACTTGAGGCCGGAGCTGGACCTAATTAATAAACTCATGGGAACACCATTGATATTTTGATGCTGAAATGCCTTATGCCCAGTCCACTCAGAATGTTTTGGCAACTAACATAGTACCATCCATGGAGGGTGCTTGAATGAAATGAATGAATGACCAAACAAATGGACAGCTCTGATTTGGTAACCCTAGAGTAGATTCTTTCATGGCGATGTTTTCTCTTCTTTTGGGGCCATTCAGGCTCAGAATACGAGGACAGTCTTGAGGATGAGAATTGAATTGCTATTTCAGTCAAGTTGCCAAGGGATTTCAACTGCAAGGAACAGATACCCCAGCTCAAACTGGATTGAGGTAGAGGAGTTTTGTTGGTTAATATTATTAAACACTCCAAAGAGAGATTTGATTTCTGGCTTGTCTGGTGCAGTAGACTGAATGTTCGTGTCCCCGCAAAATTCGTATGTTACAACACCTGTAACCCCCCAAGGTGATGGTATTAGGAGGTGAGGGTCTTTGGGAGATGATTAGGTCATGAGGGTGGAGCCATCAGGAATGGGATTAGTACCCTTATAGAGAAACTCTGGAAAGCTCTTTCACTCCTTCCACCATGTGAGGACACAGTGAGATGACAGTCACCAGATACTGAGTCTGCCAGCGCCTTGATCTTGGACTTGCCAGCCTCTAGAGCTGTGAGAAGTTTGTTGTTTATATGCTACCTAGTCTATGGCATTTTTGTTATAGCAGCTGTATAGAGTAAGACAGCTGGTTCAAGGCTCCCTGAGAATGTCCTCAGGACTCTGTTTTACCCTCTCCACCTCTCAGCTCTGTTTTGTGTGTGTTATCTCTCTGTTTTCTGCAGATCAAGATGATGCCCTAGGGCACAGGAAGTACTGTTTCATGGTTAAGAACACAGTCTCGGGAATTCTGTGGTGATCCAGTGGTAAGGACTCTGTGCTTCCATTGCAGGGGGGGCATGGGTTCGATCCCTGGTTGGGGAACTAAGATCCCACAAGCCACGCAGCGCGACCAAAAGAACAAAACAAAACAAAAAGCATGGTCTCTATAGCCAGAAGCAGTCTTGATTCAAATCCCCAGGCCATCACCTACTAGTTGCACAACCGTAGACATGTTTCTTAACATCTCTGTGCCTTAGTTCCCTTGTCTTTAAATGGGACATGATGATGATGGTGATGGTGACAGTGATAGCTAAAATTTGTTGAGCACTTGCTTTTCTGCCTCGTGTTCTTCCAAGTACTCTATGTAAATAAATTCACTAATCTTCACAACCTATGAGGTAGATGCTCTTAGTAGCCCCATATTATAGATGAGGAAACTGAGGCACAGAAAGTTTAAATAACTTGCCCGTTAACACGACTAGTAAATGATGGAGCCAGAAGTTAAATCCAGGTAGTCTGGTTCCAGAGTCAGTACTCTTGATCTCCAAACTATGCTGCCTCATATAATAGAACTTATAACTCATGGGGTTGATGTGGGAATTAAATGAGACAGTATACATAAAGACACTTAAGGCAGTTCTTGGCACATAAGGGTCATCTTAAAAAAGAAAGAAAGCTGCCAGTAACTTTTGGCCCATATTCTGTGCTCTCAGTAACCACAGCAGGGAATGATTTTCTCTTCTAAGAGTTCCACAGAACTCTCAGAACTGAGTCTTGTGGACTCTTTTTTGAGGCATGTGTCCATTGTTGAACCAGTCACTGTGGCCAGGCGATTGCGGTGTTCTGATGAGCCAGGCTGGTGCTAGGTGTGGAACTGACACCAGCTGAACTACATCAACTGAAAAGTGAAGGAGGGTTGTTTCATCAGAGTGAAGAAGCAGAGTTACTAGAGGTAGATGGGGAAATCAGAGAAGCCCTCTTACATCAAGTGTTCACACTGACAGTAGAGGCTGTCTGGATTTCTCTGGGAAATCAGTTTGCAGCTGACAGACAAAAAGAGAAGGTGGTCAGAGGCCCTACCTCTAAGTCTCCTGAATCCTCCAGCGGGGGTTAGTGAGGGAAGAGGGATGAGTAGGTTTGAAAAGAAGTACCATCTCTAAGGCTCAACTCACTGTACCACTCAGGGCAGCACGCAGCAGTTAAGTCAGGAGGTGAAGTGCTAGTTCATCTGGATCTGCAGGAAGGTAAAGAGGACGTAATTACTCAGATGGCCTGTGGGCAAGCCCCAAGGCCACCTTGTGAGAAGTGCTGGGCAAGCATTCGCAACCACTAATGATGCCCCTGACAGCCCTGGTGCTGCTCAGAGATGGCGCCACCGGCCCCAGAGTGCCCATTCCCATGGTCCGGGGTGAGTCAGGCCACGCTGAAGCAGGGCCCCTGCCTGATTCACCAGTCCCACTTCCTCTACTTCCTGGTGGTCCCCACCTACACAGCCACCGCGCCCAGCTTAGCATTGACCAGTGGGTCCAAAATTAGCATCTGAGGCCAAAGTGGGAATCGTGGCCCAAGGTCCTGTGGGTGGTGGATGAATTACAAAGGGGCCTAGAGGTACAGATATCAGTTTACCAGTTTCTACTTAAGTCCCTACCAACCTCCGCTTCCTGGGCGCTTCCTGTTGCTGGAGGCGGCGTGGAGGGTCATTGCCTTCAGTGGCCAAGTCTAATAAGCAGCTGACTCCTGTCAACCATCTCAGGGTTACATCAAGAATGTGAGCGTGTGGTGGGTACCACTGCCATAAAAAGAGCTTGATGATAGATCCTCAGCTGCTTTCTCACAACTGCTTATTTATATGTGGGTCCACATCTAGTCAGTTCTGCACATTATTGCCCATGCTGCTTGTTCCAAAGTCTCCTCTCCTACCTTCTCTTCCCCCTTGCACTGAGGACCTTGCTTAATAATTCATTAAAGACAGCTTTCTCTCTCACAACTCTTTACTGAGGCCCCAGAACCATCTCCTTGTGCAGACCAGGTATTTCATCCGCAGTGTTTCCTTCTCTTCCCCCCGCCCCCCGACTTTATTAATGATCTATCTTTTCTGACTCCTTCCTTTAAACCTACGTTAAAATGACCCATCCTACATGTAATCACCTTCCCTCAACTCTCCACTCTGCCTCTAGCTGTACCCTTTCTCTTCACCCAGTGTCTTGAAAGAGAAGTGTGCTTGTTGCCCTCACCTGTCAGTAGCTACGACAATCTGGTTTCCACTTCTCCCACCCCAACCAATTTGGAGGTCTCCACATGTTTTTTTTTTTTTTAATATCAATTCATTTATTTATTTATTTTTGGCTGCGTTGGGTCTTCGTTGCTGCACGCGGGCTTTCTCTAGTTGCGGCGAGAGGGGGCTACTCTTTGTTGCAGTGCGCGAGCTTCTCATTGCGGTGGCTTCTCTTGTTGCGGAGCACGGGCTCTAGGCACGCGGGCTTCAGTAGTTGTGGCTTGCGGGCTCTAGAGCGCAGGCTCAGTAGTTGTGGCGCACGGGCTTCGTTGCTCCGCGACATGTGGGATCTTCCCGAACCAGGGCTTGAACCCGTGTCCCCTGTACTGGCAGGCGGATTCTTAACCACTGTGCCACCAGGGAAACCCTCTCCACATGTTTTAAATGGTTCATCCCTATCAGTGAAAAAATATGGAGGATGTGCCTCAATGAATGAATATTCATTTGTAGATTACAGTTAACCCTTGAACAACATGGCTTTGAACTGTGCGGGTCTGCTTATACGCAGATTTTTTTCAATAAACATGAACCACAGTACTACACGATCTACAATTGGTTCAATCTATGGATACAGAGGGCCGACTGTAAAAGTATATGAGGATTTTCTACTGCGTGGGAGTCAGCACCCCTAACCCCTGCCTTGTTCAAGGGTCAACTGTGTATACATATGCTAATGTACACATATATTGTCTATACTGTAAAATAGAAACCAAAATCAGTATTTTAAAGGATGGTTTATAGAAGTTCGAATATTTTCCCTAGTGGATAGTCTCCTCCATGCTTGGGTCTAAATACTGAGTTCAAAGGTTTTTTTTTTTCAGCTTTGAGATATAATTGAATACAATAAAACCAATTTTAAGTGTACAAGTCAATGAGTTTAGATGAGTGTATGAAGTCTTGTAACCACTACTCTAATCATGGTGTAAAACATTTCTATCACCCCAGAAAGATCTCTCATTCCTCTTCGCAGTTAATCCCTGACCTCTACCCCAGCGCCTGGAAACTACTGACTTGCTCTTAATTACTGTAATTTTGCGTTTTCTAGAATTTTATGTAAATTAAATCACATAGTGTGTAGTTTTTGTGTGTCTGGCTTCTTTCACTTACCATGATACTTTTCAGATTCATCCATGCTGCTGGTAGTTCATTCATTTTGATGAACTTGATACCAGTCTTTTAAATTTTGGACATTCAAATGGGTGTGTAGTGGTAGCTATTGTGATTTGCCATCGATATCTGCTCTTTGAAATATCTCTTCTGCCCATTTTATTTTTATCAGGTTCTTTCTTCTTACTGTGTTGTAAGAGTTCTTCATATATTCTGTATACATTTCTTTTCTCAGATATATGTTTTGCAGATATTTTTTCCCAGTATGTAGCTTGCTTTTTTGTTTTCTTAAGTGTCCTTTGAAGAGCAAAAATGTTTAATTTTGATGAAATACGATGTATAAGTTTTTTTCTTTTATGGTTTATATCCTATTTTAAAAATCTTTGCCTAACCCAGTTCACTTAGATTTTATCCTATGCTTTCCTCTAGAAGTTTAATAATTTTAGCTTTTACATTGAAGTCTTTGATTATTTTGAGTTAAACTTTTTGTAGTGTGAAGCAAGGTTTTTTATCTGTTTTTTTGCTTGCTTATTTATTTATTATTTGCATAGGAGTATCCAGTGGCTTCAGTACCATTTGGTGAAGAGATGGTTTTTTTCTTCATTGAATTGCTTTGAGAAATTTAGTTGAAAATCAATTGACCATAAATACATGTATCTATGACTGGATTTTATTGTTTCATTTATTTGTATGGCTGTCTTTATGCCCATAACAGACTGTCATGATTTCTATAGCTTTATAATAATTCTTGAAATCAGGTAGAGTAGTCCTTCAACTTTTTCTTTGTCAAAATTGTTTAGACCTTTCTACTTTTTAACATGTTTTAAAATCTGTCTTATTGCTATTTGTTTTGTATTGGTCCCATCTGATTTTTGTTTTGTTTTTCCTTTCTGTATTCTTTTGGATTAAGTGTTTTTAATTTTTTAGCAACTTTATTGAGGTATAATTTAAATACCATAAATTTACCCATTTTAATATAGCCCAGTGATTTTTAGTAAATTTACAGAGTTGTGCAACCATCACCACAGTCTAGTTTTAGAATATTTCTAACACCCTAAAAAGATACCTTGTGCCAATTTGCAGTCGATATGATTCCATTTTATCTCCTTTCTTGGTTTAATAATTTTTTTAAAAAATTAATTTATTTATTTTTGGCTGTGTTCAGTCTTTGTTGTGGTGTGCGGGCTTCTCATCGGGGTGGCTTCTCTTTGTTGTGGAGCACAGGCTCTAGAGCTCAGGCTCAGTAGTTGTGGTGCATGGGCTTAGTTGCTCCACGGCATGTGGGATCTTCCCCGACCAGGGCTCGAACCTGTGTCCCCTACCTTGGCAGGTGGATTCTTAACTACTGCGCCACCAGGGAAGTTTTCCTTTATTGATTTAATTGACTGTACCTCTTTTTATTTTTTTTCAGAGGTTCCTGTAGGTTTTACAGTATACATCTTTAACTAACCACAGTCTTTTTTTTTTTTTTTAACATCTTTATTGGACTATAATTGCTTTACAATGGTGTGTTAGTTTCTGCTTTATAACAAAGTGAATCCACTATACATATACATATATCCCCATATCTCCTCCCTCTTGCGTCTCCCTCCCACCCCTCTAGGTGTTAACAAAGCAACGAGCTGATCTCCCTGTGCTATGTGGCTGCCTCCCACTAGCTATCTATTTTACATTTGGTAGTGTATATAAGTCCATGCCACTCTCTCACTTCGTTCCAGCTTACCCATCCCCCTCATCGTGTCCTCAAGTCCATTCTCTACGTCTGTGTCTTTATTGCTGTCCTGCCCCTAGGTTCTTCAGAACTTTTTTTTTTTTTTTAGATTCCATATATACGTGTTAGCGTATGGTATTTGTTTTTCTCTTTCTGACTTACTTCACTCTGTATGACAGACTCTAGTTCCATCCACCTCACTACAAATAACTCAATTTCGTTTCTTTATATGGCTGAGTAATATTCCATTGTATATATGTGCCACATCTTCTTTATCCATTCATCTGTCGATGGACACTTAGGTTGCTTCCATGTCCTGGCTATTGTAAATAGTGCTGCAATGAACATTGTGCTACGTGACTGTTTTTGAATTATGGTTTTCTCAGGGTATATGCCCAGTAGTGGGATTGCTGGGTCATATGGTAGTTCTATTTTTAGTGTTTTAAGGAACCTCCATACTGTTCTCCATAGTGGTTGTATCAATCTACATTCCCACCAACAGTGCAAGAGAGTTCCCTTTTCTCCACACCCTCTCCAGCATTTACTGTTTGTAGACTTTTTGATGATGGCCATTCTGACTGGTGTGAGGTGATACCTCATTGTAGTTTTGATTTGTATTTCTCTAATGATTAGTGATGTTGGGCATCTTTTCGTGTGTTTGTTGGCAATCTGTGTATCTTCTTTGGAGAAATGTCTATTTAGGTCTTCTGCCCGTTTTTGGATTGGGTTGTTTGTTTTTTTGATATTGAGCTGCATGAGCTGCTTGTAAATTTTGGAGATTAATCCTTTGTCAGTTGCTTCATTTGCAAATATTTTCTCCCATTCTGAGTGTTGTCTTTTCTTCTTGTTTATGGTTTCCTTTGCTGTGCAAAAGCTTTTAAGTTTCATTAGGTCCCATTTGTTTATTTTTGTTTTTATTTCCATTTCTCTAGGAGGTGGGTCAAAAAGGATCTTGCTGTGATTTATGTCATAGAGTGTTCTGCCTATGTTTTCCTCTAAGAGTTTGATAGTGTCTGGCCTTACATTTAGGTCTTTAATCCATTTTGGGTTTATTTTTGTGTATGGTGTTAGGGAGTGTTCTAATTTCATTCTTTTACATGTAGCTGTCCAGTTTTCCCAGCACCACTTATTGAAGAGGCTGTCTTTTCTCTGTTGTATATTCTTGCCTCCTTTATCAAAAATAAGGTGACCATATGTGTGCTAACCACAGTCTTTAAAGGAACATCATTACCACTTCAGGTTTAGTATAAGAATCTTAGAACAGTTCATTTCCACCTTTCCCCCTTCCTCCTTTTGTACCATTGTTATCATTCATTTTGTTTCTGCATGTGCTGTGAACCCCTCAAAGCATTGTTGTTAAATATATTCCCTTTAAACAATTGCTTCTCTTGTAAGGAGATTTTTTAAAGTAAGAAAAAAATATTTTATATTTCCCTACATATTTTTCATTTCTGGTGCTCGCCATTCCTTTGTGTAGACCCAAATTTACATTTGCTGTCATTAACCCTCTGAAAGACTTCCTTTAGCATTTCGCGTAGTGGTGGTCTGTTCATGATGAGTTCTTTCATTCTTTGTTCAAAAATGTCTTTATTTGACCTGTGTTTTTGAGAAGTAGTTTTGCTGGGTATAGAATTCTAGGTTAACACTTGGTTTTCTTTCAGTACTTGAAAGATATTACTATCTTCTGGACTGCATTGTTTCTGAAGTGTGCTATCGATCTTTAGTCCTCTGTCTTTTTTTTTTTTTTTTTTTCCTTTTCTAGCCATTCAAATTTCTCTTTCTCACTGGTTATAAGCAATGTGATTATGATACACCTTGATGTGGTCATCTTTATGTTTCTTATATTTGAGATTTGTTGAGCTTACTGCATTTTATAGGTTTCATTAAGTTTGGAAAATTTTGAGCCATTATTTTTTCAAATACATTTTTATTCCCCCACTCATGTCCTCTTTTCTTGGACTCCACTTACAAGTATAATAGCCTACTTTATGTGTTCAGTAGCTCACTGATGACTCTTTTTATTTTGCAGTGTGTTTTTTTTTTTCCCCCTGTCAGTATTTCATTTTGGATGGTTTCTGTTGCTGTGTCTTTAAATTCATTAATTTTGTTTTTTCCCCTGCAATATCTAATCTGCTGTTAACACCATCAAGTTTATCTTACCTCTTGCATTGTAGTTTTCATCTATAGAAATCTGACTTAAAACTTTTTTTCTATCTTTCATGTCTCTCCTTAACATGCTCCTGCTTTCCTTTAACTTTCTTAAGCTTATAGAGTATAGTTATAATGCTGTCTTAATGTTTTTATGTACTGTTTCTATCATATGTGACATTTCTGGGTCTGTTGTTTTTCCTTCTTATTATGGGCTTTATTTTCACTTCTTTGCATGAATTTTTGATTGGATTCCAGATATTGTAAATAATTTTGAGTGCTGGAATTTTTGGTGCTCCTATAAATGCTGTTGGGCTTTGTTGTTCTGGGGTGCTATTAAGGTCTTTGGGGTTAGTGTGATACTTCTGAGGCTTGCTTTTCTGCTTTGCTTGGGTGACTCCAGAACAAACTTTAGTGTAATCCAGAGGTTGGCAAACTGTGGCCCACAGGCCAGCTGCCTCTTTTGGGAAGTAAAATTGTTTTGGAACACAGCTACACCCGTTTGATGACATATTATCTGTGATATGTTTTATGTTGACATATTTTATGCTCCAACAGCAGAGCTGGGTGATTGCAGCAGAGGCTGTATGGCCCACAGCCTAAAATACTTAGTATCTGATCCTTTAAGAAGTTTGCCAACATCTGGTTTAAGCTAATTGGGGCTCTGTATTGAAGCAACACCCTCCTGAGGACCTTCCTGATATTCCATGTATTAGGAATTCTTTCCTTTCTTGTCAGTTGGAACGTGAACTACCCTTGGCCCCATATGAGCCTCTGGGGGTTGTTCTATCTGCTTCATTAGCCCTTCCTGCACTGCAGCCTGGAAATGCTTTTCAGGCAGTGAGCTGGGGCACCCTTAGGGTTTAATCTATTTGTTTCCCTTCTCTCAGGGGATCATTATCTTGTGTTTTCTGTTGTCCAGTGTTTGAAAACTGTTGTCTCATAAATCTTGAGTGTTTTTCTATTTGTTGAAGGTAGAGTCAGTCTCGGTTGCTCCATCATTGCTGGAAGTCAACATCCCTCAACTTTCTCATGTTAACTTTTTCTTGCCTGATTGGAAGAGTAATGTGTTTATAACCTACTGATTTCTCTGCAATGTTGGATCTGATTTGCCACTCCTGACTTCTGTAATTTTTCTACTTTCACAAATGTATCTCCCCCATCTGTGATCTGTTTCTCCTTTGCTGGCTCTGCCTCTTCTTCTGCCTTAAATATTAGGATAGCTGACAGTGCTAACCCTGGTCTGTCCCCCTTCCTTTATCCTCCTGTAACTTCAACCACCATCTGGATAGGGATGCAATAAATGCTTAGGGATTTAAAGTACAGCTTGGGGTTGTTCAGTCCTGGATTGAAATCTTGGTTCTACCGTTTGTTGTAATGTGGACAAACTCAAGTTCTCTGGGAGTTAATAAGAATAATGTCTATTTTTTTTTTGGTGCCCTTAATATATACCTGGTGATGCACTAAGTATTTTGTTCATGTCACCTCTAACCCTTCACAACAATTCTATGAGGGAGATACTTTTGTTATACCCGTTTATAAATGGGAAAGCCAAAGTTCCAAGAAGTTAAGTCACTTTTCCAGGTGCACAAGCCAGAATTTGGACCCATATCTGTCTGACCAGACTAGGCTGACCACCTGTCCTGGTTTTGCTGAGATTTCCCTGGTGTTATAACTGAAAGTCCTCACTAGGAAACCCCTCAGTCAAGTGTGTTGGGCCACCCTAGTAAATTGCTCTGCTCTTTCTGGATCTCCTCTCTTCTCTATACCCGCTTAATACTTTTTGTGTAGTTTAAACTCTGTCAATGCATGTGAACCACTTTATGTAGCACCTGACATATAGTAAGGGCTCAAAAGTGGGAGCTGTTATTACTATTCGCATTTCTAACCTTTCTGAATCTCTTGCAGCAGGCATTTGTTATTCTGATTGGATGCCCACTAGCTGAGCATCATTCTTCTGTACAGGGAATCTCCCCCCTTATGAGGCAGGACCCATTTCTGACTCCAGAGACTAACCCCCACTCCCTGTCCCCAGCCAGGTAGCTAGAGCACAGGCAGGTGGCCCAGGCCCTACTTGTGAGATGCTTGTGACCCCAGCTCTGATCAGAAACAGGGCCCATGCAGAATCCGTCCTTTTGAGGATGGCAGTGGCGGCCACATTCAGAATTCAGCAGTGTCCTGGAAGCAGCGTCCTGAGTCAGAGCTGTGAGGTACAGTCTGTTTCCAGTGGTTTCAACAAGGGGTTCCTCACTGGACCAGATTAGGATGAATTTAATGCTTGCTCCTGGCTGCAGAGGTTCCAATCTCGGTTCTGTGGCTGGTCTGGAAATTCTGTGAATTGCCAGATCTCCTTTAGTAATCTCCTTATCTACTTGAATTAGCCGGAGTTGCTTGCTTTTCTCTGCAGCTGAGAGCTCTGATTGATACCTGTACCGTCTGGATGTTGTGGGCGTTTCAAACTTAGTGGGTCCCAAACAGAACTCATTCCCTTCCCTCAGGGACCTACAGCATTTTACTCTGCATCTCGAGCACATTTCCTCAGTACATACTGGATTTATGGAATTAGAAACCATAGTCACCTTCAACTCCTCTTTCCTAACCCCAGCCTGCTCAGTGTTTACCAAGGGAGGGTCCACCTCCCCTGGCTTTTCCTCAGTATTTGCTGCCGCTGTCTTCCCCCAGGCCTTGTGGCCTCTTGCCTTGATCATGGCACAGCCTCGGATCTGGTCTTCTTTCTGCCATTCTCAGGGCAGGAAGCAGAGAACATCCAGCATGCCTTGCGAGGGTGGAAGATGAGGACAGAACGCAAGAGAGAGCAAGGGGGATGAGGGTAGATTCAAACCCGAGAAATTCATGCCTGGAGTGGAAGAGAAAAAAAACTTTAAGGGTTTGAAAGGAGAAGGAGTAAAACAGTTGTTTCTTATTATTCACAGATTCTGTAGTTGGAGTTTCACTTATTCACTAAAATTTGCGACCCCCAGTCAGTGCTGGTGATGCTTTTGTGGTCATTTGGGACGTGATCAGAGTGGAGAAAAATTTGAGTCCCCTGATGTGCACGTTCCCAGCGGAGATGGGACAAGGTGACACTTGGCCTTCTTTTCAGCTCATGTACAATAAATGTGTCCTTTTTGCATTCTGTTCTGTGTCACATTTTTGGTACTTTTTCTTGGTGATTACGCTGTGTAAAATAGACCCCCAGCATAGTGTGGAAGTGCCGGCTAGTGTTGCTAAGTGCAAGAAGGCTGTGATGTGCGTTATGGAGAAGAGAGGTGTGTCAGATAAGCTTCCTTCAGGCGTGCGTTACAGTGCTGCTGACGCTGAGTTTAATGTTAATCAATCATACATATTAAACAAGGTCTTAAACGGAAGCACACATAAAACAAAGAATGTATTGATCAGTTGATGAAATGCGACGAGAGGCTCACAGGAACCTAACCATCTATTTCCCTTAGGAACCGTGGTTCGCTTTCATTAATTCAGTGTTCGCGGTGACTGTATGGCACAGAACTCCTGTGAATAAAAAGAACCAACTGCATTCTGGTGCTCACATTCAGCCCTTTGATCCTTAACAGTGCTCGATATGGAAAATGGGAAGTGGCTCATTGCATCCCCAAGTTTACTCTCTGGGAAATGATTATATCAGTCAGGATTCAAACAGAGAAGCATAAACCAGTAGGAGATATCTATTCTAATAGATGTATTACAAGGCTCATGTAATTGTGCAGGTTGGCTAAGTGAGCCCCAAATCCGTAGGGCAAGCCATCGGGAAGGGAAGATGACAAGCCAGCTAGAACCCCATGGGCATGGCAGAAGCTGTTGTCCATAGCAGTCAGAAAGGGAAAATCCAGCAAAGCAGTTGTAGATCCAGCTGCTGTTGAAGTCTATTTCTCTACGAAAAGCTCAGTCTCTCTTAAAGGCTCACCTGATTAGGTTGGACCCACTGAGGATAATCATCTCTCCTTGTTGTCAACTGAATAGAGCCTTTGATCACATCTGTAAAATCTCTTCACAGAAGTACCCACATTAGTGTCTGAATCATTGGGAGAAGGTGTGTGCACACCACAAGCTGGCCTCTGCCCTCTTCTGTCCGTGTCACTGAGTCTAGCCAAGTTAACACCTCTAAAGATCATCACCATGATGCATCAAATATAAGTTCTGATGCAGCTTATTTCTCAGAGTTGGGATGATGGGTTCTGTGTGAGTGAAGTCACGTGACTTCACTTGGCTATCTTCAAATCACTCCGAGTTTTATTCAACCTCCACCTCTCTCCTAGGACCAGGCACCATTCTAAGTGTTTTCCATAGAGAAAGGTACTTTGACAACATCCTTGTTTTATGTGTGGGGACACTTAGGCACAGAAGTTAGCTGACTCAGTTAAGTGATGGAGCCGGGATTCGATCCCAGGGAGTCCAGAGCCAGAGCCTGTGCTCTGCCCCTTCATGCTGTGCTGAATCTCAACATGGCATTGCGACAGGTCATTTCCATTCTGGACTCCAACTTGTTTTGGGAGGGCAAGGTCTGTACAGGACCATATGGGAACTTGTGGGCTTTGGTGATCTGGTGGCAGAGGGGGAATTCTCTCTTGTTGGGGACATTAGTGTCCCTTGTAAGGGTTGGGCTGTTAGACTCTACTTGCAGAACTCTGGTCACTCTGGCTTTTCTCCTGGGGCATGTGCCACCCAGAGCCCCTTGAATCATCTCAATCTCTGTTTTACAGATTCTCCATTTACCCCACACTCAGGCCTTATTCTACAGACACTGTCCCAGATGTTTCCTGAAGCTTCAACTGCATCTCCTGGCCAGGGTTAGACCCTCCCCAGAACTTTCCTATAGGGCTCTGGCCATTCATGCACCCAAGCAACCAGTATGGGGGCATTTACTGTGTGCCAGGCACCTTGCTAGGTTCTGGGGTACAGCTGTTCATAGGACAGACAAGCCCTCAATGCCTTCAAAGCCATTACATCCCCAGGTCCCAGAGAAAAGGCCTGGGGAGTAGGAATGCCTGTCAGATAGGAAAGCTGGACCCACTAAGCCTTGCATACTGCCTTTCTTCCTCATTCAGCAGTTATCTGCAAGTTTGTGTGTTTCTCTTTTCATAGGTGAACACATTAAAACAATTTTACATCGTTAAGAGTTCTTCATCTTCCTTGCCCCTTTTCTCCCCTGCCACCCCAAAGGTGACCCTTATCCATTTAATGCCTATCTTTCCAGATCTTTCTTTCATGTGTTTATAAACAAATATGAATATATTGTATTTGAAAGTGTTTGTAATTGCACACAATAGTCATTCCATAAATGCTTATTGGTGAATGAATGGATGAGTTTCCACATGTGTTTCTCCCAATTTCCTTGCTGCCCTCCCTGATTTCTGTGCCCTCTCTGGGCACAGTGGCTACACAGAGGAGGAGAGTAAGAGCTCTGGATTCCTGGTTTTCCTTGTGAACCATGTTGTCTGGATGTGGACAAAAGAGCTTGCTGTCAGTGTTAATTAGCTCAGGCTGCCATAACGAAATATCACAGGCTGGGTGGCTTAAACAACAGAAGTTTATTTCTCACTTCTCTGAATGCTAAGAAGTCCAAGATCAAGGTGCCAGCGTGGTTGGTTTCCAGTGAGAACTCTTCTTGGCTTGTAGACGGCTGCCTTCTGGTTGTGTCCTTGCATTGTTGGGGGAGATAGAGAGATTGAGAGATCTCTTCCTCTTCTTAGAAGGGCACAGTCCTATTGGATTAGGGCCCTACGCTATGGTTTCATTTAACCTTCATTACCTCCTAAGGGCCCTTTCTCCAGATACAGTCGCATTGGGGTTTAAGGTTTCAACATAAGGATTTTTTGGGGCCACAAGTCAGTCCATAGCACTGTCTATGATGTCTGCATATGCCTTAGGGCCACCACGTACAGAGCTGGGCTGCTCCAGTGCCCTGGTTCAGGCTCTGCCCCCAGCGGGCATGCTCTAGGATGTTCGTTGATGCATGCATTTCTTAGAGTAGAACTACTTGCCTTGGGACCTGTGGGAAGCTGAGGCCCTCCCAATGGCCTCCATCCCTAGCATTCCATGTGAATTAGTGGAAATTTCAGCCACCACTTTGTGAATGGTTCCAGATGTGCACGCTTGGGGAGAGTGAGATGGCTGGAAAGCCAAGCTTGAATTAAAAGTTCAGTTAAGCTTGGGATGGTAGATAGCTACTATCTCCTAAGGATCCAAGAAGGGGGAACAGGAGTATCATGAGATGCCTCGGGCCTTTTGAAAATGGGGGCTAGCTCGACGCCTTGATGAAACAAGTGGCATGCGAAAGCAGAATAATTAACTTTGTCCTTGGCTCAGATCTTGGTCGGTTTTAAAGGCTCAGAAGGACAAAGAGGCAAGAGAAGGAAATAGAGTCCACACAGAGTTGCTGAGAAGGGAGAAGAGTTCACTGGGAGATTGAGGGCTAATTAGTTTTCAGAAGGCGGTTTCAAAGGAGAAACTGTCGGGTGTCCACAGAGATTCTGTCGTGGGACCTGTGAGTCACTGGGGGTGGCTCTGAGACACATTCATGTAGTGGTTCGGATGCTAGGGTGAAAGGGGGTGATGCAGGGTTTTAGGGGGATGGAGTGGATGACATTTGTGGAAGAATGTTGGGGGGGAAAGGAGCTGCTGGCTCGATGTGGCAAGAATGCTTACAAGGCAAGCCGAACACGAAGACTGTGTGTTATCCAGAAATGAAATGTCTGCTTGATGTGGCCCAAACGTGTGGCAAATGGGACTGAAAGTTAGATCAGGAAAAACCAAAGGGTTGATGGAGTAACAGGAGGACTGTGAAGCTGGTAACCTGCTGTCTGGGTGGGTCGACTTAGAGCAGCTGTGAACTTGGACTTGGGGACAGTTGTTCAGTGTGGGGCATCTATTCCAGGTACCTGCAGTGGGGACAATCACAGTGCATCGTCAGGTAGTGTAGAAAGAATGTACCAGGATGGTTAAGATCAGACAAACTCCAGCACTTTCTATGGGCAAGTTATAATCTCTGCAAGCCTCGGTTTCCTCACTGGTAAAGGTGGATAAAAATAGTACCTACCTATTAGGGCTGTTGAGAGGACTAAACTAGGAAACGCCTGGTAAATGCATGGTAAATGCTTAAAAAATGTTAGCTGTAATTTCACAGTTAAGCAATACAATTTGTGTCCTTGTGATAAGGAAGGACATTTTTACTTCACTTTAACTCACAAGGAATAGGCACGTGGAGAAGGAAATAAACAGAACACAGGTGCAATCAAATGGATTTTAGCCAAAGTCAGGCCAAAGAGAGCAGAGGAGAGGGCTCAAGCTGTGGTAGAGTGTTTATCAGTTAGGAGAGGGAATTGAGTAACACAGGAATGGGAGGATCGAAAGGGAGAGAAAGGAGAAAAAGGAGGGAATGTTATCATTCTGTTACTCTGGCTGTCAGCAGCTTGGGTAGAGCACCCACTCTGTACAGTGTGCCCCGTTAGATAGGGGGTTACATGGGGATCGATGGACCGGCCCTGTCACATGGTCCTCACGGCCCACCTTGGCATGATTGGCAGAGTGAGTGTAGCAATGACAGAAGAAGTAAATCCTGGACACGGGCAGAAGCACTAGTCCAGCAGAGGCCTGATGCTGCCTGACTGAAGGCCCATGCCCTCAGGGACTCTCTGTGTATCCAGGACAGAATTGGAGTGCCCACTTCTGTACTGCAGTGTGCCAGGTGCTCTATGAAGCATGCAGCCTGATCTCTGATTTTAGTCCAAGTTCAGAAGAAAGTATGTGGAGAGAACATTCAGGAGGCTCTGATGAAATTCCAGGAGAAAGGGGATGAACCCCAAACAGGGGCCAGTGGGATTGAAAAAGAGAGGACAGATGCAGGAGCCAGGGACACAGTGTTGGCAGATATCAGCAGGACTCAGCGAGAATGTGGGAGAAAGGGCAAGAAGCCCAAGGGTCTGCCTTGGGTGACCAGAAAGTCCTTTTGGCAGAGCTGGGGACACTGGAGGAACTTGGACCAGTGGTCCTCATATTTTAGGGTGTTTGAGTCACCTGTAGGGCTTAATGCTACAGATTCCTAGCACCCCTCCCAGACCTACTGAGTCTGAATTTCTGCATTGGGCCCGGAATCTGCCTTTTTTAGCAGGTACCCCAGAGGCTTCTTTTTTTTTTAAGAGTAGGCATTCTTTTTTTTTTTTAATTTTATTTATTTATTTATTTATTTACGGCTGTGTTGGGTCTTCGCCTCTGTGCGAGGGCTTCCTCCAGTTGCGGCAAGTGGGGGCCACTCTTCATCGCGGTGCGCGGGCCTCTCACCATCGCGGCCTCTCTCGTTGCGGAGCACAGGCTCCAGACACGCAGGCTCAGTAATTGTGGCTCACGGGCCTAGTTGCTCCACGGCACGTGGGATCCTCCCAGACCAGGGCTCGAACCCGTGTCCCCTGCACCGGCAGGCAGACTCTCAACCGCTGTGCCACCAGGGGAGCCCCCCCCAGAGGCTTCTGATGTAGGTGGTCTGCAAGTCACGCCTTGAGAAATGCTGGATTAGAGAAGATAAACATCTTAGCCTGGCCCTGCAGAAAGCAGAGTCTGAGGCAAGGGCTAAGGCACTTAAGCTTTATCAGGGAGGTGAAATCCCAGGAGTGGGAGGGGAAGCGGGGAAGATGCAGTAGGACACGTGGAATTTTCGTGCTGGCCACCATTTCAGAATAAGCCGTGAAGGATCAGGTGGCTGACTCGGCACGCGGGCTGCTGCAGGCAGCTTGCAGGAGGAATCGCGCCTCAGCGTAGTTGTGGGGTGATGGATGTAGGGGAGTCTGGTTCTCTCCCCGTCCCGCCTGACCCGTTTCCCGTGGGTGAAAGTCACTGCACCGGAGCTCACTCCCCTGCCTTTCAGAATTGTGTCAACTGTCCCCATGGTGACTTCTCAGGAGGCCAGGTCCCACACCCCTGGCAGTAGAGGGGCAACCAGGGTGGGCAGGGTGCTGGCCTAGAGAGAAAGGAAGAAGGAAGCAGTGAGAAGGGGCCCAGCTTTGTCTGCCAGTAGAGGAGGGAAGTCAGGCTGGGAAAGGTGGATTGCCAGTTCCCATAATGAATTAGAGTTTTGAAGCTGGAGAGTAAGAAGAAAGATTTCTAGGGAAATGATCTGAATGGAATTACATTAACAATGGCAATAAGAAAGGAAGAATTTGTATCCATAGTAAATGTCTTTAAATTCTTCTTTGTTTGTATTTCTTGCCCCAGAAAAACTTCCATTAAAAGAGGACACCAGTGGTCAAATGACACGTGTGAGCGGTGGCGAGTTTTGGCAAAAGGGAGGCGGCAGAAATTCAAGGTATCACCTGTATATTTTTTATCCTGAATTAAGTTTCTCCCTTCTCAGCCCAAAGTTCTAGTAAAAGGTTCCACTTGGATTAAAGAGCAAATGAGTTTGTGAATCTCATTCAAAATCCTACATCTTTTTTCCTCTGAAGACCTATAAGTTCCTAAGATGCTCTGAAAGGAATTTAAAACTAATAATTGTAATTCTTAAGGGCTGCCAGTGGCCTGTGGGATTCCAGAGAGTAATAACCTCATTTAACATTTACGTGAAGCTTTCTGTCTGTGTGTTACCAGAACTTGGTTAACAGTACACACTGGCAAATGCATTAATCTGTCATAGAAGTAGTGGGGATTTAGTCACAGGACGTTTAAATAACCGATTGTGTCATGTAAGGAGCCAACAACGAATAGATGCTTAGATTTATTTTCTGCTGTCATCATGAACAGAAGTATTTTATCATCCTGAATAAAAGTATTTCAGATGGCTATGAGATCAGATCCTAGGAAGAAAATCAGATCAGATCTCTTTTTTTTTTTATAAATTTATTTATTTTATTTTTTTAGTTTTGGCTGTGTTGGGTCTTCGTTGTTGTGTGCAGGCTTTCTCTAGTTGCAGTGAGTGGGGGCTATTCTTCGTTGCAGTTTGTGGGCTTCTCATTGCAGTGGCTTCTCTTGTTTCAGAGCACGGGCTCTAGGCGCACAGGCTTCAGTAGTTGTGGCTTACGGGCTCTAGAGCGCAGGCTCAGTAGTTGTGATGCATGGGATTAGTTGCTCCACGGCATGTGGGATCTTCCCGGACCAGGGCTTGAACCCGTGTCGCCTGCATTGGCAGGCGGATTCCTAACCACTGTGCCAACAGAGAAGCCCCAGATCTCTTGATAGTCGTAAAGGTGTTGATAACTCAGTGGTGACAAGTTGATTTTAGTTTGTATGTGTGTGATGTCTGGGGGCAGGAGGTAGAAATTTGCAGCTGTTGTTTATTTATTTATCTATTCATTTATATATCTAATTGAAGTATAGTTGATTTACAATGTTGTGTTAATTTCTGTGGTACAGCGAAGTGATTCCATGTATGTGTATATACACTCTTTTTCATGTTCTTTTCCATTATAGTTTATTACAGGACATTGAATGTAATTCCCTGTGCTATACAGTAGGACGTTGTTGTTTATCTAGTCTCTGTATAATAGTTTGCACCTACTAATCCCAAACTCCCAATCCATCCCACCCCGCCGCCCCTCCTTCTTGACAACCACAAGTCTGTTCTCTGTCTGTAACTCTGTTTTGTAGATAGGTTCATTTGTGTCATATTTTAGATTCCACATATAAGTGATATCATATGGTATTTGTCTTTCTCTTTATGACTTCACTTAGTATCATAATTCTAGGTGCATCCATGTTGCTGCAAATGGCATTATTTCATTCATTTTATGGCTCAGTAATATTCCATTGTATATATGTACCACATCTTTATTCATTCATCTGTGGATGGACATTTAGGTTGTTTCCATGTCTTGGCAATTGTGAGTAGTGCTTGCAGCTGTTTTTAATACAATCACGGTGCTTGTGAGTAGAGGTAAAGGATGGGTGAGGATGGGTAGATAACTCATGATTTGAGGTAGAAGTTAAAGGACAGACAAATGAATAAAGTGTGGATTATTAAGTGCCTGTAGTCAATGACATTACTTTGAATTAAGAAGTAAAGAAAAGGTTTTGAGCAACTAAAAGGGCAAAATGGGGAATAGGAAGAAATGCCACACTAGCGTCATGTAAAGAAAGAAAAGGATGAAGAAAGAGAGAGGGATTATTGCAGGAAGTAAATGTAGTCCATTAAGGAATTTATTGCAAGAGATATTGGCCATACAGAAAGAAGACTCATGAGCTGCATGTTTTAGAGAGAGTGATTATTGGGGACTGGATCTATAATGCTCATGCAACAAAGTTTTACTGAGCAACAGGTACATACACGGCACTGAGAGAACAATGAGAAGAGTTTGTGTCTTGCTTCCTTGGTCGCATCTTTCCTCTCTGGACCATCAGGTACTACATACCTGTTTAGAAAAAGAAAGACAGAAAATATGGCTAAAAAGGATTCTTTGTCCACAAGGTCTCTTCTAGCTCTAGAATTCTTTGATTCTGGGCCAAGATCCCTAGAGCTCCACAGAGGCTGTAGCAAGTATATTCTCTGCAGGCTGGATCCCTATAGGGTTGGATGGTTGTTGTTGTTATTGCTTTAACGTCCTGCCTCCCAATCTTATTTCTGCCAGATAGGTTCATTTATTTTTTTGTAAATTGATGGAAAGCCTAACCGAAGCCAGCTTAAGCATGAAAGTAATTTATTGGCTCCCAGTACTGAAAAGTCATGAGTGGATTTATTCAGGAATGGCTGGATCCAGGACCTCAAGTGCTATCACAGTATTCTGAGTTCCCTTGTTCTCTCTCTTGGTTCTGCTTCTCCTGGGTTGTTTCCATTTTCAGATCTGCTCTTCCCTGTGGCAGCAAGATGACTGCCACAGCTTCAGACTCATCACCTATACACCTCCAGCTTGGACAGGGAACATATCTACCCAAGCAGGAGCTCCCACGCACATCCTGTAAGTCATGCTGATTGTACTGGTTTGGGTCAGATGCCCATCCTGGAATCAAATGCTGTGGCCGGAGGGATTAAATTGTGCTGATTGGTCAGAACTGGGCCAATGCTCCTCCCGGCCAGCGCCTTGTGGACTGGGAAGCTTGGGACAGTGTAACCAGGAGACGAGGAAATGGATTTTGGTGAGCCAAAAATTAATACTCTGCCACCCCAGGCTCAGTGAAACCTAGGGAGAGACCTGAGGTTCTGATCCAAAAACCAAGAAGAGGTCAGAGGGGCAAGAAAGACTTCCAATCCAGAAATGGCTCCGGGATGGAATGATGTGTCCCGGGTGGCAGCTCACTGCCCACTCAGCATGCCGTTTGTTCCATGGGCTGACCAGGGATTCTGTGTAACCCTGGTGCATAGCTACTTTCAGGAGATGACGGGGTGGTGTGTGTGGAGGGGGAATCCTCCACTTCCTGTTTAGGATTACACTCTTCACCCTCCCCTCCCACGCAGGCCATATGTTCATTCTAAGCCTCAGCATCCAGCCAGAAAAACCCTTTGTGTTTTCTTGGCAAAACTAGGGCCCAGTAATTAAAGTCCATATGCAAAGCTGCTCCCCCCAGCCCACACTGAGGGATTTTAATTAGTATGTAATTGGTTAGAGAGGTGCTATCAAATAGCTCCCAGTCTGGCCGACTGGAAAGGCGGTATTTGAAAAGCCCCAGACCAGAGAGGGATAATAAATGCTTTAAGTTCCATCTGTTGGAATGATTTGTTTAAGGTAGAAATTTCTGTTCTGTTACTATTTTTAACGATTCTGCTCATAGTGTTTCTTCAAGTCATGTAACAGCTACCAGAGTATTCACAGGAGGTAGGACTGTAAGTGAACCAGAAGAAGGCTTAGCAAGTCCATGTTTCTCCTTTCAAAGAAATTCATAAAATTCTGTGGGGATGGGGATGGAAAGAGGTGAGCTGGGCATTTGGTTTGAGTAGCTGGGCAGGAACTTCGGCTTATGTCCATTCATGACAACAACCATCAGGGAAATCAGCCCGTTGGCAATTTGTGATCTTTGAAATGAAGAGCACCCGTGTCCTTTAGCGTTGCCTCCAAAGCACCATGTGAGTGAGTCTGTCTCCGTGGGAGGAAGGACTTGGAATTCACCTTGGTGGACAAGGGTCATCAACAGAGGAGAAGCAGTGGGAGCAGGAAGCAGGGAGGCAGAGATCTCATCGCCCTGTGGAAGCGTGCGGGCTAGACTGAAACTGCAGTGGTAAGAATGACGGTGATGGGGCTTCCCTGGTGGCTCAGTGGTTGAGAATCTGCCTGCCAATGCAGGGGACACAGGTTCGAGCCCTGGTCTGGGAAGATCCCACATGCCGTGGAGCAGCTAGGCCTGTGTGCCACAACTACTGAGCCTGCACTCTAGAGCCTGCAAGCCACAACTACTGAGCCCGTGCGCCACAACTACTGAGCCTGCGCGTCTGGAGCCTGTGCTCCGCAACGGGAGAGGCCGCGACGGTGAGAGGCCCGCGCACCGCGATGAAGAGTGGCCCCCGCACGGCGCAACTAGAGAAAGCCCTCGCACAGAAACGAAGACCCAACACAGCCAAAAATAAATAAATAAATAAATTTATATTAAAAAAAAAAAGAATGATGATGATAAGTATTATTGTCATAGTAGTAATGCTGTCATCACCATCGTCATCAGGGCAGCCAGCATGCACTCTGTGCTCACTGCAGACTTGGCACCATGCTCAGCATCTTCTGTGAATCATGATGTTCACACTGTCTATGACGTTGCTCCTATCGCTCCCCTGTTGCGTAGATGAGGAACTGAAGACTCCGAGGGCTTGGCTGGGCTTGCTTGAGGTCACCAGCTAGTCAGTGGCCGAGCCGGGGTTTGAACCCCAGTGGTCTGACTCCAGAGTCTGGGCTCTCAACCACCAGGCTTGCTCCCTCCTCCCAAGCATCACCAAGTGCCTTGGTTTTGCTTGAAGAGCATGTCCTGGAAAAAGGAAGGTAGAATGAGGTCTGTCTCAGCTCCTGTGCTTTCCTACCCAGCTCTCAAGTATGGAAGTGAGGTGTTGATACCTGCCAGGGCCACACCCAGAGGAGGGGTTGAGAACGTGTGTGGAAGGGATGGGGGCAGAGTATGGAGTGTTCAGGCCCCTAGAAGGCCCACCTAACCTCAGATGGGCCTCTCTGTCCCTTCATGTGGCCGGAACCCTGGGGGTCCAGGCAGTGTTCCCTGCAAGGGACTTTCTCTCCTGTCTTCTCACTCTGCTACTTAGGGGCTAAAAGGTGGGCCCTGCTCCTGCCCTGTTTGCCCTTCTAGGTGGAAGTCGTCGAGATGCTTGTGCTCAGTCATTTGGCTTGAGGCCTGCGCCCACTGGGAGAAGGCCTGGCTTCTCTTTTTCCATCCTCTTCTTGTTCTCTTGTCTGTCTGTCTGTCCGTTCATCCATTCATTCAACCCTGGTCCTTCTCTCCAGTGCACTCATTTTCTCTCCCTTGGCTGGAGAAGGTCTGGGAAGGTGGCCTGGGTTTACTCCACTCTGGGCATGGAGTCCATCACCCCATTTCCCCTTCTTGCTGTTCTCCCTCGTGTGTCACAGTGGTGGCTGGCTCTTGTTGGAGGCTCAGAACTGGGCCTGGGAGTGAATGTTCTGGATCTTCCCTCATGCTCAGCTCGCTCTAGTAGGGAGTCCACAGCCCAGTCGGTCTCGCTGGAGTTTTGCTCAGAGCCTGAGGCCAACGCCCACCAATAATAAAGTGTCGTTTGGCCTTGCTTTGTTCTCTGTGCGCCCTTTTCCCCCAGGGGCCTTGTGGGGACAGTGGCTGGTTTGTGGCAGGACTTGGGGTTTTCTGTGTCCCGGCCAATCCCATCATGATGCCATGTTGCTCTCACTCCTTCAGACGCTGTGTGCACATACCCTGTACTTGCCCGCGGGCGCTAGACAGACTGTTGCCAACCAAGATGGGTCAATCTGGGTGAATGGGGTATGGATTGAAGGAGAGGGGAAGAATTTGTGCTTGTGTCATGTTGCCCTGAACAGAATTCAGGAGATGAAAGCATTTGTGTAAAGCAGCACAGAACCAGGAAATGGGGAAAAGGAAGGAAGGAAGAAAGGGGGGAAAGGGGGAGGGGCAGTTGTTGGAAATGACAAGAAAGGAAAGTCAGGAAGTCTGGCTTCTAGATGGAAGTCCTTTTTGAAGAGAAAACTAGTGATTGTTTAAAATGCTGTATTTAACATAAATTAGAGGGGATTAAGGCTAGAATCTAGAGTAGATGTTATTTGTCTCACACTTAAATCCTTGCTTCTAGAATGCTTTCTTCTCGCAAAATAACAGTATTCTGGGTTTGGGTCGTGATGCTGTATGAATAGATGTTGGTTTAGAAGAATAATTTTACTAGCTGCCCTATGAGAGCTATTTATAGTATCTTTCCTTTCTGTAACATCTAAAACAAAGGTTGGTTTAAAAAAATCTTTGTAGCATTCCTGGTAAAACTAAAGGCCTTGCCTGACACTGCATATGGTTTGGTTTATAATCTAGGGATGGTTCCAGCATGCAGAGATTCAAAGTGGGTTTCTTTGTGGCTTGTCTGCACCTGCCGGAGATCTGGTGCACCGATTAAAGTTACAAGGCAGCTATTAGCCACCAACTGACACCAAGATTATAGGTGAAAGTCTGAATTGGTTTAAACGGTGTCATGTGTCCACCAAGGCAGAGAGTGAGGTGGGTGACATGTGTTTGGCAAATGGTAAGAAGCCACTCCAGTCTGGGGAAGGAAGTCTTCTTATTAACAGTTACGTACCAAGAGAAGTGGGGTCGGGGTAGGTTTGTTGGAAGAGCCTTGAATCTGGAGTCAGGCAGACCTAAGTTCTGAGTCCTGACGGTGTGACCCCGGTGAGCCTCAGTTTGTCATCTTAAAAATGGGAATGATAGGGCTTCCCTGGTGGCGCAGTGGTTAAGAATCTGCCTGCCAATGCAGGGGAAACGGGTTCGAGCCCTGGTTTGGGAAGATCCCACATGCCGCGGAGCAACTAAGCCCGCGAGCCACAACTAGTGAGCCTGCGCGTCTGGAGCCTGTGCTCCGCAACGGGAGAGGCCGTGACAGTGAGAGGCCTGCGTACCGCGATGAAGAGTGGCCCCCACTCGCCGCAACTGGAGAAAGCCCTCACACAGAAACGAAGAGCCAACACAGCCAAAAATAAATATAAAATAAATAAATAAATTAAAGAAATGTTTAAAAAAAAAATTTTTTTTAAATGGGAATGATAATCCCTGATTTATAAAAAGAATTCAGTGAATTGGAAATCACATCATTCTTGCTGGCATTAACGCAACAAAGTTACACTGAGTTGCATTAATAGAAAATGAGCAGCGGGACTTCCCTGGTGGTCCAGTGGTTAAGACCCTGCTCTTCCAGCACTTCCTCTGCAGGGGCGCGGGTTCGATCCCTGGTCGGAGAACTAAGATCCTGCATGCCATGCGGCGTGGCCAAAAAATTAATTAAAAAAAAAGAAAATGAGCAGCAGCAGCTTTGGAAGGAGGAGAATGTTGTAGAAGCATCGAACCTGCTGGATTGGGGTACAGTGTGATGGAGAGAAAGGAGTCCTCCAGCCCTGGATTCAAGTCCTGGCTCCAGAACTTACTAGCTGCTTGATCTTGGGCAACCTCTCTGAGCCACGGTGTCCTCATCCGGACACTGGGGACAACACTGACAGCGACCTCACAGGGCTGTTGTGAGGAGTAGATGAAGTGGAAGAAGTAGATTCGCTCCAGGTCAGTGCTGGGCTCACGGGCTCCGGAAATGCTCACAAATGTTAGTCACCTTCCCTGTTAGTCACCTTGCTCCATCAAGCAACACTTCTCCCTCCGGCATCACCACTATTTATTCTAAACTGGAATTTCTTTCTCTTCCTACAAGTATCCTCAGAGGCTTCCTACAAGCATTCCTCGGACTTCAGTAATTGGAGGCCCCCTGCCCAATTTTTACCACCTATGCATGCCTCCTCTCTTGTTATTTATTATTGTTTTCTTCAAGTCAACTTTTTAATCCTTAAATGCATTTAAAGGAAACTTCACATCACAGTGGTAAGTGAAAATCTGTGTAGATCTTAAAATAGAATGTTTATGACTCACCTGAAATTTCTGTATGCACTGCCAGACACATACGTATTATACGTGGGGTAATATTGGTCTCATCCTTTGCTAGTCGAAGTGTGGTCCCTGAACCAGCAGCACCAGTATCCCCTGAGAGCTTGTTAGAAATGCAGACTCTCAGGCCTCACCCCAGACCTCCTGACACAGAATCTGCAATTTAAGAAGATCCTCAATGATCGGTATACTTTTGGGGGGGGGGAACACTTATTCATTTTTTTATTGAGGTGAAATTCACATATATACTTTTAAGGTTTGAGAAGCAGTGGTCTAGGGGATCTTTAAAGTTCCTTCCAACTCTGAGAACTAATGCCAAATATTGATATTTCTCCCTCTTTCTGAGCTCCAAGTCCGTATTTCCAACCTAGGTGTTCTACTCTCAGCCTAAACCCCATCTCTGGCCTCTCCTAAGTGCTCCCATTCCCCCAGATGGACCTTGAAACCATCTTTAACTCCTTCCTCCCCCACCCGCACTTCAGTTCCTGCCAAGTAGACCCAACTCGATCTCCATCAGGACGTTCTCCTTGGACTTCCCTGGCGGTCCGGTGGTTAAGATGCCGCGCTTCCACTGTGGGGGGCACAGGTTCAGTCCCTGGGCAGGGAACTAGGATCCCGCGTGCTGCGCGGCATGGCCAAAAAAAAAAAAAGGATCTCCTCGATTCCTGTAGCTCCCCCTGCACTGCAGGCCCCTCATCTGAGTGCTGGCTATTGCCCTCTCCCTGTATTCTTTTTCCTGCAGGGGATCCTTGCTAGCTCCGTGTTCTCGAGGCACAAGTGTGGTCATATCATCCACTCTTCAGTCACCTTGTGTGATTCCCTATTACCTAGCATGGAGCAACCAGACTCCTCAGTCTGTCCTTTAAGGCTCTCCATTATTTTACTGATATCAGGCTCCCACCTACATATACCCTGGGCTGTAGACAAGTCGTACAAGGCATTGTTTTATACAAAGCTTTCCCTGCCTCTGCGTCTTTGCTTATGCTTTCCCATTTCTGAAATGCATTTCTCTCCAGCCTCATGATTTCACGTCTCCACCTCTCACAACTCTTCCAGTCCAAGACCTCTGCTCACGTTTCACCTCCTTCCTGAAGCCTTCCAAGGCTCCCCAGCTCCATAGCTCTCCTTAATTTCCACTGCCTATGGTGATCTCTGTCTTTTAGCGTGGTTGTATTAGCACTAATCTTAACTCTTCAAGCCTGTACAGCCGGTATGACTCTTAGTGCCACCATGTCAACTTAACTCTCTTTAACTCAGTTTCTATTCTGAGCTCCCCATCTGCTTGCAAATATACCATCCCATTCTCCATTACACTCTCTTTGGCCCCAGGCCGCATTCTCAGTGCTAGAGGATTGGGGCCAAGGCACCTGCGAGGTGGTATATCGCGTCCTCAGATGCCATCTGTCCAGCTGGCATCTACTGGAATGTACATCATTCTGTTAAGCCTTCAGTCACTGGACATGTAGGTCGCTGCTGCCTTATCTCATGTTTCCCTTTGCAAGGCCTCTTTAGGTCCTGCAGCTGTACTCTCTTTACTGCACTGGTGTCTCTCTTGGACGCACAGGGCCCTTCTTCTGCCCTGTGCCATGCTGGAGCCATGCAACTCTGCACAGCTGCCTGACATTTTAGTGTATCACGTAGCTCTACCACCGAGCTGAGGTCTGGGTGCTTCCCCAGGCATGGGTCAGCCCTGCGCTTAGAGCTTCCAAACCTATCTGGAATTTTTGTTGTTTCCTTCTTCCTTAGCGGTCACCCAGTTGGAAAGGTTGGAGTCAGGAAGCCTTATATGATCATGTATTTTCCCTCAAAGTGTTAATTATCAGAATCTGCTCCATTCCCAACAGGGTGTAGACTTTGAAGCTCAAAAGAAATTTTTTCTCTCTGCTTTCTCATTCCCGGACTAGCCTGTCAGACTGATTAGGGCAAGGGCCATGGATACAAAGAAACCTGGG
Source organism: Eubalaena glacialis (assembly GCF_028564815.1). Taxonomy (NCBI): domain Eukaryota; kingdom Metazoa; phylum Chordata; class Mammalia; order Artiodactyla; family Balaenidae; genus Eubalaena; species Eubalaena glacialis. The sequence continues at coordinate 119,875,747 of NC_083719.1, forward strand.
GAAAAATCCACCATTAATATTATCAACTATTATCCTGCTACATGATTTGTAAACTGCTTGGGGACAGGGAACTCTGTTTAATTCATCCTAATATGTCCCTACAGTAACTGAAATAGTGCGTGCACAGAGAAGGCACTAAACACACGGTTATTAGGCAAGAATATAAATGATAGGTTACTTTTAAAAAAAAATTATTTTATTTATTTATTTTTGGCTGCATTTGGTCTTTGTTGCTGCACGTGGGCTTTCTTCAGTTGCCGGGAGCGGGGGCTACTCTTCGTTGCGGTGCATGGGCTTCTCATCGCGGTGGCTTCTCTTGTTGCGGAGCCCGGGCTCTAGGTGTGAGGGCTTCCGTAGTTGTGGCATGCAGGCTCAGTAGTTGTGGCTTGCGGGCTCTAGAGCGCAGGCTCAGTAGTTGTGGCGCATGGGCTTGGTTGCTCTGCAGCATGTGGGATCTTCCCAGACCAGGGCTCGAACACGTGTCCCCTGCATTGGCAGGCGGATTCTTAACCACTGCGCCACCAGGGAAGCCCTAGGTTACTTTTTTTGATTCTGTATTATTAATGTCATATTCATGGTTTTTCATCTCACTGATGCTAGTAGATATCCATCTCTCTATATATGATGATAAAATAGGAAGAGAAAAAAAAAACCTAGTGGTTGGGCTGACTGGATAAAATCTACTAAATAAATGAGAATAATGATATCTGACAGTCATTTATTCATTCAGCCTATTGAATGAGGACTTTCTGTGGGCCATACACTATTGTGGGGGACATTGGGAGATATTTGTGGATGAGACATTCAAGTCCCTGGTGGGTTTGTGAGGAAACAAGTAATTGACACATGCTCAAATAAACAGGGTAACTTCATAAATAGACAAGTGCTGTGGAGATGATCACACATGTAAATATATAATTAAGCAGAAGGTAAGTAAGACACACAGAGAGACCTGGCAGGGATGCTTGTGCCAAGATCTGAAAAAGGGGTAGGAGTAACCAGCCAAAGGAGACAGTGAAGGTGAGGGAGAGGAGGAGGGGCAGGGCGTTTCAGGCAGAAGGAGGAGCACATGCAATGGCCCTGTGGCAGGGAGAAGCATCATATGTATACTTAGTATATAGAGAATGAGGGGTGTGTGAACATGAGGAAGGAGGTGAGCAGAGGCAAGTTCTTCCTTTCATCTTCTCATCCAGTGGGCAGGTATTTGTTGAATGCCTGCTATGTGCCAGGCACACACTGAGGCACAGTAGTGAACAAGATGGACATGGTCCTTGCCCTCGTGGCGCTCACGCCCAATCAGTAGAGAGAATTCTCTCTATGCTATTATGGCAAGCTAATGGCTTGTTTAATTGCTGCCTTTTATTTATTTAGGAACTCTTATCTTGCTAAATGTAATTTCTTCCTTTTAAAGGAAATGACAGCATGTTCTTAGTGCATGCTGTTTTGGAATAATATATTCCTGATGAGAACATCACTTTTCAGCTAGGTAAGTCATGAGGTTGAGACCGAAAAGGCCAACATGGGTGTTGATTGTAGTTAGTCTGCTGATTGACATTACTTACAACCTTTGATAAGGTCTTATGAAAACTCAGCATTTGCAGATGCCAAAGTGAGGCTGTCTGGAGGAGATGGGTAAGATCTGAGCTGTGTATTAGTTCATGGAGCACCAGCTGCCGTGAACAGATACACACCAACATTTCAGTGGCTTATTATATACAGGTTTATTTCTCACCAGATGTCTCTGGTCAGCAGATGGATCTCCTCTAAGGGGTGCTTCAGGCTGCCAGGTTCCTTCCATCTCGTGGCTCCACCCTCTTCAAATTGTAGCTTCCAAGGTCACACAGAAGGGGAAAGAACATGGCAAGTTACCCGTGGGAGGTTTTAATGGGCCAGGCCTGAAATGGCATCTGTCACTTCTGCCCGTGCCACTGGCCAGAACTTAGTCACATGGTCACACTGACTGCAAGGGAGGTTGGGAAATGTAGTCAAGCTACGGGCCCCAGAAGAAATGGAAACTGTTGTAATGAATAATGAACCGGTCTCTGTACCATCTGCAATTTAATTAGTCCTGGTTGCCTTTTGTACTTGGGTTCACATTATTCTGTGGCCTTTGTCTATTCCTTAAAAAAAGAAAAGGCCCAAGTTGGAAATATTTGAATTTTTCTTTGTTGATATATGGTTTAAATAATGACACCCCTAAAAAAGTTTCATTACTTTCACTTTCTTTTCTCTTTTCTTCTTCCCCCGCTTCCCTTCCTTCCTTCCCTCCCTTTCTTCCTTCTTTTCCTCCCTCCCTTCCGCCCTGTGTAGAGAGTTAGGAATTTCCATTAATTCTGATTTAGAATTCACAGGTTTGAATATAGCCAGCTTGCCTTTCATATATTTGTCAGTCTAAAAATGTCAGTGGACAATTAATAAAAATTTAGAAACCACTTATCTCCATTTGGAGGGGGAATTAGAGGGGTATAGTTAGCTTTGAGAGCATAAGATCATTTGGTTTTTGGGCCACCTTATCTGACCACAGGAAAGGAGGGGAAGGAATTCAGGCTCTTCATGACCTAAACCCTCAGTATCTGTTTCCATCCTTAATAACAAATGGGAAGGGGAGCAGTAACGGGGGCCTGTTTCTGAGAGCTATTCATTTTCTCCCTGATCATACAGGGCTGTGAAATGTGAAAAGCATCAGGGACTCTGAGCACGGTTCCCCTAAATGCCCCGTTGCCCACAGGGAACCAGCCAAAGGCTGGGGTTGGCTTCAGATGGCTGGACAGGTGGCCTTGTAATTAAAACCTTTCCCTTCTAACTGCAGGCCTTGTTTTGCCAGGAATCTGAGGTGAAGAAAATGTTCTAGTTAGATTCCTATACCAGCTGCTTTGAAAGCTTCCTCACAGTTGTCCCCAGACCACAGCAGACAACCACATCTCTGCTTTCAGAATCTTGGGGACTTAGTGTTATTTAAGATGGGTTAAGCGGGCGTAGAGATGAGGGAAGATTTCTTCCTGATATCAAAAGTTCGGAGCCTTTTGGAAGACTGGAACAGCACAAAAGAAAGTCTGGAATGTGTGCATTTCCTCTTTATATCAACTTTGTGAGATAGGGGCCATTATTAGTCCTTATGTTGTGGGTGAGAACACTGAGGCACACAGGATTTAAGTAGCTTGATTGTGGTCAAAGGGTTAAGCATCAGTCAGGATTCACATCCAAGTAGTGTGGACTCCGGGTTCAGGCATTGGTAACCTCTACTCTTAAGCAGGTCCAAAATTTAATTCCTGAGCATCCTCCCCATATAGTCTCCATCTTCACTCCTCCTCCATCCTAGTTCACGGGCCCTCCACCCTCCCAGTTCCTCAGGCCAAAAACGTGGGAGTCATCCTTGACTTCTCCTAATCTCATCCCCCCAGTAGAATTTACCAGGAAGCTCAATTGCTTGTGTTTACAATCTACATCCAGAATCTGGGTACATCTCACCATTTCCAGTGCTACCAATACCTTAGTCAAAGCTGTATCTATTCCGTCCTCTAGTCTACAATAGCCTTAACACTGATCTCTCTGTTTCTAGTCTTGCTGTCCTCTGGTCTCTTCCTGTGAAGAGCTCTCCACAAGATCATCATGGACCTGAGCCTCCTTTTCTCTCATTCACCTTCCCTAGGTGGCTGTGTTCATCTGTGTGGTCAGAGCTGCCTCAGCTCCTTGTCTCCCAGAAAGGGAATTAGAGAGGAAATCCTGGCAAACAGTTTCCTTTTAAACAAATGATGCACAATTTGTACACATCATTTCCACTCACATTTCACTGGCAAGGAAAGAGTCACATGGCCAACTTAGCTGCAGGGGCATCTAGGAAATGTGGTCTGGGAGTGGATTGTCATATTCCCAACTCCTCAGGAAGAGGAGACTGGATTTGGACATAACTAGCCGTGTGCCAGAGTCCAAGAGGGGAAGCAGGTAGACCTGTCAGGAGGCTGTTCAGGACCCTTAGGTAAGTGTTGACAGTAGCTTGACCTAGAGAAGAGGCAGTGAGGATGGAGAGAGGTGGACAGATTTGTGATGTATTTTGGAGGTAGAATTGGGGAGTGGGGGGTGTAGGGTTGAGGAAAAAGCGGGGATCAAGGATGATTCCCAGATATTTCTGTCTTGAGAGACACAGTGATGCCATTTTCTGGGCCGAGGAAGCAGCGTGGAGCGGCCACCTAGGGACAGTGTGTGAGGCCTGTCGCTTAGAGGGCCCGTCTTATGTCATAGTGGAAGCAACCACACCAGGTTGGAATGGCTCCGGGGTAGAGTCTGAGGGGTGGTCTGCCCTGTGGATCAAATGCGTTTTACCTTAAAATGCTTCAAAGGAAGGAGGAGGGCAGCCTATTTTTGGTGCATTAGTAGGCCCAGTTGCTGGCAAGGTAGAGGTTGATTCAAGAAGCCGGGTGCCGTGGAGCCCAAATGGCATGTGGTTGCAGCCCTGGGTTAGGCCAGCAGAGCCGCTTTCAGTTTGGGGGAAGGGAGGAGCTCGGTAGAGGCACTTATTTTCCAGCACCTGGGCCAGAAAAGGTCATGCTCCCAGCACCTTGATGCCCCTTGACATTGAGGGCTCCTAAGTGTTTTTCTGTCTCCTGTTTGCCTGAGTTGGAACGTGGTGTAAGGACATGTGTTTGCAATTAGAGTAGTTAAGAGACGAGGGCCTGGAAGGATGACTAACTCACCCAGCTGGGCGGTTACAAGGCCTGCTGTGGCCATTTTGAGAGGCAGTGTGGACGGGGGCGGGGCTGCAAGGCTCAGGGGTCAGACCCAACTTGAGGCTGATCAGTTCTGAAAGACCCTACAAAGCCAAGTTGCTTACTCTGAGTCTGGGGCCGAGACGCTCAGCCTGAGATGAGCCCAGCGGGTTCTGCCACCTCTGAGAGTGTGCCTGGGCCAGTGCTAGTTCGTATAAATGTTAGCTATTTAAAAACATTTTTTAGTATTAATTTCTAAATCACTCAGTATTGTGCCATGTGAGTTTTTTTTCACCTTTCTTTATTTTTGGCTGCGTTGGGTCTTCGTTGCTGCATGTGGGCTTTCTCTGGTTGCGGCGAGCGGGGGCTACTCTTGGTTGCGGTGTTCGAGTTTCTCATTGTGGTGGCTTCTCTTGTTGCAGAGCACGGTCTCTAGGCATGCGGGCTTCAGTAGTTGTGGCACACGGGCTCAGTAGTTGTGGGTTCTGGGCTCTAGAGCGCAGGCTCAGTAGTTGTGGCGCACGGGCTTAGTTGCTTCGCAGCATGTGGGATCTTCCCAGACCAGGGATCGAACCCGTGTCCCCTGAATTGGCAGGCGGATTCTTAACCACTGTGCTACCAGGGAAGTCCCTTTTTCACCTTTCTATTTCACCACTGAGAGAGTTGAAGTTCAGTCTCTAGTACAGAGTACCATGGTAAGGGTTTGAAGCATTGCTTGTGAATACACTGGTGTTCAGCTCACAAACTGGCTCTTTCGGCATCTACGGGGTTAAGCGTCATCAGGGCCAGGGTAGGTCATGGCCCCCATGGTCCTGCAGTTCAGGAAAAGGGCTCCAGGCATGAGGTCACAGGCCTGGGTTTGAGGCCAGCTCCCCCTTCTCTAGCTCTGGGACCCTGGGCCTTGAGTAACTTGTGTGGCCTCCTGGGGTCTATTGCCTTTTCTTTAAAATGGGGAGTAACCATTTCCCTGCCTACCTTGAGGGTATTGTTGGGAGGATGCCACGAGATGGCCCTTGAAGGCACTTGGAAGTCAGTAAACTGCAGCACAGCACAAGGTGTCTCTGTGATCTCAAAGAAGTGATCAGAATACGGACATGAGGGCTTCAGTTCTTTTAATTTCTGTCTGTAGTTACCATTCATGAGGAGGGAAAGGTGGTTTGATGTTGGGAAACCCAACTTGTATTTATGGTAGAAGAAAAAAATACCTTTAGATCAGTGTTAATAAGAGAAGTAGGGAAAAGCCTTCATTTCCCTCTGATGACTGATGTGTTATTTAGTGATAACTGAGATTCTTGGATCAGTGAATTTGTTGTTATAGCCATACTCTCACCCAAGGGTCAGAACCTGTGGGACAGAGGAGTGGTCATGATCCCATCCAATAGAGGTGGTGAAGGCAGACCTGGACCCACTGCTGCCATGCAGCATCTGAGCCCAGGGCTCACTCTGACCTACCACCTGGGGAACCCGTGTTAAATTCACCTGGGACTGAGCAGGCTTGGAGCTCCCGTACCAGCAGCAGAGCCTGACTCGTAAGCCCGAGTGCTAACTTAGCAATGTAGCTGGGAGGAGAAAACCTGCGATATGCTTCTGGGAATTGCATTCTCAGTATCAAGGAACTGGATTGGTCTTAGTAAGCATGAAATCAAAGCAAAGGAGTTAGTGAGACTTGGTGGGCTATTTTATCTAACCTGTTCTGGATGAAGACCTTTTGAGCTTTCTATTTGTCACTGACCTTTCAGCAGAGCAAAATTCTCCAGCCACCATAGGCAGGGCCTCCTGAGTAAACTCTGATCCTGCTCAGCCTTTCCTTGGGGTCACCAAAAACTTCCGGCATCACCGCTCTGCCTCCCCTAATCATGTGACCGTTCCTGAGGGCTGACCTTCTCTGCCGCTTGCTGCATTGAAATCAGTGTCTTCCTTTTGAGTTACGCAGCCTAGGAGCCTTTAGAAGTCACACACTTAGACGTCTCATTTCTTAGGTAGGTAAATTTCTGGGGGAAAAAGTGCACATTCAGCTAACCTCCTATCTTTGATGTTGGGTCTTTTTAGCTTCCGTACAAGAATGAGGCATCTTTTAACCTGCTCTCCAAATTCTAGGTTACGCCGTCTTTGACCTTGCCCCCTCCTCTGCACTGAATATATTTGACTCCATCCAGTGACTGTTTGTCAGGGGCCTCCCATGTACGAGAATAATGCTTTAGTTAAAAGGCACAGGCCTTTGGATCAGACCTGGGTTCATATCCCAGCTCCACCACTGCTGGCTGAGTCACCGTGAGCAAGCTTTTCTAACTTCAGTTTCTCCCCTTGTAAAATGCGGTTAAGAGTACCCACCTGAATAGGGTTTTCATGAGGATTAAATGCAATAGTGTGTATAAAGTGCTTAGTTCAGTGGTTGTACATAAGTGCATAATAAAAATAAACAAAACTTCGAAAATGTGTATAGTGCCCTATGCATTTATTCATATGTTTCTAAACAAATTTGTATGGAGTATCCTGCATATGCCAGACTGGCTCTAGGCTCTAAGGAGCAGCAGTGGTGAAAACAAAGTCCACGTCCTCATAGAGCTCATTTCTAGTTGAGGTGTAGGCAGTAAGCAGATAAACTCATAAATGTGATGTCAAAGAGCAAAAAATGCCTTGAAGAAAAATAAAACTGGGAAAGGGGACAGAATGACAAGGGTGGGGTAGAGGTTTCGTTCCTCAAACTTGCCCCTTGATGTAGGACCTTTGCATTGGCTGTGCCCTCTGCTGGGATGTCCCCCATGCCATCCCCCATCCTCCAGGATTGTTCTTATTTCTTTCAGGTGTCTGCCTAAGCATCACCTCATCAGAGAGCCACCTCTTATCTAAAAAATGATACACACACACTAAATACATAAAGAGATGCCATTCCTTGCTTTGAAGTTTATAGTCCTATAAAACTGACAAGTAGACAAATGACTATCCTTCTAGATGAAGGTAGTTGCCTTAACAGAAGTACAAATAACATTCAGTTAAGGGAATCAGGAAAGGCTATATTCAAGAATAGTACTTGAGATGTTGCTTGGCATAAAAAGAACAGGGACTTTGGAATTGGAGCAAGCTACCCTGGTGACCTGGGGCATCACTCAGAGCATGAAGATAAGGACACCTACCTCAGAGGGCTGTTGTGTTCTTTGAGAAACAAGTGAAATCCCAAGCGCCCACGGTAGTACGGGAGGTCGGCTCTCAATGGTGCCCTCTTCCCACTAATAGATAATTCATAGTGGTGTTTGGGGTATGTTCCCATCAGCATTCAACTCTCATAATGTGCTGTTGTCTTGTGATTGTTTATCTGGGTACCCGGCTCTAACAGGAGAAGGAGAGCCTCTTACAGACCTGCACGGCTGTGTCCTTGGCTTGGGTGGCACCATGCCTGTCATGCGGGGGCAGTTGATCAAGGACAACGAGTACATCATCTTGCAGAGGCAGAAGTGTTCTGCACAGGCAGGGACCTCAAGGGATGGTCTGTTCTATTCTTCATCTCTGTACCTCAGTACCCCCAAATTGTTTCTGACAGATGGGCGTTTAGCGTGTTCTTGAAAGAAGACTCCACTTCCTCTCTAGGGAAATGCATGCTGGGTTTAACCACGTAATTCAAAGCAAGTGAAATGATGCCAGCATGCCTCCCTCTTAGAGCCTTGATGCTATTTTAATGCCCCTCGTTTTTAGAAGGAATTAAAGAATATTGATTTTTCCAGTGCAAGGGCTGTAAACAGATTATTGTTATTTTTAAGATCAGAGATAGTCTTTAAGACATGGAGGTTTTCAATATCAGCGAAATCTTAGTTGTCCTGGAGATGCTGAATATCAAGATAGTGGCCTTTCCAGGCATATTTCTCTTCCTGTATTGTTTTTTTTTTAAAAAAAGAGCTTTCTGTTTGTTTTTGTCTCATAGCAACTCCACCATAAAATAAACAAGACATAGAACAGAAACAATCCAAATAATTATGCTTAGGCCATTTCATTAAAATGTGGGAAAAAGGAGAGTGGATGCTGTAGTCTATTGGCGGGCTTGGGGGTTCCTCATTGATGGTACTCGGTCACCTTTCACCTCTGTCCTCAATCAACATAGTTTAAGGTGAAAGTCACTGAGAATTTGGAAGTCACATCTGGAGCTGTACGTCAAGGGGCTTATGTGGGTTGTTGTGGGAAACTCTCCCTGCTGCTCAGACCTTCCACCGCAATTGCGGAATGTGGACCACAGAGGCTGGTCTGGAGCTGAGGGCCTTGGGCAGCCCTGTAAGTGCTGCAGCCCCAAACCAGGAGGGGATTCGTTTGTCACAATGAAAGCCTTGACCCTAACCGTGGGCTGCCAGGGGAACCATTGCCTTAGAATCTGCCTGATTCCCCAGGATAGAAAGTTGCCTCAGAAAAATGCCATAGGGTGCCTTCTTCCTTCCTTCCTCCCTCCCTCCCTTTTAAAGAATTTATTTATTTATTTATTTATTTGGTTGCACTGGCTCATTAGTTGCGGCTTGCGGGCTCCTTAGTTGTGGCATGTGGGCTCGTTTTAGTTGCTGCAGGCGGACTCCTTAGTTGTGGCGTGCATGTGGGATCTAGTTCCCTGGCCAGGGATCGAACTCAGGCTCCCTACATTGGGAGCACAGAGTCTTAACCACTGCGCCACCAGGGAAATCCCACGAGGTGCTTTCTAATCACCAAAAATTGCTTTGGCCAACATCTCCTCTAAAGGAAGCCCAAAGGCCTTGGGTAAAAGTGGCACCAACAGTTACTGGGCTTCAGAGTTGAGTGCAACATCAGGCAAACACACATTCGCTTTCTTCAGATAGATTGATGTACTCATGGGGGAGGGGTGAGTAGAGTTAGGTTTACTGTTGCCTTGGTTATGGCAGTTGCTTTTGAGGAGAGTTCAGCATAGGGGAGGGAGCAAGACATTCATCCAAACCAGGGTGCGCACCAGAGAGGACCCAGCGACTGTGTTGTGGCCAGCTCTCAAGCGGTGCGTGGTGCTATGAGCCTTCCCCTCCACCCGCAGAGCTGCTGCATCCCCCTCCCACAGAGACTCATCATCCAGGTCATCCAGCATGCGCTTCCTTCCCTCTGCCCCAGGGCTTGAAAGCCAGCTCTGCCCTCCACCACTGCTGCCTGTAGTTCAGGGCATGTGGCGCTACGTGTCCCCAGGCTCCCCACCCTGGCCTTCGTACCTAATGGGAAAGGATGGACACCTGGGGGCATCCCTTTGAAAGGTTACTAAGCCCCCACCTTGTGAAGGTCCGTTAGTACCTCTCGCATTTCTGAATATCCTCGTCTGCCGACAGGTTTTTCTTCACCTCCAGTCCCCCAGCCTCGGAGTCCTTTTTGTGGTGAATCCAGGCACCTGTGCCTGACCATGGCGTCTCCCTGCTCCCACTCCCTCGTCTTGGACTCGGTTCTGTTGTTCATCCCTCTAGGTTAATTTCTGTAGCCTCCTCTCATCACTAGCTTCTTTCTTCCCTTTAAAATGTCCAAGTCTCTCTGATCCTACAAAGGGCCCATGCCTTGACCCCATAACCTCTCCAGCTTCTGTTCATCCTTTCTCCTCCCTTTCTCACCTGAGCCATCTATGTGCCCTGTGTCCACTTATCTCTCATCCTCCATCCAGCCCATCGCCATCTGCCTTTTCCCTCGCCGTGCCACCAAGGCGGCTCCCAGGGCACCCACGACTCATCTCCCCAGTGCCGTGTTTCCTTTGGACCCTCCTCTCCCTGGACCTCCCGTTACATCTGGCACAGGTGAGCACTGCCTCCACCTCCAGACTCTTAGCTCCTGAGACTTCAGGCTCACTTGCTCCATTCCAGTTTCTCTCTCCTATGTGAATTTCTCTTTCTCCATTTCTAAAAAAGTGATGGCTCCAGGGTGTCCTCCTTGACCCACTTCTCCTTCTACTTTGTCTTTGTGTGACGGCATCCACAGCCAGGGATTTGACCACCATCTAAATGCTAGTGACCACCAGATGTCTCTCTGCAGCTCTGACCTCTTCCCCCTCTCCTGCAGCCTGCCGTTCTGAGCAGGGCATCAGATGGAAATGCCTTCAGGGGCCGGGAGGATAAAGTTAGTGAATGAAATGGATTGAGTGTGGCAGGCCAGAGAACCTCTTGTTCTAGCTGAAGGGAATGGCTGCCCCTGGTTTCCACCCAACTGTTGTCATGTAGGAATTCAGGACCCATGTTGCCAGATTTTCCAGTTTTCCCTGAGAAGCCAGAAATACATAATCCTGTTTGGACTCTCTCAGTGATTAAATGTTGGTTCAAAAATGTCTGTATGGGGCTTCCCTGGTGGCGCAGTGGTTGAGAATCTGCCTGTCAATGAAGGGGACACGGGTTCAAGCCCTGGTCTGGGAGGATCCCACATGCCGCGGAGCGACTAGGCCCGTGAGCCACAATTGCTGAGCCTGCGCATCTGGAGCCTGTGCTCCGCAACAAGAGAGGCCGCGATAGTGAGAGGCCCGCGCACCGCGATGAAGAGTGGCCCCCACTTGCCGCAACTAGAGAAAGCCCTCGCACAGAAACAAAGACCCAACACAGCCATAAATAAATAAATTAATAAATAAATAAATAAATTAAAAAAAAAATGTCTGTATGGACCAAAGCCCATCTGAGAACCATGTCTGAGTATGGACCACCTGTCTGGGATAATGGTTTGACTCATATACTCCACTGATGGCCCAACACAATTATTTCAATGCCCACAGACCCTTCACATTGAACGTGCCCCAAACCAACTTTTCCCCAAACCCTCCCCTCCTTCTCTTGGATTCTTTTGCTCAGTTAGTGGCACTTGCTTCTACCCACTCACCCAAGCTGGAAATATGGAGGGGAGGGTGTCCTTTCTTCCTTCGTTTCCCTCCTCTTCCACATTCAATCCGCCACCAAGTGCTACCAACATAACTTCCTAAAGAAATCTTGAATCCATTATCATCTCCCCATCTTTTTACCACCGTTATCATAGTTTAGGCTTCTAGCATCCTTTGCCTGGACCAGTAGCCTCCCAAGTGTTTCAGGTGATGATTCAGAGTAGTTGATTCCTCCTGTGTATAAATTATTCTTCTAAGCCAAATATGTCATCTTATTTCCTTGATAGTGGTTGGTTTTGGAATGGGTTTGTGACCCAATCTGGGACAGTGGGATGGGGAGGGAAGGTTTGCTGGGAAGCTTCTGGAAAAGTTTTCCTTGCTAAGAAGGAGACCAAAGAAGAGATGGCTCCCTTCTGTCTGTGGTCTTTGCTGTGTCCATATGTCACTGGAGGAGCTGCTGCCACTTCATCTTCTGAAGATGAGGAAAGGCAGTCTGCATGCAGAGCCAACCACAGAAAATGGTAGAGTGGAGAGAGATGGCACCTGGGCCCATGGCCACGTTGCTGAGCCACTGAATCAACCACCTCTGCTGTCTGTCATCTCAAAGCTTGCAGCTGTGTTGGATAATGAGTCTCTTGATGAATTCAGCTGGTGAGAGCCAGGGCTTTGTGCAAAGGCAGCAAAGGCATCCTGACTGGTGCCCTTGTTTCCTGCCTCCAGGTCTGTGCTCCATCGCTCCGCGTGCTACGTGACTGCCAGGGTGGTCCCTCTGGATGCTAATCTGACACATCACCTCCTGCTGTGGCTCCCATTGCCCACAGGATAAAGTCTCAGGACTTCAGCAGAATATACAAAGGCTTCTGCCACAGGCGCCCTGCCTCCACGGCCCAGTCAGCTCGCACTCCGTAACACAGACTCTGTGCATCCTTTAGTCTGATCTGTTTGCAGTTCCCTGCATAGTGATGCTGTTTAACTCCTTCATTCATTTGACAAATTTATACAAGTGCCAATTCTGGGCCAGGAGCAGTTCGATACATACCAGCTACTACCCACAAATCCTCTGCTCCAGCCATCTCCTCTCCCTGGAGTGCCTCCCTTCTGTCTTTATCTGACTCCCACTTTCCTTTTCCCAGTCCAGTGTTCAGCCCTTGTAATATTTATTTACACACACACACACACACACATGCATATCCAAGTGTATATGTATATTTTAAGTTGTTTATCCAGTGGTTTTTGAAAATTTTTAAACATATAGTAAATTAAAAGAATAGTACAATGAACGTTCGTATACCTAGATTCACCAACACTTTGCTGTACTTGTTCTCTCTTCTCCCACCCCCTGTATGTGCATATGTTATACATACACAGATATGTCCTTTTCTGAACCATGTGAACGTAATTTATAGATCTCATGATTCCTCGCTCGTAAATAGTTCAGCTTGTATCTCCTAAGAACAAGGAGATTCTCTTATGTAACTGCAATGCTGTTAACACATCTAAGAAATTTAACATCCATACAGTAACTTTATCTAATATGTAGTCCACATTCATATTTCCTCAATTGTCCCAAAAGTTTATGGCTTTTTTTTTTCATCCAGAATCTTCTACGCTAAATTCTCACCGTCTTCGGGAGCCTTCCTTGAACCCCTTCTGTTCCTCCATGCTCTCCGATGCCTTGTGCAGATTGCCGTCAGGGGGTTAACCGCTCTGTTTCTCTGTGCTCCCTCCTCTTCACATGGCGTCCCACTTCATTCTCATCTTCATATTCTCCATGCCTAGTGCAGTGTCTGGCACATAGTAGGTGCTCGGCATTTGTTGGCTGAGTGGGTGATTAAGTGGCAGAATTGGAGATAAAGCTGTTTTGTTCTTCCTTCTATATTTAACTGCTTTTTGCAGACAGTGATGTTAATAATGTAAGAGCAGAAAGACCCACCTGCCAAACGGTGAGGAGAGAGGTAATCCAGATAGAAAATTGTGAACAATGGAAAAAGCCAACAATTAACGATGGCCAAGGCCGTGCTCATATAGAAGCATGTCCCAGAGAACTGAGAGCATCAATGGAGAAAAACACCAGCCTTCTAGCAGTTGTTGCAAAGCCCTCATTGTATTTGCAGGTCCATCTTATAAACAGAAACCAGGACCCCTTCCAAGTGAGATTACCGCAAAACCCCACATCTACCCAGAGCTGTCCTTTCTCCCAGAATGCATTTGTCGGCCATCAGGATGGGTCTGATCATACCAGGCAAGGGAAGTGTCTCTTAGCTCTGATGGCAGTGTTTCTTCCCTCTCAGTTTGACATTTATTTTTGAAGTCAGGTCTGAAAAGTTATCTAAGTTTATAACAGCTGATACCATAATGAATATTTGGATCCAGAGACTCTAAATATGAATCCGAAGAACATTTCATTCTGCTGCTGCCACTTCCTCAGCCAAGAAGAATGTGGAGTCAGGATCGGGACCAGCGAGGTCGCTAAGAAAGCTTCTGGCCGTTTGCGAGGAAGTGACCACTTGCTGTCTTCCTTGGAGGGCTTGTATTTCTTTCCTAACTGGCCACAGTGTTTTTTTGCTTGGCCTCTTAAGACCCCCCTGCATTCCCTGGGAGGGTTCACTGATGAATTAAAAAATAAATTCTTCATAAGCCACTCAAATACATAGGGAGATAGTCTTCCCGGCTACCACAGGGACTGATCCAACTGCCTTGCTCTCCTGCTGGACGACAGCTCTGGGCATCTACAAAGGGCCAGGCGTTGTGGGTACAAAGGTAAATAAGCAGCTGCCTTCAGGAGCTCATCGTCCACTGGGATGAGGAGACACACAGAGTCTCCACGTTTATGGGAAGCGTAATGGGGAGCTGTGTGGGCCACCAACCCAGCTTGGGGAGGGCGAGGCAAGAAAGGGCCGGTAGGTGGAAGCAGGTATAGGATAGGTAGGAATTAGGTAGGCAGGTTGGGGGCGTTCAAGGCCAAGGGCAGGGGGCAATTAGGAAGACTTTGATCATCATGGTGAACACAGGGACAAAGCAGGCATTGCCTCTGTGTGCAGGTGATGCTCGGAGTGTGCCATTTTTGATAATGTAAGTTGCCAACACCAAATCTAAAGGCTGCCTCTGAGCCGACTTGGGAAGACTTTGCCTCCTTGGCTCTGGGTGACCCTTTAATGTTACTCCCACTAAGGGTTAAAGGTAGGAGACCCCCCCCCCCCCCCGCCTTCCAAAATAAAAAAAGTCAGTGAAGGTAATTACACCGCCATCTATTTAGCTGCTGAAGAATTTACCATTCAAGGAGATAGGACCCTGCCTCACCAGAGGCGTTTAACAGTCCAACACTATCACATTACCCAGATTGTATAAAGAGTATGAATGATTTCCGCTCACAGACCTCTAATGGAGGTATCTCTTTACAAAGCCCCTACTTCAGGCCAGCTGAATGCCTCAGCAGTGCCTCCGAAATCCCGCAGCCCTAATCCCTTTAGCAACAAAGATCTGTTTCTTTGCTTAGCATGAAGTAGGCCTCAGAGGTCTGTGTGTGTCTTCGCCTGTAGACCAGAAGCCTCCTGTTTACAATTTCCCTATTCCTGTTTTTAATGTTGTTCTGAGAGCAGCCACAAAGGGCTAGTTTTGTCCAACAGGAACAAGGGAGCTATTAGAGAGAGACGGAGGAAGGAAGGAAGGGCGATCGCAGGGAGGACTCCTCGAGGGATTAGCAGACACAGCTGTTCCCGAAGGGAGAGGACCTTTAGGCTGTTTATAATTTCCGTCACATTTACATTTTTAAATATTTTATTTCCTTAAATTTTTTTCTTTTTCTGATCAGTTTCCCATCCACCATTTAAAGCGAGCATCTTGCTGCCATATTGATCGACTTAGGGACGTGTTTTAATATATTTAGTTGAGATCTGGCTCTTTACTTCAGTGCTGTGCGGCTCTGGTGCGGTGGTCTCTGCTTCCCGTGAGGTCACAGACCCCAGACCACCAGGTGCCTGAGGAAATCGCTGGAGGGGACCGGTTTCACTTCTTGTCCCATTTGTGCAAACTGTTGGAATTCTTTAGGCTGTATCTGATTCATTTGGATCCCGTATACCACCTTGTCCTCACCCACTTTTCAAACGCACCTCATTTTTGTCCTAATGTTACATTTCTAGCTCGTGTGTTATAAAGCGTGTGAAGTGCAGGTAGAGACTCTCTCATATTGCATATTGCTAAAATGCACTGACTTTAAGAAAATTATTCATGGTTTCATCCCGAAAGCAAACAAGTTTCCGTTTTTTGTCACCTTCTAGTTCTGGTCTTTGTGCATATTCAATTTTTGCACATTTGTAATAAAACCATAGAATTTTAGTTTTAATTTTCCATACTATTAGACTGTGTATATTTTTTCTATCCAATGACAATCAGTCTGTCTCTCTCTTTTTTTAAAAACTCTTTTTCCCTCCTTTCTCTTACTCTCTTCTGTGTTACGAAGACTGGCATCTTGTATATCTTTTCACACCTAGTTCGGTGCTCAAACAATCATATGGAAAGAAACATTTTTATCCTGGATTGGGAGGATTACCGTTGATTTTATTAAAACGGGGTTATGTATTTCCCTACATCTTGCCTTCCTCTCTTAACAGCATACAGAGGAAATCGCATTTAATATATTTTTAACCTAGCATGGTCTGTGCAGGTTCATTTTGCCTGAGACGACTCTGGCTCAAGTGGAGATTCCCATTTATGTGGCAATTTAATTTTCACTGTGTTTTTGTTAATTTTGACTTTTTCCTGGTGAGCTTTAGTCAAGAAGCAAGTGATTTTTTCAAATGTCCACTCAGCCCACTGCTGACCCTTTGGGCTCTTGCTGCCTCAGGGTACGTTTCCAGACTCGAGTGTCTTTTAGATCCGGCTGACCTGCTACTACTGTTACAGAAGTATTCCTGACGATTGTCTCAGAAGTTAAGTGTATGCGGTTTCCTTTTGCAGCGGCCTGGGATGTGAGCTAATCTTTTAAGTCCAGCAGAGAAGGGACAGTGATTAACATTCTCCCAACTCACTCAGGGACAGCGGTTCCAAACCCTTCCTTCCTGCTCAAAGTAGTAACTAGTTTTTAAGAGGAACTTAACATTTTTTTTCCTTTAAAGAAGAATATGGAGTTCTTCCAGGATTGCTCCATTTTTTTCTTTCTCTAAAGTAAAATAGTACAAACCACGTGCCAATCCAAATGCACTGTCTGAATTCGGCCTCACTGGAAATGTGGACCATTAGGTAAGATGCATAGCCTCTGGGATATTGTTTTCCAGCACTGGCCAGGAAAAAGCCACAATTTCAGTTGCTTTGATTTCCCCCCGACGTCTTAGAGAGGAACGCTAAGGATATTTGAGGGAACACGAGCTTCCGCAGTCCCGTCATCTACTGCTCCTCCTCTTGTACAGGCTCCTTTGGCGGGATTACAGATGTGAGATGGTGATTATTGTTTTGGTGATAAATATGCATTTTGGGGGATCACTTTCTGATGAAAAAAGTTTTTAAGATATCTTCCCGTTCCAAGTATAAATTAAAGACCCTGTGAATTTTAATAAATGCTTTTATTAAAAAACATAGAATTACCTAATATACATATCCTGTAGGTTATGAGTGTTTTGATTTTAGTAGCCTGTGCCAAAGACATGCCCTGGGAAGATGGACCTGCCTTGAAGGAGGATCTGTCTTTCTTCTTCTGGGAATGTGGTTTCTTTTTTCTTTTGTCTTTTAATTAATTTTTTTAAATTGGAGTATAGTTGATTTACAATGCTGTGTTAGTTTCTTCTGTACAACAAAGTGAGTCAGTTATACATACACATGTATCCACTCTTTTTTAGATTCTATTCCCGTATAGGTCATTACAGAGTATTCAGAGAGTTCCCTGGGCTATTCAGTAGGTTCTTATTAGTTATCTATTCTATATATAGTAGTATGTATATGTCAATCTGAATCTCCCAATTTATCCCTCCCCCTGGGAATGTGGTTTCTTTGATAAGAGGTAGTGGGAGGTACATCCATAGGACCATGATGGTGGGGGAGGATTTGTTTCTAGCCATCTAAAGAAACAGAATCAACCCTGACCATCAGTGGGTGACAGACATCACAGTGCAAGCATCTTACATTCATAAAGACTATGTAAATGAAAATGTATAGGAGATAATGCACAGGACCCTTTTATAACTGTATAGTGTATATCAACTTGAATAATTCCATAGACATGTGTAGTAGTTGGATCCCATTATAGGTGAAGGAAAAGGACTTTATTGCTTTTATTTTTTTTCATTTGCTGATAGGCAAACAATTGAAAAGAAGTATTAACCAAAAGACAAAAAGGAAACTTGGTAAGATATTACTTTTCTTCAAGAGATATTTTCTAAAAGGTATAAACTGCTTTGGGGGAGGTAAATAATAATAAAGCAAATGACACAGATTTGAGCAAAGTAAAAACAAAAATCTGCGTGCCCAAATTACACTCCCCAGTAATTTCTGTTTATGTGAGCTGTTAAAATTCATTGAGGAGACATCAGTTCATGCTCCTGTGGCCAAAATAAGGACTAGCTCTAAATGGTGCCAACTCACTTCATTGAAAAATGAAAAAACTGGGACTTCCCTGGTGGCGCAGTGGTTAAGAATCCACCTGCTAATGCCGGGGACACGGGTTTGAGCCCTGGTCTGGGAAGATCCCACATGCTGCGGAGCAACTAAGCCCGTGCGCTACAAATACTGAGCCTGCATTCTAGAACCCACGAGCCACAACTACTGAGCCTGTGCGCCACAGCTACTGAAGCCCACATGCCTAGAGCCTGTACTCCTCAGCAAGAGAAGCCACCGCAATGAGAAGGCTGCGCACCGCAACAAAGAGTAGCTCCTGCTCGCCGCAACTAGAGAAAGCCCACACGCAGCAACGAAGACCCAATGCAGCCAAAAATAAATAAATAAATAAATTTATTTTAAAAAAATGAAAAAACTCATTCTGAAACTATTTTTTTCATGTATTTGTTTATCCAGACAGTCGGTAGAGGACAAAGAAGATTATTGGGTGGGGAGTAGGGGGAGAGGGCTTCTAGAACCACTGCTTTACTAGAGCAATTTCTCTTTTATCCATTTTATATATTCATCTTCTGCCCAAGACACCGTGTGTGTTTTTATGGCGGGGGTGGAGGGCGGTGGCGGAAGAGGAGGTGGAAGGGGAAGCATTCTGATGTTGCGAGAAATTACTTGAAAATGAGTTTTATCTAGAGGATAGCTCTTTTTTTTTTTTTTTGCAGTTTTAAAAATTATTGCACTGTTGCGCTAGTTTTAATGCTGCATCGATTAATAGTATTTTATTTGGGTCTCATGGGGCAAAGTCACAGTTATGGCTATGAATGGAGTTTTGAAAAGGTGCATACTTTAGAATAGTTCAGATTTTGAATCTTTCAGGGGTTGGAGTTGATTGGGAAATATTTTTCCATGTTGAATATCAAGAGAAAAAACAAACTCCAAATGCCCTAACATCTATCTATATTACAAATCTCCCAGACCTATGAGAATATTTTTCTGTAGGAAAAAATTCATGGTGGCCATCCACATAAAATGTTAACTTTGAGTTGTTGACAAACGCTGCTAGACCACAGTCATAGTTCAACAAATTAAGTTTGTGGAGTGAAGGAATCAGAGGTCTTCCTTCCTATTTTTGATGGTTCGCCTTTTCTCATTATGATAAAATATTCTTTCCTTGGGACTTAACCAGTGACTGGGTACAGAATTACATCCACATGTGCCTGCTGATTTTTCCATTCTCTTTATTTCCAGTTATTTTTTCTTAAATAAGTCTGAAGAAAAGGGGACAGAACATCAACCCTGGACCGCATACATCAACTCTGTTAGAGAGTCCTTTACATAACAAATACTTCATTCTTCGTAACTGAGAGTGCTGAAGTTATACTAAAATATCCATTATAATCCTCATTTTCCTTTGCTTCTCACTTTCCAATAAGGTATCCTTTTGGGCTGAAACTTTCCATGATTAGTTTCAGCTCAAAGGTGAATTTATTTTGGAAAGTTCACACTAATCTAATTCAGGGACTTGGAAGGGAATGTGAGAGTAAAAATATACCTTCTTCGATTCTACAAATAAATGTTAAGACTTCGGTCATAGATAACTCCAGAGCAGCCAAG
This sequence comes from Eubalaena glacialis, assembly GCF_028564815.1. Taxonomy (NCBI): domain Eukaryota; kingdom Metazoa; phylum Chordata; class Mammalia; order Artiodactyla; family Balaenidae; genus Eubalaena; species Eubalaena glacialis. The sequence goes on from NC_083719.1 coordinate 119,895,418, forward strand.
TAGTGGAACAATAAACAGGTCTTGGAAAATCTCTGTTAAAGTAAAGCAGGTTGAAGTGATTAATCACAAATTTCCTGCATGCACTGAACAGCCTAGGCTTCCTTGAGGCTCCATGGTCCCTTCTGAAAGATGATGGCCACAACGGGGAATGTGGGGGTCTATTTGGAAGAGATGAAAGATTTAGTTTGGATCAGAGCAAACTATTTTATGGTCTACGAAGTTTTTTGGTTTTTTTATTTTATTTTATTTATTTTTTGCTGCATTGGGTCTTTGTTACTGTGTGTGGGCTTTCTCTGGTTGCGGTGAGCGGGGGCTACTCTTCGTTGCAGCGTGCGGGCTTCTCATTGCGGTGGCTTCTCTTGTTGCAGAGCACTGGCCCTAGAGCGCACGGGCTTCAGTAGTTGCGGTGTGTGGGCTCAGTTGCAGCACACGGGCTCAGTAGTTGTGGCGCACGGGCTCTAGAGCGCAGGCTCAGTAGTTGTGGTGCACGGGCTTAGTTGCTCCACAGCATGTGGGATCTTCCCGGACCAGGGCTCGAACCTGTGTCCCCTGCATTGGCAGGTGGATTCTTAGCCACTGCACCACCAGGGAACTCCCTACAAGTTTTAAAACACACTGATTATTGCGGAAGGCTCTTCTTTGGTCAAAGGGGCTAATTGAAATGCCGCAGGAACTAAATTACCCAAGCCTGTGACATGATGTCTGTGAGTGTAGGTCCAGGACCCCTAGATGTTGAAATGTAATGGTCTAGAACAAGGTTTCTCAATCTCGGCACTCTTGACACTTTGGGCCGGATGCTGCTTTGTTGGGGGAGGGGAGCTGTTCCGTGCATAGGATGTGTAGCTGTGTCCCTGGTCTCTACCTACTAAATGGCAGCGGTAACCTGTCCCCCACCCCCACTCCCCATCCCACTCCGCCTAAGATGTAACTATCAAAAATGGCTCCAGATGTTGTCAGATGTCTTTGGGGATGGGAAAATAGCCCCCAGTTGAGAAAAACTGGTAAAACTTTGAGTTTAGATCCATTTGAGCAAGGCATTTACAAGAGAGGAGAATCCATGCAGTGTGAAACCGGGCATTGCTAATGAAGGCTTCCTACAAAGTAGGGCTGGCATTGCAAAGGAGTAGCCCTCCCGTCTAAAGCTCCTCTCCCTGACGTGCGCCTTTTATCCCCTCTCTTCTGCTACTTTTGGGAAATAGGTCTGTTGCAGGAAAGGTGACCCCTTCCAGGGACCAAGAGTGGGCTCTTGTCTAACACTCGGAAATGAATTGTCCGAGGAGACACATGTGCTGACAAAGCAAGAGACTTTATTGGGAAGGGGCGCCCGGGCAGAGAGTAGCAGGGTCAGGGAACCCAGGAGAACTGCTCTGCCACGTGACTCGCGGTCTCGGGTTTTATGGTAATGAGGGTAGTTTCCGGGTTGTCTCTGGACAATCATTTCTGACTCAGGATCCTTCCTGGTGGTGCGCGCATTGCTCAGCCAAGATGGATTCCAGCGAGAAGGATTCTGGGAGGTTGGTAGGACATATGGACTGGCATCTCCTCTCTCCTTTTGACCTTTCCTGAATTCTTCCAGTTGGTGGTAGCTTGTAAGTTCCGCGTTCCTTACCAGGACCTCCTGTTGTAAGGTAACTCATGCATGTGGTTACCGTCGGGCCTGGCCAGGGTGGGAGGATTCTGTCAATGGTTCCCCTAACAGGTCCTTCAGTTGTACTTAAGTTTTTTTGCATCTTGAATTCTTCTTTCTCCAATGAAGCCTTTCCCTCAAGCCTCAACCATGTTTCAGAATCTCCATCTTAGAAAAAAATTAGCTGCTCTCATTATTAGAATTTTTAACGTAAAGAAGAGCATTGACTCACCCTGTCAGCAAAAGGTAGCACTAACCACAGCTAGCATGTGTGCCTTTTCCACCTTGACAGTGTTACTCTGTGGTGGGTACTGTCCTATCCTCATCTTCTAGGTACAGAACTAAGGCACAAGGAAGTGAATTAAGGGGTTCAAAATCACACAGATCCCCTCATCTCTACAAGGCCTCCTTACTGTCATTTCAAGGCAAAGTTTTAAATATGCCTTTAAGAATCCAACAAATATTAAGTAAGACAAGGACTTCATCCTGTACATTGGGTAATGCAATGATGAACACGTCATCCCTGCCCACAGGATGGCCAATAGTCAGAAGACGTAAACAGACGTGGACCTCAGAGAACAGTGCAAAATGCGAACTGTTACTATAATAAAAGTACAAGCCAAGGGCTATTGGAGTAGAGGCTGTAGAGGCTGTTAACCTGGAATGGGAGAAAATCAAGCATGCAGATCCCCTTGGGGTACAACACTGTAGTGCCTCCTATGAGACCCGCCGTATGGCAAGGACCGTACTAGGTGTGAGGGATGGTGCTTACAATACATTGGGGTCTAGCAGATGTGAATCAGATGATCACATGCATTTAGGTGAGAGATTCTAGATTTGAAAGAGACATGGTACCATGAGAGTATCTGAGAGACTGGACCAACTTTAGATGGGGCAGGGGTCAGGGAAAGTTTTCCTGAGGAAATGGTGACTAACATGAGAGCTGAAGGATGAGGAGGCATTGGCCAGTTGAGAGAAGTGTGTATATGTGTGTGCGCACGTGTGTGTGTACAGATGTATGTATATATGCACGTTGTGGGGGTGGGGGATGAGCATGTTTGAGGCAAAGAACCAGCATGTGCAAAGGTCCTGGGGTTAAAGAGAACACAGGGAGCACAAGGCACTAGAGGAAGCCATTGAGACTGGAGGGCAGAGAGTGAGGGGGAGCAGGGGTCAGAGTCTGCAGAGCCTTGTGGGCCTTGATAAGGATTTTACTCTTTATTGGTAGAGCAGTGAACATCATTAAGGGATTTGAGGAAGATGGGTGACACATTATCTGATGTGAGTTTTCAGAAGATCCCTTGGGCTGCAGTGTAGAGAATGGATTGAAAGGAGCCAGGATAGATTTGGAGTCATTGTGGTAGTTCAGATGGAAGACCACGGAACACAAAGGCCCGTACGCATATTTGCTTTTGTTCTCTTTCATTGAAAGATTTTGCTCATTTAAAAGACAAAAAAAAAAAAAAAAATCCAATAGGATCCCATTCCTAGTCAGCTGGTTCCATGTCTCTCTCCTAGATTTGGTGATTGCTGACAATTTTTGGCATTCCTTGACTTGTAGATACATCACTCCATTGCTCTGCCTCTGTCTTCACATAGCGTTCTTCTCTGTGTGTTTGTGTCTCTGTGTCTCTCCTCTGCAAGGAAACCGGGTATTGGATTTAGGGTCCGCCCTAATCCAGTATGCCCTCATCTTTATTTAACTAATCACATCTGCAAGGACCCTATTTCTTAATAAAGTCACATTCTGAGGTTCCAGGTAGACATGAATTTAGGGGGACATGATTCAGCCCACGACACAGACTATCCTGACAGTGTGTCAGGATATTGTGTATGAACTTACTTTCAATCAGAAGAGATCTGCAAAAAACTCTTCCAGAAAAGCATTCTGAAGTTACAGCTATTGACTAGAGGTGAGAGTAGCTTCTCTCTTTCTACAGGCAGGGTCCCCTCTGGTTGTCACTAGCCTGCTTCAGTCATTTGTATTATCTGGCTGGCTCCCATAGATGTGTGAGTCTGCAATCCCTGATTTAGAGTAAAAAGTGAACAATATCGTGATGCAGAGAGCAAGGGAGTCTTCTGGGTAGTGTGTAAGAAGGGGACCCAATACCATAAACATCGCTGAATAAATGAATGGCTCTGTTGGAAGAATGCAGCGGGGCTGTTCTGGCGACTTCGTCTCTGGAAGACCACAGATGATGTCTGTTATGTCCCCATGCGGCAGCCATTACCTTGGAAACAGGCCGTTCTGACAGCGTGTCAAGGAAGTAGTTACAGGGAATTTTTTCAGCCAGAAGAGATCTCTGCAAAGCAATCTGTTCCAGCCTACTGTGTCATGGAGTGGTCCCCACGTCCCCGGCTTTTTGCTGGAATTGCAGCAGCAACCAGCATGAAGCCTACACCTGTCATGATCTAATGTGCGATTCCTGCCAAGGTTTGCACTTGGGCTCCATTAACAGGGGAGAAGAGACCTTCCAGAGAAGTGTGTTAATGTTTAACCCTTTACCCACAAATTCTCTCTCCCTGAGAAACCTGCCACTTGCCAAACTACCCCCAGGCCTTTTGGGACTTTGCTTTTTAACAGTTTTTGGTTTGGGAGGTAGACTGGAGAAAGGCAAGTTAATAGAAACTGACCTTCAAGTGCAAGGTCCATAGGCCTTTTTAAAAAATCAAGGAAGAATGAAGCTGAGCCTTGGCCCGGAGAGTGTTCCTTGGCAGAAATGATATAAAGCTGAGATGAGAACCAAATCTCATTAGTGTCGGATGTCTCCTTTCCCTCCAGCTGCAGCCAGCGCAGAACCTGGATGTCTGGGAAGGAGGTCAGCAGATCCCAAACTTCAAAATAACAATCTGCTGTTTCTGTGTATAGCAGGGGGTGGGGGCAGTTTTCAGATGGGATCTGTGTTTCATTGTGGGGAGAGATTGGTGGGGAATATCCCTCCCTATTCCTAACCTTTGTAGACTTGGGAACGTTCCCCATCAGGTCAAGGGTGGAGTAAATGTAGTTACGTGGTACAGAGGTTAATGGTTACGTTAATATTTGTGGAGGAAGAGCTGAGTGCCTGGAAGGTCGGTTCCTGGGGTGGCTGAGGCTCAGGGTCAGAGTTTGGAAACCAGAGCTCAGGAGTTTGGGGGTCCCCAGGGGAAAAGGGCTTGGCCTTAGGAGATATGCTGTGGGGAGTATTAGGGAGTGAAGAAACTTGAGAGAGGGAGGCTCTGTGCTGAAGGAAGAGACTTGTTTACAGAACACGGCTCTGCACATAGTAGGCCCTCAGGAAACATTTGTTAAGAGGGAGAAATCACACGGGCAGTCTCCTGGGGTGGAGGAGAGGTACTTAATTTTGTTTCTTTTAGGTGTGTTCAGGGGGGAGGGGCCCCATTGCTAGAAAAGACCTATCTGATTTATTTAAACATTTTAATATCATTTCTAATTATGTAAGTAATGCACAAATACATTGTTCTTATAAACAAAGTCAGAAAATTTCAGTGTGAGACTGAAGTCTCCTTTAACCACTAGTCCAAATCCCAGGGCCTATATTCTTTAGAGGACCTAAGGTTTTTCAAATTGGTCTGTAGCCTTGCAGATCTTGATATGCCTTTACGTGTGTGTGTGTGTGTGTGTCTGTGTGTCTGTGTGACTATATAAAACATATGAATTTATGGTGAGGAATGATGACATGTAAATCATATGGTAGGTATTATTCTGCCAGGTGCTTTTGTCACTCAACAAAATGCCGTAGAGCCTCTCCATGTTAGTCTATGTAGATCTACCTCGTTCTTTCTACCTGCAGCGCTGTGTTCCTTGGATTGACTATATCATAGTTTATTGATCCACTCCCCCTAGGTAGTTTCCAACTTTATGCTGTGACCAACAGTGCTATGAATAAATATCCCCATACATGCCTCCTTGTCAAGTATGTGGATTTAACCTAATTACCCATCCGGAGTATGGCTGGCATCCTGAGATGGTTGGCATCCCATAGTAAAATAGTTTGTAAACTTTGACAATTGACTGTGTGGTCTACCATAAATGGATTTTATAGGGAAGGGACAAGACATGATAACTGATAAGAAAAAGATGGATACCCCTAAGCTAGGGTCTTTGGAGACAAATAATTTACCCCAGGCAGTGTCAGCAGAAAGTTCCTAGAGTCTGGGGGAACCATGTGTCATTGTAGGAACCCTTGAGGGGTCTGGAACATAGACTCACTGTGAGCAAGCCACAGAAGAAACTCTGTGGACTTGAGAGGCACAGTTCTCTATGCCTACTACTTTGGGACAGGCTGCCTTCCAGCCCCAATCTGGCCCTTCATCCGCCATGGAAAACCATTGTTCTCTGGATGACACATGGAATGTATGTTTGCTGACATGTGCTTAAGGGTATCTATACTTGGTAGTGTGTATGTGTAAGTATGTGTATGTCACCCTGCAAACCCAGATCTGCCTGTCTGTGGTCACTACATACGTGTGGGGCATGTCCCGGCTGTAGGTGGGGAAAATTCCTGATGGCATTTGTGTCTGTCATGTGATGTGGGGTTGGTTGTCCCTTCCATCTGAGCTGAGGCTGGAGCCTCCATCAATGAGATTTAACCCACCTACTCTATTGAGCAACAAAGACTGTATATATTTTAGACACAGAAGGAGTCAGGTCTCTTTGGTGATCTCTTGTCAGGCTGAAGCATTCTCTGTACTGTCCATCAAATTGCCTTAACCTCTTCGGTGCCTTATGCTGCCCAATGTTAGGTCTGCAAATCATTTGTGGACCAAGTTAATAATCCCATCACTAACATCCTCATAATCTTCAGAGCAGTCTGAAACATATGTCATCTCTGTAGATAACAAATAGGGATATCATAATTTCTTACCATTTTTGTGTATGCCAGGCTGCATACTCCTGATCCAGGGGCTTGGTGCTAAAGAGACAGGGTGAAGAGGTGATTGGCAACGGGAATATTTTTCTTGCGCTGGATCTTTCGAAAGACAAGGATAAATAAATGCAGGTTTGATTTTCTTTCTTTTTTTTTTTTTTTTTACTATTAATGAAAACTCTTCTCTGATCACTTCTAACAATACTACTTATAGATTCTTAAAAGTCCTCAAAGATGACACCAAAGGGCACGTTCTTATCAGTTTTCCTTTCGTCTTTAGTCACCTTTGACAGACTTCTCTTAGGCAACTCAGTTTACTGAAAGAGAACTTGGACTTCCAGGGAAATCCTTTAACATGCCTCTCATATTTTAATTTGCCTTTCATATTCCTACTGGCCAGACCCAGGAACCTTCAAAGGGAAAGCTTCCCAACATTATGTCCCTAAAGAAATCAATGGTTTTCTACCCTTTTTTTTTTTGATTCAAGAAATCTATTTACTCATAAATTTCTCACCTGGTATTCTGAAATCCCCTCAAATTGTAATAATAATTTTTGTACCACTGCATCTGGTTTGGCTTAGCTATAAATGAAAGTCAAGTCTTCAAACTTTTCTCTATTTTTTTTTTTCCTGTCTTACTTCAGCGTGACCTTTACTGGGTAAATTGAGGTAACACCTCCTTTCTCTCTGTGCTGCTTCAGTGCACAGGTTTTGGAGTGACTTTGAGTCCTCGTTCCATCATTTGCCAGCTGTGACCTAGGTTGTCATTTAAAAATTTTGTGCCATGGATTTATCACCTGGAAATAATGATGGTCTACATTGCAAGTGTATTGTGAGAGTTAATGAGGCAATGTGTATAAAACATAATGCCAGGCACACAGTAAGGGCTCAAAAATGAGGATTGAGGATGATGAAGGTGACATTATTGAGTATTTTGGAGAAATCACCAGTCCAGAAGCTGAAAGAGGAGATTGGGGGCTGGGGGCTGCGGGCAATATGGGTGGAAAACAATAGCTACTTTTCCCCTTTCCCAATTTTGCATAACTATGCTCTCTTTACATGTGGACAAGTGATGAGCCACAAACTTGTCCTTCTGACGCTTTTAGGTGGTTTTCTAGAAAGTTTCAAGGCCAAGACCTATAATAAACAAGATTTTCTAAAAACTGAGAATTCCCATTATTAGTTGGAGAGAATATACGTCAAACCCCTAACCCTCCCCTTGTTCTTGCTGAGAAACTGCCTGTCCCGTTGTTGTTGTTTTTTTAAAATTTATTTATTTTATTTTATTTACTTATTTATTATTTTTTGGCTGCGTTGGGTCTTTGTTGCTGTACGCGGGCTTTCTCTAGTTGCGGCGAGCGGGGGCTACTCTTTGTTGCGGTGCGCGGGCTTCTCACTGCGGTGGCTTCTCTTGTTGTGGAGCACGGGCTCTAGGTGCACGGGCTTCAGTAGTTGTGGCTCGCAGGCCCTAGAGCTCAGGCTCAGTAGTTGTGGCGCACGGGCTTAGTTGCTCCGCGGCATGTGGGATCTTCCCGGACCAGGGCTCGAACCCGTGTCTCCTGCATTGGCAGGCGGATTCTTAACCACTGCGCCACCGGGGAAGCCCCGCCTGTCCTGTTTTTAAGGGAGCTTCCTGGAGCTGCTCCGATAGAACAGATTCAAGAGTCCACCCACTGGCTGTCCACTGAAGGTTGATGTTGACAGCAGGTCACAGAGACAGCCAGCTAAGGCAGTTAGAAGTAATGATAGAACTCAAGACCTTTGAAGTGTCTAATTCAGCCTGAGATGCTAAAAATGCAGAGTCTCAGTCTTTGGAGGGTTTTCTTATTAAGTGTATCAGCTGCTGAGAGTTTTCTGAGAAATCGCTTATTATAAATAAAGAAAAGGGAAAGAGGGTGAAAAATGTCTCCCTGAAAAAGTCATTTCTCTAGCCCACCCCATGCTGGTCCAAATATCTGGCGACTGCCAGAGTCAACATAATCTCTTGCTAGATTTCAGGCCACATCGCTGATGTGGTCGATAGCGGTGTTGAGGTTGAGTGATTTCCTCTTTTTTTCCATTTTTGTCTTGGCCCGAGCACCTGAAAACCCATGGAAACTATTGTGCTAGGCTAGTGGTTTTCCAGCTTTTTGAATTTTTTGTTTGTTTGTTATGTTTCTTGATCTGACACACTGATCTATAGTCAGGGCCTGGAGGTGGTGGGACAGACACATGGGGAGCACAAGTGTAGAACAGAGTTTGAAAACCAGCGTGGTAGGTAGCCTTGTCCAAAATCCAAATGGGCAGAAATACGATAGCGTTTGACTGTATGACCAATGGATTCTTTCCCAAGGCAGATTTGCTCTACGCCTCAACTGATGGCATGCCCAGCATCCCACCTCACAGGAAATAAGTTGTTTCTTACCAAGCAATGGAATTTTTAATAGTTATCAGACAGGGTTTCCTTCTGGTCCATTTCTCTCTTGTTTAAGTTGGATCAGCAGAGCTGAAACCACATTGCTGCCATCTCCGGAACCTTCCATGGTATGCACTGTGTTCTGGCGTTTTCTTTCAGAGGAAACCAGTGTTCCTCACAAGCCTGTTTTATGGTTGACATGGAATTCTAGGAGAATTTTTCCCCTGTTTATTTGTAGAACTAAAATTCATGCAAAACTTGGGCAAGGAGTTTGTTCCATCCTCATTTGAAAGCTTCTGGTGGTTGAAAAGATTCAGGGAAGGAGGGCAGTGAAGGGCACTGTTGTGGAAAAGAGAAATGGAGACCGTGAACCTGGACAGGACAGTGACAGAATCCTGCGAACTCATGCAAAGTTAGAGGGAGACGGGGGAGGGCCACTGGAGGCCGACGGAGATGTCACAGAAAGATGGAAATCCACTGGGAATCTCAGGAATGAGTTCCTCTTCAGAGACGGAAATTGCTTCTCAGCTCACCAGGGCACTGATAAAGTGTATCAGCGTCTGTTCCCAAAACAGCAGAATATCTAGTTGGTGTTCCCTGAAGCAAGGTATTGGGATCTCACTTTGGGCTAGAATGTAATTCACAGCTACTGTGTTTCCTTTCTGATGGACCATGTTGATATAATGAGAAGAGAGGATGCACAGAACGGTCTCATGACCATCTGCAAAGTCCATTCCCTGCAGCTATCTCTGCCACTCTCTTCTTGTCACCTCGGAGCAAAGAATGCAGGCTCAGAAAAACTCCTGCCCCTGTGTGAGAAATCCCTGGTCTCTGCAAGGGTCTCTCCAGCCAGCAGTGGACTTACTGCCTTGGCACAGACCTAAGCGGATGTATTTCTTCCTCACATGGCGTGAAGGGGGCTGTGCTCTTTGTGTCCCAATCAAAGAACTAAATAAGGGCAATGTAGGGAGCTAAGAATTATTGGCAAATTTGATAAACGTGTTTTTGTTTATACATTTTTTTCCCACAGTAGATTGCCCAGAAAAGTGACAAGGTCTTGCTTGTGATTGTTAGTGTTTTCGTTTTCTCAAGTATATTAATATTTTAGAAGCCCGGCGTTTCACACAAGGGAGCCAAACTCATGTTCTTCTGGACCTGTAGGAGCTTTTAGAGTCGAGTTATAGGGCCATGTGTACACTGGCGCGTGTTTCCTTGCTGCAGCCGTTTTCAGTGTGAGCTCCAGGTTTTAGATCCCTTTAGCATTAAACGCAGCACCTCATGGGAAGGCTGTTATGGATGGAGACAGGGAGGAAAGATGGAAGGGTGGATGAGACAGAGGGAGGGCGAGCAGGAAGGGTTCCATAGACAGCATGTGACAGAAGAGTGGTTTTTCAAACATGGGAGTGGGAAAGGATTCCCAGCAGAGCTATTTTGTCAGTGTAGATTCCGGAGCCCGGTTCCCAAGAACTTCCAATTCGGCCATCTATGTTCTCGACAAGTCCCCCTGGTGATCTTGACGCAGGTAGGCCACTGGCCTCACGCTGAGTAACGTTGTTATAGAAACTGCGAATGTGACTAATCAGTTTTACCTTGTAGAGCATGACAGTGGGTGGATCAGCCGCTAGAAATGTTTCCCAGAGCTGCAGTCCTGACAATGGTTGGAGAAGGAGAGTCGTTTATAGAGTTTTGCAGCGTGCTGGTGAGGGGACAGGCTGATTTACCATTTCTACTTTCAGAGGGATGTAAGGATGTAGTAATCACTGAAAGGTCAGCGTCTTTTAATCCCACAGGTAAACTTATCACCGCACACCTAGCAATTCCCTTTTCCTGGGACTCTTTGCTTTCCTTGAGATTCAAGCCAGCTGCGTCACATGACTTTTATTCAGGGAATGAGAAAATGTAGGGTACCATAATTTTAAACTTTGTGGAAGTCTCCACGGCTGGAGTTGGTGTGGCTGCTTCCTCAAGATGGAGATGTTATATAACCGAGCCTCTGCTGTTTGCCCTGTGCCCCAGCTCTTCTCTGGAACTCGTATTTCTTGCAAAGTGGAACCTGGCACTGACTAACAGGATTCTTTTCCAGACGTTTTGGTCCCTTGTCTGACCTCTCTCTGCCCTCACCTCCCCATGTCAAATTGTACGGGGACCGCTATTGTGCACCGATATCCTGCCAGCCTGTGTGCTAGATGAGGTGGTATTTACTTGGTGCTGCATCAACCTTTGGAAGGGTTTTCTGTGAAAATAAAGAATTCTCCATCAGTTAAGTCACTTGTGTGCTGAACTGCCTTCCATGGACTGGCCTTTGGCAGACACAAAAGATTTTTCACCCCGCGCCATCCTCGGCTTCTGGACTGAAGCAGATGTCTGTTGCTTTTGGCTTTTATGTTTGTTGCTGGTAGAGAAGGCAGCAGAAGGCTCCAAATAAGCCCTGTCATTGGTACATATAGGAAACCAAAGCGACTCCTGGGCAGTTGCATTTGGAGGCCTCTTCTGCTTTTGTGACCCTGCGATCAGTGGCACTGTCGTAGCGATCTCTGATTTGGGAAGATTTCATTCAGGATGCCGGCCGTGGGATGTGGCCGGAGGAAGTCTGTGCTGCTTATCTTATTGGAAAGGCCAGATGGCAGTGAGCTCTAGAGTTCTCAGTCCCACTTTGCTCCAAGGTGCCTGAGGAATCGCAGCCCTCTGACAGCTTGAAGTATGGCGTGCTGGGTAATTGGCTTCCTCATTTAGTAATTTGTCTGCTTTCTTTCCTCTTCCTCTGCTTCCTCTCTTCTTGTAAACTGATAGCCTCCTGCCTCTTCAGTAGACTGAGAGAGAGTCCTCTGAGCAGTGGCGGAAGGGAGGGGGTGGCCAGAGCCCCAGGTGGAGTGTCATTTGGAAACTGACACTGAAAATCACCATCTTTCTTCCTTGCCTTTCCTCTGACTACCCATCTTGATTCTGTCTCTCTTTCATTTTCTCCTTATCTTCCTCTGTCACTGTCCCCTCTTGCCACTTCACCCTCATATTTTTCTTTCCCTTTTATGGAAGGATTTCCCTATTTTGTCCCCCTCTTTTTACTTTTTCTATCCTTCCCTTTTTCTTTCTTTCTTTCTTTCTTTGATTCCCCTCATTCTTTGCCTTCTTTGCTTTTGCAGTTGATCTAGTTAAAGTCAGTTCAAAAAAGGAAATTGCACCACATTTATTCAGGCTAACCTACCTTTTTCTTTCATTTTTTTTTCCTCCAAGGAAGAAAAAAAATTTGGAAACACATTTCCAGCCCTTTCTGGCACCTTCATCCTCTCCAGTGTGTTTGTCTTTAGGTGTCGGAAGTCCCAGAGCAGAACATCTCTGCTTCATTGAAAGTACGGATGCACTGCTTCGAGCTTTTACCCCTGGACCTGGGGAATGATATCTGGTTTCACTTAATAAGTCGTTTTGTTCTCCAGGTGGAATTCAGATTATTTCGTTGCAAACTTGGGAGCAGACCTGACCCTGGTGCTGGGAGACTTAAGTCAAATGTCTTTGCCCCTCTAGATTGCAAGCAGGCTATGTTGATGTTAACCACCGCTTCAAGGTGTTTTCCCCAGAGGTTGGGCCATCCTGCTGGTAGAGATAGAAAAAGGTTACCATCTCTGCCTCATGGTAGACCAGTTGGCTCCACCATCACAAGGCAGCCTGAGTGAACCCTATGGACAGGGACTGCTCAGAGATAAAGGGGACAGCTACCGCAGTTTGCCACACTTCCCCATTTTTTGTCTTTAATTATAGTTTACAGACGGCCTAGGTCAGTGGCTCCCATTCTGTTTTATTTATTTATTTTTTAAAAACTTATTTTATTTATTTTATTTTTGGCTGCGTTGGGTCTTTGTTGCTGCGCCCAGGCTTTTTCTAGTTGCAGCAAGTGGGGACTACTCTTCGTTGCAGTGAGCGGGCTTCTCATTGCGGTGGCTTCTCTTGTTGTGGAGCACGGGCTCTAGGCATGCAGTGTTCAGTAGTTGTGGCTCGCGGGCTCTAGAGTGCAGGCTCAGTAGTTGTGGCGCTCGGGCTTAGTTGCTCCGCAGCATGTGGGATCTTCCCGGACCAGGGCTCGAACCTGTGTCCCCTGCATTGGCAGGTGGATTCTTAACCACCGTGCCACCAGGGAAGCCCCCCGGCCCCCTTTCTGTTTTAGAGAGTAGAGGGCAGGCTCTGGAGTCAGGATGCTTGAGTTCACATTTCAATTCCACCATCTGTGTGACCTTAGGCAAATAATTTGTCCTCTCAGAATCTCAGTTCCCACATAAGCTTCATGGGGAGCTTTGTCTCTCTCTTTTTTTAAGAGCTGTATCCCCAGCATCTAATACACACAACACATAGTAGATGTTCAGGAAATGAATTTCAAGCATGAATGTAATGCTTAAGAGCAAGGACTTCATGCCACACTCTCTGGGTTCAAATTCCAGTTTTGCCACTTACTGACTTTGTAAAGAATAGGATTTATGTTAGTTTCCTAGGACTGCCATAACAGTTTACCATAGACTTGGTGGCTTCAAACAACAGGAATTTATTCTTTCACAGTTCTGGAGGCCAGAAGTCCAAAATCAAGGTGTCTAAGGGCTGCACTTCCTCCAAAGGCTCTAGGGGAGAATCCTTCCATGCCTCTTCCAGCTTCTGGTGGCTCCAGCTGTTCTTGGCTTGTGGCTGCATCTCTGCAGTCTCTGCCTCTGTCTTCACTTGTCTTCTGCTCTTCCCTATGTCTTCTCCTCTTCTGTCTTCTAATGACACTTGGCATTGGATTTAGGACCTGCCTGGATAATCCAAGAGGATTTCATCTCGAGATTTTTAACTTAATCAAATCTGCAAAGACCCTTTTTCCAAAACAAGGTTATGTCCATAGTTGCTGGGGGTTAGACCATCGACATAACCTTTTTAGGGCCACTCTTCAACTCACTCCAGGGTGTCCTGAGGATCAGTTGAGTTACCACATGTAAAGTGTTTAGGTTAGTGCCTTGCAGGTGGTGAGAGTGAAATAAGTGATTTTTTCGACTTCAGTCATCCTCCAACAAAAGCTGAGACAAGTGTGTATAAAGTAGTACAGTGTGTGGCACACAGTAAGAGGCCAGTGAATGGTATTAATTTAGTAAGTTGGTATCAAAGGCCTACTGTGTGCCAGGTACCCTGTTCTAAGTATCAGGAATGTGGTGATAATAAATCATATATAATAAGTAAATAATAATAAAGGGTAAAGAACACAGAAAAGGCTTTTCCCTTGACTGTGCTTACATTCCAGTAGTTTTCATCAGGACTATCTCCATCACCACCACCATCGTGGACGCAAGTCTTATAATACCGAACCACCCTAACAAGATTCTGAAGAATGAGTTTCCTAGGTGGAAGAGGTCAAAGCCCACAGCAGGAACCAAATTTCAGCTTGTGGTTCCAGAGGCATGAAAGATCAATTTTAGTTTTAGCAAAACTGAGTTCAAAGGTTTGGGGTTTGGTTTTCTAGGGAGGTTTTGTTTGTTTGTTTGTTTTTGTTTTAATTTGTTGGGATCTGGTAGATGAACAAAGGGCATCAATCTTGTCTGAAAACTGCAGCCGGCTCTTGGTCTGGCAGTGGTGGCAGGCTGCTGAGGGGCAGGGCACTGCCGCATCCTGGCTCAGGGCAGGCAGGGCTGTTGGAGAGGAGGCTGAGGCCTGCGGGCAGTGGGCCACAGGGTGCATTAACCTCAGAGAGCAGCCTTGCTGGTCCTCGTTGCCGTGACAACAGTGGGCTGTGCCAGCAGCCCCAAAGGACGAATTAAATGGAAGGAAATTGCTGGTGCCCTCAGAAGCAAAAAGAAATTAAAGCAGGCTTCTCAGGACTCCGTGGATGTCTCTTTGACCTCCATACTCATGTTGAACATGTCAGCAAGAGATGCTCTCAGGGGTGCGGGTTGGAGGGACCTGCCCTGCCCACAGGATGTCCTTCAGAGAAGAAAGGCAGATGGCACAGCTCACAGATGCTGACTTTCCCTGGCTGGCCCCGGTACAAGAACCCCACTCAGCGGTGGCAGCCTGGGCTCAGCATTGGCGGTGATGGCCTGTTTTATCTCCCAGCTCATCCCACATCTGTTGAGTTTGCCCTGATGGGACGCGGTGACCTGGAAACTCACACAGAGCTCTGTTTCGGAATAGACTATAGAAAGTAAACATGTGGGATAAATAAAGCACAGGGCAGGAAGTAATGGTTTGAAAAAGTTACCAGTAAAACCACGGGTGAGGTCAGGTTCAGAAACCGAATGGCTTTCGGAGGCCCTTGGTCCTGACATCACTCAGATTGCTCAGTAGAGACCTCCAAATGGAGCGGTTGCTTTTGGAGTTTGCCCAGCGCTCAGTGTGCTAGCAGGCAGAAGAGCCCTGACCTACTTTCTTTTCTTTCTTTCGTTCTTTATTTTTAAAGAAAGTTTCGCTGCTTGTTGTGAGACCTCCAACAGGGCAGTGAACTTGAAGAAGTGGGTTTTTTGGGGGGGGACTATTTAATATGTCAGGTTCCACATCTCCTTCGTGGAGAGGAGCCAGCCTCCCAAGTGGGCTGTGTGGGGATCGGACCAAAATGAGAGCCTCAGCATAGTGAAATCCCTCCCTTTGGCCCCCTCAGCTCAGGCTGCATGCCAGGGCACTGCGATCCGTGTTTAGGGCTCTGCCTCACTGAGAAAGAGATAAAATGGCCTTTTTGAGCAGTCAGACCAGAGGGCAGGCTGCAATGAAACCTCCTGGTAATTGGATCATGTGTTGTCATGCCCTCCTGCACATGCACCAGTGGCTTCCCTCTGCACTTAGAATAACATCCAGGCTCCTTGCCGTGGTCTTCAAGGCCCTCCCTGACCTGGTTCCTGCAAACAGCTTCGACTTCAACCTCTGCCTCTCTCGCATGGCTCTCCAGCTACTCACATGTTCTTTCTGCTCCCGATGCACCCCACGCTCATTTCCTCCCCAGGTCTTCGCACGTGGTCCTCACCTCTGCTTGAGAAATTGTCCCCAGATCCCCATGTGCCGGCTCCTTCTCTGATTGGCATGCAGATGTCACTTCCTCAGCAAGACCTGTGCCAGCACCTTGTCCAGAATGGTCCTGCGCCCCACCAGTCACTCGCCATCCCAGCACTCTGCTTCCTTTCTTGAATGGCCCTATCACCCTCTGACGTCATCTGTTTACTTCTTTGATGACTCATTTATCGTTGTTGCCCCTCATGCTTGAATGTCAGCTCCATGGAAACAGTGACTGCGTCATTCTTGGTCGCCACTATAATCCCCCACTTCTAAAAGAGTGCCTGGCTTATTGTTGGTACTCACACTTTCGTTGAGTGCCTGAAGGCTTACCGAAATTGTGGGCTTTCTAAAATGCTACGCAGGAGAAGAGAGGTTGGAAATCCTCAAGTGGCAAATGTCTCTTGGCCCAAATGACCCCTATTTTAAAAGATGTGGACAGTCTTCACAGAGATGCTTTTGGCCAAGAGCTCATGTAAGTGAACCTGGAAATCACAGTTTGGGGTTGGAGGTAACTGTTGGGATAGTTTCTGCTACAAGAAACAGAAAACCAAAAACTTAAAAGCAACTTAAATATTTAGGACATTTCCTAGCTCACTTAATAAGCAATCCTAGGGTAGGGTTGTTTCAGGGTTGGTTAGTGATAGTGTCAGGTCCTTACCTTCCCTCTGTCTTCCATTCTGCCATTCTCCATGTATGGCTTTTCCGCTTAGATTTGTCCCCATGTCACAGGATGGCTGCCGTCGCTAAGGGTATCATCTCACATAGTCAACTAGAAAAGTAGGAAAAGGGGAATGGTCCTGTCTTGTGACCTTCTTAGGGGCAAAATGAGTTACTGAGCAGACTTTCCTCCTATCTCTTGGTCAGAATGGCAATCGTGCTCATTCCTAAAATAGTCACTGGCAAGAGGAATCCTACTATGTTTGGCTTTGACTAATAAAAATTCATCACCTGGTACAGGGGAGGGGCCCAGCATCCCCTGGTGCACTTGGCTTATAGATCCCTGTGTCGGATAGGGGCTGCTGGGTTGACATCAACAAGTTCCTCTACCAAGCGAAAGGCCTTTTTAAAGCATATATCGCTCCATCAGCAAGTGGTAGTCCTGGAGACATCCTTAAAAACCGGATTAAATAACTCCTGGGGCCAAGTTGACAAAAGCATAAGTAGAGGGAAACAGGAAAGTGGAGCAAAAGGGGGTAAAAGCAGAAGTAAAAGGGGAAAGAGAAAAGTAGAAAGTGTACATGGTCCATGAGGATGGAATTTTACCGAGAGACGTATCACTTACCTTTGTCTAGTTGCCTCAGTTGTCCTCTATTTATGGAGGCAGTTCTACAAGTTCAACAAATGCTCACCAGGCATCTGTGATACACTAGATTCTGATCTGGAATTCCTTTTTTCCCCAAGCAGTATGTCACTCAGTCATGACCCTTGTGTCTTCTCAAAGATTTCCAGAAAAGGAGATGCTTTCACTAACCTACTAGCCCTTCGGCCATGACTTCAAGGGAAACTTTTTGCCTAGGGTGCACCTAGGAGAAGAGCAAGCCCTCGGGGTCTTGGAATATGGTTTGTTTGGAGACCAACCTCTTCCAGTCTATGACCAAATGTATTTTTTCAGGATATCACAGAGGATACCTTCGTTTTCTGGATTTCACACTAACTAGGCCTCCTCATTTCTTTGGGTTCTTTGGTGCTATTTTTATGACAGATTTATTTAGTAAGAAAAAGTGTAACCACATCATCTCCTGTCTGCTAAAAACACTTGGTTTCAAGGCAGCATTTCACATGTGCAGTTATCAGCATCTCCTTTGCTCTATCCATGAGTAAATACTACTTCTCCAATTTTGCTTTAACCAAATCCTGTAGGAGTTAGCCCTTGCAAAAATCTTTTCGTTTCTGCTTCCCACCAGGCTTCTTTGAAAAAACTGGTGACCTAGACTCCCACCCACCTGGCCTCCTTCCATGTATTATGGGACTATAATGGACTGTATCGGTCTTACACAACCTGCTAACATCTTTGTGGTTGATTTTTGTTTTAATTTAAAAATTTTTTTCTTGTCATTATGAACCATTTCAGCCTACACAAATAATACAACAGCCATCCATTTACTCACCACTCAGATTAACATGTTAACATTTTGTCATATTTGCTTCAGATCAATTTTTTAAGACGTGAAACGTGATAGCTAGTCCTTCCCCAGAAGAAACCTTTAACTGAACATTGATGTGCATCATTTGCATGCATGCTTCATACTGTTCATTATATCTAATGGTTCACCTAACAGTATATCCTATTTGTATGTTAAGGATTTATTTAAATGGTATTCTGTGCATAGCCTTTTGGAATATGCTTTTCTTTTGACATTGCGTTTTGCAGATTTATCCCTGTTACTTCAATAGACCTACTTCATCTTAATTGCTGCTGGTGATCCACTATATGGATATAGCACAGTTTGTTTATTCACTGCCCTGTTGATGGATATTTTGGCTTTTAAGGAAAACATTCCCCTTATTTTCCTTTTTTCTTAACGTATAATCGTAAACAGTGCCAAAATGGACATTCTTATACACATGTCCTTGTGCACATATAGGAAATTTTCTTCACTGTTTATAAGTAGAATTGATGGGTCATAAGGTAATGTACATTTTACAATTAAGTAGAGATTAAGAAATTGCTCTCCAAACTGATTCAATGAATTTGTAATACCGTTAGCAATGTACAAGAGCTGTCATTTCTTAAGAGTCTTGCAAACACTTAATATCATCAGATTTAAAATATTTTTTCCAGTCTGATGGGTATGAAAATAGTATATAATTTTTTAAATGTTTGCATTTTCTGGAGTGTTAGTGAGATTAAGCATTGTTTTTCATTTGCTTGTTGGGTATTTCATTTGTTTATTTGTATATTGTGAATTGTCTGTATCCTTTGTCCATTTCTATATTGGGTTTTCTATTTCCCACTGATTTGTAGAAGTTCTTTATTAAGTATGACTAGTAGTCTTCTGTCAGCTCTGAGTGTTCCAAATATCTTCTCCTAGTTGGTTGCTTATCTTTTATATTTCAAATCTTATATATAAAGAATTTTTAAAATTTCATGTAGCCAAATTGATAAATCATTCCTTTATAATTTGTTCTTTTTGCAACTTGTTCAAAAAAATCTTTCCCTATCACAAAATGAAAAAAAAATATTCTTCTTTTGTTCCTTGTAAAGGGAAAGAATTGCTGATTTTTCACATTTATTTTTTAAAATTTACCTGGAATTAATTTTGTGTATGGTGTGAGGCAGGAGTCACTTTTATTTTTTCACATGGGTGGCCGGTTGTCCTGATTCCGTATTTTGAACAACCTTACCTTTATTATGTATGCAATAACCTTGGCCTGCTTGAAAATAGGGATGCAGGAAATCTGTTTGTTTTCTTCCATGAGGCTCAGCCCTGTAATAGTTCTTCCCATACCCTGTGCTAGTGATTCTCAAACTCTAGGGCACCTGAGAATCACTAGGGGAGTGTGTTGGGAATGCAGAGTCCTAGGACCCACCTCTGATCACTAAATGAGAATCTGTGAGGGCGAGAACCCAGGAATCTGTATTTTAAACAGATGCCACAGGTGAGTTTGATGCAGGTGGCCTGTAGAGCACAGTGAAAAATCCTGCCCTTAATTTAATACCAGGAAGTACAGTTTTCCCTCTCCAAACTGTACATCTTCCAGGGGACACAGCTGAAAATATTATGCTTTCTCTTTTATACACACATACTCTTACACTCATCAATTAAAGGGCCCCAACCAACCCCTTTGATGAAAATGGAAAGGATTCCGATCTTCAATCTTCTGTAATTGCTGTGGTCATGTTAATTCTCCTAAGGAAGCCAGGTAATATTTGTTAGGCTGGTAAAAAATGAAATGCTAGGAGTCCAGAGAGACTAGAGATCCACAGCATAGGCCGATTTCCTGTTCAGTTTGACCACCATGCATATTCTATACTATTAATTCCTCTCTCCATAATTTTGCTGTTTGCTGCAGAATCTGTGCTGTTCACTCTGGTTGGACCTGGAAGGAGTTTTACAATTTAAAATCATAATAATTCACCCACAAGCCTCCACCTTTGGTGGTGGTTTCCACTGCTGCTGTCATCAGGGCTTTCCCAGGGGAGGGACTGTGTAGCCTACGATCTAAGCCCTTTCTTGGGATACCTAGGCTCCTCGGCACCATGGGGCCGAGGCAGCCTTTCATGCTTTAGAAGCAAGAAGATTGAGTTTCTCAGACTGGCGTGTATGTGTGTGGAAGGGGCAATGTGGATGAGTTGCTGGTGGTAACAGAGGCTTGTCTGCTCATTTCAAATGTTAAAGAGGCCAGAGAAGGAACATTTCTTAATGCAAGAGTACAGGAGCTCCATTTGCTGGGACAGTATGTAAAACTAGATGAACACTCAAAAGCCTTCCCCAAAATATTTATTTTTTTACTTGTAAACGAGTCGCTGTTTTCTCTCTTTCACTCTGAAGTGTACTATTAGTTTGATACTATAATGGTTTTGGCTGTCAGGGTAGCATAGCAAGTATATGCAAATCATTAGGAAACATCTATTCTTCCTGTCGCTTCAGTTTCAGGAAAATTCCAGACTCTAAAATGAGAACAATGGGAAATCTAATCTTTGAATAAATGACTCTCAATATAATTTCTAGTGGTAACCACACGTTACCACTCTCAGATCTTTTCCTTTGACTTTGGATGGGAAATCTGATCCTTTCCATCGATGTGGAGAGTGCCCTGTCTTTTAATAGGTTTCATGGGGAAGTATTACTTTTGTCTTTGTTCTGAGTATTACTAATTCAGATAGAGGGGAAAAGAGTGACTTATGTGGACAAATATGACCAGTTGTTGGAAAACCAGTAGGAAATCCCAGGAAAAGCATAATCTTTGTAACAGGTGCAGTTCTCTCTGACTTATCTCTCTGGATCTCTCTTGGGAAATGCTTTGTTGTGTGTTCGCCTGGTGTTGACAACACTGAGTCCACCTCCCTAGCCACAGATAAAATAAGTTGTTCATGATTAACCTCTTGGACTTTGCACGGACACCTGCTTATGCAATTTAGTGATCCCTGGTGGCCAGAAACTCTTGGGGGTGTGGACTATCTCACATCCGCAGTGCAAATACTGAGTGCAAGGATCAGGTCACTTAACACTCACAGGTTCCCAGTGCTGAGGTAGATTTTAAAGTGGTTGCAGGACATATCAACTATAGTTATATGTACAGGGCAGTCATTGAGTACAAGAATGGAAAGTCAGATATAGAAGTGAAGTCTAGGAGACACACAAATAGTTGGCTAGTGATCTGTGTTTATTGTTTTAAAAATAGATAGCGCATTAGGAAGAGGCAGAACCAGAACTTGAACTTAAATCTGAGTGATACCAAAGTCTGTATTCTCATCACTAACCTGTATTGCTCCTCTAGGGATTGTAGGAAAGGCCCATGTAACTCATCATTAAGAGGATTGACCGACCACATCACCCAGAGAAAATTCTCTTATTATACAAAGATTTTCATATATATATGTATTCAACATTTTACACAGGGTGTTAAATGTAGAGCTGTTAGAATCATTGACCAGGAGGTCCCTGTTGATAATTAGATGGCAGTGGGATTCTGTATCCATTGATAACTGCATAGTGAAATGTACGCTTTTTCCCCTCTTTGGGGACATGTGGAGTAGGAAAAGGGAAGCCAAGAACATACAGGCTGCATTTGAATCCAGCTATGCCACACAGTAAAGGCAAGTGCATTTTCCCTATCAGTATACAAACATGTTCTCGTAACTCCAGTATTAAACTGAAAAAAGCTTTCTTTGACCCACATCCCCATTCAGCCACTGGCCAATTTCTTTCCCATTCACAGTGTAACTTCTACAAATATTCTCCATAATCACCAATATGACGTGCCCCTTCCCTCCGGTTTTCTCCTCAAGGATGACCCACATGGGCTTCAGACCCTCACTCACAGATGCCTTCCCACACAAAATCTAAAGGTTGTTCTCTGTCTTCATTTTCCTCAAGTTCAGAGCAGCGTTCAATTCATGATTCCTTCTTTGTTAAAATAGAGTCCTAATTGACATAGCATTACACATTAGTTTCAGGTGTACAGCATAATGATTTGATGTTTGTATATACTGTGAAATGATCACACAAGTCTAGTTGACATCCGTTACCATACATAGTTACACAATTTTTTTTTCTTGTGATGAGGACTTCTAAGATCTACTCTCTTGGCAACTTTCAGATATGCGATACCTTACTATTAGCTATAGTCACGGTGCTGTACATTACACCCCTGTGATTGACTTATTTTATAACTGGAAGTTTATACCTTTTGACCCTCTTCACCCATTTTGCCCACCCCCACCCCCTGCTCTGGCAACCACTCATCTGTTCTCTGTGTCTGTGAGCTTGGCGTGTAGGTGTTTTTGTTTGTTTGTTTTTTTAGATTCCACATACAAGTGAGATCATACTGTATTTGTTTTTCTTGGTCTGACTGACTTTATTTAGCATAATGCCTTCAAGGTCCATCCATGTTGTCACAATAGGCAGGATTTCATTCTTTTTTATGCCTGAATAATATTACCTTATAAATACATACACCACATCTTCTTTATTCATTCATCCATTGATGGAGACTTAGGTTATTTCCATATCTTGGCTGTTGTGCATAAAGCTGCAGTAAACATGGGGGTATATATATCTTTTTGAGCTAGTGTTTTCATTTGCTTTGGATAAATACCCAGACGTGGAATTACTGGATCATGAAGTAGGTCTATTTAAAAATTTTTGAGGAACCTCCGTACTGTTTTCCGTAGTGGCTGTACCAGTTTACATTCCCATCAGCAGTGCACAAGGGATCCCTTTTTTCCACATCCTCACCAATACTTGCTATTTCTTGTCTTTTTGATAATAGTCATTCTAACAGGTGTGTCAGCATCTCTTCTTAAAGCTCTTTTTTTTTTTCTCTCTAGGATTTTTCTCCTAGCTTACTAGATACCTCTTTGATTTCTCTTCTGCTGGCCTCCTCTCCTCTGCGGAACCTCTAAGTTTTGGTGAGTCTGAGGGCTTGTTCCTGCAGCCACCTCTCTTCACCTCCTCTTTCCTCAATCCCATTGTGTTACATACCTTACATAAACTGAAGACATCAAATCTATACCTTCAGCTCTCACCTCTGCTTTGAACTCCATTGTC
This sequence comes from Eubalaena glacialis, assembly GCF_028564815.1. Classification (NCBI taxonomy): domain Eukaryota; kingdom Metazoa; phylum Chordata; class Mammalia; order Artiodactyla; family Balaenidae; genus Eubalaena; species Eubalaena glacialis. The sequence goes on from NC_083719.1 coordinate 119,918,514, forward strand.
ATATATCCAGCCACCTACCTGACACTTCTTCTTACATATCTCATAAGCACCTCAGACTTGATATGTCTTAATATGCCCCACCCCACCTACTTCTTCCTGAGTCTTCTCTATCTCATGAAAAGACACCATTATCTACCCAAGAGCTCAGGCTATAAACCCACCAATTATCCAAGCGTTTTCTCTTTGTCTCACCCACCACATCTAATCCTTTAGCAAATCCTGTTGACTTTACATTTGCACATAAATCTGCCTGCTTCTCTCCATTTCTTCTGTTCCCACTGTGGTGTAAGCCACCCCAACTCTTTCCTGGACCATTAAAGTGGCCTCATAACAGGTTTCCTTGCTTCCACTATTGATTCGTGCTACAATTCATTCCCCCATGTAGCAGCCAAAATTATTTCTTTAAGAAGTAAATAAAAGCAGAAACTAGCACACCATTGTGAAGCAATTATACTCCAATAAAGATGTTAAAAAAAAAAAAAAGGAAATAAGTTCTTGTCACTGTCTCATTTAAAAATTTACAATGGACTACTTCCAGTAATACCTAACTAACTCCTATCAGACCAACTCTCACACAGATAACAACTATAAACTCAGGAAAGAATAGACAAACAACTACCTGCAGGGACTGGCGAGCCATCAAAAAGCAGATACAATTGGGAAAGAGTCTATGCTTGAAAAGTGGGATAGAGCAAAGAAGAGTTGCCCAGAATCCTGGCTGATCTTTGAATTATGCTTGCGGCGGGTAGACTCCCACCAGCCCAGAATAAGGCTTATAGAACTCAACAGAGATATCAGCTGTCACCCATGGCGGGGGAAGCAGAACTTAGAGTTTCAAGTTAGTCAAGTCAATTGGCCTGCTAAAAGTGAACAAGATAATAATAATAACACTACTTGGAGAAATATAACAGAGTCCAGAGGTTCTATAGCATTTCATTCTCTCTGGTCAGGAAATAATACAGAATTACTAGACATGGAGAAACAGAATAACATGACTTACACTCAAGCAAAGACAGTCTTTGGATACCCACCACTAGATGACCTATTTGTTGTATTTAGCAGACAAAGATTTTACAGCAGCTATTATAACTGTATTCAAGTACCTATAGGAAAATTTTCTCACAGTGAATGAACAAACGGAAATCTCAGCAGAAAAAGAGAAACTACAAAAAGAACCAAATCAACATTCTGGAACTGAAAAATACAGTGTCTGGAAAAATTCACTGGATGAGATTAATGGAAGATTGGAGATAACAAAAAAGAGAGTTCATAAGCTTGGAAGTAGATCAGTAGAAATCATCCAAGCTGAGGAATAGAGAGGAAGAAGATTTTAGAACCTCATGACCTGTGAACAATATAAAAAGGTCTAACATGCATTTGATTAGAGTCACAGAAGTAGAGGAAAGAGAATGGAACAGGAAAATATTTGAAGACATAATGGTTGAAAATGTCCTATATTTAAAGTCATACATTTTAATAATTTATGAAACCAAATAAGCCCCAAGTGGTATAAGTAAAAAGAAAACTATACCCAAGACAAAACATCATACATCTGAAGAAAACCAAAGATGAAGAGTAAATCTTGAAAGCAACCAGAAAGATGGAATATGAATGACTGGGGGCTTTGTTCCACTGTTTTCAGGCTTCTAGAGATTACAATAATTTTAAAATGCTGAAAGAAACAAAAACCAACCTAGAATTCTATATGCAGGAAAAATACCCTGTAAGAAGGAAGGGGGCACAGAGGGGACATTTTCAGATAAATAAAATTAAGAGAATTAATTGCCAGTTGGCTGCACTACAAGACATGCTACAGGGAGTTCTCCAGGTTGAAGGGAAATGATACCAGCGGGAAATCTATAATATCAGGAAGGGATGAAGAGCACTGGATATGGTAAATACGGAGATAAATAGGAAAGGCCATTTTTTCTTCTAATTCCTTTAAAGTACATATGACTGTTTAAAAGAAAAATTATAGCATTGTGTTTTGGGATTTATTAACGGCTCACATCTATAAAAACTACAGTGTAAAGAATGGGAATGGAGAAAATGGGTATATAGTGTTGTAAGGTCCTTTACTCATGTGAAATGGTATCATATTAACTCTAAGTAGACTGTGAAATGTTAAGGATATATATTGTAACCTCTAGAGCAACTGCTGAGTTAAAATAAAACAAAAAGGCAAAGAGGGTACCTAAAACGCTAATAGATAAATTAAAGTGGAATTCTAAAAAAAATGTTTTATTAACTCAAAAGAAGGTAGACAAAGAAGAACAAAAACAGAGAGGACAGGCAGAAAACAAAATAGTAAAATGTTAGACCTAAATCCAACCATATAAATAATCATTAAATATAAATAGAATAAGCACTCCAGTTAAAAGCAGAGATTGACAAACTGCACGAAAATACAAGATCCAACTAATATATGCTGTCTCTAGCCATTTTAAGTATCAAGACACAAACAGATTGAAAGTAAATGGATAGATTAAGTTATAACATGCAAATAGTAAGCATAAAATGGCTGGATTGGCTATATTAGTATCAGGTAAAGTAGACTTTAAGATAACGAGTTCAAGAGAGACATATCATAATGATAAAATGGTCAGTTCATAACTGATCAATCATAAGTATGCATGCTCCTAGTAACAGAGCTTCAAGATACACGAACAAAAGTTGACAGCATTAAAGGGAGAAATAGACATATCCACAGTCATTATTAGAAAATTAACACTACTCTCTCAGCAATTAATAGAACTACTAGACAAAAAGATAAGTAAAATCATAGAAGGTGTGAGTAGGGCTATCAGCTGTTTTGATCTAATGGATATGTATGCAACAGTGTGTAACAACTGCAGAATACACATTTTTTTCAAGTGCACATGGTACATTCATCAAGATAGAATACATCCTGGGCCATAAAACATGTCTCAATAAATTTACAAGGATTAAAATTATATGGACAATATTTTCTGACTACAATGGAATTGCATTAGAAGTTTAAAACGTGAAAAGTCTAGGAAAACTCCAAATATTTGAAAGACAACACACTTCTGATCGGCTCCTTTTTCTCATTTGAGCCTCACCTTAAAATTTACCTCCTTTATGAGGCCTTCTCTGACTGCCAATTTAGGGTAAGCTCCCCAATGAAGTTTTACTGTATGGCTCTGCTTTCCTTTCACCATAGCACTATTCGCGTTCCCAGATATTTTCTTCTTTGGCCGTTGGTTTAACTGTTTCCCCCCACTAGTACGTAAGTTCTAAGGAGGTAGGGATCTTTCTTTATTGTTCACTGCTAGAATGGTGACAAAACACAGTAAATGCTCAATAGGAATTGCTGAGTGTGTGAACAGTAAATACGGGTCCTCCACAATCCATCATAAGCCCATCTAGATGCTGATAATGAGAATCACGATAACATCGCCACTGATAATAATAAATAACATTCTACTGGTATTATTACTGCTCAGGCACTTTAAATGCTATAATCCTCACAGCTGCCTGTGCAGTAGTACTTCTGTTATCCCCATTTTACAGAGGGAGAGACTGAGCTACAAAGTATTGTAATCAGTGTCACTTGGATAGTGAAGAGGGAGCTAGAAAACGTGGGTTTTCTGATTCCAGAGTGCTTGTTCTGAGCCATCAGTAGTTTGTGATGGGAGAGAGGAAGGCCGGTGGTTGTGCATGCACATTGATTGGTAAATGAGGCAGCACAAGCTCTGTCAAGTCTTAGAAACAAGGCTTTGGTCCTCTGCCTCAAAGCCACAGTCTACTTTCAACTAAAGATGTAGAAGAGTCTTTTCAATATTAACATCAGTTTCATGTTTCTGTGGACCAGTCCTGATAATGACAGTATTTTAAACCAGTGGAGAAAGGATAGGTTAGTCAGTAAATGGTGTTGAAACAACTGACTAATATTTGGAAACAAATAAAATTAGATTACTGCTTTATGGAATAAATCTAAACAATTTCTAAAAGAATTAAAGATTTAAAATTAAAATATGAAATCATACACAAGGATGTTAGGGACAAAATGTAGGTGAATATTTAAGCTTGGATGAAGTGGCCTTTCTAAGTGTGGTAGTATGCCCTCGTTGAGCCTGAACTGGGATTCAGATTTAGTGACTTTTAGTGATCCAGTGGGCCAGCACAGAAGGTGCAGCATATATCTGAGGGTTGGGAAGGAATCCCTTCACCTGTCTTTTAACAGCTTTTAACAGCTGTTCCAGCCTTCCTCTGCCTCAGGAGATGACTCATCTCCCACTATCCAGAGGAAAAAGAGACTAGGGGTTTTAAAGTATAAAGTGATAAACTCATTCATCCTTACCTTCTTGTCATGGGTTTCAGAGGAAGTGGTGTCCATCTTCTTGACCTAAGCCACTCCTTCTACAAATACTTTAAAATTTATTACTTTACAACAAGAAATTGTCAAACACATAGGTGCCATCCTAAAATGTGTGAGGTGATATCTCATTGTGGTTTTGATTTGCGTTTCCCTAATGATTAGTGATGTTGAGTACCTTTCCATTGTACCTGTTGGCTATCTGTATGTCTTCTTTGGAAAAATGTCTGTTTAGGTCCTCTGCCCTTTTAAAAATTGGATTGTTTGGGGTTTTGCTATTGAGTTGTATGAGTTCTTTATATATTTTGGATATTAATCCCTTACCAGATATATGATTTGTAAATATTTTCTCTTGTTCAATAGGTTGTCTTTTAATTTTGTTGATGATTTCCTTTCTTGTGTGGAAGCTTTTTAGTTTGTTGTAAACTAGTTTATTTTTGCTTTTGTTGCCTTTGCTTTTGGTGACAAATCCAAAAAAAAAAATCACGAAGAGTGTTGTCAAGGAGCTTACCACCTGTGTTTTCTTCTAGGAGTTGTATGATTTCAGGTCTTACATTTTGAGTTAATTTTTGTGTCTAGTGTAAGATAGTGATCCAGCTTCATTCTTTTGCATGTAGCTGCACCATTTATTGGAGAGATGTCCTTTCCCCATTGTATACTCTTGACTCCTTTGTCATAAATTAATTGACTATATATGCGTGTGTTTGTTTTGGGGATGTCTCTTCTGTTCCACTGATGTATGTGGTTTTATGCCAGTACCATACTTTTTTGATTACTATAGCTTTGTGATATAGTTTGAAGTCAGGGAGCATGATGCCTCCAGCTTGTTCTGCTTTCTCAAGAATGCTTTAGCTATTTGGGGTCTTTCATGGTTTCATACAAATTTTAAGATTGTTTTTTCTGTTTCTGTGAAAAATACTGTTGGAATTTTGATAGAGATTGTATTGAATCTGTAGATTGCATTGGCAGTATGGTCATTTTAATAATATTAATGCTTTCAATCCATGAGCACAGCGTATTTTTCCATTTATTTATGTCTTCTTCAATTTCTTTCATCAGTGTCTGAAAACTTTCAGTTTTTGGTACAAATCTTTCCCCTCCTTGATTAAATTTATTCCTAGGTATTTATTATTTTTGATGCAAATGTAAATGGGGTTTTCTTAATTTCTTTCCTGGTAGTTTGTTATTAGTGTATAGGAATGGGTGGATTTTTGTATATTGATTTTGTATCCTGCAACTTTACTGAATTTGCTTATTACTTATAACAGCTCTTTGGTGGAGTCTTTAGGCTTTAAAGTATATATAGTTATCATGTTATCTGCAAATAGTGACAGTTGTATTTCCTCCATTCTGATTTGGATGCCTTTTATTTCATTTTCCTGAATAATTGCTCTGGCTAGGACTTCCAATACTATGTTGAATAAAAATGGTGAGAGTGAGTATCCTTGTATTGTTCCTGATCTTAGAGGAAATGCTTTTAGCTTTTCAGCATTGAGTATGAGGCAGCTGTGGGCTTGCCAGATATGGCCTTTATTATGTTGAGGTATGTTCCCTCTATACCCCATTTGTTGAGAGTTTTTATCATCAATGGATGTTGAATTTTGTCAAATGCTTTTTCTGCATCTATTGAGATGATCTTATGATTTTTATCCTTCATTTTGCTAATATGGTGTGTCATATTGATTGATCTGCAAATGCTGAAACATCCTTGCATCCCTGGGAGAAATCCCACTTGATCATGGTGTGTGATCCATTTAATGTACTGTTGAATTTACTTTGCTAATATTTTGTTGAGGATTTTTACATCTATATTAGTCAGGAAATGTAAATGTAAATTTTAAATTTAAACATAAATTTTCTTGTGGTATCCTTGTTTGGTTTTGATATCAGGGTAATGCTAGCCTCGTAAAATAAGTCTGGATGTATTCCTTTCTTTTCTGTTTTTTAGAAGAGTTTGACAGGATTGGTATTAATTCTTTAAATATTTGGTAGAATTCACCAGTGAATCTGTCTGGTCCTGGACTTTGTTTGTTGGGGGGTGAGAATGTCTTATTTATCTTTATATTCCCAAACTCTAGGACAGTGCCTGGCTCATAGTGGATCGTGGTAAATATTTAAGGATAAGTTAATAATATCAGCTAACATTTATTTAATATTTACTATTTTTTGAGCACATGCTAAACACTATAGATGCACTATCGCATTTATTCTTCACAAGAACCCTGTAAGATGTGGTCTGTTATTTTCTTCATTTAGCAAATGAGGAGACCAAGAAAACTGGCTCAGAGACTACAAGGCTAGATTGAGATCACACAGTTAGTAAGTAACAGAGCCAGGATCTGACTTCTGAGCTGGTGATCTTTACACTAGGTGGAAGTTACTGTGTGACCTTGGGCAAGTCACTTTCCTTCTCTGGTACTCCACTTCCTCATTGAAACTGATGGGGCAATCTAGACTGTCTCTAAAGCCCCTTCCAGTTTTGCTACTCTATTACTCCGTTAGGAGTAGAAGACAAAGTTATAACAAATTCCACGAAAATGACAATCTCCTTAATAGAAAGACTTCCAAGTCCCAGTTAGTGCTCCATTTCTCTACAAACACTAATCATTACGTTGACCTTTCCATTGAATCAAAGAGCTTCGATGGTTTCTCGGAATTCATTGCCTTCATATTTGGCCAACCCAGTGGACAGGGACCTTGAGCAGGTTCTTTGTCGCCAGCCCCAGAACCCACTCCAGCTCGTTGAAGCAGAAATGGAAATTTATTGAAGGATATTACGTGGTTCATAGGTTCTTCAGAGGGCTAAGCAGTATCAGACTGTGGCCAGGGACGAGGGCCAAGCCACACGGACATACTGTCCTGGAAAAGCTCCAGGTTTGCCACAGCGAGGCGCAGAGTGCAGTTCACACCATGATGCTGGACCCTGGGTGCCTAAGATTCCCCCAGGCTGCCCCCCAAGCACCAGATGCTTGGGCCCCTGGCCTCCCTACAAAATGGATTCTGCATGTTACCCTTGAGAAGAGAAGGCTCTCTGGCTCTGATTAGAGAACACCAGTCCCACACCTGCACTCCATCTTTAAGGGAAGCCAGGAATGTGGGTAGGCACCTTCTACCTTCAGGAAGCAGGCCTTAGGATGTGGGCCACTCCCTAAACTGGAAAACACCCAGGAGGTGCTGGATGATCACACACACACTGGCACAGTTGACCACTCTGTAGATTTATTACACTGCTCTAGGAAAGCAGCTGGACCTCATCATATAAGTATGTGTCTTAAAACTGAGAACCTCTTTGAATTCGGACATTGAAATAATAGTGGCTAACATGCACTCTTGGTCAGGCCTTGTGTTAAGCTGTGTACACACATTTTCCACTTAGGCCTCGCAGCGCTCCTGTGAGAAGTACACTGTTGTCCTCAGTGTGGATTACCTTCCTCATCTGACAGTTGAGGATACTGAGGCCCACAGAGGAAGTACCGCGTCCTCTGTCACTCAGCTAGTAAGTGGTGGAGCCTGGATTCGAACTGGGTGAGCCCCTGCATCGTTTTGCCTCAGGCAAAGAGGTTTATTGGGTTGACGAACAAACAAACCCTGGTGCTGGGTCACATCTAGCTCTGGCCATCCTCAGGTCTGAATCTGGGGTGTGCCCAAACCAAAGAGAATTTCCCGAGAAAATTAGGTTGACCAGATTTGTAAGAATCGTTATGCATCTTCCTCTTGATGTTTTCTTAATGTCAGTGAGTTTCAGACACTAAGATGCTCTTACGTCTAGTTAAAATTGAAGCTTTGAAAATGCTTGGGATCTTTGTCTTTCACCCTAATGTTCTGGGAACTGGGTCCTGATGGAAAACTATCGCATAAACTCAGTTCCCTGGGGTCCCCACTTAGTACTATGCTGCTGCCTCAAGTTCACAGTTGCTGTAAAGTTCTGGAAACCTGGTCTAGGGGAGGAAAAGAATTTTTCTTGACCCTCTTAGTGTCCCTGGCTGGGTCCGAAAATTAACCTGACGAAGACAACAGGAGAAAAGTATACAAATTTAATATAAGTTTTACATGACACAGGAGCCTTCAAAAGGAAATGAAGACCTGAAGAAACAGTTAAACCTGAGTGTTTTTATGCTGGGTTTGATGGAGAGCGGGCAGCCATGTAGAAATATGGTAGAACAAAGAGTATGAGGAAATAAGGGTAGTAAACTGGGGGAAGCTTAGCAAGTCCTGTTTGTTTGGTTTCTTTTCCATGTTTGTCTGACTTGAAGTTAAAGATGCTTCTTTCCTCCAAATATCGAGAAAGTATCTCTTACAAGAGGGTCTAACGACCTGCTTCAGGGAAGAAGGGGAAGAGGAAGGTCAGAGAGACCTTCCTGCTTCTGCCATTTTTTCAAACTCCTTCAGCTTAAAATAGTCGATATGCCAAGGTGCTGTACGCTGGGGTAGCATGTCCTGAACGCCATCACTTGATAGAAGTGGTTCCTGTTCTTACCCCTTCACATGTATTCTTGCAGCTTTTCCAGACAGAGTCAGCAGCCACTTTGGAGAAACAAATATTTAAAACAAAACAACCCTGCCTTCCACCTTGCCATAAATATACGAGCATAAACTCTGGTTGTGAAATTCAATGCTTATTTGGCCTGAGGCAAAACCATAAAGGAGTTTTACGGGCCCCATTCAGGATAGAGATAAATGCACCAGTGAAAATACACATAACTTGGGGAACACATGCAATTAATGATGACCCGAGGGAAGCACCCTCCCTCCCCAGGCAGACAGCTCTCCTGCATGGTACTGGTTAGAGAGACTTGGCAGGAGGCAGGAAGAGAGGACGCTGCTGCTTCAGCTCGAGATGACAAGTGAAGCCAGGAGGGGAAGGAAGTGGGAGGAGAGGCCAGAGCAGAGGGCCATAATTTCATTATGAATTCCTGCCTATTCAGAGCAGATTGTCCCCAAATTTGTCATTAAAAGTGCAATTTCCTCTATGAAAACTTTCCAAGGACCCCAGGAAAGATGCTGAGAACAGGAAGTGGGGCATCCAGTTATTCATGTGGGTAATGAACTCTATTAATTATTTATGAATTCTGCGTTCTATCCAATCTTTGTTTAGTAATAAAGTTAGTATTACTTTTTGTTCCTTCATTTGTGCATTTGTCCAACAGACATTTATTGACTTGCCGCTATGTTGGGACACTGGGCATACTGAAGAGGTCCTGGTTACTTACTGTCCTCTGATGCTTACTCTTTATCAGGAGAGGCAGACAGTAAGCATCTAATTACACACCGAAGTTAAATAGTTATCAGGTTGTTATGTGCTATGACGAATCAAAGGATGTGATGAGAGCAGGTAACAGGAGAGGCTGACTGTGTCAGAGGGGCAGGAAAAATGACATTTGAGCCTGAGGAAGAAAAAGCAATCAGATGCGAGGAATGGGTGTGAAAAGATGTAAAAGTGGTTTCTAAGCATGGGTTTATCATCTCTTTTTCTTATCGTCTTTAATTACATGAGAGTTTTTCTAAGTGTGATCTTTGAGCTACCTGCATCAGAATCACTTGGAAGCGTGTTAAAAATTCAGATTCCCGGGCCCCACATCAGGCCACTAAATCAGTATCTCTAGGAGCAGGGCCCGGCAAGCTGCACTTTAAATATAGTACACTCCCCACCCCACCAACCTCCCTGAGATGATTCTTACCCTCACTGTTTGATTTGAAAGCCACTTCCTTATAGTAGAGGAAGCTTTATAATTCTTGCAAAGGTTTCTGCTTATGACACTCTTTGATCCCCACTGCAACCTCATATAGTACACAAGCTAAGTATCATTATTCCACGTTTACAGATGATGTATCTGAGACCTGGAAAAGAGAAGGGTTTACCCCCTCATCCGTGAGCCTTGTGCCCTTCTGCTTATACCACAGTGGATTACAGTGGCCATACCTGCTTTACAAATGTGATGTAATACACCCAGGAGTGGATTGCAAGCTTGAAGACATACTTATATTTCCTTCACAGTGACTGTTATTGGCATAGTATCACCCAGTAGTTCAGCATGTCTAAAGTCAGACAGACCTGAAGTCTAGTCCCAGCTCTGCCACTTAATAGCTGTGTGACCTTCACTCTCTACTTCAGTTATCTCGTTTGTTAAATAAGGATAAATAATAACGCCTACACCATTGAGTTGTTTCAAAGGTTAAGTGAAGTACTGCGTGTGAAACACCAAGTATAAAGCTTTGAGTACTAAGTACTAAAAAGATGACAGCTGTTGTACCTATAATATTTAGGATCCACTGAATGTGCAGTAGTGTTTCCTACTAACTGAAACCCAGATAAAAATCACAAGAGATGTTACACATGGGAGGTTTAAGTAACGGTTACGAGTCATTCAGGCAAAAACATCTGAGACAACTCAGTAGCAATGAGCACATCCAGCACCCAAATCTTGGTTTCTAAATACCATTATTCACTAAAGAAACCAGGTCTTCTTGAAGAAATGCTGCTTTAAGTTCTGGAGAAGAGAAAATATGAGGTGAACTGGAACATTTTATTGTGTCACAAAGTATTGAAGTGCTTAAAGACTGATGGGGACATGTCAAAAAGAGATGAGCTGGCCCAAATTGGCCCCCTCTTCTCAAATTTTGAACAGTTTGAACATCAGAAAACAAATGACAGCGATGTTGACTGTAACCCATTGAGAAAAAAAATTCGTGAGTTTACAATGGTGGTTAAAAAGGTGGAATAGAGCCAGAAAAGCTTTTTTTTTTTAAACAAAATTCCAGCAACTGTATGTGGAAGGAATTAACAGAGTTAGAAAAGTCACAAAATTTCTGTTTTGTAACACTTGTAATAATCGGATTCAGGCAAGGATCATCATTGGAGGCTAAAATCTTTTGTTAAAGGTTGTTGGGGGCTTCCCTGGTGGCGCAGTGGTTAAGAATCCGCCTGCCAATGCAGGGGACACGGGTTCGAGCCCTGGTCCGGGAAGATCCCACATGCCGCAGAGCAACTAAGCCCGTGCGCCACAACTACTGAAGCCCGCGCACCTAGAGCCTGTGCTCCGCAACAAGAGAAGCCACCGCAATGAGAAGCCCGTGCACCGGAACAAAAAGTAGCCCCCACTCGCCGCAATTAGAGAAAGCCCACGTGCAGCAATAAAGACTCAACGCAGCCAAAAACAAATAAATAAATAAATTTAAAAAAAAAGAAAAAGAAAAAAAGGTTGTTGGGAAAACATATTCACAGTCTTAAAGATTACTTATATCAATATTATTTATTTTACTGTTATACAAAGAGAAAAGTGTATCTTTCCTATGGGGAGATCTGGTAAATACCAAATAATCAAATGATCAAGTTTAGCATCACAAATTATGAGACAAACTGACATTATATTCCTTCTGATGTGATGCAACAAGAAATACACAACCTCACCCATGTGGCATTATTGCCAAAATTGTCTAATCCGAATCAAATTGTAGGAAACAATCAGACAAATCCACGAGGATATTCTACAAGACAACCAATCTCTACTCTTCAAAAAATTTACTGTTGTAAAAGATAAAAAGAAAAAAAAAGGGAAGAATGTTCTAGAATCTAGACTCATGTTCTAGAATTAATGATGTAGAATGATTAGTGATTTGGATTAAAGGAAACTAAAGACCTGGCAATTAAATGCAGTGTGTAGTCCTTGATTGGATCCTGGCTTTTAAAAAGCTATAAAACAACCCAAATGTTCATCACCTAACAAAGGGATAAACAAAATTTGGTATTTCTGTACAATGTGATATTGTTCAGCCAGGAAAAGAATGAAATAATACATGCTACAACATGAATGAACTTCAAAAACATTATGCTAAGGGAACGAAGCCAGATATAAAAGGCCACATATTTTATGATTTTATTTCTATGAAATTTCCAGAATAGGCAAATCCATAGAGACAGAAAGTAGACTAGTGGTTGTCAAGGGCTGCGGGGGAGGGGAGAATGGGGAGTGACTGATAATTAGTTACTGGATTTCTGTCTGAGATGATGAAGATGTTCTGGAATTAGATACGGATGATGGTTACACAACCTTGTGAGTATATTAAAACTCTGAATTGAATGCTTGGAAAGAGTGAATTTTGTGATACGTGGATTATATCTCGGTTAAAGTTGTAAGGACATTGATTGGGACAATTGGGGGGATTTGAATACGAGTTGTCAGATGATATTTTTTCAATTTTAAATTTCCGGGATGTGATAATGGTATTGTGGCTGTATAGGAGTATGTCCTACCTCATAGGAAATATTTAGGGATGTATTTAAGTATGAAGTACTGAGGGATAAAATTGTCATGATATTTGTACTTTGCTTTGAAAGGAATCAGAAAAAAAGTATTGGGAGAAAGCAAATATGGTAATATTTGAACAATTGGTGATCTAGGTAAAAGATATACAGGAGTTCACTGAAGTATTCCTTTAACTTTTTTGTAGCTTGACATTTTTCAAAATAAAACGATTTGAAGGGGGGCCCACTTTTGGGTGTCTGTTACACACCAGAAAGGCGATGAAGACCCCTGCGGATTGTGACAAGGAAATTAGGAACGTGAAGGCACAGCCCTCCCTCCTTAGCGAATCCTCGAAGGAGAGTGAACTGTATGCCTCCCTTCAAAGCTTCTCTTGGTCCCACTGGCATCAGAGACAGATGGTCAGGCTGTGTTCCAGAAAGTCATTCTGTGCTTGGGCTTCTTAGGTAGAGTGGGCACCCTGACCATGTTGTCTGATTTGATAGCACTGTCTAGGGGTGTTGAGATCTTCCAGAGATAAAGCGTTAACTGTATCAGTGAAATCAAAAGGGCAATGAGATGCAAGTAGGTTGGGGGTGAAGGCCTAAGGACAGGAAGGAAGAAGGAGGCGGCATGAGCGCCTGTTAGAGGGAAGGCAAATGGTCCCGGCCAGCAACCAAGCCTTGGCCATTGTTTGAGTAACAAGCAGGAGGGGAGGTGAGCCAATGCCCCAGCCCCATTTGCAGACTCTGAGTAATAAAACTGATCCTCGGGTGCTTCCCTGTTCGGGTCCCAGCTACTCTTGGCTGGTGGTTAGAAAAGTCCCTCATTGTCCCACCTACTCACGTTACCCCTTTCAACCAAGGAATTATTGTCATCTGCGGCCTCTTTTTTTGGCCTTTGTTCTATTATTTTTCGCTCAAGGATGCTAGGAGAGAGTCTGCTAGAGTTGAACTAACTGGTGTTTACTCTTGGACTAAGATGGGCTGGGAGGGGTCTCAACTTGGAAGAGGGGTCGGAGATGTGGAAATGGCTGGTCAGCAACAACGTAAGGAAAGTTTTGTGAGGCCTACCGGGGAGGGTGGGGAAGACTGGATTTCTGGTTCATCCTGGGCACTCAGGCCTTCTGTTTTTAAAACGGACGTGCTTCATCCTTCCCAGAACTGGGGCCAACGATGGGAATTCAAAATGCAAAGTTGCAGCCGGGGAAAGATATTGACTGTTTCTTTTTTTAAGCTAATATTCCAAGTTTCTTATGAAAGTCAACTTAGACATCCAGGACACAGGAAACAAGGCAAGAGGCCGCAGCCAGCTGCCTCAGAGGACCCGGGACACTTTCTTAATAACATCCAGATGGTTCCACAGAAATTGTTAACATCTTGAAAAAAAAAAAAAAAAAAATCAACTGCAGGAGAAATGAGATTCAAGTGGTTTAGGAAGGACAGCCTGGAGGAGAGTCCCAAGGGACGAGAGTGGGTCTGAAATAGAAACCTCTGTGGTGGGATTACTGCTTCCTATGGCGAGGCTGGAGGGGAGTGGGTGTAAAAGTCCAGGGTTTTAGTAGAGCCTTTGGGTTGGAAGGGAGCCCCAACAGAACTGAACTGAACTTCTGGTCATGTTTATCTATTTGCTACCCTGGGTTTGCAATAACTTTTTACATTAATATTTTTTTGTTTGTTTTTGAGAGGATTATTTAACTCCCAAATACATCTGTTACGCTCGATAGGCCCAGGGCTTAGAGCCCGTGAGATTTTAAGGGCCTCAGGCAATATTTAACCCTGAAAAAATGCTATATAGAGAGAGTATTTTTGTAATATATATATATATATATATGACATAGCATAATATAAATGTATTTTTCAACATATGAAAAGAAACCCAGGGACTTCCCTGGTGGTCCAGTGGGTAAGATTCCATGCTCCCAATGCAGGGGGCCCAGGTTCGATCCCTGGTCGGGGAACTAGATCACGCATGAGGCAACTAGGAAGCCTGCGTGCCGCAACGAAGATCCCGTGTGCCACAACTAAGACCCGGAGCAGCCTAAATAAATAAATATTGAAAAGAAAAGAAACCGGCAAAATTTAGATCAGTAAATGTGTAATTTAATGCCTTCAATAGCTAGCATCATGGCAACTGAATCAGCTTAAATTGTGTCCATTAGATACTTTCATTGGAAAATAATTTGTATGTTACATTTTTGCATTTCCCACGCATTGTTCAGACATTAGTTCCCTAGACCCAAATAATTTTTAAAGTGAAATTTTAAAATCCTTCCATAATTTTACCAGGGAAGAAACACACGTCTTTAAGAGGGGATATACGTGTTGTGTAATGTGTTTACATCAAGTGGGGAGGAGAGTGGAGCCCTCAAATGAAGAGCCCAAGGGCGTAGGAAGGCCTTAACACCATCCCCCTTTTTCTAAAGAGGGGTGTGTTTCTTGTGCCCTCTCCTCTCAGTCGCCTTCGCCCAAGGAAGAGGAAATGGCTTGTTTGTGGAGTGTTAACTGTTTGCACGCAAATCACTTACTTACTTGGAAACAAAAGTCGGGGAGAGGGAAGTGGGGACCACAGACTCAGGGCTCAGTCGGCATTCAGCAAGCTGCCCCATGTCACGCCTCTCACCTGGGCCACTCAAAGCCCGTTAGAGGCACCTCCTGCCTCCCACCCTGTTTGAGTGTCCCCCCCCACCGTAATAGAATTGGCTTCTCTGTCTGACCAAGATAATAGGAGATAGAGCTGGAGCGACTGGTGAGGGCAGGTTGACTGGCCTTCCTTGCAATTCCCATATCCTAAATAGCATGTAGGAGTGGGGAATGAACAGTAAGAATATACACATCCTGGTACTGTTGGTCTGAAATGCCTAGGGTATTTAGTATGAAAAATCTGTGTATAATTGCAAAAACAACAAAACAAAACCAAACCCCAGAACACCTAATACAGGAATCGGAATTTTCTACACCAAGCAACATTACCTAAGAAAGAGAGCCCAGAACTGGGTTATGGAGTGCTAAACAGGTAAACTTATTAGACGGAGGCATCTCTTTCCTTTGGGAGAACATTGACATTGAAACTTTGGCTTCTTGGGATTCAGCTGGAGGACTCTTTGGTGGAATGCAATGACTCCTTCCTTCCTCCCCAAACTGAAATCCGGGCTATTACAATTCCAAATGGACACAGAGTCCTGCCAAGTTTATAGGAAATTGGAATGACAGTGTAGGTTCTCACCGCTGGGGATACCAGAAGCTGAAGGCTGAGAATAAGTAACATTTCCCTTGTGATTCCCAAATGAATCTATTTTTATTTTAAGGGGCTCTGTGTTTTCGTTCAGTTTTGTGAACTGAGGAATCCATATGGAATTTTCACCAGCTCTACTAAAATAAAAGCATGCAGCTTCTCAGCAGTGTACTGAAGTAGCCGCTATGATAAGTCAGAGAGAATTGCAGAATTCACCTCTCAAGATCTGTGAGAAATCATCAACTGATTTTCAATGGGTACCTTCTAAGCACGTGGCAGAGTACGTACAGTATCAACTGCTAAATTCATACAAGAGATATTGTCTTTGACATGGTATAGTTCATCATTTAAAAGAAGTCATAAAGTAGCTGCTCTGAGATGGACAGCTTGTATTAATTTAATATATATGAAATACAAGTATATATACACTTTTATTTTAAGTGCAGGATTTTTTGTGGGGCGAGGGGGTCAAAAGAGACTCATAAGTAAGTCCCCATGTATAAAACAGGTATATTTTTATTGGTAATTTTTAGAAAGATTTCTTAAAAATATGCATTATTAATAATTATTTAACAATCTTGTTTGCTGCTTGATGGTATTCTTTCCAGCTTCTTCAACTTGAACCTCTGCCTCCCTGTTCCCTCTGTAGCATAAACTCCACAAAACAAGGAGCTTTCCTATCTTGACTCTATACTCCAGAACCAGAATAGTGCCTGAGACATAATAGGTGCTCAGTAAATGGTTTTCCCCCTCATTCAGTCAACAAATAGAAACTTTCCTTCTCCTTCGCTTTTTAATGGGTTCGTTATGGAAAAAAATGAAAAGGTGAGTTGTGAAAAAAGGCATTACACATTTTCATATAGATGACTGGGTTTTCTATTGTCCTTGGGGCTGTTTGTTTGGTCTTATGCCGCCTGTGAGCTGAGCAGCGTGCGACGTCATTTGTTTTTCAGGTATTCGCTCCGTACCAAGCACTGTTCTAGGGAGAAAATATCCTGTATCCGTGGAACTTGTTTCAGTGGGGAGAGGTGGACAGTAATCAATGAATACATATTCTGTCAAGTGGGGATAAATACTACGAAGACAAGTAAAGTAGGGTAAAGGGGTAGTTGGGGAAGGTTTCTGATCGGGGGGCATGCGAGAGCACCTTGCTGGGAGTGTAGGAGCAGACTTGGCTGACGGCTGGAGGGAGAGCAATGTGGGCAGTACAGGGTGATTGCCTGGCTTGTGGCGGGGGGAGGGGGCGGGAGCACAGCCAGGGAAAGGTACGGGCAGTGAGGTGGGAGAGGAAGGCTTGGAGGCTGGTATGGATGTGGACTTTTACTCCTCATGAAACGGGGAGGCCCCCAGAGGGTCTAGAACCGAGGGGTGCCCTGACTCGGCTTAGGGTTTCCAAGGTGAAGAGAATGGGTGAAGGGGGTTGGTGAGAGGAGAGCGGCGAGTTAGGAGGCTTTATAGTAACTCAGGTGAGAGGGAGATTCTCCTAGACCAGTGGGAGTGGTGAGAAGTGGTCAGGTTCCAGATAGGCTTTGAAGGCAGGGCCAGGTGGATTGGCTGATGGTTTGGCGATGGGGTGTGAGAGAGGGAGCTTTCAGACTGAGCACTTGGCAGAAAACCCTGGTCGTTGAGTGAGATGGAGAAGACTGGGAGATGCAGGTTTGGGAAGAACTCAAGAGTCGATTTGGGGTCGTGTCTTAGGTTTCAGCACCTAAATAGAACCTGTAGGGCCCAGGCCCAGTAGGCAGTGGGTGGAGTCCTAGCTTGACACATTCGCTGGCATGATGACCACTGAGTCCCAACTAGCCAAGGGCCTAAGAACATGGGCCAAACGTGGGGCCAGTGTCCAGCTACACAGATGCTGAAATGAAGTGGTCTCAAATCTGCAAGTCTGGAGCAATGCTCATCCATTGTTACCAGAAAAGGGAGTCTCTGATTCCCACCTCTCTGAGTCATCCTCAGGGGGCTGGTTTAGTCTGTTGCCTTCATGTCACTGTTCTCTTCCTTTGTCTCTATACTCTTACGCTATTTCTTGATCAAGGAACCATAAAGTGACTTGTTTTTAGCAAGACAGAAGGCCACAACATGGAGGTTCACTTTTGGGTTTGAACATTTGGCTTTTTACTGCTAACTGGTGGCCCGTAGGCTGGGACACACAAAAGCACCCTAATTGTAATTCCTAGTGAAGAGCTGTCCCGTGCGTGTCTGGGAACCTGCTGTAAGTGACAGGTACAACAGGGGCAGGGACGCTTCAGGTCCCTCGTGGCAGAGACTCCCTGAACCACCGGTCTTCGGTGGCTCTGAAGATGGGTGTCCAATAGGAATGCCCAGAGAGCTGCCACTATCTTCTCTGCAAGAGGAATTAGTCCCTCTTAACCTTGGGCATCTCTGAAGTCCCAAGTCCTTTATGACTGTGAACACTACTATCTGTGGTCCCCAGGGATCCTGTTTAATCAGCTGATGAATTCCTCTTTCCTTGATTCTAAATCTGATGCCCCACGGGCTTTTCCCATAGTATAAATAGTATTCTATTCCAGTGCATAGCATCTTATTCACAGGAAATAGTCTCTGAATTACATCACCAACCAGTTCTACTGTATTCTGTGGACGTTTATTGTGGAAGTTTCATGGGAGTGACATCGTTTCTGTCCCCAAGAGTTAGTATATCCCATTCATGTTCAAGATTATAGAGCTGGGTTCAGAGATGGGAGAAACAGGTGAGTGAAACTCCAGCACATTTTGCTGTCTTTTCATTCTTAAAATATTAGCAAAACATTTTTTCTAAGCTTATAAAGGTAGGTGTATGGCAAAGCACGGTACTTTTCCTTACCTATGCCATTCGGTGAGATGATATTTATCTTTGAAAAGTAGGTTAGGGGGCAAGGGAAAGTAGGTTAGATCAGGTTGGAGAAACCACTAACCATCTCCCAGGATCTACTCTTCCCTTCTTCTGTGGTAATAACATAGACACCCCTGTTTTAAGATGTGTGTATAGCTACTTGGCATTAAGACGACATTTCCCAGCTTCCCTTGCAGCTAAGTAGGCCATAGGAATGAGTTCTGGCCAATGTGCGTAGGTAAAAGTGCCTGGTGGCAGCTTCCAGAAATCCCACTTAGGAGGCATTATGTGTACATGCTTTGCCTCTTCTTCTTCACGTCTTCCTCCATCCTGCTCCCTGAAATATAGAAGCTGCCATCTTGCCCCATGAGGTTGAAGCCATGCACGATGAAGCAGCAAGAGAAAAGGCATAGCCCACTGTGCCCTGTCTTTGAGACCTTTGTTTCAATTTAAAAATTTTAACTAATTAATTAATTAATTTTTAACTAATTAATTTTTTAACTAAGACCTTTGTTTCAATTTTAAATTTTTAACTAATTAATTTAACTAAGCCCCTATGTGGCTTGTGGGATCTCAGTTCCCCGACCAGGGATTGAACCTGGGCCATGGCAGTGAAAGCTCTGCAGTGAAAGCCCAGAATCCTAACCACTAGGCCGCCAGGAAACTCCCCTGAGGCCTTTTATATGAGGGAAAAAAGGACTTTTATCATATTTAAGGTGCTGTTACTTGAGATTTTCTGGTCCTCACAGCTGAGCCTAATCCCAACTCATACAACTATATCTAATTTTTCCTTGAACTAGAGGGCTCAGGGCACAATGTCATTCTCAGCTGAGGAGAACAATGTACCCGTTCCTGCCAAGTCACCAATCTTTAGTCTCCCCAAGATACTGCATTATACCTTTAAGATCATTCTTCATAAGAGCCTCATGTAGTGTGCATCACTTACTACCCGAGAACCAAAAAGTGAAAATAATGGTGTCCTACCTAATGCGATTTGAGCTCATGTGCCCTCAGCCACAGGAACTTGTCCATCCCACACCATGTCTTCCACTTTTGTGTTTCTGTCACTTGGACTCTAGATATAGATGAATCAAGCCAACAGAGTTTCTAAAGGCAGGTGAGAGGGGCGCCCACCACTCCTAGAGACTGGTTTTTATGATCACAGAAGTAACACACGTAAAAAAGTCAAAACCATCTATGAGAAAATGTGCCCCATACCCCCAGTCCCACTACCTCAAAGTCACAAAAGCTTTGGGGACACCCTTATAGAACTTTTCCATATGTGTGGAGCCCTTCTTTTTTAAAAAAAAGTGAATATATACATAAATGTATATATGTATAACGTAAATGGGAACATACGACATACACCATAGTATACTTTGTTTTTTAAATTAAATAATAATTATAAACATCCTTCCAAATCAGCATCTACACATTGACTTGCTGTCTGATGCATAGTATCCCATTGTACAGTAGGTGTCCCATAATTAATTTAAGCAGTCTCCTGTTAATGGCCATTTCTTCCAGAGTTTTGCCATGATAAACGCTGGTGAACAGTTTCACTTGTATGTATATCTTTGTGCATATGGACCAATATATCTGTAGGAGTAAATCATAGACTTGGAGTTGCTAGGTGAATTGGTATGTTAAATATGTAAGCAGTGCCCTCTGCATTTATACTCCCACCAACAGGATCAAGCTTTTTAAACTCAGGTTCCCCTCAGGAGCCAGAACTTAACATTCAGTTTGTTTCCTATTCACTTACTACTTTTTTAATTTGGGTTTCTGTTCAAGGCAGACATCTGCCTTGTCAAAAGACAGATGAGAAGCAGGTGAGTGATCTGCTTCAGTTTAATACTGTGTATCGTTTAAAGGGGATTATGAGCAAAAGTCCCACCTTATTGCTGAGAATATGCTAGCAGTGTTTCCTGTTTAAGGTCTGGGCCTCGTGAGCTGAAGGGCTTTGGGGAGAAAGGATCAGGGGTGCAACTATGAATATAGAGGCCAGCCTTCTGGATCCCAGACTCCAGAGAAGTTATTCCACCACAAAGACAAAAGGGACTTTGAATATCGTTGGAAATAGAAAGATACCCTTATATACCCTTATATAAGGGCTGGGAGAAGGTCCAAATTTAGGGTTTATTCAATATCCCATGATCTCTAACCACCTACCCCTACATTTAACACTTCCCTTCTTTTCTCAGGACCTTTTATTTATTTTATTAAAAAAATTTTTTTTTAAATTAAATGTAATTAAAAAAATTTTTTGGCTGCGTCGGGTCTTCGTTGCTGTGCACGGGCTTTCTCTAGTTGCGGCGAGCGGGGGCTACTCTTCGTTGCGGTGCGCGGGCTCTAGGCGTGCGGGCTTCAGTAGTTGCAGCATGCGGGCTGTAGAGCGCACGGGTTTCAGTAGTTGTGGCATGCAGGCTCAGTAGTTACGACGCATGGGCTTAGTTGCTCCGTGGCATGTGGGATCTTCCCAGACCAGGGCTCGAACCCGTGTCCCCTGCATTGGCAGGCGGATTCTTAACCACTGCGCCACCAGGGAAGTCCCTCTCAGGGCCTTTTAAAAAACCCCCTTAGAGTATGTATTGGTGGTAGAGTGGTGATGGGTTTTTAAAAAATGTTATCCAGAGCCCAGTAAGCTGCTTGGATAAATGCTTGGAACAAAAGGAGAAGCTTTGCTACTGTTTTGCTGATATGTTCATGTTCCCTAGACTCCTAGCTGTCGTCCAATTTAGAAGAAGAGGTCCTTGTATCAGAGGAGGACACGGGGAGTCAGAGCATTCCCCCCCCACCCCCGCACTGGTAAAAGGGCTGCTCAGAAGCCCAAACCCCAGCCTCACTTCAGGGGACAGGCCCTGCCCAGCGTTCTTGGCAAGGCTGTCTTAGAAGTAGGTAGCACCCTCTCCTGGGCTAAATCCAACTGTTTTCCATTTGTTCTGAAGTCATCTAGGATAATAACCGGCATCTCCCTTTCTCTGGCAAGCTCTGCCCCATCACTGCCCCCTCCTGGCCCCTTCTAGTTTTTATTTGAGTGGTGCTCTGGACTGTTTGCAAACCAGTCAACATTGGACATTAGAGATTCCAGGTAAGATTTGTCAGGGAGTAAGAACTTATTTGCGTACTTACTATGGGCAGGACACCAGGGCAGGGGTGCGAATGAAAAGAAATAAAAGCTTATAGTTACTATAGATAAGGAATATGAAGAATGAATAATTAAATGCACACAAAATACTATTTTAAACAATTATAAGACAACAAAAGCACTGAAGGAACTCTACTTATGGCAGAAATTTTGGAGTGGTGAGGGGATATTTGTTACCTAGCAGTCTCTTTATGAAATGGCAGATGCTAGGGAAGGAGCTGCTCAAAGAAAGGGGGTAAATCCTCACCCCTAAGAAGTAGTCTCTGGAAATAGTTGCATTGGAAGTTCCTTTCACTGAACCAGTTAGCATACAACTGCAAATTTTAAGCCTCTGGGAACCCTTTACCACCTACCACCATTTTCTACCTTTTTTTTTCTTCACTAGACATTAGTATCTCAATGAAATTTACAGAAAACGAAGATATTTTAATGGTGCCTTCTCAGTTCTGTGTTCTAGTTGCTATTTCACCCAGACATTTATTCTAATTGGCATGTAAGTTCTGCTTTCTCTAACTCCGTCTGTGTGCTAAAGACCATGAGCACTGTTCATTTTATCTCATAAGTCACGTCCGTTTTGCATGTTCAGTTTTCAGTGCGGCAGGACCAACAAACATGGCTGTCGCTTAGTGGGTCCTTACCTGAAGCCAGGCACGAATGATGCTACATTCTTTCATTTGATGCTCACAGTTACCCGATGGGATAAGAATTATCTGTATTATCCCTGTTTTTACAGATGAGGAGTTTAAGGTTCAAAGACGTTCAGTAACTTGCCCAAGTGGCAGAGATGGGATCTGACCCCGGAAGTCTAGCTCTCGAGGCCTCGTTTTTTATCTACGGTGCATATTGTCCACCTTAGCGTTTGCAAGTAATAAGTGTGCGACTGAGGAAAGAATCATGTTACCAGGTGTAGTTCATTTCATAAAGATGCGATTTGGGTATGGTGCAGTTGAGCTAGGGAGGAAGTAAAGCATTTCTGTTGGGCTTTTCATCTGTTTTGTAAGAGAGGAGGCTGCGGGAGCAGGACTGGCTGATCCCAGCACACCCAGCACACACCCTCAGGGTCACAGCCAAGACTCAGTGAACGTTTACCACGTCCTGGGAAGCACTCCCGCTCAAACCCGGCATGTTGTTTCATTTAATCCTCATGACAGTCTCACTTTACAAGACAGGCTCAGAAAGGTGAAGCACCTTGCCCAGGGTCACACAGCTAGTGATTGGTGGAGTCAGGACACTTGACCGCTGCTCCCCTGAACTCCTCTTAGGAGCCGTGAAGGAGCTTCTAAGAGCTGCACTCTCTCAGCCCATGAGGGAAAGGTCAGACTGTCCACCCCGCGCCCCCGGCCCCTGAACAAATGTCCTGCCACCTCCCAGAGCATCCCCTCTGAAATGGGGGCGGTGGGCAAGAGGCCAGAATCTGCCAGGACTCTGTCAAATGTGTGCGCTGGGAAAAGTTCCTGGTTCTGAGCCTTTGAAGGAATGTGTCTGCTCCAGGCAAACTCAGGACGGACCTAGAAGTATCGTATTGAGGCCCAGGAGAAGACTGCAAATATATTTGGACTCTTAAGTCTGTAAAATGTGTCTTCTCATTGTCTTCAGAAGCAGGAGGGCGTCTTGTACCTAACTCTGCTGGTCGGTCATACCATTGGTACTTAAAAGATATAAGGAAGGAAGAAAGAAAGGAATGAATAGATGGATGGATGGATGGATGAATGAATGAATGATGGACAAGGAGAAGGCAGCACCTGTGTTTGGGTAGAAGTCTGCTTAGGAATCTCTTTCTACCAGTGGTTCCGGATGCTCTTATGAAAAATACCTGTAACATATGTTTTCAACTGGATTTTGAGTGTGAGACTCTGGAGACAGAATACTGGGGTTCAGATCCTTGCTCTGCCACCCCTAGCTAGTTATCTGCGGCGGGTCACGGAGCCTCTCTGGGTCTCAGTATCCCCTGGAGGGTTGTCGTGTGAGTTAATATAGGTGATGCGCCTGGCTCCAGTGAGCATTTGGTAAGTGCCAGGAATGGTCATCGCAGTCCCAGCATGCCAGGCCAGCTGGAGTCAGTGTGGCCACCGTGCTTGACAAGGGCATCAGGGACTTGCGTCCCTCAGCATGTGAGTGTAACTGCTCAGTCCCAGGTTGAACCTGAACGTAGAGCAACAAACACCTGGCCCCAAATATAATTTCCTCTTGCAGCTCACAGCAGCCGTGAGGAAATCGCAGGGGGAGGGCCGGGGAGCGTGGCGCGGTAACCCCATAATTTCCAGAGCCCTTCTCCTAGACTGACACATAATTGTCAGATTGTTTTATGAGAGCAGCTTCCTGCCCCCTTCCTGCCTCGCTTCCAAATGCGCTCATTCCCGAGGAAGCCTCACTTCTCCCTCTCGCCCTTAATCGCTCCTTTCCTGCCCGCCCCGGGGCTGGGCCGATTTCCTAAATCACTCAGAATTGGCTTCCAGCACTGGCGCCCAGGGTGGGCTGCAGGAGAGGGTGCGTTTGTTCTAAGTGGCTTGTGACCCAGAGGTCAGAGATGCTTCCATTCTGTTTGATGTCTTTCCCAGGGGGCCTTCCTTCACCCACCCCTTCTCCTTCCCTCCCGAGCTGACTTTAATTCTAAGGTCAGGAAGAGATTAAGGAACCAAGTCCTGCTGCTTTTCCTAACCAGTGTGACACTGGAGACCCAAGTGGGTGAGGGGCCGGTGGGTTGGGGGGTAATAGGTGCTGGAGGGCAGGATCCCTGCCTCAGTTCCTCAGCCCTTTAGCCCCTTCCTCACCCACACTCAGGGGGTTTCAGAATATTCCATTTCAAATTGAGCTCTGAAAGATTCATCCAAGAGATTCCTCTCCTTCTGGGCATTTCCCTCTCTCTCCAAAAGCCCACACTTAGGAGGAAGTGATAAGTCCTAACATTTTTAGCTTATTTTTTCCCATTTGAGGAATTTCAGAGGAAGCAACATGGGGCGTTTTGTATTTTCACTGTATTTTTTTTTATTGCTAAAGCAATACACAATCACGCTAGTAATTTCAAAAGAATCATTTCCAGACGTAACCACAGTTCACAGCATTTTGTGTATCCTTCCAGAAATGTTCTCGGCACATACGAGCATACAAATCTATATGTATTTTTAACACAAATGAGAGCAAATTGGACATCTTGTTCTACAACTTGCTATTTTTCACTTAGCATGTTTTGGCTGTTTTTCATTTCAATAAATTCAGATTTACTCATAAAAAAAATGCTATATAGTGTTCCATTGTGTGAATGTACTAACGTATTTAACAGCTTCCTGTTAATGAATATTTAGGTTGTTTTTGCTTTATTACAAACAATGCTACCTATATCCATATTCAAGTTAGAGTAACTTCCACTTAGAGGTGTATTTTTTGGATTAAATGGTCTGGGAAGTTAACATTTTGACAGATGTCAAATTGTCCTTCAGAAAGGTCATACCAGTTTAAAGTCCAGAATTAATGTATGAGAATGCCTGATTACCTACACCGTCACAAATACCTGTAAAATCAAACTTTTTAATGCTGTCAATCTTAAAATAAGTGTATTTTATTATTATTTAAATTAATATTTCCTTCAGAGTAGGCATCCAACCTTACTCCCAGATAAATGACCATTGTTTGGTGAACTTCCTGCTCATGTAAATTTGACCATTTTCCTATTATATTATTTATCTGCATCTTAATGAGTTGAGAATCTCATTATATATAAAGGAAAATAATCCTTTTCTGTCCCAAGTATTTATCAGTAGTTCCCCTTTGTATCAATTGCCATTTGGTTTTGTTTGTTATTTTTTTCCAGCTAATATGTGAAAAATTATTTTAATGGCAAACTTGTCAATTCTCTCTCTCTCTCTCTCTTTTTTTTTTTCTTCTGGACATGCTCAGAAACTCTAACATAAACTATGATTTTTTAAAAAATCACTCATGTTTTCTATTTGTTACATTTAAATCTTTAATCCTGCTAAAATTTGGGGGGGAAGAATAAATGATACAATAGAGGGCAACTTTATTTCTCACTCACATAACCAGTTGTTTCATACTATTCATTAACTAATGCATCTTTTCTTAGCACTTTAAAAAATGAAACTTCTTAACATAAGAAAACTTACCATTCCGTAATGATGGCTTTCCCAATATGTGAAGCTCTTTCGAGAAGAAAATAATTTGATCCTTGACAAACTTTAAGGACACTGAGACCCATCTTCACGGAAGAAGCACAAATTAATTGCTAGTATTGGCTAGGTCTTTGTGAAACGAATGAATCCTAAGATGGATTTCCAGACGCTGTGTTTTCCATTCATTGAGTCCAGGAGCCCTCTGTTGCCACTTTGTGTAGTGGCCTATGGGATCACAGAAATGATATCAACAGTATTTGCCCTCAGGAAGTTTATAATCTAATAGGGAAGTAGTGGGTCTTTCATTTTGTGGAGTGTGCCTGCATTCATATGTTTACAACTCATTGAGGGGCCTTTGGTTCCTGGGGCCTTGAAAATGTAAGAAAAGGAGATTTACATTTGTTGAATCCATTCTTTCAGGAAATGAGCTATTAAGTAAGTGAAAGTTGAAACAGAACAGAAAATATTGTAAGTTAGCTGCATTTTAGGAATAGGTACTCTGTGTGTTTTCATTTGCTGTAGAAACAAAGTCCTTTCTGAGGAGAGCCCCCTCAGATTTAGAATTTCAGAGTTGAGGGGTCAAAAGGAGAATAACTATAAATTATTATATCCATTTTACTGAACTCAAGCTCTGTGTCTTACTCATGGCCATGGCTCAGTAACACAGGTTGTAATCCAGCTCTTTCTACTCAAGAGTTGTGATAAATAATATTGTTAGTTGCCTACCCAGTAGCTACCACCACAACCCTTTATGCCTTCATGTGCTGGGAACACTGGTTTTGTACGGGGTGAGAGTGCCAGCCTAAGACAGTCATGCTGTCCCATTTCCTTTCCTAAGTCTCCCTTTTAGAGACCTTTTGCAGCTAGAGGACTGTGTTAGTTCATTCGGGCTGCCATAAAAAACACCACAGACTGGGTGGCTTAAACAACAGAAATTTATTTCTCCCAGCCTGGAGACTAGAAGGCCATGCTCAAGGTGCTGGCAGGATCACTTCCTCCTGAGGCGTCTCCCTGGACTTGCAGATGGCTGCCTTCTTGCTGTGTCCTTCCTCGTCTTTCCTCTGCGTGCAGCTTCCTTGATACACCTCAGTGTGCCAAATCCCCTTGTCTTATAAGAGCACCAGTCAGACTGGATCGGGGCCTACCCTAATGGCCTTATTTTAACTTAATCACCTCTTTAAAGGCCATGTCTGGAGTACAGCCCCATTCTGAGATACTGGGGTTAGGGCTTCAACATATGAATTGAGGGTGGGGGCTGGGGGGTGCTGCATTCAGCCCATAAAAGGGACCAAACCTAGTTGGGCCATTGAGACCTAAAGAGAAATCTACTGGGTGCTACTAGGTTGGATTTTGTTCCCAGATCAGTGGACCCTTGTGAAGAGAAAGCATGGGATGGTGATGCCTGGAGCAGTGGCAGCTATCTTGACATCATGAATTGAAAAATGTAAGCACAAAAAGCCTCTCTCTATGCTGGGTATGATTAAGCAGAAGGATGGAAAGACCTGCAACCTTCCCAAAATTGTTGAGTTGCTGAATGAACTCTGAGATCATCAATTTCCAGACTTCTTGTAAGTGAAGAATAAATGTCCCAACAGGGGTAATGCCATTATTAGGTTTTCTGTTATTTGCAGCTGAAAAGATTCCTAACTAATATGTAAATTCATTATTCTTCAGTGAACTTTACTGACTCCCAGGGGGAGCATGGCTCAGCTCTCTCATGATAATTTTGAAACATGGGGATGCTGCTTCTCTCAACAGCCTGCAAGGGCTCATCAGCCAAGAATTCATCTTAAACCCTCCGGAGAGCTTTTACCTTTTCTGTTCATGCCAACTCCCCAGAGAGAGAGTTTTAGGAGTTCACTTTATGCTAAATCTGGCTTTTGTTTATTTATAAAATTACTCCTATAAAGTTCTCAGGGCTACCAGGGTTCTCATATTCAAGGATTTGGTGAACAAATCTGTATTCTCTCTGTGCATGAACTCTTGTTTTTATGGATCTTAAATATACCCCTTCTTATGCTGATGATTAGAACTAGGGGTTGGGTGTTCAGGGAGGGTTTTGATTTCTATTTTAGATCCTTCTTTATAACTTTACCGTGTTTAAATAATAACGTGTTTACCATGTTATTATTTAACGCATGAATACCAATTGTGGTAACTTGGAAGGGGGCAGGAAGGAAACAGAGCCCATCTCTTAATCTTCCTCTTTGTAATGAGAGCCCTCATATTTTTGTGCCTTTATTATATACTATTTTATCTCTTTGAGTTACCATTCAAGGAAGTGTTTCCCCATCTTGTGAAGGAAAGAGATGAAATGGGAGGTGCTGTGGCAATGGCAAGGAGGAAACAGTCTTTGGAGTTATTCTGTCTAGGTCTGAATTGTGCCTCTGCCCCCTACCAGTTTTGTGACCTTGGGTTCGTTACCTAACCTCTCTAAGCTTCAGTTCCCTCATTTAGGAACAGGGGAGGAAATTAGGGTTCATGTCATAGAGTTGTTGAGAGGGTTCTGTATGTACTCTCGGCCAAGGGCATGGCTCAGTGCCCAGCATATCATGAACACTTGTGAGGCATCTGCTATTGCTTGCTACAAGGTTTCCATGCTGTGCCATCATCGTGGATTTTACTTTCTCAGAATTGCGTTTTTAAAACTTTTTATTTTGCTATAACTTTAGGTTTAAAGAAAAGTTGCGAAGAGGTACAGAGGGTTTTCATATACCCCTCACCCAGTTTCCCCCATGTTTAACATCTTATATTGCCATGGTGCATTTGTCAAAACTGAGAAACTAGGAGACATGGGTACATTACTATTAACTCAACTCCAGGATCCAATCCACATTGCATTCAGTTGTCCTGTCTCCCCAGGCTCCTCTGGTCTTCCAGTTGCTCAGTCTTTCCTTGCTTTTCATGACCTTAACAGTCTCGAGGAGTGAGTCCCGGACATTTGAGCAAAAGTAGAAAAACCCATGCTACTTCCCCCAGCCTGTACCTTTTCTGTTCCAGAGTCTTCTGAGCCCACAGACAAGAGTAGAGGGCACTGATCAAAGGAGGTGAACTGCATCCTTCTGTTCTGAGGGTGTATGTACATCTGCTTTTGGAGGAGATCCTTTTGGAAGACTCCACTTGCAACAGGGTTCTGTATATTGATGGAGGGCAGAGTGGAGTGTCCCAGGGGAAAGCTTTGATATATTTGTGGTCAGTTTGGTAACTGGTAAGTCTTGCTTCTCATTTCTTTTTTTTTTTTTTTGGCTATGCCACACAGCCTGTGGGATCTTAGTTCCCTGACCAGGGATTGAACCCGGGCCCTCGGCAGTGAGAGCACAGAGTCCTAACCACTGGACCACCAGGGAACTCCCATGTCTTGCTTCCCATTTCTGTTGAGAACTGGGTGACATCAGGAGCTCTCTCTCTCTACCCTCACCCTGATCCCTTCCCCTTGGCCCCATTGGATAGCCCTACAGCTACCCCTTCAAGCTTTAGGTGTCCAAGGGACAAAATTCATCTCTAAAGGAAAGAGAAAGTCTCCAGTTGAGCAGATCCACAGCCGTGCACACTAATACCTTCTGGGGCTTAGTAATTTTCCATTCATGGTCATGTTCAGACAATCCCGAGGGTCATCTGAGGCTGATTAAGTCCAGATTTACGTTCTTCTCCAGCAAATGGCCGTGCTTCAGAAAGTTTGTTTATTTAACATAGAGTGCAATTGAAAAAAAGTTGTAAGCCCTAGAGTACAGGAGTTCATGTGACTTCATGCCCCTTTTTCTAGGGTAGAATAAACAAAACAGGAGAATGACAAAGTCTATAGGGTTTTTCCTCCATCCTCATGGATGGCTAGTTTTTTGTTTATAATACTGTGGGGCAAAACTCCTATGTTGGAAGAAAAAAGAAAGGTTGTTTTCTCTTGAATGGAGTTGTTTGTATTCATATTCCTGGAAGCTGATTACTTTTGGAAAACCTAACTCCTTCCTTATCATTTTTTAGTTAACTTTATTCTTTCTACTTCAGCTTGGGAAATTAATCTCATTGCCCGTGTGTGTTCGATATCTTGGGAGGGAGGTTGGACTTGGTGGAACTGAATTATTTAAAACTGTTTCTTATGCAGCTGTGTGTGTCTGTGTGCTTGCGTGTGGCTCAACTGTCCTCCTTAGGGGTGTGTCATAGCCTGTGGGCTTGATAGGTCCCAGCAAAGCTTTTCAGCTAACCAAACCCAGAACCCAGAGTGAGGGGATATCCCTGGGGTCAGGCAGTCCTTCCCAAAGTGAATTTCAGAGATCCTAAAATTAAAAAAAAAAAATTTAACAGCTTTATTGAGATATAATTTACATACCGTAAATTCACTTTTTTAAAAATTGAGGTTTAATTGACATATTAGTTTCAGGTATATGGCATAAATACTCGATATTTGTATACATCGAGTAATGGTCACCATAAGATGTCTAGTGAACATCCGCTACCCAGAGATCTTTTAAAGAGTCTTTGAGCCAAGAGATGCCACTTTGAGATGGAGCAGGTATCAAGATAGAGGGCACAGGGAAGGCAGGCTTGGGGAGATCAGAGTCAGAGGAACAGAGAGATGACATGTAAATGACAAATGGTTATAATGGTATTTGAGAGAGACGTAGGGCTTGATATGAAACATCTCAAAGCTCTATACAATTGTCAGTCATTGGGAATAATTTGTAGAAAAAGTTAATCAATATTTGACTAAAGAGTTTTTCTCTTCAGTGTATTAATACATTCAACCTGAAAAAACTCCAAGGGATTATCAGACTCTTGGGTTGTCCTGGAGTTACATGGTATTAAATATTGCTAGAAATAAATGGGTCTTGGGGGGAGTTTGGAATTATTTTTTGTTGTAGTTATATTCACTGTAATGAGATTTGGTCTACCTGGAACCGAAAGTTCCTGCTAATACAGCTTTGTTAAAATTCCCACATCTATCACAGGTTTTAAGTGGCACTTAGAGTTGTTTTTTGGAATGCTATGAAAAATTGTCAGGTTCTCATTTCAGAGGTGAGGGATGCAGATTGAGAGGCTGGGCATGAAGTCGTACAGCACGTGGTTGACAGGCATGATTCCTGGCCGCAGGCCTTTTCGTGGGCTCTGGGAATCCATGTTCTGAGCTTCTTTCCTGTTCTGCAAGCTGCTGCCCTTCACAAATAGCACTAGGAGTGGGACTGAGGACTCAGGGGTCCTGGAGGATGAGCCAGTTTGCTCTTGGGATAAATAGTCCCTGGGCAGGCGAGGTACGCAGAGGTGAGGCCAGGTCCTCGTGTAAAAGTGGTCAGCCTTGAGGTGGGCCTGATGCTGACCATTGTTACCCCTCACTGCACACGTGCCCCACCCCAAGGTGCCAGGCAAGTGTGTAAAAGAGGCCCCACCCTTTAACTTCCTTCCCTTTGAGACTGTGTCTTATTTTCATGCTGTTTTCTCCAGTCTTTCATCATGATTCTAACGCCCATCCTGTCAACATGCTATCTTTGGGAGTCTCTGAAAAGGCTCCACTTTTGGAGAACGTGCCAGAGGAGAGCGAGGGTAGCTCTCCATCCTGCCCCTGTCCCCGTGGCTCCTTTCCCTCAATGAGCCTGTTTAATGAGTCAAGAATATTCCATTAACCAAATGGGTGCAGCTGCCAACAGGAGTGCTCCAAAGAAAATAAATGAAAACTTGTCTGCTTTGCACTGTTTTGATGGGCAGTCTCTTTTTTCAGTCATGGTTCCTGGGCTGTTTCTTCTCAGGTTGTAGCAGAGTAGAACGAACTCACACTGAAAGGCCTGGCAATGTTTTCATGCGGTGATAATTCACAGCTCCAAATTTACAGGACTCTGCACTGCTCTCTCCTCACTACCTAAGGCACTGCCTGGTAAGAAACTGAACATTGAAGGAGGCACATTAAGTCTTTGGAGCCATTGGCTTGCTGATCCAAACTCTGAATGCAGTTACAAGAACAGCAAAGCAATAACAACAGTTACTGTTATTTTAAAACGTAATCTATGAGCAGTTCAACAACAAAGCAATAACAACAATTACTGTTATTTTAAAACGTAATCTATGAGCAAACCTCATTATGAATGCCCTTATATCTCTTCAAATGACAAGTCATTGTCAGCTGAGTTTGAAGGAGTGAAGAGAACTCCCATCAAATGACCAATGCCATCTTTCTCCACTTTGGAAAATATGGAGTTCTCTTGGTAGACACTGAAGACTCCAAAGCTGGAATTTTGAAAGGGCTAATGCACATCCTCAAGCTCCAAATTCTCCTGCTTGTTATTATCCCCACTTTTCAGATGAACCTGCTTGTCTTTAGTTAACTAGTCAAGAGAAGCTACGTAGTAAAGTGGGTAAGAGTCTGACTTTGTCTCAGACAGGTTTGAGTTCAAGCCCCAGCTCTACCACTCATAGCCTGAGTGATCTTGGGTGTGTTCCCTAAGCTCTCTCAGCCTGTACTTCACCTACTCCAAGTCCATCTATGTTATTGCAGATGGCAAAATTTCATTCTCTTTTACGGCTGAGTAGTATTCCATTGTATGTATACCCCACATCTTCTTTATCTGTCACCTGTTGATGGACACTTAGGTTGCTTCCATGGCTTGGCAGTTGTAAATAATGCTGCTGTGAACATTGGGATGCAGGTATCTTTTCAAATTAGTGTTTTTTTTTTGGATATATACCCAGGAGTGGAATTGCTGGGTCATATGGTAGTTCTATTTTTAGTTTTTTGAGAATCCTCCATACTGTTTTCCACAGTGGCTGCACCAATTTACATTCCCACCAACAGTGTACAAGGGTTCCCTTTTCCCCACATCCTCACCAGTATTTGTTATGTGTGTTCTCTTTGTTGATAGCCATTCTGACCAGTGCAAGGTGATATTTCATTGTGGTTTTAATTTGCATTTTAAGCATAGTTATTTATTTATTTATTGGCCACGTGGTGTGGCATGTGGAATCTTAGTTCCCCGACCAGGGATCAAACCCGTGCCCCCTGCAGTGGTTACAGAGTCTTAACCTCCAGGGAAGTCCCCAAGCACAGTTATTTTAAAGTACTTATCAGCTAGCTCTGAAATTAGAATCATCTGTGAATCTGATTCTCTTGTCTGCCTATGATTTTTGTCCTTCATTTTATTAGTGTGGTGTATCACATTTATTGATTTGCATATGTTGAACCATCCTTGCGTCCTGGGAATAAATCCCACTCTATCTTGGTATATGATCCTTTTAAGGTACTGCTGAATTCAGTTTGCTAATATTTTGTTGAGAATTTTTGCATTTATGTTCATCAGGGTTGTTGGCCTGTAATTTTCTTTTCTTGTCATGTCCTGATATGGCTTTGGTATTTAGATAGTACTGGCCTTGTAAAATGAATTTGAAAGTATTCCCTCCACTTCATTTTTTGGCAAGAGTTTGAGAAAGATTGGTATTAATTAATCTTTAAATGTTTTGTAGAATTCACCACTGAAGCCATCTGGTCCTGGACTTTTCTTTGTTGGGATTTTTTTTTTTATTACTGATTCAGTCTCCTTACTGATAATTGTTCTGTTCATATTTTCTGTTTCTTCTTGATTCAGTCTTGGTAGGTTGTATATTTCTAGGAACTTACCCATTTCTTCTAGGTTATCTAATTTGTTGATATATAATTGTTCATAGTAGTTTTTTATGATCATTAGTATTTCTGTGTTATCAGTTATGATGTCTCCTTTTATTTCTGATTTTATTTATTTGAATCTTCTCTCTTTTTTTTTTTTTTCTTAGTCTAGGTAAAATTTTTTCAATTTTGTTTATCTTTTCAAAAAAAACAGCTCTTAGTTTCATTGATCTTTTCTATTGTCTTTCTAGTCTCTATTTCATTTATTTCTGTTCTGATCTTTGTTATTTCCTTCCTTTACTAACTTTGGGCTTCATTCATTCTTTTTCTACTGCCATGAGGGGTAAAGTTAGATTGTTTATTTGGGGTCTTTTTTGTTTCTTAGTGTAGGTGTTTTTGCTGTAAACTTCCCTCTTAGAACTGCTTTTGCTTCAGCTCTTAAGTTTTGGTATGTCATGTTACCACTTACATTTGTCTCAAGTTGTTTTTTAATTTCACTTTTCATTTCTTCTTTGACCCATTGGTTGTTCAGAAACATGTTGTTTAGTCATGTTTCTGTGAATTTTCCAGTTTTCCTCTTGTAATTGATTTGTAGTTATATACTGTTGTGGTCAGAAAATATGCTTGATATGATTTCAGTCTTCTTAAATTTGTCCAGACTTGTGGCCTAACAAATGATCTGTCCTGGAGAACATTCCATGCATACTTGAGAAGGATGTGTATTCTGCTGCTGTTGGATGGAATGTTCTATATATGTCTACTAGGTCCCTCTGGTCTAACATGTAAATTAAGTCCAATATTTCCTTATTGATACTCTGTCTGTCGTGATTTATTCATTGTTGAAAGCGGGGTATTGAAGCCCCCTGTTATTATTGTATTGCTGTCTATTTTTCCCTTCAGATCTGTTGATATTTGCTTAATATATTTAGGTGCTCTGGTATTGGATACATAAATATTCACAATTATTATATCCCCTTGATGAATTGACCCCTTTATCAATATAATGACCTTCTTTGTCTCCTGTTACATTTTTTGGCTTAAAGTCTATTTTTCCCAGTGTAGGTATGGTTACCCCTACGTTCTTTTGGTTTCCATTTGCATTAAATATCTCTTTCCATCCCTTCACTTTCAGTCTATGTGTGTCCTTAAAGATAAAGTGAGTCTCTTGTAGGTAGCATATAGTTGGGGTTGTTGTTGTTTTATCCAGTCAGGTGCTCTATGTCTTTTTATTGGAGAATTTAATCAATTTACATTTAAAGTAATTATTGGTAGGCATGGATTTACTATTACCATTTTGTTCATTATTTTCTGGCTGTTTTGTATTTTGTTTCTTTCCTCCTCTTTTGCTTTTTTCCTTTGTGATCTCATAATATTCTATGTTGGTATGCTTTTACTCCTTTCTTTTTATCTTCTGTGTATTTACTATAGTTTTTAAAATTTTGTAGTCACCATGAGGCTTACATTAAAACATCCTATAACAGTCTATTTTAAGCTGATAACAACTTAACTTCCATCACATGCAAAAGCTCTACATTTTTACACTCCCTACCACATTTTATGTTTCTGATGTCACAATTTATATCTTTTTATATTGTGCATCCATTAACAAATTAGTTTAGTTATAGTTGTTTTTTTTTTTTAATTTTTATTTATTTATTTATTTATTTTTGGCTGTGCTGGGTCTTCGTTTCTGTGCGAGAGCTTTCTCCAGTTGCGGCGAGCGGGGGCCACTCTTCATCGCGGTGCGCGGGCCTCTCACTGTCGCGGCCTCTCTTGTTGCGGAGCACAGGCTCCAGACGCGCAGGCTCAGTAGTTGTGGCTCACGGGCCCAGTTGCTCCGCGTCATGTGGGATCTTCCCAGACCAGGGCTCGAACCCGTATCCCCTGCACTGGCAGGCAGACTCTCAACCACTGCGCCACCAGGGAAGCCCAGTTATAGTTATTTTAAGTACTTCAGTCTTTTAACCTTTATACTAGAGTTATAAGTTATTTATCTAGCACCATTACAATTTAGAGTATTCTGAATTTATATATTTACCTTTACCAGTTTGTTTTATACTTTCATATGTTTTCATGTTACTAATTACTGTCCTTTTCTTTCAGCTTGAAGAACTCTCTGTAACATTTCTTGTCCAGCCAGTCTAGTGGTGATGAACTCCTTCTGTTTTTGTTTGTCCAGGGAACTCTCTCTCCTTCAATTCTGAAGGACAGCTTTGCTGGGTAGTGTATTCTTTTTTTTTTTTTTTTCTGGCTGCGCTGGGTCTTCGTTGTTCTGCACGGGCTTTCTCTAGTTGCAGTGAGCAGGGTCTACTCTTTGTTGTGGTGCATGGGCTTCTCATTGCAGAGGCTTCTCTTGTTGTGGAGCATGGGCTCTAGGTGCGCGGGCTTCAGTAGTTGTGGCACGCGGGCTCAGTAGTTGTGGCGTGCAGGCTCAGTAGTTGTGGTGCATGGGCTTAGTTGCTCCACAGCATGTGGGATCTTCCCAGGCCAGGGATTGATCCCATGTCCCCTGCATTGGCAGGCGGATTCTTAACCACTGCGCCACCAGGGAGGTCCCAGGTAGAGTATTCTTGATTGGCAGGTTTTTTTCTTTCATCAGTTTGAATACATTGTCCACTCCTTCTGGCCTGAAATGTTTCTCTGCAAAATATGCTGAACAAGGGTTCCCTTGTACATAACAAGTAGCCTTTTTCAAGCTGCTTTTAAGATTCTCTGTCTTTAACATTTGACAGTTTGATTATAACGTGTCCTATTGTGAATCTCTTTGGATTCTTTTTAGGTATGTTTTGAGCTGCCTGAATCTGGATGTCTGTTTCTTTCTCCAGGTTAGGGAAGTTTTCAGTCGTTATTTCTTTGGATAATCTTTCTGCTGCTCTCTCTCTCTTCTCTTTCTGAGACATCTGTATTATTTATATGCATTCACTTAATAGTACGTCATAAGTCTTTTGAGCTATCTTCACTCTTTTTTTTCTTTTCTCTTTTTGTTCTTTTGATAGGGTAGTGGAAATCACCAAATCTTCAAGTTTACTAATCTTTTCTTTTGCTTTAGCTAGTCTGTTGTTGAACCCCTCTATTGAATTTTTCAGTTTAGTTATTGTATTCTTTATCTCTGATTTCTCTTTGGCACTTTTTTATATTTTTAAATTTTTGTTGTTGAAATTCTCACTATGCATTGCTCTCCTGACCTTAGTGACCATTTTATGACCAGTATGTGGACCTATCAGATAAATCACTTATCTCCATTTCATTAAGATTGTTTCTAGAGATTTATCTTGTTCTTTTGTTTGGAACATATTCCCTTATTTCTTTATTTTCCTTGACTCTCTGTGTTGATTTCTACACATTAGATAAAACAACCATCTCTCTTAGCCTTGACAGACTGGACTTGTGTAGGAGGTGAGCCTAGTCAGTTAGCCCACCTTGAGCTCCTAGTTGCCTCTCAAACCTTTGTGATTGTCCAAGCCATATGACTACATATATATATATTTTTCAGATTCTTTTCAATCATAGGTTATTACAAGATACAAATGCTATGCTGTACAGTAGGTCTCATTGTTTATCTATTTTATTTATAATAATGTGTATTTGTTAATCCCAGATTCCTAATTTATCCCTTACTCCTCCTTTCCCCTTTGGTAACCGTAAGTTTGTTTTCTATGTGAGTCTGTTTCTGTTTTGTAAATAAGTTCATTTGTATCTTTTTTTTAGATTCTACATATAAGCAATCTTTCTCTGTCTGACTTCACTTAGGATGATAGTCTCTGGGTCCATCCATGTTGCTGCAAATGGCATTATTTCATTCTTTTTATAGCTGAGTAATATTCCATTATATATATATATATATATATATATACCACATCTTCTATATCCATTCCTCTGTTGATGGAGACTTAGGTTGCTTCCGTGTCTTGGCTATTGTAAATAGTGCTGCTATGAGCATGGGGGTGCACATATCTTTTTGATTAGAGTTTTCATCTTTTCTGGATGTATGCCCAGGAGTGGGATTGCTGGATCATATGGTAGCTCTATTTTTAGTTTTTTTTAAGGAACTTCCAAAGTGTTCTCCGTAGTCAAGCCACCATCTTTGTTCTTAGTGGTTCCCAGTAGATGAGGATGTGCCAAGATCTGTCAGTGTATGAAAGACATGGGAAATGCCACGTGCCTGTTCAGGTTCCCAGAGGACTACTCATTGCTTCCCCTTTCAGCCCCCTATGCAGGCTAATTGGAAGCCTGACATTCAGGCAGCAGCTGGGAAAATCAGGATATTATATGTATAGTCTAGCACCTATCAGGAAGAAACTGGGATCTGGGTATTTTTGTTTACTCCCTCTGTGCTGAGCCAGAGAGAATATTTGGGCACACAAGCACTCCCACAGACTAGAACCACCTGTTTGTTTCATGTGGTCCTGGGGGACTCATGAATGCTGAGCCCCATCACTTCCCAGAGCTAGGTAATTTGGGAACCTGTCCCTTGGGTAGCAGCCATAATAGTTGGGGTGCTAGAAGTATGGACAAGTTCCTTCCAGGGAGAAACTGGTGACTTGGTTTTAGTATTGGAGTGAGCCATGGGGAGACAGTAGAGGATGTGCCCACCAGCTCTTTTGGGCTTCCAAGAGGATCCCTGTCAGTTCCCACATGCAGGCTGGTTAGAAGCCAGAACCTCAGAAAGCAGCTGGAGAAGTTGGCAGTCAGATCACTTCCAGGGAGAAACTGAGGGATGGACATTTTTGTCTGATCTCTCTGAGCAGAGCTGGGAGTTGGGGGGTTGGTAATAGCCATGGAGAGTCCTCATGTACCCATTTAACAACTGCTTATTTACTTGCTATAGTTTTGTGGGATTTATGAATGCAAGCCCCATTGGCTCTCAGAGCTAGGTGATTTGGGGACCTGTACCTCAGGTGGCAGCCTTAAGAGTTGGGGCACTAGATTTGTGATCCAGATTCTTTGTTCCCCTGGGCAAAGCTTGGAGTTAAGGGTTCCCTCCGAATTGTAAAGTGCTATGCCAGGGGCTGAGTTTATGGGGAGAGTGTTTCTCAGCCTTTCCTTCCCATCTTGATGTGGTTTTTTTCTCAGTCACCAGTGTGTAGGAGTTACTCAACTAGTTTTTGGATTTCTCTGAGAGAAGATTGATTCACCTGTTCCTGTATACTCAGTGCATCCATGGGAGGGGGAGTCAGGAGCCTCTTATGTCACCGTTGTTTAATGGGTACAGAGTTTTAGTTTGTGCCCAACAATGTGAATGTACTTAATGCCCCTGAATTGCACCTTCAAAAAATGGTTAAAAAGACAAATTTCATGTATATTTTACCGTGACAAAATTTTAAAAAATCCACAGTGAACAAAATATCAAAATTGCCCTTTCACATTACTAATAGTGTCTTTGGATGAACAAAGTAATTAATTTTGTATTAATAACAGAAGTGTTAATTTGTAGATCAATATAATCCAGTTGGTCAGTTTTTCCCCTCTGTGGTAGAATGCTTGTGTCCTGTATAAGAAATCTTTGCCTTCCCCCAAATCATGAAGATTTTCCACTTAGTTTTCTACTAAAAGCTATATTGTCTTATTTTTCACAGTTAGATCTTCAGTCTATCTAAAATCTACTGATGTGTGGTTTGAAGTAGGGGGTCAAGGTTCTTTTTTTTCTATATGAATATCCAATCAACTCAGACCATTTTATTGAAAAGACTATCTTTTCTCATAATAGTACACACTCAGGTGTGGGTCTGTTTCATTAGTCAGTTTGTCCATTTTTGCATGAATTAGTATAGCCAATGAATGCCTTAATTAATGTAGCTTGGTATTTGGTAGTTTTAAGTCCCTCAATTTTGTTCTCAATTCAAGATTGTCTATTTTATTCTAGCTCTTTGTTTTTCCATAAGAATTTTAGACTCAGCTGGTCAATTTCCAGGAAAAAGAAGAAACAACTATGCTGAGATTTTATTTGTACTTGCATAGCATCGGTAGTTAAGTGTGGGGAAACTTGAAATAATTGAATATTGAACTTTCCTGTCTATGAACATATTGTATCTCTTCCTTTTTTAGGTGTTATTTTTCTCAGTAGTGCTTTGTAGTTTTCAGTGCAGCGGTCTTACAAATCTTTAATTTATTTCCAGGTGTTTCATGCTTTTTGATCCTATTGTAAATGGCGTCATTTTAATTTTCCTATTTGTTTGTTGCTTGCATATAGAAAAAAAGTTTTTAATATCAACCTTAAACCAGTGACCTTGTTAAATTTGCTTATTAAACCTAGTAGATTCTTCTATATTATTCACATATATATAATCATGTCATCTCCAAATAGTGACAGTTTTATTTTTTCCTTTCCAATCCTAAGCCTTTTTATTTATAGCTGTTACCTCTACTTCTTCTTCTTCTTTATTATTATTATTATTATTATTATTATTATTATTATTATTATTCTGAGAAGGGCCTCTGATAAAATGTCAAATTCAGGTGTTTTGGTCTTACTCTGTCTCTCAAGCAGAAAGCTTTCAATATTTTACTAATGTTTCAGTTAGCCTTTGCTGGGACAAGCCACTCCAAAACACAATGGCTTAATATAATAATGATTTATTCTTTCTCACCATTCTGTGAACTGGTTGGGTAGTTCTTCTGCTGGAATTCATGCAGGTTCACTCATGTGGCTGTGTGGCTGTTTGCATCTAGGCTGCAAGATCCAAGATGGCCTCACTCACATGTCTTGCAGTTGATGAGGGCTGCTGGCTTGGGCATCTCCTTTGTCCTCCAGGAGGCTTTTCATCCTCCAGTAGCTAAGACTGGCTTCCTTAAAGGTGTCCTAATGGCAGTGTTCCACGAGGCAGCTTGTCTTTTTAACAAACCATGGTTGACAATTGCAATTAGACATGGCAGCTAGAAAGAGGGAGAAAGCAAAGCTAAAGACCTGAACTTCTATAGATAATTAGCTTATAAATAATCTAGTGTAAGAATCCTTAAAAAAAATTAAATGTCTGGGTGCTTTGGAAATAATCCTGGGTGTGAAGAAGTGGATGGAAATGTAGGAAATATGAAGAGGCACTTCACTTTTGTACAGTGGAATTATCATCTGGAATTAGGGAAGAATAGGAACTTCCCAGCCACTAACCTTTTGAAAAGATTTCTCCTAGTGAAGACTAAAAATACATCCCTGCCCCAGGCAAGCCCCTGACACAGTGATCAGTGGGCCATCCTGGCACCACTTCCATTATTTCAGAAAGCTGGATATAAAATAATAAAAATTTTAAAAAGACCCTTTTAACTAATGCATTATAAAATCAAATAGTTTTAAAGGTAGCTTTTGGATTGGTATAAACTCCAGTGATTTCCAAGGAGCCACGTGTCAGTCTCACCTCTGCTTGGGTGTTATGCTACTCTAACGTCAGGTTTCTAAGCAAAATATTTTATTCAAAACTTTTTAAGGGGAAAAAAAGCATATTTAGTAAGTTGCCACTGCTTAGTGAAGAATCAAGGGAGAGTATCTTACAGATTTCTAATAAACCATTTTGATTATACCTGGAAAATCCCATCTTTAAAAATGAAAGTCTTGCTTAACCTTGAGACTTTCTCGTGTACTTATAAGGTTGATGTACTGAAAGTTGTGTGTCTGGGTTTTAAGAACAGTTTTGAAATCACAGCTAATTCTGTATGTAGAGTAAAATGTTAAATATTCTTTCCTTCAGAAATCAAAGAAAGTCTCTTAGCAAAGTTCACCTCTGTAATGTAATGAAGAAAACCTCAAATCTTTTGATACAAACAGAAGGTCTACTGTAAAGATATCATCTCTTCTATATGAAATTTCACTTCTTGGAATTATTCAGTTAAACCAAAGGGGAAATTGAAAGTTTAATGTTAGGGATATAGACCAATAGATAGACATATTTTAAGTTACTTTTATCATGAAATGTGAACAAAAAGAAAGACATTAGAATTGTGAGATTGATTCTCTCTTCTCTTTGGTTTTTTAGTCTAATAAAATCTATAGTGAGACTTTCATGGCGGTCCACTGGTTAAGACGTCACCTTCCAATGCCAGGGGTGCGAACTGGATCCCTGGTTGGGGAGCTAAGATCCCATGTGCCTCTCAGCCAAAAACCAAAAGATAAAACAGAAACAGTATTGTAACAAATTCAATAAAGACTTAAAAATAAAATCTATAGAATTCCTATATACGGTTATTATTATTATAGCATGTGTTAAGTTTTCAATTGGTGCCATAACAAATTACCACAAATTTAGAGGCTTAAAATAGTACAAATTTATTATTTCACAGTTTTGTAGGTCAGAAATCTGAATGAGCTTGGTCCTTTGTTCTTGGTCTCACAGACCGAAATCAAGGTGTGGGCAGGACTGAGTTCCTTTTAGGAGGTTCGGGGGGAAGAATCCACTTCCAAGCTCATACAGGTTGTTGGCAGAATTTAGTTGCTTGTGGTTTCAGGACCTGAGGTTCCCATTTCTTGATGGCTGTCATCTGGCACTGCCCTTAGCTCCTAAACACCTCTCATGAGAAAGCCTTGCCAAAAAAAAAAAAAAAAAAAAGACTTTTAGGACTTGAAGGAAGGGTCTTAACCCCTTGTAAGCCTTGCAGCCTGAGCTCTCAGGGACTGTCAAGGGACATCAAGCCCATGGCTTTTTAGATGCAATGTCTCTTCTAGTTAGTTATTGAGTATTCAAGGGTTTTTAGGGTTGGAGTTGCTTATTTTATGCTGTTTCCATGGTCACCACCTTTCCCGAGACTACCGTGGTACCACTTCTAGGGAATCCTTGGTGCTGAAAGTCAGCGGTCCCCAACCTTTTTGGCACCAGGGACTGGTTTCGTGGAAGACAGTTTTTCCACGGACAAGGGGTGGGGGATGGTTCAGGTGGTAACGCGAGCGATGGGGAGCGATGGGGAGCGATGGGGAGCGATGGGGAGCGGCAGATGAAGCTTTGTTTGCTTGCCTGCTGCTCACCTCCTGCTGTGCGGCCCGGTTCCTAACAGGCAGCGGACTGATACGGGTCCCGGGGGTTGGGGACCCCTGCTGTAAGTGATTATAGTTCTTTTGGCCAACCCTTACCAAATGTGGTCTTTTAAAAATTAGAGCCTCTATTAGACAAGCTTGCTTTCTCAAATTTTTTAAAAGTGAAATTTATTGAACTATATTTTACATAAAATGAAAAGCACCCATCTTAAGCGTACATCTTGATAAAGGTTTGAGAGAGTTATACATCCATGTAACAGTTACCACAGTCATGATATACAGCATTTCCTTCAACCTAAAAGATTTCCTTGCGCCCATTCCAGTAAATCCTCACCCCTCACCCCTCATCCTCCCTACCCTACCGCACCCCAGGCAACCACTGATCTGCTGTTTGTCACCATACAATTGATTCATCTTCTCTAGAGTTTTATATATACACACACACACACACACACACACACACGATATATACACACACACTTTGTCTGGCTTCTTTTGCTTTGTGTAGTATTTTTGAGATTCATCCATGTTGTCGTGCATATCAGTAGTTTCTTCCTCTTTATTGTTGAGTAGTTTTCTGTTGTATAGATACACCCCAGTTATCCTTTTCTGTATCACTAGATTAAATCTGCTAATATTTTGTTAAGCACTTTTGTATTTATGTTCATGAGGGATATTGGTCTGTCATTCTCTTTTCGGATAATCTCTTTGTCTGGTTTTGGTATCAGAGTAATACTGGCCTCATAAATTGATTTGGGAAGTATTGGGGACATTTACTGCTATTTCCAGGTAGCTTTTCCTGGCCGTCTGTTGGGCATTACTTCTCCAAGAGGCCCAGAGATGTCCTTCAAAGAGCTCTTTTTACAGGCCCAGGGAAGACACAGAAGCCGCTGGCACTGCCCTCAGGTTTTGTGGCTTAGCAGCAATCCCCATTCCTGTTCAGGGTGTGGTACATCAGCCGGGTACAGATGTTCAAGTACTATATACAGCAACTCCCAAGCCCTGAACTTCCAAAGAATTTCAGCCACCCTCTTGAGTACGGCTGCTTCTGCTGCTTTGGTGCGAAGCAGAGGCCGCACTCCTTGCCTCTGGGATGATCTAGTGTAATCCCCTAAATCAAAAATGCAGTTTTCTTCTAAGAGTAGAGGTGAGGGAGAGGGAAGAGGCGAAGAAGGGATGGTGAGAGGGGTACGGTGCTCAGGCCTTGCTTGAGAGTGGAATGGGAAAAGGAGGCACTTTATTGTTCCCTTGTAAGTACCCAGAAACAAAAGTTCAAGAAAAAAGTTAGCGTTCCCCCTAAACACTCTCTAAAAGGCAAACCAAGGAATCTAACACATCATATAATGTCCGTCCTCAACCATTTATCTTTTACAAATGTGGAGACTGTCTCTCATCTCTATCCGCCAGAGATAGCCAAATGTTTGAAAACTATAATCTTATAAGGTTTT
Source organism: Eubalaena glacialis (assembly GCF_028564815.1). NCBI lineage: Eukaryota > Metazoa > Chordata > Mammalia > Artiodactyla > Balaenidae > Eubalaena > Eubalaena glacialis. Next base: position 119,962,418 of record NC_083719.1, read on the forward strand.
GGGGACCTGAAGCAAATATGATTGCTGCTGACCTAGGCTGATTCCTCAGATATCCTGAGTTGGCATGCAGATCAGGCTCTTAGAGTTCTGGCTAGCAAAATCAGGATAAGGAACACATTATGAGGACTCCCAGCTCAGGACTGAGTTTACTGCATCATGCTGTATAAAATCTCATGTTCTTCAAGTGCCTTTTTGTTGATATTTTGGGCTAAATGTCACAGCAAGAATAATCATCCTCAGTACATTTGTTATAATTCTTATTGTGTGAGTGTGTGTGTGTATACACGTATATATACAAGTGCAGTTATTATAGTTATGATTAAGGCATTAATATATTGAAGATGTAATACATAACATTTGAGAGTCTGTTTCCCTGTGCTGTTTGGGAGACTCACTGTAGACTCCTAAATGGGCTGGAACAAGTTACCAGAACCACGGCCATTCACAGAGACTCAAGGATGTCAATCCCCATTCCCAGGTAACTACATTGTAAACCAGACTTGTTGCTTGGATGGGAAACCAGGACTGAGTGGAAGGTTTATAAGAAAAAAGGGTTGTTTTGTTGGAGTGGTTGGAGTTTGACCTTGAATATAGAAAGATGTTTGGGTGAACCAGTTCCCATGAGCCAAGGAACCAAGATGGTTCGGGGAGGCCATGTAGTAGAGGCAAGGAGGAGCGAACTTCAGGAGGGAGGAAGGAATCAAGACCTGTTTTAAAGAGTAGTATCGTAAGAGAATGAAAAGGACATAAGATGGAGAGGCAAGTCCCCAAATTCAGGTTCTGCCTCTACCACACTGTAGTTTTGTGGCCCTGGGCCCTTCACTTACTCTCTTTGGGCCTTAGTTTCCGCATTTATAAAAAGAAAGTTAAAGAGTTTGGTGATTAAATATGTCTAGATTTCAAATTCTAAAACTGTCTGTGAGGACATAAGGGTTCCTTATTTATGTTTTCTTGCTTGTTTTATAATGCTATTGGTAAAGTCATCAGCTGATCTGAGACATTATAAATGGAAACAAAGAAAGTTTATTTTGTCTCTGCTTCAACTAGAGGCAATGGTCAGGCACAGTAGAAGAACCTCAAGGAGGGTGCAAGAATCAGAGACTGCTCAACATTCATTCCTTCTAGAAGATTTTTCTCTCATTCTTTCAACGATGTTATGTTATTTAAGCACATGGTGACTTTGCTAAAGGAAGCTATAAAAGTCCTGATATCCCAAGATGTAAGCAAACCCCACAGAAATCTTGTAATTTTCCCTACTTATGAACAATAACGTAGGTCCTCTAAATGATTATACTGAGCATAAATATGGAAAGCTCTTGGAGTTGGCAGTGGATTGTTTGACCAGACTCTCCAACTTTCAAGGGACCACTTCTGTCTCCTGGGAACTGCTCCCCATGCATCCCCCTCATACCTCCCCACACCCATCCACCCATCCACCCATCCACCTAGCCTGCCCAGGGTGGACAGGTGTGTCTGTGTAACGTGGTCACCTTCTGGCTGCCTTCTCTTTGCTGGAACTCTGTTGATTTTGAGACTAAGAAAGCATCATGGGAATCACTTCGGAGTAATTTTTGCTTTGGAACTCTGAATTTTCATGGATTAATAAGGAGGAGGAATCGATTCGGGACTGAGCAGGGCACAGCTAAAGACTTTCAAGGATTTTGCTGATCACCCAGCTGGCAATGTCCGGTGGGTCGTTGAACATACAGACCCACAGCTCCCCAAAGAAGGGCAGACACAGGGTGGGGGGCGTCGGGGAGGAGGCTCTCTTTGAAGATGTAGGAACAGCTGTAGTCACCCAAGGAGAGTGGAAGAGGCCAAGAACAGACCCTTATGCAAAAAAAAGAGGAAAAAAAGGCAACCAAAAGAGATGGTGAAAGATGGTTAGGGCTGTGGGCCAGGCCTGTGTCACTGTCCTTTGCTCTCGGAGGAGAGAGCCGGTGGCTCATTCACGTGTCCTCTGTCTGTTCTACAGATCACCAGTTTTCGATATTTTGTGCCTAGAATGTCAACATTTCCGGAATATATTAGTGTTCCAGCTTGTCTAACAATCTGTCCACATGCACCATTAATTCCTAAGTAGGAGAGATAAAATATCTGGCCTTGCTGTGTCTGCCACATTTCCCATCCCTTCCATTCTGTTCAGATTGACGAAGGTACCCATTAGACCTTTTGGAGGGGATCCAAGAGGCTGGACAGCAGTGTCACAGCCCTGGTGACTTGCTCTAGGCCAAAGGAGATAGGTAAGTGTTAGAATTCATCTTCTGGCCTCTTGATTTCTTCTTCTTCTTTTTTTTGGTGGTGGTGGTGGGAATGGGCTCTGTAACTTTCCTCTTACAGGGGACCAAGAAAGGAAGGGCTTCTGGATCTTGTGGGCAAGCGAGAATGCCCAAGATTCAGATAAGACCTAGAGTTTTAGATTCTTCCCTTGGGCTTCTCCCTAAGTCTCGCCAAATTCTCACCAGTAATGAGATGGAGTTGGATGCTTTTGCTCCAGTAGAGCCTAGTAGCTTCCTCCCGTGTCCATGATATCAGACAGAGAAATATTTGTTTGGTTGAGTGAATGTTTTTATATTTCATTTTATCTGTTTCAGAAAATAAATGGACATAGTTTCAGTTTGAACTATATTCCTAGGCTTTATTTATGTAGTTAAAACCTAAGTTTAGGGCTTCCCTGGTGGCGCAGTGGTTAAGAATCCACCTGTGCCAACGCAGGGGACACGGGTTCGAGCCCTGGTCCGAGAAGATCCCACATGCCCTGGAGCAACTAAGCCCGTGCGCCACAACTACTGAGCCCACGTGCCACAGCTACTGAAGCCCGTGTGCCTAGAGCCCGTGCTCCGCAACAAGAGAAGCCACTGCAATGAGAAGCACACGCACCGCAACGAAGAGTAGCTCCTGATCGCCACAACTAGAGAAAGCCTGCGCACAGACAAAATAAATAAATTAAACAAACAAACAAACAACAACAAAAAAACCCCTAAGTTTAGTTTTGCCATTGAGAGGAAAAAAAAAAAAAGAAATACTTGGGCTCAGTTCAAAATTCACAAAACGTGCAGCTTTTTGGTACACAGTATGGTTCAAATCCCTGGCTATTTCTTCTCAGCTGTCTTCTTCAGAGAGAAGTGGGGTAACATCTTCCCCTTTACTAGAAGGGCCTATGAAAAATTGGTTATTATTTATTATTCCTCCTCTATTTCTCTCTGGATAAAGATGAATATTCCTAAATTTAGTGAAGTCTGGGTAGATCTTCTTCTCCTTGTCGTGTCCTTCCTGTTTTATTTGTGATCTGACACAACTCTTGTGGTCACATGGGGGGGTTCTTTTTCGGGCAAAGTGTTGCTGTTTCTTTTTCTGCTTGAGTGTTCAGGACAGAACCTCTGTAGTAATTCCCGAGGTTCTTGCCCTCGACAGAAGAACAGTGACGAGGTTAATGAGGTGTCGGAAGATGGCAAAACCAGCTCCAGAGTTACGCTTTCCAACTTTTAAATTAGGAACCTGATGAATGGCTTGCTTGGAAAGTATTCTTTCACTGGGTGACACCCCCGCCCAGCGGGGAGAGGTGAGGGAGAACATGATGAGATCGAGCAGGCCAGTCCCTCTCTGTCCGCTTTCTCCCATCTGCCCAGCTCCCACCCAGAGCCTGTAGCTGTCTGTAGCCTCCATAAATAATGCCCCAGGGGCTTCCAAAGGCTTCCGAAGACCAGGGCTGCCAGTGTAGCATGAATTGCCACAGAAACATGAGCTAGCTGGGAGCTTTCTCTTCCCGTTTTTCTCCTGCAGACCATTGGTTTGGATCCAAAGTTTCCCACAGCTTTCTGGTGTGTTTGTTAGATGGAGCATTAGATGTGGGCTCTTGTGGGACTGGCTCCTTACAGGCACTCATAGTCCTGAAACCAGAAGGTTTGGGATGGGGGGACTGTCCTTGTTAAACAATCTAGGAAGCTCCACTGCGAGAACGCAAATTTGCCAAGTTTGGACCTCAGAGGAAACGCTCTGAGCGTTGTGTCGTGGTAGATGTGTGCTCTGGTACTCTCCAGGACCCTGTGGACGGTAGCACTTAGACACAGCCACATTTCTTTTACCAAGTGAATCAGGTTTTGTCCAGGAAAGGTATCAAGGCTAGGAAGACAAACAGTGTGATTATATGTGGATGGATGAGGTGCAGGGAAAAGAACTCCTTCTAGGAATAGCAATATGCACCCTTCATTATAATTTTACAAAGCATGTTTTCCAGACTGTGATCTTTGGCTATTTTAAGAGGTAGAGAAATCCATGGGAAATACAGGGAGGTGCAAGAGAGGAGGCGGTGATCAGAGGTTACAAAGAGCAGTGATAGCAATGAGTGCTATTTCTCCTTTTACCCCACTGTTTTTTTAAACTTCACTTTAAAAACCTTTTGATGAGTAGTTCTGAATTTTTTTTTTTTTAAATTTCCACCACCACCTCCCCTTCCTAGCTCTTTTTTTTTTTTTTTTAATATTTATTTATTTATTTATTTTTGGCTGTGTTGGGTCTTCGTTTCTGTGGGAGGGCTCTCTCCAGTTGCGGCAAGCGGGGGGCCACTCTTCATCGCGGTGCGCGGGCCTCTCACCGTCGCGGCCTCTCGTTGCAGAGCACAGGCTCCAGACGCGCAGGCTCAGCAGTTGTGGCTCATGGGCCCAGCTGCTCCGCGGCATGTGGGATCCTCCCAGACCAGGGCTCGAACCCGCATCCCCTGCATTGGCAGGCAGACTCTCAACCACTGCGCCACCAGGGAAGCCCATTAGTTCTGAATTTTAACGTATGCTTAGATTCGTATGACTACCGCCACAATCAGGTACAGAACTGCTTCATCACCCCCCAAAAAAACCACTGTGCTATCTCGTTATGAGCACACACTTCCCTTCATCCGCAACCCTTGGCAACCACTGGTCTGTCCTCCATTCCTCGAGTTTTTCTATTTGAGAATGTCATTAAATGGAATCTTATAGTGTGTCACCTTTGGAAACTGGCTACTTTCACTCAGCATAATGCCCTTGGGATTAATCCCAGTTGTTCTGTGTATCGATAGTTTGTTCAATTTTATTAAAATTTATGGATGTACCACTGTTTGTTGATCCAGGCACCTGCTGAAGGACATTTGGGTTGTTTTCAGTGACTTGAGTCTCTCATTTTTAAAAATTGTGGTAAAAAAATATACATATAACACAAAACTTGCCACTTAAACCATTTTTAAGTGCATAGTTTTATGGTATTAATTACATTCACAGTGTTGTGCAACCATCACTACTATTTGTTTCCAAAACATTTTCATCACTCCACACAGAAACTCTGTAACCATTAAGCTGTAACTCTCCATTCCCTCCAGCCCCTACTAACCTCTTGCCTACTTTCTGTCTCTGTAAATTTGCCTATTCTAGATATCACAAATAAGTAGAATCATACAATATTTGTCCTTTTGTGTCTGGCTTATTTCATTTAGTACAGTGTTTTCAAGATTCATCTCTGTTGTGGCATGTATCAGCGCTTCGTTCCTTTTTATGGCTGAATAGTATTTCCTAGTATGTACCACGTTTTGTTTACGTGGTCATCTGTTGATGGACACTTGGGTGGCTTCCACCTTTTGGCAATTGTGAATAGTGCAGTTGTGAACATGGGTGTACAAGTATCTGTTTGAGTCCTTGCTTTTAATTCTTTGGCCACTCCCATATTTTAGTTTAAATTGGCATCTGGTGCCATGGGGGGTATATGTGAGAATTCTGTTTTCTGAGAATCTGGTGTTTGATCTAAGTCTAGTCACTGTTCTTTGTACTTAGTGTTCTTAAAGGATTTGAGGAATTCCACCAATTTTTTGTTCATTAGCTGCCTCAGGATTCTCGGAGGAGGAGGAAGGCAGTCACAATTTGGATACAGGGCAAGTGGAATCCAGGTGATGGGCTGGAGCCCACCAGTGGAGCCAGTCTCTGTGTGCAACTTTCTCAGGCCATGGTATAATGGCTTGCTTGGGTCAAAGTGGTCTTTGTTAAGTATTTCATGTGATCTACTTTATGTGGTCTTTGCTACATTTCACCAACGTTTGCCATGCCAGTAGGAGAGCACTTAAAGATAGAGGCAGAAAGTGCCAAGTTTCTCATTCAGAAGAATCTGCTTTTATTTGTAAGATATGTCTGCACCTACCTAGACTCAGATAACTCAGCTAATTCCTTATCCGTTTAGAATAATTGGCAGTAGGGCCAACCTAAACTATAAGTATGGGGAATAGATTTTGATTACCTTCAAGGATGTACCTTTGGGACCAAGAGCTTGATAGACTTTCCTTAATTAAGAGATAGCTATAATTTAAGTCACTGCATTTGCATACGATAGGAGCTAAAGTCATTTTTTAAAAATGGTTGTATTTTTAAGTAGTGAAAAGTTTCTCCTCCAACGTTGCTAGTTTGCTTATTAAATTTCCCTTGATAAACATTGTAGAGATGGTTCAGCCCAGCCTTTCTTATCATAAATTGCCATCCCATAAAGACTAAAATGATAAGATTTTGTTCTGCATCGTTGGGCTTGCCCTATTGGTAGACTGAGTTGGTTGTTGTTTGTATGTTTTTTGTTTGTTTGTTTTTTGTTTTTAACGTGTAAGCATTCTTTGCCCCTAAAGGATGACAAACCCTCCCTTTTCCAGCCTCCTGCTACAGCCTGTCACCAGGTCTAGGATTCTCACCCCTGGAGGGACTCCTTTGGCTTAAATCTCTTCATTTCCAGGAAGCTGTTAAATCTGAGAGTGGTGATGGTGGTAGAGCGTGTGTGTCTTTCTGTTTCTGGGAGGATCTTTAAAAAGGACTGTAAACCTATTTTGGATCACCTGGATGATTACCCTGTGACTCAGTCTGGCCGTATTCTTTCAGTTCCCAGGTTTGCATGGGAGTTTAAGCTCACAGTGGGACCGAAGGAAGGCCATTGACATCCTGTCACAGGGTAGACTGAAGAGAAAACAGGGTGTGTGAACTGAGTACTCAGGCGGCTCCCACTAACAGAGGCTTTCCAATCTCAAAAGCCTGGTATAGGCTTTTTCATTACAGGCAAAGATGCAGCAAAGAGCCAACTTTGTAAGTCCTACGTTCATTAGGATTTTTGTCCTTGAATGGAATTTTTTTGGTTTTGTATTTTAGGGTACCACATTAAATTGATTAGCCATTCAAAATAATGGAATAGACGATATAATGGGTTTATTATCAAAAAGAACAAATTACAACAACAACAATAATTTATAAACCCCTTTTTGTGGGCTAAGTACTTTGCTGTGTTGTTGCATTTAATCCTCACAACATCCCTCTGAGTAGGTACTCATCATCTTCATTTTACAGGGAGGGGTGGGGCTTAAAGAGATTAAGTCACTTGCCCGTATCATACGGTGGGAGTTCAGCCCAGGCAGCCTGACTCCAGACCCATCACACTGAACCTCCTTTGGTAAAAGAGAAGACAAACAACTGTATCTTCCTGCCATTAAACACAATTTCAGTTCTTTAATCTCAGCAAAATCGTATCTATCACATTTATGTCTGTATTTTGGATTTTACTGGCATTGCAATTTTTTAAAATTTCTTTAAAAATAAATCACATATGCTTATTTATAATTTTGGTTTAATAGTCGTGTAAGAACTATATGCATAAGAGTTTATACCCAGTTTTATATATTTGTGTGTATTTAAGTAATTTTATAATAAAAATGGCTTAAGCCAACACAGGCAGTCCACATGTTAAATCATTAACACCCTCAGTGCATTAACACTGTTTACTTTAAATAAAATCCCTTAATAGCCTACGAGACTGGACATATTTTGATGGACTGGGAGTGAAGAGGTAACAAGAAAGCTCACAACAGAAGGCGCTGTTCAGAAATGACTCCAGCTGGTTACGAGGTACCAGTAGGGAGTGGGTTATTTATTTTTTCACAGCATTTTGAAGACCAGATTCTACTCTTTCTTGGCCACTATTGTGCTGAAGAGTCTGCTGCCAGTATAAATGCCACTTTATAGGTAATCACTCTTTCCTCTAGCTGTTTTTGAGATATTCTCTATGGCATTCTCCATAATCACAACTGTGGTTCTAGATGTGGATATAGTTTTATTTATACTGCATAGGACTTCTTAGGTGTCCTAAACCTCAGGATTCATGTCTTTCATCAAAACTGGAAAATTCTCAGTGAAAATCGCTCCAAATACCATCAGTCCACATTTCCACTCATCTCTCATACCACAGCTCTTCCTTTCATTCTATTTTCCTTGTCTCTTGACCTCTCATTGATCTCACCGTGTTCTGGTTAATTTCTTCAGATTTATTTTTCTGTTTACCCATATTCTCTCTTTAGATGTGTCCATAATATTTAACCCATCTGTAAGGATTTTTTTAGTGCACAGGAGAGGTGTATTTCATCATTTACATTTTTGAACTTTATTGAGATACAGTGTATGTACAATAAAGCATAGCTGTTTAAATTGTACAATTAGATGAGTGTTGGTAAAGGTATGCACACATGGAACTACCACCACAGTCAAAACACAGAACATTTCCATCACCCCTAAGAGTTTCCTTGTGCCCATTTGGGAAGTTTTCAACAATTATTTCTTCATATATTTTTCTCTGGCCCTTTGTCTTTCTCCTCATCCTTTGGAATTCCAATTTCATATGTATTGAACATTTGGACATTGTACCCTCAGATCTCTGGGATTCTCCTTAATTTTCCCCAGTCTTTATTCTTTCTGTTGTTTGGGTACTTATATTTTTCTGTCTTCAAGTTCTCCGATTCTTTGTTCTGCCCCCAAATGTGGTTGAGCTCATCTAGTAAACTCTTAAAATTTCAGTTTTTTACTTTTCACCTCTAGAATTTCCATTTGTTTTGTTTTGTTTTAGTTTCCATTTCTCTATTGAGAATTCCTAGCTGTTCATTCGATATTATACCCCAATTTCCTTTAATTCTTTGAACATATTTATAATAACTGCTTGTCTGTGTTTAATAAACCCAACATCTGGAACCTTTCAGAGTCAGTTTCTATTGGCTGCCCTTTCCCCTGACTATAGAGCACACTTTAATATTTCTTTGCATGTGTAGTAACTTCTGGTTGAAAATTGGGCCTTGTAGATAGTACATTATGGCAACTGTAGATTCTGTTGTATTCATCTTATATATATATCAGATATATATATATAGATAGATAGATAGATATAGATATATAATTGGTTCTGGTAGGCAATTAACTTGTCTGGACTCCAACTGCAAACTTTGTCACCCTTCTGATATGCAGCAGCTAATATCTGTATTCTTATGGCTTTCCATTGCTACTTTTTTTCCTGGTCCTTTGTGATTTTTCCTGTTTCTCTATGATTTGCTGGTTAGTCAAGGATTTCAACAGAGGTGGAGGTCATTCTTTTTTGATTTTCTTCTAGGGGTTCCCTTCTGCCTAATTTTTAGCTATTTGGCTGGTTTGGGGCTCTGTCCCTTATATTTCAAGCTTATAAGATCCAACTTTCTGGCACCTGACTTGTGCATGGTTGGAAAGTTTACTCAGTTTAAAAAAAAAAAGGGGCTTCCCTGGTGGCGCAGCGGTTGAGAATCTGCCTGCCAATGCAGGGGACACGGGTTCGAGCCCTGATCTGGGAAGATCCCACATGCCGCGGAGCAACTAGGCCCGTGAGCCACACCTACTGAGCCTGCGCATCTGGAGCTTGTGCTCCGCAACAAGAAAGGCCGCGACAGTGAGAAGCCCGCGCACCGCGATGAAGAGTGGCCCCCGCTTGCCGCAACTAGAGAAAGCCCTCGCACAGAAACGAAGACCCAACACGGCCAAAAATAAAAAAATATAAATTAATAAATAAATTAAATTTTAAAAAAAATTATTAAAAAAAAAGAAGTGAGTTAGCAGCAAAGTTTCCATCCAGCCTTGCCTACAGGCTCCCTGGATCTTTTAAAAAAAAAAAAAAAAAAAAGGCAGCAGACTCACAGATAGGGCTGCACATAGCTCTGTTATTCAGGAGCAGATTTGTCTCTGGCTCCTGCTCACTTTGTCACCAGGCCGCTTAGGGCCTCCTCCTACACATGCATAGTTTAGCTCTTGGCCAGGGATTTGGGCAGAGTTTATACTCAGAGTTGTATACTCCTTCTGTGGTTTTTTTTTGCTGCCAGTATTTTTCCTGTAGACTTCTAGCTGCATTTTCAGCCTTGAACTCTGATCTCTGGCACCTTAGCTGGTAAGGCTGTGGTTTTCCACTGCTATTTTTCTTTTTACAGCTATAGCTGTAAGAGTTGGGCATTACCTCAGGCCAGGAAGACATAAACTCTCAATTCTTACTCTTTACTGTGACAATTTTTTGAGAGTAAACTCTCATTCTTCTTCTTCTTTCAGACTCTCTCCAGGGTTGCTCTTTAAAAAAACTTCTTTAAAATCATGTTTTTATCATTATTATCTGTGTGAGCGTTTCACGATCACTTCAGTTGTCTGGAAGTAGTCCACCCATTTGGTTGTTAATTTCAATATCTCTATTTTTCATTTGAATTTCTATTTTATTCCTTTCTGAATTAAATCTGCCTAGGGCCCATGATAGTCTTCTTTTTTTTAAAATTAATTAATTAATATTTATTTTTGGCTGTGTTGGGTCTTCGTTGCCGCGCGTGGGCTTTCTCTAGTTGTGGTGAGCAGGGGCTACTCTTTGTTGCAGTGCGCGGACTTCTCATTGCAGTGCCTTCTCTTGTTGCAGAGCACGGGCTCTAGGTGCGTGGGCTCAATAGTTGTGGCACGCGGGCTTCAGTAGTTGCGGCATGTGGACTCAGTAGTTGTGGCTTGCAGGCTCTAGAGCGCAGACTCAGTAGTTGTGGCACACGGGCTTAGTTGCTCCACAGCATGTGGGCTCTTCCCGGACCAGGGCTCGAACCCATGTCCCCTGCATTGGCAGGCAGATTCCTAACCACTGTGCCACTAGGGAAGTCCGATAGTCTTTTTGTTTCTCACATTATAAGTCCCTTTTGAAAAATGTTTTTAACTATGCTTATTTTATGGTCTATATCCAATTAATATCTAGTATTTCCAGCACCTGAAGTTCTTGGGTGTTCAACAGTGCTGCTGAACAAGTTATTGTGTCTGCTGTCTCTGTCTCATTCAACTTTTTTTAAAATTAATTTTTATTGGAGTATAGTTACTTTACAATGTTGTGTTAGTTTCTGCTGTACAGCAAAGTGAATCAGTTATACGTATACCTATAGTCCCTCTTTTTTAGATTTCCTTCCCATTTAGGTCACCATAGAGCATTGAGTAGAGTTCCCTCTGCTACACAGTAGGTTCTCATTAGTTATCTATTTTATACATAGTAGCATATATATGTCAATCCCAATCTCCCAATTCAAAAAATGTGGAACACTTCAGGAATTTGTGTATCATCCTTGCGCAGGGGCCATGCTAATCTTCTCTGTATCGTTCCGCTTTTAGTATATATACTGCCGAAGTGAGCACTCTCATTCAGCTTTTTATAAGTAGTTTTTGGATTATGAACCAGTGATTGGGAGCGCATTAAACATGGAAAAATAGTACATCCTGATTTGGGGGTTTGAATCTGCAGAGAGGTTTTTGTTTGCTTTTCCTGGCATCCAGGGAACATCATGGACCATTGTCTTATTTTAATTTCTAAGGCCAGGGGCTCTTAGGCCAGGCATGTAGTATAAATTTGTAGCCCAAATCTACTTGAGCACAGGCTCATGATTATAAATTCTTAGAGAGAAGCTCTTCTTTCTCATAATACAGAACTGAGGACACCCATATCCGTAGGCCAATGGATAGACTTTTTTTTCTTGGTCCATCCCTTCACTGACAGTATAGCTCTCGAAACTCCTGGTGAGCAGTAGTCTTGATAATAGTTCTTGCCTACCTCCTGCTCAGGAGTCTCCTGTGTACCCCACTTCTCTACAGAAGCTTTTAAAACTTCATCTACTTGATTACCAGAGGCATCAGATGAATCCCCAACACTGCCAGTTCCTACTTACTGCTCTGATTTTTCATTTTCTTATTTGATTTGACTTTCTATTCTGGGAAGTTATGAACAGAAAAGTAAAAAGAATATAATAAAGACCCATACACTCATCACATGTATTTAGTAGTTAACATTTTGCCATATTTGCTTTATCTGTGTGCGTGTGTTTATCTGAACCATTGTAAAGTAAATTATACACATCATGACATTTTACCCCTAGATACTTCAGCATGCATCTCCAAAAATTAGGCTTTTCTTTACAAAATCGTATTACTATTTTCATGCTTAACAAATTGTATTAATTAGGGGTCTCCAGAGAGATAGAACTGCGAGAGGTGGGGGCGGGGTTGGGGGGAGAGTGTGTGTGTGTGTGTGTGTGTGTGTGAGAGAGAGAGAGAAAAAGAACTGAGTAAATGGGAAGAAGAAAATTAAGAAGTTTTACCAGAAAATTCCTTAGCTCAAAAGGTCATGCATTTCTAGATTAAAAGGGTCCAGTGCACACCCAACACAATGAATAAAAAGATCCGCACCAAGGCACATTATTATAACCTTTCAAACACTGGAGGTGTTTGAAAGAGGATATTGAAAACTTCCAGAGAGGAAAAGAGGTGATATTCAGTTGATCAGGAATCAGAACGGCATCACACTTCTTCACATCAGCCCTGTAAGCTTGGGGGACAAAAGAGCAATGCCTTCATGTTTCTGAGTGAGAATAATTTCCAGCTAAGACTTTCATACTCAGCTAGACTGTCAACCAAGTGTAAGGTTAGCATGAAGACGTTTTCAGGCACAAAGTTCTTTTAAAATAACTTTTCACGTGACCGGTTGTAGAAAAGCTACTGGAGGAAATATTTGAAACTGGGGGACTAAATAAAAAAGAAGACTGTGTGAGATCCTGGAGCAGCAGAGCTAAAACAGGAGAGAGGCACAAGAAATCCCAGGAAAATAGTGGAGGAAGTCGCAGGGAGATTGTCCCACAGGAGGCCCTGAGGGCAGCCTCACAGATTAGAGGGCTCCAGGAGGGACACCTCAGTGAAAATTGAACTGATAAATAATGTGGTTGATTGTATTGAGAGGCTTATTAGAGCTTTTGTCAGAAATTTTGGGGCTGAATTAGTGATGAGAAAGTTGAAAATGAAGGAAATGAAAAGCATACTTGTATAAGAAAAGACATGCAGTCATCCGTGTGGCTTATCTGTAACTAATGGTTACATAGTTTTAGTAATGTAAACATCGTATCTTGTACTGACCAGTAATGCCATGTGAATATATAGGGAGGATGGGAAGGTCACTGGGATGGGATGGAGGCTATAATATAGCTGGCTGGGGGCTAGGGTAAAAAGCTAAATCCTTATCTTCCATAGAATGAAACCAATAGATACTATTTAATATTGAAGAAAAATGAAGAAATGAAATATCAACATGTTGTTTAGAAAAACAAAGTTAAGTATCCGGAGAAATGTTTAGAAAGAGTGAAAGTGGTTGCCTCTGGGGAGCAGGAACCAGGAGTACGATAGGAAGGAGGACAACTGTTTTTTGTTAAAAACCTGTAGTACCATATGACTTTTAAAACAATATACCTACGTTAGTTTGATTTTTTAAAATATTGTTTAAATACAAAAATAAAAAATTTATTAATTTCAGAATTTTAAATACTCTTTGTAACTAATTAACTGTGACACATTTCATGATGCATTGTAACATTGCCATGTTGGTAAAGGTCTAAGTCATCCTCACCTTCTTCAAGGGCAGGGTGTTCCAAATCTTTACTTCGCATTGTCCAATGGAGTGGCCAGTAGCCATGCATGGCTATTTAAATTAAAATTAGTTAAAATTAAATAAAATTCCAGCTTCAATTTTTCGGTTGCACTGATCACATTTCCAAGTGCCCAGTAGCCACATATGGCTAGTAGCTACCATATTGGACAGCACTGTCCTAAACCACTCTCAGATTCATCCCTTCGTCCAAGCTCATTGCCATTCTCTCTGAGGCAGTATACAGTGGTGATTGAAAGTATGGGCTTTGGAGTCAGACTACATCAGCTCAAGCATGGGCTTCGTCACTTACTAGCTGTGTGACTTTGAACATATCACATAACCTCTTGGTGCTTCAGTTTCCCCATCTATAAGATGGGGATACTAATAGCATCATCATGTTCTAGGGATTGTAAGAAAGACTGTGATATAATGCCTTTAAATGAAGTGCTTAGCACCATGCCCGGCCCATAGTAAGCACTCACAAGGTTACCTGCTGTAGCTAGTACCATCATCATCATCATGATCATCATCATCGTCATCGTCATCATTATCATGCCCTGCTGCATATCTCTTCAGCCACTTCTGAGCTCGCGTGCAGTCCTGGTGGACAGTCGTCATACAGACTGACAGCTTCTTATTTCAAGGGCCTGCCTCCCTCTTTTTCTCTGCCCAAGGACTTCCTTGGGTGTTACATGACTTTGCTCAGTCGGGAGGCAGAGAAGCCCAGAAATGCCGGGACTACACATCCAGTGGAAGCTCACAACCAGAGAAGGATGGCATCAATGGATAAGTACCCACTTTCCTTGTTGGGGCAATTCTGAGGTGTCTTCTCCACTATCTCTCAGAGGCTCCCAGGGGAACTGAGCCCGCCACCCAGTCCACAGCAGTGACCTGATCGGCGATGCACTTTCGTTGGTCCTTCTGCCATCCCTGTCTTACTTTCCCTCCCTCACTTGTGCTTCTTGGGGTCTGCTCCCAACCTGTACCCATGTCATGGTCTCAGGATCTGTTTTGGTGGAACCCGCACTAAGACAATCGTCACCACCACCGTCATCATCATCATCAGTTCAGGTTCTCATTATCTTAAGGTCAAACTCCTACAGTAGCTTCCTGGCTTGTTTTCCCATCTTCTCTTCCATACCCCAACCAGACCTATCTCAGTTTAATATAAATGTGGAGTTATGACTTACCTGCTTGAAGTCTCCATTGCTTCCTTCTTGCCCAAAGGCAGAGACTGAACTTAGTCCTGCAATAAAGAACTTTTACAAATTCCCCAGAGCCTACCTTACTAGCCTCACCTCTTGCTAGTTATGCTGCATGCCATCCTTTAAACATACCATTCTCCTTTGCACTTCTAGGTCCTAACACACGCTGTCTCCTCTGATTGGAGTAATAATAATTGCAGTGAATGGTTATTGACTACCTACCCTGTACCAAGCAGAGTTCTATGCAGTCTGCACGGATTAGTTCATTTAATCATTAACTTTATGAAGAAGGTTTTAATACTCTCCCTGTATTAGAGATGGAGAAACCCAGGCTTAGGGAAGTCGTATACTTAATAGCAGAGTTGGGTAATTCCAAGCTGATGCCCTATATTTGGCAGGAAAGTGACATCACACACACGTAGGTAACTTAGAAGAAACCAACTTTACTCACCCAGGAGGGAGAGACGGGGGAATAAAGAAAGAAAGAGAGAGAAAAAAAGGAGAAGGATAAATAACGTGGGTGATCTGCCTGCCAGTCTACTCCATGCATATGTGCTTCCAGGGGGGAGAGGGCAAGGCAGGACTCTGCTGTTACCCACGTTTTCTGGGCCGCTTGTGCTGGGAGCGCTTTGCTGGCTCAGCGTCATTACAGTGCTTACTTATTTACAACGTTCATGTGACATAGCTGCCCAAACACGTGCCAGAGACTTCCTGGGAGATGGTGCATCCATCTCCCTGCAGGTTTTCAGGGCTGCCTTTGACTGTGTATAACTCACCCGTTACAAGCTAACTCTCCAGTGCCTGATCCATGAACGAGGTGAGACTCCGTGGTCCTGCTTCCTTTTCCCACTTTCCCACCTGGCAGACACCTGCTCATCTCTTCCAACACAGGTCACACACCACCTCTGGGAAGCTTTCCCCACCTCCCTTGGAAAGAACCTTTCCTCCCACCTGGGCTCCTGCTGCACCCTGTACACGTTTGTTTCAGCGCTCTCCCCTGTTGCCTTCTAATGATTTGTTCATATATCATGTTCCCCAGCTGGGGAGCGGATTGCTCATTAGAGCCCTTTTCTCCCTTCTTTCTCCAGTATCTGCTACAATCCCTTCTCTGTAGCAGCAGGAACTTTCTTCTTTGTTTGGTTGTCAGGAAGGCAGGTCTCTGTGCCTTCTAGAAAAAGGAGTGAGATAAATTCTGAATGACTATTTTAATCAGTCATGTTCTTACAGAATCTGGAGACAGAAAGTAATCTATTATATCTATATTCTCTTTCTGTCTCTTTCGTTTCTTTGTTCTTTCTGTGGGGTTCCTATTTGATCATAGGTCTTTTAGAAGCCAGTTACTGCAGGGGTAATGTGGTCCGTCGAGTTTTCCTCATTAGATCTGTGTAAACATTTTTTAAAAATCTACTTTCATACCCAGATTAAGACGTCTCCATCAGGCAGCCAAATCCCCTCCACCCAAACCCTGAAACTGGCACCATGCCTGAAGAGTTTCCAAGTTATCCTTCTGTTTTTCTATCTTGTGAAGGATGTGGTTTTTGGTTGTGTGATTCTTTTTAAGCTGCTTCATTTGTTTTTGGACTGATTAATAGCATAGCTACCCAAACTTGGACAGAAACGTTAAATTCAGAATCTCTGGAAGCAACAGCACGAAGACACTAATTAGTTCATGTTTTCCATATGAATGAAACTCAAACACACAATCACTGCTTTCTTGTTTTCTCTCTCACCCTTGACTATGCTGGCAAACCTTGCTTCCCTTTTGGATATAAGGGGATTTGTTGGGAACAAAAAACCTTTTCCTGTACTTCACCTGTCGGATGGAATGAATAAAAGCCTCAGGGGAAGATCTAAATATTTAACAAATATAACCTCAACCCCCAAAGCTTTAAGTCTGGAATACATTTTACAGTCCAGATTTGAACCCAGGCCAGAAACATGCATGCTGATACTGATTATTTGTGTTCTTTGGCAGAGGGTCTAGAGAAGTGATATAAATTCAGTTGTGTGGGGAAGGAAAGGGGGAGAGAGAATGATCGTGTAGATATATTTAGCTTCCACTTGGTTATCTACACGTGCTGGAGAGTGGAGTCCACCTACCTTCCCTCTTCCATCGCTGGCCTCTACCTTGCTGGCTGGCTCAGTTCATTCCATGCTTTCCACTCTTGAGCCTCACTGGCATTGTGCTCCCTCCTGCCACAGGGCCTTAGCACATGCTGGTTCTTCTATCTGGAATGTTCTTCACAGCACACACTCCACCTCTTTACCTAGTCAACTCTTACTCTTCTTGCAGATATCAGCTCACTTCCTCAGGGAAGCCCGCGAAGTTAAATCCCCCCATTATATATTCTGAGGGCACTGAATACTTCTCCTTTGTAAATACCTGTCACACTTGCAGTTTTACATTCCCCTGTATGATCCTTTGTGTGAATAGTTTCCTAGGGTGTGGCATATGTATATGGGAAAGATGATGTGCAGGTGTTCATTTTTTTCTTTTAAAGTTCTATGTTTAGTAAATACTAAAAAAAAAAAATCTATATAGTAGTAGCTTATCCCTTTGTGAATATTTCTGCTTACAGTAGGCCTAAAGTAGATAAAACTGTGAATCCACCTTTCATAAGCCATATGAATAAGAAGTACCGTGATCAGGCAATGGGCACATAGGCAAAAATTTTGGAAGCAGTATGCAAATGACTGAAATTTGGGAAATAGTATGTTCATATGTTTCCCGTCACTAGAACGTAAGCTCCAAAAGAGAGCCTCTTTGTGCACTGTTGTACCCACCAGGCCTGGTGCATATTTGGGCCGTCATAAATATTTGTTGAAAGGCTGGACAAGTGATTGAATGAACAATTTAATGACTCAACGGGTGCCCCTCCCAGTGACATCAGGCCAGCCACAGGTCAGATGATTAGAAAGAAGGCTGAGATTTCTCTTGAGGATCATTCATATGGATGCACGCAGTAGAGACAGGTTGGAACTTTGTAGACTTAGAACATTCAGCTTTGGATACCCAAAGACTGTGTAGGGTCACAGGGCTGCGGGGGACCTTTGCAGTTATCCTGCTCAGAGAAGTGCCTCTAGCATCCTGGATAAGTGTTGTCACAGGCAAGCTTCTCTGATAGCAGACTCTGTGATGAAGATTAGCATGCCAGAAGTTTATTAGGGATCTTAGGATCAACACCTGTAGGAAGGGAGGAAGCAGGACAGGGCAGAAGGAGAAGTTGAGGCAGTCTCACTGTAGAGGCCTCAGCTGACTTTATGAGAAGGTCTGAAGCTGGAATGATCCTTCAGGGCTGCCCGAAGTTGGCCAGGCAGTTATGTACATATGCAGGCCACCTCAGAGGGGCGTGCTCTTGGGCAAAGCAGCTCTCCTCACCAAGGCCATCTATCTGCAGGTAATACTGTCAGCAGCTGGGAGGGTCATTTCTGAAGGGAGACCTGGATGATGCCTCACAGAGTCAACCATAGGTGCCCATCCAGGCTTCGAGGCAGGAGTGGCAGATGTCAATCACTGTCTGTGGATGTGCTTCAGCCATGGTTGGAATGGCTGTAGTTGTTAGAAATGTTTTTTGCTTTATACTGAACCAAAAATCACTTCCTCGTCAAGTTCCAAATACCTGTATTCATTTTGGCTATGAGCAAGAAAAACAAAATGACCCTTGAACGATCTGAAGAGAGCCATAATATCTCATTTTAAATCTTCCCTTGACTGAACTCACCTCATTTCTTCCACTGTTTGGCATATGCTTTTCTGGCCCCTTACTCTTCGTCTTTTAGCCTCCACATAACATTTTTCTTAATTTGCGAAACTTAATATGCAGCATCTAAAATGAGACGCAGTAGCCCAGATGTGGCCTAACCAGCTCAAACTACAATAGGACAATTACGTAACATAATCTGTGCCTTACAGAAGTAAGCTGGGAGGCAATTAAGATTCTTGTGTCTTTTTCAAATGAATTGCTGTGAAGCAACCTCTCTCCAAATGTAAGTTCATAAAAACAATCACTGGGAACCTAAATGGAGACTCTAAAAGATCATTTTAAGCCCTATTGTATTACATAGTGTGTATAATCATATTTTAATAAAAATAATAGCAAATGTTTATTCAGTCCTTATCATATGCCAGATATTGTGTTAAAAATTCTTGCATGCCTCCATCTCATTGGAACCTCCCAACAAGCCTGTGAGGTTGGTATTATGTGTATCCTCATTTTACAGAGGAGGAAACAGAGGACAGAGGAT
Organism: Eubalaena glacialis; assembly: GCF_028564815.1. NCBI lineage: Eukaryota > Metazoa > Chordata > Mammalia > Artiodactyla > Balaenidae > Eubalaena > Eubalaena glacialis. The sequence goes on from NC_083719.1 coordinate 119,981,614, forward strand.
TAAGTAACCTGCCCCAAGTTACCAAGTCAGTAGATGGAAGAGCCAGGACTCCAGCTCAGCCAGTCTGACCCCAGAGTTACCTTCTTCTGTATGTGGGTAGTACATTGGTTTGGGTGATTTAAATTAGTGACTGACTTAACAATATCTAAAGGAAGTACCTTGAACATACAGAGAGGCTTAGAGGGCTTAGAAAGATGGCATTTTTTAAAGGGGACAAAGCTGAAAAAACTTGACGCTTTCATGTAGGTACTTTCTTCACTGCTGTCACAAGCTTTTTAAGGGCGAGGACCGCATTTGTTCATCTTCTGATTGTGTCCAGCACGGTATTTAAATCATGTTTTGATACTGGAGCTGGACCCTGTAATCATTTCTCCTTTGCCAGCAACCAGCTTAAGGTTTGTCAGTAGAGGGCGCTGGAGGGCCACTGGGAGAGGAAGGGGCTTTTCTCTGCGGTTCTTGTGCTTTTCTTCTTGCTCCTCTGGCCCAGTGGCCACTGTGCAGCTTCCTGCTGGAGACCTAGTGGTACACGACCTCCAGTGAGTGTCACTGGCACCCCAGCAAGTTGCTTCTGGAGTTTCACCAGTGTTCCAGTGGGAAGCTCCCTGAAGCACCGTCGTGAGATACTCCATCCCCTGTGGGCCATAGCCCATGAAGTCTGAATCTCATTCTTCAGAGAAGGGCCCCTCGCAGATTTGTTCCTTCCTTGAATACGTTCCTCAGCCTTGGGGATAGTAACTGCTCTCTACATCTGCTGTTCCACTTATCTTCAGAGATCGCTTTTACCCCTTTGTAGTCAATCCCTTTTTACTAGTTAAAAATTCTTTCCATTAACATTTTCCTGTTTAAATTATTGCCATGGTTTCTGTCTCCTAATCAGACCCTGACTAACCCAGTGCTAGACGCTCAATAAGCGGTGGGTGCATTAGTGAGGAACTGAGGAAAGATGTTTCATTTTCAATTTATTGCCGTCGTTTATCTTGCGGACTGGACTGAATGGGCTAGGCTTCTGCTGTATCGAACTCTCCCCAGATGTTTAAGTTGCTTGGGAGTTACATATTTTCAAGCGATCTGTAAAACCATCTCTCTTCCTCACTCCAATTAAATATTATGTGACATGTTCCAGTAGCACCAAGGATAAAGAAACCAGTTTCTCTCTCATTTGTCCTCTCTGCACAACCACCCTGGATTGGGTTTTTATCCTGTATTATCAGAAATAATCTGGCCAGTTCTAAAACAAACACCATTTCCCAGGTCAGATTCAGGGATCCTAATGCAGGTGTTCCTATTTTGAGAATGCCATAGATTTTACCGTTCATTTCTATAGGAATTGACTGAACTCTGAATGCAGTTGACATTCCCAGGCTATGAGCAGTCCTGCTTCTACAATTTACACAAAACATGTTAATGTAGAATAACATTCCTATAACTTATTTTGGAGAAAATGTTTGGGGCTAAGGCAAATCAGTAAAATAATCTGACATCTTGCTCTTATGTATCTCTAGGTCAGACAAAAAATGTTTCTCCTAAGGCAGGAAAACATGAAATATGAAAATCACAATGACATGTGTTTCTGTGATGATTTGCACAAATTGCCTGCCTACAGCTACATCCCCAAAGCTGCAGCCAAGTGCACCAAATCCTGAAAATGAACACAGTTCCAAAGAGGGAATGCCCAACCCTTCATTAAGGCTGATAGAAAAGCACATCAAGGACATGGTGAGGTTTTGCTTGTTTATATAATAAAATAGACACCAGTGTTTAGCTGCTGAGTGTATAAATTCAGCCTGTGTGACAGTGGGAAGCTAAGAAGGAAGGAAGCAATTTGGGAAGTACGCCCTCCCCACATCACAAACATTCTCAGACCCCTCAGAAGACCCCAAAACACCAAAACAAGGTCCTACAATATATGCGTTTTTTAAAAGCAAATCCACTCTCTAGCTTCAGGCTGCATGTGACCTGGTTCCTCTCTTTAATTTTATAGCTATGGTGGAAAGCTAACAGTGTAGTATGTCATGGTCAATATGTCAACCGCAAAGTGGGTACCATGTTACAGAAAGATCCCAAGGGTCACTTAGTACATTTCCCTTGTAACCTGAGAGGATATTAGATGAATCCTTGGGGTCTGGAGCGCCCGATGTCAGATCCCCACGTCTCAGGTGCTAAGTTGTCTGCCTAGATTTTAGAGTAAATTTTATGTATGGTGGCAAAGAGAGTCTTTCTGGGGGTGAAGAGAAGGTTTAGGGAGCCAAGTAGGAAGGAGGGGCGGTGTGCCACTTTTTATGAGCTATCATTTCAACTTTTAACGCTTGTCAAACAAATCCTTAGTAATTTTGAAATGGAAAGCATACACGTCCCACTGCCTAGCTGGGCTTCTTACTTTGCACTACTGCTCCTGAAAAGCATTTTTTTAATTTGTGAAGGTCGAGTTAAGGGCACATCTTTGTTTAGTGTGTCACTTTTACCATGCTTATTAATATACTAACAACCCAAAAGCAATTAAGGGTTTGGGATTCCCCTCCCCCCTTTGCCACAGGGCAGACAGGACGTCACTCAGAGAAATATGAAAGGTGACTTCATTTACATTTTTCCCTTTGCAGTCCAGTTCACCCATAAGAGGCCAATTCTCAGCCACCCTCACCCCCTCAAACATTTAGGGCATAGGGTTACACTTTTTGGTTGGTTCAGCAAAGATGGGAATTTTTGAATCTCTGAATAAGATGTAGTCTGGTAACAATGATGTTTATCTTGTGACTGAGTCATGAATGGTATACTCTTTTTTTTTAGGTAGATAAGAGCGTCATTTCCAAAAAGTAATGGGGGCTGGGGAGGATGCTCAGAGGCCCTGGGTTTCTAGCCTTTTCCTGGCTCAGTCCACTTTTCATGTATTGTTTAGAAATGGTTATGAAATAGGAATTGTCGGGGCTAGAGAGAGGAATGAAGTGAAGACTGTGGGAGTTAAGGAGGGAATGACCTCAAGCCCCAAAGTGATGAGAATTCCGTAGCAGGGGAGAGGGTCAAAGTCTCCGGGGCTCTGAGAGCAGAAATCTGCTAAGACCAGCATTGGAGACAGCAGTGGCTGCCCGTGGGGTCTGCATCATTGCATTCATATTGCATTAGTAGCAAACCAGCTAAAAGAATTCACGATGCCCTCAAAACAGATGGTTCGTGGGTAACAGGATGTCCCCTTGTATTGTTTATTCAAGAACAGACCGTGCCTTTGAAAACACTAAAGTCATAATACAGGATCCTGGTAGGGTCTGGTCATCTTTGGGAAGAAGAATGGTTGCATTAAGCCAGTGTTTTTCAAACTGTGGTTGTGATTCTGAATGTCATGACCCCATTTAATTGATCTTTGACCAGCCTCTTTTAGGGGAGTGTAATAGAAAAATCTCAGAGCATTTCATATATATAATTTTGTGACATTTTTTGGTTTCAGTTGTGTGTATGTTAAAGGTAATATATGTGCTGGGTTAGAAAATGGGATAGAAAAAATGTAGTTCTTACGGTTGCTCAAGCTCCAAAAAGTAAAAAAATACTGCCTTAGGCAACTTTAAAAAGAAAAGGAGGGATTGATGGTGATATGTAATTCGTTGAGTGAGCAAACACCACCCAACTTTTTTTTATAGATGCATGTGCATATGTGAGCGTGCATGCATGCATATGTAAGTGTGTGCATATGTTTGCATGTGTGCGAGTGTGCATGTGTGTGATCTGATTCTGCCCCAATGTCTAGGCAATAGTGTACTTCCTCCTAAGAATAAGAAGTCATAAGATTCGGGAGTTTATTTGAGGACATGTTTTTTAATGTGATAATAATTTCAGAAAATCTGATGGGCAAACCTCTAGCCCCACATCAAGGTTCTGGAGATGCAAGAGATGCACCTCTTGCCATTGACTTAAAATTGTAAATAAGTCCTTAAAATTCTTTTCAGGTCACTGTGTCTTTGCCGAAGCGCAAGCTGGTCAGCTTTACAATAGTAGCATAATTTCATAGGCTACGGATGAAGAAATAGTGTCAGCTGAGTTAGTTATGGCCCTTGGCTCTTCAGGGGGCAAGCTTCCTGAATATATTTCCCTAATGGATCCCTAGAAAAGCACCATGATTGCCTTAGGTTTCTAAACAGAATGAAAACTGTTCTTCCTATCAGCCTTCAAAATTTCCTATCTGGTAACAAGCTAAGTGTAGAAAACCAAGCAGCCACACCTCAGGGATGCTGGCTAAGTCCTTCAATAGGAAGATGAGACATGATGATGCTCAGTAAGTCAGAGAGACATTATCCCCTATAAGTGGAACATTTATTAATATTTTTAAGGTGCAAAAAAAAGAGAGAGTGATGTAAAATGACAGGCATCTTCCTCTTCAGAGGTCTGCTTTGTAGCCCAGGAACTTGGTTGATTTGAGCAGTATGTTCTACAAGGCTGAGGGCCTGGGCTCCGTCTCCAACACAAAGCAAGGACCCTGATCTTCAGTGACATGTGATGTTCCAGTCAGTTTTTTGTAAGTCCACACTGTTGGCCGTAGGAGGCTTTAATGATCACCCCTTCCAAGGAAACAGATCTCCACCACCTCCACCACCACATTGAAAACAATCCAAAAGCATATACTTTCCTGATGCTTTGTACAGAATGTCAGGCAATTCGTAACAGTTGGCCTGCAAATGAATCCACACGAGAGGCATCTGATGGGCAGATGGCTCCAGGACTTTCTCAAGGGAGAGGGAGAGCAACAGGAATGCTCCATGTTTGAGGAACGAGAACATGTTCAAAACGGAGCAGGCAGCTGCCACTGACTCCCTTCTTACAAGATCGGACAGCCTTTTCTTCCCGATTTGAAAGTGGTCCCCCTGAACTGACACGGTTCTGCAGTTGAAATGTTAGGTTTACCTTGCCATGTCCTCTGACACTTCCATAGAGGTTTATCTTACGCTGGGGGTTGCTAATTCTTCCAAAACCTTGGTTTCTGGGACTTGTTGTTTATTCAGCAGGAACCTACAAAGTCTCTGTTTTTACTTGACCGAAAGAAATGAATCCTCAGCATCTTGCGTCATAAATATAATGCCCTGGGAGAGAATACAGCAGCAAACCAGACAGACAAGGTTCCCAGGAGCCCCAGGACCCAGTAAAACGCCTGGCACACCGTTGGCACTTACATATTCATTGAACAGATACACGAATAGCGACTGGGCTGAGGTTGTCAAGGTCACAGTAGTATTTCCTCTCAATGCCTGGGGTCTCTGCAACCACAGACTTCCATCTCATCTGTTAGCCACAGCTTTCATTTTTTTTGGCCAATGTTATACTTGAATTTGATTCATACACTAAAAATTATGGACCATTATAAATATCTTGGATTTCCTCTGTGGGTACCTTTTTCTGGCCAAATCTTCATAGTCAAGAGATGTCAAGCCACACTGCACTATTCCCAACTTGCCTGCAAAGATTTACTAAAATAAAATCAAATTGTCTTATCCAAGTTACAGAAACAAAAAAAAGTTATGAAACGTTTTGCTGTACAAATGCAGAATGATATAACTGTAGCGTTAACTTGTTTCAGTTCCTCAGTTGTAGTATCACACTGAACTTCCACAAATTGTCATTTTTCTTCCATTCAAAATAGTTCAGTTACTAAGGAATTACCTTTCAATTAATAATTAATGCAATTCATTATGAAACATGAGCTAGCGTTCTCATCAGTTTTTATGCACAATTATATCATTGCTTAAGAATCCCCATTTGCAAAGGAAAATTTATAACAGCACAGTGGAAAACAAAGAAAAATCTCATTTTCTCAGGTAAATGTAGTCTAAGTAGTAGATAATTGAGCTTATATATCATATCCTATTATTATCATTCTCAGTGGCTGAATGCTAATCAGTTTAACTGCCTTTGAGCTATATATTTTTAAATGTGCCTAAAAGGTATAGTCTCACAGTAAATTTAAATGGCTTATTAAAGGCCTTTACATGGCAACAGTATCATGTCAGAGATGAATGGTGTTTCTAATTTGCTAGCCACTTGGGTCAAGTTTACTTTAAGCAGGAAGCGTATTTATATAAGTAACCGTCACACAAATGGCGTCTTGGGAAAAGCTGTTTGTGAAGGTTTAACATTTTTGAAGTATGCTTTTGTATATCTTCTAAATGGGCATTTTACAGGCATTGGGCCCAAGTGCCTTAAACCCCGACTCCTTAACTCAGGCATAACTGCTGATGCTGGCTGAGTGCAGGAAGATCCATGGGACATGCGTTTTTAAGGGTGTGGCCAGGGAGGGTCGGGGTTTGAGCCCCCTTCATTTGAATAACGCTTTTAGGGACTTTGCTACTTAAAGTACGGGGGCTGGGGAGAGGCAGCAGCATCTACAGCACCTGGGAGCTTGTAAGAAATGGGAAAACTCTACCGCAGACCCACTGAACCAGAACCTGCAGTCAAACAAGATGCCCATATGATTTGTAAGCACTGCCCCAGGACCCCAAAGCCTCCGCTTTCTGGTGGCCAAGCACAGGTCATGGCGTCCCTTTCTCTTTCCTTCTCACTTCTAGAATCATCCTCTTTGGAGGATAATGTCCCCTCAGCCCACGTTTCCCTTTCTCATCACTCCCACACCCACTCCCCAGACCCAAATGAATTTCCCAATACCCAGTGTCCTGGCTTTTATCAAGAACCTAGTTCTTTTCTCCTCCTGACATCATCCAGGGGCTTCCTGCTGCCGAATAACCTTGGGGAAGTCAAGGCATTGTAACGACTCCCAAGGCTGTGCCTTCATTCTGCTCTCCTGTGCCTGAGCCTCTCAGCCTTCATTCATTGCGCACTGAGATCCCATCCTTCTAAGCTGCCCACTAGAATCCAGTCAGCCTCCCCTTGCCATTTGAATCCCTTCTGTTCCTGAGAGGGGATGTATTCGTCCCTGTTTCCACTCATGGAAAGCTGCCTTCCTCCAACGTAGCCATAGCGTCTCTGCTAATAATCGTGGGGGATTGAAAGGATGAAAGGGAGTCATGCCAGATATTCAGGGGACTTGCGGGCAGGGTTTACTCTGTAGAGGGAATTGCATGCAGTTACAACCCACTTGGCAGCCCTCTGCTCGCACTTCATTTGGCTCCACCCGTGCATTAAGAGGCTCAGCCTGCAGCAGATGCCCAGAGGCAACTGGACTTCCAAACCAGACCCAGACTGGCCAGCCAGTTGGCCCCTAAAAGCCATTTGGTCCCTCGGTTCCAAACTGTGCCAGGGTGAAGGGCTTTACAAAAAAAAAGTGAACTGGGCGTTTAGAAGCACGTTACAAGTTTAGGCTCTGTGGGCCAGGGGTTAGCGCAGCCAATGGTCAAGGGTACAATTTGGGGTCAACCGGGTGAGGACCCCTTCGGGCTCCTCTGGAGTGATCAGCACCCAGAACAGATTTCTTTAATCAGAGGAGACTGGCAGGGGGAGAAACAAGATTGCTTTCTGGCCGTAGTGAGTCCGAGGACCGCGTTTGCAGCTTCCGTTCTTCTTGAGACCAACGAACCAATTCTTTTCTGCATGCTTCTTGGATGCGTAGGTGTTGTAATGGTTTTCCTCCAACCTTTCCAGGAACAAACATTCCTCATTGGGTGTCTGCTAAAAAAAATAAAACCAGGAAAGAGTAGAATAATTAGTGGTTTTAGATCGGGTTCCTCTGTTTACTGGCTGTGTGACCTTGGGCAAATTAGTGAGGCTCTCTGTGCTTTGGTTTCTTCTTCAGTGACATTGGGAAAATAACGGAACCTATCTCTGAGGATAGAAATGACGACTTGGAACAGGACCCAGTACATAATGAGCCTTCAAGGTACATCTGCTATTATGTAAGCTCCCCTCACATCTGCTCTGCTCAGGACCCTAGAGTCTCCCACTTGGGAAATCCTGAATGACTTTAAGTACCTTAAGGGCAGAGCTGGGTCTTTTGTCTCTGCGGAGGCCTGGTACCTAGGTTTGACCATGAAAAGCGTCCAAAATGGGTAGAACCAGACTGTGATGCAGTGGGGCATTCTTAAGTTTGGTCTTGAAGAATAAATGAAAACCTACCAATTATACTTTACACCCTGGTGATTTTCACCAACAGTATCAGGGTTTTACTTTAGTGTTGTTATGAACATAAATGCTTGCATAAAATGTGTCCTAAGCATAAAACATGTCCTGGAACTTAAAGGATTTTTTTTTCAGTGAGAATAGCTTTTTTTTTTTTTTTTTTTTTTTTTGCTACTTATCAAAAGAATGGTACTTGTAAAAAAAAAAATTACAACTTTACTTTAAAAAAAGAAAGAAGAAAGAAAAAATCACCCCAAAGCGCACCCACCCAGATATAGGCACCTGTTAACAGTTGATGAACATCCTTCTGTACCTCTTTATGTATGAGCACACAGAGAGACATAGATAGGGCCATATCAGTAGAAACTTAGGGTATTATCAAAATGGTGTACTATGTCTGCTGTTTTAAAAATGGGTGGTAAACCTATGAAAACATATTTAATCTCACTAGCAAGAAGATGCAAATTCAAAAATGATTTAACATATGTTGGCTATAATATCTGCAAAGAGCAAAAAGATTTACAAGTCTTAGTATTGGGGAGAGTGTGGGAAATAGTCACTGTCAGACACTGTTGGTGAGATAAGTTGGTGGAAACTTTGTGAGGGGACTTTGCAATATATATCAAAATTTAAAATATACATTACCCTTGACTCAGGTATTTCACTTCTAGGAACTGACCCTTATGAGATAGTGGTATTTTCAAGGATGTTCTTTGAAGTATTGGCTATAATGGTGACATATGGGAAACAACGTAAATACCCATGGAAAGGTGATTGGTTAAGTGGATAGCGGTACATCCATACAGTGGGATCCAATGCAACTGTAAATTTATTAAGTTGGATAGACAGTTAAAACATATTAAATAGTGCAATTACATTGAAAATATCTACCAACAGTTACTTTTTTACTAAAATTTATCTGTTAGAGTGGGAGGAATCCCAATTCTTTGCCCTTTCTGTTTGTCAAGATTTTAGAATACATTTATTATATTTGTATATAAAACAGGAGTATTAAAATACATATGCTGTGTATGGACTTTGCTCCAATTCCAAGTCATGTGATCTCTATATTACCTCTTCACCCATAGTGGTTGGTGAGTCCCTTTCTGGTGGTTTCCAGTCCTATTGTTTATTCTCTATTTGTGGCATGTTTGTCTGTTAGACTGTCAGTCCTACTGAGGGAAGAGATGGAATCTTGTCAGCCTTGTGTCTCCCCCCAAGACAAAGAATTTTGCAAATAATAGGTGCACACCAGCTAGGTGATGAATGTAATCTGATTCTTGAGTTCATGTAAAGTATTCAAAAAAGTTACCTTTGATTAGTAAGGAACTACGTAACAGGAAGTATTCTGCCCCTTTTTCATCTGTAGTCTAGTGCAGTGACAACTGGGTGAGACACTTCAGATCATTTTGGAACAAGATGGGACATAGATGTAATATTTAATTAGGTGACTCTGTTGCCTCTAGAGGAACTCATCCAGACATTATTGTTCGATGCACGTTGTCAAGGGTGGGAGGAGGTAGGCAGTTTTGGACCTGGGTGGGTTGCCCACTTTCCTGCAGGGAGGACTCACCCCATGACACCACTTAGTGGGCGTCAGGCCTGTGTTCTGTGACGAAGCTCGGGGCGGCCACGTCCCCCACCTGATGTGTCTTTTACACTAGAGCAGTTGACACACAGAATGGCTGAGTCACAGGCTGAGTCAGCAGGCCAAATTGGAGATGCTCTATCTGTGCCTCAACCCGGATTTGTCAGTGTTTACTGTGCACTTCGTGCAATGCCACGGGCCTGGGGATTAACAGTTGATTCATGCCTATTGTTCTAATTAATTTCTTTTTTATATTTAGCATGCTTTTTCCCAATTACATAGGTGACAGATACCAACTGTAAAAAATTTGGAAAATACAGAAAGGCATTCATGTATTATAAAAGCAGCCATTTACCACTCCCAAAGATAAATGTATTAATGTTTTAGAGCCTTTCAAACTTATTTTTTTAAATAAATATGTCCTTTCCACACACACGAATTTGTATCAGGATGGATGAATTCCTAAAATCGGTAGAGCATGAGGCAGAGCCCTGAGATATTTTAGAACTTATCTTTATCAATGGGGGAATATAAAAATTCTTAGGCATAATATATTAAGATCACCCTACGAATATTTCAGGTGAATCAGTGACGTCCAGGACTATGGTGGGAGAAGGGGGTGTCTGGAGCCTAGACGTGTCTGGATTTAGGGGAGTCTTTATCAAATTTTTTTACAAGTAAGAGAAGGTTATAATAAACATCAGAATTGATTTAAAGGAGGAAAAGCCATAAAATTGTAACACATAATGCAAGAAATAATGAGGGTAAGGGATTTGTAAACTGACTGCCTTATAGCTGCCATTGCTACACCAGTGGGCGGGTTCTGTGCGTTGTCTCTCTGACTCTTCTTAAGTATGTAAGTATGCGGTAATTACTATCCATTACTGTCCTCGTTTCACACAAGGTTCAGAGTAGGTGAGTAACTTGCCAAAGTGGCAGAAGCATGAGATTCATTTATGAGTCTGAGATTGAATGATTGATTGGCCTGTTGATTTTATTGCTGATTGGAAGGCCCACCTGAAAAAAAAAGTCTACTCCCTATGTACCAGTCACTGCCTAGCTCCAAACCCTTTCAAGTTGTCCAAATCAATCCATATTTCAGCAAACAGCCTACAGGAACTACCTGTTCCTCTGATGGTCTCATCTCCTGAGCCCTAGTGGGCAGCATGAAAAAAAATGAACTTGTGTTCACATCCCAAACCCTGACTGAGATTACAGCTTCAGGAGAGGGTTTCCTGTGCCCATTGCCACTTGGCAATTTGATGTAAGTTAAAGGGAGCCCCAAACTAAAATCCCACCTACTGGCTGCCTTTTGGTAGACATCTTCATAAAAGGGAAGAAAGGGGTTTGGTGAAGCCTTAATGTTCAGTTGTTAGGCTACAGAGAAAGGATCATTGAAATCCAGAAATAATTTCAAAACCTGCAGCCATTGGCTTCAGCTCTCTTTCCATTCAAATCGTTTACCAGAGATACCAATAGGGACAAGATCAGATTGCCCCTATTCTCTCCTTTTCTCACAAAGATCAATATGTACCGAGTCAAACATATATAAAGCATTAACTAGGAGAGAGATGGAGCAGGATTTTAGCTACTGAATAAACTCTTGGACTTTGCTTCTCCAGGGCAAGGATGTGGCTTATTCATCTTTGCACCCGCTCAGTACCCAACTGTACTTGGACAACAGGAGGCGTTTGCTCAATGTTTGTTGAATTAAGTTATTAAACTTTTTATCCTTTTAGGAGACCCTTCCAGAATAAAAGGGCTATTTTCAAAGTTTTATGCATGAAATATCAACTGCTAGAGTCTGGGCTCTGCAATTTTTGTAAAAAGCATTAAGAGACACACCTATATAGCCCACGGTAGATGCTCAAGAAACATTTTTGGAAGGAATAATGAAGTGGGATTGGGTATTCTGGAGCGAGTGACTGGATGAGTTACTAAAATTTCAATCAATGTTTTTTCTCTTTGTCTATGTGATAATACGTTGGAGTATTTTGAGAGAATCCTGCAAGAAACTCTTTTATGTTTGTGCCTAAAATAAGGCAGGGTGGAGGGTGGGAATCCTGCTGGAAGAAATAACAGAGACTAATTGATGCTTTATAGTTTGCATCACTCCATGTAACAAGATTTCTGGAAACCTCAAACCTTGGCTGAGTCTGGAAGCATGTCAGCCTCATACTTACTGAGCCATACAAAAGCCCGTCGGTGTCCATGGCCAAGTACTGGCCAGTCTCCGTACTCTTTATATACACCTCCCCCACGCTTTCCGCACTGAGCTGCAGCTGAACTGAAATAAAAATAACACGAGCAAAAGTAAATAAACACTAAGCTTTTGCCGATAGGGCCTGGCGGCCAAGACAGTTAGCCACGGAAAATTCTGCTCATTCATCTCACAGAGCCGTCAAGGATGAGCCTCAAATTAATCAAAACATAGAAATACAGTTCCTTTTTCTTTGCCCTCCAAAGAAAGCTGTCCATTGGGAATCATGTTCTCGAGGGAAGGAGAGATGATGGCGGGCTCGCCCACCCATCTGCCTTGTTCGTTACAACGTGACCCCACGTGCACTTTACAGGGCATGGTCACAGGAGGAAACGGCATTCACTTCCCTGGCTCCATCATCCCAGTGATCTTGGGGGTATCATAGAGTCAGCAGCCGGCCAGCCTGAGGGTGTTCAGCTTCAGTTATCAACTTGCTTTGGCAGGGGTACCTTTTTATGGCCCGGGCCTTCCTGGTGTGGGAGCTTCTCATGGACAGATTGTTATTTTTCAAAATCTGATAGTGTTATTTTCCCAGATAGAAGAGGTTCCCAGGAAGTCAGATTGCTTGGCACATAAGAAACTCAGGGAACTCACCCACAATGAAGTTCAGTCAACCCCCAACCTCTTTGGCAACCCTACTGGGATACAGGCAGAGGGGAAACCCTGGCGTTTGAAAGGGAGAATGAAGCAACCACCTGGGATGGGAATGGTGCTTCTTAATCTGGGGATGATTTTGTTCTAGAGGGGACAGTTAGCCATGTCTGGAGACATTTTTGGTTTTCCCAGCTGGGGTGGGATGGTGCTACTGACATCTAGTGAGTAGAAGCCAGGGATGGTGCTAAATAAACATCCTACAGCACCCAGGCAAGCCCTTCACATCAAGGAATTATTCAGCTCAAAAAGTCAATAGTGCCGAGGTTGAGAAACATTGAAGTTGAGGGCGAAGACTGAGATACCCTGAGTTGCCCTCTTTCCATTTATACTGACTGATACTCCCATGGTGCCTTGCTCACTGCCGGATACCTCACTGGAGTCCCACTTGATAATTATTCATTTGTTCATCCTCCCCGGAGTGACTCTGGAGAGAGATGCTTTGATGGTTCCCATTTGGGAATTGAAATTAATTCTGGATTCTTCTGGAAAATTTCTTTGGTCGTAGCCATTGTTATGATAAGGAATGAAATCTAGACTGGGGACCACTGAGCACCCAGTAGTTCTCTTGGAGTCAGCTGACCTCTCTAAGGGTTGACTTTGTCAAAGTTTGAGGCGCAAGGGGTGCTAGAAGGAATACAGGGCTTCGGTTGGCACCTCTAGACCCCTTATTGCTTTTCCTTGTTTTCATTTGATTTCTTAGAATCAGAAATATATTCCCATGTATCAGACTTGGAAACATAGAAGAGGAGATGGTGAATGTCTTCTCCCACTCCTTCCAGCCTGCCACTCCCAACTGATGGGGGTACAGGACAGACAGGATCCTTGCCCTTCCTCTGGGGCACGTTCTCCTGGGGAGACAGAGACAAACAAGTAAACTCCTCTGAGACATATTTTGAGTAGATCCTTCTAGAGAGATGTTATCCCTCCTGCCTTTTTTTTTTTTTTTCCCTACGCAAATGGTGAGATACCATACAGTTCTACACCTTGTGTTTTTCGCTGAACAACTGACTGGAAATCTTTCCACTTCAGTAGTGAAGGAGTTACCTTCTTTTTGCCAGTTGAATTATGTGGCTGTACCATAATCATTTCACCACTTCCTTATTAATATGTCTGTATTTTCTCATTTCCCTCTGTTTTCCTTATCTTCTGATTCATCCTAAGGGTGATACATAGTTACATCACCCTTATTGAAGATGCAGTTCTCTTGTCCTTGGAAGTCTTAGGCACAGAAACTCAAGGCCTCCTCTGGCAAGTGGCGTTTATTTAATTCACAGGAAGGAAAGCGGAAACCACAGTCTCCTTTCCCACCGGTCTTCCTAACTCTGCTTAGCTCTGAGAGGTAGTCGTGAGAGCACAGACCAGAGGCCTCCCCTCTCCAGCCTCGGGTCTCTCCACGTGCTCCCTGAGTCATTGCTCTACCCCCTCCACTCCTTCCACACACTGAGCTCTCTCCTGCCTAAGGCTCTTGCACACGCTCTGCCCTCTGTCTGGTATCTCCTCTCCACTAATATTCACAAAGATGGTCCTTTTCCTTCTGGCCTCAGCCTAAAACTCCCTCCTCAGAGAGGCCTTCCCCACCCAAGTGCCCGTCCACACTCTGCACGACAAGTCCTTTCAGCCGGGACCCCTGCCACCCTAGTCCCTGCATCATTGTCTTTCTCGGTCCCTGTTTCCTTCCTTCACGTCATTTTGTACGATGTGCACTTATTTTTATCGTTTAGGGCTTTACTCATTAATTTCTACCTCCCCAGGGGAATGCACACTTGGGAGAAAGGGCAGGAATCTTATCTATCCTGTTCCTCCTTCAGTCTCCAGCGCCTCCCATAGTCCCCTGTGCTCCGGGTACAGACAGTATGCATTTGCTGAATGAATGATGTTAGGCTAATCGTTGCAGAGATGATTCTGTTGGCCCATCATCAGTAAGCTACGCGTTTTGAATTGTGTTTCTAATAATGCTTTGTGGAGTGAAGTAAGATGGGGCCAAGTTGAGAGTTGTAAGGGTCAAGGCTGAGCTCTGCCACTGACCAGCAGGGTGACCTTGGCTAGCCTGTTTAACCTTCAGGCTGCAGTCTCCTTGTTAGTAAAATGGGAGTGGTTTGGATTCAGTCTCTAGAGTTTTTTCAGCTCTAACAGTCTAGGAATCATGTAAATACATTTAATAACAATGCTGTATACAGCAGAGTATTATTTGGCCATAAAAAGGAACAAAGTACCGATGCATGCTGCAACATGGCTGAACCTTGAAAACATGCTAAGTGAAGAAGCCACTCACAAAAACATGGCTGAACCTTGAAAACATGCTAAGTGAAGAAGCCACTTACAAAGGACCACATATTGTATGATTCCATTTAAAAGAAATGTCCAGAATAGGCAAACCCATAGAGACAGGCAGTAGGTTAGCGGTAGCCAGGGGCTGAGGAGGGGCTTAGAGAGAGAAGGGGAAACTATGGTTAAGAGGTATAGGGTTTCTTTTTGCGGTGATGAAAGTTGATTATAGAGATGGTTGCACAAATCGCTGAGTATAAAAAAGCCACTGAACTGCATACTTTAAATGGGTGAATTGTAAGGTATGTGAATTTATCTCAATAATTTTTTTTTTAATGCTCTGTATTTTCATTGAACTTCATGGTTTTCAGAGAACTTTCAAATGTATTTTGTATCAATTTCTCATCATAATCCTGTATATTTAAGAGAGACCAAAGGAAGGGAATAATCGTTTACTGATTACCTACAATGTGCCAGGCATCATGCTAGTTTCTATCTTGGTATAAAGAGTAAACAAAAGAGTTTGGACTCCAGAAGCAAACTGCATGAACTCAGATTTTGGCTTGGCTGTGTATTAGCTGTGTGATGATTAGGCATGGTATTTACCTCTATTTCCTTATCTATAATGATAGTATCTGCTTCATGGAATTGTGGGGTTTAATGATCTGATGCCTGGAAGTGTCCAGTACGATTATGGTCATTTTTACTGTGTTTAGGTGACCTCATCACTCTTCACAGCATCCCTGGAGGAAGGTGGCACTGGCTCTGTACTACAGGTAAGGAAACTGAAGTTTGGTAAGAGCATGTTTTACCAAACATTACACTTACAATCAGAGGCAAAACCATGACCAGAACCCAGGCTCACCTATTTCAGGTATCCTACTTTTTCCTCTCTTTCGTACAATACCTTGAGCTCCAGTTATCAGGGAGATTGGTCCAAATCAAGACATATTCACTTCCCTCCTTGGTCCCCCTTGTGTTCAAGATCAGACGTGTACCAGATGGCAGATGACCATCCAGGATCCCATTTCATAGCCGTAGAATTGAGTGATGTTAGTTGCCTGGGACTTTTTTTCCACCTACCATCCATATAAGTAGGTATTTAGTCAGACGCGTTATAGGTGCAACAGCAGTCCCAAAGGGCAAGTCCTTTTGGGTAATCCAGGAAAATCTTCTTAAACGGAAGTTATTTTGTAGAGCAGTTTTGGGTTCACAGCAAAAATAAGGGGCAGGTGTAGAAATTTACCATATGCCCTCTCCCCTGCATGGGCATAGCCTCCCCATTATCATCATCCCCCACCAGAGTGATACAGTTGTTATAACTGATGAACCTACACTGACACAGCATTATCACCAAGGAAGAGTGTTTTTTTTAAAGCTTTTCATTCTCTAGTCCATTTCTGTCCTATGCCTTAAATAGTGCCCGTTTGTCTCTCTGTGGGGCTAAGTAGAGTTGACTTTGCTGTCTGAGGAGTCCCGTCTTGGCTGTGTAAACGCCCCACGGAGGTAAACATGAAGCAGAGCTGCCTGGCACACGACTCAGTGCTCGGCCCTGAGCCTCAACACCAGGGCTGTGGCACTGGTGAGAGTTCGTCTCAAGAGTTTCCTCTGTAAATGTTATTTCTCCAGGATGTCCAAGTTTCATAGCTCATTTTCACTGGATTTCTTTCTGGCTGAGTTTCTTAAGCATATATCCTTCTGCAAGCAGAGCTGGCAGGAAGGAGTAACACCCAGCGCGTTGCTCGTGTAACTGACTAGGTGTCCAACTCCGTAGTGTGACTTCATTCCAGTTTTCCAAACCTACATCCTCCCGCGGCTGTTGCTGGGGGGTGGGAAGGAGAGCGAGTGAGAGAGGGGGGCTCAGAAAGAGAGGGAGGGCCTGGCCAACAGCCTGGGCGGAAGCAGCAGCTCCTGCCTCCTGGAGCAAGCAGGGGGCTCAGGGAAAGCCACCCAGTCACCACGTTTTCATGCACCGGCCGTCGTGTGCTGGGCGCTGTGCTCAGTGCCGGCAAGGTCCCTGCCTTCAGGGGCTGACACCCAATTAGGGGTACAGACGACCCAGAGTGATCAAGCAGCACAGTAGCAAAAACCCCACTTGTTTTGGAGCTAAAAGCAAACAAAAGTGCAACTACGACAAAAACTCTCTTTTCTCTCTCTCTCTCTAATTGTTTTCCCTTTCAAAGAAAAGCAGAAAATAATGTGCAGTGAAAGAAAGCGAATTGCAAAAGAATATTTATGGTAAATGCTTGATGAAATTTTTGTAAAAAACTTAAAACAATGTGCATAGCTCATGAATAGATAGGGAGTAAAAGATAAAAATGTGCACTCGATTCAGACCAAATGCATAGCAGTGGCTGCTCTGGGGAGGATGAGAAGGATTGAGGCTGGGGAGGGGAGTGGAAGGAACTTTCCCTTCATCCTAACTCTTCATTTCTTTAAAAACACAATTCTGAGGTAAGAACAGCCAGGTGATAACAGTGGTTCACTTTGGATGGTGGGGCTGCTGCTGTTTTCGTACTTTTGGGGGGTGGGGGCGGTGGTGGGTAGTTGATGTGTAAAGCCTGGTTCTTGGTTGGTGGGCAGACACTCAGTTTCTTGCTGCTGCAGACCCCTGCGGTGCTCTATGACCCTGTGCAGGCTTGACCTCAGGTACCATCTAGACCTGAACATAGGTATCTGCAAAAGGTGTGTCTTCTTAAGGGCAGACAGGGAACCAGGAAAGCTGGTGAAGGGCCACTAAAGCCACACCTGCTCTGTTCATTTTCTTCTTCCAGCACCTTCCACCAGGTTAGCACCCAGCGCACAGAGGGGGAGCACCTCTTCCCTCCCATACGGGGAATTTAGGACTTGCTCTCTATGAGCGGGAAGGTCAGTGGCTCTGTAGCATCCCAAGGATGAAGGAGCGAGTACTTCTTGAAAAACGAGACAAATCATTTAGCTCTCGGGGGACTCAGTGTTCCCTAGTTCTGAAATGCGGACAGCGACTTTTGACTGAGCAGAAGAAATGGAAAACAATTTTTAAAAAGGTATTCTAGTGATAGATACAAGTTTCTTAGAGAAATTCAAATTTATAAAGCACTGCAGGAAGGCTGGAGGCGTTTGCCTGGTGGATTTGTAACCATAGTGTCCCCAGTGGAATCCAGTCCTGCTCTGTTTCTAGGAATGCATTAGGCTGTGCTGGTTTGGGAATAGCTGTCTTAGCAAAAGTAAATGTCAAATAACTGAAATGTACCAAATCGCCTCTGCAGACCCTGCTCCTGCTTCATCCTTTGGACCCTCATCCTTTGGACGCCTTCGTGCGTCTTTACTCAGGGGAACCTATGTAAGGAGGAATCCAGGGCTTTGAGTGGATATGCTGGTCCCCAACTAGATGTTCTTCCTTTTTTTCCTGAGGAATTATAAGCCGGTATCTCTGGCTTTCTCTTCTGCTCCTCAAACCCTTCCATTAGCTATTAATAGTAGTTTATTCACAGTAAGACACATGATCCCTTACTTTCCAAGGATAGAAAGAAGGAACAGGAGTTAGGAGCCTGCCAGTGGCAAGAGACATGAGCCTTGGGCACCATCCTAGTATCTTCCTGTCCTGCCCTAGGAATTTTTAAAGATAAGGTTACAGCTGGTGCGTTCATCGGGATGAACGCCTGCGGACGGAGCTTCTGCTTCTGCGGCACGTTCCTCTGTGGCCTTTAAAAGAGGCCTGCTTTCCACCTCTGCTCTCCAAAGAGAAGCCAAGAGGGATTACGTGCCTGGTTTATTCTGGGTTGGAGACTTCCCGTCCTTTGCCGTGTTTACCCAAAATGAGGTCAGCCTCATTCAGAACTCCGTGAGGTTGTTTTATGTCAGTGGCATTTATAATTAAAATGTAGCCACAAGCTGGGCGCCGTAAAACATTAGAGAAAGACGGAGTAGAAATAAAATGGAGTTTGTGGAAAAAAAAAGTTCCAGTGGTTTGGAATAGGCACACACGCACATATATGTATACACACACACACACACACACGAAAAAGACTTCTTAGAATGTGTGAAGGTGTCTGCTTCTCCTTTAGGGTCTGAAAAAGGTGCCTTGGAAATTTTGATATAGTCCATGGACTGTGTGATAGTTAAAAAGAAGTTTACCTGGAAAAACCCCTTCTGTATAAGCAGATAAGGGACGGGTGGGGAGGAGAGGGAGGGAGGCCTTTGGCATGGCATCCCTCTAGGGAGAGCGTTCCTGCCTGAAGACTAGCCCCTCTTTCTGATGCCTGGCAGCCTGGCCCGGCTCTGCCCACTGTGGTCCTCTGAAAAGCTGTTTTAACTTTTGGCCCAAGCTGATGGGGAACACAGTGCCTTCACCATTAGGTGCCGAGTGGTAGCAGAATGGGAGTCCGGACTGCCCGCAGAACTACGGGCAGGAGGGATTCACTGAAGGGAAGGAGCCTGCACTTTCTAAAGGGCTGCAGAGTAGGATTCTTGGGACCAGTGAACTCCTCTACTGCCTTTAGGATGTGGTTTGATTTATAAATATTTGATTGGCACACATTTTGCTCAGGAACATTTCCATTTGTGTGGTGAGTGGTGCCGGTAATCCTGCTTCCCGTGCAGCCCTCCTACGTGCCTGGCGAGGCGAGGGGGTGCGCGCCGCAGGAGGGGCTGCAGGTTTGGGGTGCTCGTGAGCATTTTCCTATCCTTCAGTTACTGTTCCAGTTATGAATCCCGTCCAGGAATAAGTCACGGCCCCCTTAGGCAGAGAGGGAACTCCAGCAGGAAGAGCAGAATCAGGCATGGAGCTCCTCCTTGCTTTGCCCAAGACAGCTTGCCGTGCGGAGAGGTCAGACAGGGCAGGGCTTGTGGGGCTGGCGCCTGGGCATGAGGTACCTACATGCCAGGCCTTGAGAGCTCCAAGCCTGGACAGTCCCGGAGACGCTGAGATGGAGGGAGCTAGTGTAGCATTTGCTTAACTCAACAGACTCCCAAGATCATATGGTTAGATAAGGAAGGCCGAGCAAGCCTCAGGATGATGATGATGAT
Source organism: Eubalaena glacialis (assembly GCF_028564815.1). NCBI lineage: Eukaryota > Metazoa > Chordata > Mammalia > Artiodactyla > Balaenidae > Eubalaena > Eubalaena glacialis. The sequence continues at coordinate 120,001,431 of NC_083719.1, forward strand.
GATGATAAATACCATGTTCCAAGCACTTATCATGTGTCTGGCAGGGTGTTAAACACTTTCACAAACTACCACAGTTAGAATTGCTACTTTTCTATGAGGGTGGGTACTGTTGCCATCCTTGTTTTTAGAATGAGGAAGCTGAGGCACGTGGAGGAAAAGTAACTTCCCCGAGGTGACAGGAAACCAGTAAGCAGTAGTGATGGGCCCTGCACCTACACCCATCTGACCCACACAGTGGACTGTGTGAATTCAGCAGGTTTGTTTGATCAGTGTGCGGGATGCACGGCTATGGTGTTGGTGTCGGGGGTGGTAGTGGGCTATGGAGAGAGTCCTGGAAGATGCAGCTGTGGGTCGGTGCCAGGTTTCCCAGTTACTGGCTGGTGACAGGCCCTGTGTTCACAGGGTTAGTTCACAGGGCAATTAGTTATGAATGATAATTAATAACCTCACAGGATCGTGGCTAAGAGGAAATGAAAGAGTCTAGTGCAGTGCTTGGCATATATCAGGTGCTCGATAGATATTTATGGAATATATTGTTGAATTTGAATTTACCTGCCACCAACACAGTTCATTAACTCATCAAATTAATATTTCTTGAGCATGATCCTAGCCGCCAGGCAATGTGCTAGACACACAAATTGCAGTGTTGAGCTGTAAGAGACAAAGTCCCCGTCCTCAGGGAGCCCAGTGAGGGAGAGAACCATTAAATAATCGCACAAGTAAATGTGAAGTGATAACCCCAAGGAGGGCTGCCTGGTCCACGAGGCACTCCTCAAACGCCCTGTGTCTGAGATGGAACAGGTCCTGTTTCCCTGCCCCTGTTCCTCCTCCAGGAGCCTCCCTCTCCTGGTGACACGACCATTTACTAGCCTCCCCAGGTCAAGCCCTAGGAGTCAGCATGAAGCTTCTCACACCCTGCCCCCAGTGCCCCTTCTCGCAGTCTGCAGCTCTCCGCTGTCATCCTGCCTGGCCTTCCTGGTATGGCAAAGTAACAAACATCCACAGTCTGCATTGCTAATTTCCTACAGCAGTGATTTGAGCCATCGTAAAGGGGTGAACCAAAAACATCTTCTCGGGCTTCCCTGGTGGCGCAGTGGTTGAGAGTCTGCCTGCCAATGCAGGGGACACCGGTTCGAGCCCTGGTCTGGGAAGATCCCACATGCCGTGGAGCAACTAGGCCCGAGAGCCACAACTACTGAGCCTGCGCGTCTGGAGCCTGTGCTCCGCAATAAGAGAGGCCGCAATAGTGAGAGGCCCGCGCACCGTGATGAGGAGTGGCCCCCGCTTGCCGCAACTAGAGAAAGCCCTCGCACAGAAACGAAGACCCAACACAGCCGTATACTAAATTAAAAAAAAAAAAAAAAAAAAAGTTCAAAAACATCTTGTCTGCAGGCCAGAAATTCCCACCAGTGGAGACCTTTGACTCAGGTCTACATTACAGCAGCCCATACACAGTCATCCATTGTAGTTTATACCACTCCAAGCAAGGCCTTGTGTTAGGTTCTAGGAAACTGATTCTCTTGGAGGTAGGAAGAGGACAAATTTTTGAAAACGTCCCTATCTTGCCCAGGGCAGATCAACTGGCTGGGCACAAAGAAAAGCTGTGGGTAAGACCTTCAAGGTGGTGGAGGAATAAGATGTGGAGATCGTCTTCCTCCCCACAAATATATCAAAAATGCATCTACATGTGGAACAACTCCTACAGAACACCTACTGAACGCTGGCAGAAGACCTCAGACTCGTAAAAGAAGAAGTAAAACTGGGACTTCCCTGGTGGTACAGTGGTTAAGAATCTGCCTGTCAACGGGGGGGACACGGGTTCGATCCCTGGTCCGGGAAGATCCCACATGCCGTGGAGCAACTAAGCCCGTGCGCCACAACTACTGAGCCTGCGCTCTAGATCCCGTGTGCCACAACTACTGAAGCCCGCGCGCCTAGAGCCCACGCTCCACAACAAGAGAAGCCACCACAATGAGAAGCCCGTGCACCGCAATGAAGAGCAGCCCCCGCTTGCTGCAACTAGAGAAAGCTCACAGGCAGCAATGAAGACCCAACGTAGCCAAAAAAAAAAAAAAAAAAGTAAAACTGTCACTGTTTGCAGATGACATAATACTATACATAGAGAATCCTAAACATGCTACCAGAAAACTACTAGAGCTAATCAATGAATTTGGTAGAGTAGCAGGATACAAAATTAATGCACAGAAATCTCTTACATTCCTATACACTAACGATGAAAAATCTGAAAGAGAAATTAAGGAAACACTCCCATTTACCTTTGCAACAAAAAGAGTAAAATACCTAGGAATAAACCTACGTAAGGAGACAAAAGACCTGTATGCAGAAAACTATAAGACACTGATGAAAGAAATTAAAGATGATACAGACAGATGGAGAGATATACCATGTTTTTGAATTGGAAGAATCAACATTGTGAAAATGACTATACTACCCAAAGCAATCCACAGATTCACTGCATTCCCTATCAAACAAGCTACCAGTGGCATTTTTCACAGAACTAGAACAAAAAATTGCACAATTTGTATGGAAACACAACAGATCCCGAATAGCCAAAGCAATCTTGGGAAAGAAAAACGGAGCTGAAGGAATCAGGCTCCCGGACTTCAGACTATACAAAGCTACAGTAATCAAGACAGTATGGTACTGGCACAAAAACAGAAATATAGATCAATGGAACAGGATAGAAAGCCCAGAGATAAACCCACGCACACATGGTCACCTTATCTTTGATAAAGAAGGCAAGAGTATACACTGGAGAAAAGACAGCCTCTTCAGTAAGTGGTGTTGGGAAAACTGGACAGTTACATCTAAAAGAAGGAAATTAGAACACTCCCTAACACCATACACAAAAATAAACTCAAAATGGATTAAAGACCTAAATGTAAGGCCAGACACTATCAAACTCTTAGAGGAAAACATAGGCAGAACACTCTATGACATAAAACACAGCAAGATCCTTTTTGATCCCCACTTCCTAGAGAAATGGAAATAACAAAAATAAATAAATGGGACATAATGAAACTTAAAAGCTTTTGCACAACAAAGGAAACCATAAGCAAGACAAAAAGACAACCCTCAGAATGGGAGAAAATATTTGCAAATGAAGCAACTGACAAAGGATTAATCTCCAAAATACACAAGCAGCTCATGCAGCTCAATATCAAAAAAACAAACAACCCGATCCAAAAATGGGCAGAAGACCTAAAATAGACATTTCTCCAAAGAAGATATACAGATTGCCAACAAACACATGAAAGGATGCTCAACATCACTAATCATTAGAGAAATGCAAATCAAAACTACAATGAGGTATCACCTCACACCAGTCAGAATGGGCATCATCAAAAAATCTACAAACAATAAATGCTGGAGAGGGTGTGGAGAAAAGGGAACCCTCTTGCACTGTTGGTGGGAATGTAAATTGATACAGCCACTATGGAGAACAGTATGGAAGTTCCTTAAAAAACTAAAAATAGAACTACCATACGACCCAGCAATCCCACTACTGGGCATATACCCTAAGGAAACCATAGTTCAAAAAGAGTCATGCACCCCAATGTTCATTGCAGCTCTATTTACAATAGCCAGGACATGGAAGCAACCTAAGTGTCCATCGACAGATGAATGGATAAAGAAGATGTGGCACATATATACAATGGAATATCACTCAGCCATAAAAAGAAATGAAACTGAGTTATTTGTAGTGAGGTGGATGGACCTAGAGTCTGTCATACAGAGTGAAGTAAGTCAGAAAGAAAAACAAATACTGTAATGCTAACATGTATATATGGAATCTAAAAAAAAAAGGTTCTGAAGAACCTAGGGGCAGGACAGGAATAAAGATGCAGACATAGAGAATGGACTTGAGGACACGGGGAGGGGGAAGGGTAAGCTGGGATGAAGTGAGAGAGTGGCATGGACATATATACACTACCAAATGTAAAATAGATAGCTAGTGGGAAGCAGCCGCATAGCACAGGGAGATCAGCTCGTTGCTTTGTGACCACCTAGAGGGGTGGGATAGGGAGGGTGGGAGGGAGACCCAAGAGGGAGGAGATACGGGGATGTATGTATACGTACAGCTGATTCACTTTGTTATACAGCAGAAACTAACACACCATTGTAAAGCAGTTATACACCAATAAAGATGTTAAAAAAAATTAAGTAAAATAAAAAAAAAGGAAAAGCTGTGAAAGTAGGTTTTTTGTTTTTTTGTGTTTTTGCCTTGTAGAGCTGGAAGGTGTACAGTTCTACCTTGCATAATTTATGTAGATTTACCTAAATATTTGATTGGCTTTTAGAAATATTCTTCCTGAAGGAAGTCTTGGAGTGTGGCTCTCTACTTGTCACCATGGTCTCCAGTCATGCTCAAACTAATGATCAAAGAATAGAAACCATTCCCTCGCCAGGCTGTGCCAACCACTCAGGGATCATCCACTCCATGCCTGCCCAGGTTGATTTTGTTTCTGAAGAAACTTGAAATTCAGAAGGATTGTGGCAGTACCATCACTGGGCAGAAGAGGGCAACAGAACCACATTTACAGGGCGCATCCATGGTAGGAAGGGAGTCCTCTCGGCTGCAGGATCTCATAAGAGTTTTCAGCTTTGTCAGGCACACACAGGTGAGGAAACTGAGCCTCAGTATTTTCCCCCAAGATGAGATAGCTGGAAACACTGGAGACTTTTACATTGCTAGACAAGAGAGAATGATTGGAAGGGTCTTGGGGATGGGGGATGGGAAGCTGCTTTGGCAGAGCACTTTATGCAAAATGGAGAGAATGGTAATTGTCTAGTGCTGCTCCAGTTAGAAAGTGGAAGCATAGGAATATGAACTCAAGGTTTCTGTCTCTAAATCTAGGGCCCCTGACTCTGCAGGGGCTATGTGGATTATCCAGTTCTCCTGGCATTGACAGGTATGGGGATGTATTTCTGCTCACTCACCCGACTTTGATTTCTGTCCTCCTTGGCCCTTGTTCTTAGTTCTAGACTAAGTAAATAGGCCAACGCAATGACTCTGAATGTTGCCAGAGAGGCCTTGAATCAAAACCTGAATCTAGACCCTTGGCCTTCATGGAGGGCAGTGTTATTGAAGAGAAGAGACTAGGCAAGGTCCTTAAGTGTTGTACTGTATCTCCATGTGCCGCGTTGAATACATGGAAGTCTTGGTGGTGGTGGTGGTGGTGACAGTGGTGGCAAGAATAGCCACATGTGCTGAGTTGTTGCTCTGGGTCAGGGGACTGTGTCAAGAACTTGCACTGCGTTATCTCATGGAACCCTCCCAAGGAGCCTGTGAGGCAATTAATATCATTCTTATTTTACACGTGAGAAAAGTGAGGCCAAAACGGTTAAGTAACTAGCCCAAGTTCACTTGGAAAGTAATTAATCCAGCATCACTTGTGTGCAGACCGCCTCACACACACTCCTACGCTACCGTATGCTGCCCTCCAGGGCTCCTGACATCTGAGGTCGGGCAGCTGAATTCGCAGCACTATGCAGAAGTTGTCCCGAAGTTCCATACCCAGAGTGCAGTCTATATTGTTAACAGTGAAGTCATCTACCATTTGTACAGAAATTCCAGTACTTGGAATTGTAATTGTAGCTTCTTGTTACCCCAGAATTTAAGGTTTCCCAGAAGAGCCAGCTTAACGCCGTGGAACGCATCACCAAGGTTGTTTTTTCTCCTGGGACTCTAAGGACCAGAGAGCATTCCCATTGGTTCAGAAAGCTAAGACTTATTAGAAATGTTTAAAACCTTTGAGAAATTACAGCTTGTTCCCTTTGTGTTGTATGAGGCAGATCACATGAATTGTGTAGTTTGTCTGACACAACACAACAGACTGCAGTCTGAGTCCATTTATTTGCAGTAAACATTGCTTCTGTATGTGTTTGACCTACTCAGCAGTCTTTTTTTTTGCTTCACTCTGGTACCTGTTTTGCATCGGGTATAAGGCATTCAGCAGGCCCATCTGAAGACAAGCCATCAAAACCAAGCTGAAAAAATCTAACCCTGCAGCGTCCAGCCCCAGCCTCAGTCGTCCTGCTCCTCATCTCAAGGGTCTGCTTGGTGGGCGGGAAGGACAGGACAGTGCCGTCTGGTTTGGTCAGCGCTGGCTTCTGTCCCCACCACCTGTGCATCTGAGGATGGAGAGTGAGCGCCACTGGGGTGGCCGTTTGTGCTTAGTGCCTGCAACCTTTGGTGCATACCCTGTGAACAAGAAAGACTACCTGATATATAAACCATCACATCAAAGCCAGTGTTCTGCATTTCATTTTAAAGCCATCCTGCAGCAACCTTAATTTCCACCCGTGCTATTCTGTGTCTCCTGATTTCATCCACACGTTCCTTCTCTTGGTGCGTGACACGTTTGACCCTTCAGACCCTCTTAGCAGGGACCAGATCTGACTTTTGGCTCCTCTCCAACATCTAATGCCTTGGTGGTGCTCAGGGAATCCCTGAGCACATCACAGTAAGACCCAGACACCTAACATCAAACATACACACCGCCGGAAGTACCGCCGGAAGTACTAAAGCAGAACGAAGAGATTTTTGTTCTTAGATAGTCAAGGAGATTCTTTTCTCCAAGGTCATACCTCCATTTATCAACACCATCTGGGAGCTGGGCTGGCAGGAAAGCCCGGAAGAGATAGTCAGCCTTTGGCTGGAATCGCTCTTGCCCTTTGTTTTCTATAAGGTCTGGAGAATGACTTCACTCCTCCCGGTTACCACAAACACATCGCACGATATGCAGAGTGAGAGCAGCACAATTTATGATGTGTAAGACTACGATTATGAACTAGGATTTCAAAATCGAGCCCAGTGGAAAGATAACCTGGAGAGTCAGTTAACTTGAAATTGAGCCCGTGTCTTTGTAGGGGGTTTACCAACCCTGCCCCATGTGGCCCTTCCTGTCATGGAGCGAGCGGGGCCCTGGGGACCAGACCTCTCGCTAGTTACAGAAATCTGGAACAATTGAACATTGGTAACCAGTCTGATCTCACAGCAGTTGTGTTAGGTCAACAGAGAGTCCTCTTAAACTCTTGAAATAGGACCCCTTTAGGCAGGCTGTAGCCTTCACAACTCCCCCTTTTCCACACCTAGACCCTTTACACCTTGTTCCCCCTGCCTCTGAGTGTGTCATGCCTGAACAGAACCTTGGGGAAGAGGGTACAGCCCGTCTTTAGCTGTCCTCCCTTCTTCCGTTCTTGACTAAGGAAGACACCAGAAAGGTCAGATGGGCGCTTACTGTGCTGGTCACTCCGGTCCCTTGTCCCATCCACTGTGCCATCTGGAAGGATCCTCAGGAAGTGGCCCCCGTTGCTACAGTAGAGGAGTTTGGGCTTCTTGTAATTCCCTGGAGGCAGATTAAACTTCTCGGTCAGGGCTGTGAAGGTTGTGATTTCCCCTTCAGCCATGGCTGAGCAGCTCCTGGTTATGGCGCTTTCAAGGCTGTAAGAAATTAAACAACCCTGTAGAATGTTCTTCCAGCGAAGGTGCAGCGTGCACTTTCAAGAAGGGAAGGAGAGCCTCAGGGCACAGGCTCCTGGGCGGGTGGTAACCACAGACTGCCCAGGTGCTGTCCACAGTAAACAGGCCTGTGCCGTGGCCAGTGGTTAAGGAAGGATGGTCCCTGGTAGGGGAGGGATTTTCAGGCATGTCTCACTTCCCAATTGGACACAGCTCTGGACCAGGCTGTGTGTTTTTTAGAACATCAAATTTGATCATTTTGGCGGAGAGGAAAAAAAATAATGTTTTGGTCCCTCCTTCTGATCCACACACATCCTCAAATTAAACGCCGAAGTTGCACTAAAATAACACTCAGGGTCTGGCTGAAACCCACAAATGCCGAGAGGCCAGCACTGAGGTTGTGCCCTCCACCCTCCCACTGTTTTGGCCAGGTGCTGAGGCCCTTGTATGGAGATAGCCCCGGGAGCTTGGGCATGGGAGACCCATGGGGAAGGCGGGGCGGGGTAGGTGGCGGTGAGGGGCATTTCCGAGACAGCCAACAGTTAATTTGTAAAGGACAGTTCTGGGTTTACTGGTGGGAACAGAACCAGAGCTGGAGAAGAAGGCACGTGAAGGTGTTCAGTGGGGTTTTTAAAGGGCAGTCACTGCCAAAGGACATTTTATGGGGTGGAGCATTTTGAAGGTTCTGCTAGCTATTGCCTGGGTCCACAGCTTCCTGTATATCGTCAGATCACACAGGGAAGACGGTAGTCTGTTCCTGGGACTAAGGCCATCTTCCTCCTAATTATTTTCTAATGAGACATACTTACTGTTGACACAGAAACCACCGTACTGCCTATTACAATCCTCTAATGTTGTATATACCCACTATATGCAAATTTATATTTTTAGTGTAAAAATGCATCAATGACACCGCTGAGGACTAAAAAGCAAAGCCAATAAACTTTAGTATTTTAAAATATCTACTTACCCCACCATTTAGGAGAATGAATTGGTGCTGACTACAAGGACTGTACAAGAAAGAGGTGAAGAAGAGACTGGAAAACCAACATGAGAACTTCATCTTATAAGAGTGAGTAGGTGCTAATTGTACACGTTGATTATCAAGTGGCCTTATCATAATAATGATCATCATCATCGTTAACATATTGTGGGCTACGAGTTAACTCATGTCCTCCTCACCATAATTCTTTGAGGCAGATGCTAATGTTATCCTCATTTTTTTATAAAGTGACACCAAAGCTTACAGCTGCTCAGTGGCCTGTCCAAGGTCAACAGCTAGTAAATGAGCCTCAAAAGGGGTCTGTTGAAAGAAAGCCCTAACTTGCCTTTAATCTCCATGACAAGGTTAAGTGACTTCACTGGTACTGCAGTAGTATTACTAGAAGTGGGGATTTTACCCATTGCCTGGCACATACATCTGCCCCCACGACCTGATCATTCATTAAGTTACTCATTTGTGACCCAGGTATTGGCTGTCACCACCAACAGCCTCCGCTTTTGCCCCCATGCATCTCTTCATTTCCCAGAGAACCCAAGTCACCAGGTGTTGGGAGCCCTGTGAACTTGACAGAAGGCCAGCCAGCCTCCTGCATTTCTCATACTCCCCATCCACGCATCCTTGGAGCGGCCTCACGGAGCTGCTTGCATAGAAGGTAGTTCCATCAGAAATCAAGGGAGCAATTTGGGTGATTTGTCCTGGTGACTTTGGAATTAGGGTTCCTGTTGGAAGCCTCCACGTGTTTCCTCTGCTCTAGGCATTTTAATGTGTCTAGTACATCTCTCCCAGTCTACAGCCACAAGGGCTGTGGTTTGAAGTCCCTCCAAGGACCCCCAAAGAGAGTTTTGCATACACCATATAAACTACCTTTAAAGTCAGACCACTCCAAATATCCCCTTCACATATGGTGAAACTCTGTCCGGCCCTTTTCACATAGTCCAATAACAGATGGAAAATTAATTTCATATACATCAGTTTCATAGGGCAGACTGCAGAGTTCACCTTGCACAGCACTTTGCATTTCCTTCCCAAACCCTCCCTCTCTCTTCCAAAGCCCTCTCTTTATCCACAAGCCTCTGAGTCTCTGTGCCCACCTCTGTCTCTCTCACTCTCTCTCATTGTCTCTGTACTCAGTCCTTTTCCGTCCCAGCCTTTCAATCTTCCTCTCCCTCCGCTTCCTCACTCCGCTCCATTCTGGATCCCCTCAATGTAAAGCAATTTAGTGCTTCCAGACATGGGCATCTTCACCCATCACCTCTCATTAGCATACAACAATGATCCTTCTTCTTTAAATAACAGCTAAGAGATAATCCATATTTTTTTGTTCCATCAGTTTTTTTTTTTTTCAAGCACTTACTGAGTACTTAATTTGGTATAGGAGAAAATAATCATATACTGGTGGTGGCCATTTCACTGTACAAAGAGCCATTTGTGTTGTCCATCTTAGATGGGCAGAATTTTGTTTCTTGCTGTCCCTGGATTTTCTCAAATGGAGGTCCCCATTAGCCCTGGTTGTGCAGCAATTGCGTGGTGAGGACAGCCTCCCTTCTAGATCCAGCACCCATGGGGAGTCTCCATTAAGTTGGTTTCTATGTGTTGCATATGGATTTGGCTCTACCCATTTGCATTCTTTCTTCCATCCCACTGGGATGAAGGGAACAGATGCACCAAAAGACTGGCCAAGGTTGGAAGCATCAGTTCTGGCCAAGAATTATACTGATGCTCACATTCATGTGTGTGTAAGCCATGAAGCTAAAGGCCCTCTGTCAGAGGCCGGTGGGCATCCCCTCCCCCTTGATTGCATTGCAACCTGGGGTTATACAAGCCCATGCCTCTGTTCTCTGCCTGCTCCCCCCAGTAAGAGGGACAGTGATGGTGTGGCTGCACTGACTTCAGATTTCTCCCATCGCCCTTAAGTTCAGATCCATACCTGAAACCTGAAGGTGACTTGCTGATGCCTGAAAATAAGCCTTGTGTCAATGTGAATTTGATAGACTGTATCAGTGGGATTATGAATCAGCCAAAACATGCAAAAAAATGAAATCTCTTTTTGTTGGTGAAGGGAACTGCAGAGGCACAAAATTGCCAACCCCCACCCCACCCCGTTTAGCTTTATTTACAATTTACCTATATTTTTAGCAGTGGTTGGTCCAGAGTTCCTTGCCAATCTAGTATTTGTTAAAGGATAGGAATGAGGAAGTATATGACGTGATAAAACCATTAGGCAGCAGCCTTACCAGGCCCTTGGGGATTTTCACAAATTGCTCTAACAAATGAATCCATTAACTGTGTGAAATCAGGCATTGAGCATAATTTATAAGCCCTGCTTGTGGTTAGTATTATCTTTTTGTTGGCTGTCAGGGGAAGGGGTTATCTGTGTGTGTGTTGGGAGATGGAAAAGACCAAGCCCAATGGACTCCATGTCATCGTCATGTGCTAAGCCCAGCCCTCTGAGATTTGGGGACCTGGGGAGATTTTTCTGGACTTACCAGTGACACTAAAGTGAGGGGAACACCAAGCCTATTGGAACGTCCATGTTCAGCCTGATATATTTTGTTAGCTGTAGCCTCTGGAAGAGATCCTGAACTCTGACACATGGACAGGATGTTAAGTATACGCTCTCACGCAGGAATACAAGAGTCACTTTTCAGTGTGGGAGAGTGAGCAACACTGTACAGCCCCAGCTGCACACACATTGGCTCTGGGAGCCTGGGCAAGTCATTTGTTCCTTCCGAGATGTTTCCTCTAATAATCCCCACCCTGCCTACCTCAGGGTTGTCTGAAGGATTAACTGGGCACAGTATTCATAACACTACTTGGAAAGTTTACAACTGTGACCTGACCTCTAGGAGATACGAGTAAGTGGTTTTGTTGAACTAGTTGAAGCCTGATGTCGTCTAGGTCAGCTGCGACTGAATGCTTAATTTAAAATAATTTTTTTGGTATGGAAATAAGAGTTTTTCCTTCCCTCTCATATTTGGCAGAAATTAGCTAAGCCCCTCCTCCCTGATCATTTAAGCCACAAACATAGTAGAGAAGATGGAGGAGGCAAAGGTAAGCCATCATTATGTAAGAGAGAATCCAGGTCACTGTTTCAGACTCAGTTCTCAGCTTATCGACAGTTATTGAAGGAATGTTGGTGAAGCTTGCTGTTTCTAGGACACATTAGTGTTCAGTTTGGCCCTGGTGGCTAGGTCAGAAGGGAAGACGTGGTTCTAAGAATCAAAGGAAGGCAAACAGTGATGTTTATTTTTTTAATTTTGTTTTTAACTCCTGTCACTGCTTAAGCAATGCAGAATACCCATGAAGGAGGATATTTTGCAAAGTATATTAAGCCACTGAAGGTAGATGTATAGGCATCCATTAAGGTGATAATTGGGTATGTGTCCTCACACCCAGAGTATGTAAAACAGATCTCACCTTTGATCTCAAATATGCCCTAAGTCCTTGATTCCCCCATATCTTTGAATGGAATCACCCAAAAGCCTTAACTCTGCCTTAGAGATATTAATTAACCTTAGAATTTGGTAAGTCAAATATGCATGTTTAAACGTTAAGGGTAACTACTAAAAGAAAAGAAATAAAATGCATTAATCACAGTCAGCAACTGGTAGGGATAAGGGAAAAGAGGTGAAATAAATAGAATTGTACTTATCCAAAGGAATCTAGAAAAAAGAAAAATAATAGAAATGTTTTTAAAAATTGCTCATAATTAGGTGGCAGAAATAAATTCAAATACATTTATAATCACAATAAATGTAAATGGGCTAAATTTACTAGCTACTGGATTTTTAAAAAATCCATCTACACTCCAATTACAAGAGACACATTTAAAACATGAGGACACAGAAAGATTAAAAGCAAAAGAATGAAAATCAGACACACACACACACACAAATAGACACCAGATGTTAACAAAAAACTAAAAGTTGGTATGGCAATATTAATATCATATAAAGTAGGTCTAAGAAAAAGAATGATCAGGAATAAAAGGGATCACTGCATAATGGTAAGTGGATCAATTCAACAGAAAGATATAAAAATTCTAAACGTGTATACTTAATGACGTAGCCTCAAAATATATAAAGTGAAAATTGACAAATACGTAAAGAGAAGTTGTTGACCAATTCACAATGACGGTGGGGGGTTTTAACACATTTCTGTCATAAATGATAGAGCAAACAGACAAAAAAATATTAAGGATGTGGAAGATTGAAATACACAATTAACATGTTTAATGGAATGAACCATGTAAGAGAACCCTTCACCCCACAATTAGTCAACACTGTTCTTCCCAAGGACACATGGAGCATTTACAAAAATTGATCATGTACAAGGTCATAAGGCAAGACTCAGCACAAATAGAATTCATTTTGTTGAGACTATTCTTTGGTTAGAATAGAAATCACTCCCACCCATCGCACTGGTGGCAAAGTCCTTTCATCTGTCCCTCTTTAATGTCTCCTAGCATCACCCTCCCTACTCCATTCTCACTGTGCTGCCTGAGTGCAGGTGCAATACCTTCTCTCACCTGGGCTGCTGAGGCAGGCGGCAGCGGCCTCTCTTCTCCAGCACTGCTCTCTTCCAGTCCACTTTCCACCCTGCTGCCAGAGACCCTTCTAACATGTGAAAATGAGCATCCCTCTCCTGCTGAAGATCTTTGACTGTGTCAGTGGGTTCCCTGCTGCCGTCAGGATAAAACCCAGACCCCACCATGACCTGTAAGGCTTTCCTCATCTGGTCCCCACCTAACCTGGTTGCCTTTTCTCTTATTGGCCTGCTCTTCTTGGAGTCCCCCCATACTCTCACACTCACCCAGCCACGTTCTCTCTCTCCCCCTTCCTCCACCCTTCCACCGTTGCCTTTCTAAGTCATACTCATCCTTCAGAAATTCATCTCAGATACTTCCTCCTCCAGAAAGCCTGCTTGGACACATCCCCAGCCCTGACATCCCTACTCTTCCTCCATCCCACACACACCAGTTCAGATTAGTTGATTCCCTAATGCTCCCATAGCAGCATTCCATTTACTCTGTCACAGCACTGGGTGTAATGGCTGTGCATATTCCCTGCTTAAAGCCTTCATTGTTTTCCCCTTGCTCTGGGATAAAGACTAAGGCCAGAACAAGGCCTGCGGGGCTCTGGGAGGACCAGCCCATGCCTCTTCCTCTGCCTCATTCCTCACCTCTCCAAACTAGCCTTCCACTTCCTTGAAACCATGCATTCCCGCCTACCTGAGGACCTTTACCTATGCTGTTCCCTCTCTCTGGAGAACTGTTCCTCTCCTCCTCCTCTTTACCCCACTCACCTGGTTAACTCCTACTTTTTCTTCAAGCCTTAGTTCAGTTGTCAGTTCCTCAAGGAAGCCTTGCCTGACTTCCCTTAATTGGATCAGGTTCCTCTAGTTCTCATGGGACTATTTAACATTTCCTCAGAGCTCTTACTTCCGTTTCTAATTACACCTTCATTCTTGTGATTATTTAATTCAGGTCTCTCTTCATGACTGAGCTGTCAGCTCCATGACAGTACAAACCAATCTGCCTTGCTCACCATGGTATCCTAGTACCTGGTAAAATGCCTGGCACTGAATGGGCATTTGATAGATATTTGTTGGAAGCGTGAATGAATATAATTTAACTATATTTTCTTGACGTCTCCTTCATTAGTCTCTGAGGCCCTGAACAGACACTGTGCCTTTTCTTTCTAGACCCAGCCCTTAGCAGGTGGCTGCACATCATCAGTGTCTTATGCACGTTTGTTGATCGAATACCAGGCCAATCCCATCTCGGGAGCCTCTCATGGAAACATATTATCAGGACACCTAATTAGATGGTGATGTCCTACAGGTATTAACAGAGTAGCTAAGCCAAGAGCCCACATGTATTTTAATTGGGTTCAAATTAGGGCTGGAATATCCTATCCTGGGTTAAGAGCAGGGCCAAACCTGGTTCCCATCTTGTAGAAGATACTTCCTTACTTCTTCAAAGGAAATATTAAGGAAATAAAGGATCTAAAGGAAGGGGTCAGACCCTTTGGTCTCAAGTCTGACCTCCTTATCTGACCAAGAGAAAGTTGGTAGGGTCTGGAAAAAAGTTCCAGGTGTTATTATTTCTGCCAGGGAGTGTCAGGTTGGCAGGGACCCACTTCATTCCTCTGGTGAGGAAAGGGAGACAGTGTGTTCATCTTTCTTTTTTTCCTGCTCCACCCTTGGTGATCTGCACCAGGTCTGAGGAAGGAATGGAGTCATGGCTGACTGTCTTGGGCTATCACTTCCGCATGCTTCTCCTAAGGCAGTTCTGTTCCATGAGCTGAAATCTCATCTTCCAAAGTTAGCAGTAAACTATGGACGTGGCCATGGGATGGACTTGACAGTGCTGTGTAGGAGGTGCCTCCTACAAGTTTGTGAAAGCCAATTATTAAATATTCATGAATTTTGCGAGCCAGTTGTTGAACCATTAGTAGCTTGAAATTGGCCCCAGTGAGAGTATTTATACCACAGAAAGTGGCAAATGCTTTAAGTCAAGGCTTTTTTTTTTTTCTTTCTCTCTCTATTCTTCCTTTTCTCTGCCTCCCTCCTTCCCTCCCTCCCTTCCTTCCTTCTTTTTTTCCTCTGACTGCTAAACTCAGGTTGGAGTCCTGGCTGGACACTCACTAGCAAATTACTCAGAGCCTCAGTTTCCTCATCTCCAGAATGGGGCCCCATAACTGTAGCTATTGCACAGAGTTCTATAAGTCTTAAAAGATAATGCATGCAAAGCGCTCAGCCCAGCACTTGAAAACTTGTAAGCATTCAATAGACGTTAGCTTGATTATCAGCCTCTGTATATCTTATTGTTTAGTTTTGCCAATCATCCGTGCTATTGACTTAGGACTGAACAAACTTGATTTTTAACATTTAGTGGTATTTTAGCAATATTTGAAAATATCATTTTCTAAGTGATAGGGTAGAATTTTTCCTTATCACTGATGTACAGTGAAGCTCTCTTCTCATTTGCTTAGGTGCTATGATATACTAGTGACCAGTTCTCAGTATATTTCTTGGGTTTGTGTGTGTTACTGTCCAGGATGACAGAGAACCTGTGGGGTCAGTAGTCTTCGTCTCCTGTTCTTTAATTTAGGATCCTTCTAATCCTTAAGAATCCCGAAGTCACTGAGAATAAACTATCCCCTGGCTTCCAGAATCAGGTATTATATCAGGGAGATCAAGATGTCATACTCGGCCTTCCCTGATGGCGCAGTGGTTAAGAATCCGCCTGCCAATGCAGGGGATACGGGTTTGAGCCCTGGTCTGGGAAGATCCCACATGCTGAGGAGCAACTAAGCCCGTGCGCTACAACTACTGAGCCTGCACTCTAGAGCCTATGAGCCACAACTGCTGAGCGCGCGTGCCACAGCTACTGAAACCCGCGCGCCTAGAGCCCGGGCTCCACAACAAGAGAAGCCACGGCAATGAGAAGCCCGCGCACTGCAACGAAGAGTAACCCCCACTCGCCGCAACTAGAGAAAGCCCATGCGCAGCAACGAAGACCCAACGCAGCCAATAAATAAATAAATAAATTTATATTAAAAAAAAAAAAGGTGTTATACTCTGGTTGACAACTTCTACTCAGCACCTGCCAGGAACAGGATGTTGCAGATGTCCTGGAAATTTACAAAAGAAAAGAAGGGGAAAAAAAGGAAAAGAAAAAGAAAGGCCTGAAATCCCTAATCTGTAATTCTGAAATGCAAAAGACTCTGAAAACCAGAAGTCCTTTCATAACTCAAATGTGGCAAAACCTGACCCAAACTGTCCTGAGACTATTTAAAGTCTTTATTTATTCTACTTCGTGTTAATATTTATATAATCTGGTGCAGAGGTGCTGACATGCTTGATTATAGGCTACTAGACCAGCATCTACTGGAGTTGTTCCATAATATTACGGTATACATACCATACTACCTTTCTAAAATCGCCCAAATTCTGGATTCTGAAACATATCTAGCCCCAAGTCTTTTCAAATAAGGGATTCTGGACCTGTAGTAGAAATCACAGTGTCTGCCTTTAAGGAGTTTACAGTTTGGCCCATACCAGAGTCATCAAGCTGTGCTTCAGATAAGAGGGGCATAGATGCTTAGACAGAGTGTAGCCGACAGGAAGTAGGGGATGTTCATCTAATTGGGCTGTGTCACCCAACTGCTCAATCCCAGCCTTAGCTCTCATACTCCTCAAGGAAGAGTAGAAAATATGAGCAGACATATACATTCTGAAGACTCTCCTCCAATATCCTTCATTCCTTCCCTTGATTATGGATCTTTAATTCTCTGCAGTCTGGCTTCTCCACCCCTAAAACACTTCCCCCTAGAGCCTCATTTAGTTGGAGGTCAGGAATTCTTTTAAGTGCTTAGAGAAAACAGCCTCCACTCGAGGGGAAAAAGAGAGCACTCCCTGGCACAGCGGTGTGCTCTGTGGGCCCCAGTTCTGTCTGAACTTTAATGGTACACCCCGGGCCAGAGCATCCTGCAGGCACTTAGCCATCCTGAAGACCTGCACACATCTTCAACGGAAATATCCTTCCTGCAGACTGACGCTTTAAAGCCCTGGGGCTTCGAGCCAAATGCAAAGTGATTCTGCAGGGCCTCTGGCAGCCCTTGCCCCCTTAGTCTAGCCTTCTCTTACTGATGTGTCTCCAAAAATCTTTTGAATCTGTTGTGCAAGTTACAGTCTCCAGAACCAGCCCAGCAAGGACATTCCTTTCTTGAAATCAGCAGACCTTCCAGCTCATAGAAAGAGAGTCTGTTTGCTGAGTCTTTTTTTTTTTTTCCTTCTCTCCTGACCTAGAAAATTTGGCTTCTCCAGACTCAGTCTTTTGAAGCATGTGTTTGTTATCTCTTTGGAAATACTGAGGGCTTGCCCTACCATATGTTTCCCAATAGCCTCCTATGGACATACCCGTAAATAATAAAATGTGTCCATAAATAATAAAATAGTGACCTTTTCTCGAGCATTCACTGTGTACCAGGTACTGTCTTAAGTGCTTTACATACATTATTTTTCTTTTTTTAATTTAACAGCTTTACTGGAGTATAATTGCTTTACAATGTTGTGTTAGTTTCTGCTGTATAACAAAGTGAATCAGCTATATGTATACATACATCCCCATATCCCCTCCCTCTTGCGTCTCCCTCCCACCCTCCCTATCCCACCCCTCTAGGTGGTCACAAAGCATCGAGCTGATCTCTCTGTGCTACATACATTATTTTAAGTAATCTCAAAGAAATTCTGTTAGGCAGGCACTGCTTTTTTTTCCTTCTTCGTTTTTATAGGCTGGGAGGTAAATGAATAGAGTAATATTTTCTATGCAGTGATCTACCCTAGCCAGTTTCATGTCCCAGAGTTTAATTAACAGAACAGGGGAGCTGCCCTGAGCTGAACTCAAGGTATTGCTTTTTTTATTCCGCATTTTGCAGTTGCGGACACCAAGGCTCAGAGAGCTGCAGATAATTTGTCTCAGGTCACACAGCTACATAACTGTGAAAGCTGAGAGCTGAAGGGAGGCTTTTCTGACTCCAGAGTCTGTGATTTGAATTGCCAAAGAAATGTGGGAAAGAGAATAAAATGCCCCTTGGACTGAGTGTTTCTTAGCTTTTGTACTCGTTTTACTCCACCAGCCTCCATAGGTCACAAAGCCCCATGGCCTGGGTTCTGCAGGAGGTACTTCTTTTCCTTGAATGAAGGCTTTGCAAGTTTCTGCCTTGACACATGACTGTCGTCTTCCACGCGGTACAGTGGCCCCCACCAGCACTTTCCTGATTGTCACTGTGATGCTTCCCCAAAATGACCCAGTGTTGGCCAAGTCCGTCTTGGCTTTTGTCACGGCAGGGTCATTTGCCTTTGCTTTTAAAGGGGCTGGGGTGAGGCCAGAGGCCACCGGGTAAACTGAGTAAAAGATCTTCCTTCTTGACTGGGTTGGAAAGGCCATGAAAAAGGGAAGTTCTCATAGACACGGCTTTTGGTTTCTGCTGTGTCTTTAACTACTTGCATGACCAGGCAAGTCATTTAATCTCTCTGATCCTCATCTGTAAGAGGAAGCTGTTACGAGGACCGATCCCATCATGGGGCCATGAGGAAGGAATAGAGTGAGGCCTGGGAAGGGCCTTGCAATGTAGTGAGTGCTTTGGAAATAGAAGGTATCATGAATATTATTAATAAGAGCCTATGTTTTAGCATGTTGATTATTTACATTTTTATAACACTTGGGGTTTCACAAAGCATTTTATATGAGTAAACAAGCATCTTGGGGTGTCTGTTTTATAGACTCTACGTTAAGTACTTGATAATCATTTCGTATTTGCTCTTTCTGCTGTTATACCGGATGGATGAACGGCTCTCCTTTTTCTTTTGCCAAGAGGACCGGGGTGCCCAGAGGCTGAACGGCTTATCAAAGCAAATCTGTGGCTTAGCCAAGAATAAAACCCTCAGTCCCAAGACATCAGTTTATCCTGCTGCCTCTCCATGGGGCAGCCTCGTTTCCAAGGGCCCCATGCTCACTCAAAACATTCAAAAATAAAAAATACAAAACTCCCATTTCTGCCAGAGAGAGATATCCAAGCATCTCTGGAAAAAGAGTTAGCCGTCCTGGCGTGCGGTTTTGTGTTGTAAGGTGCTTGGATACGGAAGAGGAACTGTAAACCCCATGGAACTCGTTTTACATGTCAGAGTCTATTCTGGATCTTGAAAGCGGGCCACGGAGGCCCCAGCTGTGCCCCAAGAGCTACATTCCTGCAGAGGCGTCTAGCGCCGTGCAGGAAGCGGGCGGGGGAGGGGGGCCCAGGATTCGCAAAGGGACCCAGTGGGTGTCACAGCCAAAGGGCAGGAAGAAAAGAATCCCCCACCCCAGCGCCAGACTTCCAGGGCCTAGTTTTTGCAGAGCCTGCATCAGGACATAATAAAACTTGTTTCCTTCTGCATTATTTCTTTTTAAGGACTTTGGCTGTTTTTAGAGGTTCCTTTCACTTGCCAATTCTCTTTGATCCCACATGAAAAGTCCAAAAGGGAACAGTCTTCAGTTTGCACTGTTTGCCCTGTTTCAGCACATCTGATAGCTCTCGGGTCCTGTGACCAGGTCACTGTCACTGGTATTCCACACACAGGTCCACAAGCAGCTCGGCTGTTGGCAGGAACCAGGTGGGCTTTATGGGAAGGAGATGGAGCAAGAGAGCATCACGAAGGCCCCGGGAAATGACTGGTGTTTGATAAGGGATGAAAGAGCTTGGAAGTGAGTTGAAATCTTCTATTCAAGAAGCTCAACTAAGAGAGAAATCTGCCCCTGGTATCTAGCGTCTCCAGGGATGTGCACAGTGCAGTCAAGATGCCACTTATCAGAAAAATCACAATGATAGCCCGGGACCAATAACGAGGACAGTACACTCATATGTCAAACATGGCCTCGCGGGAGTTGTCTTTAATTTTGGCAGGTAGCTGGAAGCATGGTTTGCCCTCATCCCTTCCGCTCCTCATGGTTTCTCTCCTTGTTTCTTTCTTTTCTTCTAACTGACCTTTCAAAGCCGTTAATATCCTCCACCATCCACTGCTCCTCTCTCATGTTTTAGAGATCAAAGCACCATTACGTTGGGTGGGGTGGTTTGAAAAATGGAGCACTTCTACATTACTGGCCTTTGAAAGTAGATTAGGCAACAAGAAGTAAGGAGAAACGTCAGAGAGACTTCTTACTTCTCTGGGCTGCCATGTTTTTGCACATAATTCCTCTTGACTTTCAAGGAGCCTACATTCCTTGGCTCCTTGACATTGTCATGTTCAAGGGGCTCCTCTGGAATTCGATAAATCTAGACATTTAGGTGGGCCCATGGGGCGGGGCAGTCAGAAGGCAGAACACTTCCTAATGTTTTCATGATAATGTTTTCATGATATTGTATTCCTAAACCCTTGATGGTGTGAATAACTTTTCTATGGATTTGTTTGTACAGAAAATAGATAAATAAACGGGTGCTGCTTTTCAAAACTGTTCTGCATAGGAGCAGGTCATCAGGTTGTCAAATTTCACATTCTGTAGGGAGCTTGGTTGATCTGATTTGTAAAAATTCTTAACAACATATTTGGCAGCATGACTGTTCGGAGCCTCCCTGAGTCTGCTTATGTTGAGCCCACCCTGTCTAGGGGCGATCCCATCCCTTCCCTGTGTGTTTGACCCAGTCAGGTTCCTTTGGCTCACTTGGTATTGTCAGCACCTAGATCTGTGCCTGATGCATAGTAATTGCTCAGTAAATATATGGGAATGAATGAATTCAAGAAATATGTTCTGAGAAAAGCTGTTGGGAAAAGGTGTAAAAAAACCCCAACTTATCAAAAATATTCCCTGTGGAAGAAGGTGATATTTAAGGCTAGCTTCCTTGCTCTACCAATCCTTTTAAGCAAGATGAATAGCATTTTTTAGAGCATAGTGTTTGCCAGACTTGAAATCACTAGTTATTCCTATAGGACTTTGAAGAAACAGTGGAAGGCCCATCACTTTTTCTTTCTCTTATTTTCCTTTCTATCTATTCATCCTTCCTTTCTTCCTATATTTATTAAATGCCTATCAAGTATATGCCAGGCATGGTAAAACAGGGGTAATAATATACCTACGTTAGAATTGTTGTGAGAATTAAATGAGATAATTGTACTTAACAGTTTTTGGCAAAGTATCTAACATGTTAAGAGCCTGATAAATTTTAGCCATTAACACTACTATCAGAAATATTTATGAAGCAACTATTTTGCACCTTCTGTCTGAATCTCCAGAGTAAGGAGAAGGGATACTGTCTAAACCATCGGGGAGCTTGTGATGATTTATGTCATTAGTTTTCTTTCCATAATATCTGCTTCAGAGCAGAGGGTTACATGGTGGCTTCTTGTGTTACAGGTGGGGATGGTCAGCTAGACAGGACAAGAATGAGGAAATGAACAAAATGTCAAACTTTTATGTAAAAACAGGATCAGTTACTGATTTTTCCCTTTTGCCTCAGCTTCCTTATATGGCTTAGCACAGCACTGTTACTGATCCTTTTTTTTTTTAAAGAAATTTGATATTTTGTTCATCATGGACTTTTCTGCATTAAATTTGATTTTTTTAAAACCTTGCATTAAAATAGTATTTCTCTTGATTTCTGAGTAAATTTTGCACCTGAAGCAAGTGCCTCCCTCGTCCCACCCTGGTCCCAGCCCTGTTAGCTAGTCAACCTCTCTAAGCTCTCATGATCAAGCCCTTTGACTCTAGTTAAGGGCTATTGAATTTATGTTCTTATCATCTACTGTCAATACCCAGTCCAGTGCACCACCAGCTCCTGTCTTAACTTCTAAAGGAGCACCCTCTTTTGTTCTTGGCCCCCTCCAGTCATTTCTATACACAGAATCTGATCTTTTAAAACCTATATCAGATGATCACTCCCTGGCTTAAAACCCTCTGTGGCTTTCTATTTCCATAAAGTAAAACCCAAACTCTTACCATGGCCTGAGACCCTATGACCTGGCCTGACCTCCCATTCCTCCCTCCCTTTGCCCGTTATGTTCCATCCACTCCTGTCTTTTCTTAGATCCTTGAGTCCACGGTGGTCTTTTCCACATGGCTGCCTTCGTACACATGGTTCTGTCTCCAGCAATGCCCTTCCCGACCTCTTTCCGCCTTGCAGATGGCGGCTGAAGTGCCACCTCCTCAGAGGTCTTCCCTGACCTCCTGGTCTTAAGTTCTGTCCCCCTCTGCCTCTCTTATTCTCTTCTGTTGCCTCTTGTTCTTTCCCTTTTCAACACTTCCCATCATTTGTAATTTCATTGTATTTCCATCCACATGTTTACTTGCTTGATGTCTTTCTCCCCCGACTCGCCTGTAAGCTTCTGGAGGACAGAGTCATGCTTATTCACCACCTTCTGCCCAGCCTCTAAACCATGCCTGGCACAGAGGAGTGGCTCAATCCTTTCTTGAGTAAATGAGGGAGGGAAGGGAATGAGTGAGTAAATCAGTCTTCAGCTTGCAAAATCTTGACCTAAAGACTCTGCCATACACTAAGGAACGATGGGACACTTTTATGTCGCATTCTGCTCTCTTGTTGTCATGAACTTTGCTCTTCTAAAGCAAGTGTTTTTCCTCTGGATTATTTTTATAGAAAAAGAGAAGCAAATATAGAGATAATTATTGATTCTCACTCATCAAGTCCCTGTTCCCTATCACCAACATCCTCCTGAGAGCCTGCTGCAGAATTCCTGGGAACCACAGGAAATAAGTCCACTAACCACTTGAAATGCTCTTATAAAAATAGACCGGGCTTGACCTTCTTCCTGTGGAAGGGCCTCTTTCCTCAGGGCGAACATTACAGAGAAATTCTATCTGCTCTTAGGAGCCTCCTTCATCCATCAGTCTTCCAGCAGGACTTAATCTGGACAAGCTTGGAATCCTGTTCTGAAGTTGTCCCCCATCTGCCTGGGTCACCATCTGAGCAAATTCCTCATTTATTATTTCCATGCTATTGTTTTTATATTGAAATAATAAGATAAACAGACAAAAATCAAAACCTGGGGGAGCTATTGGGATATTCTGCTGTGCACTGATATTCCACTGGGGTGGTTTTACCCTCACCAGAGGTTACCACCACTGTCCTTGGGCTTCAATACAGGGCTGCACCTACATCACTCTGATCATTATGCCCTTACCAAATTCCTTACTTTTAAATTTTATTACTGAAGTGCAGTTTTACTTAAATTCAGTTTCCTTATTTAAAGGAAGCTTTATCTCTCTAGTATAATTGCAAAAACATCCCATAAATAGAAGGCAGTCATAAAGACAAATACAGTCAAAGGACAGTAGTCACTGGCTTCTGCTTAGGTGCTGTTTCCTGCCTGCTCAGCTCTTTTGGTTACACAGATAGAACAACAGTTCTTCTAGGGGAGTTGAAAGCAAAATTGTACCAAGCTAAAGCCTCCTCCTTGAACAGTGAAAATGATTGAAGGAGACTTCAAAGGGGGCACCCTTTCTCTCAGCAGTGGTCCTGAAAGGTGTCTTAGTACCACTCAGAACTTCTCCTGTATCAATAGGGGCACATGCCTCATACTTTGGGAAATGAAGGGTTAATACTTGGGCTTTACTCTTATATCAGTTCAACAAATAAGCAGAGGATGCCAGTCAGTCCCCTTAGAAATCCTGAAATATGAGGGCGTGATAGAAAAATTAGAAAATACAGATAAACAGCAATAAAAAGTTTTAAAAGATTGTCCATGATCCTATCAGCCAGAGATAATTTCTGTTAACATTTCCATTCATGGAGATGTAAGCATTTTACAAAGTGGAATCATATATGTGATTAGATGTGGGTTTAGGCCAGATGTGGTGTCCGTTCTTCACAGCTGCCCGGCCAGTAGCTTTGGTTACCCAGGCCCAGTAGCCTTCTCTGAGAGGGATGGCAGCATCCAGCCAGCGCATGGTACCAGAAGATGAGCTAAAGTCGGATTGAAAAGTCTCACCACCAGATATACCCGGAAATATAACTTCCGCAGGAGAAGGTGCTGCTGGGGGAATGTGGGCTCATTGATCTTCAGGAGCAGATTGGGAAGTGAGGCACCTTGGTGTCTCAGTAGGTGACACAGAATGCAGGGGAGCCAGAGGGACCTTGCTGCCTGACCTGCCGGCTGGGCATTGAGGACTCTTGTTCTTCCTCTTTTCCATCCTGCCCTGACTCACCAGATGACTGGACAAATCGTCTGTCCCTCGGCTGTATGTGTATGACTTCAAGAAATGAATTTCCGAGTCATGCTGCTACTAACTTTATAAAATCTACAAGATGGTGTCATCTGTGGCAGGTCTGAGGGCAGGTCAGACAGCCTGGAGGGGACAAAGTGGTCCAGCTGGCTCTTGAGATGCCTCTTGGTCTTATGATTCTGTGGGGCTTGGTGACACCAGAGGAGATGGCTGAGGTCATCTTCAGGGCACTTCACTTGTTCACTCAGGAAATGGTTGTTAAGAGTCTACTATGTTGCTGGGCCCACCCTCAGACAGTGAATGAAGTGTCAGAGTCCTGCCCCTGTGGAGCTTACATTGCAGTCATTTCCTGAGGTGTAACTGGTGACCCACACTGCCTCCAAGCTCTCCTGGTCTTGGTATTGAGTAAGAAAGCCCAAGAGTTCCTGGCCTCGAATCCCTCGGTGGCCTCTAACAAGGGTAAATGTCTTTTGGTTCCAAGCTTGCTCTCACCTCTGGGCCTTTGAACTTGCTTCGCCTTGGCCTGCACCTCTCTTTGCCAACGTTCCCCACTGCCCACTCTCACCCAGGGTGTTCCTACTTCTCCCTAAGAATTCCCCACAGGTGTTCCTCAGACAAGCCTTCCCTGACCACTGGCCGCAGGTCCAGGCCCAGCCCCCAAGCGGGTGCCCTTGTCTCTCTGTATTTCACTGCAGCTGCTTACTGACAGTTCCTCCCCCTCGACTTTGCTCCATCAGGGCAGAGCCCTCAATTTTTTGCTCAGCTTTTTATCTCTAGTATCTTGCACCGACTGGCACATAATACACGCATAGTAGTGTTTGTTGAAAGAAAGGAGGGTGGAGGGTGGGGATGATAGTCCCGGTGTGCTGTGTATTGTATCAGTTTTCCTGAAAAGTCACGTGCTACGCTTAGAAATCCCCTTGTGAACCAAAGCCTGAGAAACTATACTGATTTGCCAGTTGCCATACTGAACCCAAATATGAGTATTTTCAATAGATGAAATCAATGTGAAATTCATCCTATATGTTTTCTAAAACCATTGATCCCACACCACAAAAACTAACAAACCAACCAGGGAGATGAAGAGACTGCAGGAGGAGATGAGGTTGAATCAGTCTGTTATTATTCATTAATTCATTCAACTAAATGCTGTGATTTATCGGGCACTAAGGACACATAGACAAACAAAACAAGCAAAGTCCCTGCATTCATTGTCTGTTTTTATTCCTATGGGGGAGATATTAAGTTTTTATCCATTGCACCACTGACCTCCCTGCAATATTAAGTTTTAAAAAAGTGAACAGGGACTTCCCTGGTGGTGCAGTGGTTAATAAGAATCCGCCTGCCAGTGCAGGGGACACGGGTTCGAGCCCTGGTCCGGGAAGATCCCACATGCCGCGGAACAAATAAGCCCATGCGCCACAACTACTGAGCCTGTGCTCTAGAGCCCATGAGCCACGACTACTGAGCCCATGTGCTGCAACGACTGAAGCCCGCGCTCCTAGAGCCCGTGCTCTGCAACAAGAGAAGACACCGCAATGAGAAGCCCGTGCACCGCAATGAAGAGTAGCCCCTGCTCACTGCAACTAGAGAAAGCCCGCGCACAGCAATGAAGACCCAAAGCAGCCAAAAATAAATAGAAAAAAAAAATGAAAAAAAGAAGTGAACAGCTGATTGAGAACATCTTATTACAGTGCCAGTGCGTGTATCTCCCTATTGAAATGAGATAGCTGTGACTGGAGGCGGAGAGGGTACCAGTAGATAAGAGAGTGGTCAGGATGTCTCCGGGGAAGTGACGTTGAGCTGAGACCTTGGAGGGTGGGCAGGAGTTCAGTGGGTGGGCCCAGGGATGTGTGCACAGCTGCATGTGTCCTAATCTGTTTCACCAACTGGAGGGGACTGCATAATCCTGGGTAAGGAGCTGGCACATTTCAGGAAAGAAATGTTAGGATGCTAAACCTTCTTGCGGTAGTTAGCCCAGCATAGGCAAGGCACTCAAGATAACCCACCAACTGGGGGGCCACAGGAGTTCATATAATCTTTCAAAGGACAGATGCATCTCCGGGGGCCAGTGCTGCCTCGTGACTGAACCTGTCCTGAGCCTCACTAAGCTGAAATTCATTGTTTCCTCCTGCAGCATCCTGCAGCTTGTTGGCTGGAGCTGTTTGTGGCAGTTACTACATTCTACCCTGCAATTATAGTTATTTGCATCCTCCGGTTGGCCTCCCTAGTGAATTTTCACCTCCTCGAGGGCGGGGACTGGATCTTACGCACTCCCTTCCCCCATAGACACACACTCTTGGCTTGTACCTAATAGATGCTCGGTGCATATTTGTTGGAATTTATTAAACGGAATAACTAAAATTTGTGGCTAATGCTTTGGAAACGTACCTATTTTAAAGAGAGTTTGATTTGGGGGATGGGAATGATCATTTTGGAGCATGGAACTCTTGCGGGAGACACACCTGGATGGTTCTAGTGGAGACCATTGAATGCCTCAAGGCTTTGCGGGAGGAGGGGGGGTGCCAGGATAAGAAAAGAAAACTGTGGGGAGCACAAAAAAGGGCTGGGGGCCAATGAGGAATAACGGGCTGTTTTGCTGTTTTGATCTTGATGGTGGTAAAAAGCCATTGAAAATCATCTTGCATTGCTTCATCCAACACTGTGCCACGCTTGTCTGTGTTTGCTCTGAGATTGTGCCACCTGATTGGCTAGCTGGTTGATTTGGGGTTTGATTGGGGTTTCATGTCTTCTTGTGCTCTCTTTGTCATTTCTTTTTTTGAGGGGGTTTATTTTCTATATATACAGAATGTATGGTCCAGAATAATCTAGATATACACAGCTACAATGTATTTTTGTTATAATTAGTATTTTTGAAGTTGAATCAGTGTTCAATCTGGAATTCATGTCAAATGGAAACTTAGTATCACTACTGAAAATATAAAACCAGTATCACTTGCCACAGGAGGTCATTATAAGAGTAAATATGATCAAAATAATCCACATTATGAAATTTTAAAGATCAAAATATATAACTAATTCTAATGTATTTGTACTGTCTTATTAAGTATTTCATAGATATCTCATGATTTCGTATAGGAGCTGAAGTAGCGTAAACATTGTTATTCTTGTTTTCACAGAGGAAAAATCTGAGATTTTGAGAAATTAAGTGGCTCCCAGAGTCAGGAGGTGTTTTAATTTGAATTAGAGTTTAGTTTTTTGTTTTGTTTGCAAATGAGATATTGGAGCTGAAAGGTAGAATAGAGGTGGGCCTGGAGATGATTAACTTCTAAAATGGATACTAAAGTACTGTTGAACTGTTTACTTTTGTAACTAAAAATAAAATCTAATGAAGCATGGGAAAACAAAGCAAAAAAGCAAGAGTAGAAAAGAGCTCTGTACTAGGAGGGGTGAGGTAGAGCATCCACTGTTGTCAGGGGAGCCAGCTGACCCTTGGCCTGCTGGGCCACCACGTGGATGTCCTTGGCAGTGACATTGCCTCAGTTCAGGATGAGGAATGGTGGTCCAGGAAGAAAAGGGAAGGAACCAGGTGCTTTGCTTCCCTCTTGGCTGTTACTTATTAACTAAACTCCAGTCCATTTTCTTTGTCCCCTTGGACTGGTGGCAAAGTCTGATGGAGGCCTGAGGGGATAGTTCTGTGGGGCCTTTTCAGGGTCAGAAAACTCACATGCAGGCAGCTTTGTTTACATCAGCAAATCCAGCTGCATCGTGCAAGCACTTGACCGGCCAATGACTCCTAACACAAAACAGATGCCTGGGCTGTGCAGAGGGAGCGTGCAGGGCTCCTCAACTGGTAGGACTTTGTCTTGATGAATTGGGAAAAGGACAGGAGACGGGTGGCACTGGGTGTGCCAGGAGTCGACAATAGCAGCGACCGAATAGACCTGGCTTTCTGCTGGCTTGAGCCACGTGGGCTCCGGAAGGAGATGCTCAGCGGGGGCTGTGAAGGCCAAACCGCATTCCTGCCTGAGAAGGCCACATCGCTGTGTGTGCTGGACTGTGGAGGTCTGAACTGCCTGTGACCAGGATGTGGGAAGAGATAGGGTCCCCTAGGCCAGAGGAGGGGAAGTGGGATCAGAACCAGGATTCCATTTGGTGCTCAGTTCTTCAGTTCTAAAAGCTACTCTTCTACTTTTTTATCCACATAGCATTGTTCAGTGTCATCCGCATGGTAGATTGTGCAATAAATCTCTCCTAATGAATAAATGATTACCTGATTAGGTTAATCATTACGTTAAATGTTTTTCAGGTAATGCTTACCAACTAGAAATATTAATAAATAATGAAAAACCAAATCCTCCTGAAAGGACCAGGCACACACACTAGATCCAGCGTACCCCAGGAGGCCCCCATGTCTTCTGCCCACTCATTTGAACAAAGGACCTTGCATTCCATATCATGTTCTACTCTGTCTACTGATACTTGTTTAGTAGATTTGCCAGTTTGAATATTCCAATACAATTCTCCCTTGAGGAAAAAGGTGAAATCAAGGCAATAACAATTATTTAAGATACTAAGAACTATGATTTTAAAACACAATACCTATATATATGCATTGGAGAGAGAGGCTACAGATTACACACACACACACACACACACACACACATACATACATACATACATACACAGAGACCCCAAAGTGTGACCATAGCCATTATTAGGTGGCAAGGTTACAGGTGATTTTTGTTTTCTTTTCCATAGTTCCCCAATTTTTTTTACAAGTAGCATGTATTATTTGTATAGAGACATTTTTATTTTAAAAATTCATTAAAGATACTATATATACCTCTTGCTGCAATGTAGAGGTTAACACCCTGAGTTACTGCTAGAAGTACCTCACTAAAGTATAAAATTTGAAAATTTCTCAGTAGGGAGCAGTAACTGACCTTAAGATTCAAAATGGTACCCAGGAGAGAGGTAATAGCTAAGGAATGAGGCTTCCAATCTCTTAGCATAGAAACAAAAAATGTTTTCTTCTATGACCACTTTTCTTCATCTGATGCTCACTTCTTTGTGTCTTCTGTCAACAGACTCTCAGTTTAGTAAAGTAAATCTACATTTGCATCCCAGCTCCACAATTTGCTAACAATGGGACCTTGGCCAAGCCATTTATAATCTTTGTGCCTCCGTCTGTTGGTCTGCAAACTAATAGGCTTATAATGAGGATTAGATGAAATAATGCATGTAAGCGCATGATAGCACAAGCAGTAAAGGCCGGTTATTATCATTATCCCATTGGCTGGTCCAAACCATCTTTTCTAACTATTTTGCAGAGAATATTTTTCTGATTTAGCTGGGCTCTGTCATCTCAAGCATGTACTCAGAACTGTGACCTTCCAGAATGGCCCCAGGAACACCAAAAAAGAAAAAAAAAAAAAAAAAAGAGGAAAGCTCAAAACATAGTTCCTACTTACCTGCTGGCAATAGGCTTTTTTCCCCACAGAGCCTCGAAGTCTTTGGTTGAGCAGCAAACTTCACTCATTAAGGAAGTGCCTGAGAGCTTGGCTGTGGCCCCAGTGCCTGCTCTCCTCAGTTAAGTCAGTGCTTCTTTAAGCTGTTCCTTTTGGTTTTTCTGACTCAGTATCTTAGGTCATTCTGAGACAGCCACTGCTCCCCATCTTCCCCACTTCTACCTGTTGTCCTGGACATTTGTCATCCTTTTTGACTGCCCAGCATCTAAAGCCCCGTCCTGTATTTGAGGGATACCCCCCCAGACACACACACAGGTCTTGGTCTGGCTGGACCCTTCTTGCAGTGTGATTCAGGCCTACCACACCTTCCCAGTGATTCCGTGGGCAACCCCGGCTTCTCCAAATTCTCTTTCTGTTTATTATCAGTCAAAGTCATTTTTGGTTGCTTACAGTTAAGGAACTTAGCCAGCTCCTGCTTGTCCTATGTTGACATAAATTCTTCAGCTGTTAGTTCCCCAAACTCTCTGAGCTTCCCATGTCACATTATTTATTACATTCTCCTGGTTATGACATTTTATTGGAATCACCTGCTTATTCTTCCCTAGACTTAGCTCCCTGAAGACAAGAACTAAAGCCATGTAGATCACTGCAGTAGCTCTATCATGGAACACAGTGCCTGGCACATAGTAGGCCCTCCACAAATGCCAAATGAATAAACAAGCAACCACCCAGGAGGGGACCAGAACAACCACAGTAGTTCCACTTGGAGAACCAGTTAACTTGCCAACTTTCTGATAACCTGGCACCATTCCTAGCCTGATTCCAGGAGAAACCAGATTTCCTTTAGGGTTTGGCAAGGAAGAGGATATTCCAGCAGCATCCTGAGTGGGAGGGTGAGATGTTGGCTGCATCCTACAGTGGGTGAGTAATCCCCCAGGCAGCGCTTAGCTTTCAACCCTGGCTTATAACGCGGTCATCTCCTGAAGCTCCCAGCTTAAAATGGAAAGTGGCGTTACTCATGGTGAAGAGCAGACAATAAAAAAACATTGAGGTGGGGCCTGACACAATGGAGTGAGTATTCCCTGATGATGGATGAGAGATCTCTGCTCCGAGGGCTCACGGACCCGACAGACAGCTCAGTCATGGCAGGGCTTTTGAAGTACACCTCCAAATTAGCTCATCACCCAGCACCTCACTCTTTGGGATGTTGGAAGACATTGTGTTTCTTAGCCTACACCAGGCATGGCGAGAGGAAATGCCCCTGAATCAATATCAGAAGGTGATAGAGAGCAGCAGTTATGAATTGAGGCTTTGACGTCCAACAGAGCTGGGCCAGAATCCTAGCTCTTCTAGTTGCTAGCTCTGTGACCCCAAGTGAATTTCTTAACCTGTCTGATTTTTACGTCCCTCATCTGTAAAATGGGTTAAATGGTAGTACCTACTACAAGGTCATGAGAAAAGTAAGTCAGACAGTCTGTATAAAACCCTTATCACAGTGCCTGGCTTGTAACCAACACTCAGTAGGTGATGGCTACTGGCGTTGAGAATGTTGTTCTTTTACCATCTTCCTCCAGCAGCTCCGTTACTTCCCCATCCTTTATGTTTTTATTTTCTTTTCATCTCACTCGACCTCCATACCCTTGCTCCTTCAGGAGTCCTCCTTTACCTCTCACACCCTTCTGAGCTGAGGCCACTGCCCAGCCTCCCTCCGTGGTCACTCCTCTCCATTTCTAGCTCATCTTTCTCTCACTTTCTCAGTGTCTTGTGTGCCAAGATCCAGTGTCTGACCTGTTATGGTCTCTTCCCCACTTCAGAATCCATGACCTGGCACACGGTGAAGCAAAAGGCACTGGAATAAATCAATCTGACTTTAGTGACACCTCATGGACAGATTGGGCCTAAGGTCATAAAATGGTCAGGGCTCAACACCGGTTTCCAGTGCCCCAGCATGATGAACCTGTACCCACAGAAAGCAGAGTGGACCAAAGTCCAGTCTTATCACAGCTGGGCATGGAGCAGCAGTGGTGATGATTACAAATGCAGTATTTTTCTTAGGAAAGACCGTACCACCAGCTTTTCTAATAATAGGCTTCTTTAGCGAGTTCATAAATTAGATTCACATATTTTTAAGGAGTACACTCTTGGCCTAAGCAGGTTACATGCATTACTATTGAGAGATAAACAATGATGTACATGTGCCGAGACTCTTAGCATTGTACTAGGTAGTTCTATACCAATGATCTGGGGAGCCAGCAAACATCAGTTCCTTCAGGGTTAAGAAAACCTCCCACCTTTGATCTCCGATGACTAGATTAACCACAGGCTATCATCCCAGGACGTGTCCTAATCATTCATTTATTCAACACGGTTAATGAATAGTCTTTTATGTGCTGGGCACATTTCTGGATGTCACGGCAGATAGGGTAAAAGAGTAGGATGCAAGCCCCGCCCTCCAGGAACTTACGCCCAGCATGGGAGGTAAATACACACAAATTGGGGAGAGACAGTGACGAATGCTACAAACGAGGTATCACGTTTTAATGAGCGTTCCTGGGAGGCACAAATCACACGAATGAAAGAGATATTAGGAAGGAGATATATATATATTCTTTTTCAGATTCTTTTCCATTATAGGTTATTACAGGATATTGTATATAGTTCCCTGTGCTGTACAGTAGGACCTTGCTGTTTGTCTGTTTTCTATATAGTAGTGTGTATCTGTTAATCCCAAACTCCTAATTTATCCCTCCCTCCCCCACCCCCCGCCTTTCCCCCTTTGATAACCATAGGTTTGTTTTCTATGTCTGTGTCTTGGAAACAGTACACTTTGAATTAAGGACGGCTCATATATAATGAGTTCATGGGGAAGGGGTAAGGCTGGAAAGGTAATTTATAGCCAGATGTTATAATCCACTTCCTGCTCAACATCTCTACCTGGATGTCCAATAATTATCTTAAACTTAAGATGGTCTAGACAGAACTGTTAGTTCTCCCCACCCAATCCTCCAGCTTTTTTTCCTCAGGTATTTAAAACTCTTCCTAAGTGTCCCTAAAAAGGAGCAGTCATTGTTACTCTGTCCTTCACCTAGCCCCATTCAGTTCATCAGCAAGCTCTATCTCCAAAATATATCCTCAGTCCAGCCTCTTCTGTCTTCTCCACTATGTTCCAATCCACCATCATTTCTTACCTGCTTCCTTGTTTCATTTCTTGCCCTCATATAGCAGCTTGCTTAAGTCAGATCATATCCCCTTGCTTGCTGAAAACCTCCTAGCATCGGCTTCCCGTTGCTCTATCCATGGGAAGACCGTGTCCTCCAGGCTCATGATGAGGCTCCAGCCTCTTCCCAGCCTCACCCTCTCCTCTCCTCCCTTGCTTGTCCTGCTCCATTCACACGACTGGCTTTTCTTGTCTTCCTTGAGCTCACCAAGCATGGACCTGCCATAGCATCTTTGCATTTACTGATCCCTCTGTCTGAAACACTGTTCCCTCAGCCTGAAGTGCTCCTCTTTCCTTAGACCTTTGCTTGTCCACCTTCTCATGGCTCGTATCTCAGCTCGGATGTCACCTCTGCAGGTCACCCCTGACCATCCTAACTAAAGTAGCCCCTTCTCAGTTTTCCTCTGCCTCAGAACTCCATTTTTTCCTTTATAGCACTTATCCGAAATGCTCTCCAGTATTTACTTTTCTCTTTTATCGCCATCACTTCTACTAACTTGTAAGCTCCATAAGACTTTGTCTTATTTACCACTGTCTCTTTAGTCCTTAGCACAGTCCCAACACGTGCTCAGTAGTCATTTACAAATGCAGATGCCTACGCCAGACACCCAGAAATTCTGATTCATTTGTCTGGGTTGGGGCCAGGCAAAAGAGGAGTTAATTTGAGTTTTTTTATCGTATGCATAGTTTTAACTGTGTTATACCTAGTACAATTCCCAGGTGGTTCTGATTTTTAGACAGAGTTAAGAACCCCTGACCTAGAGAATGGAAATCTCTGTAGCATCTTGCTACTCAAAATGGGGTCCTTGGATCAGTATCACCCAGGTACTTGTTAGAAATGCAGATTGTCAGGCTTTACTCCAGCCTTAGAGACTCAGAATCTGCAGTTTAACAAGATGCCCCAGCTGACTTGTATGCATATTAAATTTGAGAAGCACCCACCTAGCAGAAATACAGAATTCCTGAGGAGTAAGTGCTTTGAATTTGGCAGGTCGAATTTGCTCTATCTGCAGGACAGTGAGGTGGGTGTATCCCTCAGACAGTTGGAAATGTGGTTCTGAGGTCATGGAAAGCGAACCCAAAAGGAAGTAAGCATCCTCACTAAAATGCTTTTTGAGGGTCAGAGTGTGGGGTGTGGTGAGGTCATGAGTGGAGAGAAGAGAAGACGAAAGCATTGGTGGACCGTGGGGACAGCCCTGGTATGGGTGTGAGAGAAGGGGAGCCGAGATGAGGAAGTGGGGAAAGAAAGAGACGGGTGGAGAATGATGGTGCAAGTCAGGGCAGGAGGCGAGGTCAGGAATGGGGTGACCCAAAGCATCAGATTCTGCAGAAAAGTCAAGAGACATAGAAACCAAGAAGTGGCCACGAGTTCTTTCCCCACAGATGGATGGATGGAGGAACCAAGTGAGGGGAGGAGAGGCTTGAGTCAATGGTGAGCAGTTGGAAGCAGTGAGTCCACACCACCCACCCAGGAAGGACTGTGGTCACACCAAGAGAATTGTGCCTTGAAGAAGTAAGAACGGAGAGAAGCTTTTCTCAAATGAGAGACCTGGGAATGTTTGTCAAGAAGAAACGTTCAGGGAAAGGGATTGAATAGATTGGAGATTAAAAGAGAATTTAATTGATGAGACTGGGTCCTGGAGGGGGTAGGAGCGAATCACATTAGACTCGTATGCTTGTTAACACATAGACTGACCTAGACGGGTACAAAATAAACATCCGGCTGCCTTCAGGGAAGGAAACTGGGTGACTAGGGAGGCAGGGTAGCTTTCTTTTTTATTTAAGAAAAACAAACAAACAAAAATAATGAAAAAAATACCTGTGTGTGCTCTACCCAGATTTAACAAATGTTAACATTTTCTGAAATTTACTTTAGATTTTTTTTTTTGTATATGAAGGAAATAATTGCAGGGGACTGTAGTTACTAGTTCAAAAATAAAAGATAACTTTTGATACCCACTGGAAAAAGAAAGAAACCATTAGAGAGAAAGTTGAAGTTCCTCGTTTTCCTTTTTCTGAACATTTTTGTCCTCCCTCCTCTGAGGCGGCCACTATTATGAATTGTGTGTGTGTGTGCGTGCGCGCGTGTGTGTGTGTGTGTGTGTGAGAGAGAGAGAGTCTAATGCCCGTAAACGGTGCACTTTGTATAGTTCTACGATTTGCATTTATTCACGCAACATTATATCTGAGATCTATCCATTTTGATACCTTTTATCTGTAATGTTTAACAACAGATATCATATAAGTAAATTCTAGAAGTAAGTTCTGATCTTACAGGTAGCCTTTACTGTATTTGCATATATTCTCCAGGGGTGGCCATTTACGTTACTTTTAGTTTTCCACTGTTATCCAAATTCCTGCCATGAACACCCTTGCACATGGAGAGATGTACTTATAACCATCTACTCTTTTAAGCTTTCTAAATTTTTTTAACCACATGCATTTTTAAGTAGTGTTTCAAATAAGAAAAATTGATTTTCTTAAAAAATTTCTCAGTATGATCCAGAGGGCACCCAAATCAGAATTACATGGGCCTTTTGTTATAAAATGCAAATTCCTGGGTCCCACATCAGACCTACTGGATCCACATTATAATGAACCTCCCCAAGTGATTCTTAGGCATCCTCTAGTTTGGGAAGTACCCAGTAGACAGCTCGTTCCTCTGAGAGGAGATGGGGGTGGGGGAGGGCAGGGGCAGATAGATGGTGGAGGAAGGGTGCGCCTGGGGAGGGATGGAGAGTAACATTGATCAACAGCTCCCCTGTGCCAGGCTATGCGCTAGGGCTCGACATTTAAAGTAGGAGGGAGAGGGGATCCATGGGGATTTATCAAGATGAAATGTGCAAAAGGTTCAAGAGGCCAGGAAATGTGAGCATGGCAGTTAAATACAGTCTGTGGAGTCCACTACTTACTTAGTGGCTGTGTGCCCTTGGGAAGTCACCTAACCTCTCTGAGCTTGAGTTGCTCCATCTGTAAAATGACAGTAGTAATACTACACACCTAAAAGGAGAAGATCAAATGACGTAAGGCACATAACCTGCTCAGAACTTGACACTTCTTACATGGCTAATAAATGATGACAGTGGTGGCAAGAAGGATGCTTATGACTGTGATTGTTCAATCCCCTTTATAGTCAATACATATATTTTATAGTTTGGCTCGTAACCTCATTATTTGAAACTCTAACGGTGGTTGATAGTAGCTGGGTATTGCTTTAATATCTCATTATGGACAGAGATCTTAAATATATAGCCCTCTGTCACTCTGTTATTCTCATGGAAGGATATGATCAACACCTATAATCGGCTACAAGGTGCAGGTTCTAGAAATGTGTTACAGTGGAGAATGGGGAGTTCTTGTGTTGTTGGAGGTGAGGGCCTGAGTTGGAGGGGAAACATTTCAAACTGTAAGTATCGATATATCGCTCACACACACGGTCATTCCAGCATGCAAACACCCAAATTATCCCCCCAGGAGCTGAGTGTGTGTTAACAAGGGGAGGTGGTAACGCAGCTGCATCCATGCCTCCATCCCGTGAACCTTTCGGGCAGGGCCACTGGCTCAGAGAGGTGAGCGTCGGGGATCCCCCCTGTAGACCAAGGAACACATAGAGATAACACAGAGGTGCCCGCTGTCCTTCATCCTGAGCCTCAGCCCGCTTCTTTCCTGTGCCCTGCTTCAGCCCAGAGGAGCTCGAATCTACCACCACAGCCGAGGAAAGTGGGCGAGACCCCCGGCTCTGAGTCTCAGCTCTGTCTCCCGAGAGCTGTGTCACTTAACCTTTTTTTCTTTTAATTAATAGACTTTTTTTTTTAGAGCAGTTTTAGGTTCACAGCAAAATTAAGAGGAAGGTGCAGAGATGTCCCGTGTGTCCCCTCCAGCACACAAGCAAGCCTCCTCCACTGTCAGCATCCCCACCAGACAGGTACATCTGTTACAATTGATTGACCTACCCTGACATATTAGAGTCACCCCAAACCCATAGTCTGCATTAGAAGTCGCTCTCGGTAGTGTACATTCTGTGAGTTGGGACAAATGTATAATGACATGTATCCACCATCGTAGTATCAGAATAATTTCACGCTCCTAAAAATTCTCTGTGCTCCACCTGTGATCCCTACCTTCCTCCCCCTGAAACCTTGGCAACCACTGGTATTTCTACTGCCTCCATAGTTTTGCCTTTTCCAGAATGTCGTGTAGTTGGAATCATACAGGATGTAGCCTTTTTTCACATTGGCTTCTTTCTCAGTAATATGCATAAGGTTCCTCCATGTCTTTTCATGGCTTGATGGCTCGTTTCTTTTTAGCTCTGAATGATGCTCCATTGTGTGGACACACAACCCTTTTTCAGCCTCAGTTTCCTGGGCTGTCATAAGGGGTAATGGGTAGCATAGACCAAGGGAGTTCATAATGATGATAAGCGTGAAGGTTTAAGTGCTCAGTTCCAGGCTCTCTGTGCTACCTCACCTAGTCCTTCCTGAACCCTATGACATAGGTATCATGAACACTCCCATTTTACAGATGAAGAAACTAAAGCCCAGGGAGGTTAAGTCACTGCTCAAGGCCACAGAGCCAGGAAAGCATTGGTCTATTATTCGAACCCAGACATTCTGACTTCAGGTGTTAGTGTTGGTGCTGTAACCTCCCTGGAAAGTTCTTAACAGTGTTTGACACGTAGTGAAAACATGCTAATGTTGCCTCTTATTATTGTAAATATTTCTGAAGCAGAGCCACTTAAATGGTCAGGTTGCAATTTTTTTTTTTTTTAATAAATTTATTTATTTATTTATTTTTGGCTGTGTTGGATCTTCGTTGCTGTGCGCGGGCTTTCTCTAGTTGCGGCGAGCGGGGGCTACTCTTCGTTGCGGTGCGCGGGCTTCTCATTGCGATGGCTTCTCTTGTTGCGGAGCACGGGCTCTAGGCACATGGGCTTCAGTAGTTGCGGCACATGGGCTCGGTAGTTGTGGCTCACGGGCTTAGTTGCTCCGCGGCATGTGGGATCTTCCCGGACCAGGGCTCAAACCCGTGTCCCCTGCATTGGGAGGCGGATTCTTAACCACTGCGCCACCAGAGAAGTCCCTGCAGTTCTTTTCTAATGAGACATACAAAGCACTGAGATGTTCGGAAATTCCCTAGTGCCGTGCTGCCAAGGGGTTACAGAACTGGGATGAAAAGCCGTGGGTACTGGAGGCTCCAGGTTGCTCTGAAGAGAGCACTAATGGATTTGTTAGTGATGTTTACTGAGCACTTACCGGATAGGTTATCCCATTCCATGCTACAACAACCCATTTCAGGAAACAGAGGTGCCCAGGGGCCCAGCCCTGCTCTCCCTACTCCTCTGAAGCTCCTTCCATGTTGCCCATCGCGCCCTACATCCCTTCTCCCCATCTCAGCCCGGGGATCAACATCTGCAGCCCGGGCACGTGTCAGAGCGCAGAAGCAGCCTGGGAGCGCCGGGGTCTGTCCCTAGGTGTGGGTGCCTTGGCAGCCAGCACGGTCCCTCGTCATCACCCTGGTCACAGTACATGCCGGTCCGCGGGCAGGCAGCCTCGGCCTGGGCACACCTGCTCACTCCCTGTCCCCTCCACTTCCTTCTGCCCTGCATTTCCAGACAGAGTCAAAAATGGGTTCACATCAAGTGCGATTTGTCTTCTTTCAGTGTAATTTTCTATTTATAGACAGCCTTCTCTCAGGAGGCACTGTCCTCCTTCCTCTGTCTCGGTTTTTTTCTGGGTAGTTGGGGATAAACTCTTGGTGGTTGTTTTTGAGCCCTGTGGTCAGCAGTCCAGCTGGTCATTCATTCAGGATGTCTCCAGAAAGCCAGCGGTTACCCTTATTGGAGTCTTTGCTGATTTCTGTGGCCTCTGAGACCTCTATGGAACTGTGCCCATGTAGCTAGTGTGAAGTGTTGAAAAGAAATACCTGACCTGGGCCAGCAGGGTCCTCATCCACAGGCTTATCCTGGTGAGATGATGAGGATGATAATTACAACACTATAACAGCAGCTGATACTCACAGGCACTCCTCTAAGTGCTAAAAGGGATTCCCTCATTCCTTCGAGGTATATGCTGCTCTGATCCCCTTTTCACAGATGAGGAGATAAGCACACAGAAATGAAGGCCATGGCTGACCAGGGGATGCTTGGGATCCAGCCCTGCAGACCTCTCTGGCCCAGCCACCCCACCATCCCCCTCCAGCCCTGTGTTCTAGCCACACCAGCTTTGGTTTGGCCCCTTGGATACACTGTGTGATCTCCTGCCATGGGTCCTTTGCACATGCTTTGCCACGCAGGACCACCGTTCCCTCCACTCTACAGCGAATTTACCCTGAACCATCTTTCACATCTCAACTGCGACTTCTTCAAGGGTGTCCTACTCAACCTTCCCTGACCACATGTCCCATTAAAGCTCTGATGGTGCCGCCTGTCTCTCCTCGATGGTGCTGGTCAAAGTTTAAACTCTACTTTTATTTGTGCAATTTTCCGATTAATGTCTGGCTCTCTCCCCAGACCATAACTCCATGAGAGGCTTGAAAGTGCTGCCTTGTACATAATTCTATCATTGCACCTACCATGCTGGACTGAAATGATTTGTTTATTCATCTGTCTCATCCCTTGGTCTGTGAATTTCCTGAGGGCAGCGTTCAGGTCTCTTTCTAACACAGTGCTCGGCTCAATAAATATTTGGTGAGTTGAATTGAATGAACTGGGTCTAATTAAACGGTGTAACTTGGGAAAGGGCACCTGAAAGTTCAGAACTTTGGATGGAGCGAGCCCACAAAATACAGTCATTCAGAATCACCCCTTGGAAATCTGGAGCGATTTTAGAGAGAAGGTTAGCTTTTTTTAAAAAGCCAAGTTCACTTATCATTTGGATAGCAGACTAGAAGGATCCATGACTCTCCTAAAGAAGCATCGTATTGCGGTTACAAATCTAAGAGAAGTGAGGACGAAAGGATGTCTGCTTCTCCGAGGTTCATCTGAAGTTTAGTAAAAGTCAGAGCATAAATAACTAGTGGAATCTCATTGGAAGTTGTGTTGGGATTTGGTGCCTTAAGCCCTCGGCCTTGCGTCATTTCCTTATCTCTCCTGGATGACCTTGCTGGCTCACTCCCCAGTGCTGTTATTGCTGTCTTTGACTCTGTAAACGTTGTGGTCTGGTTACAAGGGAGCATTCCCCTCTTTGGGGCTGGTCCTTTCCAGGACCTGATGCCGCTCAGTCTGGCAAATGGGCCCCAGGTCTTCCTTGAAGGAGAAGGAGAAAGGGGGCTTCTCTTCTGCCCAGAGGATGAGTGGGGCAGGGGGCAAGTCGCTGGTTAGAGGCTGGTGCTGACCCAGCAGGGTTCATGAAGAAAGTGCCAGGTAACTGCGGGCTCCCACATCCAATCGGGGGCCGGCCTCAGCTCTGGCCACCCTGACTCCAAGGAAAACAGGCAGTTTTTCAGAAGAGCTGTTTCCTTTCATCCTGGCCCCTCCTTCCTGTCATAACAGATTATGAGCGTGTTCTTTGGAGGACTGAATAGCCCCTTTAAAGAAGTTAGAAGCCATTTCTGAGTTGAGAGGATTAACCTAGTTAAATTTAATAGTTGCAGCACATGATAGATTAACAGGTAATTGGAAAGAACTTTATTGAGGCTCCAGTAACCCATTATGACGCTCATAGATTTTCAGCTGTTTTGC
Source organism: Eubalaena glacialis (assembly GCF_028564815.1). NCBI lineage: Eukaryota > Metazoa > Chordata > Mammalia > Artiodactyla > Balaenidae > Eubalaena > Eubalaena glacialis. Next base: position 120,041,965 of record NC_083719.1, read on the forward strand.
AGTAAAAACACATGAGGGATTAAAGTGACACTATCCTCCTCTTGTCCCCCATTGTGAACACCCCTGGCACATAGTAGGTGCTTGGCAATATTTGTTAAAAGAATAGAGGAAATATGAGGCTGACCTAAGGTTCTGACAACTTTTCTGGAATGAGACAAAAACCCACAGTCTTAAACAGACTTTGCTCAAGTGCATTGGGTAATGACACATACAACTGTTTGACGTTCTCTGTGGGTTTCTAGACCTAGTTCCCACTTATCCAAAATTATGACTTTATTCCCGACAGTTAACAAACGTACGGGGAATCCCAGTGGCTTAGCTCAGATCTGAGGAGGGTATTTTTTTTTAAAAAAAGAGTCACCAAGGAATCATTCTTAAGAGGAGGCAGAGTCCTGTGTAACCTGAAAATGTAGCACAAATATTGAAAAAGAACATCTTGGGGTTTCAGTGGCTAAGGCAGAAGAAACTCAAAGATGTGTTGAAGCTAGAATTGGAGCCGCTTTCCAGACTGAAAATCAGACTTGTCCTGCCTTTGGTGGGCTGGGCCCAGGCTGGTGCAGTGGAGCCCAGGTCCAGAAGAGGGCGCTCTGAGCTAAGTGTGCCGACCGCAGCCGGGAAATCAGGGTCCTTGAAAGAGGCTGTTATGCTTCACCTTGTTTGTCCTGCCTGGTTTTGTGTTCTCTGAAGGACTGAGAGAGGGTTTTCCCTCCTCTGTGCCAAAGAATGATCTTCTGCAAATATAATTAAACTGATGATTTCACAGATTAAATACCAAATCCTAGGCGTTTAATTTTGTTTAAAAAATTTTTTAATAGCCTTCAGCCTTTGGTCTCCCTGAAATCCGTGATCAAATTTCCCACATTGTGGCTCTTTTAACGTATTTCAGTGGGCCCTCGGGAATCAGTATCTTCTTCAGATATTGACTCTAGTCCTAGAAGATGGATGTTCAAACCAAGAAGAGTAGAGTGTTATTTTCTCTGAAAGTTATTTGTATTTGTCCCATCTTTATCAGGTTAATGAATGCGTTACCTGTGAATAAGTACCATCCTACTCACAGCATCCTGATTAAAAAGAAAGCTGTATAGTCATCAGATTGGGATACATTAAAGCCTTGTTTTCAATTGTAGAAGCTTCCTTGGAAATAAACCTTCTTCCCTGCATTGTTTTATACCCAGGCCCTGAGGAAGAAGCAGACAAATTGAACAAGTCCTTTGAGGAAGCCGCACACTGTGTGCGGACTCTGTGACCAGTGAGTCCAGTATTAAGAGTTTGTCTTATGGAGGGACTCACCCCAGGGCCCAGAGATCAATGTATGAGGTTCACAGCCGCACTGTGAACCTTCACATTATACAGCCAAACAAATCCCAGGCAGGTGGAAAAAAAAAAAGAGAGAGCTGGACATACAATATATGAACCTAGATAAGTGGGGAAGAGAAAGCTCTAGAACAATATGTGTGGAATTATCCCATAACTGATTTTTAAAATTATATGTGTATGTGTAGACGCATAGATAGAAACCTGAAAAAATGATTACCTCTGGAGAGTGGGATGGAGTCGGTGAAAATACATCGCAGGTATTTTTCTAATATAAAGAGAAAACAGTAATACTTGTAAAGCCCTCTGAAAAGAGATCCAGAATGCTGTGCTCTTAGCCTTTCCTTTCAGCCCCAAACTTGCTAAATGTCTTCCACCTAAAGGCTCCTTCCCACCCTCCCTGGGGCCCTCCTGCCCCCTCCTCACTATCAGCTTTCCCCACGGCCGAGCTTCCCCCCAAAATGTCACTGCCTCCACCCCCTCTCAGTCATCCCCAGCCCTCTGGAGTCCTCCTTCCACCAAAACTGCCCTTGGAAAAGCTTGCCCATGAGGTTCTCCAAAACTGGGGTTGCAAACTGGTGACCCATGAGCCAGAGGTGGCCTGAGGCTGTGTGGCTTGCTGGAGCCGCACTTTGTTTGTAGTTGCTCTTAATCGATTCAACATGTACCAGTTGGGAGATTTCACCTGGACCCAGCACTGTCTGCCCTCTCTTTAACCATCAGAAGATCGGACCCATTGCACCCACCTTCAGGCTGAGGGGCAGCCTGACGCAGGGTCTCCACTGCTTCCTCTTATGGACTCTCCTGCCCCCATGGGCCGTAGAGCTTTCAGTCCCACTCTAGACCATTCTCCTCTGTCTGGTTTCGACAGTTGCGCTGGCTTCCAGGTCCTCCTCTTTAACTGCGCTTGCTCAGCGTCCTGTCCTGGCTTCTTGTCCGTTAGCCCCCCTTTGACGTCCAGCATCCCTCAGGGGTCTGTCCCAGCTGTCCTCTCTCAACCATGTGCGTGCTCTCCTCCTCTCCCTGTGTGTCCTTGTCTGCCTCAGCGTCCACCTGTGTCTCCAAAATCCCAGACTGCCTCTGCCTTAATGAGTGACAGTACAGTGGTTACAGAGTAACCCAAACTACAGACCTTGGTCATATCCCCTTTCCCTCGCTACCCACAGGCATCTCTTAATGATTTAATGACCTAAATATTCCTTACGTGTTCGTTCCTTTCCTTCACTACCATCAGTGTCTTGGGTCGGGCCAGCAACATCTTGACGCCTATCCAAGGTGATTGCTTCTAATTTTTCTCTCTGTAGCTTATTCCTCTTACCTCACCCACAACACCTCCAGCCTTGTCCTCCCAAACCACAGATCTGATCATGCTTCATCCTCACTCAAATACCCTCCGCTCATTCTTCACTGCCTGCAGGCCAAAGCCCAAACTTCTTAGCTTGGCATTCAAGGCCTTTTATGATCTGGTTCCAACCTTCATTCATTCAGGCAACAAACTAAGCACCGAACAACAAACCAAGTATGTCAGGCCTTGGAGATACTTTTGTGAAAAAGGTGAATCATTGTCCCGGTCTTTATGGGACCACATTGTACCTGGGACTTCACAGACAATACACACACCCGCACACATGAATCAAAGGACAAAGAAAGAAAAATTCACTCTCAAGGAACCAAGGCAGAGAATAAAGGGCAAATCCAACTCTAGAATAGTCAGGCAAGACTCCTTGAGGAGGTAACATTTAAGCTGAGACCTGAAGGAAGAGAAGGTGCAGAGATCTGGGGGTAGCTCACCAGGCAAAGCCCCTCCTTCTCATGCCTGCCTCTCTTCACTCCCCCTTTTTTTTTTTTTTATCTGTTCTGTACTCCCTGCCTGCTGAACCACCATCTGTACCTGTATACACTGTACTCTGGGGGTGCTTCTGCCCCAACTGTGAACTTCTCAAAGGAAGGAACTTCCTTGTTCATTTGGGTCCCTGGTGCTTTGTACATACTAGGCTCAATAATTGTGAGATGAAAAAGTGGATGGACCAGTGGATGGGTGGGTGGGTGGATGGATGGGTGGATGGACAGATGGGTGGAAACACACATGGTTTGAGATGAGCTGGGTGTAGTGTCTTTTGGGTAGAGTTACATAACCAACAAAGCTGAGGCCTTGAGTTTGCTGGAGTTGCCTTGTGCTGGGGGAAGAGTCGCTGAAAAGAATTCTCACTCAGTTTGGTTACTTGTCATTTTTCTATTTAACCATCCTTATTGTTGTGAAATGGGAAGGTATTTTTTTTTTTACAAATATGAAACAATAACATTAAAATGTTTTCTTTAATAAACAGCTCTTGCTTCAATTCTAAGGGGAATTTTTAGATAGAAAAATGAGAGGCCGTATACCCAGTGCTCCAGTCCCCGGCCTCTGCAGCCAGACCACTGTGTTCAAATACTGATCCAAACACTTACCCGCAGTAGATCCTGGGAAACCTCACCAAGCCCCCAGTTTCTTTACCTATAAAACATAACTAATAATAGTCCCTACTTTCACAGTGTTGCTGGGAGCATTCAGTGACATGTGTAAGTGTTAGCACAGCACCGGAAACAAAGGAAGGGCTCAGAAAACGGGAGGAGCCACAGTTAGAGGAGTGGTGTTTTCTCCGCCTGGCCCATCCACATGCCTCCAAAAGCTTCTCAAAGAACCCTAGGTAAACATGTCAAAGGACATGCACTTGGAGCTGTTTTTCTGGTTCTGGTGGAGAGTTGCCCAGACGGTCCTTGACTCCAGAAGGGACCCCTGGAAGTGGCCACAGACACAGCCACAAGCAGACTTAGGTTGGATTCCAACCACATCCTGCACCCACTGCCCATATGGGCCTGGCTCACTGCCGAGCAAATCAGCTCACCAGTTTTGTCACCAGTTTTGTCACACAACGTGACTGGAGCTGCTCTTCATTTGTCTGTGGCCTGGGCTTCCTCCCAAGACCTCAACTGTTAGGTAGCTGAAGAGCGGCATCAGTCTCATCCAGTACAAGGATCTAAAAGGTCCTGCTGGGTGATGCCCCAGCCCCTAGAGTGTCCCCCATCTTTGGCCACCCTCCCTGCTCCTCTCGGAAACATCGTCTAGCTGTAAGGGGAGCAGAGGTCGCTCAGCCTCTCACTGGAAGAGTCGAGACCCTCACTCAGGGGCCTCTGGGGCCCAAGGTCTAGGTGTGGAGCCCTCTTCCTGCTCTGTTACTGCCCACCCGCGGCTTTCACGGCTCAAGTTGAGGCCCTGGTCTCTCTCGGCTTGGTCAGGGCCCAGGGCGGCTCCCTGGCTGACTAGCTCTTGCCGGCCAATGGGCCCCTCTGGGTCTCTGCCTCCCAGCCCAGGAGGTCTGCCCCTGGCCCTGCTACAGGTCACCACACAATGGCCTCTGGCCCTCATCTCAGCATCTGTATCACACAGGAACAGCAGGACATCTGGAGTACAGACTACGCCCACTTGCCATGGGCTCAGGCCTGTCCACCCTCTCAGTTCTCCAGGCCTCCCCATGTTGCAGGGCCAGGGTTATCCCAGCTCACTGGCATGTTGCCAGAGACACAGCCACCTCCACTGCCTACACACACACATAGTCATATCATCTTCAAGGCTGACCCCCTGTGGCAGGTGGGCATCCCCTTACACGGTGGTAGAAGTGCCACAGTCTGTCTGCCAGGCCCAGCCCTTGCTATGTTAAAAGGGAGCTCAAGCAGTTTCTCAAATCTTCTCTCTACAAATCTCGGCAGTTGAGCCAACTGCCCTCTTTATGTGGTGTTCCCATTTCCTTCCCTGGCTCCAGGTGACAGTGCTCCTGACCTAGCCTCCGGGAAGGGAGGCTCCAAATGGAACATGGTTTAAAGGCAGCAGGATGGGGTGAGGGGGATCAAAATACATTGCTTCACTTTTGCAAAATATTCTCCCTCATCCAAGTCCTCTTCCAGGCCTGCCATAGCTCATGGAGCCGGTGTCCTTCAAGGCACTTTTCTTTGCTCCATTCTTAGTTATGTTCATTCAGCAACGTTATTGAGCACCTGTGACGTGCACTCACCGTGCTGGGAATCAAATCAGTGGCTGCCTCGCAAACATAATACAGATATTCTCATCTCCATGTGCAAAGACGCTCAACATCATTAGCCTTCAGGGACATGCGTATCAAAACCACAATGAGATACCATTCACATCTGCTAGGATGGCTGTAATCAAAAGATGGATAATAACAAGTGTTGACAAGGATGTGGGGAAATTGGAGCCCCTGTACGTTGCTGGTGGGAATGTAAAATTGGTGAGCCGCTTTGGAAAACAGTTTGACAGTTCCTCAAATGGTTATCCATAGGGTTACCATATGACCCAACAATCCCACTCCTAAGGATATACCCAAGATAAATGAAAACATATGTTCATACAAAAACGTATGTACTAATGTTCAGAGTAGCATTGTTTATAATAGCCAAAAAGTGGAAATAACCCAGATGTCCATCAAATCGTGAATGAATGGATAAATAAAATGTGGTATATCCATACAGTGGAGTGTATTATTTGGCTATAAAAAGGAGTGAAGTACTGATAAAATAAATGCTACAACATAGATGAACCTTGAAAACAATATGCTAGTGAAAGAAGCTGGTCACAAACACTGTATATTATACAATTCATTTATATGAAATGTCCAGAATTGGCAAATCTATAGAAACAGAAAGTAGATTTGTGGTTGCCAGGGGCTGAGAGAGGAGGGACTGGGGAGTGATGGCTTAATGGGTGTGCGGGTTTTAGCACAATGAAAATGCCCTGAAATTAGATAGTGGCAGTATTGACACAACTCTGTCAATATAGTAAAATGCATTGAATTGTGCACTTTAAATGGGTGAATTGTATGGTATGTAAATTACATCTCAATAAAGCTGTTAAAAAATGTCCTCATCTCATTCTCTAACTGACTCTCCCTTTCCCAGTTTCTTAGCTCTCCCAGGACGAGCATGAGTTCAACTTACGGTCGTTTCAAGACTTTCTCCAACACACTTATTAGAGTCCAGTATTTGGTGGCTAGACTCCAATTTAATGATTTTTAAACCATCCTTTTCCATTAGAAGTGAAGCTTCAAGAGAACAGGGACTCTTGTTCATGCTTAACACTGGGCCTGGCACATGGCAGGGTACCACAAAGATGTGTCGAATGAACAGATGCTTCATGGCGCTCACATCCTAAATGGATGCAGAAGCCCAGCAGTGGCTGTGAGTCGTTCATTCCCTCAGCACATATTTACTGTGTCCTCTTGATGCATGGATGGAGTGAGTGTATGAAGCAGACAGGTCTCTGCCCTGGGGGAACTCAGAGCAAAGGAAACCTGTACTGAGCAGGGTTATATGAAAACAAATAATATTGAACCTTCAATAAAAGTTTACATAGATGGAAAGTGGAAATTTTGTTGAACTGGGGCTTTGTGGGAAGTTAGGCTGAGTTGAGACAGTCATGCAGAAAAGAAGAGAGATTCTGAAGGACAGAGGCTGAGTGAGAAGAAGCTTAGGAAAAAAAAAGAACATGGGCATTTTCCAATAGAATGATTTTGCCATTAGGAGACGTGTCCAAGTTGTGATTTTAATTTCTCGTTGAAGTGGGGAGCAATATTGAGAAAGGGGAAAGTGCCAAGTACCCTCCTTCATTTCCAGTGTCGGGAAAGCTCTGAGAAGAGACGTGCAGGGAAAGAGTGACTCATGGCCCGGAGGGGAGGGAACAAGGGTGTTTCAAAGAGATGGGGAAGATTTCTTGAAAGCACAATTGCTTCCTTCACTATGGGAAATCGTGGGAAGGACAGCCAAGAGGTCACGACAGTGGGCAAGCAGATATATGATGATACACAGCTGGGAAACCAAGAGGCCATCTTGTAGCTACACAGCCCACGGTGGGTGATGGAGGTCTTGGCATCAAAAATTAAAACAAGGAAAGTTGTCCAGTTGGTTTTTTCCACACATACTACCTCGTCATTCCACATCTCTTTTCCCCATGTGTTCATTTTGACACACAGGGATTCTAGAAAGCCTTAAATGAGAAGGAGGTATGAAACGGGGCTAGGAAGTGATTAAGATGTGAATAAGGCTCTTGAACAAGGCAGGGTCAGGCCAAAGAGTTAGGACACTTGGAAAGATGGGAGGAGGCAAGGAAGATGTGGGAAGAATAAAGTTCAGGGTCAAGGATGATGCTGTAAAATCTGGCACAAATCACCAACTGGAGTTTGGGAAAAAGGAGAGATGGGTCAGAGAAAGACCTGGGACTGAGGAGGCTTATGAACTAGGCGAAGGAAGGGCAGAGCTGCAGATCTTCTTAAATGGGTCACCTGACCTGGCAACCAGAGGATGACGCATCCCCAGAGTTCAGGGGGAGCTTGAGACTTGGAGTAAATCCAGGCATAGATGAGCCTGTGAAGATGAACGAGACAAGGTTTTCTTTTCTCTTGAAGTCAGTGCCTCTGTTGTGTTTTTGGTTTGCTTAGCTGGCTGCCCACCAGAAGGAACAAATGACAAAGATGGCCCATCTCCTTCAGAGGCAGTGTTGCCTGATGGTTAGGGACAGGGACAGGGATTTGGGGCGCAGGAGATTGCCAAGGACACATCCAGGCTCTCCAGCTCCATAGCGCTGTGTCACTGACCATGACACAGCCTCTGCTGTGTTCTCCTCACTAACAGCAGGGGTGAAAAGAAAGGGCTATTTGTTGGCTTGAAGTAAGGTAGCAGAGGCAAGGCTTTTAGCACATCATGGCACTTAGAACATTTCCCCAAGCCTCAGATGCAGTTTTCTTTTGGTATTTTAACATCTCTACTATTAGGATATGCATTGATTTCTTAGTGGTCCCTAAAATGATGGTGTATCTTACAATTTATGGTGCCCTTAGGTTTGATACAGAAGGAGCCATCCAGTAAGTGACAGTGGAGGTGTTTTGTGGCTGTTCTACCCGGGCTAGATTTGTGGCTGTGTCCACATCCTGGGTTTCCTTCTCTCTGGGCTGATTGAGCCTTTTCCCTGGGGAACAGGAACCTGGGCCCTGGAGTTAGCCCTGCAGAAGGCAAGCCTTGTCTTGGCTACTACTGGACATGAGACCGAAGCTAAACAGTGTCACCTTTCTGGACCTCAGTTTCCTCTGCTCTACAAGGGGGATAACAATATTACGTACACTCATAGGGCTATTGTGAGGATAAGATGAGATAAGGGTATATAAAGTGCTTTCTTAGCACAGTGCTGCACTGTATCAATGTTAGATGACGATACAAATAAATAATGTTACCTTATATAACAAGATTACATCTTGTTAGAAGTATCGATATTGTTACTATTATTCCTGAGTTACCTCAGGAGCCCCACCACAAGCATCCATCTCAGACTCTCAGTGGGAAGAGATCTCAGAAACCAAGTCAGGCCTCATGCTCTGTGACTGTGGCTGGGACTGTAGCCTCCCACTGTCTCACCTTGAACCCCTCCCCCTTCCCTGTTCTCCCCCTTCCCTCTGCCTCCCTCAGTACTCTGGACACATGACTTCAGGAACTGTTTTTCTTGGGAAGAGGGCTGGCTCGCTCCCCCTTGGAAAAGGCCACCCCAAACCCTGGCTGGGGTTTTCTCAAGCAATTAATGACCCAGGACCTCCCCCAACAAGGCTCTTCTCTGTCGCTTCATCTTCCCGTCTCCTCTTGTGCCCTTGCTCACTTCACCGAGCTATCTGCCTCTGTCCTTGCTGGCATCCCGTGCCCGAAATGTAAATGGCGTGTTTTTTTCCAAGCTTCTTACCTCTACCTAATGAGTCTTATGTATCAGAATCAATCAAGCTTTACATTTTTAACATTAGTAACTCACACACCCAGAGCCTCCCCATGTCTTCACATCCCCCCTTGGTCTCGCCCATCCAGAGCTCTCCGTGGTCCTGAGAGCATCACACAGCCTTCCTCTTCAAGTGCCACAAATGAGCTTTTCCTCAGGGGACGCTGCAGAGCCTCACGGGTAGACAGACTTGGCTAATCCCTTTCTTTTTTTAAAAAAAAAAAACTAATTAATTAATTTTTGGCTGCCTTGGGTCTCTGTTGCTGCGCGCGGGCTTTCTCTAGTTGCGGCTAGCAGGGGCTACTCTTCAATGCAGTGTGCGGGCTTCTCATTGCGGTGGCTTCTCTTGTTGCAGAGCACGGGCTGTAGGCGCGTGGGCTTCAGTAGTTGTGGCGCGCAGGCTCAGTAGTTGTGGCGCACTGATTTAGTTGCTCCGCGGCATGTGGGATCTTCCTGGACCAGGGCTCGAACCCGTGTCCCCTGCATTGGCAGGCGGATTCTTAACCACTGCGCCACCAGGGAAGCCCGACTAATCCCTTTCTTGAGGCCTAATCTTTCTCATTATTTCATGAGCACAGAAGATGGAGCTAATGCCTTTTTCCCAGGTTGGCTCTCTGGCAAGCCTTTCTCTTTTGAGATGAGACACGCTCCCCCACCCCCACCCCCCCACCTCCACCAACCCCTGCCTTGCAATCTGCCTTGTTCTGCCTTTTATAATTGGCCTGCCTTGCTGCACCTTGGCTGGGGGGATTCCGTGTAACACAAGCCGCTCTAGTGCGGCATGGCATCTGATAAAAGTCTCAGGCTTTGTCAATGAAACAGCCACTGCCTCCCTGTCAAGGTCATTTTCAGGGGACTGGATCTGGAGCAGCTTCGTGGGCCTGCCCCTCAGGGAAGCTTGGTGTTAGGAGTCTTCACTGCATTTGTAACAGAATGACTCTTGTGGTCTAAGGAGTGTGTTCAAAAGGTCCCAGCTCCTCAAAGCTTGTTTCTGCTCACTTAAAAATCTTCAGGGTGGGGGGTAATGTGCTGGAGGGTGTGGGATGGAAGATTTCACAAAATGCAGCAGCAGCAACACGGCATGGTTGAGTCAGAAAGTAGAAAGCACGGCATGTTAGACAAGGTTCCCCACATTTACTTATTTACTAGTCTGCCTGCCTGTCTGTACATGCTCTGACATGTTCAGAGAAGGACATGTGGCATTTAAGCCAAGATACGGAGCCCAAAGTGGTGTATTAAGATGTCTACAGGTTAGTAAGACGAGCAGACTCAAGGCTAGTGAAGATGTAAAGCGAGGGAAGGCTCCCTGGAGCCCCTCCCAGGCCATTGCGGGGAGAGGCAGTAGGAAGGCAGGAGTGATGCTCTCCCACTACTGAATGTCCCACGCTGCAAATGTTTTCTTCTGGGGGGGTGCTCTAAAAGGTCAAAGTGCCTGATGCTCTCAGGCTTTGGAGCCTGGGGCTCCATTCCTGCAGGCTCTCGGGGGCGAGCTCCTGCCTCATTTATCCCAGAAACGAATGGAGGGGGCACTCGGCCGGCCTGGTGGCGGCTGCGTGTTCAGCCCTCTGGGAAAGCAGCCCTATTCCTTTCCCAGCCTTCCTGTTCCAGCTCTCCCCTTTGGCCCCGCTCCCAGGACGTGGGATGCCAAGGAGTGCCTCCCTGCCTGCCTGCCTGCCTGCCTGCCTGCCCTGCTCACAAAGGCAGGTCTGTCTGGAGCTGAGCAGGGCAGGCCTACGGGGAGGACTGGCGCGCCACACCATGCCCCATCCTTAAGGAAATGGACAGATCTAGTCCAGTGATGGGGAGAGGGTATTCCCCTCGTGAAATACCTCCTCTCAGACTCAGTAGAGAGGCCGCAGATATGTGAAAGGAAAGTGCTTTGGATGCCTGGTCCAACAAGGGCTGTGAATGCAGCCTGTCGCCACCCAAATCCAATCAGATTAAATCCTCCTGGATTCAGTAAGCCTCCATCTAATCCTTTGCCGCTGGATCAGTCAAAAATGTTTAGCTTTGCTTTGAAAACTGGCTCCATTTTCTAGTTAACACATGTAAGAGGAGACGGGGCCGCTAAACATCCTGCATTTGCCCAGCGATTGTGATTTGCCATATGACCTTGAGGAGACTGCGCTTGGCTTCACTGTCCCCATTCACTTAATTGAGCCACACCTACTAAGGGCCTGTTAAGCACAGGGACCTGACAAGACACAACAAAGGAATAAAGGTGGAGTTGAGGTCAAAGGCATGAGCTCTGAAGTCTGGCTTCCTGGATTTAAATCCAGAGAGTCAATTCACCTCTCTGAGGATCAGTTACTTGACCTGTAAAATGAGGCCAGTGATAGCACCCACCCCACATGTTCATCATGAGGGTGCAAGGAGGTAATGCAGGTAAAAGCACTTAGCACAGTGCCTGGCACATCTAAAGCATCTCATAGTTTTAGCTATTATTTTGTTGTTCGATTGTTCAAGATGAATAAGACAAGTTCCCTGTCCTTGATGGAGGATGAGAAGCTGAATTGTAAGCAAGACAGACTGTGATAAGTGCTGTGATGAAGGTGCCAAAGGCTGGAGGGAGAAGCGGTCCAGGAGGATTTAGTGGAAGCTGTGGAAGAGGAAAGGGATAGCTTGAACAAAGGCCTGGGCATGGGCAGGTAGAGGTGGTCTGGTCTCAGCCTGAGTGACTGGTGCTGTTGTGGGGGCAGGGGTGTGTGTGCAGGATGTGCAGGCTGTGCAGGACCGTGCACCTAGTTTGGAGTCACACCACCGAGGACCCCCTAATGATGCCATCCCAAAGAGTGTAGACTTTTATCTGCAAGCAGTGGGGAACCACTGGAGATTTTTGAGAAGGGAATTGGAAAGATGCTTCTGGTAACATTTTATAGGAAAATCTTGGTGGGGGTGGGGGAGGGCTGGGCAGAGGCAGAGCAGAGGCTGAGGGGCACTTGCTGTGTGTTTCCATCTCAGAAAAATTCATCAGTCTTCAAGTCCTTGCTTAATCTTCATCTTCTTTACTTGACTGCAAGCTCGCGTAGGACAGGGGCCGTGTGCTTCCTTCACACAGCTGTACCCCCAGCACAATCCCCAGTGCTTCATAAATAGTTGTTGAATTGAAATAGACAAAAGATGTGAAACTAGAGCTGTGAGAGTAGAAGGGAGGGAATGGGTGTAAAATCACATGGGGAGATTGGTTCAAGATGGAGGAGTAGAAGGATGTGCGCTCACTCCCTCTTGCGAGAGCACTGGAATCACGACTAACTGCTGAACAATCATCAACAGGAAGACACCGGAACTCACCAAAAAAGATACCCCACATCCGAAGACAAAGGAGAAGCCGCTATGAGACCGTACGAGGGGCGCAATCACAATAAAATTAAATCCCATAACTGCTGGGTGGGTGACTCACAAACTGGAGAACACTTATACCACAGAAGTCCACCCACGGGAGTGAAGGTTCTGAGCCCCACGTCAGGCTTCCCAACCTGGGGGTCCGGCAATGGGAAGAGGAATTCCTAGAGAATCAGACTTTGAAGGCTAGCGGGATTTGATTGCAGGACTTGGACAGGACTGAGGGAAGCAGAGACTCCACTCTTGGAGAGCACACACAAAGTAGTGTGCGCATCAGGACCCAGGGGAAGGAGCAGTGACCACATGGGAGACTGAACCGGACCTACCTGCCAGTGTTGGAAGGTCTCCTGCAGAGGTGGGGGGTGGCTGTGGCTCACCGTGGGGACAAGGACACTGGCAACAGAAGTTCTGGGAAGTACTCCTTGGCGTGAGCCCTCCCAGAGTCCGCCATTAGCCCCACCAAAGAGCCGGGTAGGCTCCAGTGTTGCGTCGCCTCAGGCCAAACAACCAACAGGGAGGGAACCCCGCCCCACCCATCAGCAGACAAGCGGATTAAAGTTTCGCTGAGCTCTGCCCACCAGAGCAACAGCCAGCTCTACCCACCACCAGTCCCTCCCATCAGGAAACTTGCACAAGCCTCTTAGATAGCCTCATCCACCAGAGGGCAGACAGCAGAAGCAAGAAGAACTACAGTCCTGCAGCCTGTGGAACAAAAACCACATTCACAGAAAGACAAGATGAAAAGGCAGAAGGCTATGTACCAGATGAAGGAACAAGATAAAACCCCAGAAAAACAACTAAATGAAGTGGAGATAGGCAACTTTCCAGAAAAAGAATTCAGAATAATGATAGCGAAGATGATCCAGGACCTCGGAAAAAGAATGGAGGCAAAGATCGAGAAGATGCAAGAAATGTTTAAGAAAGACCTAGAAGAATTAGAGAACAAACAAACAGAGATGAGCTATACAATAACTGAAATGAAAAATACACTGGAAGGAATCAATAGCAGAATAACTGAGGCAGAAGAACGGATAAGTGACCTGGAAGACAGAATGGTGGAATTTACTGCTGCGGAACAGAATAAAGGAAAAAGAATGAAAAGAAATGAAGACAGCCTAAGAGACCTCTGGGACAACGTTAAATGCAACAACATTCACATTATAGGGGTCCCAGAAGGAGAAGAGAGAGGGAAAAGACCCTAGAAAATATTTGAAGAGATTATAGTTGAAAACTTCCCTAACATGGGAAAGGAAATAGTCACCCAAGTCCAGGAAGTGCAGAGAGTCCCAGGCAGGACAAACCCAAGGAGAAACATGCCGAGACACATAGTAATCAAATTGATAAAAATTAAAGACAAAGAAAAATTATTGAAAGCAACAAGGGAAAAATGACAAATAACATACAAGGGAACTCCCATAAGGTTAACAGCTGATTTCTCAGCAGAAACTCTACAAGCCAGAAGGGAGTGGCATGATATATTTAAAGTGATGAAAGGGAAGAACCTACAACCAAGATTACTCTACCCGGCAAGGATCTCATTCAGATTCAACGGAGAAATCAAAAGCTTTACAGACAAGCAAAAGCTAAGAGAATTCAGCACCACCAAACCAGCTCTACAACAAATGCTAAAGGAACTTCTCTAAGTGGGAAACACAGGACAAGAAAAGGACCTACAAAAACAAACCCATAACAATTAAGAAAATGGTAATAGGAACATACATATCGATAATTACCTTAAACGTGAATGGATTAAATGCTCCAACCAAAAAACACAGGCTCGCTGAATGGATACAAAAACAAAACCCGTATATATGCTGTCTACAAGAGACCCACTTCAGACCTAGGGACACATACAGACTGAAAGTGAGGGGATGGAAAAAGATATTCCATGCAAGTGGAAATCAAAAGAAAGCTGGAATAGCAATACTCATATCAGATAAAGTAGACTTTAAAATAAAGAATGTTACAAGAGGCAAGGAAGGACACTACATAATGATGAAGGGATCAATCCAAGAAGAAGATATAACAATTATAAATATATATGCACCCAACATAGGAGCACCTCAAAACATAAGGCAACTGCTAACAGCTGTAAAAGAGGAAATCGACAGTAACACAATAATAGTGGGGGACTTGAACACCTCACATACACCAATGGACAGATCATCCAAACAGAAAATTAATAAGTAAACACAAGCTTTAAATGACACAATAGACCAGATAGATTTAATTGATATTTATAGGGCATTCCATCCAAAAACAGCAGATTACACTTTCTTCTCAAGTGCACATAGAACATTCTCCAGGATAGATCAAATCTTGGGTCACAAATCAAGCCTCAGTAAATTTAAGAAAATTGAAATCATATCAAGCATCTTTTCTGACCATAACACTATGAGATTAGAAATCAGTTACAGGGAAAAAAACATAAAAAACACAAACACGTGGAGGCTAAACAATACGTTATTAAATAACCAAGAGATCACTGAAGAAATCAAAGAGGAAATCAAAAAATACCTAGAGACAAATTACAATGAAAACACGATGATCCAAAACATATGGAGTGCAGCAAAAGCAGTTCTAAGAGAGAAGTTTACAGCAATACTAGCCTACCTCAAGAAACAAGAAACATCTCAAATAAACAATCTAACCTTACACCTAAAGGAACTAGAGAAAGAAGAACAAACAAAACCGAAAGTTAGAAGGAAAGAAATCATAAAGATCAGAGCAGAAATAAATGAAATAGAAACAAAGAAAACAATAGCAAAGATCAATAAAACTAAAAACTGGTTCTTTGAGAAGATAAACAGAATAGATAAACCACTTGCCAGACTCATCAAGAAAAAGAGGGAGAGGACTGAAATCAATAAAATTAGAAATGAAAAAGGAGAAGTTACAACAGACACTGCAGATATACAGAGCATCCTAAGAGACTACTACAGGCAACTCTATGCCAATAAAATGGACAACCTGGAAGAAATGGACAAATTCTTACAAGGTATAACCTTCCAAGACTGAACCAGGAAGAAATAGAAAATATGAACAGACCAATCACAAGCACTGAAATTGAAACTGTGATTAAAAATCTTCCAACAAACAAAAGTCCAGGACCAGATGGCTTCACAGTGAATTCTATCAAACATTTAGAGAAGAGCTAACACCCATCCTTCTCAAACTCTTCCAAAGAATTGCAGAGGAAGGAACACTCCCAAACTCATTCTATGAGGCCACCATCACTCTGATACCAAAACCAGACAAAGATACTACAAAAAAAGAAAATTACAGACCAATATCACTGATAAATATAGATGCAAAAATCCTCAACGAAATACTAGCAGACAGAATCCAACAACATATTAAAAGGATCATACACCATGATCAAGTGGGATTTATCCCAGAGATGCAAGGATTCTTCAATATATGCAAATCAATCAATGTGATACACCATATTAACAAATTGAAGAATAAAAACCATATGATCATCTCAATAGATGCAGAAAAAGCTTTTGACAAAATTCAACACCCATTTATGATAAAAACTCTCCAGAAAGTGGGCATAGAGGGAACCTACCTCAACCTAATAAAGGCCGTATACGACAAACCCACAGCAAACATCATTCTCAATGGTGAAAAACTGAAAGCATTTCCTCTAAGATCAGGAACAAGACAAGGATGTCCACTCTTGCCATTATTATTCAACATAGTTTTGGAAGTCCTAGCCACGGCAATCAGAGAAGAAAAAGAAATAAAAGGAATACAAATTGGAAAAGAAGTAAGTAAAACTGTCACTGTTTGCAGATGACATGACACTATACATGAAGAATCCTAAAGATGTCACCAGAAAACTACTAGAGCTAATCAATGAATTTGGTAAAGTAGCAGGATATAAAATTAATGCACAGAAATCTCTTGCATTCCTATACACTAATGATGAAAAATCTGAAAGAGAAATTAAGGAAACACTCCCATTTACCATTGCAACAGAAAGAATAAAATACCTAGGAATAAACCTACCTAAGGAGACAAAAGACCTGTATGCAGAAAACTATAAGACACTGATGAAAGAAATTAAAAATGATACAAACAGATGGAGAGATATACCATGTTCTTGGATTGGAATAATCAATATTGTGAAAATGACTATACTACCCAAAGCAATTTACAGATTCAGTGCAATCCCTATCAAATTACCAATGGCATTTTTTACGGAACTAGAACAAAAAATCTTAACATTTGTATGGAGACACAAAAGACCCCAAATAGCCAAAGCAGTCTTGAGAAAGAAAAACGGAGCTGGAGGAATCAGGCTCCTGGACTTCAGACTATACTACAAAGCTACAGTAATCAAGACAGTATGGTACTGGCACAAAAACAGAAATATAGATCAATGGAATAGGATAGAAAGCCCAGAGATAAACCCACACACATATGGTCAACTTATCTTTGATAAAGGAGGCAAGGATATAGAATGGAGAAAAGACAGCCTCTTCAATAAGTGGTGCTGGGAAAACTGGACAGCTACATGTAAAAGAAGGAAATTAGAACACTCCCTAACACCATACACAAAAATAAACTCAGTGGATTAAAGACCTAAATGTAAGGCCAGACACTATAAAATGCTTAGAGGAAAACATAGGAAGAACACTCCATGTCATAAATCACAGCAAGATCTTTTTTGACCCACTTCCTAGAGTAATGGAAATACAAACAAAAATAAACAAATGGGACCTAATGAAACTTAAAAGCTTTTGCACAGCAAAGGAAACCATAAACAAGATGAAAAGACAACCCTCAGAGTGGGAGAAAATATTTGCAAATGAAGCAACTGACAAAGGGTTAATCTCCAAAATTTACAAGCAGCTCATACAGCTCAATATCAAAGAAACAAACAACCCAATCAAAAAATGGGCAGTAGACCTAAATAGACATTTCTCCAAAGAAGACATACAGATGGCCAAGAAGCACATGAAAAGCTGCTCAGCATCACTAATTATTAGAGAAATGCAAATCAAAGCTACAGTGAGGTATTGTATTCACACCAGTTAGAATGGGCATCATCAGAAAATCTACAAACAACAAATGCTGGAGAGGGTGTGGAGAAAAGGGAACCCTCTTGCACTGTTGGTGGGAATGTAAATTGCTGTAGCCACTATGGAGAACAGTATGGTGGTTCCTTAAAAAACTAAAAATAAAATTACCATATGACCCAGCAATCCCACTACTGGGCATATACCCAGAGAAAACCATAATTCAAAAAGACACATGCACCCCAATGTTCATTGCAGCACTATTTACAATAGCCAGGTCATGGAAGCAACCTAAATGCCCATCGACAGACGAATGGATAAAGAAGTTTTGGTACATATATACAATGGAATATTACTCAGCCATAAAAAGGAACGAACTTGGGTCATTTGTAGAGACGTGGATGCATCTAGAGACTGTCATACAGAGTGAAGTAAGTCAGAAAGAGAAAAACAAATATCGTATATTAACGCATATATATGGAACCTAGAAAAATGGTACAGATGAACCGGTTTGCCTGGCAGAAATAGAGACACAGATGTGGACACCAAGGGGGGAAAGTGGCAGGGGGTAGTGGTGGTGTGATGAATTGGGAGATTGGGATTGACATATATACACTGATGTGTATAAAATGGATAACTTATAAGAACCAGCTGTATAAAAAACTAAATAAAATAAAATTCAAAACTTCAAAAAAAAACCATACAAAATAATCTCAGCTATTTAAAAATGCATAGGAGAGATTATATTAAGAAAATATACCGGGCTTCCCTGGTGGCCCAGTGGTTAAGAATCTGCCTGCCAACGCAGGGGACATGGGTTCGAGCCCTGGTCTGGGAAGATTCCACATGCCGCCAAGCAGCTAAGCTTGTGCACCACAACTACTGAAGCCTGTGCACCTAGAGCTTGTGCTCCACAACAAGAGAAGCCACTGCAATGAGAAGCCCACACACCGCAGCGAAGAGTAGCCCCTGCTCACCACAGCTAGAGAAAGCCTGCACGCAGCAACGAAGACCCAACGCAGCCAAAAATAAAATAAAATAAAATTAATTAATTAAAAAAATATATATATATATATACCAATTGCTAATGATGATCTTCATTAGGATTCTGGATGAGTTCTTTTTCTTCATTTAAATTTTCTGTATATCACAATATTGCTATAATAAGTATGCGTTACCCTATAGTCAAATTATATTACTTAAAACTTAATTCATGCAGTTTTGTTCATGCAAGAAGTTGAAACTATATAAAACCAGCAGAAAGTCTGGAAGTACGCCAAAATATTATCTATACTTTTTTGTATTTTTAGTTTTCTATCAATATGTAGAATATGTATTTCTTCTATAGTGGCTGCCACAGCAGTTTCAATAAATGTCTATGAATGAATAAAAAAATAAATAAATAAAGTCACTAGGGGAGGAACATGAAGAGGATTTGGCAAATGCTAGAAACTCAACAAAGGAATAGTCAGAGATAGCTCAGGGCGCGAGTGGGGAGGATGGAGGAATGGATGGGAGAATGGACAGAATCAGAAACCTGATCAGCAGGGCAGGTGCCGAGCGCACTGTGGAGTGGGCTGCATCCCAGGTGAGAGGCACCATCCGTACAGAGCTGAGTGTGAAGCGGGACCTGAAAATGGGACTCCGGAGAGAAGCCAGAGTTGGAAGCAGATGTGGGAGGGTCGGGGCCAAGGGGAGAGAGGGGATCTTCAAGGGAGAACGACCTGAAGAGAGAGGCGGACAGAGGCAGCCGCCCTGGGGGACACCCCACATTCTTAAGAGACCCCCAATGCAGCCGGTGATCTCAGAGGAGAAGTCACAGGAGACTAGAGGCCCCAAGGTATAGGATCACAGAATTCAGAGGGGAAGCTGGCTCTGGGCATGCTGCCCAAAGCTGCTAAGAGGCTAAACAGGAAAGGAAAACAGAAGCCATAGCCTTGAGATTGGTCTCGCAGCGTTGCTGTTCTAATCACTTCTCCACACGGCCACCCAGTCCCTCTTCTAAAGGAAGACGTGCACTCTTCCATTATCAGAAACCTGCCATTGCTTTCCACTTCCCAGACGTTAAGGCCCTAAGTCCTTGGCAGAGGATTTCCATGACCCCATATCTTGTCTGAAAACCTTACCTTCCACCCTGCCCTTCCCCATCTCAGCCACGTGGGGCCCTCCCCTCCTTGTTGCTTGTCCAGGCCTTCATGAGTTGGTCCATGCTGTTCCCTCAGCCTGGAAGGCCCTTCCCTTCCAATCTCTACCAGCTAAAATTCTTCTTATCCTTCAAGGCCTACATCACATTCTACATCCACTGCAAAGCCTTCCCTCATCTCTCCAGTAAGAAAGGTCCTTCCTTCCTTCCTTCCTTCCTTCAAGGACCCATGGTGCAGTGCTTTGCCTAGCAATACTTTGATTCCTTCTAAGATTCCATCCAGTTGTTGGTTTGTCTCTCCCCTCCACTGGCTTATGACATCATGAGAGCAGAAGACATATCTTGTCTTTGAATCTCCCCTAGCGTGATCTCTACCGACACCATCAAAGCATAGGAAGAAACGAACACCTAAGGACAGTAGATGCTGGTAGTTCTACCACTTCCAGTGATTTACTTGGAAATTACAGGGTCTCAGAGTTATTCGACTTCAGGGCTTTGACCTGCAATTAAAATCTTGGCCCAGCATTGGGTTACCTTACAATCAGATGTGTTATCTGTGATCTCCAGAGCCATTTCGATATTGAGGATACACTATTATACATACACTAAAATTTTTCTGAACATTTCGCATATTTAGACAAAAATGGAAAAACTTGGCCTGGTCATCAGAAGTGCTTTATCACATGTGCTCCCCTGATGGAGGTTTAGAGAAATCCCTACACAATTCCACCAGGATCATAAACATATTTCAAGAGCCATGAATTAGGAGGAGAAAGTTTCCCAACACTCAATTTACAAACTCAGAAAGCATCTGTTCATTTAATCATCTATCATCTTCTTCAGCCCCTCCGAATAGGCTCTGACAGTATTTAGATGAAATGAATATACTGATTTATTTTGTGACAGCTTGCTGTTTGTAAGGAAAACATATATTCAATAAATATATTCAACAGGGTTCAGTGAGCACCTACTATGTGCCAGTAGAGTGTCTTTGCTAAACAGTGTACGATAGATGAGTCAGGTTAATTCTTTCTGTGGTCTGTGTTTTAGGGGTTAGATATTCTCTGTTTTGTTATATAAAACTGAGAGCAATTTAGAACTGTTGTAGATAGTCCTGCTTTTTTTTGGTTTGCTTTGTTTTTATTTTAGGATAGACAGTTACAAAACACAGCTGGCAAAATGGAAAGAAAAGCTACATTCCTCATGCAGCTGTGAACAACAGAATTTAAATATATCTCTAATCTAACAGACCTGGTTCTTGGCAAGGAAGGGAAAATGAGTTCATTGTTTTTTTAACACTTTAGACTTCACACTCACACACATGTGTGCGCGTGCATACACAAAGGGTAAAAGGGCAATATAGCCAGAGGGTATGTTGAGTGATTTTTAAATTCATTTTCCTCAGATCCTGCAATGTAGGTTGGGAGGGAGTTTCCCAAAGCACTGAACTTGTGAGGAAAGTCTTCCTCTACCTTCGTAATAATAGAAATCACCATCTCCTGAGCATTTGTTCCATGCTGGACAGATGCTAGAAGAGCTTTACCTGTTTTACCTCATTACATCCTCTGAGGTATGTGCCATTTACACACAGAAACTGAGGCTCAGAACAGTGAACCAGCTGAAGGTCACATAGGTGGTTAGGGATAGGACTGGAATTTAAATCTAGTTGTCTAACTTCAGGGCCCACATTTTAGCCACAACTGGGATTTTCCTTAACCCACCTCCATTGTGGCAGAATTGCAACAAAAACATACTTGAGAGGTGACAAGTGACCAGGCCTGGGAAAATGTGGAACATTCCAGATGACATCTACCCATCTTTAAGTGATTCTGAAGGACAGATGCAAGAAATGTGGTTAGCCTACCCAATAGAGCCCTAAAAATAGATGTCTTTCTCTCTTTTGTATTTCAGTATATAATGTTCTTTCCTCCTTAATAGTAATAGAGCTATGCTTAAATGTTTTTTTATGGCATTATTAATAATGGTGACAATGAACTGAATATCCAATAATAGAGGACTCATTAGATTATAGAGGAATACACTGCCACCATTAAAAATTCTGTTTTAGAAGAATATTAATTGGAATGGAGAATGCCCATGATATGTTGCTAAATGAAAAAGTAAAAGTCTGTAAAGACAGTATGATCCCATTTTTGTTTCTCACGCACACAGGCAGGTAAGGAGACAGACACACAAATACAGACATACGTAAACACAGGAAAAGAACTGGAGGGTACCAATATTATCAATATTTTAACTGTGATTATCTCTGGATGATGGGTAAATTTTTATTTTCTTAAATTGTATTTTCTAGTATGACTTAAATTTCCTATAATGAAATAAATTAATTATCTAAAAATCAATTTTTAAGTAATGCATACTCATTAACTCAACAACTTCATTATACAAAGTTTTTGAGAATCCACTATGTACCAGACTCTGTGTATTCAAAACATTAAAAGAAAAACCAAAACAGAAAAAGAAAACAAAGTTACTCATATCCCTGTTCTACTGGCATTTTGGATGATATCCTTGAGGTCGTTTTCTGTGCTGCTTTTAAACACAGTGGTGACCAAAGCAGACAGCCACCAAGCCCTGGGACGAAGTCAGGAGTCCTGCCAATGGAGGCCGACCAGCCTCCGGGCCCTGACTTAGCTGCTTCTACCACCAAACATCATTTCCCTTCCCTCTAAGCCTCAGCTCCCTCATCAGTAAAAAGGATTAAGAGTATTACCTACCTCAACAGCCTTTCGGAGGATTAAATGAGTTACAAGTAAAGTGCCTTGAAGTACACAACAAATAGTAACTATTATTACTGTTATTCTATGTAGAATGGCTACATTGCTGTTCTGTTTTGTTTTCCATCTCCTTTCTTCCAGAGAGTATAACATAGCTGTATTTCTCTTGGAGAGCAGGGACCACTGTTTAGGTCATTCAGGCATATAAAGTCACCTTTGAGTTTTGCATGTAGATTAGGTCACTCAGTCAAAGCCATTCGACCTCATATTCCAGGCAAAGTTGTAATGGATAGAGAGAGCTGACGTGGTTTAAAGAGAAGCCAGAATATTTCTACACCTTTCAGAAACTCTCGGGAGCCAATGTTGGACAAAGATCTTACTTAATTCTGTTTGGAAACCTAACAAACATGGCTAGGTATAGGCATTAGGATAGGTAAACTCTGTTGCTTATTCTGACCAAGTCCATGACTTTGGGGCTTGGTGTTCTGTTTTGTCTTATTAGCTCTGTTCTTTGAGCTCTTTGGAAGCAAGATGCTTAGCAGCCAGCTAATTCCTGGAAGAGACAGCCTGTTTCTAGTTGTGGCCCTGCCTCATTCTAGCCTCTGCCCCCATCATCTCCTTTCTGCATGGCTCCCAGGCCTCCTAACTCAGACCCTTGCCTTCCCTCCACCCCTCTTAGAGTTAAATGTCCACTCAGGATCAAATGAGGGTCTTAAAATGTCCACTGCTGCATGCTGCCTCTAATTCTAATCCCCCAGTGGCTTTCAGTGCATTCAGAATAAAGCCCCAACTCTCTGCATGACTCCAGGCTGTGCATGATCTGGTCCTTGCATGCCTCTCCAGCCTCATCTTTTTTTTCCCCAGCCTCATCTTGACCCTTTCCTCCATTGTCTACTCTCCTTGACGTATCCTGGCCTCTGCTGGAGTCTAGAACACACAAGCTCTTGCCCACCTCGGGGCCTTATCGCATGCTCTTCCCTCCACAAAGGATAGTCTTCGCCCCTTCTCTTTGCATACCTGGAGCCCCTTATCCTTCTGGCCTTTGCTTCTATGTCACCTTCAAGAGGCTTTCCCTTTCTACCCAATTTGTAACAGCTTCTCTTGTTCCAGGACCTTGTTTGTTTCCTTTGTAGATCTTATCACAATTTCTACTTATTTCATTTCTTTATTTGTTGGCTTACTTGGGGTATGTGTGTGTGTGTGTGTGTGTGTGTGTGTGTGTGTGTGTGTGTTTGTATATACTCTGTCCCCCACTCCCCTGCCTCATTAGAATGTAAGCTCCTCAAGGGTAGGGACCATGTCTCTCTCTTCATTGTTGTATCCTTGGGGCAGGACCCCTCATGGACAAGGTATCCAATACATAGGGAAGGAAGGGAGGGAGGGAGTCTCCGAAAAGGGGGATGCTTTTCCAGGCAGCCCAGTTTCCCGTGAATGTGGGCAGTATGTCCTGCTCAGCCCTAACATTACCATGCAAGTCTAAAAATAAAACCCCTGGGTGGAGTGAGAAGCCTTTAAAGAGGATGGGGGAGAGATAATGAGAAACAGGAGCTGGCCAACACAGGCCCAGCAGGATGTGGGACTGGCCAGGAAGAGAAAGGGACCTTGACTTCAAGAAAATACTGCAAGAGTCTGATGAAGGTAGGACTCCTCATTAGTCACCAGAGGTCTTCCTCTTGGTCTGCAGCAGATGAAAAGACTTTAAAGTCACCAATTCAGGATATGCTTCCATCCTAGAGCAAGACACGTTTAGATTTTTTTTTTTTTAAGAGCTATTCTTTATAGTTCCTAAAACAGAGGGCTCCACACCCCACATCTGACTGCCATGCTGTCAGAAGAAGAGGGAAAGGTGGGAGGTTACAGGGAGGCGATGAAGCCTGCTTTGGCTCACCCTCCCCCTGACCTTCCCCAGGGCCCATTCCAACGTGGGATCCGAACCTCCCACCACAGTAGGGTCCCAGCCAGACATCCCAAGGTGTAGCCGCCTTCCACAATCTTGGCTCAGTTCTGGGGCAGCGCAAGGCGGGGAGGGTCGGGTCAGTGGGTCGCTAGAAACAACTTGGACATCGCCTTGGAAACGCTCTCCCCCAACTTGCGCTGTGTGCATTTGGACCCATCCTGAACCAGCTGTGTGTTAAATCCTCCGGCCGCAGTGGGAGGTAGGGAGGCATCTGCGGAAGGTCAGAGTGTGTCAGGAAGGGGTCCACCTCCATGATGGGAGACCATCGATCTTCAGGCCTTAGTGAAAGGTCTGAAGACCCAAGAGAGCCACGGGCTGAAAATCCATACTCTGGGCCTGGTCTCTGTGGTGCAAGAATGGGCTGGACCGAGGGTTGGGGCTGCCAGCATCCCCTCCTCCAGACTATGACCTGGACCCCTTCCCGTAATCCATCTCTCTGCGCTGCTCCAAAAGCCAAGTGATGAGCTCATGGTCACCTAGTGCAGGGGAATATTTGCAAACCTCTACAACATTGATCACCACTGGGTTTTTCCATATTCCCCACTATGTGACGGTCAGGAGGGCCACAAAGGAATGGGAAGGAAATAAGCAAGTATGGAGAGAGACAGCTGGAGCTGTCCACGTCCCCTTAATAACCTCCACAAGCCCCTCTCGAGAGGAACTCTTGCAGAGAAGGAAAACAAAGCACAGAGAGGACAAGTTCCTTACCCACAGTCACTCAGGAGGGTGGGGCAGGGCATCTGGCAGCCTGAATGCAGAATAACTGTGCAGTTCACAGCCTACAGCAGGCCATCAAGTTCACCCTGCGGTCAGGCTTCAAATAATTTAAACTCAAAGCCCAGGGTCAGGGGACACGGAGCAAAAGTTTGAAGGAATCCATGCCCCGAGGAACCGCACGCCCCCTGGAGGGGTGGGAATCCCAAAGCCTTTTAAGGAATTGCGCTAAAGGAACCTTGCTGAAGTCGAGGCTTCTTTAATTGTTTGTTGCAAACGCCTGCAGCTTAAAACTGCTGAACAGGGAGGCTTGTCTGCTCTATGCTTGAACTCTTTAAGGGGGCTATTGTTTTTTGGCTAGTTCTAGGTTCCTGACATGTGGATTTTAAATGCTGAAAGAGCATAGGGTGATAATTGTCCCTTGGAACAAAAAAGACTGACAGGGGAACAGCAGGGCAGCAGGTGACCTTCATGTTCCAAGATCATTTTTTTTTTTAATTTTTCTAATAGGAATTTTAATAATAATGATTTTTGTAAAAAACAAAAAACAAAATGACAACACAGAGTGCACACACGAGCACCACAAAAGCCTAACACAAGATCATTTTTTCAGTTCAAATACATTCTTAGGAAAGCTTCCAAAAAACCTTAGCCAGACTGCGAAGATTGTCAGTAGCAATAATAATAATTTATTTATTTATTTAGGCTGTGTTGGGTCTTCATAGCTGTGTAGGCTTTCTCTGGTTGCACCGAGCGGTGAGGGGGGCTACTCTTTGTTGCAGAGCGTGGGCTCTAGCCGCATGGGCTTCAGTAGTTGTGGCACGAGGGCTCAGTAGTTGTGGCTCGCAGGCTCTAGAGCGCAGGCTCAGTAGTTGTGGCTCACGGGCTTAGTTGCTCCACGGCACGTGGGATCTTCCAAGACCAGGGCTTGTACCCATGTCCCCTGCATTGGCAGGCGGATTCTTAACCACTGCGCCACCAGGGAAGCCCAATAATTAATATTTTATTGAGCAAACACTGTGTGCTGTGCATTATGTACTAAAACATTTTTGTCTCACTGAAGTCTTAAGTCAGCCCTATGAGGGAGTAACGGCTAATGCTGATAATATAACACTTACACTTTCTCAGACTTCACCTGTATGAATTCACATAGTACCATCAACAACCCTAGGGTATGGGTGCCGTTATTATGTCTCTTTTACAGAAGTGGAGAGGTTACAGAACTTGGCCAGGGCTGTGCAGCTATTGTGTGTCAGAGCCAGAATTCAAACCCAAGCGGTCCTGCCCCAACCATTATACTCCCTAGCATCATGCCCCGCAGACTGTCACTCTGAAATAAGAAAAGGATGCTGAGAGAGACAGGGCAGAAGTGGAGCCATCAGGAGAATTCTTGGTCTCCCGTGTCAGCTCTCTTTCCAAGGAACTTAGGACACTGCCTCCCGAGCCCTCAGCAGAGATCCCAGGACTGACCTGGGAGAACGGCAGCAAGTTCTGTGAGGCCAACGGAGCGGGGATTTTATCCTGGTGAAGAAACCATCCTGAAGCTGACCTGCATCTCTGCCCCTAGAAACATCCCCATTAGCATTTCAAACACTAAAAACCAGTGGAGGCTTAAGGAGGAACATTTTGCTCCTTTAACGTAAACACCACCCTAGCACTAAAGGCCAAGAAGCCGGGGCCGAGCCAGCCTGGGACCCTGAACCAGGGACGCGCTCTCCCAGGGCTGCAGCTTGCCGTGTAGACTCCAAGGAGTGACTCTGAAGCGTTCATTCTCCACTGTCCTCCAGGTGCCATTTCTAAATTCTGACGAAGATTCTGAGGAAGGACAAGCGCAGCCTGGTTTTGTGGCAGGTACTGGGGCAGCACTGTGCATGCACTGATGTATCAGTGCAGACGCCGCTTCCGCTCCCATGGGACCTGGTGGCAAAGGCAAGGATGAGCGGCTCCACCCACCTCCCTGGGTGCGAGGGTTGGAACGCGCTGGATCGATGTCTCCCTTCTGGGTGCCTGACATCACTTGTTTGCCTTTGATGCCCATCAGCCCAAAGAAGTTATTCATCTTTGAGCATGAATAATACAACTAGGCCGGATTTTTCCAGGCTCCCAAAGCGAGTTCTCTGAAGAGCTGAGATTGCGCACACTAAGCCAGAGCAGCCGACGCGAAGTATAGGGTCCTGGGGACTGTGAGGGGGCCGCCCACTCGAGCCAGGGTCAGGGGCCCCGATGCGCACTTGTCAGTGCTCCTTTCAGACGTTAACGTGCCCCCTTTCTAGAGCTGTGAGGAGCGACAGAGGCTGGGGGGGTCCCACTGCTGTCCTTGGTCTTGGCTTTCCCACTCCCAAGATTGAAGCAGTCGCTCATTCACTCATTCATTGGACCAACATTTACTGAGCACCTACTATGTGCCTAGGCTCTGTCCTAGGCCCTGGGGATATAGCAGGGAACCACACAGATGAGGTCCTGCCCTCCTGAGGCTTACGTTCTAGGGGGGAGAATGAATCGTAGCAAACTTAAAAAATTGACAAGATGACTACAGACTGGCTTAAGTGCCATGAAGGAAACAGAGGTAGGATAGGGAATAACAGGAGAGAAAGCCTCTTCAAGGAGTTGACAAGAGGTCTGCTACGTGAAGAACTGCGGGGAAAGCACTCCAGGCAGATGGAACAGCAATTGCAAAGTCCCAGAGGCAGGAAAGGGCGTGGAACAGCAGCGGAACGGAAGAGAGGCTCGTGGGGATAGAGCCAGTGGGGGATGTGAGAGAAGTGGGAGGATCTTGTTCCCCACGAGGCCCCCTGGCTGCTCTCACCTTCCTGCAAGTCCCTTCTCTTCTCCACAGTGTGTTCCACTTGCCCCAAGGACTCATCCTTGCTAAGCCAAGTCCAGTCCCTCTGCTGGAAGGAAAAGGAAGGGAATTCTTTTTGTGGCCGGCAGGGCACATGGCAAAGGCGTGGCGTTCAGTGTGACGTCAGGACTCACTCATGGATTATGCCAACAACCGCTGGCATCGATGAGGAGTTTCCCAGGGATGGGAATGGGGTGTGCGTCTCTGGTAGCAGGGGCACAGGAGAGGGCTGCAAACCCCAAGCTGGAATTCCCACAGCTGCGGGCCCGTCTTGCTGCTGCTTGTGTGAAATCACGAATAAGGCAAATTTTGGCGTCAAGTTCTTTGCGCTCCTCCTTTATACTCTCTGCCTCTTTTCAGACCTCTCTCTGCCCACGTTCACCCCTGGTGCCTCGGGGGTCTGCCTGGGCTTCTTGCCCCTGCCTCTTTCCTCTTCACAACTTGAATCTTGACCTTTCTCCGCAGGCATGCTGAATAATTGGCCTGCTGACTGCTGGCCCTCTCCCATAGCTTCAGGCAAAGTTCAGCAGGCAAAGGAGAGGTTATATTCACAAGGCCTCTCTGTGTCCTTCAAATGATACCAAAGAAGGGGCCGCCTGGTCAACCCCAGTCTGAGCCTGGCCTGGCTGCCAAGCTCACAAATTAACCTCATCAGCAGGAGACAGCCGTCCCTATTTAAACCCTTTCCAGTGGGGCCATGTCCAACACCTAGAGCATGCTCAGCTGAGGGGGCTGTGCTAGGACACTGTTTGGGAGGTGGCCTGGAACTTTATTCCCTAATCATGACGCAGCCAACCCTAGATTTGTGAGCTCAGGAAGCCTGCTGTCTTGCCTCAGGGCTGACCCACTGCTGAACCACACCAGCAACTTCTTTGTCCTTTGTTGAAATCAGAGTTTACCCTATAGAGGATCTCCTCCTTCTCTGGCTTTCTGTGGCTCTTAGCAAAGGACCTGAATGCTCAATGTGGCCACTGTGGTCCAGCCCACACCTGCCCCTTTGACGCCAACTTGCCCCCCTGCTTCCCTGCCTTCCAGCTGCACTGGCCTCCCCTCCGCTCCTTGGTGAAGCCACACTTTTCACACCATGTGACCTTCACTCATGCTCTCCCTCCACCTGAAACATTCAGCCCTCACCCATCTGACCCCTGCTCATCCTCCAGATCTCAACCCAAGCATCACCTCCCCGCCGAAGCTTTTCCAGAGCCCCTGACTGGGTCCAGCACTCTGCCCTGTGCCTTCAGGGGGAGTTCCTGCACGATGGATGTCGGTGGACCCACCTAGCTTCTAACGTTCATGAGAGTAGGGACTGGTGGTCCCAGGCCCGGTGGCCTGCTCCTGGCACGCAGGAGGGGCCCCACGAATGAGCTGCATGACCTGAATTGGTCAGGGATGGCCTCCAGCGTGCCCATCCTGGTCTCCACTCTCTCTTTCTCTTTCTGCTCCTGCCTCCTTTTTTCTTTGCTTTCCCTTCCCTCCTTCCTCTTCATCCTTTCTATTCGTTCCTTCTTCCTTCCTGGGCCTTGGGCCTACCTGTGGCTCCCAAGAACACGATTTAAGCCAACAGAAAAGCACTCAGAATTAAAGAAAAAGTTGCCACAGCTTGGCTGCATGTGTTGGCCTTCACCTAGATCAGCCCAGACCCAGGGCCTAGAGGGGAAATCTGATTCCTACTGTAGTCGTTTCCTAAGGCTGCTGTAACAAATACCACAGACTGGGTGGCTTACACAGCAGAAATTTCTTGTCTCACAGTTCTGGAGGCCAGAAGTCCAGAATCATGGCATCTGCAGGGTTGGTTTCTCCTGAGGGCTTTGAGGGAAGGATCTGGCCCAGGCCTTTCTCCTTGACTTGTAGATGGCCGTCTTCTCCCTGTGTCTTGTCACATCATCTTCCCTCTGTATATGTCACTGTGTCTCAATTTCCCCTTTTTAAAAGGACACCACTCATACTGGATTAGGACCCACCCTAATGATCTCATTTAAACTTGATAACTGGGCTTCCCTGATGGTACAGTGGTTAAGAATCCGCCTGCCAATGCAGGGGACACGGGTTCGATCCCTGGTCCAGGAAGACCCCACATGCTGTGGAGCAACTAAGCCCATGTGCCACAACTACTGAAGCCTGCGTGCCTAGAGCCCATGCTCCGCAACAAGAGAAGCCACTGCAATGAGAAGCCTGCGCATCGCAACAAAGAGTAACCCCTACTCGCCGCAACTA
Organism: Eubalaena glacialis; assembly: GCF_028564815.1. NCBI lineage: Eukaryota > Metazoa > Chordata > Mammalia > Artiodactyla > Balaenidae > Eubalaena > Eubalaena glacialis. The sequence goes on from NC_083719.1 coordinate 120,072,057, forward strand.
GAGAAAGCCCGCACGCAGCAACGAAGACCCAACGCAGCCAAAAATAAACAAATAAATAAATAAATTTATAAATAAAACGAAACAAAACTTGATGACCTCTGTCAGAACACTATCTCCAAATAAGGTCACATTCTGAAATACTGGAGGTTAGGAGTTCCACATATGGATTTGAGGGGGGGAACACAATTTAACCCATAACAACTACCTTCTACCCACCCGTTGACCACACCCTTTTTGACTTATTGAATGAGATAAAAATAGGGAACCACAGGGACACATCATCTTCTGAAGAAATTATATGGGAGTCTCGGGATGGGGGAGGACAAGATCGGAATGTGAAGGGGAGAAAGACACCCAAGAGTGAGAAAGGAGGGTTGAACTGACAGAGAGCTAAAACTATGTTCATAGCCTCGCCCAGGGGTTCCGTGGCTGTGCTCTGGGGATCTGCAGGGCCTGGGTTCATATCTCAGATCTGCCCCATACTGGCAGTGGGGCCTTTCCCCTCACTTGTCAAATGTGATAATAATGGCACCTAACTTACGGGATGGTTGTGAAGGGCTTAGTACTGTGCCCGGCACATGGTAACGCAGTACGCAGTAGGCGGGCTGTCGCTGCTATTACTAGCAGCGGAGGTCTAGCCTAAGTAAAATGGTGGTCCAGGAAGAAGCTGTGACAGAGAAGAGGCTAATTGCCACTGATTCAGGCCCCATGACTCTGTTCTCATTAACAGCAATGAAGACAAGGGAACCAGAGCAACGGTCAGCCCGAGGCTTCTTCAGCTGTAGCCTGTGGACCAAATGCATCAGAACCAGCTGGGCCCCAGCCAGGAAATGCAGAATCCTGGGCCCCTCACGAACCCGGCTACGTCAGGACTTATGTGGGTAGGTCCCAGGAACCTGAAGTTTAAAAAATCTTTTTAATTAACTTATTTTTTGAAGTATGGTTGATCTATAATGTGTTAATTTCTGCTGTACAGCAAAGTGATTCAGTTATACATATACATACATTTTTAAAATATTCTTTTCCATTATAGTTTATCACAGGGTATTGAATATAGTTTCCTGTGCTATATAGTAGGACCTTGTTGTTTATCCATTTTATATGTAATAGTTTGCATCTGCTAACCCCAAACTCCCACTCTGTCCCTCCCCTCCTCTTCCCCTTGGCAACCACAAGTCTGTTCTCTATGAACCTGATGTTTTAAAGAAGCTCCCATGTGATTCTCATGCACATTAAAGGTTGAGAACACCTAGGCTAGGGCTTCCCTGGTGGTACAGTGGTTAAGAATCCATCTGCCAATGCAGGGGACACGGGTTTGAGCCCTGGTCCGGGAAGATCCCACATGCTGCGGGGCAACTAAGCCCATGCGCCACAACTATTGAGCCTGTGCTCTAGAGCCCGCGAGCCACAACTACTGAACCCCCGGGCCACAACTACTGAAGCCCGTGCGCCTAGAGCCCGTGCTCCGCAACAAGAGAAGCCACCGTAGTGAGAAGCCTGAGCACCGCAACCAAGAGTAGCCCCCGCTCGCCGCAACTAGAGAAAGCCCACGTGCAGCAACGAAGACCCAACTCAGCCAAAAATAAATAAATAAATTAATTAAAAAAAACAAAAACAAAAACAAAAACACCTGGGCCAGACCACAGGTTCTGGAGCGGCAAAGATGAGTCTTGTCCATCAGTAACCCCCAGATCTACACAGCCCTGCTGTGAGGTAGGCACACTCTCACACCTGTTCCTATCACCAGCATTCCTTGGGTGAAGTCAGAGAAGTGGGCTTGAGCAATTATGCATAAAACAAATCTCTGTGTGTCATGTTTTAAACATTCAATTTAGAGAAACTGCATTGGCAAATCAAGCCTTTTACATCACTATAAACTTCACTGAGCCCAGACACTACGTTCTGGATTGCCCATTCCTCCTCTCTCCACGGCTGGAGTCACCTAGTCTTGACCTCGGGCTTAGCTCAAGATGACCTCTGATCTTAGGCTAGAGGGGTGTCAGGATCTCTGGCCCAGCACCCTTGCTGTGTCCGTCTCTGTACCATTTCCTCTCTTCTTGGGCACCATCCACTGCCTGCTGCAGGAAAGCCTGAGGCCCACCTTGTCCCCCAGGGCCTGCGTTCATGTCTTGTTCCCAAACACCGAGCCCCAAAGGTCATGGGTCCTCAAGGCTGAGATTCTGTCCCCAGGCCAATTTAGGGTCCTGCTGTCTCTTGGCAAAGCTTCCAAATTCTGGTCTACTTTCTAGGGCCTTCAGATCTCATCTGTTGCTGAAGTCCATCTGTCACCAAACTCCACCTGCCTCTCAGGACACCTCCAGTGATCCCCCAAATCATAGACGGCATACCGGTTAGGAGCACAGCCTGGGTGTAAGCTTGGCTCTGCCACTTGGTAACTGTGTGACTGTAGGCAAATGGCCCAGCCCACCGAGCTCAATTTCTGCAGCCGTGACAGCCCTACTTCACAGGGTTTTTACGAGAATCCGGCGAGGTCACACACGTAAAGTCAGGCACCGTGCCTGGCTCATATAAGGGCTCAAGAAACGCTGGCCACCAGCACAGAAGCTCCTCTATTCTGAAAGCTTGGAAATGCAAGCAAAACTCCACACCAAGCAAAAGCACCTCCAGCTGCCCAGAAGGTGGCACTGATGGTCACTCAGAGAGTCACTTTGGACCTTGGTACAAATGGACTTGTGAGCAGCCTTTTCAGAACTCACCTTTCAATGATAATAGTAATAGTAATAACAATAGCAACAAGAAATACTTAGGTTTTACTCACTATAAACCAGGCACTGAGCTAAGACTGTTACTCATTTGATCCTTTCAGTAATAAGGCTGGTACTTTATTACCCCATTTTACAGATGAGGAGACTGAGGCACAAGGTCACAGGACTAGTAAGTGTCAGAGTCCAAATTGAACCCCAGCTTCTTCCTGGCTGCAGAATCTATGTACCTAACCACTATTCTGCTGCCTCTCTTAAGTAGTAACATTTAGGAATCAAAATAATTACTATTGGGCTTCCCTGATGGCGCAGTGGTTAATCCGCCTGCCAACGCAGGGGACACAGGTTCGAGCCCTGGTCCGGGAAGATCCCACATGCTGTGGAGCAATTAAGCCCGTACGCCACGACTACTGAGCCTGCACTCTAGAGCCCACGAGCCACAACTACTGAAGCCAGTGCACCTAGAGCCCGTGCTCCACAACAAGAGAAGCCACGCCAACAATGAGAAGCCCGCGCACCGCAACAAAGAGTAGCCTCCGCTCACCGCAACTAGAGAAAGCCCGTGCACAGCAACGAAGACCCAAAGCAGCCAAAAAAAATAAATTAATTAATTAAAAAAAAAAAAAAAAAGACTTTGCGCTCCCAATGCAGGGGGCCTAGGTTCGATCCCTGGTCAGGGAACTAGATCCCACATGCATGCCACAGCTAAGAGTTTGCATGCCACAACTAAGGAGCCCGGGAGCCGCAACTAAGACCCAGGGCAACCAAAAATAATAATAATAATAATAATTACTATTCCCTCCCTCCCTCTTCTCTTGCTGTAGGCCACTGGCCCAGATGCTTGTCCTTGTTCCTCTACCTTGGACTCCTTTACCTCCCAGCTGAGTTGGACATCCTGTCAGCCCAGGTTCATTCTCTGTTACCTGCCCCCCCAGGTAAGTCCCCACCTTTCTCTATGGCTGAATGGGCTGGATCCAGTCCCATCTTGTGGTGGGACACCTTGCCAGTATTTGATGAACTTGATGAGCGAATCCTTTCTTAAGGAAAAACAGTCATTCACTTACAATTTACGTGTCCTGGATAGTTGTTAGATTGACCTAAAACAGGGTATGTCTGTAGCACGACTGATTGCAGATTATTTTTCCAGTAGCTTAAATCAAGGAGTATTGCATTAGCCAAGTAATGCCTATTTGATGACGTGGAAGGGATATGTCTTCCCCTCTGTATGGTCTCTGACTGCTGGAAGCTGGCACAGGGGGGCCAGCGGCTCCATGACCCATAATAGTTTATTCAGGGTCCACATAATGCACGTCAGCAGAGTGAGTGAGCACATCTCTGTCCTGGCATCAGACATCCCTTTGCTAGGTGTAGATAGAACGCATGGATGTCTGTCCACTGTCACCGTGGAAATATCATCATCAGAGTTGGTGCTACCTGCCTGTAAAATCAAACCATTTAATGAACTGGATACTGCTTCCTTAAATCCTTTTTGGAACCTGGCAAGCCATATATGTGTATGTGCACACCAGATTTGGGAGGAAGTTTACAAGTAACTCAGTGTCTTGTCCCTTAATTTTTCATGTATTAACTTTGCTTTTGATGAAGTTAATTTTACAAATCTGCATTTACAAATCCATTTCCTCGTGCTAAAAAGGTAGAATCAACAGAAGACAGTCAGGTACATGATCTCAAAAGGGGAATTTCCTCGGAAGCCCTCGATGACCAACACCAAGAAAACAAAGGGAGTTTGCGACTGTGAATCACAGTCTCCACCAAAATCCACATTCATTCACCCAGACAGCCCTGGGAGGCAGCTGGCCAGCCCTTCGCTAGACACCACTCGGCAAAGCTGATTTCTCTCCAACCCTTTGCCACCGTTGGGCTGGCTCGCCCTCACTCAGAGCCCGGTTCACCCTCTGCCCGGATGCTTGCATCCGCCCACTGGTGTTCACGGAGCTAAATCATAAACAATTGCATCCCTATAGCGAATGAAAGGGAAAGTGCCAGTCACCAAAGCAGGAAAGTGGGGGTGGATTTAAACACCAGAGAGAGCACAGAGCATTTGTGTCTGCTGAGGCACAGAGCGAGCTCTTGCACCTGAGAGGCGAGATAAGTGGGTGCCTTCTTGGGTCTCTGAAAAATGGGTCCGTGATTAAATGCCTGAAATTCCCACCCCAGCGCCTGGAGGTCTGAATTTTTCGAGCGCTGCGTCTAGAAGCCTTGCATACTTTTGGCATATAATAGTGACGTAGGTGTGGATAGCGTCAGTGCCAGAGAATGTGCCCAGTGGCTAGCCATTCCCATTCCCTCTCTGCCGGTGCCTATCTGGAGGGGCACTGAAATGAGGATGTGATTTTCAAAGAAGGTCAGAAGGACAGTAAGAAGTAATCCAGGTGACCAGCAGGGCCATCAGCATCCCACCCTCTCAAACACACTCAGATAACCCGACGTTTCAGCCCAACTTTTATATCAAAAGGTTGACCAAATCTAAGGTGCCCACCCAGTGGACAGGATTTCTAGGTGGCTGAATTTCCAGGCTACCTAAGAGGGTAAGTGTGGCAAGCAGGATGATGCCAGCTAGGCTCACGGAGGCCACGGCGTCCTGCTGAACCACAAAGGCTTTAATGAATGAGAACCTTCCGCCCCCTCCAGCCCCCATGGCCTGGCAGTGCGGGGATGAAGATCAAGGGGGCAGCGGGTGCATGATTATTCTCATAGTCTCTGCACTCCAGGTGCTATTTTTACATGTCTGTGCCATTAGCCAGCCCTTCTTTTTCTTCCAAGCAGCCTTATACTTGCACTCGGGGACACACACACACACACACACACACTCACTCACTCACTCACTCCACCTCAGCTCTGGATATACTATAACCTGCTCAGAACAGAAACCCTGATTCTTACCTGAACAGCTTGCAGGCTGAGGGCTTCTCTGGTCGAAGGGAAAGGGGATCCACTTGGTCTCGTCCGCTCTGTGGTGTCACTGTCACCGCGCTGCAGCTGCTTCCCCAGCAGCCCCAAGCCGACTCTCTGAACCTCCCGGTGGCTGCGGCTCTGTGTGGGGAGAGGGGACGGGCCGTGGCATGTACATCAGGTTGCTGGTCCGCCTGCAGACACCGTGCCACAGAGCCGGCTCCCGGTCCCGCAGGGCTGTGTGGGAAGCAGGGAGGCAGGCGGGGGACTGATAATGCAGCCTCTAGGTCCCTCTCTGGCCTTGTTGATCCGCAGAGGGGACCTGCCTTAGCGACCCCGCCCACAGGGATGCACACGGAGCTCTAAGGGCCCCCAACCCTGGGCAGCCAGCGGCAGGCCCAGGGGCACAGAGCTGGTGGCCAGCAGGGAAGGGAGGCAGAGACAGCAGACGGCAGTGGCAGCTCTCCTGGGTGTTATTTTAGCGTGGTTTGTCTTGGGGCAAATGGCTGAGCCGAATGGACTACTAGCCTGTCTGAGCAGATTCGTGTTTATTTTGAGGCCTCAGTTGGCAGGGAAACAGCGGGTCACGGCTCAGAGACACTCCTCTGCAATCAGAAGGCTGCTGGATGAAAGGGAATCCTTTTCGGTTCTGGCATCTGGCATCCCTGCACAGGGTGTAGATGTCTGTGTGTGGCAGTGTGTGTGTGTCTGTCTGTGCTGTTCCCATTTTGCAAAGCTGCTCGAGGCAGTGGCCATGCAGTTTAGGGCTGGGGAGGGGTTGCAGAGAGAATATTTCTGCCCTTCCTCACCAGTGGTCAAGCCTGTCCGTGCTGAACTAGGCGAATCATCAGGTGGGGATTTCTTCAGTTGACCATGGGCATCATCTTTGTGCCCCTGGCCAGGATGGGGTAACGGAGGGAGGAAGCTGCCTGTACAAATAACTCTTTGGCTACAAGGTGAGGAATGAAACTGGACTGAAAGGATACAGCTCAGGAGGTGTCTTTGAAGAGACCAAATGGAAACATGATTAATAGTTTCCTGTAATTGATGAAGAGTCCTACCTGCTTATGCAGGCATCTGAGCCCGGGAGGTGTCACAGAGAGTGTGCGCAAGCCTGCCCACCTGGTGATTCAGATAGGAGGTACAGATTGACCTGTCGGAACTAGAAATATGCTCACTGGTCTCTCCCTCCTCTGGGAAGGTGGGGGTGGAAAACTGTTCTCCAAACTCATCAGGCAGCAGCCAGGGAGCCTTCATGTGCCTCTGAAGGGACAGGCTCAGAGAAGCTCACCTCCTGTGACAGAACTAGAGGCATAGACATCACACAGCTCCGATAACGGAGGAGCCACAGCTCTCCTAAAAGGGACTTGAGAGGTACAGAAAGAGTTGATTTCTCCAAACTTTATTAACGGGACCCTCCATGAATTGCCACTTCCACATATTCAAAGGTCCTAATAATTTGCTTTTTAAAAAATAGTAATTTTCTTGAGCATCTGCACGATTCTCAAGGACCTCTGGATCATAGATGAAAATATTTTGGACAGTCATCTTCTCAATATTGGAGAATTGCTTTGCTGCATGCAGGGGGCAGGTGAACTGTTTTTAACCACATGGAATGATAGATTGTAAAGTTAGGAAACACCCTAAAAACACCGAGGACAGAGATACAGTTCAGCGTCTCACCCAGGTTGCCCCCGTAGTTACTAAGTTCTCACCGGGTCTGAAACCCGGTCTCCCACCTCAGGCTAGCACCCTTGTACCTGCCCACACAGTGCTGTTGACCATTTCTGGGCTGCTCAGCATCTCAGGGCTCTGACTTCCTCCTTCCTGAAGGAGATTCATGAGGCTTTCCGAGCCATGTCTCTCCCGCAAGCCAACACGATTATGGTGACAGTCACATGTGCCCAAGTATGTGACAGCACCTTGAACACCGGTAATGCAAGTGTAAGTCATTATTTTAGTGTTATTTCTCCATTACATCTAGTTGTGAAATGCTGTTTAAAAAAAAAAAAAAAAAGCCAAAAAACCACACAGCTCTTAGGCAAATACAACCCCTATCTACTGATATAAACCAATTTCTTTATTACATATCAGGTGTTGTTCGGCAAAGTTCCTGTCCAAATACTGGGAACTGATTCCTCAGTTCCTTAAAGTACTTACTGTAATATAATTCTCCTCAATATTGAATTTTTTAATGTTTTGGTTTAACTTCCCTCAAGTTCCATATTTATTTCAACTTCCATGTTGAAATGGAAGTGTCTAGATTTATCTTTTTTAAAAAATTTATTTTATTGAAATATAGGTGATTTACGATGTTGTGTTAATTTCTGCTGTACAGCAAGGTGATTCAGTTACACATATATATATTCTTTTTCATATTCCTTTCCATTATGGTTTATTACAGGATATTGAATATAGTTCCCTGTGCTGTACAGTGGGACCTTGTTGTTTACCCATTCTCTATGTAAGAGTTTGCATCTGCTAATCCCAAACTCCCACTCTATCCCTCTTCCACCTCCCCTCCCCCATAGCAACCACAAGTCTGTTCTCTATGTCTGTGAGTTTGTTTCTGTTTCATAGATAGGTTCATTTGTGTCGTATTTTAGATTCCACATATAAGTGATATCATGTGGTATTTGTCTTTCTCTTTCTGACTTATTTCGCTTAGTATGATAATCTCTAGGTCCATCCATGTTGCTGCAAATGGCATTATTTCATTCTTTTTTATGGCTGAGTAGTACTCCATTGTGTGTGTGTGTGTGTGTATACCACATGTAGATTTATCATTTAAATAATATATGTTCAGATGCTTGGAGTCATGAGACATGATAATGTTTATACTTCCTGGCCCCTCTGTTATTTAGCATGGGAAGGGACAGGACGTTTCCTAGTTTAAAAGTCTGGCCTCAGAATAGCCTTCCAGTTCTGGGCTAGGAAATAGTCCATGGAAATAATAGCTGTCGGAGCTACTTACTAAGCATTCACAAGATGCTAGATCCTATAGAGAGTGTGTAACAGAAACCATATCTTCCCTCAAAGCGTTTAGACCACTTTTAAAGCCATTAAAACTATTTAAGGTGTTTAAGTGATTAAAACTTCATATGCGTGCTTACTAGCACTGCAGAGGGTAGATCTAAGAAAGGAAGAAAATGACAGATTTGGAGGACCAACAGAAATCCTAGTAGAAGCCAGGTAGGTTTATCCACAGAGGTGTGCCTTGGCCAGAGTCAGCCATGTCTAGAATGTTCTGGCCGGTGCTGGAGGTGAGATTTTTCCTTCCGTGTCCTAAGAGATTGACTCACTACTAAGCACTTCAGTGGCAGCTATTACAGAAAGTGGTTCTAAACTTCTTATAAGAGCTTTAGAAGGACAAGAAAGGTAGAATGGGGCGTTTCTTCGGTTTTTTCTTATTCTGTGCTCAGTGCCTCTGAAAAGCAGACGTAAAACTGTCACTTCTTAACTGCACCAACATGAAAAAGGAATCAGAGCGTGATAGATTCAGCAGGACTCCAAATGTCCCAGAAAATAAATTTTCTTTCTCTCCCGGCATAACACATAAGCCCTGGCTTCTTGTTCTTGAATCTTGAGGCTGACATTCAGTATTTGCTTTAAAATTTCCCCTTCGTACATCCTGTTTACATAAACGGTACAGTTATGTGAAATGCATACCAGACACACTGCATTTTCTTTCTAATCTCATTTAACCTTGCTCGGACTCAACAAATCCTAATCAGCTGACAAGAGAAATCAGATACTGCCTGCCACTTTCTCCCCGCAGTAAAGTATTTCCTTCTGTTTATGCCCAATCATGCAATTAAATGAAGGGCATGCTGGCCTCCTGGCAAACCAGCTGCCAAGATGACAGAGGGGAGCAATTTGACAAATAGGGCACAGGGAAATACAGCAGACATTCACAGGAAATTGTATTCGTTGCCCAAGGAGACCCGACAGACACAAACATCACCAGAGCTATAGGACAGAAATGGGGTCCAGAGGTCCTCAAGTGAAAAGGTGCCTTGCTCTGATCCCACTCTAACCCAAGAACAGGAACTTGTCCCAGTTTGTCAGCCTGGCTCTCAGTGGCTTCAGGGGAGGATGCCTAATTAGAGAGGGTCACACCCATGAGAAGTAGACTTCCTCTTTCTGATATTGGTCACCCATTGCCTATTGTATGTTTTCCTCGACCTCAGCTTTTCAATTTTTATTTTAAAATATTTTATCTTTAAATAAAAGTAATGCCTTGTGCACATATTAAAAATGCACAATGTACAGAGAGGTATAAAATGACCCTCACTAACCCCCTTCTTCCCAAGATAACCACTATTTACTTTTTTTTCTGGATCCTTTGAGGGACAGAGATGTCTTTATACACCTGAATGTGTGTATGCTTAAAAGCAATTTACTAGGCACAGTGTCCTGCATTGTTTGTTTTTCACTTAATAATAGATCTTTGCACATTGGTCTGGTACATCCAAGTGCCAATATTCCTTGCCTGCATTATTGCAATACCTCCTCGCTGACTTCCCTGCTTCTACCCTTACCCCCTACAGTTCATTCCAGAGGGATCCTGCTAAAAGGTAAATCAGATCATGTTTCTATTTGGTCAAAACTGCCCAGTGCCTTTCTCTGGCACTAAGAACAAAAGCTAAGCTTGCTGTCACCACCTGCCTCTCCAAATCCATCCCCGATGCATTCCTCCTTCTCACTGTGCTCCAGCCTCACTGTTCCTCATCCAGGCCAAGTGTGGTCCTGCCTCAGGGCCTTGGTACTTACTGTTCCCTCTGCCTGAAGTGCATGCATTTCTTTTCTGCCCCTTGATTCTCTACATGGCTGGCCCTTCCTTATCATTCTGGTCTCATTTCAGACCCTCCTCCCTGACCACCTGTTCGAAATCAGCCCCTCATAGATCTTTTCTTTTTCTTCATAGATTCTTTTTACTAGCTGAGAATTATCATGTTCAGTTATTTGTTTACTTATATGTTGTCTGTCTTCTCCTACCGCACACACTGGAATGTAAAGTCCATGAGGAGAGCAGGGATTTTATCTGTCTTTTCACCCTTATATTCCCAGTACTTGGACCAATGGTTCTCAAACTTGAATGTGCATCAGAATCGCAGATGACTGTACCCCAACTCCAGAGTTTCTCATTGAGTAGGTCTGGAACGGGCCTGGGAATTTGCATGTCTAACAAGTTCCCAGGTGATACTGACGCTGCTGGTCCACGGACCAGACTTTGAGAACCACCAGTCTAGACAGTGCCTGGCACACACTGGGTGTTGCTTATACATTTATTACGTGAACACATGAGTCTGCACGGAAGGATCTGCTATTTTTTTTGGAATGGCAGTTTTATTTTCACTATATCATTTATTTATATTTATTGGACAGGAAACCTCCTCTAATTCTTTGTGACAGGAAGGCCCCAAGTTCTGTCAGCTAAAATGATGTATCAGCTCCATTGGTTTATCAGCAAATGATCAGAAACCTGAAGTGTTATAGGCCCAGGGGAGCCAGTGAGAGGCACCCCTCGTTCTCTGCCTCAGTAACACGTCAAAGCCAAAGGGGGTGGGATTCTCCCTTCATATGTGACAGAGAACTTTCCCTATGGGTAATCACTCAGGCCTCCCCTGTAATTGTTTAACAACTGTCCTGTTGACTTGGATTAGGCCTTGGTGCGTTGGAATGTATAAAACAAACACACACACTCACACACACACACACACACTTTTTCATACTGAATTTCAGGAAGTTACAAGATGCCCCAAGTCCATTTTAATCTCAAATTTTAAAACTCCTGATCTAATCATTGGCTATCTATTTGGCAAAACAAACAAAAACAGCCTGGATCCCCAGTTTGTTATTTAAATTCCCAATTAAATAAGAGGTTTAAATGTAATAAGACAAACCTTAGAGGACAATATTAGAGAAGAGCATTAGAGGAAAGCATTAGGTAATGAGATTTACCATCTTAGGATGGGGAATGCTTTTTGAAGCATGATTTGAAACCCAGAAACAAAAATAGAATAGTGAGATTGATTCCATAAAATTTAAAATGATCTGTACAAGAAAGAAGAAAAAAGATCTTCCAGTTTAGACTCTGGGGAGAAATCTATGGAGCCTACCTTTTCCGTCTATATTCTTTCCACTTGAATTGAATGGGTGGCCTGTGGCCAAGCGTGGTGGGATGAGACATAAGCTTATCAGAGCAGACAGAGTAAGACCACATCCTTCAGCAAAGCCCTGTCACTGGGTTCATTATTTCATTAGCCATGGTTTGGGGGTTTTCTGAGCAATTTTATTGAGATGTAATTCACGTACCATGGAGTTCACCCATTTCAAGTATACAATTAAGTGGTTTTAGTATGTTCACAAAGTTGTGCAACCATCACCACTGTCTAATTTAGAACTTTTTTTGTCATCCCCAAAAGAAACTCCATACCCATTAGCAATCATTCCTCATCCCTGCCCTCCCACCAGGCCTACCCAACCACCAGTCTACTTTCTGCCTCTGTAGATTTGCCTGTTCTGGCCATTTCATATAAATGGGATCATACAGTGTGGGTTTCTTTTCCTTATAAAGCATAATGTCTTTAAGGTTCATCCACGTTGTAGTTTGATCCATATTTATCAGAACGTCATTCCTTTTTATTGGTGAATAATATTTCACTGTATGGGTATGCCATATTTTATTTGTTCATCAATTAATGGACATTTGGCTTATTTCCTCTGTTTAGATATCATGAGTAATGGTGCTGGAACATTTGTGTTGTATACAAGTTTTTGTGTGAATATTTGTTTTTATTTCTCTTGGATCTAGCGGTGGTTTTTCTCTTAAATATTTACCCAAAGCATATTACTTAGCCTATTTAATTCTTTTGGTTTTAGTTTTGTTCTATCATGACCGCGTGGGGAAGCAAGGAGGCTTGGATCCTAAAGACCTCAGAGGCCCGCTACCCGGAGTCTGGGCCCCTCCCTGCTTCTGTGTAATTGGGGATGTGCTTTCATCTCACTGTGCCTCACTCGTGGGGATGCCAGCTCTCTGAGCCTCTCAGGGATACTGTGAGGATTAATGGCATAAACCCAATAGGATCTGCTCTTGAGAAGATGCTAACCCACAGGAGCGGGTTCATGTGCATCAGAGAAACAAGATACCCTCAGACCAAGGGCTCCCAGCACCACAGGTGATGGCATCAGCCAAGAGGCCAGTGGCTGGATGCAGAGGCACAGACATTATAAAAAAAAAATACCGTTTACTTAAGATTTGGGTTCCCTTTGAGATCTGAATTTGGTGAATTTGGTTGCTTTCCAAATCCTGCAAGCTGCCCTCTGAGGGAGGCCTCTGGCCTGGTCACCCTGTTCAGGGGGCAGGAGAAAGGAGAAGGCCATGCCTAGTGATGGGCAGCCAGATGGGCAGACAAATTCTAAAGCCCACCCTCCAGCTAACGTTTCCCCAAAGACCATTCTAATCTAAGAACTCATTTAATCAAAAAGCACTTCGCTCTCTACAGAGCCCCAGAAGTACCTCCTTTTGTGAAATTCCCCTGCCCCTGACCTTCTTGTTGGCTCTGGGGTAGGGGTGTGACCCCTCATTCCTGGGCGAATCCCCTGTAGAGGCACTGGGAGCCCCGGAGGCAGAAGAGGGGCCTAAAATATCTGAACTTCCTCCTGCTCTCTGACCAATCACCTGTGCCCCTCGCTCTTTCAAATCAGGCAGCAGAAAGTACCACTGATAAACATGTAACTGAGGAATCTAATAGGAAAGGAGACGGTAGGCTTGCCTGGGTTCTAACTCCCAGGCTGCCACTTACTAGCTCTCTGATTAGGACAAGTGACTAAGTTCTCTGAGACTCAGTTTCCCCATCTGTTAAATGGGGGATAATAGTGGTATTTACCTCGTAGGGTCACTGTGAGGATTACCTGAGATGATGCCTGTTAGGGGCTCCAGTATACATTCAGAGCTCCATCGGTGTTTGTCATAGTTATTATATTACTTATACAATCAGAATTAAGGATCTCAAGTAATCTAGCCATCCTCTCTAAGCTATTTAGGGAGGCTGTTTTTATTTTTATTTATTTTTATTGGTTGGAAGCACCTGATGTGTGTTAGACACCACAGGGAGGGCTGGGGATGAAACTTAATTTTCCCCAGGAATGTAAAATTCAAGCTGGGAGAGAAACTAAGATACATGCAGTTCTTAAAGAACAGGTAAACAGTGGACTGCAATGCCGAGGGGCAACGCTGTCCCAGTTTGGAGAGAACAGAAAAGGCTGGGTGGGCCAGATGCGGCCTCGGAGGGGAGGCAGCATGGAGTCTGGCCCTTGAAAGGCAAGATGGGTTCACATCAGCAGAGCAGAGGGAGGAAGAAGTGGGCAAGGGTGGGTGAAGGGAAGGGGAGGCCCGTGGGAGTACAAGCAGGTTGGGGGCCCAGTGGGTGTGGGCATGGTGGGTAGTCTGGAGACTGAGCCAGAGACAAGCTTTCTGGTATCTTTCCCATTCTCGGGTCTCTAGGGATGACATACCATGGGGTCTTTTAGTCACCTGTTCTACTAATAATTATCCTTTCTATGAGACTTTCTGTCACGTATAAGAGGGAGGAAAGAGGAGGGGTTATGTTGGAGGAGCTTTGGCTCTTAATCTAGACGATCACAAAAAAAGCAGTACAAAGTGACAACCAATGACCTTGGCCATCCTGCATGCAGCCCCCTTGACTGTCTTTGGGGACCCAGCCTTTCATTGCTTTCAGGCCATGTGGTTTTGGGTGGGGATGACTACACCCCCATGGCAGGGACGGCACAATACCCACGTTGGTTCAGTGAAATGTGACCCTGAGACTCTAGCTAGAACTGTTGGGAAAGGGAAACACCTATTCTTGTAGGATGGCTGGGCCAGTAGGACGTCAGCCCCCAGCTGCTGGCAGCCATCTTACCACCAGGATGAGTGAGTCTTCCTGGGAGTAGAATGACACAGGGATTCAAAGCAAGAAATGGAGAGAGACAGATTCACGATAACATCATCTGGGTACCTGGATCCCACCATATCAAAACCCTGGCTGTTTCAGTTACATGAGGAAAACATTTTTCCCTTGTTTTGTTTTTTTTTGTCTAAGTCTCTTCAAACTGGATTTCAGTCCATTGTCACTAGAAGAATCTTGACTTATTCAAGGAGTTATCTCGTCCCCAGCAGTGTTCTGTTGGCTTACCCTTAGCATAGATATTTGTGGCCCTGAGCCGAGGGGTGGTGTGTGTCAAGGAATAACGGTATGCGTGTGCAAGCGATGGGGACACCTATCCATACCCTCAAGAGGCACAGGTACATGTCACGTGCTCGGGTGGCAGAGATGTTAGAAGGAGAACCCAAAACTCTGCAAAATGTCATTCTTCTTTGCCCCTTGACTCTGCTTACAGAGCAATTCTCCCCAAACCCTTGATTTTCTTCTTCTTCTTCTCAGCCAAAGAGAGTTCTTGGATCTGTTAAATATATTTTGCAGGGTTCCAAAGTCGTCAGGAAGAGATGGGGAAGGGGGGTGAGGGGAAAGGAAGCTCTGCAGATGCCATTTGTATTTTCTCCCTTTTGCCCAATTACAGGGAATCAGCTGGCATCCTTTTATTTATTTCCTATTCGATGCAGAGCTTTTAAAAAACTAAGCATTAGCATTACTGCAATGGGATTTGTCTAATGATTTTCTGGGAAGTGTCTTCTTGGATCTCAGCAAAGATAACTCACTTTGTAGAAACCCTTTCCTGCTTCCCTGCTAAGAATTCGACTCACCCAGTTCTTTCGGGAAGCAAGCTGGCCTCCGAATGAGAGAAGGGAGTACAGGAATGCTTTAGTCTAGCATCCATCACACAGCCTCAAGCCTGCCACCGACTCAGATCAGGGAGAAGGCGGGGAGGGGGTGGGGGGGAGCGTTCATGCAGAGCGCAAGCCTGAAGCCAAGCGGAAAGTCCACAGCAATCGGAGCCCCTTGGAGAAACGGATGCACTCACCTCTGTACTTTGGCTCTGGGGCACTTTCTTTCTGGGGTGATGGCAGCTGTGCAGCCTACGGCATCCACACTGTCCTACCAGGACCGCTGCAGGCAGGCCACCGCGGGAGGAAGGGAGCTCCCATCCTCCATCAGAAGGGAGTGGCCTTCACCAAAGGAGGCAATGCCCTTATTCCCCTGGAGTCCAGGCTGTTGGAGCTGCTTGTTCTCTCTCTCCTGCTCCCTCTCTGATGTGTATGGAGCTCAGGGAGCCCCCAGAGAAGGGCTGTGTGCACACCACACACCACACCCGCCCTGATCCAGGTGGTCTCCCCAGCCTTGGGGAGCCTGGGGCGTGCGTCGTGAGGCCACCCTCATGGGGTCCCTACCAGTGTGGCTGGTGTACCCACAGAAAGCCCAAGGACAAGCACTTGTGTATTTATTTCTGCCCCTCTCATGTGATCTTATTTTTGGACCAAACACAAAAGCTATTTGGGGGCTGGACAGCTGCCAGGTGAAAGGGCAGTTATCTCATCCAAGTTGTCTCCGTGCCTCTCTCTGAACTAGTCCCTGTTACCTTTCTGGGTATAAGGCAGAAGGGGGGGAGGGGGGCTTGCTCTGAACCTTACTTTTAATATATCTGAGCTATTAGTCCAAATTACTAACTTTATTTTAACCAGTTCATCCCCACCCTTTGAGGTTTCACACAAGATCAATCTAACGAACAAAGTCACAGCTTTTATATCTGAGGCTGGTGGGCATGTCCTACAGTCAACACGCATCTGGCCGTCATCTACACACTGCTGTAGACACAGAGACCCTCTTACCAGCACTGGGTGGGACCCCACCCCTGGAAGGCACTTGTGAGCGATGTGGAGGAGTGAAGCTGTAACACTGAATCACACAGATTCTGGCTGTTTCCCCTGGCTGTTTCTGCTTCTAATTCCTAGGCTTGTAAAATTTAAAATATTTAAAAAGCTTGGCTTTTCGCCTCTGGTTCTTCCTCTTCAGACCTGAATGGGAAGCTTTGAAACCCTCATGCCTGACAAAATGCCAATTCCATATCATCATCTTCGCCATCACCACTGTTATTTCTTGAGCCCTTGCTAAATGTCGTTTTCATGCTGAGCTCTTTTCTCGCGTTGTCTCATTTATCCTCGCAACAGCTCTGTGGGGAAGGTAATCCTGTTCCGATCTGACAGCCAGAGAGGCAGAGGCTGGGGAAGGTGAGCTTGCCAAGGAGAGAGATCCCAGCCCCCATCGTCTGACTGAAGGGCAGGAACTTTCGGTCACTTTGCTCCCTGTCTCCTGAAGCTATCAATTATTGAGATTTCACTGTTGTTTTCATTTTATAAGAAGGATAACAAAAACCTCACATTAGATTCAGACCCATGACTTCAATCCTCAATTTCTTTTCCCAACCTCAGTTCTTGAAGGGGAAAAAGAATAAGGTTTTCATGTGTTTACAGTCCCAGGCCCTGATTCTAGGTACAGGATGGAGAGTCTCTGGCCTCCATTCTCCGTGGAGCCAGTTTCCTATGAATAATTCACTGTGCAAACACACACACACCAGAGAGGACTGGGTGGGGCCGCCCAGACTGTGGTCCCCACTGCATCCAAGGTGAATTGCCCTTTCTGTCTGCTACCTTGAGGGAGAGCCAGGGAGATGGAGCCCAGTAGCTTGTCCAACACTGCCCTCTGCTGGCCACTAGCATGCATTACCCCTAGGATGGTGGTCTTCAAAACTTTCCAATGGGCACACCAGGGATTATTTTTAGAGTACCAATTTCCAGGTTCCCAGTTTCTTTAGGTACCTTTTCCTAAAACTGATTTGCCTGAGAACATGTCTGTGTTCATAATAATCCTACCTTTACTGGAAAGCATACCCCTCACTCTTCAAAAATCTTACTAAGGAGCCATATCCCCGAATGTAAAAATGTCCAGGTCCAGGTTCTCAAACTGGAAGCTTCCTTTAAAAATTTAATTCAACTTCCCTTAATAACTAATTAAGGCAGTTTTTAATTTAACAACTTTGTCTCTTCCATCCCTTGAATTTGAGGGAGAGTACCGTGAAAGTTGTAGAGAATATTAGAAATACAAATAACAGATTAATAGGTACATTTAAAGAATATTGTCACAGCTTAATTTTTTAATTCCAATATTTACAATATGCTGGAAGTTATTATCTTGAATCCATATGAACTTAGTGGTGAACATTTAACGTCAATTTTTAAATGTGAGTATAAGTAACATTATTTTTCAAAATTGTTTTAGAAGGCACAAGGGCAAAAATGGGTGAAGACAGACTATTGCAGCCTAGGGGTGGCCCTTGTTGACTGATAATAGGCTCTTATCTATCCAACCATCCATCCATCCCTCCATCTTTCCACCCATCCAGCCAACACCCATTGAGCATCTACTATCTGTCAGGCATTGTTTTGGGCACTAGATATAAAAATGGTGAGCAAAAACTGACATGTGACATGCCAAATTCTTACTTATGAGTCCCTCTAGGGAATTGAGTGAGGGGAAACAGATTAATTTAGTACTTTCTCAAATAAATGTAAAAATTCACATTTGATAAGTACTTCCAAGGAGGGGTATTCAGTGATGAGAGAATGTATAATGAGGATTGTATGTTACGAAGATTGACCTA
Source organism: Eubalaena glacialis (assembly GCF_028564815.1). Classification (NCBI taxonomy): domain Eukaryota; kingdom Metazoa; phylum Chordata; class Mammalia; order Artiodactyla; family Balaenidae; genus Eubalaena; species Eubalaena glacialis. The sequence goes on from NC_083719.1 coordinate 120,090,314, forward strand.
ACTCATGGTGGAGATGTTAGGAATAAGGTCTGAAGCCAGAAAAAGGTATTCAGCAATCTTTATGAAAGGACTGTGAAAACCCAGGAAGAAAGGCCATTTTAATGTGGGAGGATTGGGGAATAGGATCAACCTTTGCAGAGTCAGTTGTTTTTAGAAAGGGCCTTTGCCCTTACACAAATACAGTCCATATTAAAAAAATCACTGGGACCAAATTTTCCTCAGGGAACATTTGGCAATTTCTGGAGACATTTTTGGTTGCTGCAACTGGGGTTGTGCTCACGGCATCTAGTGGGTAGAAGCAAGGGATGCTGCTAAACATGCTGCAGTGTTCAGGATAGCGCCCTCCACAACAAAGTATCCAGGCTGGCCCTAAAGTCAATAGTATTGGGGTTGAGAAAGCCTGTTATAGATGAGGGCAGGGCAGGCCTTGTCCAAGTGTCTACAGTGGATGTGGACCTATTCATCCATTCATTCATTCGACAGGTGCTTATTGAGTACCCACTATGTTCAAGACACCATTCTAGGCATAATCGAGGCATACCAGGCACCCCCTAACCAAAACTGTCATCTCAAATGGCCTACCTGGGTGTGTTCCTGTTACCCAGCCTAAACTTTTCACTATTAAAATGGTGGCAAAACTGGTCTTGCTGTCTGTAGAAAAAGAGACAAAAATCTATGGATATGATTCACAATATGGTTGCTGCAACATTGCAAGAGTGAAAACAACCTAAATGTCTGTCAACAGGGGAATAGCTACATCATTTGGTACATCCATACAATGGTATACTGAGCAGCCAATAAAAAAAGAAAGAGGCAAATTTCTTTGAGATGACACAGAAAATAACCATGAAGATATTAACTGGAAAAAAATTTCAGAATAGCAGGTTAAATGTGATTGATCTGAGTTGTGTTTTTAAAATTGGTTTATGTGTGTGTGTGCTTGTGCATGCAATTGCTGGAAAAAGTCGCACCAAATTCTTAAAAATGGCTACCTCTAGGAAGTGGGGAAAAATGTGTAACATGTTCATTGGGAAAAGTCCCCCACCTAATTCCCTCCTTTCACAACTGTTAGATTCTCCCCAGTTCATCCTCTCAGTTACTACCGATATTCAGCCAGTCACCAACTTCTGGAGAACATTCAAAAAACTTCCAGGACAGTATCCATTCCTTATTAGTAACCCAGGGTCCTTCAAAACTTGCCTCCAGCCAGTCTTCATGGGCTCTTCTTGGGAGCCGCTCTTCCTGCGACAGCCCTGTTCCCACCCCCCCTCCCCAGAGCTTAAGTCATAGTGAACTCACCAGGACTTGTCACACCATACTCTTTCAAGACAGGCTCACCTCTGTGCCTGAAAAGCAGTCCTTTTCTTTTTCTACCTGTATTAGTCAGGATAGACCAGGTTATACTACGTTTATAAATAATCTCCAAATTTTAGTGACTTAAAGTAACAAAGGTCTATTTCTCATACATCAACATGGACATGTCCATGTGTAGGTTGGCTGGGCAGGTCTGCTCCATGTCATCCTCAGTTGAGGGCCCAGACTGAGGGAGGTCCAGCCCTCTGCTTACAGGAAGGAAAGGGGAGAGATGTTTACTGTTACACTAGCACCTGGCAGTTACTCCTACTCACATTTCATTGGCCAAAATGAGTCTTATGGCCACACCCAACATAAAATGAGGTGGAGAATTTTAGTCCTATTATTTGCTTGGAAGGTGAGGAGGCGAGGGTCATAAATATTTGGGGAACCTGAATTCTATAATTGCTGGGTGCAAAATACATATATATATATATATATATTTTATATATATACATATATATATATATATATATGTAATATATATATATGTATATATCTCCACAAAGTCAAGTTTACTGATCACGTTCAAACAATCTATATCCTTACTTATTTATCTGGTCATTTCTTGTGATTTTTGTCCATCTTAGCTTCATATGTTTTGAAGCCACATCATAAAATGTATACAAATTTTATAATCACTCTATTTTCCTTGTGAATTGAAATTTTTATCATTATGATGTATCCTTCTTTAGCTGTAGTAATGCTTTTGGCCTGAAAATATGTTTTGTCTGATATTAATATATACTATAAATATTAATATAATTTTGCTTAATATTTATGTTTTGTCTACCCTTTACTTTCAACATTTTAAAATTAATGTTTTAGATGTGTTTCTTATAAACAGTATATAGATTTTTAAAATCCAGCTCAATACTCTTTGACTTCTAATTGAAGTATTTTGTTCATTTACATTTAATGAAATTACTGATATATTTGGATTCAAATCTACCATCTTATTAAATGTTTCCATTTGTCACATGCTCTGTGTTCTTTTTATCCTCCTTTCTTTTTTTGCTTTTGGAATGGCTAAATATTCTGTTTTACCCTCTCTTACTTTGAAAGTTATATACTTTTTTTTACTATTCTTTTAGAAGTTATTCTAGAGATCACAATATGTATCTTTGATTTATCACAGTCTAATGTTAATTAACATCTTTATCTTCTTCCATAGTAATACAAGGACCGTAGAACATTTTAGTTCCATTTACCCCTCCCTCCTTACTTATGCGTACTTGTTATATATTTTAACTTTTTAAATCCCCAGTGGACATTGCCATGTTGTTTTGTACAGTCTACTTCATTTGGATTTCCTCAAATTAATCTCTGCATTGTTCTTCGTTTTTTCCTGAACCTGTAATCTATCATATTAAATCATCTTCCTTTCCCTTAAAGAACATGCTTTAGTATCTGCTGCTGGTAAAGAATCCTGAAAATGTCTTAATTTAACCTTTGTTATTAGAGGCTCTTTTCACTGGGCATGGAATTCTAGGTTGGCACTTCTTTTCTTTCAGCACTTGAAAGATATTTAAATTGTACTAATTTCTAGCTTCTATTGTTTCTGTCAAGAAGTAAGCTAACTTACTATTCCTTTTTTCAAGTAATGATAGCTGCTTTTAACATTTTTTTCTTCTCTTTGTCTTTGGTTTTCATATATTTTACTATGATGTACCTAGGTGTAGTTTTTATTTATCCTGCTTGGGGTTCCCAGGGATTCTGGAATCTGTGGCTTGTTTTTAGTCAATTTTGGCAATTTCTCAAATATTTTCTCTTCAAATTATTGCTACTGCCCTATTCTCTCTCTCGTCTCCTTCTAGAACTTCAATCTTCACTCTATCTTCCATATCTCTTATTCCCTCCACTGTATTTTCCATCCTTGTGTCTCTCCATGTTTCATCCTGATATTTTCTTCTGACTTCCCAGTTCATCACTTCTCCCTTTGACTGTGTCTAATCTGCTTTAAACCCATCCACTCAGCTCTTTACTTTTGTTATTATATTTTCAACTCTAAATTACTGTTTGGTTATTTTTCAAATCATTATTGTCCCTTTTTTTTAAGCTTCCAGTTCTCTGCCATATTTTTAAATCTCATCTTTTATCTCCTTTGTACAAAGTCTGTGTCCAATAACTCCAAAAGTGGAATTCTCTGGGATTGTTTCTATTGTAGTTGTTTCTGTTGGATCTCATTCATGTTGTCTTGTTTCCTCATGTGTCTGGGTACCTTCAGACTGAATTGTATGTGAAAAATTGTTAGTAGAAGTAAAGTGAGACATTATGGTGTTGTCTTCCTCCAGAGAGTACTGTAAGTCCCCTACATGTGAACAAGTTCCATTCTGAGAGTGCGTTCGTAAGTCCAATTTGTTTGTAAGTGCAACAAAGTTAGCCTAGGTACCCAACTAACACAATCGGCTATATAGTACTGTATTGTAATAGGTTTATAATACTTTTCACACAAATAATATATAACAAACACAAAAAATAAACATTTTTAATCTTATAGTATAGTACCTTGAAAAGTACAGTAGTACAGTACAACAGCTGGCATACAGGGGCTGGCATCGACTGAACAGGCAAGAAGAGTTACTGACTGGAGGAGGGAGAGGAGGTGGGAGATGGCAGAGCTGAAGGATCATCAGCAATAGGAGATGGAGGGCAAGCTGCAATTTCACTCATGCCTGATGTTGATGGCACAGGTTCTGGTTCCTTGCTGGATTCAGTTCTATCTACCCTCTTTAAAAATCGATCCAGTGATGTCTGGGTAGTAGCTCTTTTTTTTTGTCATCGTAGATGACACAGTAGCACTGGATTGCATTCTGAACGGCTGCTGCAACCTTTGTGTACCGTTCTATGTTCACATCCTGTGCCTCAAAAACTAACAGTGCCTCCTCAAACAGAACTAAGTTAGGTGATTGGACACTGGAACGCACGTTCGCATCTTTGAAAATTTGCAACTTGAAGGTTCGTATGGAGAGGACTTACTGTACTTACGTTTGCTTCTGCTAGGCACCTGGGGATACTAGCAATCTGGTCTGGCCAATCTGCCCTTAATCCAGTTTGAAGAATTAAGCTCATTGGAAGCTGGGTTGGGACTCTGCAAAATCTGGTTATTTTCAGTTCACCTAGTCCTAAGGTGCAATCCTTCAGGGTCTTTGTCTAAAATGAGGAGTTACAGTACCCCGGCTCCTTTGGTGGGCACTGGATCCCAACTTGTGTCCCCTTAGACATGCAGAGCTGCCTAGGTGCTGCTTAACCTCTCAGCTTCTTAGTTGTCTCTTCCTGAGACAGCAAATATCCCAAGGGGGAAAGAGCCCCCAGTTGTTGGGCTTGTCTCCCTGAATGGCCATCTTTCCCCAGAACTTGGTTTGGCAATTCTTCATGATCTTATTAAGTTTTTGGTGCCTTCAGGCTGATCTTATTCTTATTTTGTCCAGCCTTTCTAATTGTCCCCAGCAGGAAAGCAGACCCCAGTGATCTAGTCTGCCGTTACCAGATGGTAAGAAATATAAATGTAGGAAGTTGTCCAGGTGTTTGTGCACGTGCACACCTTATGTGAGTGGTGGGCACTGGGGTCAACCAGAGAGCATGTGCTTATTTTTGCCTTATGGGGATGAAAGTCTCATGTTGCCAGATTTTCTAATTTTTTCAAGAGAAGTAGGAAATGTGGGCTTTTTAAATGTGAAATCCCAATTTTCAATGGTGGTTAAAAAAAATTAACTCTCAATGAGCCAAGCAAGATCCATCTGGGGTCCAAACCGAGCCCACTGGATACCAGTCTGAAATAGCTGGACTACAGTCTGTGTTGATGGGAGTAGTGGGGTGAAGGGTGGCTCTCCTTTACCAGTAAATGCTAGCCTCCAGCGGTCCAGGCTGCCTTGAATAAACACCAGGCCCTCATACAAATAACTTTAAAACCACTTTATGTCTCTACGGAAATCTCTTAAAAATGCCAAGGGGGAGGATGGATTCCAGTCATAACACCAACAACATTTCTGAAAAGCCTTCTCCCATCTCTCTCCCAAATCCTCCTCATGGCAGCTCAGCAGCTACTCCAGACCCCAAGAATTCATCTCTTTAATTCCTCCCAATTCAGCCCATCCCTGGCTCTTATCTCTCTTGTCCCCCCTTCTCACCTTCTGATCTGTTCTGCTTTTTCCATTAGGTGATTCTCCACCTTTGCTTCAGTGAACCCATCAAGTCATCTGAGTCACAGCACCACACAGTTCAGAACCCCTTCCCATAGTTTCCTACCTTCTGCACAAGAAAGGCTCCAAAACTTAGCGGGCCAAAGCTAAATCCTCCTTCACAGGAAGTGGGGGCAGGGAGAAACGATGCTGTAAATATTCTAAAATATGTGTGTTTTCCTGTCCCATCAGCTATGCCATCTGGGATGGGGTGAAGCCAGGACAAGATGTCATTTTGCAAAGGAGGCAGAGCCCATATCAGGATGCTTTGGCACCAGGGTGAGTTTTCAGATGGCTGCCATCTCCTTGTCACTTACCTTCTACTGAAAGGACAGGGTCCCACCCAAACCACGACCCCTCCCACAAATGGGGAGGGAGAAGCCAGAAGGAAGAGAAATCAAACGTGGACTTTTTCTGATGTGTCTAAAAATAGAAAGTTGGCAAAGCATGTCACAGAATACAAAGTATTTGATAAAAATAGCATCTGTTGAGCTTGGAACTCAAGCTAGAGATGCATGGAAATGAAATTTATTCCTTCCTTTAGTGTTTCCATATTAGTGTGACAATTCTGTCTCTCTCATTGATGAGGGTTCAGATGCTGCTTTCTGTGGCCAAGTGGCTTCCTTTCCCAGGGTCTGATGGTAGAGGAGGTGCTGGCCGAATTAAAGAAAGCACTAGACTGAGAGGGTCATGGATCATGGGTGTGGGTCCACCACTCTCACACCCACCCTTGACTTTGACACACAGTGTCAGGGCTCACTTACACCAGCTTGTGAGTTTTCTAAATAAGCCAATGTTGTTGACTCACAGGAGCCTGAATAGTAATAATAACTGTGTAGTAGTATTACTCCCCCAGAGAGAGGCCACTTGCCATTTGGCAAGTCCACAGAGGCTGCTGTCTGCCTTCCCCTCCCGCAAGCAGCTACCCAAGGTGTCTGGGGCTCACATTCTCCTCCTGCTACTGAGGACCCCACAGGGCTGTCCCTCTCAGGTCAGGATGGGACTCAAGACCTGCCCTTTCTCAAAGCACATCCCATAGCCCAGGGAATTACTAGCCACAGGACTGTTGCCTCTCACCAGCTCTTCCAGATCCCAGCTCCTCAAATGTCCTGCTCTCTGCTGAGTTTCCTTTACCGAGAAGCAAAGCTGAGCCAATCTAATAATAAATGAGAACAAGGGATCAAGTGGCCCCTTTTAAATGAGCTAGGTTTTTAAATTAGTTCTTTTAATTGTGGTAAGATACACATGACATAAAGCTACCATCTTAACCATTTGTAAGTGTACAGTTCAGTGGCTTTAAGTACATTCTCATTGTTGTGCAGCCATCACTGCCATCCATCTCCAGAACTCTTTTCATCTTCCCAAAATAAACTCCTTACCCAGCAGACAGCAACTCCACATTTCCCCCTCCCCCCAGCCCCTGGCAACCACCATTCTACTTTCTGTCTCTATGGATTTGACTACTCTAGACAGCACATATCGATGGAATCATACTGTATTTATTGTTTTGTGACTGGCTTATTTCACGGAGTATAATGTCCTCAAGGTTCATCCATGTTGTAGCATGTATCAGAATGTCCTTCCTTTTAAAAAAGGGCTGAATACTATTCCATTGTATGAACATACATACCACCTTTTGTTTATCCATTCATCCATTGATAGACACTTGGGTTGCTTCTACCTTTCGGCCATTGTGAATTATGCTGCAGTGAATGTGGGTGCTCTTTTCCTGCTTGTTTTGACCCGTTTGTATTTTAACAGGATTTTTAAGGAAGGTAATCCAAATGGTGCAATATTTCAGGGATCTGAGGCTGACCCCTTGAGAGCTGTTTTAGGTGGAGGCAGATTTGGTGCTCTTGCATCAAACTATGTCACGTGCATATGGGGCTGCCTGGGGATATGTGTTCTGGTATCGTGTGTTGTGTGCTTTCCTCACTGACAGGGATAGGAACTTATGTCCAGTGGAAGGAAAATGTTTCTGACTATAAACACTTCTTAAGCTACTCGGCCATGGGAATCTTGACAGTGGTTGATTGGCAGACAGTGACAGTGGGAAGTGATGGGGTGATGCAGATGCAAGAAGGCTTTGATATCAAACCAGCAAATATGTGTCCCCCACATGGGCTTCAAACACCTGCCTTGTCCTGATTCTTTAGGGTCCTTGCTGATTCACATCCACCCCCTCCCCAAGATCTCCTATACCTTTAACTCTTAATTTCCCCACCATCAGCATTGCAACATGCTCAAGTGTAATGAAACAAAACTGCAAAGCAAATCATAACCTCCCTCCCCCCCTCCCCGACCCTGAGCCCTATCACACTTCTTCTCCCACCCTCTCTCCCTCTCTTCCTCCTGGAGACCTGTCTTCCCTCCTCACTTCCACATCCACATCCCCATCCCCACCCCCACTGACTCCTAAACCCATCACACTCTGGCGCCCATGCTCTCCTGGCTCTGGGTTCCGATATGACCTTGCTGAGCCTCCTGATTTGAGCTCCTGACAGACCCGAGTCTCAGCCCCCTGTTCAAGGCAAGAGCCCTGCATCCTGAGTGGTCCTGGCATCTTGCTTCAGAGGCAGTCCCTAGAACACCAAGAATTTTATATTTTATTAATTTTTTAATTTTTATTTTTACACAGTTTTTAAAGGTTACACTCCATTTACAGTTATTACAAAATATTGGCTATATTCCCCGTGTTGTACAATACATCCTTGAGCCTGTCTTACTTCCCCACCCCTACAATGCCCCTCCCCACCCTTTCCACTGGTAGCCAGTAGTTTGTTCTCTGTATCTGTGAGTCTGCTTCTTTCTTGTTATACTCACTAGTTTGTTGTATTTTTTAGATTCCACATATAAGTGATATCATACAGTATTTGTCTTTCTCTGTCTGACTTATTTCACTTAGCATAATGCCCTTCAATTTTTTGTAGCTTAGTAATATTAACTTGTATATATAAACCACATCTTCTTTATCCATTCATCTGTTGATGGACACTTAGATTGCTTCCATATCTTGGCCATTGTCAATAATGCTGCTATTATTTATTTATTTATCTTCCCCATCAAGAGAAGGAGATGTAATCCAGAACCACACCCTTACAAACTCAGGAATAAAAGCAATATTTGCAGGTCACTTTTCAGACAGTGGAGTGTAGAGATGAGGCAATCACCTCTATCATTAAACAGACTTTGATACGACTCCCGGTTCTGCTAGTTGCTAGCTGGGAGACCTTGGGCAAGTTTCTTAAATGCTGTGCCTCCTCTCCTCACCTCGAGATGCAATTGTAGTTGCACCTACCTGGTAGGACTATTAGGAAAAATAAATAAGAAAATGTGTGTTGACGGAGCAACTAAGCCTGTGTGCCGCAACTACTGAGCCTGCGCTCTAGAGCCCATGAGCCACAATTATTGAGCCCGTGTGCCACAACTACTGAGCCTGCGCGCCTAGAGCCTGTGCTCCACAACAAGTGAGGCCACCGCAGCGAGAAGCCCGCACACCACAACGAAGAGTAGCCCCCACTCACCGCAACTAAAGAAAGCCGGCATGCAGCAACAAAGACCCAACGCAGCCAAAAATAAATTAATTAATTAAAAAAAAAATGTGTGTCGAGTGCTGAGCACAGCGCATGGCTTATAGAAAGCATTTCATAAGGATGAGCTCTTATTACTCCTTTTTAATTGGTGTAAGTTGACCTTAGTACTTAAGTCTGTCTTGCTTTTCATACCTGTAAAATTTGAACGAACAAATGTGCTAAGACTAAGGGGTTTAATTGCAAAATTCTCTAGAGAATAAATGGTTTCCTAAGAGATCAGAAACATTTACTAAAGACTGCATGAGAACTGCAGGGAGAAACATCGTCTAGAGGCTGCTGAAAGGCAGAGTCCCTGAATGAGGGTGAACATTCCTAGATGTTGGGAGATAAACCAAAAGACTCCAGAGTGTGATTATACGTGTGCCTCGGTGATTAGCGTCAGATAAGATGAATGATCTCTACGATGCAAGTACAAACACAGACTGTGGGAAAACAGCCACTGGAAAAGCTATTGGAACTAAAATTAGATGATAGTCAACAGTCTGGCCACCAGATGAGGAATCTACTGTTTGATAAATTTCACAAAACTGTAGCCCTCATTTTAAAATAAGTAGAGATATTCCAAGAACAGATTGCAGGGTCCATGAATAGGTATAGGGATCTGATAAAATAGCTGAATTGTAGGCAGAAATTGAAGGACATTGAGGTAACACTGACACATGCTGTTCCACACATGGAGGCTGGAGGGTGGCTGGACTGAGGTGGAGCGTCTAGTCCTGTGTGGTGCTGTGTGGCAGCTGGGAGCATGTGTGGCTCTCCAGTACCTGACCTGTGGCTGGTGGACACTGAGAGGTGCTGCGAGTGTAAAAGATGCACAGCTTTCAAAGGCTGAGTAAAAAAAAACAATGTGAAATGTATCAACAATGTAAAAAATATTAGTTGCATGTTAAAATAACAGTTTAGATGTAAATGTTGGGTGAAATAGAAGATATGAAAATCAATTTGACTGTTTATACTATTTTAATGTGGCTTCTAGAAAATGTAAAATTACCCACGTGGCTTGTATTTGTGACTTGCTTTATATTTTTACTGGACTCTGCTGGTTGGTTCAGCTCCACACTCCCCTTGCTCCACCCAGATCCAGCTGGTATAAACCATGACCTTGGACAAGTTATTTAACCCGTGGAAGCTTCAGTTTCCTCATCAGTAAAAGAGTGGTTGTAGGAATTAAAGGGGGTAATTAAAAAGCATTAACAGTGTGCCTTGCCCAGAGTAGGTAGTCAACAAATGTAAGCTATTTTTTTCTGTTGTTAGTTAAACCCATAGAGCTGGAAGTTTCCTATAGGTCAGTAGCATTACGTATTTAAGGCAATACTAGAGGATGCCGTCACAGTCTACCAAATGAGAGAGGAAAATCTGCCCACCTTTTAGAGCAGCGGTTCTCAACTGGGGACGTCACGTCTGGTGATGCCTGAGAGGGCTGCTACTGGCCGTCTAGTGGGTAGAGGCCAGGGATGCTGCTAAACATCCTACAACATACAGAATAACCCCCACCCCCAAAAAACACACACGCACCAAATTATCACGTCAAAATATCAATAGTGCCCAAGGTGAGAAACCCTGAATTAGAGGCTCTTGGTTATTTGCAACTTACACTGATTAATGGTCAAGGTCTAGAACATGTGTGACATAAAGAGAAACTACAAATGCCATCCAGGTGCATGCCCCCCAACCAGCAGCATCAGTATCGCCCAGGGAGTTATTAGAAATGCAGATTCTCAGGCTCCATCCCAGTCCCGCTGAATCAGAATCTCTGGAGGTGGAGCCCAAAAATCTATGGTTTAACAAGCCCTCCAGCTGATTCTAATGTACTGTGAAGTCTGAGAAGCCTGCTTAGCTGACAGTTTCCTGGTTACCATCTCCTGCACATCCCAGGCCCGAGCAGCAGGTGGCAGCAAAGCCTATAAGGATGTTGTAACGCTTGCGAAAAGCCGAGAAGCTGCGTGCTTGCGACGAATCAGTTGGTAACCGAGCTGGGTGCCAGAGTGTTTTTACACTAGATCACAGTTAATAATGCCAGCTTTCTAATTTCAGGAAAGTCAGAGGGGAAATGGTTCATAGTCATCCTAAGGTCCCTTCTTAGTCGTATAGTGTTTGCAGGGCTTTGAGATTGTTCAGTTCTAACGTCTGTTACAAAGGCGTCTTCTCCAACAGAGAATTTAGTGAGTAATCCGGTTTGGACTATTCTCCTAAAATACTTTTCACCCTATAAAATCCCAAAGCCGTGAGAATAAATCATTTCTGCTGTCCCCAGGCAACTTTGGGCCAAGTATTCGACCCATCACCCGCCTTAATGGACCCTTGGCCCCTCCTCTACACGTGGGCCAGATCTAGTGAATGATGAACATCTCACGTTCCCCAGGATCTTTTGTCCAGCAGGTAAAACTAAATTTGTTCAGTAATCTTTATTAAGGGTAAGAGCGAGCATGTTACAGTTCAGGTAATTTTCCATTTGTGCCACATGGGGGCGCACTCCACACTGCCATGGGCATCCATGGTCCAGGTGAAGGCGTTGAAGCAGAGGGTTGAGTGACCTGCTAGGCAGTGAAGGGCGGGGGGAGAGAACAGTTACTTTTCTTCTATAAAGTAGCTGAGTGATGTGGCTTCGGTTAGACCTCAGCCCTGCACTCTAGAGCTGGGTTTCTCAGAGGGTGATCCCGGGTCCAGCAGCAGCAGCATCACCTGGGAAGTAGTTAGAAAAGCAAAATCTTGGCCCCATCCCAGACCAGCTGCATCAGACGCTCTGGAGGCGGGGCAGTGATCTCTTTTAATAAGTGGCTCCACCCCCTCTCTCCAGGTGATTGCGCTGCAGGCTGTAGCTTGAGCACCACTGCTCTCTAGTCTGGAGCATCTCCCTCGTTACTGGCTGGGACGCAAAACCACGTTGCTATCTGATCTCATCACACTTCTGCCAGGAGGTGAAATCTAGGAGCCCACCTTCTTGATGCCCAACGTCTTCTTCAGGTCACTTACCTGAGAACACCTGAGGATACTGAGGTCAGTCACTCTGCATGAACCTGTGGAATCCCTGGGCTCTGAGGGATATAAAAGAGCGTTAAGTAGGGTTTCCGCCCTCACGGAGCTTCCATTGTCCTGTAGGAGATGGGATTGCCACTGGGAACCAAAGACTGAGAGGGGCCCGAAGGCTGTATTTCTGGCTACAGGGGGAGGCAGCGTGGAAGCACACACCTGCCAAGTTCCCTTCTCTGTCCTTGGCCTTCCATTCTCTCCCGCTGCTGCTGCAGCCCGTCCTTCTCTCCTTCCTGCTCAACTGCCTGCCCTAGGGTTGCCCTGGTTTTCTCTTCCTTTTCCCCCATCCTCACACATCTCTTGTCCTATTTCTCCCACTCCATTCTGGTTTTGTTTTAAATCCCAAAAGTCCAGCGATAGGTCCATCAGGGACGGGGACCCCAAGGGGCAGGGGGAAAGGAGAGAACCGAGTGGACAAGGGCAGATTTCCATGTGGGGTAAATCCCGAGAAGCCCTGACTGCACTGGGATCGTGGTTGCTCTTGCCCCAAGCGCTGTGCAAGCCTGGGGGAGGGAGAGCACTCCAGCATGCAGAGTCTGGGAGAAGCTTGGGGCAGGGTGTGGCTGGACCTGAGCTAAGCTTTGGCAGGGGCTTCGGGTGAGCAGAAGGGAGGGAGGGCCCGTGCCAGCCCAGTACCAAGAGGAGCTGGGGTGTGACGGGGAGTCCAGGGAAGTGAGGCTGGATGGGTCCCCAGATTGAGGAGGTGACAATTAAAGTTTGAGTTTGACGATGGAAGTACTAGGGAGATATACTAGATTCTTGAGCAAAGGAGAACCGTGCATAAGAATAAATTGTTATTGAGAAGGCATCACCTATGACAGGGGTCACAAACTCAAATGCCTATTTTGTGAAGCGGGCCAGGTAAGAAGCAGTAGGGCGTGGGGAGGGGGCTGCTGGGGGAGCTAAAGAGCTGGTGTTTGCTCTTAATAAACGAGCAGTTATTACACAAATCCGGACAGTTATCACCATGGGGAAGTAGAAGCCCAGAGCTGCCAACTCTTCCTGCTTCTCAAGAGAAGTCAGAACTCTGGATTTTTTTCTTAACGTGAAGTTTCTTAATTTTTAGATATGGCAGCTAATTACAGACTTGAAAGTCTGGGCCTCTGGTTGGCCAATTCTCACCTGTATTTTTTTTCTAACTTGGGGGTTTGTACCATAGTCTCAAAATACTATCTCATTTCTTCCTAGTTTCCTCCCTCACTCTTACTATCAAATCCATATATTATGAACAAAAAATAAATATAACATTCACCAAACATTAACAATGTGCTCCTTCAAAGGCTTTACATGGATTATCTCATTTAATCCTCCCACAACCCTGTAAGATGTTAGTCCCATGTACAGATGGAACACAGTGTCAGAGAGGTGAAATCAGTGGTTCCAGATCACATAGTTACCAAGTGGAGGAGCTGGGACTCAAAGCCAGGTGGTCAGATTCCTGAGTCATGTATTTAACCTGTGTGCCTTTCCTGTGTAGTTTTGTTACCATATCTCTGTCCTGTTTTTCTCTCTTCTGAGCATGAGTGATATTCATGAGGTTACGTCTACCTTCTTGTGTTAAAATATCAGACCTGCTTTTTTTTTTATTGCCTATACTCTGATGCATAAGGCATGTGAGTCAGTTCTGGTCAGTTTGACAGACGTTTATTGGGAACCCATCATGTGCCGTGTACAGGGATGGGCACCAGTACAACGTCACGAAGCCATTTTAATAGGGGATTCTGACAAATAGAAATGCCATCTGTCATAATATGGGATATCACACTGGGATAAAGGCATCCTCAGTATACAATGAGATCACACTGTGGAGTCGTGCATGTGGGGAGGGGGTGGGTCAGGGGTGTCTTCCTGGGAGAAAGGTTGTGGAGCTGAGTGTCAGAGAACTCTGAGCAGCACCAGGGCTCAACAGGCCAACCAGTGGGCGAGCCGCAGGGTGGAGGGAAGATCGAGAGAGTGGTGACAAGGCGTCAGGAGGAGCCAGGAGAATCTACCTAGGAGGGCTGATAGATAGGAAGAAGGGCCAGTGCCAGAGGGGGCAGGGTGGATAGGCTGAGGGGCAGAATGCATAGAAAGAATAAAGGTTTGATTGTAGAGTGAACAGATCAGTGAATCCACCGAAAGGCAGGAAGAGGACATTGCCTCAGCTCAGCCCGGCACACAGGAAGGGCTGACCGTCCGGCAACCTGCTGTATCTCTTATTGGTTGTGGCACCTTAGGCAACCTGCTTTGCCTCTTTGCCCCAGTGTCCTCATCTGTAAAATGGAGTCCCTCGCTCATATAGTTTAGCGAGAATTGCATAAGACGCCCATGCCAGCTCTAGCCCAGTGCCTAGCCCAGGGCGATCACTTAGACAGTGTGAGTTAGATTATCATTGTAGGCGCTTGGTAAATGTTTGTTGAATGAATGAGAGAGAGCAGTGGCTTAAGCATCCCCAGTGATACCCGCTGGAGGTGGGAGATCAGGACAGGAGCTTAAGCTTAAGAATGACCCATGATTCCACTTGTCTTTGACTGGCAGATGAGGGTTACATTCATTTGAATGAAACTTCAGCTTTATCATAAACTCCAAATGAAGCCGTCTGGTCCCCTTGAGAAGCATCCCACCTAACAGGCAAGTCTGACCACAGATTCTGTAGTAGAATCAGCCATAATTCAGTGCTGAGACTGCTGACTTTCCCCAGTGGACTTGTCTGCACGCAGGCGAATCTGGCATTCCTGCAGGTTACATCGTTCCCACCAGGTGCAGTGAGCCCCTCCGACAGAGCGCGCTCTCCAGGGCAGTTGCAGCAACCTGGCACCTGACACCTGACACCGCAGAGCCAGCCCATCAGGTGCTGATGTGCAGCTGTTCAGGATGAGCGCCAGCCTCGCTGACTCTGGGTGATGGACAGATAGATACAGCTACCGCCGCTGCCTCCCTTGCTCCTGAATACCATGGAGTGGCCAGTCTCCCAGCCAGGTGGGTGGCTCCAGGTGGCCACTTTCACCTTGGGAATTCCCACGAGACCCAGGAAAAGAGCGAAAAGCTCTGTAAAATGATCACAATCATACTTTCCATTTCTGTAGTCATTTTTGTTAAGGATCTCAACTGCTGGGGCACATGGGGCTTTTTCTCCAGGGTTTCTGTGCCGACAGCTGTCGTACCTTGATTTTCAGCGGGTGATGGGTGCCCCTGGACGAAGAGACCTCAAAAATGAAAGTCTGGCTGCTTTTTTCTGAATGAAGTGCTTTCTGTGGCAGCGGAGCCCCAGCTGTGTGCTGGATTCCTCTGTGGAGAAGGACACACATAGAGCTGCAAGTTCTGAATCGGTAGGTGGGTGGCCACACCCAGACACCGGGATCGTTAACCAGCTCCTTAGAAGGTATTTCTCACAGTGTGGTCCGAAGGCTGCCTGCATCCAGTCTCCTGGGCACTTGTTCAAAAATGCAGGGTCCTTGGTCCCACCCCAGACTCACTAAATAGACAGGGTGCGGATGGCTTCATGTTTAACAGGTGAGTTTAACCACAGGTCCCTCAGCAATTTGAACACATTTCCATTTGAGAACTGCTGCATAAGTGATGCTGATGTACCAGGACACTTGGAAAGCCACTGCTCTACAACAATTAAGCTTGAATTTCTGTCCCACAGACCCTAGATTTTTTTTTCCTGACTCAACTACACTTCCCTCAGCAACTTAGGCAAGTGTTGGCCAACAGAACACAAAGAAGCAAAGAAAGTAGAAAAGTGATGTAATCTGAGGCCATGTTGAGGCTGAGGCCAAGAAATTGTGATGGAAAAACACCAGGGCTCCTCACCTGGCCTGTGACAGAGCCTTGGTGGGCGAAGGGGAGTGTGTGAGAACTTTCAGAAAATGGTCCACACCACTCTGTTCTTTTCTTTTTTTTGAAGGAAGGAGTCTTGTATTTTATTTTTATTTTTTTTTAAATTTTATTGAAGTATAGTTGACTTACAGTGTTGTGTTAGTTTCAGGTGTACAGCAAAGTGATTCAGTTATACATATACATATATTCATTCTTTTTTAGATTCTTTTCTCATATAGGTTATCACAGAATATTGAGTAGAGTTCCCTGTGCTATACAGTAGGTCCTTGTTGGTTATCTATCCTATATATAGTAGTGTGTGTATGTTCATTCCAAACTCCTGATTTATCCCTCTCCCACCCCCCGTTTCCCCTTTGGTAACCATAAGTTTGTTTTCAATATCTGTAAGTCTGTTTCTGTTTTGTAAATAAGTTCATTTGTATCACTTTTTAAAATTAGGTTCCACATATGAGTGATGTCATATATTTGTCTGACTTACTTCACTTAGTATGATAATCTCTGAGTCCATCCATGTTGCTGCAAATGGCATTATTTCATTCTTTTTTATGGCTGAGTAATATTCCATTGTATATATGTACCACATCTTTTTTTTTTTAATTATCTCTATTTTTTTTACATCTTTATTGGATTATAATTGCTTTCCAATGTTATGTTAGTTTCTGCCGTACAACAAAGTGAATCAGGTATATGTATACATATACCCCCTCCCTCTTGAGCCTCTCTCCCACCCTCCCCATCCCACCCCTCTAGGTTATCACAAAGCACCGAGCTGATCTCCCTGTGCTATGCAGCAGCTTCCCACTAGCTATCTGTTTTACACATGGTAGTGAATATATGTCAATGCTACTCTCTCACTTCTTCCCAGCCTCCCCTTCCCCACCATGTCCTCAAGTCCATTTTCTACATCTGCATCTCTATTTCTGCCCTGCCACTAGGTTTATCAGTACCATTTTTCTAGAGTCCATATATATGTGTTAACATACGGTATTTTTTTTTTCTCTTTCTGACTTACTTCACTCTGTATGACAGACTCTGGGTCCAGCCACCTCACTACAAATGACTCGATTTCATTCCTTTTTATGGGTGAGTAATATTCCATTGTATATATGTACCACATCTTCTTTATCCATTCATCTGTTGGTGGACATTTAGGTTGCTTCCGTGTCTTGGCTATTGTAAATAGAGCTGCTGTGAACACTGGGGTGCATGTATCTTTTCAGATTATGGCTTTCTCCAGATATATGCCCAGGAGTGGGATTGCTGGATCATATGGTAGCTCTATTTTTAGTTTTTTAAGGACCCTGCATACTGTTCTCCATAGTGGTTGTACCAATTTACATTCCCACCAGCAGTGTAGGAGGGCTCCCTTTTCTTCACACCCTCTCCAGCATTTATCGTTTGTGGACTTTTTGATGATGGCCGTTCTGACCGGTGTGAACACCACCCAGTTCTTTGGTGAAGGGGCTCGTGGTAGCTGGCGGCCTCCTCTGGGAGAGGAAGCCGCTGCTGCTTCCGGACCTGAGTGGCTTTTTCCTCTGCCCACAGGCTGGGGGCAGGACTGTGTGAGCAGAGAGATTAGGAACTTGGATCCCAGAGGTCAGAGCCCTGGCCTCAACCTGCAAGGTCCGACCTCCAGGGAACAGAGGGCACAGTCCTCGTGTCTATGCAGCGTTTGGGGAGCCTTCACCCCGTGTTCCCTGTGCCCGTGGTCAGTGTGAGCCCTATGAGTCTATGACAGCCAGTGCAGAGCATTCTCTAGGAACCTGGCTGACCAGACAATGGTAGCTCTGTCCCTGTGTTTGCTGGAATCCAGGCAGTTAACCCAGAACCTGCTCTTGCGCCCTTCGGGGCGGGCAAATTTAAAGGCTCTCCTTTCAAGTTTAGCCTAACATCTCATAGGCTGAGAAGATGCACTTTTCTCCCCCAGATCACAGTTCTTCCACACTCTCTAACCATCAGGCCTTCAAGAGGTCCCCTTTTCTTCTGCTGCAGCTGATGGTCCCTGGGAGAATTCATAGAACTTCAGAAGAGTTCCCTCAGGATCTCCTGAGGCCAGGGGACCCCATGTCCAGTGATTTGGGCTGGGAGCACTCCAGTGTCCTTCCCCACCGTCAGGACAGCCAGAGGCCAAATAGCCATCCCAGAAGACCAGAAACTGGAGACATTTTAAAAATGTGTTCTTAGTTCATTTCAGTATACTCAATGTCATTTCAGAAACTAAGGCAGCTTGCCAAAATGCACACGATATAGCTCAGTTAAAGGGGTAAAACAAAGGGAAAACAAAGGAAGGGAAACAGACAAAACCAAGTTCTTGCGTGCATTCTCGACTATACTTACTAAAGACAGCACACAGATTGGTTCCGAGCTTTCTAGCAAGGAAAAAAGCGATCAATCGTAGATGACCCAAATAGCCTCAATTCCTTCACCCTTTCCTTTGTTAAAAATAATATACTCTTTATTGAGCTTCTCTGTGCCAGGCAGTGTCCCAGGCACTGAGGATAGAGCCATATGAACAAAATTAAGTCCCTGTCTTCCAGGAGCTTACTTGCCAGTTGAGAGAAATAAACAATATGCAAGGAAACAGTGAAACATATGATGGTAATATATCAGGCGCTGCTAAGTGCTAAAAGAGAAATGAAACCGTGTACAGAGGTCTATCTATTTTAGATAGAACAGTTAGGGACATCCTCTTAGGGAATGATGTTTGAGCGGCAGCCTGAAGAGTGAGGAAGAGAACCACGTGGATGTGGGGGGAGAGTGCTTTGAACACAGAGGGCAGCACGTGCAAAGGCCCTGACATGCAAGGGCAATTGGTGTGTCCGAGGAACTTCCGAGCAGTCAGAGGGGCTGGAGCACAGTGAGGGGGAAGGAAGGTAGGACGTACAGGATCCCCTAAGGAGTTGTGCAACCTGAGCCCTGGGAGGTGATGAGGGCAGAAGGAGAATGGGACCTTCCAGGCCACGTGAGGAGTGTGACTCTTACTCTTAGTGAAATTGGCAGCAAATGAGAACGTTGAGCAGAGAGGTGATATGATTCTACAAGATCTCTCAGGCTGCTGTGTGAAAAATGGGTTGTAGAGAGGTGTTTTGCTAGTTGACTAGGATTACAATAACAAAATACCACAGACTGACTAGGTGACTTAAACAACAGAAATGTGTTTTCTTACAGTTCTGGAGGCTGGAAGTCCAAGATCAAGATGTCAGCAGGTGTAGTTTCTTCCGAGACCTCTCTCCTTTGGGTGCAGACTGCCTTTTCCATGTGTACTCATGTGGTTTTTCTCTGTGCATGTGTATCCCTGGTGTCTCTCTGTGGGTCCCCGTTTCCTTCTCTTGTAAGGACATGGGTCAGATTGGATTAGAGCCCACCCTAATCACCTCTTTCAGGGCTCTGTCTCCAAATATAGCCACATTCTGTGGTATTGGGGGTTAAAGCTTCAACACATAAATTTGGAGGGAGCACAGTTCAGCTCATATGGGGCAAGGATAGAATTGGGGAGACCAGTTAGGGGGCTAGCAAGAGATGATGGTGGCTTGGACCAGAGTGATAGATGTGTAAATGTGAGAAGTAATCAGATTCCAAAAATATTCTAAGGGTAGAATAAGATTCATTGATGGATTGGATGGAGGGTGCAAAGAAGGACAAGAGTCAAGGATGGCTCCAAATTTTTTGGCCCGGGCAACCGGAAGCATGGGGTTGGCATGAGATGGAGAAAACTATGGGAAGAGCAAATCTGGGGAGATGCTGAGAGTTCAGTTTGGGACATGTTAAGTTTGAGATGCCCATTAGGTGTCCAAGCAGAAGTGTCAGGTAGTCATAGGATATAACAATTTGGAGTTCAGGGGAGAGGTCAAGGCTTACTGACATATCATTAGTCTTTCTCAGTTGTATGTTTTTTTTCTTTTTTATAACAGCTTTATTGAGAGCTAATTCACATACCATAGAATTCACCCTTCTAAAGTAAGCAGTTTGGTAGATTTTAGTATATTCACATGATTGTGCAAACATCACCACTGTCTAATTTCAGAACATTTTCATCATCCCAAAAGAAACCCCATACCCATTAGCACTCACTCCCCAGTACTCTGTCCCCTCAAGCCCTTGGCAATCAGTAATCTACTTCCTCTCTGTATAGATTTGCCTATTCTGGACATTTCATAAAAATGAAATCATAGAACTTATGGCCTTTTGTGTCTGGCTTCTTTCACTGAGCATGATGGTTTCAAGGTCCATCCATCAGTATCAGTATTTCATTATCATGACTGAATAATATTCCATTGTATGGATATGCCATAATTTGTTTATCCCTTTATCAGTTGATGGATAATTGGGTTGTTTCCGCTTTTTGGCTATTATGAATAATGCTGCTATGAACATTCTTGTACATGTTTTTGTGTGAACACATGTTTTAGTTCTCTTGAGTATATACTTTGGAGTGGAATCCTAGGTCATAGGGTAACTCCATGTTTAATTTTTTGAGGAACTTTAAAGCTGTTTTCTAAAGCAGCTGTACCAATTTAAATTCTCACCAGCAATGTATGAGGATTCCAATTTCTCCAGATACTCAGTAACACTTGTGGTTGTCTGTCTTTTTGATTATAGCCATCCTAGTGGGCATGAAGTGGTATCTCATTGAGTTTTGATTTGCAGTTCCCAGAAGATTAATGGTGTTGAGCATTTTTTCATGTGCTTATTGGTCACTTGTGTATCATTTTTAGAAAAATACCTATTCAAATTCTTTGCCCATTTTTAAAAACTTTTTATTTTATATTGGAGTATAGCCGATTAACAATGTTGTGATGGTTTCAGGTGCACAGCAAAGCACCTCAGCCACACATGTACATGTGTCCATTCTCCCCGAGACTCCCCTCCCATCCAGGCTGCCACATAGCATTGAGCAGAGTTCCCTGTGCTATACAGTAGGTCCTTGTTGGTTATCCTTTTTAATTATAGCAGTGTGTACATGTCAATCCCAGACTCCCTAACTATCCCTTCCCTCCACCCTTCCCCCCACCCCCCGCCCGGCCCCGGTAACCATAAGTTCATTCTCTAAGTCTGTGAGTCTGTTTCTGTTTTGTAAATACGTTCATTTGTATCATTTCTTTTTAGATTCTGCATATAAGCGATACCATACAATATTTCTCTTTCTCTATTTGACTTACTTCACTCAGTATGACAATCTCTAGGTCCATCCATGTTGCTGCAAGTGGCATTATTTCATTTATTTTTATTCTTTGCCCATTTTTAATTGGATTATTTGTCCTTTTATTTTTGGGTTCTAAGAGTTCCTTGTGTATTCTGGATACAAGTCTCTCTCTGAAATATGATTTACAAATATTATTCTCTATTCTGTGGGTAGTCTTTTCCTTTCTTGATGTTGTTCTTTGAAGGACAAAGTTTTTAATTTTGATGAACTGACATATAAATTTGGGAGCCATCAGCATACAGATGTTACTTTAAGCCACAAGACTCCATGACATCCTCTAAGACGTTAGTTTAATAAGGAATTAAAGGAATGGAAGAATCCAAGGACTTGCCCATCATTCACAGGTCCAAGATGTAAGAAGACACCAGCAAGGGAGAGTAAGAAGGACCCCACTCCCACTTTCCCTCTTCTGTCAGTTTTGGAGTGTTCATCTCTTTCCAAGGTGGCAACAGAAAATTCAGATTTCTTGTTCATTTGTTAGGCAGTGTCTCAGTTCTCTCCTTTCAGGCCAGGTGCACTCCAGGAGCCTCTTCCATTCCAATAAGGAGCCCTTTTTCTTCCATGATACTGATCAGATGACCTGATGGTTTCAGCCCATAAATCTCTATATATTCTCACCTCAGATTTCTTTTGCTTTCACACAAAATGGGTGACCACATGCATCACTTGCAGCTGTACCTATTGAGAAGATTTTCTGTCTCCTTCTCATCCATTCAAGACCACCCTTGAATGTGGCTATATTGCAGCCGCCATCCATTTTTGCCTTGTACCTGGCAACCAGGCCAACTCATCTATAAAGCCAGCTAGGCCTCCTTCCTCTGCCTGCAGCTGATCTTAAGGACACCCAACATGGCATAGGTGTAAGCTGGAGAAGGGATGCTTGTGCAGCTGTGATAGGTGACCTGGGAGTCTGGATCCATGCAGCTTGGCCCCAAATACACCATTTCCAACTTACATTGTACTGCTGCTGGGCCCACCCAACTCTGTGACTTGGTGGATCTGACAGACCCCAGCTCATAATAGGCAGTTGTAGACTGTCTCTACTGGGACCCAGCAACACAGCACGAGTTGTTTCTCCAAAGGTGTATGCTTGTCTGCTGTGGATTGCTCGGCCCTGCCTTGGAATCCTGGAACTGCATCATGATTCTTCCACTGGGTCTGTCAGCAATTTGTCTCTTACTTTAGAGGGGATGTTCTGATACATCTCTGACCATTGGACCCCTAAAAACTTCACAGTGGCTGTGGCTGGTCCCTGAATCTTCACAGCATTTGTATCCTGCTCTGTGTGATGCACTCGTCTTCCTAAGTCTTCCAGTGTCTTGCCCGTCCTGCTCTTGCTCTTCCTGTCGTATCAGTCGGATGCCATCAGTGTAATGAATCAGTGTAATATTAGTTCCATGGCATGTCCAGGTGGTCCAGATCTCTTTGGACTGTATTATTACAGAAGGTGAGAGAGTTAAAAGAGCATGGGAGCAAAACTAAATAAGTGTCAGTTTTATGATAATGTGAACTGTTTCTGATCTTCTTTTCTAACAAAAATAGAAAATACATTTAGCAAATCAAGAGCTGCATACCATGTACTTTAGGCCTTATTAATCTTCTAGAATAAAAATACCACTTCCAGCAGAGTAGCTGCAATCAGGGCTACTAATTGGTTGAGGTGCAATAATCTACAGTCATTTTCCAGATCCATCTGGTCTCTGCAGGGCTCTAACTGGCAAATTAAGTGAAGATACAAGAGGGACCACCATCCCTGTATCCTTTAAGTTTTTAGTGGTGATATTAATCTTTTCCATCCATCCAGGATGTATTGATAGTATTTTTTATTTACATTCTTGGCCAGGAAGGAGGGGGCACCTTCAGAGGTTTCCATTTGACCTTCTTCACTATGATAGCTCCTATGCCAAAGGCCAAGGACCCAATACAGGTATCATACCAACTGCTGAACTTATCAATCCCAATTTTACACTTGGGGATGGGGGAAATGATCACTGGGTGGTTTCACAGACCCAGTGGACCTACCATGAGCCAGACGTTATACCATGATTCCATTTATAACCTGATCCCTACAAGCCACTACTTTATAGGGGGACCATGGTAATGCTTTGTGTCTCTGGCTATCATTGTCACTTCAGATCTGCCCAAGGGTCTCTTAACTATCTGGGTATTCCCATTTTCTTAGTGTACAATAACCTGAGTAAATGTTCTAGTGTATACTTGCCATGGTGTTGCTGGGTCCTTTCTGTTAAGGACCCATCTACCTCTTCAATCAGCGGGTTCTGGATCTGAAAATTGACTTGATCCGGAAACTGAGTGAGGGACCATGACTCTTTATTGGGCCAGTTGCCCCCCGTCTCCTGCCCCTCCACTCTTGCTTTGTTGTTGTTTTTATAAATGGTGTCACTCTGAGATGCCCGCCTATTCTGCATCTAGGAATGCCTTGCTCTGTCAACAATCTCCACAACCCCCTGTAGGTCCGTCTCCCTTGGCTGCCCCTCCAAACTTGCCAGTGGTTATGATGAAAGCCAGCAGAGCTGGCTTCTGATGATTGATATCTGGCTTCTGTTACTTGAGAATGAGGGGTCATCCCCATGGATATTAACAAGCCCAGCTCTGTGACTGCCTCTCTGGCCTGCAGAGGAGAGCCACCACTAAACTTCATAGTGACACTGAGTTAATAAGGTTCTGATGGTCTTAGTTAATGGTGTGTCATCTGGACCCTCCCATGGAACAGTATCCTGTGATCCGCTGGCCTCACATAATGGATCCACTCTAGCATTCAGCTTCTTTATTCCTCCCTCTCCTCCCTCTCTTTTAGAACAAATCAGGCATTTCCACTTTGTTCAGCGTGGCTCACTCACTCTCTCCAGCCTCCTAAGAGCTATTGGATTTGTTGTCTTTTGCTATGGAACAAATCCCCTAAAACTTGGTGGCTTCAAACAACAAATATACATTATTTCACAGTTGTTATGGGTCAGGTCGGAAGTGGCTTAGCTTAATGGTTCTGGCTCAGGGATGCTCATGAGGTTGCAGTCAAGGTGTCAGCCGGGGCTGCATCATCTGAAGCCTTGGTTGGCAGTGGAGGGGCTGCTCCCAAGAAGGCTCACTCCCGTGGCTGGCAGTTGGTGCTGGCTGGGATGTCATGGTTCTCTTCCACATGACCTCTCATCCTCCAGGACCTCCCTTCTCCATGTGGCTTCTCCTGCAAGACAGTCTGGACATCTTTACATGGTGGCTGGACTCTGTGAGAGAAATAAAAAGTGTGTGTTCAGGAAGAAAGAAAGAGCACCAAAAGGAGAAAGAGAACTGGAAGGAGAGAGAGAAAGGCTAAGACTTAAGCCAACCTGATCATGGAAGTACCATCCCACCACTTCTGCCATAGTCTACTTGGTAGAAGTGAGTCATAAGTCCAGCCTATAGTCCAGCCTGTAGGGAAGGGATTACACAGGGGCATGAGTACCAGGAGGCAGGGGACATGGGGGCCCTCTTGGAGGCTGCCTACTATAGCTACCCTAGCAGTAAGTTTGCCTTGACCCCTGGGGTACTGGACAGGAAGTATTAACTCCCATGTACCAAGAAAGTATCTCCAAGTCAAAGTATTTAGAGTCCCATGTTCTTACCCTTTGGTCAGGAACCCTCCAATCGAATCCCTGAGGTCTCCAGCTCCTGCTGACACATGCTAGCTAAGTCTTACAGCTCTCATTGTACAGCCTCTTTCCTCCCTTATCAGGCCCAGCACATCCTGGAATTTAATCCTTACTAGCAAAAGGTGAGCGCAGCTCCCGAGAGGCTTTGTGGGGAGAAGCCTCTGCAAGACCATCCAGTACAGGGAAGTGCTAACTCTTACTAGAAAGAGGTGAGCTACCTCTGCGGAGGCACCTCCTAGAGCATCTGTCCAGATGTCCCCATCCCACCATTTCAGGGGCCAGATTTTCCAGCCAGGGTTTGACCTTAGCACAACCGCTAGCCTAGGCTGAGCTTTTGAATGCCTCTGGAACTCTGAAACTCAGACAATCAAGTCCTGCTTCAGTTCCTCGGCTGTGTTAGCTTTTCTACTGCAGGAAATAAGGGCCTCTTTGTAAACTACCAAATAAACCCTCTGGCTCTCACACTTAGCCTTTAACTGTTTGCTTAACTGTTTGTTAAGGACCCTGGGTTTCTCTTCCCTGGCTTCACTTCAAGACAACTTAGCAATAACCAGCTAACTCTGCCCTTCTTGTAGATACTCACCCTCCCCCGAGTATCATTCAAATTCCTCGACCTGTCAGGCTGTTTCCTTCCACCAGGACACCTCCCCAGGCCACCACCAGTGAAACTCAGCCACTAGGCTGCCACCTTGTGCCAGTGATTCTCTGTGCCCCCTCTTCTACTCAGGATGATGTCCTCAGCCTTCCTGGTGGTGAGTGAGGCAGGCCCCAAGCCCCATCTTTCTGCCTGCCTTCTCAACCATTCCTGTGCTAGTTTGGGTTCTCTGAGAAGCAGATGCCAAGATGTGATGAAGTGCAAGAGATTATTTGTGGAAAGGGGAGGGAGCAGAATTGGGCAGGGAGTGTCTTCAGACTGTTCTGCTGGTCTGATAGCTGTTTAAGGAGACCTGGGGAAGGATGATTGTTAGGAATGAGACTCAGACCACAGTGTGGTTCTAAGAAAGCTTCAGCCAGGCCAATGGAGGGTCCTTCAGCCAGAGTTAGAGTCGTGGGCTAGGACCCCACCATGCTCAGTCATTGCTGGGAGTGATTCTGGAAAGTGCCTGGGCACCAACACTGGGGAGGATTCAGAGGGGCTGTCGGTCAACTCCACACCCAACCCCTCCCCAGCTTCTGGAAGCAGCAGCAGGGCTGAGCAGCCTTTTTAAAAAAAATTTTTATTGGGGTATAGTTGACTTACAATGTTGTGTTAGTTTCAGATGTACAGCAGTGAATCAGTTATACATATACATACATCCACTTCTTTTTTAGATTCGTTTCCCATATAGGCCATTACAGAGTATTGAGTAGAGTTCCCTGTGCTGTACAATAGGATACTGAGCAGCCTTTTGATGGCCCCCAGTCCACAAGTGCCCCGACTACCAAGAACTCCATTGACTAAGCCTGTTAACTGAGCCTGGTGAGAATATGTAATTACCCTGAACCGCCAAGTATCTGACATTGAGGCCACTTCTGCCCTAGAAGCTCAGCCCGTCCTGGGCTGCCCCCACCCCTCCTCCCTGGGCGCAGGCCTAGTTTCAAGAATAAAAACTGGTAGCACATGGGATTGTGGAGAGGTGGGCAGAGACAGAGTGGGGCACACATGGCATCCTTGGAGAGTCTTCTCTAGGATTTACTGGTCAGGCCCAAAAAAAGCTGGGATGGGGAAGCTCCCTCAACAGCCAAGCCGATTCCTCAGGCCCCAGCCAGAGACTTGCGTTGTGATATGATGGGGTCCCAGATATTTCCTGCCCTGCCTTTGTGTCTGAACTTCCATCACTGGAGTCATTCCTTTGTCCAAAACATAATCTTCTCTAGGCTCCTCTTTTTAAATGCTATTCCTCACCCTCATCCCCATCCTGCCCTCACTTCCCAAGAAGGAAGTGATTAAATCTCAAATGCTCCCTTATGAACTCATTTTCCTGGATCTTTCCTCCATCCAGGAAAAACCCTGGGCAGTAGGGCTGCACTGGGGGTGCAGTGAGGAATGTGGTTAGGGCAGCAGATGGGAAGCCCCAATGATTAAAAAAAAAAAAAAAAAATGATACACTGCGTAATAGATTGCTGTTCCTTGCTAGAAAGGTGCAAGTGATCATATTTCTTTCTATGTGGTATTTGCCCACTTCACCTGCCTCCAGGTATTCTAGGAAGAGATCTTTGTGTCTTTGAGGCAAGAAAACAACTAATATCATGCAGTGGGTAGGGAGGAACTGCTAAGATCAGGCAGTGTTTCTGTCACCTTTGGTGCCTCCAGCAGGTGCTGGGGGAGGGGAGGACTCGGGCCAGCTCACTCCACCTCAGTGCTTTCGTGTTGTAACCTCTTCAGGGTGAAAATTATCCCAGCCCAAACCTCTAGAGGAAAGCAATCCCGCACCCCCTTCCCTTGCCCTGCAGACGTGCAGGACTGAACACCTTGTTCCACCCGGAGAGCAGACTCGGGGATTGTTCTCATCCACAGACAGGCAGGCAGCCCGCTCTTGCTTGTTTCCAGAAGCAAGACAAAGAACTGATGCAGAAAGCCCTAGCCAGGGGATTGGCTTTTGGTCAGGAGTTCACAAACCTCGCAGGCAGAGGGGGTAAGGGCAGGGGTGCAGGTCTCAAGGGGACTGACCTCAAAGTGGAGCCGCCTCTGGGTGGTGAGGAGCAGGGAGCCCCATACTCTGCCACGTACCCCAGAGGGACCTGGAGCTGGCTGCCAAGCATCTCTGGACCTCGGCTTCTAAATCTGTTAGTAGATGGATAGATAGATAGATAGATGATAGATTAAATAGATAATAGAAAATGATAGATAGTAATGGTAAATAATAATGATAGCTATTAATAGATAGTGACAACTAGATAATGATGGTAGATAGATAGATAGATAATAGATAATAATAGCACCTCCCTCATAGCCTTGTTTTGAGGTTTAAGGGGAGTAAGGATCAAAAAGTGCCCAGGCCAGGCCTGGCATTCTAAAGTCTTAATAAATGAAGATTGCTGTAAGTGTGGGTATTTCTTTAGTAGGTATTGGAGCAGCAAGTGAAGTGTTTCCAGAACTCACATGCATCTGAAATGTCCCATCGCTTCCTAATTTTTAAAAAATCAAATGAAATCCAACTCTAAGCCCCCATTCCATCAGACTTTCAGGAGACTCAGTGTCAGTTATTATTCCGGGTTTCACAGGGTGCCCGGATATGCCGGGCACATGAGTGAGGGAGACGCCGATAGGGGACACAAGGACTGATGCATGTGTCTTGTCCAGGTTCAGGTGAGCATTTGACGTCTGCGGACCCTGCACTTTCATGCCTCTAGGGCACAGGGCCGGCCTTCACACCTGTCTCCAGGAGCCTACCACAAAGCTCTCCCCCCACCCCATCCTGCAACTCCCAGGTCTCCAGGTGACCCCAGGGAATGTCTCCAGGGCCTCATCACTCACCAACCTGCGGTCCTGCTCCTCCTCTCCCCATCAAAGCCAGGCCGCTCACCCTTCCAGCCCCCTGAGTCCCCTACCATCTGCTATTCAACGTGGTAAGATCTTCATAAAAGAGAAGGACAGGCTGGCTTCAGGCAGCTTCTGCTTATAGCTCCACATCACAGATTCCCCCATGGCGGGGCGGTGGGGAGAGCGGAGGGTTTAAGAGACTGAAATGCACATTTATTTACTTATTAAGAAATTTTGTCCGTGTGCCAGGTGCCACTGTAGTCCCTGAGATTCATTCGTGAACAAGTTTCCTCTCTCCAGAAGCTCAATCCTGGTGCAGGGAGGAGGAGTCAGATGATAAGTGTATAAACACACATAGACGGTGATTTTGCCCAGTGGTACCGTGCTAGAAAGTGATAGAATAGAGAATGGGGTGGGAGGATGAACAGTTGGTTGGGTGGTTGAGGAAGGCCTCTCCAGGAAGGTGAGGTCTGAGCAGAGCCTCACACGCTAGGAAGCCAGCCAGGCACAGATGCGGGCAGGGGCGGTCCAGGTGGACGGAACAGCCCTGCAGCAGGATGATGGTGCAAAAGGGGGCCGGAGAAGCAATGGGAGGCCAGATCGTGACCTTTCAGGCCATGGCTGGGAGAGTGGATTTGACTTGAATTCCAGCGGGAAGTGCTAAGAGAAGATTTGAAGCAGAGCAGTAACATAATCTGATTTATAGTTTTAAAAGATAACTTTGGCTGCTGGGTGGAGGACAGTTTGTATGGGGGCCTAAGTGGGAACAGAAAAGCATGAAGAAGCTGTCTCCGTGGTACTGGGGAGACCAGGGCTCCTGCAATAAAGCAGTGGAAGCAGTGTTCTCTGGCCACGTGGCTGCCTCAGTGCTTTGATACTACAGCAGCATGGCTTTCTGTCCCGCTTCCAGTAGACATGTTAATTCTCCTCTTTTTTATTTAGGAATAAACACATGAAGTTTCCTGCCAAGTTATTTTAAATGTTATCCTCTGTCACAGTCAAATGAATTTGTGCTTATGGGTGGATGTGTATTCTTACGCTGGGCTCTTTCTCTTCTCCATCTTCCATTCCTGTTTGGTGTTTCAGAGCCTTACTCATTCATCCTCCTCTTCTCTCTTCCTTTATCTCCTTATAAGGTATGGATTTGGTCAAATCTTGCCCCATTTCTGTGTCAGTTCCTCTTTGTACTGTTAAAATATAAATGGAGCCATATTAAAATTTTTGAGAGTTTATTTGAGCAAAAATCATTTCAGATCAGGCAGGGCCCGTCCAGAAGTGGTTAGGAGCGCTCCTCTGACAGGGGCTGGGGAGAGACTTACGGAGAGAAAATGTGGAAGCAAAGAAAAGAAGTTCTTTGATTGGCTGTAGCTTAAAGCCTAGTTGGCTGTTTGTGACTGGTTGTCCTTAGGTTTTGATTTCGTAAGCTTGAGGTACTTCCAGGCTTAGATTTTGGTTTGCTTACGTAGGCCGTCACATCATGGCATTAGAACCATCTCAGTCGAATGGCCTCCTTGTTTAATTCATTTAATAGTATCTTTTGATGTTCTGCAGTGGGGAAGGACATCAAAGGTAGAATGAAGATTGCTACAATAAAAATCAGTCATACTTAGTTGTAATCATGCATTTCTTAAGCACTTACTGTGAGTCAGGCACCAAGCTAAAAATTTGCTTCATTTAATTTCTCATGGCAATCTATGAAGTGGGTATTGGTTTTGTCCCCGTTTTACAGAAGAAGAAAAGCTCTGGAAAAGTAAGCACATTTCCCCCAGGGCTCATACAAGAGTGAGTGGCGGGGCCAGCATTCAGACCCAGGCTATCTGATTCCAATGTGCCCTCTTGATTAAACCTCTCACTCCTTCCTGCGCCGTGGTGGGTTGTTTTAGGCTTGGCTAATGAACCCAATTTGAAATTAGAAGGATGTGGGGCTATGTGAGCATAAAGTGCAGTTCCCTTCTCTGCACCTAAGTGAAATAAACAACATGCAAATTCAAGTTTGAATGCAAATAAGCACCTATTTGTTTTCCGAGTCAACCATTCAAGCATTTTCTGTAGCAAGTCTGTGGCTTTCTGGGTCAGACTAGGACTTGATTGAATGTGATGTTGCTGTCAGTCCAGATTTGTGCCTACACATGTGTGACGGTCCCCGGAGGCCACACAACACTTAGATGTAGCCCAGCAAAGCCTCTTGCCCACTGTACCTTCCCCCCAAGAGCACAGAGCTGGTGCAGCTGCCTAGCCCGTCCTAGCCTAATGACTTTCTTCATTTTCCTCCCTTTTGTTAATGATATTTGGCCATCACACACACACATACACACACTAAATAGAATTAGGATGTACTGGAAAATGTGACTTCTGTATAGGAAGTTAAAAATCCAAAAATTGCCATCTGGATGTTATGTCTTCTTACACGGTAAGGCTGCCTCTCGAGACGGCACATTTTGGGGGCTGCTTGGCAGCGTCGTTGCAGCTAGCTTCCTCTCCATCCTTCCTGCTCCCAGCTGCTGAGTCCAGCTCTGTAGCTTGTGGGGTAGGAAATAGGTCAGTGGATACAGAATCCAAGGCTGTGCCTTCTTGTTCTCTGACTGTGACCGCTGATGGGCCAGGATGCTTCTCTCTGTCTTTGCTCAGGCTACCACGAAGGCTTCTTTTCTCTTCTTTGACATCTTAATGAGGGACTTCCCTGGTGGCACAGTGGTTAAGGATCTGCCTGCCAGTGCAGGGGCCATGGGTTCGAGCCCTGGTCCGGGAAGATCCCACATGGCGCAGAGCAACTAAGCCCGCGTGCCACAACTACTGAGCCTGCGTGCTGCAACTACTGAAGCCTGCTTGCCTAGAGCCCATGCTGTGCAACAAGAGAAGCCACTGTAGTGAGAAACCCGCACACCGCAACTAAGAGTAGCCCCCGCTTGCCACAACTAGAGAAAGCCCGGGCGCAGCAGCAAAGACCCAATGCAGCCAAAAAAAAAAAAAAAACACTGAATGAAACCATCCTCTAGCAAAGTCTGGCCCTCATTCTCTGCATAGACAGCCCTTAATTGTTTCATGTATTTTATGAAAGCTGATACAGCTTCCCAGAGGAAGGCAAGCAAGGAGAGGGTAAGCATAAGCTCTCACTAAATGCTAATCATTACTACTACCACTGCTACCACTGGTAAAATCCCTGATGCAGGGTCCATGCCTTGTAAGTCTCTTATATTTCTAGAAGAGTGCTGGGTACACAATAGACATTTATTAAACACTTAGTGGCCTAGCTGTATGCTTCTGTGTCACTACCTGTAAAATACTCATCGGTGTTTCCCAAACTTCAGTCATTTCCTCATTACCTTTGCGTATTGGTATACCATCTGTATAATTGTTTTTTTCACTATTCTTCTTTAAATCCATGGATCACTTTGGTTTTACTTGATTTCTTTTACAATTCATTTATTACATCACTTTCACAAATGGAAAAGCAACATCTCATGCATTAAGTAAAAGGGAACTTTAAACCTAATTTATAACTATTAAAAAAAAAGTTTGTCCATGTGCCATCCAAGACTTCTCCTATATCACCTACGAAATAGGATATTGATGTCTGAGCTTTACTTGAAGGAGGCTGTAGCAGAGGTTCATTGCCCTTTAGACCTTACTTCTTCCTTGTGCTCTAGACCTTTCTAACTGCCAGGATCTGCACCTCTGTGCTTGAGGGCTTTGTCCAGGACCATAGAAGGCCACCCATGCCTCTGCCCTGCTCTGTGGGCTCTCAGGGAATTCACATCCCTGAGAGTAGCCTCAACCAATGGTGATGGAAATTGGTGTAAAAGTACCGTAGCTCCCTCACCCCTCTGGTGGGCTACTTCTGAGGCATGGCTTTTATACTGTTTCTTAGAGTTTCTCTGTAGGGTTAAGTTCCAGTCACTTGCTGTAGTTGCTGACTGACCAGCACACCCCTTGTTGGCTGCTTTCCTTCCCTCTATCACCTTTACCTCTCACATCAACTAGTTGCTCTCAAATCCAGGTCTGCGTCTGGGGGAACCCAAACTCAGTCAGGGGTTGCTTGCAAATCAGGAGTCGATGGTCAAGTTTACACTCCCCAGCTGAGGTTTGCATGTGTGCTCTGCATGACTGTGCACTGTCTATGCAAATTTATTAAATCCTGAGTGGGAAGAAGTGCAACCACACTTTGACAAATATTTATCCAGGTAACATGTTTCTACCAAAGCAACAATTTGAAAATATTTTCCAGGAAAAAAGAAATTGAACGAAGTCTAAACAGTTTCTAGTAGTAATGGCTCTTTCCAGCACACACAAGTAAACATGAGACAAAAGTTTTATTTGGATAATGTCCTCCCATAGAGGAAAGTCAATATGCTAAAAACCTGGGCGTTATTAAGCAGAGAAATTGGTTATAAATGCAAATAATTACTTTGAGAGAATAGTTGAAGGAGATGTTCACCAAATAGTAGTATCATCACCATAGTGACCATGGTTAATTATTCCAAAATTCTCACAGCTTTATCGTTTGTGCTCTCATTTAACTGAACCCTCTGTATAAAAGCTGTGCCATTGTCTCCTGCAAAAACTTAGTCCAGGCGATGAAATAACAAGACAGCTTGGGTTAAAAGGGCAAGTTTATTCTGCTTTGTTGTTGATCTAGATGCTCGGCTTATTTTCTACTTTGTCTCTTCAGAGACTCCAACATTAGTGCAGTTCCTTTGAAGGACTCCTGTGTGCTTTCTTGACATTCAGACTTTTTTCAGTCATTGGTGGGGCCGATTAGCAATGGAATTCAATGGTCACCCCCAAAATCTAGTCCAGATTTCTAGGTGCTGGGAATATAACAGCGAGCAAAGGAGAATGAGTCCCAGACTTCCTGGAGCTTATAGACTATTAATCAAACAAATAATTATAAAGCTGAAGTTCTGTGAAGGAAACGGACAGTATGTTTTGAGAGAGAAATCAAGAAAGTACTTATTTACTCGTGTGAGGATTATCAGTGGAGGTTTTATTTAACTAGGAGTAACAGAAATCCAATGAACAGTAGCTTAAACAATTTAGGGTTTGTTTCTTCCCATTGGGGGATGAGAAGTCTGAAAGTAAATAGACCAGGCTTGGTATGGCAGCTCTTCAGTGTCATCAGAGTGTTAGGTTCCTTCTAACTTTCTGCCATCATCAGAGTATTGTCCTTGACCTTATGCTGAGTAGAAGGCTGCTGGAGTGCTGTTCGTCATGACGGAGGTCTAGGAGCAGGAAGGGTCAAATGCAAACAGGGCTAGCTTGCTTGCTGGTTGAATTGGCCTCCCTTTTAGGGAAATTTTCCAGAGGTACAATCTTAAAAGCTTCTGTTCACACCTCATTGGCTTAAACTGTGTCATGTGGCTACCCCCAGTTGCAAGGGAGACTGGGAAATGTAGTGTTTTACTGGGAACTTCACCACCAACAAAATCAGAAGGATGCACCTAACAAGGAAGAAGGGAGAATGAATCCTGGATAGGCAACTTGCAATCCCTGCTACAGAATAAAGGTTGGAGAAAGCTCCTTTGAGGAAGTAACATCTAAGCTAATATCTAAAAATGAAGAAGAGTATCCTGTACTAACAGCAGTGGGAGAGGCATTGCAGGAATAGAGACCAGCAATATAGGAGAGAGAGAAAGAAGGAGAGTAGGAAAGAGCTTAACTCTCCAGGTTGAGCATCCCATCATGAGCAAGGTGAGAGGATTCTAGCCTTTATCTGGCTTCCAATGAAAGGCACAAGGACTGTAGTCAAACAATAAAAGTATGCTGAGTAGGAATTTTTTTTTTTTAATTATTAGCACCTTTAATTATTATTTATTTATTTATTTTATTTATTATTATTATTTTTTTGGCTGTGTTGGGTCTTCGTTTCTGTGCGAGGGCTTCCTCTAGTTGTGGCAAGCGGGGCCCACTCTTCATCGCGGTGCGCGGGCCTCTCACTATCATGGCCTCTCTTGTTGCGGAGCACAGGCTCCAGACGTGCAGGCTCAGTAGTTGTGGCTCACGGGCCTAGTTGCTCCGCGGCACGTGGGATCGTCCCAGACCAGGGCTCGAACCTGTGTCCCCTGCACTAGCAGGCAGATTCTCAACCACTGCGCCACCAGGGAAGCCCCTGAGTAGTAATATTAAACGACTGTTCTCAGAAAGAGAATATTATGTATCATCACTCCTCCATGACTCATGCCTTCCCAAATATCTTCAGTTTTGAGCACTTAGTACTTTTTCCACCAGAAGTATGAAATGGTGGTCCCTCTTCCTGCCAAACGTCACGTCAGCTTTGTTCTGGGCGTAGGAAAAAAAGAAATCCTGTTTCCTGTCCTTTGTTTCCTGGCTGCAGCCTCTGGTTCCGCCCCCTTCTTGGTCTCACAGTATCTATTTCCGCCTGAGGCTCTCAAACAAGCCCACAGATCCCGTTTCTCTTCCACAGTTACTAGTTAGTCACACAGAATTATCAAAGTAGAAAATAACTTCTCTCCCTTCGTGAGGTTTTTTTTTCCCCCTTGGATCTTTTTGTTTTGCTTTATTCTTAGGTTAATTTCCCAGGCTCTTCTTTGCAAAGCCAGGAAGAAACTAAGCAGGTGTTGAGGGCCTGGTTCTCCTGGGGAATATACTGGAGCAACGTTGGTTCAAGACCGGAAATGATAATAATCAGGTCACTGGCAACAAAACGAAGACAAGGAAAACTCCAGGGTTTTCCATCTTGGGTGTGGAAATTGAGATCTAACACTATGGCCAGGAGGGGGAGTAAAGGGTACCGTGTCTAAGAGAACAGCTTCTGGGTTTGTATAAGTTCTCCCATTTCTAGGCTGGCCGACTTTCGATAAGTTATTTGACTGTTCTAAAGTTTGTTTTTTGCATTTGTAGAAGAGGAGATAATAGTTCCTACCTAATCGAGTTGTTGTGAGGATTAAATAAAACAATGAAAGTAAAGTGCTTGTTGAGTGCCACATTGAAAGCACTCAACAAATGATCATCATTATTATTACTAGTGAGATTTAGATCGGGTGCATTTTTAATTAAAATAATAAATAATGTTATTGATTCCAACAATGAGAAGAAAATATATGGAAGATTACTGATTCCTTCATGGAGAGGCTGGCTTAGGAATCGAGGACATGTACAAGATTGGTATCACCCTGAGCCCTTTCTCTATTATAAACTCCTTAGAGTGAGGGTTACTTAGCCTGGATGATATATCCAAACGTGTTCTCAGTTTGAGGTCAGTCCCAGCTATCCAACTCCCCTGGGTAGTGCCAGAGGATGAGGGAGAGACAGCCTGCTCTGGGTCCTCTCTAGGATGTCAGTGGACTAGTCTATAGATAAATGAGAATTCCAGATTTAGGAATTGTGTTTCTCACTCTCACGATGGCAGAGAAATCTCTTTGATCTCTTTTGGAAAGGTCTCTTTGAATCTTTCCTCTGGTCTGTTAAAACTATTCTGATGTTGACTGATTTTCAGAGCTTCATTTCTCCATCCCACCAAACCACTAGCTTCTGGAAATTAATTGTTGACCAAGATGAGAGGATTTAAGCATGGCACCACAAGTATGCCGGTTTTCCATGTCACCTGCATTTAGATCTTTGCTGTGTCAGTTGGGATAAGCTAGGTTATGCTCTAGAATCCAGTGGTCGTAAAATCTCTGTGGCTTCAAACAACAAAAGGTTATTTTGCTCACACTACACATCCAGATCAATCTCAACTGACCCTGGCAGGGAGAAGGGGGACATATAAAATCATGTTCTGATTCTTAAAGAGTACTGCCCACATTTCAGTAGCTCAAGTAGGTCCAGGTAACCACACCTAACTTTAGAAAAGAGTTCTCTCGTCCCTGTGTTAGGATTTTTCCCATTCAAATGGGCCTACCTGTAGCCAGTGTGATCTAGTGGGTTTCTTGAACCTTTGAAATCATCTGGCTTGAAATTTTCAAGGACTGACCAGTGATCTAATGAAAATGAGGGAGGATAGGAGTTTTGAAATGCCCATTAAGAGTCCCTTTTGAGAAAGCAGTAATGTTTCACCTTTGCACTATGTTCAAAATCAAACCTGTTCCATGCCTCACATTTGAG
Source organism: Eubalaena glacialis (assembly GCF_028564815.1). NCBI lineage: Eukaryota > Metazoa > Chordata > Mammalia > Artiodactyla > Balaenidae > Eubalaena > Eubalaena glacialis. Next base: position 120,126,667 of record NC_083719.1, read on the forward strand.
CCTTGAAATAGAAACAGAAAGTTTGGGCCATAAAACAGTCAAGGTTCGTGCAATACCAATGGTTATTTTCCTTGAGAAATGATCAAAGCAATCTTTGTAAGGGTAATAGATTTAGTTTATTGAAACTTTTCCAAGGGAGAGTTCAGGACAGAAGTGTTATGATAAATATGTCCATGTAGCTTCATTGCCTTATTCCCAATTAATTCTGCTCATAATTTAGAAGTTGAGAAAGTAATCTACATGGTTGAAGGATGACTTCAGATCACACCTGCCACTTAAAACACCAAGAGCACACACTGGAGTTTTGGACTGTTTTGAATGAAATGTGTAAGTGGAGCCAGCAGAGATATCACTATTCCTAAGTCACAGTTTACTGACTACCTATCACGTGCCTTGCACTGGGCAAATCATTCTGTACACATTATCACATTATCATTCTCCCAACAACAGGCAAGACTGCTGAAGCTTTGGGAGCTTACAGTGTTCTGCCCAAGGTCACTCAGCTGGTACAGGGCCCAGCCAAAGGCCTGATTCCAAAGGCCAAACTCTGAATTAATAGCAGGGAATGAACAAGACTCTACTGAGGGCACCGTATAGACTTGGTGGGAAATTTTAGTTGGTTGTTTATGTCCTTATTTGGCTGTTTTCCACATTTGAGGAACTGAGGCACAAAAGGATATAAATGGGTCTTGTATCTACCAAAGATCAGCTCTAGTTCTGAAAGTAATAAAATAACATTACGCTCCCAGTCCTCAACGGAGAGCATGATAGCTGGATTTGAGCATTTTGTGAGCTAACCAGCCCTGGAAAAAGTATGATTGATACTTCAGCCTTTAGCTTATACTTCCCCTTTCAGATTTTTAGAAACTTCCACTCCTCATAAACTCAAGCTGAAGCATGACTGTGCCTAAAAGATGGAAGAGAAAGAGCTTCCAAGGGTCCCAAGTTCAGAATCATCTGATGCTGTTTAAAGGCTTAACCAAACTTTTACATTGGCTGAATTTTCTAGGGGTACCTGAATTTTCTATTTCCTGGGAAGGGGCTTCTTGACACTAGCCCTTCTTTCTCCTAACCCCGTGCTGGTCCCTAGGTCTGAAGACCCTACAAAATAGTTGTTGGTTCCACAATAATTTTTTGAGCACTTCCTCCATGCTAGACATGTGTGGTGAAACCGTGTTGGACAAAACATAGTTCCTATCTTCCAGTACTTTATAGTCAGGAAACAGAACATGACACAAACAGTGAGTTCAATTGCCATTGTATTTGAGATGCAGTGCCTCATTTAATACTCTTTCCAATGATGCTTTGGACTAAGCAGGCACCTTCCATTTAAGGCAATAGGGCACAGTGGAAGGAAGGCTTGGGGACAGATAGGGACACACAGATAATAAATGATTAAGTGATTCTATTGCCCACTAGCCCTATTGTTTAACCTTACTGAATTCAGTTTTCCCCTCTGTAAAATGGGGATAATAATATAACTATGAAGGGCCATTACAAGGATTAAATGAGGTAATGCATGTAAAACATCCAGCATCATGCCTGGTTCACAGGAAGTGCTCAATAACTGTTAGCTAGAATCATAATAATGAAGATGTTAACAAAGGCAAGGGATAGTAATAACTGTAACAATGAGATGGGGTAGAAATAAAATAGAGGCTGCTGAGAGGAAAGGGTTCAACCACTAAACCGCTAAAGCTGTTTCCTCTGTGGTAGTTATGCCTTAAAATGCATATTTGGATGCAATTTCCAACCTTCTTTTAAGTACTTAAAGTGTAGGCCTTTTCTTAAATTTGTGTGTAAAGGTTGAGATGCAGCTGAAGGAGAGATGATTTAAATGGAAACCAAGCTCTTTTCCTTTTTCTCTTTTCTTTTCCTTTCCCTGAGGTCCAGAACAATGAACCTCGTTTAGATAAAGAGTATTTACCCAAAGCCTGTTTCCATTTAAGATATTTCAGCAGGACAGTGAATAATCTCTTATCTTATTGAGGAAGTTTTACTGTCATTACTGGAACAAAGATGTCATTATTAAAATAAACTCGACTTCCCATAGAATGGTCACTTTAGTTAAAAGAGGATTATTCATAATGGCTTTATAAGAATGGAAGCTATGACATCATTATCATATAGAGCACTATCAAAAATCTCGATTCTAAGAAACAGGATTCCTTGGTGGCAAGCAACAGAACCAACTGTGGCTCATTTAACCAAAAAAAAGAAAGAATTTATTAGAAGGGTATGGGGTTGCTCATAGATGCCAAGGAAAAGCTGGCGAACCAGGTTTCTGAAAGCACAGGAACCACAAGAGCTCAGGGAGCAGGGTCCTTGGTCACCCCCACCAGATGAATCAACTTCATTTATTTTCAGTCTCTGCTTCATTTGTCCCAAGATTTAATTCCCTGGGAGAGAAAGTCTGGTTGGCCAAACTTAGGTCTTGGGCCTACAGGTCAGCCAGGGAGCATAGGAGCACCTTGATTGGTATTCCCACCAAGCCTACCTGCAGTGGGAGAGGGGTTGTTAGTCCCAGGAGAAACTGAGGTGCTGCCACCACAAGGGGGACTAGATTATGGGAAGGCAACAAGAGTTTTACGACACAGAGAGCCTCTGGGGAAGATATGTTATGGAGGGATCATCACCACATGACTTAATGGGGAAACTGAGGCCCTGAATGAAAGTAGTTTGCCTGAGGGGTCACATGTAACAACAGAAATGAAACGTTCTGACTCCTGCCAGCCATATGGGAATTTCTTCCTTATTCTGTCCAGCTTGCTAAAGCAATGGTTCAGAGACCTGGCAGTGTCTCAGGATTACCTGTGGAACTTGTTAAAAATAGAGGAGCTGGGTTTGGCATGGGGCTGGTGCCTCTGTATTTTTAATAAGCTTCTCATCTGATTCTGTTTACAACCAGCTTGGAGGCCCACTACACCAAGTCTCCACAGGCTCCAATATAGAAGAGGAACATTGTAGAACTAAAAATGGAAGAAAGTGATTTTAGGGAAAAGATTCAGGTTTGTTGATAAAAATGTTTGAGGTCCAGTTAGTGTTAGCTATCTTCATGGTTTGGGGTTTGGGGAATGTGAGGACAGGGAGGATTCTTCCTTGTTTATGACGAGCCTAGGCCAACTGGATCAGGAGGTTAGGCTGTTGTCCCAGGAAGCACTTGCAATCAAGCACCGGAGAGAGAGGGCTGGGGCCCCTCTGGGGCTGTCCTGACTATCTGTGGTGCTGCAGGAGAAGGATCAGATTATGTGGGTAGATTACCCAAGTGCTAAGATCTGGAGCACAGAAAAGGGTTGGGAAAAAGGCCTGAGCTGGCACAGACAGGAAAGGGATCTGTTACCTTTATCTTTTTGTCTCATCACAACTGATGACAGGCCAACCTAAGTCTCTTAACCAACTTGGAACATGGAGGAGAAGGAGGAACGCTATTCTTCTGCTGGGAATCTGCATTCCTCCACTTCTCACCTGGCTACTCATATCCATCCTCCAGATCCTTGCTTAAAGATCGTCCTCCTTCCTGGTCCCCCTAATCTAACTAGGCCCCCCTCTGTTCTCTCTTGTGGGCACCTGTTCTTTTCCGGGGCCAGTTTCTTGGCCGTGCAACCTGGGCAAACATACAGGGCCCTGTACTTAGAGGGACTCCATGCTTAGTTTAATGCTGTGCTGTTGCCATCTTGAAATTCTTCATAATTTTTGAAAAAGGGGCTCTCCATTTTCATTTTGACTGAGTTTTGCTGATTATATAGCTGGCCCTGTTCTTTCCTTTCCTTAAACTTAGCACCATTTAATTGCAGTAGCTCTAACATCTAGCTCTATGCCTACCACTATAGTATAGGTTTGCTAAATATTAACTTTAACCATTTGAAATTATTGTTATTTATGTTTGACTTATTAAAAAAGACATTCATATGGTTCAACCTAAAATACTCTGGATGGATGAATAAATGAATGATAGGAAGAAGAAAGATACCTTGAACACAGTGGGTTGCTGACCCAGTAGCCACTTCCTTCCTTCCTACCTTTCTTCCACCAGTTTTGATCAAGTGTCCATCCTTTCCCTAGTGGCTCAGAGGAGGAGACTCTATCCCTAATTCCAGGGCAGATCCTGATCCGTCTGCATATTCTTTCTCCTAAGAACAATCTTTCTTCTTCCTCTAGACATTGTCAGGTTTGAAGGAGACTCCAGGAACTGCTGCAGCCATCTGCCAGCCTAACAAGGAAACCAACTCAAAGCAGAGAGCAGTGGCCAAGGAATTTCAGGAAAGCAGAGCCAGGATATGTTGTGGATGGACCCTAATCTACCCCTGAACTTCTCATTACGTGAGGTAATAAAATTTCTGTATTGTTTGTTTTGGTCATCTATTGCTGTGAAACAATTATCCCAAAATGGAGTGGCTTACAACAGCATCCATTTTATTACAGTTCACAATTTTGTGGGCCAGGAAGCCAAGGAGGCGATTCTTCTGTTCCATGTAGCATCAACTGAGGTCACTCAGTGGTGTTCAGCTGGCCGATGGCCTATCTGAAGAGTCTATGGCTTCCCTCATATTTGGCATCTTGGTGGGGATGGCTCGAAGTTTAGGTTCAACTGGAACCTTCAACCAGAGCACGTCCATGTGGACTTTCCTGCGTGGCCATCCAAGGTAGTCAGACTTCTTGCATGAGATGCAGGGCTCCAAAAGTGTTGTAAGAGGCAGAAAGTGGAAGATGCCAGGCTCTTCAGGCCCAATCCTGGACTGGCACAGGATCATTTCTATCATGTACTGTGGGTCAGAGCAGGCACAAAGCCCACCCAGCTTCAAAAAGAGATGACATAGCTTCTACCTCTTGATGGGAAAAATACCACAGAGTTTATGGCTATCACTAATCCTCCGTGTTACATAAGTCAACTGGAAACAGGTTTTCTGTTATTTACAGTCAAAAGGATCAGAAATCATTAAAGAAATTCAAGGTTCTCTCAAGCCTGGGAAGGTATTTCTTCCTGTTCCTCTAATATAGCGGTCTGTAAACTTTTTCGCAGAGAGCCAGATAGTAAATGTTTTAAGTTTTACAGGGCACACAACCTCTGTTGCAACTACGTGGCTTTGCCAATGACGTATGAAACCAGCCATGGAAAATATATAAATGAATGAGATGTGTTCCAAAAAATTTTTATTTATAATCACTCAAATTCGAATTTTGTATAATTTTCATGCGTCATGAAATATTTTTTTTCCAACCATTTAAAAATGTAAAAGCCATTCTTAGCTTTTGAGCTATACAAATAAAGAAGGCAGGCCGAATTTGGTCCCTGGACCATATTTTACCTACCCCTACTGTAATACAGCAAGTTCGCTGCAAGCTCAGGGCCTTCACATGTGCTGACCCTCTGTCTTGAGTACTCCTCTCCGAGGTCTTCATGTGGTTTGTACCTTCTCTTCATTTGGGTTTTAACTCAGATATTACCTCCTCAGAACAGCCTTCTCTGATCACTCTATCTAAAATAGTCCCCTAACTCTGAAACATATTGTCCCCTTATATTTTCTTTTTTTTTAAATGTCTTTTTATTGTGGTAAAAGTCACATAATATAAAACATACTATTTTAACCATATTTAACTGTACAGTTCAGCGGCTCGAAGTACATTCACATTGTTGTGCAACTCTCATCATCATCCATCTCCCGAATTTTTCACCTTCCTAAACTGAAACTCTGTCCCCTTCAAACACTAACTCCCCATTCCCCCCCCTCCACACACCCCCTCACCCCCAGGCCCCTGGCATCTACCAGTGTACTTTCTGACTCTATGAATTTGACTATTCTAGGTACCTCGTATAAGTGGAATCAAACAGTATTTGTCTGCACTTAACGTGTATTGGAATGCATTTTAAAAATTAATATATAAAACAGATTGTACAGATAAAAAAAAATTAATATATAAAAACAGATTGTGGGCTTCCCTGGTGGCGCAGTGGTTGAGAATCTGCCTGCCAATGCAGGGGACACGGGTTCGAGCCCTGGTCTGGGAAGATCCCACCTGCCGCGGAGCAACTAGGCCCGTGAGCCACAATTACTGAGCCTGCGCGTCTGGAGCCTGTGCTCCGCAACAAGAGAGGCCGCGATAGTGAGAGGCCCGCGCACCGCGATGAAGAGTGGCCCCCGCTTGCCACAACTAGAGGAAGCCCTCGCACAGAAACGAAGACCCAACACAGCCATAAAATAAATTTTAAAAAATAAAATAAAAATAAAATAAAATAAATTAAAGAAGCCAGAAACAAACAAACAAACAAACAAAAAAAACAAAAAACAGATTGTACCTGTTTTTTTCCCCCTGTGCTATACAGTAGGCACTCACCAGCCAACTACTTCATATATAGCAGCGTACATACATCAATCCCAATCTCCCAATCCGTCTCACCCCTCCTCTCCCCTTGGTGTCCATACCCCTTATATTTTCTTGATAGCACGTCTCATTGTCTGACGTTTTGTTCATTTATTTGTTACATTTATGTGCTACCTCTTTTTAACCTTCACTGGAGTAGGACCTAGAAGCAGGCCTCTTGCCTGTCATATTCTCTTCTGTACAGCCCTTACCTAGCACAGTGCCTGGCATGTAATAGATGCTCAATTAAATATTTGTTGAATTTGAGTTGAATGGTTACAACGCAGTGCTCTGGGGCTTGACAAGAACATGGAAGGCTACTGAATTTATACTTATTGAATGAGAGAAAGATAATTAAAGCAGAAGAAGGAGATCACCTTGTCATCTGCACTCAGAGAATCATTGGTCCCTTTGTTATTTCCCTGTGTTTCAGGAAAAAGCCAAAGGAAAAATTCTTATCCTCTTATATAATTCGGAAGAAAGTTATTTTCCATTCTTGGCAGGTGTCTCCAAACAGGTACCTTGCCTGTTTGGAGGAAGGAAAAGGGGATACAACCTTATTTGAGGAGAGAGAGAGTCATCTTGGTAGTTGTGAAATAGTGTTTGGAAGCTAGATTCTTCTAGACCACTAAGGTATGATTTCCCAGAAATTCCCAAGATTCCTGAGGGAAAATGGCAAAGGTCCTGGGTGTCACAGCAACAGTAGAGATGACAGAGTTGGGAATCACATCAGGCTAAACTTGTCATCAGGAGAGAGGGAAAAAAAGCAGCAGGTACGACATTTGGGACAAGAAGACTTGAGCTCAAACAGAGTGTACCGAGTGGTGTTGGGTGGTGGCCAGAACCCAGCCATTTGGCAGTGGGCTTTCCAAGCCTGGGCACAGAAGTGGCTTCCAACCAGTCCTGCCTCTACTTATTAAAACAAACAATTGGCAGGGTAGAAAGAGTCTGCTGTAGGTAAATACAATAAACAGGAAGAGTCCGTGGGAAGCAGTGAGGGCCACAGCGGTGGATCTTAGAACTTAGGGCTTTGTAAGTTCACTGCGTTCAGGTGATAAATAGAGCTCTGGGACACAAAGTAGAAATGGAGAGGGAGGCTGATGCAGGAGGTGACGAGAGGCTGACCTGAAAATGCCGAGTGTAGTGTGGATTGCATTCATAGGATAGCTGGCCGAAGGAAATGACTTTGACTTTAGACAGTTGATTTCCAGTTGGTGGGTGAAGCAGAAAGAAGAGAGGTGGTATTGTGTCTCTCATGTGGACTTTTTGGTTGCAAGTGGTGGAAAAGCTAACAAAATGTTGCCAAAGTTTAAAAAGGGAATTTTTTAGTTCACGTAATTGAGAAGTGTAGCTTCAGGTGTGGCCAGATCTGGGATTTCAAAGAATGCCTTTAGTACTTAGTTTCTCTCTCTTTCTTCATCTCTCAGCAATTCTTTCCTCTGTATTAGCTTCATTCTCAGACAGGCTCTCCCCGTGATGAAGTGGTTCACATTAGCTCCTGGTGTATACCCATCCAGCTTTAAGTTCAGTAAAGAATATCTTTGGCCTGGTCTCTCTAGCAAGTCCAAGAATACTGTCTCATTGCCTGATTGGTCATGTGCCCATTCTTTAGCCGGTCACTGAACCCAGGGGGTTGCAGTGTTTTATTGACCAACTCTGGGTCACATGCCCTCTCCTTGACGCCCAGTGCAGTCAGCTCCACCCAAATGACCTGGACTAGAAATGGGGAAGAAAGTGGTTCCCCAAGAAAAACTCAGGTGCTGTTACCATAAAAATGGGTATGGATGCTGGGTAGGCAAAAAACAAAACAAAATGAAAACAATCAAAAACCAGATGATCAGATGTCTGCAACCAGTAATCACCACACTCACATAGAATTGACCAGAAGCCGCCATCTCTATCACCAGCACATGAAAATAATACTAACTAAATGCTATCAGCAGGTCTTAGACATTCAGCTGTTCTCATACTGACAAAGTTATATCCTCTGGTTTAAATCAGCATTAGGGAGTTAACACTAAGAACAGAAACTAATCATCATAAATGGAAAAAAAAACAGTTATGCAAAGTGATTTAAAGCAAAAGCACAGAATAGCACAAACTTGATAATTAAATTTGGTAACTAGAAATTCAACTATTGCCCAGTAGCCCTTGGATTTCAAGGTTCCAAAACTCTAGAAAAAAAGAAATGCTCATTTTTATCTGGATTTTTCTAGAGACCTATTTCACCTTCAACTTAGAAATAATTCATGAAGCCTTTCTAATACCTGATAATGTGTGTGTACTTGGGTCCTATGTGTACCTCACTTTATTTCCATGACACGACACCCTTCCAGTCCCCCACATTTCTGACTACTCCATTTCTGTATCCTTTGCCCAACCCTGAACCATTGGTGTTTTCTAGAGCTTCATCGTTGATTCCCAGCTCTTCCCTTCTTACAAACTCTCACAGGGTAGCTCTTCATTCATTCTTTTCAACAGGTACCCAAGGAGAGCGTCCTTTGTGCCAGGTACTGTGCCAACCATCCTTGAAGGTTAACTCCTGATCATCCCATGTGCTAATGACACCCAACTCTCTGAAGTCCAGACCCCTCTCCCTTCAGATTCACACTTGGACATTCACAAGGTAGGTACTTTATAAATAGTTCTTGAATGAATGGATAAATGAATGAATGCTTTTCCCTTAATGTTTCAAGTTCAACATACCTAACAATGAAATCATCTTCCTGCCTGATCCTATTACTACTTGTACTTGGTAATACCCTCAAGGATAGAAACCTCGGTGTTATCCTTGTCTCCTCCTTCTTGTCTCCTTCACATCAAGTTCCACTAATTTTAACTCAATATTTCTTAAGTCTGTCTCCTTCTCCCCCATCTCCCCAGCTCCTGCCCTAATTCAGACCTGCAGCACCTTCTACCTGGACGCTGCCATAGCCTCCCTACTGGTCTGCCTGCCTCTAAGCGTGTTCGTGTAGCAGTCACACTCGCCTGCTTCAGTGGCTCTCTGTTGCCTATGAACAAAGATCATACTCCTTAAAATGCTAAATAAAGTTCCCTGTGTCCTGCTCTCTGACTTCCTTTCCAGTCTCACCTTAAGAGTGGTTTGCCTCGAACGTTTGTGGTTTCCTACACACAGCACAGAGATTCATGGCTTTGCTCATGCTGTACCTCCTGTTTGGAATATGACCTACCCTATACCCCCATTTCTGCACATAATTTAAGCTTCAGCTGAGGTGCCATATCCTCTAGGAGGCCTTGTCAATCCTCTTCAGGCTGAGCTGGGTGTCCTCTGGTCGGCTTTCATAGCACACTGGGCATCCCTCTGTCATTGCACTATTAAGATCAGGTCCTCTTGCTGCCACCTGGTTTCCCTTGTGAGTTCCTTGAAGACATGGGCATGTCTTGTTCATCCTTGATTCCCCAATGCCTAGCCAGTACCTGAAACACAGTAGGATTTCCATAAATGTCTGTTGAAAGTCTATGTTTCCTCTTACGTAGAGCAGGTGTTTTAGCCTTGGTACTTTTATAGTGTGAAAAAGGCACCCCCTAAAATACTGAAAGCTAAAGGGTATGTTATTCAAGACCAAGATCAAGATCGTCAAGGGTTATCAGCAGAAACTTGGAGGTAATCTAATTTCCATTTTCTGGCCCAAAAGATTAACTCCAGGCAAATGTTAAAGACCCTAAAATATTTATGCTGATCTGATACCATGGGATCAGAGAATGACTAATTTAAAAAATCAGGCATTTCTCCAGCGTAAACAGTTTATTTACTTATAGTCAGATCTTTTAAGCCTTTTCCCAAATTTTCAGACCAATATTTTCTAAATTAATTTGAAATCCATATGGATTGTCAAACAGTTGGAGCAGAGTGAGTTGGGGGAAAAGATGGAAATGAGATGAGAAGAGGTATCCTGGGTCAGATCATGCTTTTCCTTTACTTTGGAAAGATGGAAAACCATTGGAGGGTTTTGCTCAGAGGAGATTATTGATGCAATTTAATGTTTAATGTTCAATTTAAATCTGGCTGCTTGGAGGAGACTTAACTACAGGCAGCCCGGGCAGAAGTAGCCCGGGCAGAGAGACTAGTTTGGAGGCTGCCGTAATAATCTAGGCAAAAGAGGATGGTGGCTTGGACCAGCGTGGTAGCCAGGAGGTAGAAAAGTAGTCAGATTATAGGTGTATATTGAAGACTCAGTCAAGAGAATTTGGCAGTGATTAGATGTGGATTGTAGAGAGGGAAGAAAAGGACAGCTCTAAGGGTTTTGGCTTGAACAACTGCAAGGATGGATTTGCCATTGGGAAGAGCAGGTTTGGGGAGAAAATCAAGAGTTCAGTTCTGGTCTCTTTTTAAGTTTGAGATGTCTATTTAGATATGTAATACAAGGAGAGTATTGAGTGTTCAAGTTGTGTGTACCTGCCTGGAGTTCAGAAGAGAGGTCAAAGTGAGGATAGATATTTGGAGGTTATTAGTGTGCAGATGGTATTTGCAGCCATGAGGCAGGTTGGGGTCATCTAGGAGGTGTGTATGGAGTGGAGGTTTGAGGAACAACCTGGAATGATCCAGTGTTCAGAAGTTGGGAAAATGAGGAGGAATCAGCAAAGGAAACTAAGGAGGAGGGACCAGTGAGAAAGGAGACCCAAGATGCTGTGAGTGGGTGGTGACCCAGAGGCCAAGTAAAGAAAGATTATTGTGCCTGAAATAAGAAACAACCTACCAAGTTCTAATTTACCCCAAGTCTCACTGGATAGTGTATTTCTGTATGCATGCACACATGCGTGTGTGTGTGTATAATTTTTTTGGCCTGGGGTCGCCCAGCTACCATATATTTCCTTTGTTCCCTCCCCCTAGAAATTCTGAGTCCATGTGGTCCCAGACTTCATTACTGGGTCTGGGTGGTCGTGAATTTTACTAGTTCTCTTTTCCTCTTGTGGCCACTACAAGATCAGTTCACCTTCGTTTCTACACTTCTAAGGAAAGCCTGAAGCACTGAGCACCTGCCAGGGCTGCCCATTCATAAAATCATTCATTTATTCATTCGTTCATTCATTTACCAGATAGTTACTGGGAATTTACAATACACAGACACTGTCCTAGGCCCTGAGGTTACAGCCATGAACCACATAGTCGCAGCACCACCTTTGCCAACAGGGAGCTTACATTCTAGCAGAGTGGGGAGGAGTGGGAGAGAGGGAGACAATGTGTGTAGGGGGTCAACAAATAAACAAAATAACTTCAAATTGTTATGTCTACACTGAAGAAAACAATCAGGGGTCTAAGATGTAGAAGAACAATGAAGACTAAGACTGGGGACTAGTTTCCAGTAGGAGGGCAGGGAAGCTTCTCTGAAGACTAAGATCCTTATGTCTCCAAAGTAACCAGCAAATCTTTTTCTTTTAGGTCCTGAAATGAACCTGGGCCTCTTATAGAACAAGGGCGGAAACCTACCTCCAGTTCCATCTTTACGTGAGCACCCACCCTCGACAATTTATGGGATTATGCTGAAAAATCAATCTTTTACAATTTCACCTAACATCTGCCAGAGGAAACAAAAGATTATTAAAAGGGGACTTATCAAAGTTCATCTTCCAACAAAGTGGTTAGTTACCATTTAATTTAGCTAACATTTTTTTGGGAACACTTACTGCAGTGCAGACACTGGTCTAAGTAAGCTTTTTATATGCATCCTATCATTTAATCTTCACAAAATTCCTGTGAGGTAGGTACTGTTATTATCCCCATCTTACACTTAAAAATCTCGAGGCTTAGATGGATTAACTCCAGGGTCACACGGCTAGCAAGTGGCAGGGCTCTGGTTAAAACCCACGTCTGTCTAACGTTCAAGATTTTGCTTTCGGCATTCCTTTGAAAAAGATGATTTGAGGACATTCTTAACTAGGTTTTAAGTACTACATTCCTTATCTTCACAAAATTTTGTCAGGTAAGAAACAAAAATACAAGTTTAGAGGTGGTAGGATTTCTCTGTAGTTGAATAATCTTTGGGGTATTTCACTGACAAACTTGTTTTAAGTGGTGTCAAGCAAATCCCTTCCTAAAGTGAAAGTATGTTGGTGATTTCAAGTTTGAAAACAGCCTTACGTTGTCTTCCAGGAATGCTATAAACAGAAATTCAAGGAAGTATTTCAACTAATAAAGATAAAAATATTTTTGGTAGAGCATCAAATGTTTAGGTCTTATTTCTTAGCTCAGCTTAAAAACCACAAATTTAATATTTTTTTTTTTAGCAGGTGTGGTAAATTGTGAGATTTTAAACGTTCATATAATAGAAATTCAAGTTATAATTTATTGAGCATTTATTGTGTGCCTGACAATGTACTGTGTATATTATTTTACTTGTTCTTAACTATAATTCTATGAGATACTAATTATCATTCCTGTTTTGAAGATGAAGACATTGAGACTCAGTTAAGTAACTGAGATTCAAAACCATGTGTCAAAGCCAGTGTTTAAACCTAGGAATGGAAACTCTATGTTCCTTTCATTATAAGACCTTATTTCTGATTCAGGCTTCAGAAGGTATCTTTTCTTACTAGACTATTTTCATTCTCTAAATAAGTGACCTTGGGGAAGTATCTTCCCTAGTATTCAGTTTCCTTGCCTTTAAAACAATGAGATTGCACTGGATGTTTCCCATAATCTCTTTTTGTTCTTCTTCTTTTTTAAATTATTTATTTATTTATTTATTTATTTTTGTGTGCCAGGTCTTAGTTGCGGCATGCGGGATCTTCGTTGTGGCATGCAGGATCTTTTTTTTTTTTATTCCTTCTTTTTTAAATTGCAGCATGTGGACTTCACGTGGACTCTTAGTTGCGGCATGCAGACTTCTTAGTTGTGGCATGCAGACTCTTAGTTGCAGCATGCGGGCTTCCTAGTTGCAGCATGCGAACTCTTAGTTGCAGCATGTGTGTGGGGTCTAGTTCCTGAAACAGGGATCGAACCCAGGGCCCCTGCATTGGGAGCACGAAGTCTTACCCACTCTACCACCAGGGAAGTCCCTCTTTTTATTCTGAAGCTCCATGGTTCTGTGATTCCATAAATAGTTCAGTTCAAAGATAATTCATTGGCGTTCAGTGGGACTCCTGCTTTTATCATTTTTTAAAATTGAAAACAGTAGGAAATTAAATCTTTTAAATCAATTTAGTAGATCTATCTACTGTCAGTATTTTCTCTTTTATATTCACAGATATATTATTTGATCCTTCTTAGTTGCAGAATGTTTCCCCACTGTCATTTATAATACTTATCAGTAACAATAGCTCTAAGAAATAGATTTGAATTGCTTTCGCTAACTTAGAGCTGGGAAAACAGGTTATTCCAGTGCTTTAATTTGGTCATGGTTACTCAGTGCCAAGGAAGGATTGGGACCTACACCTCTGGAATTTCTAGCCTTACTCTGTGTTTGGTCACTCATTCTTTCATTTGGTTAGCCCAGGGGTCAGTATCCTATGGTCTGTGGGCCAAATCTAGCTCGCTGCTTGTTTCTGTATGGTCTACAAACTAAGAATAGGTATTACATCTTTAAATGGGAAGAATAATAAAAAGAAGAATATTTTGTGACACATGGAAATTATGTGAAATTCGAATTTCACTGTCCATAAGTAAAGATCTTTGGGACACCACCCCCAAACTCCTTCATTGATGTAGTCTATGGCTGGTTTCCTGTCACAACGGCAGAGTCAGGTAGGTGCAGCAGACCCTGTGGGGCCCTTTATCGAAAAGTCTGCCAACCTCTGGTTAGTCTGTGTTAAAGAAATTAAACAAGGAGGCCAAGGAGGCCATCAAACTGAGGTGGCTCTCATGCCTTGGTGGCCTGTGTAACCAAAACCTAAACCAAGCCAGTCAGTGCACTGGAATCTGAGAAAATGAAACTTAAGAACAACCAATCACAAACAGCCAACGAGGCTTTCCCAAATAAGGCAACCACTTAAGCTATAGCCAATCAAATAGTTTCTTTGCTTTACTTCCGAGTCATCGCTCCTCGCTCCTGTGGGTGGAGTGCTCTTAACCACTCCCAGTTTCATGCTGCCCAATTCTAATTGATGTTTGCTCAAATAAACTCTTGAAGATTTTAATGTGCCTCAGACTTTTAACATCTGTCAAACTGTGTTGATAGTCTACTATTGCTAGCCTCTCTGCAGGTCACAAGGAACACAGCAGCCAACAAGACACACAGGTTCCCTTGGACCAAGTCACTTTTTCTTAACCATCAAATAAAAGATAAAACAAACAATAAACAAAGTTGGAGGGACAGAGGACTTCCAAGTTTTAATTTGCCAAAGGATATTTAAAAAGACTACAGCTACTATCTTCACTCATCATCTTAAAAAAAAAAAAAGGAGTATGTTAATACCAAAAAATGAGTATACCAATACCAAATATGTAGGAAGGACATATCTCAAAAAGCACTCATTTAAGTGGAATACATGTAGCTTCATAAAAAACTCATTACACAGTCACTGGTTTTTTTTTTTTTTTTTTTTTTCATTTCATGACAGATCAGAGAAAACTTCTTTCTGGGCAGGCCCAGGTCATCAGACCAGCTTTGGGAAGCATAGGGGTAGTTCACACTGTTACTTTTTAGACAACGCAACCTTTAAAATATGTCTAGTTTTTAAATTGGAAAATGTTATTATTTTAGTTTGAGAGTATTACAGCCATGAGTTTTGTAATAAAATTTTTTTATAGATGAGTTTTGGGTAATAAAAATATAACGATGGGGAATTCTGGAAAAGAAATACAAAGGGAAGTAGGGAAGAAAATAAAAGAAATCTGGAACTTCCCTGGTGGTCCAGTGGTTAAGGATCCGCCTTCCAGTGCAGGGGATGCGGGTTCAATCCCTGGTTGGGGAACTAAGATCCCACATACCGCAGGGCAACTAAGCCCACAGATTGCAACTACTGAGCCCGCGCGCTCTGGAACCTGCGCACCACAACTAGAGAGCCTGTGCAAAGCAACTAGAGAAGCCTGCACGCTGCAATGAAGAGCCCGTGCAATGCAACGAAAGATCCCACATGCCGCAATGAAGATCCCGTGTGCTGCAACTAAGACCTGACACAGCCAAATAAATAAATAATAAAATAAATTTAAAAAAAAAAAAAAAATCTGCCATCACCCACTGTTGTAGATACAGCAGATATTATATCCTCTTTGCCTAGTGTTCAGATGAAGGTAACCCATTTTAGTATTGATTTTTCATACTGGCTTCTCCCTAGAAGAAAGTGATGGAATAATTTCTCTTTTGAAATATTGCCCTCCTCTGCCCCCAACAGTGCCACCTTCAATAGACCCAGGCACCTACTAAAAACCACAGCATCACCTCAAAACCAGAGCCATCTAACAGAATATGAATTCCCATGGAAGAAAAGTTCATCCATTAATAAGTATTTAAAGTTGGATATGGTAGTTTTCTAGTTGCTTTAGAAAGTTTAATTCCCCATGAAAAATTTCTATTTTGTAACCACTGAAATGGCAACCAAAAGATTAACAATTAACCCTTTCTCCTTATGTCCCTATTCCTGTTGTCTGTGATATTGTTCATTTCCTGAATGTGTTTCCTAGAGCACTGTGTGGAATGTAACACTGGAGGAAAAACAGGATTCTGTGTTCCAAGAAATATGAGAAATACTGGGTTAAGCAAAATCTCACAGGATTATTTACTGCAGGACTTCTCAGGACCTCTAATATGCTAATGTGCATTTAAAGTATGCACATGTATGAGAAGATCCAGAGGCAAGAAAGAGAGCAAGGTGTACGGGCCTACTTTAGTTTAGGTTATTTTGCGTAAGTAAGCTGATTAATTTGGTCATTTCAGCAGCAACAATGGTAAGAAATAGGCCAGTTACTTTTATTGATCCAAGTGACCCTGAGGCTGTACTGAAATTGTCTTCTGACAATTTTCTGGTTTCATCTCAGCTTTTGCATAAGTTTATGTTTATTAATGGTTTATTGTTTTTCTTAAATATCTTTCCTCATTTAATACACATTCCTGCCCTGTAAATCAGATATTGTCTTTACTCTAAATGTTTAAGAAAACTTTCTTATAAACTTGACCAAGGAGGTGAAAGACTTATAGTCTGAGAACTATAAAACACTGATAAAGGATACTGAAGATGATTCAAAGAAATGGAAAGATATCCCATGCTCTTGGATTAGAAGAACTAACATTGTTAAAATGGTCATGATCATATTACCCAAAGCAATTTACAGATTTAATGTGATCCCTATCAAATTACCCATGACATTTTTTCACAGAACTAGAATAAAGAATCTTAAAATTTATATGGAACCATAAAAGACCCAGAATGGCCAAAGCAATCCTGAGGAAAAAGAATAAAGCTGGAGCATCACACTCCCAGACTTCGGACAATACTACAAAGCTACAGTAATCAAAACAGTTTGGTATTGGCACAAAAACAGACATATGGATCAATGGAACAGAATAGAGAGCCCAGAAATAAACCCACACACCTACGGTCAATTAATCTTCCACAAAGGAGGCAAGGATATACAATGGGAAAAACACAGTCTCTTCAGCAAGTGGTGTTGGGAAAGCTGGACAGCTGCATGTAAATCAGTGAAGTTAGAACACATCCTCATACCATACACAAAAATAAACTCAAAATGGCTTAAATACTTAAATATATGACACCATAAAACTCCTAGAAGAGAACATACGGAAAACATTCCCTCACGTAAATTGTACCAATGTTTTCTTAAGTCAGTCTCTCGAGGCAATAGAAATAAAAGCAAAAATAAACAAGTGAAATCTAATCAAACTTACAAGCTTTTGCACAGCAAAGGAAACCATAAACAAAATGAAAAGACAACCTATGGACTGGGAGAAAATATTCGCAAACAATGCAACCGACAAGGGCTTAATTCCCAAAATATACAAACAGCTCACACAACTCAACAACGACAACAACAACAACAACAACTCAATCAAAAAATGGGCAGGAGACCTAAATAGACATTTCTCCAAAGAAGACATACAGATGGCCAACAGGCACATGAAAAGATGCTCAACATTGCTAATTATTAGAGAAATGCAAACAAAACTACAATGAGGTACCACCTCACAGTGGTCAGAATGGCCATCATTAAAAAGTCTACAAGTAAAAAATGCTGGATAGGGTATGGAGAAAAGAGAACCCTCCTACACTGTTGGTGAAAATATTTATAAATTGGTGCAGCCACTATGAAAAACAGTATGGAGGTTCCTTAAAAAACTAAAAATAGAGTTACCAGATGATCCAGCAATCCTACTCCAGGGCGTATATCCAGGGGAAACTCCAATTCGAAAAGATACATGGACCCCAGTGTTCATAGCAGCACTAGTAACAATAGCCAAGACATGGAAGCAACCTAAATGTGTATTGACAGGTGAATGGATAAAGAAGATGTTGCATATATACATAATGAAATACTACTCAGCCATAAAAAAGAATGAAATAATGCCATTTGCAGCAACATGGAGGGACCTAGAGTTTATCATACTAAGTGAAGTAAGTCAGAAAGAGAAAGACAAATACTATATGATATCACTTATATGTGGAATCTAAAGTATGACACAAATGAACTTATTTATGAAACAGAAAGAGACTCACAGACATAGAAAACAAACTTACAGTTACCAAAGGGGAAAGGGGGTGGGGGGCAATAAATGGGGAGTTTGGGATTAGCAGATACAAACTACTTATATAAAATAGATAAACAATAAGGTCCTAATGTATAACAAAGGGAACTATATTCAATATTCTGTAATAAAGCATAATGGAAAAGAAAAAAAGAAGAAAACATCCTTAAAAGTAATAATTTTCCATTTTGGAAACTACCTAAGAACCACATATTAATGCAGATGACCAAATTTCAGGAGGAGGTAAAACAGTAGGTTTTGTGATTAGTGCATTTTATCAGTTAGGGTTGTGTTTGGCTTTGAGTAGCAGCAAACCCCATTAATGGAGCTTAAAGAGGTTATGTTTTTTCCGCTTCATGTGATGAGTAGTTGAGAGGTATGCACTTTGGGGATAAGCGTTGTGGCTCACGGATGTCACCAAGGCATCTGGCTCCCACTCTCTTCCTCCATCAGTCCTTAGCATGTGGCATTCCTTCTCATGATTGCCAGATGGCTGCTGTTCCTCCATGCATTGTACCCACATTCTAGGCAAAAAGAAGAGGGAAGGAAGGTGGGCAGAAGGTGTGTGTTAATTGTCTTCTTATGAAAAAAAAAAACCCTTTTCCAAAACCCTACCCAGTAGATTTCCAATCATATCTCAATGGCCAGTAAAGTGGCTCATGGCCACGAGCAGCTGTGTGAAAGCCGGAGGAATTGAAATCTTTAGCTGGGCACTTGAGGTTCTGCTAGTAACATAGCCTAAGTCTGGAGCTACACTACCAGTTAGAATCTCAGCTCTGTTGCTCAGTGGTTATGTGACTATAGGTGATTCATTTTCATTTTCCTCCCCTATAAAATGGAGATAAGCTAATAAGAGTGTTGTTATGAGATTAAGTTTTATAAAGTGTTTAGAAGAGTATGTGGAACATAGTAAATGTTATATAAGTACTTCCTCAGTAAATGAGTAAAGAAGATGGGAGAATGGACATTGGGTAGAAAAGCAGCAGACGTAGAATAAATAAATTATTAAAAAATGGAAATAAAAATATTGCTAACATATAAAACAGATTTGTGTAGTAGAAGTAATATGAGTTTCATTGATTTCTTGAGCCAAAGAATGTTAATTAAGTGCTGTTACCTCCCTTAAAGAACTGCAAGCCAGTGGTTTTATAAGGATAGATTACTCTTTTTTTCTTTGGAGGATAATGAGAATTTCATGTCTGCTTCAGTCGCTTGCTACTACACGAATTGTAGGGCCTGGGATTTAAAGCCAAAACAAATTAGAGGCTAGTATAATGATTGATGTATTGGGGGCATACTAGCAAAAGGTCCTGGAAAAACACATACAGTTCTCCTCCTCTCTCATTCATGTGTGATTTTATTCCATTTTTAGGTATTTGGCTATTATTATCAATTTTTTAACATGTGTAAAATGTCTTTCTGATAGATACCTTGTATGGAGATAGTTATTGAAGGCAGATAGATTTGAGTAATAAGCCTAGTTCCACCACTAACTATGTGACCTTAGGCACCTTACATCTCGAAGCCGTAGCTGCCTTATCTATTGGGTGGGCCAAAAATTTCTTTCGGTTTTTTCCATAAGATGGCTCTGGTAGCAGTTAGTTGTCTTTAACTTCATTTGAAACAATTTTGTTAGATTGTATGTGACAGCTGTCATATCAGCGTGCATTTAAAAATAGACTTAACAAAGTTGGTGAATTTTTGTGTAGCCATTTTAATATTGAAGATGGAAGAAAAAACCAGCATTTTGGCATATTATGCTTTATTATTTCAAGAAAGGTAAAAATGCAAATGAAACGCACAAAAAGATTTGTGCAGTGTACGGAGAAGGCGCTGTGACTGATCGAACGTGTCAAAAGTGGTTTGCAAAGTCTCGTGCTGGAGATTTCTTGCTGGATGATGCTCCATGGTTGGGTTGACCAGTTGAAGTTGATAGTGATCAAATCGAAACAATAATTGAGAACAATCAACGTTGTACCATGCGGGAGATAGCCAACATACTCAAAATATCCAAATCAAGCTTTGAAAATCATCTGCACCAGCTTGGTTATGTGAATCGCTTTGATGTTTGGGTTCTACATAAGTTAAGTGAAAAAAACCTTCTTGACCATACTTCCACATGCGATTCTCTACTGAAACATAATGAAAACGTTCCGTATTTAAAATAAATTGTGACGGGCGATGAAAAGTGGATACTGTACAACAGTGTGGAATGGAAGAGATCGTGGGGCAAGCGAAATGAACCACCACCAACCACACCAAAGGCCGGTCTTCATCCAAAGAAGGTGATGTTGTGTATATGGTGGGATTAGAAGGGAGTCCTCTATTATGAGCTCTTTCTGGAAAACCAAACGTTAATTCCAACAAGTACTGCTCCCAATTAGACCAACTGAAAGCAGCACTCGATGAAAAGCGTCCAGAATTAGTCAACAGAAAAACGCATCATCTTCCAACAGGATAACGCAAGACTGCATGTTTCTTTGATGACCAGGCAAAAACTGTTACAGATTGGCTGGGAAGTTCTGATTCATCCGTTGTATTCACTGGACATTCCACCTTCGGATTTCCAGTTATTTTGATCTTTACAAAATTCTCTTAATGGAAAAAATTTCAATTCCCTGGAAGACTGTAAAAGGCACCTGGAACAGTTCTTTGCTCAAAACGATAAAAAATTTTGGGAAGATGGAATTATGAAGTTGCCTGAAAAATAGCAGAAGGTAGTGGAACAAAACAGTGAATACGTTGTTCAATAAAGCTCTTGGTGAAAATGAAAAAAATGTGTCTTTTATTTTTACTTAAAAAACCAAAGGCACTTTATGGCCCACCCAATATGAAGGGTATCAGTACCTACTTCCCAGGATTCTACTAAAGGTTAAGTGAGGAAATACAATAAAGTGCTTAGCATGAATCCTACTGCACAGCAAAAGCTTAATAAATATCATCGTTAACATCACCACCATCATTTTTTAAAACCAACTTTATTGAGGTGCAGTTTATATACAATAAAATGCAGCCATGAATTTTGACAAATGTTGATGCCTATGTACCACAATCGAGATATAGATTTTCCATTACCCCCAAATCAGTATTTTAAAATAGGAAAATTGATGTCCTATCCAGTAAGAACACAAAGGTGAAGTCATGTGTAGAGAGACGTATGGTATCAACTATACAAAAGAATGAATAAATGCTAACTAGAATTACAAAACCAGGAGAATGTAGCAGAAGGAGCACTCATTTTGAGGGGGGTTGGGGGACCGGTCAGGTGTACTGCATATTATTGCTTCTGCCTATTCAGCAGCAATTAATTCTCTCTTCTCTTAACAGCACTTTGCTTGTCCTTTGCGGGAACAACTCCTCCCAACGCTTTATGTGTTACGAGTGGGGCTGTTTCACCTCTGGTTTCAGTCTTGTAATTTCTGCTAGACTTCTTGGAAAGAAAACTCTCTTACTGCTTGATAGTGCTTGATAGTGCTTGATGTAAGTTTGGAGAAGCAGAAAGAGCCACTGAAAATGAAGGCATCACAGAGGACGGTCAGCTGGAGTGATGGAGAGAGAGACCTTATACTGATGTCATCATCTAAACTGCCAGAAGCTGCCCTGAAGCTACACTATCCCTGGTCCTCAGTTACGTGAGGACTGATGAACTTTCATCATAGACCAGCTCCGTTCTCTAGCTTGTGTTCAGGAATCATGAGCCAGTGACCCTTGCCCACCTCCGATTGTGTGGGCTTGGAGATAACATATGTGAGAGTGCTTTCCTGTTTTCTACAAATGGGAGGTAATTGTATGGTAGATATAAAGTTAATTGGAGGGACTTCTCTGGTGGCGCAGTGGTTAAGA
This sequence comes from Eubalaena glacialis, assembly GCF_028564815.1. Lineage (NCBI taxonomy): Eukaryota > Metazoa > Chordata > Mammalia > Artiodactyla > Balaenidae > Eubalaena > Eubalaena glacialis. The sequence continues at coordinate 120,148,527 of NC_083719.1, forward strand.
ATCCACTTGCCAATGCAGGGCAGGGGACACGGGTTCGAGCCCTGGTCCGGGAAGATCCCACATGCCGCGGAGCAACTAAGCCCGTGCGCCACAACTACTGAGCCTGTGCTCTAGAGCCTGTGAGCCACAACTACTGAAGCCCGCGCGCCTAGAGCCTGTGCTCCGCAACAAGAGAAGTGACCGCAATGAGAAGCCCGTGCACCGCAATGAAGAGTAGCCCCTGCTCGCCACAACTAGAGAAAGCCCGTGCACAGCAATGCAGACCCAATGCAGACAAAAAAAAAAGAAAAGTTAATTGGACAATTGAAGGCAGAAATAATATGGATTTAAAATGCATTGATATCAAAACTAGAAGTATTTGAACTAACTGGTTAATTTGAAGGAATTCAGATATTCATCCAAAGAAATTAGGCCAAATCATTTTGCCTAAATAATTTCTCTATTTCATATGACAGTGATTTCTGGGCCTTAACTGTTCTGTTCTATTTGCTTTCATGGCCACAACCTATGTTGTTACATGAGTCATTGTTTCTTCCTTATTAAACAGGTGCCCCTCCCTTTGGCATTGTGCATATTTGAAGTGCCCTTTGCTGTCCTAGGTGCTGGGGGTATATAGTGAACACAGAATCTCTATCTCATGGAGCTTATTTTCTAGGGAGAGAGAGACAGCTGCACCTTCCAGGGGCCAGTTTCTGTACTCAGTACTTCTACATTCTGATTCTCTTCTGATAATATTGCAGAAAGTGTGGGAGGTCTTTGTGGAAATTCTGGATTAAATTCATAAGAAGTTACACACTTGTAAACAGGCATATTAAGGTATACGTTTGTGTATGTGTATGTGCCACACACTCTTCTTAGCTAGGTAACCTGGTTCAAGTTACAACTCTGGGCCTCAATTTCTCATCTGAAAAATGGGGATTATCCTAGTACCAGTCTTAACCTTGTAGGGACTAAATGCATGTACATAATTTTAGCATAGTGTCTGGCACAAACTAAGAGCTTAACAAATGATGGGTAATATTTCTTATTATTCTTACTAATACGTATATGTTTATGCACATTCGCCCAATATTCCTCAATAGAATAAAAATAAATAATTGTGGACCTCATTTTGTTTCATTCATTTAACATTTATTGAATACTTTGCCTTGTGCTAGGCCCGCAGTGGCAGATTGGTTTTTTCAGAGATGGCTGCATTAATATCTCCCTTTCTTTTTACTTCCCCATCTGGAGGTACAGTCTAATTACTCTCTCCTTAAATCTTGGCTTGTGACTTGCTTGTACCCAGTGAAGGTGGAAGAAGTGTTTGACTTCCAAGGCTAGGTCATAAAAGGTGATTCAGCTTTCCTCTTGTGAGCTGGAACGTTCACACTGGGGTGCTGAGGCCGCCACGCAGTGAGGAAACTCAACTAGACCACATTGAGAGACCACACAGTGAAGTCCTGAGCCCACCGAAGAGAGAGAGATGCTCCTGTTACCATATGACTGCAAACATGCGAGACCCCAAGCCAGAATCACCCAGCCAGGCTCTCTCCCAAATTCCTGACCCACAGAGATTATGAGAGAAAATAAAGTGATCATAGTTGTTTTAATCCATTAAGTTTTGGTGTGATTTGTTATGTATCACTTAAGAGCCAGAACACCTACTTTTAAGTGCTCAAGATATTGCATTAAACAGATTTAGTTTCATGGGATTTCCATTCCACATCTTTCTCATTCTTGGCAGGTGAGGAACAACTATTTTCAGGGTTTTAATTATCCATCTGATAGCTGTTTGGGCCTGCTGTCAAGTCTGAATTTGTAGCTACAACTGGCAAATAGATCACATTCATTCATTTATGCATTTAATAAATCAGTACCTTGACATCGATGCCTTCTCTGGCCCCCTGAGCTAGCAATCCCTTCTCCACGTTCCCGAGCACCCAGGCCTTCTATCCTAACTTACCATGCAGCATTGCTATTGCTTGTCGCTTGTCTCTCCCACTAACCAGTAGCAGTCAGGTTCATTCTGTGTTATTCATCTTTGCATCTCTAGCATCTAGCCTAGTGCCTAAACATAGACCTATGTGAAAAACAATAGCAACAAAACACACACACACACACACACACACACGCAAAACCACCTAACTGGAGGGCTGCTAGTTCCTAGACATACAAATAGTTTATTCCAAGACAGTCCCTATCCTCTAGGAGTTCACAGTTCAGCACTAGACACTGTGGGATCCAGCCTGGCAAGTGCAGTGCGTGAGCTGCCTGGATTGATTCCTGTGGTGGAACCAAAGGGCTACAGGGCAACGCACTGGGGGTGGGGGTGGGGTAGGAGGTGGAGAGGGACACGGGAAAGGATCCATTCATTTATTCCACAAATATTTATCAATCGCCATAGCACACGTAGCACACGGTAAGCGCTCAATATCTGTTATTAGACGCCGGCCACTGTTCTAGGTGTTAGGGATGCCGCAGCGCACAAGAAAACAGCGGTGGCTCGTGTTCTTGAAGCTCACGGTGCAGCAAAGGACGACAGGCAGTGGACGTAATTATGTAAAATTGTGTTAGGTGCCCAGCAGTGAAACAACAGGCGGCTGAAATTCTCGTAAGGATGTTAGATCCTTCGGCTGAGAGCAGCCGTGGGCGGGTTTTGAGCAGGAGTGGCCGTGAGGGGGCCGGACTGTAGGGGGCGGGAAGACTGCAGGCAAGAAAAGCTGGTAATTTTAAGATGCAAATATTTTCTGCTCGACTGGAAGAAGGAGCTTGTTCTTAGGGGCGATGTGGTCGCTTGGTGCGCTCGGGGTTCCCTCTGGGGCAGGGGGCTGCATTTTGAGTGCAAGCTCGATTGCCTGAAGTGTGAGGGGGACTGCAGCCCTAAATTCCCAGATTTTTCATGTTCAGCACATCTAGGCTCTTCCGCTCCCCAGACCTTCAGACGCATCATCTCGGATGCGAGCCGGCAAGGTACGGGGCATGCCGCAGCGCTCACGCTCGCGGCTCCGGGTCTGCAACACCGCGCGGGCGGGTGCGGGCGGAGCTTGTGCTGCGGACCTAGGCAGTGGCGTGGGCCCCGCCCTCTGCCCCAGACCCCACCTCCGGACCCCGCTGATTGGGTCATGGCCGCGGAAGGGCCGGGCGTACCCGAGAGGCCCGGGGGTCGGGCTGAGGCGGGGCTCTGATTGGCTCGACTGGGATTAGGTCATTGCTAGCAGGTTAGTGCGGCCTGAACGCCGGCGGAGCGGCCCAGGCTGCTGTGAGAGGGCGCTCGAGGCTGCTGGAGAGCGAACAGGCGAAGGAGGCGGGGAGGAGGCGGCTGCACTCGCTCGACTGCTCGTTCCCTTCCCGGCGCCGCTTCGGGTCCACCGCTGCGCTTCCTGCTCCCCGGCCGCTCGGTTGCACGCCGCTGGAGCAACCGCCCTTCGTTCGGGTCCCGGCTCGGTTCGGAAGTCGTGCGCGCCCGCGGACACCGCGCGCAGGGCTAGCCGGCGCCACACCTGTGGAGCCGGCGGCCGTCGCGGGTGCCGGCCGGGGTCCCGCCGCGTGCGTGCTCGGGGCTGCGGGCCGCCGGGGCCCCGGGGGAGGCGCGCCCCCCGGCTGGGCGCCGCAGACACCATGGGGCTGCCCGCGCTCGAATTCAGCGACTGCTGCCTCGACAGCCCGCACTTCCGAGAGACGCTCAAGTCACACGAAGCGGAGCTGGACAAGACCAACAAATTCATCAAGGAGCTCATCAAGGACGGGAAGTCACTCGTCAGCGCGCTCAAGAGTGAGTGCCCCCGAGCCTGGCGGGGACGGAGTTCCGGGGCGGGAGGGGCCGTCGGGAGGCGCTCAGCCCTGGGGGTCGCGTGTCCGGCTGGTTTTCTGCCCCCGGGCGCTGAGGGACGGGTGTAGATGCTTGTAGTGGGGCGGGAAGGATACGTAAAATGGGCGAACTAGCAAGAAGACGGTGAGGGAAAAGATCCGTCGCCCGGCCGTTTGCGTTCCGGGGTAGCTGGGAGGAGAGCGAGCGCGAGTGGCGCTCCGGGGCGCCGCGGGCGGGTGTGCGCGGCACACAGGTGTCCTGGGAGTGGGACTGGAGTGCCTGGTGCGCCGCAGCCTGTTGGGAAACCCCTTCGCGTCCACGGCTCCCGCTCCCTTGGGGAAGAGTTGCTCACCCCTGGGTGCCCAGCCTTGGGAATGGAGCGGGCCCCGCCAAGGGGGCGCTGCCTCCCCTCGGAAAAAGGCGGGTTGTGCCTGCTTCGCTCCCTGGGCGCAGTGCCAGCCTGCTCAGGGCCGCCGGGTTCTCCGAAAGGCACAGCCGCTGCCCAGAGAAGGGCTGGGTGGAATGGTCGGTCAGCTCGCGATTCTCTGGAGTATTGGCAGCCTGTACCCCCCAGATCTAGAATCAGGGCCACGTACGTGTGCAGGTTCTGATTCTTGTGTTTAGCAGAAGGTGATAGGGGTGGGAGTACAGAATCAGAGTGTTCCTTTACTCTAAACTGTGGGCGAGGATTTAAAAATAGAACGAACATATCCTCTCCCTCTCCTGCTCCCTCGCTTCCCTTTTTACCTCTCCCAATATCCTTGAAAACTCAGAAGTCTGAGAAGGAATGTCCTCGGTCCTCACTCAGAAAGGAGAAGTTTAAACTCATCCTTATAGATCCTCAAACCTTTTGTAAAACAATTTTTGCAAATTTCCCTTTGGCAGGGGAGAAATGAGTTTTGCATTCTGTGTATGATTTGCCTTGTCTTCTGCAGAGCCAGGGAATGTCTCCTGGCCAAAGAGGAGTGCTCTATGGAAGAGCGCCTTGGATTGTTGAGATCTTTTTATGGGTGCCTTTTCAGTCTACCCATTTAAAAATAGTTTGGTCCATCTTTTAGTTTTGAGAATCAGGAAAAAAGGCAGACAGTGGAATTGTCTTTGACTTTTCCTTTGTGATGGATTTCTTAATAGGTGGTATCTTTCAGCTAAGAAAGCTTGCATTGGCAGAGTGGGGCCCTAGCTGTGGGAATTGTCCCCAAGCCTCTATAAAGGAGACGTAAAGTCAAGTGCCCGAGGTGTCATTTTGTGAGCCTGTTGCTTCTAAAAATGAAGAGGGAGACAGTGGAGCCCCAGGGCAGCAAGTGCCAGTGTTTTGGGGTGAAATAAACATGGAACTTTGATGTGATAAGGCTCCTCAGAGGCAGGGTCTCTGCTGGAGGCTGTGACCTGAAGCATATGAGCAGACTCTTCTTTTGTCAATGACCAGGACCATTGTTGGTTCAGGGAATATGTGACCCTGGTTTGGAGTAAGTTAGGGGCCCACTTATAGGCTGGGCCCATGAATTTTGAGTGACTCTCAGGCTGGCTTTAATTGGGCCTCTGCTTTATTCAGCAAACATTTGGAGTGCTTGCTGTGTGTTAGATATTGCCCCAGGCACTGAAGTAGTAGTGACAGTTCTGCTGCCCCTGTGGTTGTAAAGACTGACTCCATGCCAGGCACTGCTTCACCCACAAATTATCTCATGTACTGTTACTCATTTTACAAATGAGAAAACAGACTTGGAGAAATCACTAGCCCAGAGCCGCACTGCTCTAACGGCAGGGCAGTTTCTGAGCCTCCACATGGTCTGAGCCAGAGATGGAGTTCCTGCTGATGCTGAGCTCTTAATTCTGCCCCATCCCTCTTGCCCAGAATGGACCCCCTGGACCAAGCCTTTTGGAATTTGGACTTGCATTTTGTATCTCAGCCTTGAGTCTGAGGAGGATGCATTTGTGTGACTGGCAGTTTATTTGCCTGCTACTATTTTTTGGAGGAGTGGGGAGGGCATGTAAGAATTCTTTGGGTAGGAGGAAACAGTACAATGATAAAATTAAAGAGTTATTCAAATTGTCTAGTGGAATGGACCAGCTCTGAACTTGGGGGAGAACTAGGTGTTCTAATCTCTTAATATCCAGCTCTACTACTAACTATACTCTTCTATTCTTACTACTGCTTGAACAGGTCATGTGACCTCTTAAAAAGGGTGGAGGTGATTACTATTTACCAGACTTCGGGCACTGTGTTGTCATTAGGTGCTTCTTGCATCGTATACTACTATATTAGTATTTGTGTATTCATTTTCTTTGGATCATCTTTATCACTACTGTAAATGTAAAGCCAGTGTTTTAAAAAATACATACGTAAAAATAAATATATAATTGTGTAAGTAACACTGGTTTAGATGATTTATAGGCTTTTCCAGCTCAGAAATTTTATGGTTTTATTTTGTAATTAATTTTCACAGATCTTTGGGTTAAGGTTTCCTTTGTGTGTTAATCTGAGACAATAAAACTGGGATTGCTGAAGTTCAGCTAGATCATTTTTCTTGCTACTTCCACTTTATGAATGAGGAAACTGAAGCTCAGAGAGATTAGTAACCTGCCCAAGGCATCACAGCAATTAAGCTGTCTGATTCCAGAGCCTGTGCACTTAACTCTGAAGCAAAACTGTTGTGTAGGTCTGTTGTCTCTTGATTCCCCTTGATAATCTGATAAACAAATGAACTCCTTGAAGTGTTTCCCTGGAGTTCAAACCTCTGGGCTGGACACATGGAAGATAAGCAATAAAATAATTTGGGACCTACATTTCAAAAAATCCTGCTTTTGGAGAAAGTTCTTGTTTGATGTGGTGACTCTGAGTCACTTTTTTCTGTGCTGATTTGTCCAGGCCTTTTCTGTGGGCACTCTTTCCTTGATTAATCTGTGTCTCAGTCAAGAGGATTCTGTGTGTTTTAGTCCTTTTTTCTTTCTGTAAGATGATAGAGGCCAGCGATGAAGTTCAAACTTGTAGAATTAAGAGTTTTAGGATTTTCTGTGTTCCATTCTTGACACCATCACTTACTGATTGACTCTGAGTGAGTCACTAAGCCTGAGCTCCTCCTGTGTAAAATGGGAGTAGCCACTCTGACCTCCTAGGGTTGCTGTGAGCACAAATGAAACAGTGTATGTAAAGAAAGCACTTAGCTTGAAGCCTGGTGCATAGCATTGCTCAATTAATGGTAGCTGTTATTATCTTCCAGCATTCAGGGTTGTCAAGACTCAGAGCAAGAGTCACTAAGAGCAGAATTGTCCTTCCAAAAGAACATTTTTTGATTTGGATGCAAGGAGTAAGGCCCATGCCTTCTTCATGCCAGTTGTTGGTAACTTACACAGTTGTGTATGTATTAACCACTGGTGGGAAGAAGCCTGGTAATCCAATTTGTATAAAGTCATGGTTATGACAAAAAAAAGCCCCACAAGTTAAAGAGAAAAAAAAAAAGTCTCTCAACATCTCTGTTGTTCCTAATAACATTCTGGTAGCTTAAATTTTCCATCTTCTTGCTGGATTAACCCCTCTACCCCCCCACCCATCCAGTGGCTGAGCTGGCTGCCTCCCTTTGCCTTGCAGGAAAAACTTGCAGAATGCACTGGACTTCATGTCTGGCTGTCTCATGGACTCGATGGCAAACCAAATGTGGTTTCCCAGAACTGAAAGTGAATTAGGCTGTTGGTTTTGAGAGGTGATGTGGGTTTTCAGGAACTGTGTTTCTTTCCACCTTCAGAGTTGGTTTATGGACTTGCTGCTGGGGATATACCCCTTTAAGTTTGACTTCTTTCTGAGATAGAGTGAGTTCTCTTATTTTGATAGTCTTAGGTGGGAGGAGTGGGGCAGGAATGCACATTTTAGAATATCTTTATTGAGATGTAATTTGCGTTAGTATACTGTTCACTCATTTAAAGCATCCAGTTCAACGGTTTTTAGTACATTCGCAGAGCTGTACAGCTATCACCACAATCAGTCTTAGAACATTTTCGTCGCCCCCAAAAGAAATCCCGTTCCCATAAGCAGTCATTCCCCACCATTTGCTCCCAACTCCTCCCTCCCCATCCTCCCGCCCTCCAGCCCTAGTCGACCACTAATGTATTTTCTGTCTCTATGGATTTGCCTATTCTGGATATCAGAAGTGTAATTTTAATAGTTTTCTCTTAGATGGTGGTGAGCATCTTGAGGCACAGTTTTCTTGATTGGAATTTCAGGTGGGAAACTTTGAACCCATAAGCTGCTCTCCTTCAGTGGGGTTTAAGTAGAGGTGGAGTCCCAAAGACTGAACCATGTCCTAGGGAAAACCCAGGTGTCTCATGAGGGGGAGGGGATGGATTCATTCTAGTTCATGGTACTTTGAAGGATGCAGAGGAGACTACCAAAACAAGACCAAGGATCCAACCCCTTCTGTCAGTGAGCTTTTCAGTTAAGTTGGGGCAGGGTGTGTGATACTGAAAAAAGCCTTACTCTGGGGTTGGTAGCCTGCCGGGAGACACTTTTTTTTTTTTTTACAAAAAAACTATGAGACCATAGTTTTCATGAGACTTTTTGGGGATGACATGCCTTTTTCATTGTATTCTCGGAGGTTAGTAATTCTGACCTGCATCACATCTCCAAGGCAACCACGGAGAATTTTAACAGAAATAAGTAGTTTTATAAGAATGCCAGCAAAAACCACAACAATAAATTTTAACTGCTATTTGTCTGTCAATAATCAAATCTTAAATTCAACGGACATTTATCTTTTAACAGAAATAGGGTTGTATAAATCTGTAGTCATAACTATATATACAAAGCAAAATTCTATATTTTGGAACTTGAACCCTAGGTGGAGAGACAGATAAAAAGTCTGATGTACTTAAGTGAGATCACACTTATAAGATTTTTTGCTAAGGCATGAAGAAAGAACATTTAGGTAGTGCATTACTTAAGGAAAAAAAAAGAATGAGATCTAAATAGTTTTAATAATATCTGCTAGAGGGCATTCATGAGGCTCAATAGGGACCCTAAACTCACAATACAGAAAAAAAAAAAGTAAAAATTATATCTACATTCTTATATAGTGCAAGCTGTCATTAATTGCCATAATCTAAATGCCCAGTCTGACAGATGTGTTCCAGAAAAAGCATGTCTGTCTTAAATGTTTCAGAAATCTTCTCTGGTCCTGGGTTGATAGCCACTCATCTCCACGGATAATGCCACATTTCAGAGTGGTCTGTATTCTGGACATTAGTAATCCTAGTGGGCATTGACATAACATTCTCTTTATAGCAGTCCTTCCACAAGATGCCTTCCAAGAATGCATTTATGTATGGCTCCAGCCCTTTTATGTAGATAGGGAACACATCAGTATTGAGTTCATTTAAGAAGTGGACTCGGAGGAGTTAACTTGGAGCCCGTAATATGCAGCCTGAGGAGACCCAGATCTGGGGAGCATAGTGCAATGCAAGGAGCCAGGCCTCTGTTATCAGGCAGACCTGGTGTTTAGTCCAAGCTCTACCACATACACGCTGTAAGACGTTGGGGGCACTGTCAGTTTCCTCAACAAACAAACAAGCAAACAGAAAACCTGAAACCTTGCCAGCAGCTCTTATTTATTGAGCACTCACCAAGGGCCCGGCCCTATGCTAAGTGCACACATTGTCTCGTGAGTCTTTATACCACTGTCCGGTGGGATGAATACTCTTATTTGTGTGCACGTTACAGTTTGGGTAACTTGTCTAAGGTCACACAGCTAGGAAGTTGTGCAACCAAGTTTTGAAGCTGACCACGGACTGCAGGGCCTTCTCTTGAACATGACCCTTCAGTGCTTCAGTAGACACGCTGGCAGTGAAGATGCAAATTGTTTGGAGATCTAGACACTAGAAAGAAGAAACATGCAGCAGGTGCTAGATTAAGTGAGAATATTGTTCCCGTTGTTTTTCAGAATCTGAGTCCTGAGTAGCAAAGAATAGCTAAGATTCTGTATTGTGCTCTGAAGTTTTGTGTTTCTCTCTTCATCATATGATTAAAGAGCCGTTGTAGGCTAGTGAGACAAATGAGGGCGTCTGATTATCTCTTGGCTTTTTGAAGCAGTAGAGTTGCTCTTTGGGGGTAGCACTGATTACCAATGAGTCTCTCTCTTTTTTAATATTTTTTAGAAAATGCATACTTTCCTAGCATTCATTTATTTTTTTAATTAAAAAATTAAAAAATTGAGATATAATTGACATACAGTATTTTTTAGTGTTAGGTGTACAACATAATGATTCGCTATTTGTATATAATATGAAATGATTGCCGCAGTATGTCTAGTTAACATCCGTCACCATACATAATTACGAATTTTTTTCTTGTGATGAGAACTTTTAAGATCTACTCTCTTAGCAGCTTTCAAATATACAATTAGAGTACTATTACCTATAGTCACCATGCTGTACATCACATACCATGACTTATTTTATAACTGAAAGTTATTCTCTTTTAACTGGGTAATAAAGCATTGAACATGGAGGCCAAAAACTTGTTCTTGAGTCTGATTTGTTAAGATAGATAGTTCATCCTCTTTGCTCATTAAAACAAGAGTAAAAAAAAATCAACATCAAGAGTTGTGTGCTTAGAGCATGTCACCCTTTTATACTTCTTTAGGACTTGCTGTAGGCTTTTTACAGTAGTAAGGTGAGTCCTTCATTAATGGTATAAATTCCCAAAGGCTGTTCAGTGCCAACCTGCTTTGTTTAGGAGTAATTATATTACTCACAAAATCCTAATGGAACAAATGCTTATGGAGTTAGGTAACAAAAAGTTTTTTCTCAGCTCCTTTGCTTTGCTTTAGCACCTTTCAAATAAAAGAAAAAAAAAAGGCATTTCCTAATTATTTGTAAACGGTGGTAATTTGCAGTACTGACATTTGGAGTATTTCTCATACAAATATAAACAACGGCAAATTATATCCAAACAAGATTTTGTAGTTTTTATATAACACTGGCTTTAAAAAAAGTCCTTCCACTTTAATCCAATTATTCTGTTCTCAGTTGGATTGAATAAATTGCATCTAATCTGTTGCGCTCAGCCCACTGATTGAGGCTTAAGTTCTCCCCTCCCTCCTTTTTTAAAAAATATAATTAATAGACTATTTTTTAGAGACGTTTTAGGTTTACAGAACAATTGAGTGGAATGTATAGAGAGTTCCCATAGAGTCCCTCACACCCTTTCCTCTCAGGCGGTACATTTGTTACAAAAGTGATATAGTGTTATAACTGAAGTCCATTGTTTACATTAGGGTTCACTCTTTGTGTTGTATATTCTATGAGTTTTGACAAACGTATAATAACGTGTGTTGGCCATTACAGTACAATGCAGAATAATTTCAACCCTTGAAATACATGTCTTTGTGCGGACATGTGTTTTCATTTCTTATTTCATTTCCTACCTAGGAGTAGAATTGCTAGGATGTATGGATAAACTTATGTTTAATTTTTAAAAAAACCTGCCAAACTGTTTTCTGCAGCAGAGGCATCCTTTTAAATTCCCACCAGGATCGTCTGAAGGTTTCAATTTTTCCACATCATCACCAGTACTTGTTACTGTCTGTCTTTTTGATTGTAGCCATTGTAGTGAGCGTGAAGTGATATCTCTTGGTTTTAATTTGCATTTCCATGATGACTAACGATGATGAGCACCTTTTCATATGATTAAGGGCCATTGGTGCATTTTCTTTGCTGACATGTCTATTCAGATCTTTTTGTTGGGCACTATTTTATACCTTGGATTTTTTTTTTATCCTTTTACTTTGTCCCATACAACTTTTTAAATTTTTTTGTCCCATAAAACTTTTGATGATTAAGTGAACACCACTCCACTTGGTAGATTTTCTCCATTTGCCCTCATTTGGGGACTTTCTGCTTCCATTTGCTTCAACCTCAGATGCACTTGACTGATCCATTTCACATTCCAGGGCTTGGAAGGTGATTCTGACAGGGCTGTGGTTCAGATCTCTGCTCCAGCTAGGCCAGCCATCATCCCTCTGGGCAGAAGCCTCAGGCTGAACTTCCTAGTGCTGGCCAGTGTAAGCTAATGATCACAAACCCCAGGAATTGACAACATGAGAATGGGTCAGGGAGGAACCGTTATCACCACCAAGCTATTGGGGAAAGCAATTCATGAAGGTGACTTTGCTACCCTGTTTAGGCCATTGCATTTTTAAAAGTTAGCCAAAGGAGGGATGCCGGTATGAAGCTCACAAAGTGGATTTTCTAGATTAAATTTCTGACTGACCCTAGTTTCAATTTTTAAAATTATAACCCAGTATGTTCCAAATTATATATCTTAGGCCACCAGAGGAAGGCTTTCATTTCAAATATGGAGCTTTGCTCCACTCTTACTGTGTCCTCCAAGCCCTAGCCTAGAGTAAGGGTTTTTTGTTTTTTTTTAAAATTATTTATTTATTTATTTATTTATTTATGGCTGTGTTGGGTCTTTGTTTCTGTGCGAGGGCTTCCTCTAGTTGCGGCAAGTGGGGGCCACTCTTCATTGCGGTGCGCGGGCCTCTCACTATCGCGGCCTATCACTATTGCGGCCTCTCTTGTTGCGGAGCACAGGCTCCAGACGCGCAGGCTCAGTAATTGTGGCTCACGGGCCTAATTGGTCCGCGGCATGTGGGATCTTCCCAGACCAGTGCTCGAACCCGTGTCCCCTGCATTGGCAGGCAGACTCTCAACCACTACGCCACCAGGGAAGCCCGAGTAAGGGGTTTTAAGGTGGTGGTAACAGGTGCAGAATTCGTGAGGCGGGAGAGATCATGGGGTGTCTGAGGACTAGCAGGGAGGCCAGTGTAGCTGGAGCAGAGTGATGGCAAATGAACAGGGAGAGAGGTCGGGAGCCAGGTCCTAGAGGTCTTGAGTCCCAGAAGGGACTTTGGGTTTCATTCTAAGTGTGATGGGAAGCCAGGAAGAGATTGTGACATCATCCTGCTTGTGTTTTTAAGAGATTATGGGGGCCACTGTGTGGAGAATAATTTAGTGGGGCAAGAATGGAGGCAAGGAGAGCTGTTAGAAGGCTGTTATAATAGGTGAAGTAAGAGGCAATGGCACCTTGGGCTAGGGTGGCAGCACTGGAGACGGTGGTCAGATTCTGGGTGTTTTTGGAAGTAGAGCCCACAGATTTGCTATTTGATTGCATTTGGGCTTTGAGACTAAAAGTCAAGAATGATTAGGGACTTCCCTGGCAGTCTAGTGGTTAAAACTTCGCCTTCCAATGCAGGGGGTGTGGGTTCGATCCTTGGTTGGGGAGCTAAGATCTCACATGCCTCAGGGCCAAAAAACCAAAACATAAAACAGAAGCAATATTGTAACAAATTCAATAAAGACTTTAAAAATGGTCCACATCAAAAAATCTTAAAAAAAAAAAAGAATGATTCAAATGTTTTTAGCTGGAGCAATTATGTGAATGATGGCGCTATTTCCTGAAATAAAGATAACTTGGGAAGGATTAGGTTTGGGGGTAAAATTAACAGTATTAATGGATGACCTAATCTTACAGTGCAAAGACAAAAAAATTCATGTACGCAGTTCATGAATACGTTCTCATAAAAGAATCACAGAGTGTGGAACTATACAGAGTAAAGCACCCGCTTGCCTGAGTTAACCACTGGTGTGCTTTTTTTCTTGTCCTTTTTCTATGCATATTTTTTTTTTCTTAGGTGGAGTTATAGAATATGAATTATTCTGTGTTTTGCTTTTCTGGTTGAGACTCTCTTTTAGAGATCTTCCATGTCAGTACACTGTTTTAGAGATCTTCCATGTCAGTACACATACACAGTGTATTCTTTTTAATGCCTGCAGAGAGCTCTGCTATGTGGAGATACCATGGCTTATTTACCCCGTCTCCTGTTGAGGGATATTTGGATTGCCTCAGCATAGAAGGTGCTGCAGTGATTATTTGCACACCCACCTTTGTGTGTGGGTCCCAGGAGTTCCATGGGATAGATTCCTCAAAGTGGAGTTGTTGCCAGCCTCCATTTTTTAAAGCTCTTTGACATCGACTGTTTAGGTCCTTGCATCCCTGTAGCCAGTTGGTATTTTTCTGGTACTGTTTTGAGTGTGTTGTTAGATTATGTTTCTGAAGCTTAACCTTTTGCTTAAATTGGAAGCATCCTTAACAGAACAAGCCCTTCTGTTAGGCACTGACATGGATTCTAAAGGAATGGGGGGGGGGGAGGTGGGAGAGAGAGGGAGGGAGGGAGGGAGGGAGAGAGAGAGAGAGAGAGAATTACAATTAATTGGCTGTGTCCTAATTAGCCTTGGACCTGTCCGAAATCCTTTCTGAGCTGCAAGTTCTTACAGATAAAATGGGAGATGGCATGTGGCTTTGCCCATATATAATAGGCTATTCTGACCTCAAATTTCAGGGAAATCACATTTGGTAGGGTGAGGAAAACAGCCTTAGTGGCCAGAGGAATATTTACAAATTATAGTCACTGGGGTTTACACATTTTTGTAGAAACCCAGAGTGGAGAAAGAGAGGAAATAGTAAGGAAAACAGCTTGGCAGTGTGGGCCAGAAGCTGTCACGGTGTGTTTATATCTGGCTCATTTCACCTCGGTTGGAAGGCACAGAATGCTACAGAGGGTGAGCTTGGAGACTGGGCAGTACTTACTATATTTAGAAAGAGGAGATTCCTGGGGCTGGGGGGGGTCTGTGTGTGTGTGTGTGTGTGTGTGTGTGTGTGTGTGTGTGTGTTTTCTTTGCCAGATGGACAAAGGGTTGAGGGGCTTGGGAATTCTGGATCAAACCTTGTTAACTGGCTGGCTTCTCTGGGCCAAGCCAGTAGCTAAGGTTTGACTCCTGCTGCTGCCACACAGGAAAAGCCAAAATAAACCCCATTTTACATGGTTTGTAAAAAAACCACAGGTAGGTTTCAAAGCTCATCTGATCTTGCTATCAAATGTGCTTTTAAGTTTATTCCAGGCTGATTTGAACACTTTGAAAATATGAACTGGCTTCTCCCGTGAGACTTTAGATAGATTTCCAGGCAGATTGAGTTGAACTTGAGGCTGTTTCTGTGCCACAGAGACTGTCAAGCAGATAGGACCCAAACCGTAACAGATTCCTGACTGCATATCTCACTATTACACTTGTGGGTCAGGTGTAGAAGATGATTATCAGTTGAGCAAATGAAATAAAATTTAAAAAGCATTTTTATTTTAATTTATACCTATGTTTCTTTTTCAAAAGTTTATGTCAGTAAGTAATACCTATAAAGAGTACACAATTTAGAGGGGACAAGAAGGAATGTGAGCATCCTCAAATTTCTCCTGTCTCCAAATCCTTAGTTCTTCTACTGCAGGCAACATTTTACCCATTCTTGAATATTTTTCAGATATAATTTATGCATGTGCCAGCAAATACAGATTTATATATTTCTCCAGTAGCATACCATATGCACTGTTTTGCATATTTTTGCATTTTGCACGATTTTAATGTATTTTGAATATTATTCAGCATTGGTACGTATAGAGCAAATTCATTTTTAGCATTGCATTGTATTGCACTGTATGGACATAACATAGTTTATTTAATCAGTCCCCAAATAATAGACATTTAGATGATTTCCAACCTTTTACCATTATAAGCAATGCCGCTGTGAACCTCCTGGCACCTGTCATGGGCATATGAGTGAGTAGATCTGTAGGATGCATTCTAGAAATGGAACTGCTGGGCCAGAGGGTATGTACATTTTTCATTTCAATGACTATCTCATAGGAGTGTTTCTGAAAAGCTCTGAGTGAACTGAATTTTATAAATCACATTTTAGAGTAGAAAGGAAACTCACTATTTGGTTTATTATAGGGTGGCATCTGTAATAAAACAACACTTAGAATTTTCTCCATTTCCTACTCCCCAGTTTGTGTGTACTGTTCATTCTGGGATCAGAAGTCACAACCAAGTCATTCCCTAAAATGAGACAGAGCTGGACTGGGGATCACTTGCATGTGAGGCGCCAGAGAGCTTGTTTGTGGTTCTAGTGAGGGTGCTGTTGAGTTTTTATCTTTGTGCAGTGTGCACATTATTTCGGAAGTTTGGCAGGTGTAAAGGAGGGCAGTCTCCCACCTTTGGTGACTGGAGACCGTGACTTTGGGCCAGTAGGCACACCTTGTCTGTCTGCGAAGCTTCTCTGGGGAGTGGCGAGGGAGCTGGGTGCTTTTGTCTGACTTCTCTCTTCTGGCTGCCTCTTCGGCAGAGCTTAGCATTTCCCCTGATAGAAGGCACGTGTTGGCTGTGGTCTCTATTCCAGTGCCTGGGACTGCTCACGTTGGGGTGGAAGGCTCCTGGTAGTGGAGTTCTGGGACAGGGCGGGCATAGTCCCTGCTCTTCAGGAGGCCAGGGAAGAACAGACAGTCCACAGTACAATGATTCCTATCAGTTTAAAAGGGTCTCTGGGGGAAGGAGCAGAGAACTTGGGGAGAGGCAAGTGAAGACATCAAGTCCAAGGAAGCAGTGTTCCTGACCATCAGTCTTTTAAAACCACCTAGGTTATTTCTGCCCCACCTTTACCACATGTATTTATTTTGAAAAAGTCTACTCATTAAAAATTATGTTTATTTCAAAAGGGAACTTTATAGCATTCTGAAATCATAGGTTTGATGTGGTTAGCAATATATTTTTTTCTAGAATATCTTTAAATAGTCATTGAATCATAATCATTAAATTGAAAAATATTTGTCATTGTATCATCTAAAATAGTCCTATATTTTACCAGTGATTTGAGCTCCACTCTGCTTCGCACTGTCCTGAAGCAGAAGTGTGTGAGAGAACGGACATTATGTGGCCATCATGCCGGGAGGGGAGAGGAGGGAAGGGCAAAGATGTGCTTCTCAGACTAAGGTACAGGTGTCAGGGTAGGTGGCAGTGTGCCAGGGAGTATGCAGAGCAAGTGGCAGGGACTACACTTTACTGAAAATCTGTTTTACTCAATGGAATCGTTATTTGAATATTCAAACAAACGCCGGTAAATTATAGAGGAGAAATCAAGATTCCATGGCACTTTTCATGGGAGACCTGCTGGTGTGGCTGAAGAGGAGAACATAGTCAACAGTGGACAGAGGAGGGAGGAGCAGGGGTGTCCCCAGGGTTTCTGTCTTAGGGCTTGGGGCACTGGCTGAACTGTGCACCCCAGGAGAAGAACTGCAGTGTGTGATGGGGGATACAGGGTTAAGTGTCCTTGCTGAGTTGTTTCCATGGGACCTACAAGTGGAGACACCTACCAGGTGGTGGGAAGCACAGGTCAGGTGCTCTGGAGAGAGATGGGGGTACTGCTGTAGGTTTGAGTTTCACCAGATGCTATTAGAGGTCCAGGCAGTGGTTCTCCACCTTAGCTGTCCATTGAAATGCCCTCCAGGTAGAGGAGTCTGGGACTCATCCCCGGAGATTCTGATGTAATTTTGTCTGGGCTGCAGCCTGGGCCTGGGGAATTTTAAAGGTTCTCCAGGTACTGCTAATGTGCAGCATAGGTAGAGAACCACTGGCACGGAGTAAGAGGAGAGAGTGGGGGCTGAAATTGTGGGGAATATCCGCATTACGCAGAATAGGTGGGTAGAATAGGGATGGAGAGATTTGTTCTGATTAAGTACGAGGTGTGTCATCCTGGCAGTTTGGGTGAGGGCTTGCTCGAAGGTCTTTGGATTTGCCCTTTGGAGGTGAAACTAGAGAAAGCAGTTTAAGTGCGAGGGTGATAAATATTCACCTTCCAATATTATTCTGAGGAATAAATGAGATTCTTGTAGGTATTGTGAATAGCAGGGTAAGCAGGCCCATGGTAAGTGCCCTGTAATCGGAATGTCATTATTGTCATTTCTAGATTGTCCTTGTTATAAGGTAGTGGTTCTTAAATGTGAATGTGTGTTAAGAATTTCCTTAATTGCAGATTCCTGGATTCCCCCCAAGGAGATTATGGTGCACAGGCTCTGGGGTGAGGTCCGGAAATCTGCATTCCTTGCAGGGACCTCCGCAGGTGGTTTGCATGGAGGGGGTCCTTGGACCACACATTAAGTCGAATAGGCCTGAGGAGATTCTACATAAGCCTGTCTCAGATCCTTTGTCCCCTCCTTACGGTGCACAGCTGTGCCAGCCAGCCTCAGGTATCTGGAAGGGGACGTGATGGCAGGTCAAGGAATGATGGGGGATTGGCTCCAAAGGGTGCGAGTTCTCCCGACTTCAGAATATCTCAGCATGTGGCTCCATGCCTGGGATCCAGTTGTCCCATGAGCTTGGCCTGTGAGCCAGGACCCTTCTGTGGCATTGGGGGTTGGAGAAGCTCCTGAAGGGAAACTTCATGCTCACGGGCAGTCACAGGGCACACATTTTCCCACAGTGAGTCCTGTCAGGGTTAAAGTCATTTGGGGTCAGAGCCTGTAATTACGTTGCACATTTTTTTTCTCTGAAAACCTTGAGGAAGCATAATGAGCTGGCTGCGCTGTTGCACAGCTTGCGGGTGGGAGCTCTGTCTTGGGGAGAGCAGTAGAGGGACTGGCGGATGGTCCTGGAGGGTGAGGTGCCCCAAACACAGAGAAGGCTCATCTTCACCTGCTGCCTCAGAGCTGCCCTCGGGCAACTCATTTCTGGCAACAGCTCCCTCCTTATCTCTGTTCTGATCTCAGCTGGTTTTCAGCCTCTTTGGGAGGGCTGGGTGACAAAGCAGACCACAGCCACTGCTGGTGGAACCCCGGGGTGTTGGGCCGTGCAGCTTTCCTGCCGCCTGTTGTATCTGACTAGTGCCTTGAGATGTTTGACACAAATCCTGCCTTGGGCTGGTACCCAGCAGAGCATCAGTCTCACAACTCTGGCTGTGGGAGGTATGGAGGCCAGGCAAGCCCTGGGGATGGATGCCTCGCCCGGTCCTGGCTGCGCCCGAGGCATCTGGTCCTCTGACCAGGCCTTGGAGACTACAGATGGCTTTGCTTGCTGCCGTCTCCTGGCCCTCTGATCGAAGCCGCCCTGAGCTCAGTGTGCAAGGTCAGCAAGCTACCACTGTTGCCAGCTCTGTGTAGAGCTACAAGATGGTTCTGTCTCTGGAAAGAAATCCCATTTCCTCTTTACAGAGCCAGCATGC
The DNA here is from genome assembly GCF_028564815.1 of Eubalaena glacialis. NCBI lineage: Eukaryota > Metazoa > Chordata > Mammalia > Artiodactyla > Balaenidae > Eubalaena > Eubalaena glacialis. The sequence continues at coordinate 120,167,405 of NC_083719.1, forward strand.
TTGGAATCAGTTTCCCAGCAGGGAAGCTCTGCTCCATTGCATAGAAAATTGGAGTGGAACTGAGAGCTTTTGGCCCCCATTTCTTTTGGGATCTGTCTTTGGCTTGCTTCCTTCTCCCCCACCTCTTCCGGCTGGCATGAGTTCACACCATACTGCAATGAAAAGACATCCCAACAGGGCTTGGGGTTTTTTTTTTGAGGCACAGAGTTCAAGCGTAAAGATGGTCATCAACTGACAAGAACCCAAAATTGGCTTGTTTTCACAAGTTTCAGTTCTGAATGTTGGGGTCTCATCTTCCCCCTTCCCTCAAATCTGGAGAACTGAGTCTCTTTAAGAAAGAAGATTGAAATGTTTTTTGGTGGTTATCTTAAATGAAAGACTTGTGAAATGTTACAGAGGAGAAGGATGATGACTCATGTCTCTTACTGTGACACCTCAAGCAGCCAGATACTGAGCTCCTCAAATGTGCCAGCATGGGGTTAGGCAATGGTGGGCAGAGACCTTGGAGGTCCTGCCTCAGGATTTTTTAAAGCCGCTTAATGAGATATATAATTCACATACCACACAGTTCACTCATTTACAGTGTACAGTTCATGGCTCTTAGTATGTTCACAGAATTTTTCATCCATCTCCACAAGTAGTTATAGAATACGTTTGGTCATCATCCCCAAAAGAAACCCTGCACTCCTTAGCCATCATCCCCATCCTTCCCATTCCCCCCAGCCCTAGGCAACCACTTCCTCAGGATTTTAACCCATGGTCCAAAGTGTGGTGCTCTCCTGTCTGCTTTGTCCTTAGATCGTGTTAAGCTACGTATCCTTTTCCTTCAGTGCATTCAAACAATTTGCGCTTCTCCAGAATGCTGCAGTTTCAGTGCCAGGGTGTTTGGATCTGGAACTCACTTCTTCTCTGTTCTGTTCACCCCCCTGACAAATGTGCTAGTGCAGCAGGACTAATTCACACTCATTCCTGAGTGCATGTAGGTCTCTGGTTAGGACTTCTTTTATCCTGTCTTTCTCTGGGTTTTGATCTTACTTTGGAGAGAGTACTCTCCTGGTGTTAAGTGGGAAGGAATACCCAATATCCAGTAGGTAGATGCCTTTGTTTTGAGCGGAAGAGAGGCACATTTATTTCTACAGAGGAAAAAATTTCAGTGATACACTGATTTGGATAGTCACATTTGGAGGGTTTTAGCTTTATTTTAGGAACTGTTGGTAAAGAAGTAAGTTTCATGTGTGCTGAAATGGCAGTGGTTTGGGGCTGTCTAAGGCGTTAACATGAAAGTCCTTCTTCCCTACAAAAGACCTTGTATTGTTCTAGGAAATGCCAGCCCAGATGTAGCTAACACATTCTTCACCATCTGTTTGTTTTCTCTTTCTCTCAGTTGCTTCTGTCCCTTCTTTTTCTTTCCCTTCTTTTTTCCTCTCATTCTTTCACTGTGCCCTCCCCCCACTCCACTTTGCCTTGCTAAAGGACCAAAAAAGTGACTGATCTCTAACCTCTTGATTTTGGGAAAAACAAAGACTTTTGTAAAGGGAATGGCCTGAAACCAATTTCCAGAGTTTTAGGGCTGTAGTTAAAAAGACTTATAGATTTGAGGTGACTGTGAATCTGTAGAACCAGGAAGAAATGTGGGCTATCAGTGGTCCCATCTTGTAGAAAACACTGTGTGGGGTCCCCTTTCCTGTTACACTTCCTGTGTTAGGTTCCAGAGGTGAAAGGATGCTCAGAACCAGAGAGGGTATAGAACGGCTGGCCAGCTGGTTAGCTGCTCTGATGGGGAACTTATTTTTTTCTTCTCTAATGGGACCTGATGGCAAGCCTCATTTTTTATCATTGAGATGGGGGTGCTGTTAAGATTGTCTTCAACAAAAGTGGGTCAGTGATTTATATTTCACGAAGACAAATTTGGGGACACTGAATGAGAGCGTGGTATCTGGGTTAGTTGAATAGGTCCAGATATAATTATGTATATTTATAATGCCAATTAGGGACCTAGAAACCTATTTAGGATAGGTCAGGAAAGTGGGTATGAAATCTGAGTCTTTACCGGTAGAATCTCTGGAAATAATTTATTTTGGACATATGTAAATGAGACCTGGATCAGATAGCTTACATCTCTCTCCCTCCAGCTGACAACTCCATGGTTCACAAAGTCGTTAACATGAAAATAGCAGGATGCAGCTTCTACCTTTTTCTGAGGTGTATATCCCTGGCCTTTTTCATCATGTAGACTAATCATTAAAAAAAAACAAAAAACAAAAAACCAAGCATTCCAAAAACAAACTTGTATTTTTTTTTTTCTGATTATACCAGTAATGCATGTTGATTAGAGATAACTTAGAAATTACAGATGAATAGAAGAAGAAAATGCAAATCATACCAATAGTACTGATTAGAGATACTCATTTTGGTTTTATCATCTTTTCTACTCAGGTTATGATCATCTTTCCATATCATTACCCACTCTCTGAGATTGTTTTTAGTGGCTGTGTAATATTCCATGTGTGCTGTTTCAAGACTTACTAATGACCTACTTTTGGACAGTTAGGTTGTTTCTCTCTTTTTTCCATGATCATTAACCAATCTATAATGAACTTTCTTTTAGCTATGCCATCATTAGCTTCTTAAGCAAATTTATATAGGCTGTCCCATTTCTTTCCATATCTTTAAGATTCAGCTCCCATCTCTCTACTTGTTCCCTTTTTTTCCTGCCAGTTGAGCAGAACCTTGGAGACAAAGAGAAGATGTCTTTTTAGAGTTCCACAGAATGAAGAGTCCCATACATTGAATGCATGTGATTACATTCATTTGAACAATAATAATAGTAATAGCATGTTTACCACCATGTAACTGTTTATTATATGTCAGAACCCTTTGTTACATGTTTTACAAACTTTATTTCATTGCACCTTCACAACGGTATTATATGGTATGTACTAATACCCCAATTTATAGACTGGAAAACTTGAGACACAGAAAGCAAAAGTAACTCATCCAAATAAAAAGTATTGGACTTAGGATTGGAACCTCTATCCACTGTGAACTCTTTTGCTCTCAACCAGTGCTATGCTGCTGACTGTAATCTTAGCCCATTCCCTTAAATCTTCTGTTTCTTCATTTAACAATTTTTTCCCCCATTTATTTATTTATTTATTTTTGGCTGTGTTGGGTCTTCATTTCTGTGTGAGGGCTTTCTCTAATTGTGGCGAGCGGGGGCCACTCTTCATCGCAGTGCGCAGGCCTCTCACCGCGGCCTCTCTTGTTGTGGAGCACAGGCTCCAGACGCGCAGGCTCAGCAATTGTGGCTCACGGGCCCAGCTGCTCCGCGGCACGCGGGATCTTCCCAGACCAGGGCTCGAACCCGTGTCCGCTGCATTGGCAGGCAGATTCTCAACCACTGCGCCACCAGAGAAGCCGTGTTTCTTCATTTATAAAGTGGGAATAATAGTGCTTGCTTGAGAACATTGTAAGGGTTAAATGAGCTAGCTGTGAACAGCATCTGGGCCCAAGTCACTGCAGCTATTGCTACTCTAATGACTGATTATTTCACCTTTTGTAAGGTAGGAATAATATAGATATTTTAAAAATTGTCTTTGTGCAGTGTCTACATCTGAGTCTCTGGCTTTCTCACTGGAGATGAACCCATGTATTAGGGATTATCTCTAGAAATTAGACTGGGCTTCATACTCTGGCCATTATTATATTGATGTCTTCGTTTTACACACATCCACTCACAAGATTCTGCAGCTTCTTCAGGACTGTTTGGGATGCTGACTTGTCAGAAACCATTCTAAAAGTAACACATCCCATGGGTGCCTGTCCCACCCCACCCCTAGCCTCACTACCCAGAGGTGAACACCTTCACTTTCTACCCAGAGGTGAACACTCACTACCCAGAGGTGAACACCTTCACTTTCTTGAGCAGGCAGCTGACTTCTAACAGGGAGTTCTTCCTTAAGTCTAACCTACGTATCTGTTGCAGGACTGGACAAAAAGTTGCCTTTTAGATAAGTGTTGGTGTTAAGTGGAGGTTGGTGCTCTCCATCCTCTGGTCATGAGTTATTCCCGTTTCGAACTCCAGTCCTTTTATTCCCCCCCGCCCGCCACCTCCCCATCACTCCTGTCTCTCAGCAGACTTGAACACTCAGGCGGTTCTGAGGAAGACAACAGCACGCGACATTCTGAGAACATATCTAGGCTGGCTTCTCCAGGGATTCAGGACAAGGCACTTTCTAGCCATAGGACCTTTCCATTGCTTGGAACACCTTTGCTACAGCTCTTCAGGGGGTCGGCTTCTTCTCCTCCTTCAGGTTTCAGCCAAAGTCCCCTTAAAGAGTCCTCCCCTGAACACGTGACCCCTTCCTCTATGCCGTTACCCCATTTTATAGGTAATGTACCTGTCCCACCCTTTAAGCTCCCCAGTGCGTGTTGAATGAATGATATCAAGTGTCCCTTCAAAGAGCCCGTCTCGACCACTTGACTGTGTGTTCTGAAAGCAACTCTAAGTGTTCATGGCCTCAAGCATCGCTTGGTTCTCTTTAGATTTTATTTTGTTTAAAGAGTCCTTCTTGGACAGATCAGATGTGACTGCTCTGATTGGATGGCAATCCAGTCTACCTTTGGGGTAGCACAGGAAATGATGATGAGTTAGAAAAAGCAAGAATCAGAACGAAGAGTTGATTGATGCTTCACCCGCCTCCTCCTTGCTGCCCATCCCTCTGTCTGTGCTGGCTCTTTTTCTCTCTTAGATCTTTCTTTACCTCTTTATCTTTATGTTTATGAGGCAGAGGAAAGGAAAGAGAAATCTAACGTTTTAAAATCTGTGTCATAAGTAGCACCAAGCAAGAGGCCTAGGTCCCCTTGGCCGGGCCAGTTAACCTTCTATGAGGTGATTCTTTTCATAATCTTCACACCTAGAAGAAAGGGACTTACAGCTGATTCTTAAATCAACAAGGCTGTTTGTTCATGTCTTTTTCTTTAAAAAGAGAGATTTTGAAAATTAGGGTAGTCTCTGTACCCTCTCATTTAAAGGTGTTAAGTTTTAATAATCATTTTAGTTAAAGTAGCACAAATGGGAAGGCATCCTTTATAAGCCTCATAATCAATTTTAAAAGACTTGTTTTTCATTTTCCTCTAAAAAGATTAAAAAAACATTTCTTTTGTTCATGTTGCAGGCTGTATGTTGTTTGCTGACAGCGTTTCCAGCTGGAACCACATTGTTCTCCCAGGGTATTACTCCCACCCAGGCATACTGTCTGTAGAAAATTTTTCTGAAACCTTGCAGTGACTTTTTTACAAGATTTAATATCACTTCATTTGGATAGTTTTATGGGGACAAATGGGTCTTAACAGGAATCAGCCAACAAAAGACAGTGCTTCCCGTACAGTCCTTTACTTTCTAGGACTGCTGTCTTGCTAAATAGAATTTAAGCACGAGCATCAGTTTCTTGTCCCTGTCTCTCTTGGGCTCTGTCTCTGTTTTGTGTGGAAAGCCACCGTTCTTAGATATTTAATTTAGGAGTGGGCAGGGAGAGAGAAGAAACAGCATCACGTCTCTCTTTGTGCACACATATGCCCTGCTTGGCGACATCTGAGCACTAGAGACTCACTGACCCACATTCTTTCCCTCCCTCCCTTGCAGTGTACTGACTGTGCAGGGCTCTGGTGCCACAGTTACTTCTAAAATGTGTTGCCAAATGCAGAAATCTCTGTCCCCACTGACTTCTCAGTTGTTGGAAATGAGCTCATGACCTAGAGTCACAGAGCATTGTGGCAGTGCTTTCGGCATCCAGATCCTTGGAGGTGGCCAGGGAATGCACAGGGTCATGGAGGATTCCAGAAAGTCCTGAACCTGAAACACCAGCTGGCCCGTGTTTTCCCGACTGTGTACCATGCCCTCCGCTCCCTGCTGATTTCTACTGTCTTCATAAATAATAACAGAGTTCTTTCCGTGTCAGAACCTTTTCTCTGTTTTGCTAACAAGCTGTTTTTGAAAGTATTTCTAATCTGTTTTGGGGGCACATCCACAGCTTACGTTCATTGAAGGGGAAAGTTCGAGGCTGGTGTGGGAGAGCCCCTGAAGACAGCAGGTGCTCTGTGGGCTGGATTTGGCCAGTTTTGTAGAACAGCATGAACCCACCCCTGCCCTGGAGTCTCTGGGCATAAACAGGACATGCTGCGTGACCTGGAGGTCTGACATTCGTTCCTTTGCTCTTCCACAGGAATGATAAGGCTGAGGCCGGTTGCCAAGCAACCTTGGACATAATAGAAGCAAGAGAACTCACCCACTGACTGTTAAATTCCCTTTGCCTTTTTTCTCTGTTTTCCCTTGGAGGCTTGAGGGATACTAGTTTTGGGTGGGAGGAGACCAAGTGTACTAATTTGAAAGACTGTGAGAGTCTTACTGTTTTAGCCTCACTGGTCTCAGCTCTAATCAGATAACTCGGCCTTAAATGAGAAGGACAGCTCTCAGGGAGCCCCGCATTCCGGGAGCAGTTGGGAGGAGAGAGTCGAGCTTCCCCTGCTGTCAGCATGGACGTGGAGTGTTGGTGAGGTACTCTGCTGACTGTGAAGGCAGCTTTTGTTATCACCATCCTTGCAGTCGGTTTTCATAAAGCACATTGTAGACATGACGATTCCATTCCACTCTGACCGTGCCAGACAGGCCACTTTCTATCTCGAGGGAGGGAGGACCCAGTCCAGGCTGCTTACGCAGGAAGAGAATTGATTGTAGTCTGGAGCTGGAAAGCCCAGGGATGTTCTGACTTCTGAGCAGCCCGGGTCCCGTGGCTCACACGGTGTCTGCAGGCCCCAGTCTCTCTGCATCTCTCCATGCTGTTTTCCTATACGTTGATACCATTCTCAGCCTCTTCCCTCATGTTGGCAAGAGGACCTGTGGCCAAGAGTTCAAACCGAAGCCCTGAGCGTGGTTCTCATTGGCTTTTTGTTGAATCACGTGCGCATCCTTGAGATAATCCTTGAAGCTCCCCTGGCCTGAGCCCAGAGTGGAGTCAACAGCATATGAGATACATGTTCCAAGTGTCAGGAATGGATGGTTTCCCAGAGGAATATTAGGGTGCTGTAAATACAGAAGAAGAGGGGATAGCTGCTGGGCTGCCAGGGCAACAAAATTCCTCCACCCTGTCCTGCATAGATTGAACAGGGTCATCCAGGGAAGAGAAAGGGCTCTGCTTCCCAAATATCTCATGGTTCTTGGCCATGTTTGGATAAGTTAATTTGGGCTATCAGGCTATTTTTAAGTAAAGTAACCCTGGAAATTCAGATTTGGAGGGCAAGAAATGAGACAGTTAGGAAGCCCTGGGGACCACCAGGATTGGGCAGACCATGGGCAGCCTGAGAATAGTGTTTGGGAGCCATGTGCCTAGTGAGCAGGGGATGGGGTGTCCGGTGGATAGGAGGGTGAGAGGGGACTGCCCCTGCTGGGACAAACTGTAAAAAACACAAAACTCTGTATGAGAACTATTAAGTAATGTAGCAGATCCATAACCTCCCAGGCAACAATTGATTATCTTACAGCCCAGCCAGTATGCGAAAATAGTTCTCCATTTTCCAGAGCCTGTTTCCCCTTGTGACACTTATGATTTGGGAAGCAGAATATATCCTGTAGCGCTTGTTTTGAATCTGCTGATGGCTAGTGTAGTGGATTAGACGACAAGGATCAGCGAACATTTTCTGTAAAGAGCCAGATAGTAAACGTTTTAGGCTTTGTGGGCAACATACAGTCTCTGTCGCATAGTCTTCTTTTATGCCTTTTTTTTTTTTTTTCTTTTACAACCATTTAATAAGGTAGAAACCATTGTGGCTCAAGGGCCACAGTTTGCTGAGCCCCAGTATGGGTTGTGGAGTCAGACCTGGGTTCCATTCCTATCCATGTTGCTTGTGAACTGTGTGGGCATTTTAACCTCGCAGAGACTCAGTTGTCTGAGTTTTCTCATCTGTAAAGTAAGTCTGATAGAAGTACCCACCTCATCGGGTTATTGTGAGGATGGCTCAGAAAGTATTGGCTCCTTGGAATCATGATGGTGACCCTTTGCCACTACACAGCATACTCTGGGGGGAAGATGGGGTTGAGCTCTAAGAGTTTTTGTAATTTCCATTGTTCTTCCTCTTTTGATGCCTGCTTTTTCTCTGTTCTGGACAACTCATCATCAGGTTTTGGGAACTTAGTGCCAATCTCAGTTTCATTTCTGGTCTGTTCAGGAAGCGACCCACATTTTAATCCATATTTGGCAGTAACCGAAATAAATTGTCTTGGTTCATTATCAAAATGCAGAATATGTACTTGTTTTGCTTCCAGCCTGAAATTCCCTCCTTATCCACTTTTTCACTCCAGTTCATCAGCCTATCAAGGCCTCTTATTAAAGCTGGAAGGAGAATTGTTTTTTTCTGTATATCAGAGAGAATGTTAGAATTGTGGATTTTTGTTTGTTGAACTTGGTGGATGGATGTCAACCTATTACCTGCACTTCATACAGGCAAATTATGATGGAATGGATAGAAATCACATGACCTTTCAAATCCTCAGTATCCTGCAAGCTCCCACCTTCTTTAAGTCTTTGCTCAATTGATACTTTTTCAGTGAGGTCTAACCTGGCAGCTCCTCCCATCCTACTTCTCCATTCTACTTTTTCCTGTAGTACGTTTCTCATTCTAACATACTATATAATTTATTTATTATGGTTTCTTTTTTGTCTGTCTCTCCCTACTAGAATGAAAACTCTATAAGACCAAGGATATTTATCTTTGTTCACTTCTGTATTCCCCGTGCTTTGAATGGCATCTGGTACATAAATAAATATTTGTTGAATGAATGAATGAATGCTTTGATTCCTATATCGGAATGTTTACTGCATCCTGTTCTCCCTTGCCTAGAAATCCATGAGACTTGGGTTTGAATATTGACTCTGCCACAAATTGCCTCTGTCTTTGAGCAAATCATTTAATCTCTGGGGACTCTAGTTTTCTTATCTTTAAAATAAGGGTTTAGTGTAAATGATTGCTAAATTTCCTATTTGGTCTATAGTTCTGTGATTATAATCTCTGGTTAAAAGAGACGATGTACTACTATTAAAATTGCCACAGGGCTTCCCTGGTGGCGCAGTGGTTGAGACTCTGCCTGCCAATGCAGGGGACACGGGTTCGAGCCCTGGTCTGGGAAGATCCCACATGCCGCGGAGCAACTAGGCCCGTGAGCCACAACTACTGAGCCTGCGCATCTGGAGACTGTGCTCCGCAACAAGAGAGGCCGCCATTGTGAGAGGCCTGCGCACCGCGATGAAGAGTGGCCCCCGCTTGCCACAACTAGAGAAAGCCCTCGCACAGAAACGAAGACCCAACACAGCCAAAAATAAATAAATAAATAAATAAATAAATAAAATTAAAAAAAAAAAAGTAAATTGAAGTTGAGTTCTTTAACTCTTAAAAAAAGTGTGACATAGACAACATATCCCCCCATTGTCTCCACAGACTTGAAAAAAAAAAAAAATTGCCACAGATATTTCCTGAAAACAGTTTGAATTTCTTTGGTGGGCACAGTGGGTTGAAAGAGATTCACAAGACGTTTTTAGAGGTACCTTCTGCCTTCCCTAAAACAGTTCTCAAGTATTATAGTCTGGTTGCTTTCAAGAACCTTTTCACTAGCCCTTTTAGGATAAAGTGCAGATGTCTTGATAGTACTTTCTGAGCCCTGTGTCCTCTGGCCCCTGCCTGCTCCTCCAGCTTCACATTGTCTTCATGTCTGTGCTCTGTGTTCCAGTCCTCCTAAATTTATTTTGGTTTCTCCAATGGATGATGGGTTCAGCCCATTGAATATTTCTCTTCTTTCTGCCTGGTATCCCTGGTGCCTTCCCCATCCCCTTTGGCCAACGCCTACACATACTTTGGATCTCAATACACGGTGGGTATGGACTTAGGAGGGATTGGCAATAGGGTTCCTAGTAGTAGTGAGATTCTACTAGGAATCTCACTAGCTAAAGCAGAGACCGAAAAGGCCTGAGTTTGCTCAGGAACCATAACCAGTCTGGGTTAGTTGGAGCATCTATGCAATAAGCATGCCAGGGTTTTGGGGATTAGACTATAGAAGGCTTGGGTGCCACAGTGAAGAGACTGTCTTCATTTAGTGGATACTGGGAAGCCAGTGTAAGTGTTTTGAGTAGCACAGTGACATAATCAAAGCTATATGAACTAAATAGCACAGATGTACATCTAAGAGCATTGAAAACATCATTTCCCTAATCCCTAAAGCATACTTGGGGGGCATAAATGCTAGGGTTCCTGTTTTGCAGTTGGGGAAAAGCTGGGACACATAATGATTAAGGGACTTATTTTAGGCATCACAGAAAAGCAGTGATTGAGCCAACAAGTATCTTTATAATTAGATAGCATTGTAATCTGCAAGATTGATGAATGTTGCAAGTGGCTTCGTTCACTTTTCAGGTGGGTAGCAAGGTGAATAGTTGTGTGAGTGTCTCTCAAAGGTGACTGACTCATAGGTGTTTCTGGAAGCTTTGGCAGAGGCTTGGATTCTGTTTAGGTGATAACTGGATCCTTTGAGGGTGGATAAAGGATGCTTCAGTGTGTCATAGCTGTTGTCGCCCTACGTGGTTGCTATATGTGTAGATTTAGCAAAGTCAAGGAGCAGATAGATACCAATTTCCTCTCCTGGCTAGTTTAGGAAGAGTTCTTTCACAGCAAGCCTCGTCTGTGATTCCAGTTTACTTAAGCTTTAAGGGAGGTATTGGGTTTTGCAGCTTCATTACAGACTGGGTTTAAAAATACAAGACATCAGTGGTATAATTGATGATCTCCAAAGACTAATTCCCAGCCTGTGTTGGAACAGTGCTTCTCAACCTTCAATGCTCATCCAAGTCGCCTGGGGACCTTGTTAAAATCAGGTTCTGATATAGGGCTTGGAACTCTGTATTTCTCACAAGCTCCCAGTTGATGTTGATGCTGTCAAGTTGCAAGGGAAAGACCTGGATCTCCCTTCACCTGAACTTTCTTCCTTTCCTCTCTTCCCCAGCCTTCCTCCTTCTTGGTCTCTCAGACACTTGTCTCCATTTTGTGGCTGCTAGTATTTGCCACCAAGACTCATTGTTTAGCCTGTGACTACCTCTGTAGCCAGAATGGTCTTTGCAAAGTGAAAATCTGATCATGTCACCTTACTGTTTAAATCCCTTTAGCGGCCCCCAGTGCACCCCCGTTTCCTGGTCTGGCCCATTTGCCTTTCCAGTTTCATCTTGTACCATCTTTGCATTTTCCAGCTGCGAGGCGCCTTTTCTGACCCCTTTGATGCTCACGTGCCTCCCATCACAGGGCCTTGGCACACACAATTCCCTCTTATGCTGCCCTCCTCTGCCTCCTTTCCTCTAACTACTACTCCTTCAAATCTCAGCTCAAGTGCTACTTCCTCTGGAAGCTGCCCCAGGCTTCCCTGTTCAGTGACCTTCTGCCTTGGCCTCTTAGGCCATTGCCAGGCCCCTTTGGTCTCTAGCTGGGGTCAGCAGCAAGGAAGCGGGGGGTTTGGCTGGGGCCTAGCTGGATATTATGTTCCAATAGTCCACTCAGTTCAAGCATCGTGCATCATTTTAGGAAGTTGTAGATTGCCCAAGAGCTGCCTTTCAAAAGCACTCTGCCTGGAAGGGTGGTGATGGCGAAAGTGTTCTTCGTAGTGTGAAGGAGGAAGAGGAAGAGCACAGAGTTTCCACTAGGAACCAAACCATGTCCTCTTAAGCTGGCTTTCAGGGCTGTTGTTTGTGTGCATGCACTCGGTGAAATGGTCCTGTGTCCCTCTCTCTGCTCCCATGCTTCTCCTTTTTCTGTTGTTCTTCCAGTTTTATAATTGCAGAAACTATATCCCAAAGAAAGCAATTGCCTAGCTCAGGGCTGTAGGACATAAGGCTGAGCTGAGAGAAGAATCCAGGTGGGATTGCTCCTGGGCCTCTTCACCTGCTGGGCTGTGCTGCTCTGCATGGGGGGGGGGGGTCTCCTTAAAGCCCAGCAGCACTTTGGCAGCTTCCTGGGCATGCACACAGCCCTGCTGAGGTGAGGCTCTTCCTTCCCAGCTGGAATGCCTTGAAGGGGTACCCGGAATGTGTTCTGCGGCAAACCTACCAAACCTCAGTAATGTGGCCACCTTTCCTGCTGTGTCACAACTCTAACAGCAGTGAATACTATCATGAGTAACAACTGTGGGGGTTTTTTTTGAGGTAAGATCTATCATTTATTATCCCATTAAAAATTTTTTTTTATTTGTGTACAATTTTTAAAGGTTACTTTCCATTTACAGTTATTGTAAAAGTTTGGCTATATTCCCTGTGTTGTATGATACATCCTTGAGCCTATCTTACGTCCAATAGTTTGTAACTCCTACTCCTCCGCCCCCCCCCATATTGCCACCCCCCACTGGTAGCCACTGGTTTGTTCTCTATATCTGTGAGTCTGCTTCTTTTTTGTTATATGCACTAGTTTGTTGTATTTTTTAGATTCCACATGTAAGAGATATCATTCAGTATTTATCTTTCTCTGTCTGACTTATTTCACTTAGGCTAATGCCCTCCAACTTCTTCCATGTTGCTGCAGATGGCAAAATTTCGTTCTTTTTTATGGCTGAGTAGTATTTCATTGTATGTGTACCACATCTTCTTTATCCATTCATCTGTTGATGGACAGCAACTATGGGTTTTTTTGTTCTTTTAAAAAATTTATTTATTTATTTATTTATTTATGGCTGTGTTGGGTCTTCATTGCTGTGCGCAGGCTTTCTCTAGTTGCGGCGAGTGGGGGCTACTCTTCCTTGCGGTGTGCAGGCTTCATTGTGGTGGCTACTCTTGTTGGGGAGCACGGGCTCTAGGCGTGCAGGCTTCAGTAGTTGTGACACACAGGCTTCAGTAGATGTGGCACACAGGCTTAGTAGTTGTGGCACACAGGCTCAGTAGTTGTGACACATGGGCTTAGTTGCTCCACGGCATGTGGGATCTTCCCAGACCAGGGCTTGAACCCGTGTCCCCTGCATTGGCAGGCAGATTCTTAACCACTGTGCCACCAGGGAAGCCCACTATGGGTTTTTTTAGAGGCATATTTTAATGTGTTCCCCCTATCCCCTTTGGAGATTTGTCCTCTGTATTTTGGATCCTTCTCGTAACTTTTTACGACTTAGACTGAAGGGTGCACTTAGATTCTAAGCTCCATGAGGACAGGGTCTGGGGCTGTATCCTCAGTTGTCTGCACAGCGACTGGCACATAATAGCCGCTCCACAAATGGTCATAAGAAGAAACTTATTAATTTGCAATATGGTGAGACTCCCAACCTCATCCGTCCCCCACTGACCTGATCTTTCAGCAGCCCTAACAGTGATGCTTTGAGGCTGAGAGTATTCGTACCTCTGAATTCCTGCACAGGCTTTGTTCTGCCAGCTGTAGGGAATGACACGAGCCACAGGAGCATCGTTGTAATTGGCTTCACGGCTGCTTATTGTCTGGCTTGACCCACTGGCCTGATGCAGTGGGACGCACAGTATTAAATGAAATGGCTGATCCATCGGGGCAAATCTACAGGTGGTACCTGTATCCTTGAATGCGAGCTCTGAGAGGAGCCGTGCTTATCTTGCTTTTGTCTGGCATGGTGAATCAGAGAGCACTGGCTGCAGAATAAATAACTATAAAAAACCCAGACTAAGTGGATGAGTGATGAATACATTTGTCCTAACTTAAATGTTGGGGTGCAGAGCCGGGGAGGACCGTAGAGACACACAGCTTACTCACGTCTGTTCTTTATGACTCATCGGAGTACCCCCGCTCCCCGGCCCTTTATTTTGGGCTTCTCATCCATTGAACTACCTTCAGAAGGCCAAGCTCTTTTTCTCTTTTCTTGTCTAATCCCATTATTTGTGCTTCATTAATAGACCTGCTTGTGGTGGTAGTGCAGTGATTTCCTGACTTTCTGCAGTTCTTCTTGGGAACCCAGCAGCGTGTTTCCAATGCTCACGTGTGCTTGGAACCTCCTAGTCATGTGGTGTCTGTCTGCTGGAAGGTCTTGGCATCAGGGTGGGAGGAAAGCAGGGGTGGTGGCAGTGCAGATCAAGATGATGAGCCAGGCTTATTTCTTGTTCCAGTCTAAGCAAGTGTCTAGGGAGTTCCCTGGCGGTCCAGTGGTTAGGATTTGGCACTTTCACTGTGGGGGCCTGGGTTCAATCCCTGGTTGGGAAACTGAGATCCCACAAGCTGCGTGGCGTGGCCAAAATGAAATTAAAAAAAAAAAAAAAAAAAGTGTCCAGACCTCCCCATCCTATGAGGAACATCAGGGCACAGACAGGCTCCGGGTGGAATGTGTGTGTTTGTATGTATGGTTCAGCCATCATCTCACTGTAGGTGCTGTTTCCTGTGCTTGAGGCACCTTTAATTGTGTGGTTTCGTTGGTTGGGGCCCAGGGCTGATTGCTTTTTCTTTGTTTTTAAAATTGTTTTCTGGACATGGCTTTAATTCACTTCTTTGGTCTTGAGCTGGGGAATTTCCACAGGAACCTTTGAGTCGTGTCTTACACACCGTACAGTTCTACCTCCTGTCATCTCTAAGTTAACATCCATGCTCCTAGTGCCGTGCTGGGGAATAGTGACAGACCTAACTAATATGTATCGATGACGCCCTGCGTGGCAGACTTCTGTAAATCCTGTACATGCTCTCACTGAATCCTCAAAACAACCTTAGAAGGTAGTGATGCTATCACCCTTGCCACCGTCTCCATTTCATAGGTGAGGAAAGCCATGAGATCCAAATGGAAAGATATTAGATGCCCTTTTTTGATTAAAAACAAACAAAACGAAACAAACTAAGCATCCCTTTGAGAAAAAGGAATGGGTATCTTGCCTGAATCACAGGCATATTTTCTAGGCTGCCTGCTAAGGTGTAAGATTTAGTAGAGGCTTTTTTTTTTTCCCCTTTTTCTTTTTTAGAATTGTTACCAAGGAGATATATTGCCTCCGAAAGGCAAATATGATGAAGAAATCCCCTCCGCTTTTGTCTACTCCCGTGTTTAAAGAATGTCACCATACCCAACTGTTTTCCTTATAGGGAATAAGGATGAAAAGGCCTTGTCCTGAACTCTGGTGGTTAGAGTATAGCCCACACGTCTCAGGGAAACACTGCATTCTTTAAAAATGATTTAAATCCATGCCATTCATGCTCATCTGTAATGCCAGCCATTGGTTAGAGTATCCATATAAGCAGTGGCCTTCAGTCTGGTGAGACTAGAGTGGGCGTGGGTCAGATTCAGTAACCTTGGAGAAAGTGGATAAAAACTGGACTGAAAAGAAGAACGTCAAAGAGGATCTGTTCCCTCTTAAACCCCTGGCAGCTCTAGAGACTGTGAACCTTGGGATGAGAAAAACTGTTCTGTGGTACCTTCTGTAAGAATGAGGCATTTGTTTACAATGAATGTCCAGGGAATTTTCTTTTTTTTTTTTTTAAATGTTATTTATTTATTTATTTATGGCTGCTACTCTTCGTTGCGGTGCGCGGGCTTCTCATTGAGGTGGCTTCTGTTGTTGTGGAGCATGAGCTCTGGGCGCACGGGCTTCAGTAGTTGTGGCTCGCGTGCTCAGTAGTTGTGGCTTGCGGGCTCTAGAGCGGAGGCTCAGTAGTCGTGGCACACGGGCTTAGTTGCTCCGTGGCATGTGGTATCTTCCCAGACCAGGGCTCGAACCCGTGTCCCCTGCATCGGCAGGCGGATTCTCAACCACTGCGTCACCAGGGAAGTCCCCAGGGAATTTTCTTTTTTACAGTAATGGCTACAATTTTCTCAGTTGTAGCCCAGCCCCATGATCACTGGTGATGATGGAGATAAATGGATGTGTTGAGTTGACATTTTTCAAATTTCATTTTGATTCTAGTCTTATTTTCAGAGCATCCTTTAACAGAGCTGTATCCAGTCAGAAGGATTTAACTCGTTTAAGGTTTGGTCACCTTTTTGTTTTTTCTGTCCTTAATTTTAGCGGAAAAGCTCATTAGAAGTGAAATTGCTGAGATCTGGCAGTAGAATGGCAGAGAGGCTTATAATCATCAGCTGAAGTGGCTCTAGAGTGTTTTGTGGATTGAAGTTTCTGAGTTTTATTGATAGAGAAGTAGATATTGGATAAACATTTTTTAACAGCTTTTGTTGAGATATAATTCACTTACCAGAGCATTGGAAATGTGGAATTAGCTCAGGGACACCTGATAGATTATAGGCTGAGTCTGGGACTCTGGTGAGAGGCCTTGAGACTTAATAATTTTTAGGTTCAAATTGAGAGGCCCAAACTGGGGTTTGATTCTATCTCCCCTAAGCCTCAGTTTCCTCACTTGTAAGATAGAGATAAAAGTACATGCTTCTCCCTCATAGGGCTAATTTGAGGATTCAGAGAGCTAATAGTGCATATAAAGTGCTTAGCAAAGTGCTGGTTACAACCTCAGTAAATAGTGGCTTGTATAGACCCCTTAATCCAGCTTCATACAGAGACTCTCACTAAATTTGGGAACCTTATCTTTCTGGCCTGCATAGTTTTTCTGTGGTTAAAGAACAGTTAATTGAATTGAAGATGCATTCTCCTGTGTCAGAGAAATAAAGTAGTTCTGTGGTACCAATTTAATCTAGAGTTACCAGATGAAATACAGGATACCCAGTTAAACTGGAATTTCAGATAAACAATGAAAATTTTATAGTGTCGGGTCAGTCCCTAATATTTGCTGTTTACCTTAAATTTAACTGGTTGTCTTGTATTTTTATTTGCAAAATCTGGCAACCCTAATTTAATCCCACTGTTTCCCCTGTTTGGAATCATTGTCTAACTTTATGATTACTACAAATGAGTTGAGGAATTTTGAATAGGATGTAGGGATAGAATTTTATTTGCTTCTCCCCTGCAGCCGCCATCCTTTGTTGTTGCCAGTAGAAACCCATCCTTTTCCGAATAGCCCCATCATCCACTGAAATGCTCGTTGCATAGCAGCCGGACGTCTTTATTGAGAAATAAGCCAGAAGGAAATCTCTCTGATGGCATTTTCTCTACTGCATGGTATTGCTGAGCTTGTGGTGAGGAGGATGTTGGGAATGGAATCGCAAGAGTCCTGCAGCGATGTTTGCAGTTCACCTTGGAGGAGTTGGGGGTCTGCAGGCAGGGACTCTGGTGGCATCCAGGGAACTGTGTTCTCAGGCTTCAGGAGCCATTTGGAAGCTTTCCCTGGGCAGGACTCCAGCAATGAGCATCCTTTGTCTGCAGGTCTAGGGAACACACGAATACAAAAAGTCCCAGTCCTTGATAACTGAGGAATGTATAGTTTCATGGAGAGATAGGATCAGCACGTACCAATAATTGCTGTAATTTACTGAGCACTTCCTTGGTGACTTTGCCTCAACACTGGTAGGTGCTTTCCATGCATTGTCCCAGTAATCCTCACAGCATCCCTAGGAGCAAGGTCCTATGATTATCCCCATTTTTCTGCCTGAGGAAATTGAAGCTTCGAAAATGGGATGGAGCCCGGAGCCACACATAGGTTGGTCTGACTTAAATGCCTCTGTTCTCTCTTGTCTTCTACATCAAAAATTGCATGTATAGGTTGAATCACATGAAATTACCAATATTCTACCAACCATTTTTGACCTACAAAAATGACAACTTCATATAGTTCAACCTAATCCAAAGATTTAGATGATATAGGTACACACATATACATATACACATATGCACACATATATGTAACACAATTCATTGTTATATAACTGTTACACATAACTTGCTGAGGCTGACGGGAGTAATGAAGTATGTGGACCTGGTTCAGGTTACTAGAGAGGGCTTCTGGGAAATTAGTTTTCGTTTGTTCACTCATTCACTCACCCATTCACTCAGTGGCTCCCTCACCAAATAGAAACTTACTGAATTCTGCCAAGCATCATATTAAGCATAGAATTGAGCAGGGACTTTTTTTTTTATTATTATGAAAAATGTCACTCTTGCCCATCTGTAGTCATTCCCGCTCTCATTTGTAGGCAACCACTGATCTGTTTTCTGTATGCTGGTCTTTTCTGGACATTTCATAGAAATGGAGTCATATTTATACAATATACGGTCTTTGTGTCTGGTTTCTTTCACCTACCACACAATTTTCAGGTTCATCCGTGTTGTAGCATGTATCACTAGTTCGTTCCGTTGTACAGATGGACACATTTTGTTTTTCCATTCACCAGTTCATAGATATTTGGATCATTTCTGTTGTTTGGCTATTATGTATATTGGTACTATGAACATTCTCTACTTTGTATGGCTTTGTTTTCATTTCTCTTAGGTAGGTAACTACGAATGGAGTTGCTGGGTCATATAGTACATTTCTCCTTGAGCAGATTTTTGAGGAAGGAGAGTGAAAAATAGGTTTACACGAAGGCTCAAAAGTGGAAATGAGGTTTGGATTAGCCAGCAAGGCAATGATGACTTGGAGTAAAATGCCAGAACCCAGAAAGGTGAGCTGGACAGATTTTAAATTAGGACAGTTAGGAAGGGCAGCTGGAGTTAGCCAGAAAGATCCTGATGTCCACGGAGGCTAATGCTGCTTCTCTTTTCATATTTGGCGGAGTGGGCAAAAGGCTTCTCTTTCCATTGCTGTTTTTGGACACAGGTATTGGAATATATTTTATAGTCTTCCCACAGTGATAGTCGTTTACAGGAAAGTAGCAATGTCTCCTTCTGGAGCGTCAGTTCTCAAATGCCGAGTCCCACAGTTTTTGCTGAGAAAAATACAGACAATATAACGGGTTTTTCACAAAGCTAAATTTATATAATGTGTCTTATTCTGAGAATGCATCTCTCCTATTATTTTGGAATAGTTAAGACTGTTCTTTTTATATTCAGTGATAGTGATAAAAATTTTTTTTAATGGTTGTGCTTGGAATAGTAAAATTGGCACCCAAATGAGTGTGTGTGTGTGTGTGTGCATGCGTGCATGTGCACGTGTGCTTCTGTATTTAGTTTAAGTTGGTTGTTGAATCTGGGAACAACTTTTCCAAAGAAGGTTTTGGGAAAGAGGCTGTTGGCATCCATGGTGGCCCTTGTGTTTTGCCTCCTTCCTGATTTTCTTATGTAATTGTGGATTGTGGGCATCTGGAGTGATGCCTGGGTGAGACCAAAATAGAAGATTAGTGAAACCAAGAAAGGACTCTCCTAAGCACGTCACCCCCTTCCTTCCTTAGCCGTCTGACTCTGTAAATATATGCAGTGGATGGGCTCATGCTGTCTTCAGTCTCTTTGGTAGTGTGAGGAAGCCAGGCTAAGGTCAGGATGGATTTCTCAGGCATGTTTGGGGCTACCCGACAGTTGATTCTCTTCAGGGTAGGCGGTTGTTTTCTTTGCATCTTCTGCTGAGGCTGGAGGCTCTGTAGAAGCAGAACTGTGGTGAGAGCTGTGGGACAGAATAGCAGCCCTGGGTCCAGAGGGGCAGGGGCGCCCCCAGTCTTGCTCTCCAGTGCCTACACTCTAGCCTGGGGTCAGGGAGTAGAATTTTTCTGTAACATGATCCTTAAGTACACATAGCCATTTTTTCCAATTAATCACAAAAGTGTTGGTGCTACGCATGAAATTAACAAGAATGCAATGCGTGGAGCCCAGCACAGTGCTAATAAGTGCGCTCAGGCATGGTGTAATTTGACCCTAGCAACAATTGTGTTAGAGAGGTGTGGTCATTCCATTTTTGTGTGAAGCAACTTACGGTCAGGAATGCTTAGTAACTTGTTCATTTAACTTGCCACTGCATGAGAGATGAAGAGCCGGGATTCAAACCCAGCCTGTTCTCTTAAAAGCCCGGGCCCCTCAGTTCAGCCATTTCTACCACAAATCTCATTTCCAGAGGCCCAGCTCTTTGGTCCCCCTTCACTGCGGAGGTCTCGTGTGTGAAAAGTTTGCTGAGGTTGGCTGCTGTGGGCCATGCTTAGCAAGTTCTCCCTGCGGCGGCCCACACAGCTCCGGTGTGTCTGACATACTCTGTTTGCTGCCCCTCTGTCTACAGATGGCTCTATTGATTCAGCCTTGGGAAGTCTTTGCCCTGGCTGCCCTCTTCACCCCTTTTGTTGATACATCCCCAGAACGTTCAAGTTCACACCCGAGGTGCAACCCTGGCTCCTGGGGCTGAGGATAGGATGTGAGCGCCTGCCCCGGTGCCCATGGGTGTCTGCGGGACAGAGGGTTCTGCTGGGCCATGTGCAAGTGGTTCCCCCTTTGCCTGCCCTTGGGAACCGGGCTTCTTATCCGCTGTCTTCATGCAGTTCTTACAGGCCACAGTTTAAATGCTTTGCCATTTCCTATGGCTAGAAAATGAGAAATTGCAAAGTTCTATCCATTTATCTTCTAGTTTTAAGTTTAAGAATTCTGTATTTTAGGTAAACACTGGACCGAACAACAGCGTTGAATCTCTTTTCTAATTATTACACTTCAGCCATAGTGAGGTGGTGGAATCCCATCCATCTAACTGGTATCAAATTTTGCTTAGTGGTTCTTAAATAATTTCTCCCTTCCCTTCCCTTTCTTCCCCCTCCCAATTTAACATTTGCCTTGGTTTTTATGCTCAACAGCCTGTGAGATATGGCTGATGTTACTAACTTCTGGTAAAACGGAGTGACCAAGGCATGCAGTCGTTGAGTTGTGCAGGGTCTGGCTAGAACTGGACCTCGAAATTAGGTCTTTTGATGGCTAGATCAGCTGCTTTCCTTGTCACCACTTTGTGGAACAGACTGGCCATTGACAGTGAGGTCCGAGGACTGGGCAGAAACGGAGGCCCTTCTTAGCTGGTGGTTACGAGCTGCTTAGAGCATGGTCCATCTGTTTGGGACCAGGGTTGGGCCCCAAAATGGACCAACCAGCCCCACGAAGAAAGGAAAGCTCTTCTATCACTGCAGAGGGTACCCTGGCCCCTATTGGCTTCTGGAGGTTTCTGCCCCAGGAAAGGGTTGCTGCGCAGCTTTTCTTACCGTGGATGAATTAGAATATATGTTTTAACTATATATGGCACATTACTTATTAAGCTTGTGTCCTTGTACTTGTCTAATTCTCTGGCACTTCGCCCAGCAGTTAGTTGCCCCTTTTATAAGATAAGTGCCTGTATGACCGGGTGTTCTGATTTTAAGTCATGAGCTTTGACTTTTATCAGAAATGTACAATTTGCTTTTCAAAGGACTTAGTTGAGTGCAATTGCATGACATGGCAGTGTTAAATTTTGTAATGTAGAAACGTTCAAGTGAAACTCTATAAAATATGCACTTTCAGTGTCCTTTTTGAATGGTCTTATTTGTGTGTTTCATCAGTCTGTGTTAGACATTTTTAGAACTCAAGTAATCTATGTTCATTGTAAAATGATTAGAAAATGCAGATAAGCAAAGAGAGAAAGAGGAAAAGGAAAGGAAAAAAATTATATTCTCTAAATAAAAGTCCCTTGAGAGAAGCCAGGATGTGAAGGACTTTGAACTTTTCAGAAGGAGGAGTCAAGTCTGTTGGTGCAAGTCATTATCATTCTCAGAATTGCTCTTCTCTTCCTTGGTCCAGAGATCAAGACACAAGTTGGGAGTGTCTGAGCATGTCCTGGAGAAAGTCAAAGTTGCATTCGGTTTGCTGCATTCTG
Source organism: Eubalaena glacialis (assembly GCF_028564815.1). Taxonomy (NCBI): domain Eukaryota; kingdom Metazoa; phylum Chordata; class Mammalia; order Artiodactyla; family Balaenidae; genus Eubalaena; species Eubalaena glacialis. The sequence continues at coordinate 120,189,056 of NC_083719.1, forward strand.
CTATAAGCCCAATTGGTTCAGGGGTCAAAGGTCCTGCTGTTAATCCACCACCTGCTGGGGGTGACTGTGAAAAGGGAAAAGTAGCCCTTTGGGGTCTCCTGTTTATACAGTTGCTAGTTCTCAAGCGGAAAGGGAGAAAATAATCTTACAGTCATACTTCTTCACTTACTCCTTCCAGCACTGCTGGGGCCATCCATCCATCCATCTGTTCACTCACTCATTCACTCATTGACTGATTGACTGATTGATTCATAATACGTGTTTACTGTGCACCTCCTGAGCACCAGACACCGATTACGTTTGACTTTGGAGTCAGACAAGCCCCTGATCTTGTGGAGCTCATGTTGGATTAGAGCAGGTAGTGGTACCATTGCTTCCCTTTCAGCTTTTCCTTACATGGCCTTGAAGGCATTCTTCTCTCCCAGGAACTGGCCCGACTCCTAGGTTCCGTCCTGGAGCTCAGCTTGTCCTCCCACCCACAGCCGACCTGAAACTTGATTATCCCCAACAGGGAAGGTGAGGAGGAGAAGGCCGCATGTGGCTGGCAGAATTCTTCTCAAAATGGGACTTTACTTTTGTCTGGGAGGAGCAGGGGAGCAGATCACAGAGGGAGGGGTTCCTGGCTTTATCAGAGAGAGAAGGCCTCATTGTGTGTTGTTGTTGGAACAGGTCCCAGAGACCTCAGTACGATTCTTTGGACAGGGCTGAGCTCAGCCACCATGCAATAAAGTAATAGCCGAAAGAATCGGTGTGGAATTCAGGATAGTATCAAAAGGAGCTCTGTGTTACAGCTCTCCCCAAGCAGAGGGCAGGGCTTTAGCCCCGGGTCAAGCAAGCCCTGTTGTTAACTTCATAATATCTTAATGAACATGCCTTTTGTGTTTGTGTCTGTGCTGTCTCTCTCTCTTTTTCTGTCTTTGTCTCTCTCAATCTCTCTGTCGCTGTCTGTGTCTCTCATGTGTAGTCATTTATTAAGGAATTTTGAAGGAAATTCAAAAATTTGGTTTCTGGAAATTCTCTTCCTTTTGAGCTGTGGCATGTCTGGGTGGATGCGTGAGGTGCAGGGATGGGAACATTTGACACAGAGAACTTAGAAAGTTGCAGGAAACCGCAGTTCCCAAACTTCAGTCACTCACGTGCTTCCGTGATGATTTTCTGTCACATAATGCCAACACCTATTGTTTACCTAATGTGTTTACATAAATGGGAGTACTGTTCTTTTTGAAAGGCCTCTCTTTGTTTGAAAAGGTTATTTTATAATTTGGCCATAAATAAAGTACCAGTATACTTTGGTCAATATAGAAAGTAACCTCAGAGATCAGTATATCAGCTCTAATGTGTATTTATGTGCCATGTAAGATGATTTTGTACACTGCGAAGTTGGATGCTCACCGTACTTTGGGAAGTTCTGTCGTAGATTGTACCAGCTCTATTGAACATATTCCTGGTGAGTCAGATGAATCAATCTCTCTCCTTCCAGTCACTTTCCCTCCAGCTCCCCGTTCCGCACTCAGGTGAGTTACTGGATATGAGGCAAGTTGGTATGTGAGGCCTCAGGGAGTGTCACAGGTATGAGGGAAGGGCGCGCTCTTGGCTGCCCCTTTTTCCGATCATCTATGGGCCCTGGCCCCCTGGTTGACTTTGCTGTGTACTCTGGGTACAGAGTAACATTGCCTGTGCTAAGGAGCAGAAGGTGTAGACGCTGAAAAGTGCAGTGGACCAAGCTGTCTTCACACCAGGTGATTTCCCCAGCTCTCTAGCAAGCTTTCTCCATCCTGTGTGGCAGAGCAGAAGCTGAGAGCATGGGATCTGGCACCGACAGCACGGGTTCAAGTCCCGGGCCTGCTCCTTCTGTGACATTGACCTGTAACCTCTGTTTTCATTGATTCACCTAATAAATACTATGTGCCTGCTATGTCCCAGCCACTGTTCTAGGCGCTAGGAATATACTAGTGAACAAAATAGGGAAAAAAACTCAGGCTTTCGCAGAGGTTATATTCTGGTCTTATTTTCATGTGTTGAATGGGGGGTAATGATAGTTCTCCCTCCTATGGTGGTTGTGAGGTTTCAGTGAGCTGGTGTGGGAAGTGTGCTTACACAGTGCCTGGCTCAGCGGTTGCCTCGTAAATGCCAGCTGTTTTGTTATGATACTTAGGTGCCCAGCATCGTACCAGGCTTTGAGCCCATTGAGCCCACTCCTGCCTGCCTTTGCTTCCGCAGCACCCCACGGAAATACTCTCTCCTTATTTCTTGGCCTTTGAGTAATTCTCGAAGCCCCAGAGCCTCTGGGAAACTTGCATGGCTTGGAGCCTCCTCACCTAATCATAGGACTCTGAGAGCTCCTGGCACCCCCTGAAATAAGCTTACTCATCACCTCACTGCCGTGGAGAGTTGACGTTCTCATTCCCTGGATGACGTCTTTTGCCCTTTCGTTAAGGCTCCCTCTCTCCTGCTTTTCCCCCAGAGCCGCCTCCTCTCTTCCTGTAGTAGGAGGGTTGTTTGGGCAGAAATCCTCCCCCTGCCGTGTGCTGTAAGGAACTGTTTAACACAATTCTTTATTATTGCATATGGGAAAAACTCACCATAGCATGGTTGGGCTAAAACCGAGGTATTGGAGCTGGGCCTTGGCACCTGTCCATGGAGGGGTGTGACTGCATTTGAATTCCATTCATTTCCAGAAGGAAAAATTCTATTTATCACCTTTGTAATTAACTACGCAAACATAGTTTTGTCCTGGGCTCCCAGTCCCAATGACAAAAGTCTCCATTGACTCGAGCACTCAGTACCTGTCTGATCATGACTTTTGTGCCCAGGTGCCCTGCTGTATGTGCCCAGTGTCTGACTGCTTCAGAGGGGAAACCAGTCTGCCTGTGCCCTGCCAAGAGTGGGTGACGGGGAGTGACTTGGAGTTTGGAGCAACTCGAATAGTGTGCATATAGTTTGCTGGGGCTGCCATAACCCAGTACCACAGACTGGGTGGTTTAAACCACAGAAATTAATTTTCTCACAGTTCCAGAGGTTCAGTGCCTGAGATCAAGGTCGGCAGGGTCGGTTTCTTCTGAGGCCTCTTTCCTTGGCTTGTAGATGGCCGTCTTTTCTCTGTGTCTTCACATGGTCTGCCCTCTGTCATTGTCTAAATCCTAGTATCTTCTTATAAGGAAACAATCATATTGGATTAGGACCACCCATATGACCTCATTTTACCCGTATCACCTCTTTAAAGGCCCTCTCTCCAAATACAGTCACACTTTGAGATACTAGGGGTTAGGACTTCAACATATGGATTTTGAGAGTGGGGGGGACACACTTCAGCCCATAACAGTGTGGTTCAGGAATGCAGGTCTAAAATACACTCCTATCACCTAGGCCTTGAGGTGCTCAGATGGGTCTTTGAGGGTGTTAGGGAGGATCATAAAGCCAGCCAGCTTCAGGCTTGGGCGTTGGCTCTTTGGGGGCCACCATTACTGATTTAATGAGATCTTGCTGGTGTCTTACTTAGGCCACCACCACCCTCCTCAGGAGGGTCAGCCAGGCCTCAAGTAGGTGGACAGTTTTACCCACAACAGGTAGGTAAACTTTGATCATTTACCCTGTGTCCTGGCTACTTCAGACAGGATTTGAGAGAGAGGAGTAGAAATAGATTGGGGAAGGATTTGTTGACAGGGAAAGCATGATATTGTCCTTCATAGACAAGACTCAGAACTTGTCAAGAGTTGGGAAAACCATGGCAAGAGCTTTCCAGTAATCTGAAACCCCCCTCTCCTTCCGGTTAGATGTACTGTAAACAGCGACTGCCTACGAGAGGGGTTTGGAGTCTGTTGACTTTGGCTGAGATGTGGCCTGAGAAGATTCATTGGTTTCCAATTCCTGTTCTCTCAGGATATTAAATATTGCAATGAACTGGAAAACTTTTCTTTATTAAAATTGGAGGAAGAGTTGGGGTGTTTTGAGGGAGACCTAGAACAGGAAGGGAGCTGACACTAGAAGTTTCATTGCATTCCTTCAGAAATTGTTTCATCTTGTTTGCAATGTCCGTGTTTAGTAGCTTAAATATGGGGGGAGGTAAAACAATAAATACAATTCCAGAAGTGCTGATTATAGCTGGCTTATGAGGCAGTGTAGCGTGGTGGTTAAGGGTAAAGCTCTGGCGTCCCACTGATCCTGGTTCTACCGTTCATCACCTTTGTGACCTTGGACCAGTTATAAATCTCTCTGAGCTTCAGTTTCCTTCTCTGTAAAATGGAAGTGACATTAGTACCTGCTTCATGGGATGCTGTGAAGATCAAATGAGAGAATGCAGGTAACACTCTTAGTTAATGCTCAACAGTTGTTAGCCAGTGGTTAGCCTCTATTCTTATTATTGATGCAGGATGATTCACAGGCTGTTTATTTTCCCAGTCCGGTGGCCAGCTTCATTCTATTATTTACGGAGTTATATGATTTTTATCAGGTTCCAGCCTTGCTTGCTTTTCCATTCCTAGCTAGGAGAACTTTTTTTAATCTTTTTCTGAGAACAGCGCTCACGCTTAAGGAGGAAATTTCTTTCAAATGGGAAAGAAGCATATATATATATTTCTTATCTTTAGTGTTCTCCTATAGAGCTAAGATTGGTTGGTTTTACTGACTAAAAAAAGTATGCTGATTAGGTGTAGGTCATGTATTCATATTCACTCCACACATTTACTGAAATGCCCCAGTCACAGTGCATCCTCCTGTTTCCTTCACATTGTCCAATTGCAGTGGCCTGCCATTCTCACCCACCACAGGGCCTTTGCATATGCCACCACCGAAACCTGGATCACTTTTGCCACTTCCCCTTCTCACCACTCCTCCTTCAGACTCATCCCAGTCTCACTTCCCTGGCTGGCCTTCCTGGCTCCCTGTGCTTCTGTAGGACCCCAGTTCTTGCCTACTGCAGCACAGAGCCATGCTGACTGCACACTCATCTGGGTAAGCACTGGTTAAAGTCTCTTCACTAATTGGGAAGCCCGTGAGGGTGGGAACCATGTCCTTTTTGGTTCACCATCATATACCGAGCACCGTGTAGCACCTTGGGACATAGTAGATACTGGGTAAATACGTGTTAAATGAATGAATGGATATTGTTTTGGTGAAAAGAGCTGTGTTAGGTATGGTGGGGACTGCAGAGATAATCCTGTTCAGTCCCTGCTCCTAAGGCACGTCCAGTTTCATAGAGGAGACGGCAATTCAGTAGTGCCATCGGAGGAGTACACGAGGGACGCCTGAGTTCACAGGAGGACACGGTCATTCTCCACAGGGGAATAAGCAAATGCATCTTCCAGGAGGTGCCATGCCTGCACCAGGCCAAGGAGAAAAGAGGAGGTGAGTCTGAAGAAATGGGAGAAAAAGGCACACTGGATGGAGGGAACTGTGTGCCCAGGCTTGGAAAGCACAGCCTGGCTTCAGGGACAGGAGTCACATGGTTTGGTTGGAGCCCAGCAGGCTGGTGGGGAAGCAGTGAGCAGCAGTATGTTGGAAGGTATGTGAGAGCCAGTTTGTGGCAGGCCTCCAGGGCCAGACAAGGCACTTGGGGTTGGCATGGAGGAAAAGGGGAGGTGCCGTAGAAGGTCCTGGTGACGTGGGTGCTGTGCTTCAAGAAGATAGTGTCTAGTACGGTGTGTCTGCAGGCAAGACCGTGGTGGGGAGGCCAAGTGGGAGACACTCGGAGTGTCCTTTTTTTTTTTTTTCATGGGGACATGAAAGTGTTTTACTGTACCAGGAGTTCCCAAATCTGTGGGCAGCACACACCAGTGAGGATTGCATGTCATTGGGGAGGGCAGATGGGGTGGTGCTCAGGACTTGGACAGAGACAGGGACAGAGCCCTTGGACCCACTGTTCACACAGCTTCACATTGGGAAGGGTCAGGGGAGAAGGAACAGGTGGGGTCGGGTGTAGCCCAGCTGTGGGTTTTGGAGAAAGATTGCATAGCTCGTTAAACCCTGTCCTTTTTTTTTTTTTTCACTTTGCCCTGGGCAACCAGGGTGCCTGCCCAGCACTTGGACAGTGAGATGAGAGAGAACGCTGACGGGGAGGATCACTGATTAGCCGCCAGAGACAGAGGCAATGGTGGGAGGCTGTCATGATTCTTTTAGCTGTAGGAGCGTGGAGAACACCCAGCACGGTGCCTGGCAAGTGCTGGAAGTTCAGTAAATGCTAGTTCTCTTCCCTGTGCCAGAAATAAGGAACTCAGGCAGAGAAACAGGTAGGAGGGGAGGGAGCAAGATGGAGGTGCCAGCACAGCGCTCAGGTGATGAAGCTCAGCAGGTGGCTGGAAAAGCAGGAGTGGAGTTGGCCAGGGAGAGAGGTGCGTGCCACCTTCGCAGAGTTATTGCTGCAGCCAAGGGAGGGAGAAGGGGTGTCTTAGTGCGTCTGGGCTGCTATGACAAAGCACCACAGACTGGGTGGCTCATAAACAACAGAGGTTGATCTCTCACAGTTTTGGAGGCCGGAAGTCCAAGATGAGAGTGCCGGTATGGTCTGGTTCTCGGGAGGGCCCTCTTCTGGGCTGCAGACTTCCCATTGTATCCTTACCTGGCAGAGAGCAGAGGGAGGGAGCAAGTGCTGTTGTGACTCTTTAGGGCACTAATCCCATCATGGGGCTCCACCCTCATGACCTCATCTAATCCTAATTACCTCCTGAAGGCCCCACCTCCTAAAACCATCACATTGGGGAATAGGGTTTCAATGTGTGAATTGTGGCAAGGACACAAACATTCAGTCTATAGTAAGGGGTTTGGGCAACACTTGGGGGACCATCTCCCTCTGAGGGTAAGAGAAGGAAGCAGGGAGCCGAGTGAGGAAGACCCAGAGGTACAACAGGTGGGACCCTGAGGGGATGGTGCCTTGAAAGCCTTGGTTTATAAGATGGGTTTTCCTGTTGTCTACATGATGAAGACTAAGAGGACCTTAGGCGGTCTATGGGTGGCATTGGATCTTGGGTCGGCCGCCATTTCAGCCAGCATCTTTGTTACTCAGGTTCCCTGACCATAGACTGCAACCCCAAATCCCGGCAGCCATCCAGTAAGTGCCCACCTCTTGTGAGCTGGTGAGGACAGCTTGGTGGGACTTCAGTCCTTGGCTCAGTGCCTTGCCCAGAACAGTCATGTCATCCAGCCTTGTCAAATCGCACTGTTCACTCCTCCCACAAAGATGGTGAGGAGTGGATGTGTCAGCACTGTTTTCATAGGAAAACTTGCTGCACAAACATTGAAAAGTTCAGGTGCCTTTTTTAAAATTCCTGACCACACTTGAGATCTACTTGGAGTTTGGGGAACCTGTCACCTGAACTGTGACAGGTTAGCTGTCCGCTCTGGGTTTCAGGTTTTAGGAATGAGATATGAATAACAGGGGTATCAGAGCAGGCTCTGGGGTCATGATTGAGGTTCTGCTTTCCCTCCCTTAGCATGTCATCCAGTCCCAAGCCCGGGAATATGATTTCTGTCCCAGTATTTGTTAGGAGCTCTGATAGCATGGCTCTTGGACAGGTTTGCTTAGATCTGCCTGACCTGGGAGTGTATCTTCCCTTCCACCCCATGTGGGACCACAGAGGAGATGCCAGGTACCAGTTACTGTTTTAAAAAAAAAAAAAAATCACTCTACTTTAACCCTGTGTCTATGATCTGGACCCAAGCCAGGCTCCACGGGGCCTTGTTTGAGCCAGCCAAACCACACCCCAGCCAGGTGGCACCCCTCTCCCGGCTTCTTACCTTTGCACACCCTTATTTTCTTGGTGCTGTGCCCACAGGTGTGGTACTGCTGGCTGGGGTCGGGGACTGGCACAGGAGGCAGGGCTGCTGGAGGGAAGACCCTTTGGTGGCTGCACCATCTGCTGTCACTCAGACACGAGCTCTGCATGGGGTCTCTGTGCTGTCCTTTAATATTGTTTCATAAAGCAACATAGCATGATGGGTAAGAGCTCAGACTCTGGAGCTTTATCACCTTGGCAAGCACTCAGCTTTTCTGAGTCTGTTTCCTCATGTATAAAGTTGGGAACGTAACATTACCACCTTCCTTGGGCTCTCGGGAAGAATCAATGAGATCATAATTGTAAAGAGCCTAGCTCATATGCCAACACTCAGTAAATGTCAGCTGTGTTTGTCATCTTTCTTATTCTTTGCCCACCTTCAGCAGGGGGAAGAGCTCCATGCTCCTTGTGTCAGCTCCTGCTTGTGAACCTCTCACCTGGAATGATGTGGAGGGCACCCCCACAAGAATCCCCCTTCCGTGTCCCTATGATAGGATTCCAGCCTCACCCTTTCTCTGGGTGTGTCTGGAAGGGTGCCTGCCCTGGCTCTTGATCCTGGCTGTTGGCCCCTGGCCTTTCTTCCCCTCCACCTGGTCATCTGAGCCAGGGCTGTGCAGCACAAGGAGTCTTAGTTTAGCGGTGATTGGGTTGCAAGGAGCAGCTGCCTGCTCAAACCAACTGAAGCCAAGAGGAGAAATTTATTGCTGGGATGCTGGCATGTCCCATGGACCCTGAGGGCAGGAAGTGCAGCTGGCCGGGAACCAGGAATTGGAAAGTCTGGAGCCGGGTTGCGTGTACTTTCTCTCTGGGGCTGCTGCTATCTCCTCTGACTTCCCTCCACAGACCAGCTTTCTCCGCTCAGTGTGTGCACGAGGGAGAAGGAGTCCGCCCCAGCCCAGTTCTGAAACACTTCCCAGTTTGAATGCTCAGCATCAATGAACAGGCTCCCCTGTGCCCTAATTACAGATTCCCCAAAGAGAAGCAGGTTGGCCCTGCTAGCTCAGATGCCCACCTCTGTCCCTGCAGTGAGGAGGCAGGGCTGGGGACGGTATGGGTGTGTCTCACCTCATTGATGGGGGCAGGCCGGTCACAGAAAGGGCATGTGGACAGGTCAGTGTGTCGTATCTCCTGGCCTGGCAGGAAGGAAAGCCCTCTCTCCCAGAGCCGGCTCTGCCAGGCATACGCAGACTGAGGCTGTGAGGTCGTCTGGGGTTTGCCAGGATAGACAGCCCCTCACGCCACAAGCCACGAGTGCCTCGTAAAATCCCCCAGTGGGTCCGTATCTCTGGATGACACTAAAGTGTTTCCCGAAGAGGGGTCGAACTTATGTCACTTAGGTGACGTGGGAGATGGTTTTAGGATATGCAGTAACAATTTTTTTGGTATTGATAATTATATATTTTACTTGGAAAACTTACAGCTAAGGATCAAACCCACCATTTCACAGCTATTACACATAAAATTTCCTTTCAGAATACATGTAAGTAAAAATGAGTTTATTTAAAAAATTTAAACAGTATGGATTTGGAAAAAGAAAGCGAAGGTAGTATGTGAATGACTATTGTTGGGAAACAGTGATCGGTGATGTATAGACAAGGAGTTTTTACCTGTGAGGCCAAGGGAAGACTTCAGAAGGTCTGTGAATCCCTTGAAGTTGTAGGCAAAATTTTGGGTGTATTTATTTATCTGCCTTTTTTCCTGGGGGGTAGGCCTTAGCTTGGTTTAAAATTTTAGTGTGAGTTGGAACTTTCTGGGGGTGATTTATTAAAAACTGGAGTTTCCTTCCCCAGAAAATTTGATGTGGCAGTTGGAGTGGAACCCAGGAATGTGTATTTTCATAAGCATTTAGGTGACTAAAGCTGGTGATTCTTGGACCTTGCACTGAGGAACACTGGAGCTTAAAGAGCTCCAGGAGACCCCAAAGTTGAGTACCCAATTCTTACCCACCCCAGTGTCCTTAGGATTGTTGTGCAAACTAGTAAAACTTTCTTGTTAGAGTTTCTGAGGTCTGTGGACAAAAGGTTAATGGATAAATTAACATCACAAATTATTAAGGGTTTCTTACCATTGTGGCTCTTTTTTTTTCTTTTTTTTTTCTGAACAGCCATTTCGTGTTTGGGTTTGGCCTGGTTAGTTCAAGATGCTAATAAAAACTAAGGCTCGTATTGAACAATGCCAGCCTGGAGCTGGAAGCTTTGGATATGATCTTGATTCCGGTGGTAGAGAGACACAATGCCTGGCCACAGGGGTTGTTAAAAGACAATCACAGTGTATTTTACCACAATAAAAAAAAGACGCAGAAAAGACAGCCACAGGGTTTGTGAGTGGCAGCAGCAGCCGCCAGCATGGTTCTCTGATGGCTGTGTGTATCTGTGCAGTGGCAGGACAGTGGGAGCTGGCCTTTGCCCCCCAAGGTGCAGCATAGCATTTAAGTTCTTCCATTTAGAAAAGAAAGAACTCTTTCCTTGGGAATCGGTCTTGATCTCTGCAAGTTCATAAAGGGCGTAATAATCAAAACATAATAATAAGGAAACATTTTTAAAGCACTTGCAGTGTGCCAGGCATATCCTGTATGCACTTTCTTATTTTTCCCCAGAATGCTATGAAATGGCATCTGTTCTTAATCTCATTTTACAGGTGAGGAAACTGAGACTTCAAGAGTAAGTAGGCTTTGTTATAAAGCAGAAACTAACACACCATTGTAAAACAATTATACTCCAATAAAGATGTTAAAAAAAAAAAAAAAGAAAGAAAGAGTAAGTAGGGAGGAGAGTCTTCTACTCCTAGGTCTAGACTAGAAATCTAATCATCTGGGAAGGCAATGCCACATAATGGTGGGATTCAGACAGCCTCTGCTCTGCTTAGGACAGACAGAATGCCAGAAAGGAAGGCTCCTTGAGGTGGAACTCAGGCTCAAGGTGAGTCAGCCATATCTTGGAGACAGATTAGGGAGCTTCCTGATATTCTTTCTTTATTTCTCATTTATTATGCATCATCTTTATGGTGTCTTAACTGTGTTACCTTCGACCAAGGGAAGAGCGCATGAATTGCTCACACATGGGCCAAAGTGGTCAAGGGGATGCATCCCTCTACCCCACACCCAGCTTATCTGGTGTTGGCAACAGTAACCGGCAGGCTCCTAAGGCAGAGGTTCTTATCTTGGGTTCCATGGACCACCTCACAGAGGTGGGGAGGCTCCTTCAATGGCTCCTTCAATTTTGCGTGTATGTGCCCATGCCTGCAAGTGCACACGTGCATTTTTCTAGGTAGTGGAGTCCTTGGCTTCCACTATACTCTCTGAGCCATCTATAACCCTGCACAGATGCCTCACTGCAAGGGGGATGTTCATTGCTGGATCATGGCTGGCTGGTCTGGGTCCTTGCCTCTTCAGGTATGGCTTGTGGGCCAGTAGCTTCCGTATCTTCTGGGAATTTGTTTACAAATGCAGAATCTTGAGCCCCACCTGATACCTACAGAACTGGAATTGGCAGTTTAACAAGATACCCAGGTGATTTATATGACCATTAAAATTTGAGAAGGACTGGTCTGGGTAACTCTCTCCATATGGTGAGTGAATCAGTTTCCAATGTCAGCTCTGTGCTAGGAGGAATGTTTGTTAAAAAGCCATATTTGCTTAGAATCTGTTTTTAGGAAATAGGGTTCCTTGATGTGTAATATTTCTCATCTTTGTCCTTTGCTCATTAGTGCTCAGCTGATTATAAATTGAGTTAGATCTAGATAAAGGGATTTTTGACCTGCTTTGGTTAATTCATGTGAACTTTTATGTTGGCCATAAAGTGGCATCTGACCCAACCCTTTGAGGCAAATAAATTGGAGGTGATAAACTATTGATCTGCTGAACAAACTCCATTCCCCATAAGGAATTTCTTCAAAGAGTATCACCTTGGGCTTTAAAGAAATAATTGAATTGCCTTCTCAGCTGGTCATCATTATCTTGGGGTGGTCTTTGCTCTTTCATTTTCTTCTAGAGTTGGCTCACTCTTCATCTTTCTGTTGCACTAACTTTTTGATGAATTGTCCGTTTAGTCTTACATTTGCCTAGAGAGTTGCCTGATGACTCATACTCACAGTTAATAAATGCAGCCAGCTGGATGTCTATGAGTCTTTAGTCTTGTGATTGTGCGTTTTCTGGTGACATACACCCTGGACTCTGTTCATCTCTGAAGGGGGAGGCTATCTTCATTTTGGTGTATATTGATCTGGCAGCTCCTCCAGTTCGTGCTGAACTTTAGCCCACTGTTGAACATTAACTCTCTGTGGGTATGTTGGCAAAAGCAGTGCACGGTTGAATCTTAGTATAATTCCTGTGTAAGGAACAAATATCATATGGTACCTGATATGTATATTTTTTTTTTAAGGAATTCCTTTATTTTTATTATTTATTTATTTATTTATTTATTTTTGGCCGTGTTGGGTCTTCGTTTCTGTGCAAGGGCTTTCTCTAGTTGCGGCGAGCGGGGGCCACTCTTCATCGCGGTGCGCAGGCCTCTCACTATCGCGGCCTCTCTTGTTGCGGAGCACAGGCTCCAGACGCGCAGGCTCAGTAGTTGTGGCTCACGGGCCCAGTTGCTCCGCGGCATGTGGGATCTTCCCAGACCAGGGCTCGAACCCGTGTCCCCTGTATTGGCAGGCAGATTCGCAACCACTGCGCCACCAGGAAAGCCCCTGATATGTATATTTTTGACCCATGTCACAAATAAAATTCATTCTAAACTATGAAAAGGCATTTGTACTGTTTTATTGTGTGGGTGTTTTTTGTTTTAATCTGGAACCTTGGCCACCATACTGGTCATGTGCATGTCTCCCCAGCAGACTGGAGTTGCTGAAGTTTGAGCCGCACGCTACTCACTGTTGTATCTCTAACCTCTAGCACGGTGCCTGGCACTTGCGGGAGCAGTCAGTAAATACTTGCTAAATGACTGAGTGGATTAACTACCTTTGCTGCTCTGGTTCACAGGTGAGCCGCCGTTTATGGAAATACTGATGATGTTGCCAAGAGCAGCTGTCATTTATTGAGTGTTCTTGCTGAGACAGGCCCTGTGCTAAGCACTTCCAGTACATTCTGTCATGTAATTCTCTCAACAATCTTACAAGGCAGGTGGTGTCATTATGCCCGTTTTACAGCTGTAGAAACTTATAAAGTACTTGGCCAGCATCACGTGGCTCGTAAAGGTAGAGTGGGGACGGAACCCCGAGCCATCTGACTTTGAAGCTTGTGCTAAGTACACGAGCATTTAACTCTGTTCAGGTAAGGACACTGACCTGCAGAGGACGATGGGGTACGTGGGGCTGTGGCTTCTGCTTGGCTCCTTTAAAATGTAAACAGAGGGCTTCCCTGGTGGCGCAGCGGTTAAGAATCCGCCTGCCAATGCAGGGGACACAGGTTCGTGCCCCGGTCCGGGAAGATCCCACATGCCGCGGAGCGGCTAGGCCTGTGAGCCACAACTACTGAGCCTGCGCGTCTGGAGCCTGTGCTCCGCAACGGGAGAGGCCGCGACAGTGAGAGGCCCGCGCGCCGCGATGAAGAGTGGCCCCCGCTCGCCGCAACTGGAGAAAGCCCTCGCACAGAAACGAAGACCCAACACAGCCAAAAATAAATAAATAAATTAAAAAAAAAATGTAAACAGATACAGATAGAAAGTGTTGGCTGCCCAGGTGCTTGGTGGAAGTCCCCACTCGGCACGCTATTCCCCTTCCTCTCTGCAGAAGTAAAGCCACAGACTGGTAAGTGCGGCCCCAGTTCCCCCAGTGTCCACCCTGAAGCCTGGTTGGAGGGCCTCTGTGACCTTAGACACTGCTGTCTTTGTTTTTGGAATACACCGTGTCACCCTGCCGTTATCTAGTGTTAGTGGCAAACCAATCTCAAAGCATTGGTCAGAAGCAAGTATTGTGATTTAAAAAAAAAAAAAAAAAAGAAGCCCGTTTTCTTTCTCAAGACATAGGATTAAGAGTCTGGTTTGGAACATTTTTTTAAATTAACCTAAAAATCTGTGCTCTGCTGTCTTTAATGTGAATGTCAAAATGTGCGTGTTGACAAGTATTTGACAGCTGTAATTGCTTGTGACAGCTTGCTGATGGTTATTTAAAGGCAGTCTCTCCTTAGGTTAACTTCCCCCTACCACTGTAGTGAGCAAAACAATTTGTCCTTTTGTAAGGTCTGTCATGGCAGAATTGTCACTTTTTAAAAGTGGGCATCTTATTTGTCACCCTGAAAAGATCTTTTCTTTCAGTGGTTTATAGGTAAATGGCAAACACAATAAGTAGGTATTGTAAATAGTTTGAGAACCATTTCACTTATTTTCCTGTGGTCCTGGGCTGGCTGTGACTCATACATTTTGGAACAAGCTCCGCAGTTAGTTTCACATCACATATTTTGGTTGTTTGGTTGCGGAACTCTATTTAGGTTTCAAAATGTTTGTGGTGGATGCCGCTGCACTTTGCTTTCCTCTCACTATGTCTTAGAGGTGTGTGCTGGGATGTTCCTGCCATCCAGGTTTCTGGGAGTATGTGTTGTTGCTTCTTGAGGAGAGCTCTGTCTGTTAGTCGTGCATTTGGCTAAATAGGAGTATTTACAAATCCCCAAGGAGCTAGGCATGGAGTAGGAAGTATAGACTCTGAGGGTCACCTCTTATCAAACACCTCACCTGGATGTTCTTTGGCAGGACAGAGCTGGAAAGTGTGTGGGCCCCGAGACCCTGGTACCTGCCATCTACCTGCCATCCCGCAGGACTGCAGCCCTAGCATCAGCAGCTGTATAAGCTCCAGGGTGGGTGTCCTGGCAGGAGAGCCAGACAGGTGATTTGTTAAATTATTACCCATGTGCAGCTTCTGGCCTCTGGTGCCAGGCAGCACGGAGCTTGGCAGGATTAAAAGCAGGCTGATTATGCATCCAGCAAAGGTGGGAGGTGAGACTGCCGGCTGCCACCATGCTTAACTGTCAAGACGCCCACAGAAAGTGGTCCCAGCAGCTGTGTCTCTGTGGGACTTCAGAGCATGTAAGAAATGAGAGATCCAAGCGCAAAGCATTAACTAGAAAAGGATTTCCCAGGAGGCCTTACTAACGGAACATGGCATCAAGAGTACCACCGTAAGGTCTAGGCTTTCAGCAAAATGTCCAGGAACCGTTTTTTAGGAGTTAGGGGAGAATCTGGCTTATGTTCAACAAATACTGATTGAGGGTCTTCTGCCCTCTGCTACTCCAGGCAAAGAAGGGAAGATGTGGGGTGATACCTTTTCCTGGGATAACTAGTGTGAACACAGGCTAAGAGCTCATTTTATTCATTTATATTTATTCATTGCCTCCTGTATGTGAGATCTGTATTCCGCCTTCCTTCCAACAAGAAAAAGAGGCTTCTTCCTCTCTCCTTCAAGCTTGGGAAGTGGGCTTGAGTGAAGAGTATGGTTCCCTAGTTGTGTGATCTTAGGTATAATAACATGGCCTCCTTCATAGGCTAGTTGTGAGAATTTAAATCAGCTAATATATTTAAAGTGCTTGCAACAATGTATTACACACAATGCTAACACACAGTGCATACTCTGTATTAGTAATAATAATTCTGTTATCAGAATTATTAATATCATAATATCATCATCATTATTGAGCAAGGAGGAGAAATTCTGGAGGAAGAGGGTGGTTAGATGCTTCCACCGACTGCCAAAGGGTCTGGCGGGATGGGGGCGTCTCACTTCTTGTCCCACCTGCTGGAAGTGGACATGAGGATGGGGATATGGAGTCTGAGAGGGAGGACCCCGAAGCCTGGTCCCTCCCCATCGCCCGGCCCAGGAGGGGGCCCAGGTCAGCAGCCTCTTCCTGGAGACCACCCCGGCACCACAGCCTGCAGCAGTGTCGCTGGCGCCTTTGATTTAATCTCTTCCCTGCCCCCAGGCCACCAAAAGTTCAAAGGGTTTTTATTTTTCTATTGTAATTCTTTAGAGGGATGATAAATTCCTCCTGAGACATTCAGGACATTTTTTTCTTTTTTTGAAAAGCAAAATTGGCAACACTGACTGAAGGATAAAGCAAGAAGCACTTAGGAGCCAATATTCTAAGAAGGTCTTTCTGTCTAGCAGAGATTCTAGATCAGAGAGGAGGAAACTTTTCTTGAGCCAGAAAGTATCATTTATAGGTGTCCTTGATGGAATCAGTGCTCAGAACACGTTTTAAAATCTGCTTGTGACTTTAAGTGTTGCTTTTCCTCCTGTAGTTCGTCTGTCCGGCCTGGGATTTATAGAATTCTGCACAGGATGCCTGTGGTTATTCAGTTTCCAGTGGCTGAGCAGAGATGATGAGGAGGAGGAAGCAGAGTCAGAAGGTCTAGATTTTGTTATCGACTTGCTAGTTAGCCCAGGGAAACTTACAGCTGTGCCCCGTGTCTTCATTTGTAAATTTTAGAACATCTTTCTAGCTCACAAGGGTATTAATGACCAGTGAGACAGTACTGAATTTGGGGATTATTTTTCGAGGAAGGGTGTAGATATTTACTCAAATTGCAGTTCATATATTTGACAGGCTGGGGCACTTGTGCTTCCTCTGTCCATTTTCATAGGGGAATGGGGGCTGCTTCATAGGTCAGATTTCCAGGTAGCTGAAGATGAGCTATACAGATGTCACAGTACAGTAAGGCTCCCATGCAAGCTTTTACAGAATTAACTCGTTTAATCCTTACAATTCCATATTGTAGGAATTGTCATATCTACTTTGCAGTGCAGGAAGATGAAGTTCAGAAACAGTGAAGTAATTTATTCAAGGTTGCATGGTTTCATTCAGTCACTGAATAATCATTTACTAGATTTCCTCTGTGTGCCAGGCACCAGGATTATCATCGTGAGCAAACCAGACACGAGTGGCCGGTGGGGTAGTTAGGACTCACCCTAGGATTGCCTGGCTCCAAAGCACATGACTTGTCACTGTACTGTGTTCTTTCTCACAGAGTTCTAGTGGTGGAAGGGAGAGGGAGGCCCACCCCCTTGCCGAGGCCCCTGAGGTGCGGTGATTTCCCTGGGTCCCTGGCCACAGAGCTGGGCGTGCTGCAGCTCTCAGCACTGAAGCCCAGGGCAGTCCACTGTCCTCTATGCCTGTTTCCACCAAGCCCTTCTGCCTCTTACTACTTCAAATGCCAAGACTTGAAAAATTTGAAATACTTGATCAAAACCTGGTTTAAATGTTAGGCATTTGCCTGCTTTTAAAAACAGAGGATGCTTAAGCAGAGGCCAGTTTTTTTCTTGGTGACTCAGGTCTGTTATTATGTGTTTCGTTCATGTACCATGTAATTTTGTGTTTTCATTTTCAGTTTTTCATTTTCTTCCCCTTTCTCTGTCATTTGTCACCTCACCTGCAGTCACTGAGATTGTCACTAACTGCCTCTCACTCCCTTTGGGTTGATTGTTTCTAACCTGCTGTGAATGAGGACACTGAGCTTCTGGGCTTTTTATTCTATTTTGTGTGTGTGTGTGAAATAAAAAGCAGGAAGTTGCTGGGTGAGACTTGAAGAATACGAGCCAGTGACTGTGACAGCCAACTCTGGAGTTGGCCTCCTGGCCTCCGTGGTTGTTTGTATTCAGGTCCCCTGGCCTGTGGTCACGGTCTTGCTACAGCCCTGGTGTCTGCTGGAGGGATTGAGAGCTCAGCCTTTGGAGTCCAAGGGACCCAGCTCAAATCCGGGCTCCCGTACATATTTGAGATCTGAGTCAACTTAACGTCTCTAAGCCAAAGTTTTCTTATCCTGGCACAGCAAGCCTTCCATAAATTATGTCCTCTGTTATTAATGGTGATAGTGGAATTTGCCCTATTGGTGGAGAATGGGGCAGCATGACCAGCGATAGCATGGTAGCACAGGTAACTGTGTAGAGTGTGGATTAAGAGCATGGCCTTTAGGGCCAGGAAGACCTGGGGTCTAGTCCTTGCTTCCCCTTCTGCCAGCTGGGTGACCAATAATAGAAGGATATATATAACGTAGAGGTCAACAGTGCGGGTACTTAAGTTAACGTGGGGGCCCATTTCTAGCTCTGCTGACCGAAATCTAGAGGTTGCTTCTGGTTTTTCACCTCCAAAATGAGGATGGTAGAAGAACCTGCCTCTCAGGATTGTTGGGGGATGAGCTTAGTGCATGTAAGTGCTTCACTTAGTGCCTGGCACATGTAAGAGCTGAATAAATGTCAGTTGTTACCAGCTATGACTCCCCCTGGCATCCAGGAAGTGTTGATATGCTTTTTATTCCTTAAATGTTGTGGTTTATGTCCTCTTTTCCAGCGCTGTAATCAATTTCAAGATCACTCTTCCTGGTCTTTGTTCCCTTGGCTTTTCTCGGTCTAGCAAGGATTGAAGTAGGACTAGTAGATGGTTTGTTTTGGGAACAGTTGCACACCCTCTTCTGGGGGAAAAGACGCTTTGCTTTGGGAAGTTCCTTCACGGGTAGGAATTATCTCCGTATTGGGGTCCTCAGCCTGGAACCGCCTGGGAAGCTCTGGCAGGTTGTATGAAATGCTGGAGATACTCAGGAGATAAGTATCTGTTAAAAATGGAAAGTGTTGTCCTCGTTGACATCTCTGCTCGTTCTTACAGAAAAAAATTGGAGTGCATTTTAATGGAAGGATTATTCCTGCACCTTGTACTATTCTACTTTTACCGATTTAATTTTTCTTGTCACAGACTTTTCTTGGGCTTACAGAATATGTATCATAAAACAAGTCATTATGAATTAAGATTATTTTATCCCCTTTTTGTTTCTTTTAAGCCCAACACATAAACCAAGGTCCTTCCTGGCCAATTCTAAAATGGTTGTGAAATTGAAAATTCAAAAAATATATTATTCTTTTACACAAAGCCTTTTGTTTTGACACGAATTTGCTTTCCTTTTCCTGATAATTAGTAACTAAAATACTATGTCTTTGGGTTAGTTTAAGAAGAAAGGCTTTCCTCTCCTGTGCAGGGGACTGGTGATTGACAGCTGCTGTGAGGCTGGGGATGGTCTGATTTTACAAGGATTTGTCGTGTGGGTGATTCTCTGTATTTCAGGGGGTTGGCAGCACCCTTAGCACTCTCAGGGAGAGCTGCCGTGTGGCTCTTATGTGGTGTTGCCCAAATCTGGTTTATGCCTCCCCTACCAAGACTCGGACTGTTGTGCTAGGTGATTGTGACAAACAGAAGGTGCTTCTCGTTTCTCCGTCAGCCTGACCTTGTCCTCAGCCCAAACCAGCTAGTCTGACTGCATTTCTGCTTGACCTACCTAGGTGCTTCTGTGCTCAGGGTCCTCACTATTGCTGTTATTGGAAATTGGCCACTGTGTTCAAGGGAAAGGCACGGTTTGATGATGTAGGTTAGTAAGTGCTGGTTAGGCGTGTGCTTTTGTGGAGTCAGGGAAAGGCTGGTCCTGAAAGGGAGGGGAGGAGGCTTTGAGGTTACTGTAAGATTTCCTTGATTGAAACCTGGTAGAAGGGAGAGAGAAGGCTGTATACCCACTTCCTCCCTGCCGAGGACCCAGCCAGGATGGACTGTATGTCCTGGGTCACAGCTGCTATCTCAGAATGATTATTAATAGTGCCCCTTTTCTCAAAACTGCCCTGGTTTGGATATGGTCACCCAATGTATGGATCACATCAGGTTCCTTTGAAACCTTTGTCAATAGGAATGAGCATCAGCTTCCAGTGGGGTTTTTCCCCAGTAGATGATGATAAGAGTGAGGCTGCCTCCTTGGCCTCCACCCAAGTCAGCAAGAAAGAATGGTTCTGGAAATGGTTGTTACAAGTTCCGCCCTTATTAACTTGAAAAAGCTACAGATCTTCAGAGCAGTGAGCCCTTTAGATCCTCACAGTGGGAGAGAGGAAGGGACGACGTGATGGGATTGGGGTCTCTGGATTGAAAAAGCAAAACTTCAAGGCTAATTGGCTAAAATCAGATATGTTAATTGGGAAGAGTATGAAACCTAAAGGAAATGAATGATGAGCTTACCCAGTATCACCCAGCCTAGTAGGTAAGAGTGAACCCAGAGTGGGTGCCCAGAGTGTCTGGCTCTCTCTGCTGCCCCTTGCTCTCTGCCATATCGGCCTAGCGTCTTCAGTTCATGGCTCTGATATTCCCATCATGCAGGGGATGAAACTGATTCAGACCCTGAGCCACTGTTCCAGCTGGGAAGTGGCAGAGGCAACATTCAAACTCAGAGCTTTATACTGTTGTTGCCTTGGAGAGGTACAGATGATGGCTGTTTTTGGCCTGATGAGAATAGTAGGAAGGGGTGATTAGTGTTAGGATATATTGATCCATGGTGCACCATTTTTGAGCCTATCTGTGTGCGTTGTCTTTCCCTGGAATGCTGGGCAAGCCTCAGGAACATAGCACGTGGGGATGTTATTCATGTTCAATAAATGTCAAACAGCATCCACAGATTTTTGGGTTTCTAAATTGAAAGAAGCTGCTATTACCGGGGCTTCTTGCAAGCCCTGAATTGCTAGCATTTTTTAAAAAACAATTCTAACAGAACAGCTCATTACTTTCAAGTACGGTTTAAGTATCTGGCTGAGAAAAGCAAGGTGATTTTTGTATCTTTTAATTAGTGCAATTGAGGACAGCTATGGTGATAATAAAAAATTATTTTCTGGTGGTAATGAGTTGTGGTAGAGGGTAGGAAGAAGAAGTGAAGGATTTCCAAAACCCCCAATTTTCCCATTTGTGTAAAATTTCCACAGGTTGGAAATATTTCTGAGAGTGTGTTATACTCTGTTTTTCTATAATTTTCTACTGTATTTTTTCATAGTTGTGATGACCTATGAGTCATCACATTGATTTTTTTCAGTGAATGGTCTGCTGAACTCAGACTTTTTAATTAGTATAGCTGTGAAGGTGGATAAGAAAAATCAGCCTTCAAAAATTGTTACTAATAGTACAAGTTTGCACTGGGGCTAACTGACCACATCAGCATGGTTTTGTACGTTTTTCTCTCAAGCAGCTGCTGTGGGAGACGGAGAGACAGACAGACAGACACACACACACACGCACGCACACACACGGAAGCCACTGGGAGTTAAATCCATTTGCCATTAAACATTTTGATGGTTGTACTTAGTCCAGCCAGACCACTCCATACTCCACCCCCTCTCAGTTTGTATCATTTTCTTTGATAATCTGTTTCCACCTACATGCCTGCTCTCAGATCTCCATAGCTACATCAAAATATGTATGAGGTTTGTTTTTTCAGACAGGCAAATGTGACCTTGTAGATATGCTCCTTTTATTAAGTTTTACACAAAATGCTCTGAATCCAGATTATAAGAGCACCTACTTTTGAGGGATGTTTGTGAGGATTAAAGGTGATAATCCATACACAATTCCTGTTGCGATGCCTGGCACACCCATAGATGCTCAGCCTGTTAGCAGCTGCCTCTTTCTCGCTTTCTGGGGCTCCCTGCTCTGCTCTCCGTACTGTTTTGAAACAACTTGTCCAAGGGTCCCACTGATCACGTGGAAGCCAGATCCAAATGCTCCGTCTCAGCCATTCGATGTCTCTGTGCTCCTGCTGGTTCTGAACACTCCATCCAGCCTGGAGACATTGCTTTTCTGGTTCGTGGCACTGCGTCACCCTGATTCTCCTGCCGCTCTGACCTTTCCTTGTTTCCTTTCCTTGGTTCTTTGGCCTCTTTTTCTGTTGTTTGAAGATGATGGTCTCTGAGTTTCTGTGCTCAGTTCACCTAAGTTTCCTTAGCTATCTTACTCACTTCTGTGGATGATGTTCAGGTATCCACCTCTGGCCTGACGTCTGGGGTTCATTGCATCCATTTCCAGCTGACTGACTAGCATCTCTACCTGGATTTCACCTGGCAGCTCAGATTCAGCATGCCTCACATGCAAACCACCCGCCCATTCCTTCGGCAAAGCATATTCTCCTCGTCCCATCCCTTGATGTTTGGATGGTCAGCTCTTCCCCAGCCCCCCCACAACCCAGGCCTGACATCCTCCCTTCCCCTTATAACTATCTTTGCCGCTTTTTCCTTCTCTGTGTCTCTCATCCAGTTGGTAACAATTTCCTGTGGATCTGACCTGGGTGATACCCCTTGCATCTACTCTTTCCCCTCTCTCCCTGCTACTAGCACCATAGATATTCCTATTGTCAGCACCACAGCACTCAGTTGACTCCTGAAATGGCTTCTAACGGTAGTTCTCACCTCCTGTGTTTCACATCTGGATCCAGACTTACTGCTTCCTCATTAATTGTTCTAAAGCACAGGTTTGGATATATCACATCCAGGTTCAAATTCTTCCTTTCTTTAAAAATTAAAAAAAATTTTTTTATACAATTTTAAATAATATTTTTTAAATTAATTAATTAATTAATTAATTAATTAATTAATTTTGTGCCAGGTCTTAGTTGCGGCATGCAGGATCTTTAGTTGCGGCATGAGGACTTTCTTAGTTGCGGCATGCGAACTCGTAGTTACAGCATGCAGGCTGGATCTATTTCCTTGACCAGGGAACAACCCGGGCCCCCTGCATTAGGAGCGTGGAGTCTTGCCCACTGGACCACCAGGGAAGTCCCTTTTTTATATAATTTTTAAAGGTTACTTTCCATTTACAGTTATTGCAAAATACTGGCTATATTCCCTGTGTTGTAAATACATCCTTGAGCCTATCTTACAACCAATAGTTTGTATCTCCCACTCCACCACCCCTATATTGCCCCTCCCCCCAGCCCACTGGTAACCACTAGTTTGTTCTCTGTATGTGTGTCTGCTTCTTTTTTGTTATATTCACTAGTTTGTTGTATTTTTTAGATTCCACATATAAGTGGTATCATACAGTATTTGTCTTTCTCTGTCTGACTTATTTCATTTAGCATAGTGCCTTCCAAGTCCATCCACGTCGCTGCAAATGGCAAAATTTTGTTCTTTTTTATGGCTGACTAGTATTCCATTGTATATATAAACCACATCTTCTATATCCATTCATCTGTTAATGGACACTGAGGCTGCTTTCATATCTTGGCAATTATAAATAGTGCTGCTATGAACAGTGGGGTGCGTTTGTCTTTTTGAATTAGTGTTTTTGTTTTCTTTTGGATATATACCCAGGAGTGGGATTGCTGGGTCATATGGTAGTTCTATTTTTAGTTTTTGAGAAACCTCCATACTGTTTTCCACAGTGGCTGCACGAATTTACATTCCCAGCAACAGTGTACGAGGGTTCCCTTTTCTTTACATCCTCGCCAACATTTGTTCTTTGTGTTCTTTTTGATGACAGCCATTCTGACTGGTGTGAGATGATATCTCATTGTGGTCTTGATTTGCATTTCCCTGATGATTAGTGATGTCGAGCATCTTTTCATGTGCCTGTTGGCCATCTACATTTCCTCTTTGGAAAAATGTCTATTTGGTTCTTCTTCCCATTTTTTAATCAGGTTGTTTGTTTTTCTGATGTTGAGTAGTATGAGCTGTTTACATATGTTGGATATTAATCCTTTATTGGTAATATCATTTGCAGATATTTTCTCCCATTTGGTAGGTTGTGTTTATACTCTGTCGATGGTTTCCTTTGCTGTGCAAAAGCTTTTAAGTTTAATTCAGTCCCATTTTTTTTTTTTTAACATCTTTATTGGAGTATAATTGCTTTACAGTGGTGTGTTAGTTGCTTTATAACAAAGTGAATCAGCTATACATATACATATATCCCCATATCTCTTCCTTCTTGCATCTCCCTCCCTCCCACCCTCCCTATTCCACCCCTCTAGGTGGTCACAAAACACCGAGCTGATCTCCCTGTGCTATGCGGCTGCTTCCCACTAGCTATCGGTTTTACATTTGGTAGTGTATATATGTCCATGCCACTCTCTCACTTTGTCCCAGCTTACCCTTCCCCCTCCCCGTGTCCTCAAGTCCATTCTCTAGTAGGTCTGCGTCTTTATTCCTGTCCTGCCTCTAGGTTCTTCATGACCTGTTTTTTTTTTTTTTAGATTCCATATATATGTGTTAGCATACGGTATTTGTTTTTCTCTTTCTGACTTACTTCACTCTGTATGACAGACTCTAGATCCATCCACCTCACTACAAATAACTCAATTTCATTTCTTTTTATGGCTGAGTAATATTCCATTGTATGTATGTGCCACATCTTCTTTATCCATTCATCTGTCGATGGACACATAGGTTGCTTCCATGTCCTGGCTATTGTCAATAGAGCTGCAGTGAACATTGTGGTACATGTCTCTTTTTGAATTATGGTTTTCTCAGGGTATATGCCCAGTAGTGGGATTGCTGGGTTGTATGGTAGTTCTATTTTTAGTTTTGTTTTTTTTTTTTAATTTTATTTACTTATTTATTTTTGGCTGTGTTGGGTCTTCGTTTCTGTGCGAGGGCTTTCTCTCGTTGCGGCAAGCGGGGGCCACTCTTCAGCGCGGTGCGCGGGCCTCTCGCTATCGCGGCCTCTCTTGTTGCGGAGCACAGGCTCCAGATGCGCAGGCTCAGTAATTGTGGCTCACGGGCCTAGTTGCTCCGCGGCATGTGGTATCTTCCCAAACCAGGGCTTGAACCCGTGTCCCCTGCATTGGCAGGCAGATTCTCAACCACTGCGCCACGAGGGAAGCCCTATTGTTAGTTTTTTAAGGAACCTCCATACTGTTCTCCATAGTGGCTGTATCAATTTACATTCCCACCGACAGTGCAAGAGGGTTCCCTTTTCTCCACACCCTCTCCAACATTTATTGTTTGTAGATTTTTTGATGATGGCCATTCTGACCAGTGTGAGGTGATACCTCATTGTAGTTTTGATTTGCATTTCTCTAATGATTAGTGATGTTGGGCATTCTTTCATGTGTTTGTTGGCAATCTGTATATCTTCTTTGGAGAGATGTCTATTTAAGTCTTCTGCCCATTTTTGGATTTTGTTGTTTGATCTTTTGATATTAAGCTGCATGAGCTGCTTGTAAATTTTGGAGATTAATCCTTTGTCAGTTGCTTCATTTGCAAATATTTTCTCCCATTCTGAGGGTTGTCTTTTTGTCTTGTTTATGATTTCCTTTGCTGTGCAAAAGCTTTTAAGTTTCATTAGGTCCCATTTGTTTATTTTGTTTTTATTTCCCTTTCTCTAGGAGGTGGGTCAAAAAGGATCTTGCTGTGATTTATGTCATAGAGTGTTCCACCTATGTTTTCTTCCAGGAGTTTTATAGTATCCAGTCTTACATTTAGGTCTTTGATCCATTTTGAGTTTATTTTTGTATATGGTGTTAGGGAGTGTTCTAATTTCTTTCTTTGACATGTTAGCTGTCCTGTTTTCCCAGCATCACTTGTTGAAGAATCTGTCTTTTCTCCATTGTATATTCTTGCCTCCTTTGTTGTAGATTAATTGACCATAAGTGCGTGGGTATATTCCTTCGCTCTCTATCCTATTCCATTGATCTATATTTCTGTTTTTGTGCCAGTACCATACTTTTTTTTTTTTGGCTGCATCACGTGGCATGTGGGATCTTAGTTTCCCAACCAGGGATTGAACCCGTGCCCCCTGCATTGGAAGTGTGGACTCTTAACCACTGGACTGCCAGGGAAATCCAGTACCTACTGTTTTGATCACTGTAGCTATGTAGTGTAGTCTGAAGTCAGGGAGCATGATTCCTCCAGCTCTGTTCTTCTTTCTCAAGATTGCTTTGGCTATTTGGGGTCTTTTGTGTTTCCCCATATTCTTTCTTGACTTGCTGTTGTGCGTGAAATTATGAAGACATACCAAAATCTTATACCTGTCTTTGGTGCACCTTATCAGAAGACACATAGGATGAAGTTTTTCAGCCATTGTTCTGGTCACAGGTAATAGTCTATTTTTGGGGTCACCTTAATGGTCCACCGGTGAGGTGAAATGTCAGTTTTCATTTAATAATGATATAGACTGAATTGTGCCCCCCCCCAACTTATATATTGAAGCTTTTATACTCAATGTGACTCTATTTGATAGGGTCTATAAGGAGGTAATTAAGTTAAATGAGATCATAAGGGTGGGATTGGATAGGATTAGTGTCCTTATAGGAAGAGACATGTGTGTGCACGTGTGCTCGCTTGTCTCCTCTCTCTTTCTCTTCCTCCCTCTCTCTCCTTCCCTCCCTCCCTCCCTCCCTCTCTCTCTCTCCCCCTCTCCCTCCTCCTCCCCCCTGCCCCCTCCATGCGTATGCACGAAGAAGAGGTCATGTGAGCACACAGCAAGGAGGTGACTGCCTGCAAGGCAGGAAGAGAGTCCTCCCCAGAACCCAACCATGCTGGCAGCCTGATCTCAGGCTTCCAGTCTTCAGAACTGTGAGAAATAAATATCCGTTGTTCAAGCCACCCAGTCTATGGTATTTTGTTATGGCAGCTTAAGCTAAGACGAATAACAAATACTTATTTTGGATCTTTTGTGTGCCCAGCATGGGACATATAGGAAAACATGGCCACCGCTGCCATGCAGTTTAGGTAAATCCTCTTGTCGTCACCCTGACATCCAGCAACTTTCAGTCAAAATATATTGAGTGCCCATTAAGAGCAAAACACTGTGTTGAGCATTGGGTTTACAAAGAAAATGAAGAGCTCAGAGCCTAGAGGGAAAGAAAGATAGATAAATATATTATTGTGATTCAGTGGGAGTTGAGTCTGGTAAAATGTTCAAGATATGTAAACAGCTGAAGGGATGATTCCAGGCAAGGAATGTAAGTAATGGATGAAGTTATAAAGAGATACTAAAAGAGAAATAGATTATAATATTAATCACCTTTATTTCAACACGTTTTTCCAGTTTTTTACTTTCTTTTCTCTTTTGATTAAGTAAAAAGTGAAGAATACTTGTACCTTGTAGAAAATTTGAGAATTACAGAAAGTTATAAAGAAGTAGGAAGAAAGACACTCATAATCCTACCACAAAGAGAGAACCTCTTTTCTCTCTCTCTCTTTTTTTTTTTTTCTGGCCATGCCTCGTGGCTTGCGGGATCTTAGTTCTTAGATCTTAGAACAGGGATTTAACTGGGGCCGCGGCAGTGAAAGCACCGAGTCCTAACCACTGGGCCACCAGGGAATTCCCTCTTTTCTCTTTTTAAATGTCATTTTTTAATGTCATTTTAAATGTCTGTGTATTTCTACTTTATGGATATAATATAATTTCCTTATCTAATCTCCTAACTTTAAACATTTAGAGTATTTCCATTCTTATTTTTTCGCTGTATTAAAGAACTTGATAGTTTCATACATAAATCTTTGTCCCCATTTAATAAAATCATTTCCTTTGAATAGAGTCCTTGAAGAGGAATTATACTTAGTCGAGGGATATAAACATTGTTAAGGGCTTTGGGGATGTCCTACCAACCACAGACACTTGTTGAGTTCTTTCTGTGTGAACAAATGACTCTGCTTGGCTTTGGCATGAGAGTGCTGGGACTGGGGGACAGAGAGATGAGAAAGAGATGTGGCCTTATGGAGTTTGTGTGATCTCTTGCAGAATGTTTGGTCCATGCCAAAAAGTCCTTGAAATTTGGTCCTGTCCAAAACTTTCATTGAGACATTTGGTCCATGATTCGTTAAATGATAAAAACATTTACTTAGTTAAAATTTTATTTACGTTATTTATTTACATTATTTATTTACATTACATTATTATTATTTACATTACATTATTGTAATTCATGATGAATTTTGGGTTTCACATTTATTCTTGTTCATCCTCATCATGAAGTTTGTCAGGGTTACTCTTAAGTCATTGAGCAATTTTTCAGGTATATATTGACCTGATTACTGGTTTTATATTCATTATATGCGTAAACAATTTCAGTAATATGAATTTGATCTTGTTGGTATTGTGTAGTTGGTGGCTGTATTTGAGTGTGACTACCAAGAGCCTGGGTGCTAACTTGTTGATTGCTTTGCTGTTCATCTTTTAGTATGTCAGCAAATCTCCAGATTGAGGTATGGTGCACTACCATCAGCTCTTGAAATTTGCTGCGTCAGCACAGCGTTGTTCATCCTGTGATTGCCATTCAGTACTGACATATATATATTCCGAGTTTCTGGTGGAAATCTTGAAGCTTCTGGTCATCTTCTGCCATGCCTTCCATGGGCGTACATTTTCTCAACATAAACCATTAGGTCACCTAACTTTTCTTTTGCGTTCCTCATAGTGCTTAAAAGTTTCATTTACATCTTCCAAAGGCACAAATGGAAGTCCAAACAACATGGATGACACTTACGGGTGTTACTTTCCATTGTTGTATGCTCAAGTGTTAGACCCAAAGAAGATATGTTTTGTCACAGTGATTGTGAAAAGTGAAACAAGCATCCTCTCACTTGTGCATTCGTTAGGAGTAGTCTAATCCCATTTATATTTGCAATTCTGAAATCCATCATGTGCAGTGAAGGGTTAATGTTGAGATTTCTTTCCCTTGCAAATGCAAGTACTTTCTCATATGTAAATCTGTGTCTTCTCACCTTTTCATTGTTAGTGCATGAATCAATGGCATAGTCTAACCCAGTGCTACACTGTGCACAGTAAATAACTGAGTGAACTGTGTTGGTGCCCCCTTGAAGGTGCCATTATGGATAATGTGGGACTGGCACTTAAATATTGAATATTGTCATAAGTTATGTAAATAGGAATTCTGTCGTCATCTTGAGCACAGGGCTCATGCATAAGAAATGGTTTTCTGTGTCTGGTCACTTTATTATATTCCTCTGGAGTTTGAATTCCATGCGTTGGGTTTGGGTTTGAAGTTGGGTTTAAAGGTTGAAGTCTGCTTTCAATTCTATTTACTTGCCTCTTTAACGAGTTTCTTTCTCCTAACATTAATAGGACCTCATCAACATGAATATCATGAAGAGTTCTTAGAAGTACCTGTGATAGTGTTGCATTTGGTTCCTCTTCTGTGTGTCCTTTTAACCTATTCAGGGTTTTCCTTCCTTCCCTTTAGCACCAATGTTGTGCTGCTGTTTTCCTGTCCCATCTTGACTGATTGTAATGTTATCCGAATCCTGACTAGTTGTACATCAGGCATTGCAAGTTCTCCTCTCCAAAGTGCCAGTGCCTTTTAGTCCTATCTCTTTTAAGGAAATGGAAATGGTAACAAAAACCATTATAATGCAGCATTGGCTTTTCTATTGTGAGTATACTATTTCTGCCATATTCTGGTGGAATTTTCAAATAAAGATGTTACATTGCCAAGCAGCAGAAGAAGGGTTATTATTGTTATTATTTTTTCTTTTGCAGCTGTCTGACCAATGGTCAGTGGTTTACTGGTAGGGGAAACCTTACTAATGTCTTATGGATTCGACACCTGATTTGGTCAGGCTGAGTCAGCCAGTAGGTAGGCACTAGTGAGGGTGTGGTGGTCCCCACCAATTGACTGATAAGTGTGGGAGTCACACCCACTAAAACCTCTCTAAATGGTGTCAGACATTTTTGTGGGTACTGTGATCGTACCTCCATACGGCACTGATTCAAGGGAAGTATTGCCTCTTAATCCTGGGTGATGGGGTAGTTGTATGGGAGTTAATTAGATGCCTGGTATCCCCCTCATGGTGACTCTCACACCCAGACCTCTATGTGGTAGGAGACAAGCAAGGTACTTTGTAAAGTGTTTACATTACACTTGCCTCCCGTTTTACATAGCAGCTTGACCAAGCTCCTCTTTTCAAACTCAGCTTTTATTGAATGACCCAGCCATATCCAGCCAAATGCCCAGTAACAACATATTAATGCACCATACATCAAGAGATTCCATCCTCAACTTGTCAGTCATCCTCTGTTCATTTCTCTAACTGTAGGACTCTTCCTGGCTATGCATAGTTAATATAAATCCTGCTCTTTTGCAGGATTTGAACCCTGACCCATCTACCTAGCCCCACGTGGCATTGCCAGCTAGACTACTGAGGCAAGAAGGGTTATCATTGGCAATACAGCCTCAGTACAATTATTGGACCAGTAAGACATGGTAGTATTTTTTTATGTATTAATCCTGTAAACCAAAAGTGTAAGTAAATGTTACGGGCTATTTGAACCCAGGGACATTTTCCAAGCATGGGTGTTTTTGGCCGGGCCAAACATCAAGGACCATGTAGCATGGACCAAATATACTCATGGATTCTTTTTTTTTAAAAATAAAATTTATTTATTTATTTATTTTTGACTGTGTTGGGTCTTCGTTGCTGCGTGCGAGCTTTCTCTAGTTGTGGTGAGTGGGGGCTACTCTCATTGCGGTGGCTTCTCCTGTTGCGGAGCACAGGCTCTAGGCGTGAGGGCTTCAGTAGTTGTGGCACACGGGCTCAGTAGTTGTGGCTCACGGGCTCTAGAGTGCAGGCTCAGTAGGTGTGACTCACGGGCTTAGTTGCTCCGCAGCATGTGGGATCTTCCTGGACCAGGGCTCGAATGTCCCCTGCATTGGCAGGCGGATTCTTAATCACTGTGCCACCAGGGAAGCCCGACTCATGGATATTTTTGATAGGACCAAATTTCAAGGAACTTTTGGTGTGGACCAAATGTCTTAGTGGATGTTTTGGACAGGGGCAAATGTCCACTAATCTTGTGACCTACCAAGGGAGACATACCTGTGAGTGCAGAAGCTCTGAGGACCTTTTACTTTGGAAATGATTTATACAATCTTTCTGAAATGACATGAAAATTTCAGCACTTGAATATCTTGACCTAGGCATTACAAAGTTTCCTGGGGTTTCAGGGATGTCTTTAGATTCATAAATGGGTCATGTTTTTGGCAAGGAAGAAACATGCTCATATTTAATAAGTGAGGTTCAGTTTTTAAAACTGGACTTGTGTGTGTTATATGCTTCTCTGAGGAAATTTTGATCAACAGATAAGAAATTGTGAGCATGATCATTTATTTCCTTTAGCTACATACCTTTGCTTCTCTAAGAGACTTTGCCAAGAGACGCTTATTTTAAACTTAAAAATGGAAGTTTAGTACATATCCAAAAAAGTCCACAGCTTCAGGATTGCACAGTTTGATTATCACAAAGTGAATGCGCCTGTGTAATCACTGCTCAGGCCAAGAAATAAAATTATCAGCATCCCATAAAGCTCCCATCCCATCCCTTCTCTCTTAAGGTAACCACTGTTGCTAAGTTCCAGCAACCTAGCTTTTGCCTGTTCTTGAGTTTGAGAAGTTTGAGATAATTTTTGAAATGAGTTTCCAAAACAAAGTAAACTCCAGTTAGTGTACCTGTATCCCTTATCTCTTGCTGTATGACCAATCACCCCAAACCTTTGAGACTGAAGGTGACCATGGTGTCTATTCCGGCAACTCAGTAGATTGGCTGGGTGCTTCTCTTAGCCTCTCCTGGGCTCACTCATGCAAGTGTGTCTGGCTGGGACCCAAGGCCTCTTCCATGTGGTCTTTCTTCCTGGGCTTCTCCATGGAATGGCAGTCTCAGGACAGTGTTCCAAGAGGGCAAAGGTGGAAGCTTCAGGTCCTCTTGAGGCCTAGGCTCTGGAATCCACGCAGCATCAGTTCTGCCGTGTTCTGCTGGCCAAAGCAAGTCACAGGGCCAGCCCAGATTCAACGGAGTGGAGAAATGGACTCCACTTCTGTATAAGAGGAATGGCAAATTCATATTGCAGAGAAGCTTGCGTTAAAGATCTGTGGCCATTTAACAATGTGCCATACTCCTGAAGAGTGCTATTCCTACTGTGTAGACCAAGATTATTGTTAGTAACAGAACTTTACTTACAATATTGAGGCTCTGGTCCACCTGGTCCACAGGTGAACAGTGTCACTTGTTAGAGCAAAGTAGCCTGGGGCAGGTGGGGCGTCAATTTTATCTTCCTCTGATAGAAAAGGATTGGATCAGAAATAGAAAGAAGTGCTTTTAGGGATTGACTTTTTTTGAACCAAGTTTGAGCTTTATCACATCTTTTCTTTATCTTTTCTTTTCTTGGTATTTCTTTCATGGTTGAGGTGGCCTCTGCCTAGCTCATGAAGTGATATAAAGCTAATGCTTTACCAGCACACAAGCTTTTCTGGAGTTTAAATAGGTGTTCTCAAAGCGCATGGCAGTTTGAACCATCAGAGGTAAGATTTATGGTATAGAGACCCCTTCTCTTCTCTTCTGGCCATAGACTCCCAGTGTAAGAGAGTATCAAGGAGGCCTTATTCATTTAACTCCTGGGTCCTGGAATCTGAATTAAAATGAAATATTCAAGGTAATATCAAGGCTTGATACAACGAGAGGCTCTGACTCATAAAAATACCCAATTTATATGTTACCCAATAGATGCTAATGGGTGATTTTCTTTGAATTGTTTTTACCCAGGTGTCTTTTTAGAACTGAGTGAAGGGGTGTTTTGGGCTTGATTGAGTGATGATAGTAGCAAGAGTGGGTTCCCTTTGTTGAGCCTTTTCTATGTTCAGGGAGAGCATCGAGCTCAGTGCTTTACTCTCATTGACTCATGGAGCTTTGGGGGACTAAAGGAAGCAACCTATGGTTAGCACATGGTACAGAAGAAAAGCCCAATAAGGGCTGGCTAATAACACAATGAGGTAGGCAGTAATAGCTTTCATTTAATTGAGCACTTGCTGTGATCAAGGCTCTTTATTTGTATTCACTCATACAGTCCTCACAAAACTCTTTAAGATTGGTTCTCTTATTATATCCATTTTGCAGATGAGGAAATCCAGGCACAGAGAGTTGAATTACAGAGCTAGTTAATGGCAGAGCCAGGATTTAAGCCCATGCTGAGTCCAGAGCCTTGGTAACCATGCATGCTTCTCTCAGGAATGGAACCCTTGCATTCCTTGACATGATGTCTGGATTGTTAGAGAGCAAAGGCAGGATAGCTGACCCTGTTCCCCAGACCCCAGCCTCCTCTGTTGTTGAATTCCAGGGCCAGGCACCCTAGGCGGTGGTTAAGTCACAAGGCCCTGAACTGACATGCCAAGTCACTGCCTCACTCGGTTAATGATCTCTCTGGGGTTTGGCTTCTCCCTGAATCTAGGGTTCATTCTTAGCCCCTGGAGAGAGGTGCTGGCTTTCTGAAAGCCCAACAGCCTTCTCCTCTGTGATGAATGAGTCCTATAGATCATTTACAACTTTAAAGAAGTTTTCCTTCCTCCCAGTACTGGAATTCAATATAACACCTGTAAAGCAAGAGCTAAATGCCCTTACCTGGGTGTGTTTATTAGGCCACCTTTTCTCTTTGCTCTGTTTTGGGCTTCAGATGATACTGAGTCTCTTATGCACCCAGTCTGAAGTAATCACCATGGTTTTCATTGGCATCAATGGGTGTTTTGACACATCTCAAAGGCATTTGTTTTCATAGGAGTTGTCCCTGGGTTACTTAGAAGAGTGAAGATTGGAAGAGAATTGCAGGGTGCCCCCATCTTTAGTCTCCCTGCTGAGTAGTTTGAAGATGTCTGAAACTGCACAAATATAAATAAGACTTTATGGCTCATTTTTTGCTTACCTCTTTCCCAATTTAGAAAAACTTTGGGTCAGATACCATGTTAGGCATCTCACATACATTAGTCCATCTGTTCTTTAAAACAGGTCTATGATGTCGGTGTTATTGTGCCCATTTTACAGATGTGGAATCTGAAGGAAGATGATGTAACTTGACCCAGGTCAGATAGGATGTATCCCATGTGGTGCTGGGATCCGGACTTGGGGTTTTCTGATTTCAAGTCCTGTGCTTTTTCCTTGTGACTTACCCCAGGCTGCCTGTCCTTCAGACACCCCTTTAAATCTCTCACAGAACAAATTTGGAAACCCAGTGTTTGTATAAACCCATTCTCTGGAACTTGCCATAGTGAATACTCTTTCTCCTCCTCTGCACCAGCTTTCCGTTTTCCCTCTGAGTCCCCAGGATGAAGTAATGAGGTTTGGAGGCGAGAGGCCTGGGATTAGGTTCCCTTTAAGTTACTTGGCAAGAGAAAACAAGAGAGTGGACATCATGAGAAACTTTCCCATTGTATTTCTGAGCACGGTAGAGGATACTCTGTCGGAAAGTCCTGTTCTTCCCGTAAGAGGAATTAAGAAAGGGAGGGAAGATCTTGGTGAAATACTATTTGTTCACCCTCTCCCGACGACCAACCTCAGTGCTTGTGTTCACTTCTTTGCTCTCCTCTTTTCCCACCTCCCTTGCAGTTCCTCCTACTAAAGACATCATTCTGACGTGGTATCTTGTTTTTTGAGCTTCATTTGAGCTCTTTTGGGATGATAAGAAGACCCACTTTTTCTGCTGTGGTTCCCAGCTGGCCCACTTTCTCTCCTCCTCTGTCCTGTTCTTGTCCTTTGGTTCTTTGTAGAGCTGAGGAGTATAGGCGTTTACCTTTAATTCTCAATGGAACAAAACAAAACAAAAAAGAAATGCAAAGAAATGAATTTTGCAGTGAGATGGCCAAAGGTATAATGGTGTAAGAACACAGGTGTCGGGTCAGGTAAACCTGGGATAGAATCAAGGCTCTGCCACTTACTGGCTGTGTCACCTCAGGCAGTTATTGAACCTCTGACGGTTGTGAACATTAAAAATAATTAAATGAATGAAGCATCCCAGGCAGTGGTCTTGCACACAGTGGGGCTTAATAAATTAGAGCTCTTAGTTCATTTGCTACAAATGCACAAAACAAGGGGGTATCTGAGGGACTTGGTTCTAGTGGTCAGCTTGTGGGATCAATTTTGAGAAGGAGGCACGTTTGGGATTACCTAGTCTGAAGCCTGCATTTTATTGAGACCCGGAGAAGTTAAGGG
The DNA here is from genome assembly GCF_028564815.1 of Eubalaena glacialis. NCBI lineage: Eukaryota > Metazoa > Chordata > Mammalia > Artiodactyla > Balaenidae > Eubalaena > Eubalaena glacialis. The sequence continues at coordinate 120,223,519 of NC_083719.1, forward strand.
ACTGTGTCCCAGCTGTAGAACTAGTTAGAGGCAAAGCTGAGACTAGAAGCCAGAACTTCTGACTCTGAGCTTATGCTATTTCTGTGGCATCATGACTGATTTAGTCCGGATATTTACACCAGCATCTCTAGGGTAGGGTTTGTTGGAGTCACCTGTCCCCACAGGTGACTGTTAAGAAAGCAACTTCCGGAGGCTTCCCGGGTAGCCCAGTGGTAAAGAATCCGCCTTACAATGCAGGGGACTCGGGTTCGAGCCATGGTCAGGGAACTAAGATCCCACATGCCACGGGGCAACTAAGCCTGCGTGCCACAACTACTGAGCTCGTGTGCCTCAACTAGAGCCCACGTGCCGCAAACTACGGAGCCCATGCCCTCTGGAACACTCGTGCCACAACTACGGAGCCTGCGCGCCCTGGAGCCTGCACACCACAGCTAGAGAAGAGGAAACTCGCACGCCACAACTAGAGAGAAGCCCGCACACCACAGCGAAGAGCCTGCACACCGCAACGAAAGATCCCGCATGCCTCAATGAAGATCCCACGTGCCGCAACTAGGACCCAATGCAGACAAAAATAAATTAAAAAAAAGAAATAATAATAATAAAAAAAAAAAAAAAAAGAAAACAACTTCCTGGACTCCATCCCAGACTATTAAATCAAAATCTCTGGAGGTGTAGCCAGGGATCTTCGTTTTAACAGACACCTCTGATGATCCTTATACATCTTATGAGTTTACAGTTGTATGAGTTGACTATAAATTTGAGCCTCATGGTTCTTGTGCTGTAATAAGAGTTGATACTTACAGAGTTATCCCAAAGCATTATGGCTTCAGTCATAGGAAAAAATTGTCATCTACTGATGTTAACGTTAGTAATAATGATGCTCATGGCAGCCGCTGCTTATGGAGTACCCACCCTGGGCCAGGTATGGTCTGAGTGCCTTTGGGCGCTTAGAACAGTGTCTGGCATATGGTAAGCACTTTATAAGTGTTAGCTATACTCACCCCTTTGAGGGTTATTATTATCTCCATCACAAGTACAATAAACTGATGTACAGAGAAGTTAAATAACCTGCCCGAGGTCACACAGCTGCTAATTGGTCGAGCTGGTATTTGAACTCATGTATGTCTGATGCTGACACCCATGTGGGATCATAGACATATGCATGTGAAATGTTCTTTCAATAAATAGTGAAATTTAAAGGATTTTCCTCATTAGAAGAATATCCTTCCAAGTTTGGTTGATTAAAGTCTGCCAAAACAGATCTAAGAGAGCTCTCACACAGGTAAATAATCCCTATTCTGGCTTATTCAAAACAAAAAAGTTCTGGAGTAAGGCTTTTCCGAGAGTGAACAAGCTGGTAAGAAGAGCTTGCTCAAAAGGGAAATGTTCTCCCTTTCCATTCTGTTCGTGCGAATGAAATGGACAGTGAAGGGGGAAGATGGCAGCTGGCCGAAGAGCCAGACTCAGCTTCCTTGAGTCCAAAGAGCTCAGAGACCGGAGAACTTGGAAAAGCTTTGTGTGCTGTGCGGTTCTGTATTTTTTCTGCTTCTTGTTTTATGACTTTCCTTGACCCAGAGATTTTGGGATTGTATATTTGTATGTAAATATACACTGTATGTGGACTGAAGTGTTGTCCCCCCCCGCCCCCCCTTAGGACATGGCGGTGAGAACTACAGATGAGGGACTGTTATTACTGATTTGGTATGTTGTTCCAGCTATGGTGGCTGAAAAACAAACTACCTCAAAACTCGATGGTTTTAAAGCAACGAGGTTTATTTTACTCATGGATCTGCAGTGTGGACAGGGCTCATTAGGGACACCTTGTTTCGGCTCTCCCCAGCGTCAGCCAGGGTGACCTGAGGGCTGGGGCTGGAATCACCTGACTCATTGGCCCACTCACATGTCTGGCACCTGGGCTGGGAGGGCCAGAACAGCTGGGGGTGGGAGCAACTGGTCATCCCTTTATGTGGTCTCTCTGTATGGTCTCTCCAGCTCCACAAGGTGGCTGTGGGCTCCCAAGTCATGTGTCAAGGCCAGGAGGGAGTGCACACCGGGCAGATGCCATCTTGGCTCTTGATCTCGCCTCTGAAGTTGTGCAGTATCGCTTCCGCCATGTTCTTTTGGTTGACGCTGTTGCAGTGGCCCATTTGGTTCAAGGGGAGGGGAATGTAGTCCCACTGCTTGATGGATGTCTGTGTCTCACTCATCGTAAGAGTAACACGTGGGTTGGGCTGTGTTGGTGTGGCCATCTTTGGAGAATATAATCTGCCACATATATGTTGACTCTACTCTTGCTAAATAGGCTCATTCAGGGCCTGGGTAGTTTATTGAGTCCCTGTATCATCATGGTTAGTGTGATTTATGAATTTGCAGTTGTTACAAAGGCTAAGCTTACACAGTTTTTGGGTAGAACCTGAACTGAGTTTACCCACAGCCATGTGAATATATGATGGGGAGGGACTGGCAAAGCTTTACCTCATCATGGAGGAATAATCCATAGATTACTTTTTTCTTTCAGGAAGAAACAAGCCCATCATCTTTGTTCAGAAGCCTAGGCAACCTCACAAAGCACGTAGTTACTGTTAAGTTCCTTTGTCAATTGTTTAATGGGGCCAAAAATGTTCTACATGCTTGTGAACAAGGCAGACAAAGCTCTACTCTTATGAAACTCAGATTCACGTGGAAAAGACAGACGGTAAACAAATAAATGGATAGAAATTTTAGATAGTTATAAGGTTCCTAGGTAAACAGATGGGAGAGCCCGGGGTAAGTGGTAGTTGCCATGATGTTATTTCAGCCTCGTTAGTTGGCCAACAGAGTCAGCAGAAAAGATATCTGTGGAGTTTCATATAGCCTTCTTCTTGGGCTCCCCGTATACATACTCCATTCATAAGCTGGGAGAAAATTTTCAAGGAATGGCTAGGGTAAGCGTGGGCTTGTTCACAAAATCCTAGAATAATAGTTGGATTAGCCACCCCTTTAACATCTATCCTGCAAGTTTTTTCCCTTCTGTTCTCCCTCTAAGAAAAGGTTCAATAGAGGTAATTTAGGAACATAAAAAGAAATGTTCCTTTCACACGGTAGATAGTAAACACATGTAATTCATTTATTTTCCCTGACATTGAAAGTGTGAAAAGTCGTAAGAACAGATTTTATAAATGTATGAAAACTGGATCCGTAACAGGTTATTTCGGGAGGTTAGTAACATTAGGATATATCTTTTACCGCATGAGGATCTACAAGGGCTTCTGTGTGGTTTTCCTCTCACCATCTTATCGCACCCATACAGTAAATATTAGTAATGTGCCTTCTTTGTGCCAATCTCTGGGGGCTGAGGATAAAACAGTAAGCAGGGGCCTTGTGTTCATGGAGGCAAACGAAAAGGAGAGCAACCAGGCAAAATAACTGTAAGTCACAAAAATTTCCAGGAAAGAAACGAATCATGGTTGATAGAGAGGGACCGACTTTAGGTGAGGCGTCAAGGAAGGGCTCTAAGGAGGTGGTGAGTGGTGTCAGTGGTGGTGCTAAGCCAGCTGCCTAGGCTGGAAGATGTATTGGGCCAAATCCGAGACCTCACTGGTGCTACGCTTACACTGTAACTGAGGACGGATTGGATGAGCACTGTGGGTGCTGTGGTTCCTGCAGTGTATTGAGTCCTTGAAGTTTAATAAGAACGCTTTGCCCTGACCTGGGTGGTCCGGGGTGACTCTTCAGTGACACCGAGGGAGGCCACCTTTGCAGAGCTTCTCTCACTCTGAGCCCAGGTCTGATGGAAACTATGGATTTCTTGGCTCTGCTTGAAGCTTGTCCCATGAGTGCGCGGGAGCAAGAGTTGTCAAAAGTCTGACTTCATCTTGGCTTCCTAGTTTTGGTTTCCCAGTTTTCCTTAGTATTTTGTTGGAGAGTAGTTGCTAAGTGACAGATCTCTCCGGCTGGAGCAAAGGAGATGGCCAATTGAAGAGGGTGTGAGTCCTGTTGAAGGATGACCTAGGAACAGAAATCCAGAGAGAGAGAGAGTTTCATTTCCAGAGGGAGGTACTGTTGCAGAATTTCCCACGTTCATTGTGTCTACCTCTCGCCACTGCTCTTGTGATCTCTGCTCTCGGTTTTGGGGTTCATAGACTTTGGTGGCTTGGTCAGAGCCAAGCAAACCTCAAGTCTGGTGGTAATTACTGGAGTGAGGTGGCCTGGTGTATGAGAGTGCATTTACCCTGGTAGAACATTGTAGAACTCTTCAAGGGGGAAAGGGCCTTTAAATGGGAACATTTGGTTCAAATTATTTTGATTTGTGTTAATGGGTGGGTTCCAAAGTCATGACTTGCTTTGGGAAATTAATGGAGAACACTTGCAGGGTATTATGTGTGCGCTTTTTTTTCAAGTGATATTTCCTCTCCATTCTTCTTTGGTCACCTTTCCTTATTCTAGAGACACTCTACTAACATTTTGGAGTTTTGTTCTCTTTGGAGAAGGCATCTTTTCTTGAAATTGTTCTTGAGAAGAGAGGAGTGTGGAATGTTCTGGGTATGTCGGTCCGTGCAACAGAAGGTTCATGGTTACATCCTCCTTTACCTCATCTGTTAATATCCTCACCTCACATATACTTTGTATTATTTAAGCCCCTGTCTTGTATGCTTCTGAGCATAACTGATGCTTGGCTTAGTGGAGTTTATCTTGGGTTCAGTACCTAGCATAAAAAGTGTTTTGGATTAGGATAGAGTGGAATAATTAAGTTCCTCACTTTCTGGAAGGACTAGGAGAAGTAGATGTGTAGAGGTCCCATGGGTAGAACCCAATATTTTATCTGAAAACACATAGTAGTAAGAGCAATCTCTTTTGTCACCTACTAGCCCTATGACTTTGGACAGGCTACTTAAACTTTCCAAGGCTAATTTCCCATCTGTAAAACAGGGATGGGAATTCTCTCAAAATTCCATGCATTTTCAGGCTTAGATGAGATAATATATGTAAAAGACAGTGCAGAGTATAATTATTTAATAAATGCAGCTGTTATTGTTAATAGTTGTTTTATGTGTGGAGACGTCATCGGTGGTGCTAGAGTTGGTATATTCTGGCTGTGAAGAGTGGGTCCAACTCATGAAAATTATCTTCCTTGAAGAATCACATCAGTTAGATGTGTTTCTTGTAGGGATGAAGGGGCTGTGAGTCAGAGGTCTCCCAAACCTTTGTTCTCCCAAGCCCTTGTCCACCAAAATCCTGGCTTTTTCACCTGTTGGCATATCTGGCTCAGAGGTGGACCTGCCCCACCTTTGAGAACTTCTTATACTTATTTTCTGTTTTTCTTTTCAGTATCTGGAGAAGCCTGCCATGAATATTCCCTACCTCCTGTAATCACCCTGGAGGTTTCCAAGACCTCTCTGCACCTCAGATGATGTCGGAGAGTTGGCTCTGGGACCCAGGCTTGCTCCCAAGTCTTGCTGGCTGCCGCAGCTGGCTTCCCTAGCAGGCAGCTGGAGGGGAGAGTGTGATCACTGCTGGGAGCCAAAGTGAGGACTCTCTTTCAGCAGCATTTGAGCAGAGTTCAGGGACACAGGGAGGTGGGCTCATTGAAGCAAACAGTGTGGGGTTCATTGACATAAAGATGGCACCTTCGATCACTAGGACATGCGATTTCACCAGATTTTAATAATTACAATAATGCCCTACCATTCATGAATGCTTACTGCATCCCAGATGTGCATGGAGTAGTCATTTATAATCCCCATTTTTCCAGCAAGGAAATTGAGGCTTTTGGTACTGATGTAACACACCCAGCTTTCTGTATACTTCCTTACGACTTCTTGTTTCTTTCCTGACGTCTAGAAAATTTCTCAGTGTCAGTGTGTGAAGACAGGAAGGATGGGTGTAGTGGAAAGATTGTTGAACTGTAAGTCAGGTTCTAACCCCCGCCCACCCCACCCCCCTTCCCTTCTGCCCTTCCTTCCACCCTTCCTTCTAGTTTGTAAGATCTGGGGCTTGGCCTGGAGAAAGTGACACTATGATGTGGTGACGAGGATCCTGAGCCCTGGCCTCACACACTCCTGGGGTTGCATCCTGGTTCTGCCATTTGCTCATCCAGGGGCCTTGGAAAGCGGTATCCTCTTCTAAGCCTCAGTTTCCTCATCTGGGGATGGTGACTGTCATCTTCCACTGTCGTGGGGACTGAGTGACATGACACATGGTAAAGCACCTGGTAAGTATCATTACATGTGAACTAAAAATTAGAGATCATTTTATGTTATTCTCTTTTTCTCAGACATTCTTGTTTTCCCTTAATGAGTTGGTGGTTTTAAAGCCTTTTTTTGAGGGGAGTATCACAGACTTTGTTGAGAGTCTGATGGATGTTCTGGACTGTCTCCCAGGAAAGTACATGTTCACCCCAAATCATATTCAGTTTCAGAGGATTCAGGCAGGACCTTCTAAAGCTCCTTGTCTGTGAACTCCAGAAGGAAACGCTCTCAGACGATTGTGGCCTCCTTTCCGGAGGGACCCTGCCTTATCTTCCCTCTGCCCCCTGGCCCTTAGCTGAGGCCGGGGTGCATGGAGCAGCCCTCCCTGAGGACTGGGGGATGGGCTTTCTTTTCCTCCTCCACTCCATATTCTAACAAGCAGCCTCCTGCTTGCTTGGCCCTGGCGTTGCTGCCCAGAACACACACCAGCAATGTCCTTCAGGAGTGAGCTGCCCGGGGAGCAGGGAAAATCAGTCTTTGTCTTCCTGGCTGGCTTATTTCAGGGATAAGAGAGGGATGAAGGGAGAGGGAGACCCTGGGATTCCAGGAATGACCAAGCTCCTGTGTATTGATGGTCTGCTGTGTGCCAGGAACTGTCCTAGGTGCTTTGCAGTCTTTTTTAAAATAAATTTATTTATTTTATTTATTTTTGGCTGTGTTGGGTCTTCGTTGCTGCCCGCGGGCTTTCTCTAGTTGCGGCGAGTGGGGGCTACTCTTCCTTGCGGTGCGCGGCCTTCTCATTGCGGTCGCTTCTCTTGTTGCAGAGCATGGGCCCTAGGCACACGGGCTTCAGTAATTGTGGCATGCGGGCTCTAGAGCGCAGGCTCAGTAGTTGTGGTGCACGGGCTTAGTTGCTCCGTGGCATGTGGGATCTTCCCGGACCAGGGCTCAAACCTGTAGCCCCTGTGTTGGCAGGCAGATTCTTATCCACTGCGCCACCAGGGAAGTCCCTTTGCAGTCATTTCTGATCCTCACAAGAACCCTCCCTACCAGGTGGATGCGGCTCTCACTCTCACTTTACAGATGAGGAAACTGAGGCTGAGAGAAGTTAACTGAGCAGGGCAAGTGGCAGAGGTGGGAGTTAGGTCCAGTCTGTCTCAGTCAGGGAGTACCTCTGTGCCGTGCTGTTCCCCGAGACAGAGTCATCCTCCGGGGTGAAGGGCAACTTCACGCCCTTTGCTGTTGATAAAGGAAATGCTTTTCCTCCTGGGGCCCAGACATCTGCAGATGCCGGCTTTGTTATGGGCTCTAGATGGCCTTCTCAGTGCTGAACTGCAGATGTGTATTTTTAGAAAAGGAAGAGACTTCTGTGTCTACTGTTTATGTACAGAGGCATATCAGTTTCTGAAGACTAAAACCAGCTAAAGCAGCCAAGTTGTCTGCCCTGGTTGATGTCCAAATGCTGGTGGCCGATCTCCCGGTTGGCTGATATTTGCTGTGATGGCTTGAGGGGCAGGACTGACACTCGGGTCTCTTTTGTTGATAGACTGAGTGCTGAGTCCCCGAAGGGATCTGTGTCTGCTTTCTCCTGAGTCTGGGCTTGCCACCAGCACAGCTCTTGGCATATTGGCAGCTGGTTGGCGACATCCTTCTCTTCCGTTTCCTTGTTTGCATTTTCCCCTTTCGATCCCCACCCACTGGTCTTTCCCCCTCTGTAAGACCAGCTGCATTTTAAGTTCTTGTTATTGTCAAAGAGGTGTAGTTCATGTGCCACACTGAGATTGGCCACATAATTCCTGTAAAGAACCATGTACTGGTTGCTTGGAGTGCACGGGGCCAAGCTGCCATTCCTGGAAGCAAGGGCAGTGCACGGCGATGTTGGAGTCCCTCTGTGTCCCCATTGTCTGCCTACGTTTATAGCTGACAGACACCAAGTGCTCCTTATGTGCCAGGCAGTGGCTCCATGGATTATCTGTCCACTCCTCCAATCAGCACTCTGAGGGTAGTTCTGGGATTATCTGGATTTTCCAGATGAGAAGAATGAGGCTTGGATAGGCGCATGACCTGCCCAAGGTCACATGCTGGGATAGTGCCTGCACTCAGGTGGGAGCTGAGGTGCATGCATGTGTGAGTCGAGGATGAGTCAGCTCAGAGCAGGAGGAGGCTGGGGTGTGCCACCCTGAGGCACGTCGTCTTGCTCCCGGGAGGCTGTCCTTTGGTGTGGCACAGGTGAACCAGAATTCCAGGTCCTCTGGAGGATTAGTCTTGTTGACCTTCTCTGCCCTGACAAAGAGGATTTGGATGGGATTTCTCTCCGGTGGGGATTTTGTCTTAGGGAGGGCTGCAGAACTGGGCCTGCTGCTCCTGGGAGGTGCTGTGTCATTCCTGCTCACCCCGCTGGTGTCATCTCTCACACTGTTCCCCCTTAGAACAATGCATCGGAAAGACACTGGGGAGAAAGAGGCTACATTTTGTGCTGCCCTGTGAGGGTCTATATATAGAATGTTAAGTAACCACTTGTAAGACGCTTGCTTCTCTTATTTTGGTAGTTTAGCTGATGCCCTTCATTCTTTTCGTTTCATGCATTCATTTATTCATTCATCCATTATCTGTTGATTAGTATGATTAAAGCACGCACATATGCCAATAGCTCTCCCTTAAAGGATGCTACCTTTCTAGGGACAGAAAGATCCAGAACCAGTCAGTGTGCTAAGGCCTTTTCCTGTATTATCTCAGAACAGCCCTGTGAGGTAGGTAGGAAACTGAAGAAAAGAAGGGCAGTAGAGCCTAGTGATTAAGAGAGGTCCTGGGTGGAGGGCTGCCAGAGTGGGAACCTCTGCTCTGCTGCTTGGTGTCTGTGGACTTGGGCAAATCACTCAGCCTTTCTGATCTTCTGTTTTCTCATCTATGAAATAAGGATGACAGTGCCTGCCTCATAGGATTTTGAGGATCAAACGAGACAATGTTTGTAAATTTCATAACATTTCTCTGGTACATGGTAAGAACTCCCTAAAAGGTGGCTATTTTTCCTTTTATTATTTTTAGGTATTCTTATCTCCTTGTTTTAAAGATACAGAAACTGAGCCTTGGGGAGGCTGTCCCAGCCCAGCCCAAGCCCAGGTCACAGTGAATACTGCAATGGACAGTAACATATTAATTGCCACTACATGCACAAGTAGAGTGCCATGAAGAAGTTCAAGGGAGGGGAGTGACGCCTGCTTTGTGTGAGTGGAGGGAGAAGCTGCAGTCGGGCTGGTGTGGCATTGGGGTGGACTTCATGGAGGAGATGGCATTGGATGGATTGGTCCATCTGGAAGAGAGGAAACGGGGAAGTTAAACATTGTTGGTGGAGGGAACAGCAAGGGCAAATGCGCAGCCAGGAGGGTTGGGTGGTGTGTGTGTTTGGGGACCCTGGGATCCCTCTGATTCAGAAGAGAGCAGGGCTGTGTAAGCCCCAGGAGGGTGGGGCCTGGGCTGGGTTTGTTCTCACCTAAAATAGTGCCTGCACCTGGAAGGGGCTCCATATAGAGTTGTTCAGCCCAGCTGAATGGCAGTGTCTGGAGGGGGTGGAGTTTTAGTTGGTGAAGGGGAGTGACTTGGGAGAAAGAAATTTTGAACTTCAGTTGGAGAAGTTGATTTCTGCCCACAGTGCGACCTGGAACTGTTTATTTCTGCTGTAGAATGCCAGCCCTCTCAGCCACCTTACTTAAACTGTAAGTCACTCTAGACACTAGTTTTGATTTTGCCTGGACTGTGAACAGATACTCCCTGAGCTTTTGGTCAGCATTCTGATGGTGATAGAACATTACAGGACTGCGTGGCCACCTCTCTTCCTGGGGTCATTTAAATTTGAGACCGTAGGACCTTGAGCCAAGTAAAAACTTGTTTGAAGTAAATGTCGTGGGTGGCCCTGTGGTTTTCCCAATCATGTTTCCCTCCTTCACTCTCTTCCAGTTTTTCCTTACATTTTGTGGTCAAGTTCTCACCATAGGTGATTCTCAAGCCTTAGCTCATCAGCCAAGGTGAATGCTCCTTGCTTCATGTAACATGGGGTTAGAGAAAGGTCTGTTGTGTATGTGGTGTGGTTGCTGCCTAGGTGAGCACTTTGTGAAAGAATCTTGCCTACAGTGATTTCTTTGAGAGGCAAAGAATTACTTTAGTTTTTTTTTAAACATCTTCATTGGAGTATAACTGCTTTACAGTGGTGTGTTAGTTTCTGCTGTATAACAAAGTGAATCAGCTATACATATGCTTATATCCCCATATCTCCTCCCTCTTGCATCTCCCTCCCTCCCACCCTCCCTATCCCACCCCTCTAGGTGGTCACAAAGCACCGAGCTGATCTCCCTGTGCTATGTGGCTGCTTCTCATTAGCTATTGGTTTTACATTTGGTAGTGTGTATATGTCCATGCCACTCTCTCATTTTGTCCCAGCTTACCCTTCCCTCTCCCCGTGTCCTCAAGTCCATTCTCTAGTAGGTCTGTGTCTTTATTTCCGTCCTGCCCCTAGGTTCTTCATAACCTTTTTTTTTTTTTTTAGATTCCATATATATGTGTTAGCATACGGTATTTGTTTTTCTCTTTCTGACTTACTTCACTCTGTATGACAGACTCTAGATCCATCCACCTCACTACAAATAACTCAATTTTGTTTCTTTTTATGGCTGAGTAATATTCCATTGTACATATGTGCCACATCTTCTTTATCCATTCATCTGTCAATGGACACTTAGGTTGCTTCCATGTCCTGGCTATTGTCAATAGAGCTGCAATGAACATTGTGGTACATGACTCTTTTTGAATTACGGTTTTCTCAGGGTATATGCCCAGTAGTGGGATTGCTGGGTCGTATGGTAGTTCTATTTTTAGTTTTTTAAGGAACCTCCATACTGTTCTCCATAGTGGCTGTATCAGTTTACATTCCCACCAACAGTGCAAGAGGGTTCCCTTTTCTCCACACCCTCTCCAACATTTATTGTTTGTAGATTTTTTGATGATGCCCATTCTGACTGGTGTGAGGTGATATCTCATTGTAGTTTTGATTTGCATTTCTCTAATGATTAATGATGTTGAGCATTCTTTCATGTGTTTGTTGGCAATCTGTATATCTTCTTTGGAGAAATGTCTATTTAAGTCTTCTGCCCATTTTTGGATTGGGTTGTTTGTTTTTTTTGATATTGAGCTTGCATGAGCTGCTTGTAAATTTTGGAGATTAATCCTTTGTCAGTTGCTTCATTTGCAAATACTTTCTGCCATTCTGAGGGTTGTCTTTTTGTCTTGTTTATGGTTTCCTTTGCTGTGCAAAAGCTTTTAAGTTTCATTAGGTCCCATTTGTTTATTTTTGTTTTCATTTCCCTTTCTCTAGGAGGTGAGTCAAAAAGGATCTTGTGATTTATGTCATAGAGTGTTCTGCCTGTGTTTTCCTCTAAGAGTTTGATAGTGTCTGACCTTACATTTAGGTCTTTAATCCATTTTGAGTTTATTTTTGTGTATGGTGTTAGGGGGTGCTCTAATTTCATTCTTTTACATGTAGCTGTCCAGTTTTCACAGCACCACTTATTGAAGAGGCTGTCTTTACTCCATTGTATATTCTTGCCTCCTTTATCAAAAATAAGGTGACCATATGTGCGTGGGTTTATCTCTGGGCTTTCTATCCTGTCCCATTGATCTATATTTCTGTTTTTGTGCCAGTACCATACTGTCTTGATTACTGTAGCTTTGTAGTATAGTCTGAAGTCCGGGAGCCTGATTCCTCCAGCTCCGTGTTTCTTTCTCAAGATTGCTTTGGCTATTTGGGGTCTTTTGTGTTTCCATACAAATTGTGAAATTTTTTGTTCTAGTTCTGTGAAAAATGCCAGTGGTAGTTTGATAGGGATTGCATTGAATATGTAGATTGCTTTGGGTAGTATAGTCATTTTCACAATGTTGATTCTTCCAATCCAAGAACGTGGTATATCTCTCCATCTATTTGTATCATCTTTAATTTCTTCCATCAGTGTCTTGTAGTTTTCTGCATACAGGTCTTTTGTCTCCCTAGGTAGGTTTATTCCTAGGTATTTTATTCTTTTTGTTGCAGTGGTAAATGGGAGTGTTTCCTTAAATTCTCTTTCAGATTTTTCATCATTAGTGTATAGGGATGCTAGAGATTTCTGTGCATTAATTTTGTATCCTACTACTTTACCGAATTCATTGATTATTAGCTCTAGTAGTTTTCTGGTAGCATCTTTAGGATTCTCTGTTTATAGTATCATGTCATCTGCAGTGACAGCTTTACTTCTTTTCCGATTTGGATTCCTTTTATTTCTTTTTCTTCTCTGATTGCTGTGGCTAAAACTTCCAAAACTATGTTGAATGATAGTGGTGAGAGTGGGCAACCTTGTCTTGTTCCTGATCTTAGTGGAAATGGTTTCTGTTGGCTGTGGGTTTGTCATATATGGCCTTTATTATGTTGAGGTAAGTTCCCTCTATGCCTACTTTCTGGAGGGTTATTACTTTAGTTTTGAACATCTGTGCCCTAACATATGATTCTTTGGGAAGTTTTCATCATTGGGTTTTCCAAGAGCAAGATTGGAAGCTCTTTAAAACAGGGATCTGCTCCCTCACTGTATGTGGTCCAGCCATGGCTTGTGGGAATTAACCAGTGGATTTCTGATCTCTGGGCCAAGCAGTCCTTCCTTCCCTCCTGTTTGGTTTCTTGGCCTTATTAAGAAGTGACTGTCAGAGGATAAATATTGGTGTGTTATAGATCCCAGGAGCAATTAGTTATCTTTGCACTAAATTGATTTTAAACTGGAGGTAATGCTCCAGATCATCTTTTACTGACTGTCTCTGCTGTGATATTTATCCCTTCCATGCTGATTCCATTCCCAGCTCCAACTTGATTTAAAAAGAATGGTTTTATCGGGACTTCCCTGGTGGCGCAGTGGATAGGACTCTGCACTCCCAATGCAGGGGGCTTGGGTTCCATCCCTGGTCAAGGAGCTATATCCCACACACATGCCACAACTAAGGAGCCCTGGAGCCGCAACTAAGGAGCCCGCCTTCTGCAACTAAGACCCCACACAACCAAAGAAATAAATATTTTTTAAAAAAGCTTTTATCACCATCTTCTCTGAACCACAAACGGCACTTTAAAGGGAGGCAAAGGATGGGAATGAAGATCTGCAGTTTTAAATAATGTTATGAAAGATTGAAACCATTAAGAAGACAGGATAACTTTCATTTTAGTGGAAGCAATTCAAGTAGGTTTTCATGGTGAGTAGGAGTGGACTCTCTCCACTCTGTAGTTTCCTCATCCTTGAGCGAAACAGGTTCTCATACAAAACAAGAACAAAACCAACAACAAACACAATAACCAGAAATCACAAGACTTCAGAGCAGGTGAAGCAACTGCAGCCACATCTTTTCTCTTCCCTCCCAAAGCACTCATGTTTGTGTTGGCTTGTCTTCCAGAAAGATGAATGGTGCTCAGGAAGGAACGTGTGTTCGTTTTCAAATATTACCGCCATGTGGTTTCTGAATAGCATATGCTCTATGGTTGGAGATGCAGTTAATCAGTAGAGAAGATGGTCACCCTCCTCTCCAGGGAAAACCTACTGGTGCTCTTAAAGCTCTCCCCCTTTCTTGCAATCCTCCTCCCTCTCTGGACACTTGCTCTGTTACTGTAGTGCTCAGTGCATCCTCCTTCCCCCCACAGTGCATCATTAGACTCTCCTCCTTTTCCAGTGGCATATTTTCCTCCTTGTCTGCAAACATGCTGAAGTCTTTATTATCTTTTAAACAAGAGGGAACAAAAAAGCTAATCCCAACAAAACTTCCCTTTGTACCTCTCCCACTTATGTACCATCCTGGGCTGCTGCTGCTTTCATAGCTAGACTGCTTGAAAGAGTATTCCGTGTTTACTGCCTTTATGACCGAAAGCCCTGAAGTTCGGCTTCTGCCCATAGTTCTCTTTGACCCTGCTGTCTCAAAGGTCCCTAGGACCGCCCAGTTAATTAAACCAGTGATTGTTCTTGGTGTTATTCTTCTTTCTCGAGACTCTCCTCCTTTGCCTTCATCGACAGTGTGCTCTCCAGCTTCCTTTACCCCTTCTGAGCATCCCTTCCTAGCTCATTGTTTTTGTCCTGTGGCTCTTCCCAAGGTTCCTGGCTGCCTTTTCCTCCCAGACCGGAGGGTCTGTCTCTTTCTGTTGTCGCTAACCTCTCCAGTCCCTGGCTTCAGCCATCAGCACGTGGACATGATTCCCAGACTTCTCTCCAGCAGCCCCCTCCCTTCCTCTGTTTTCCATCATCCTGAGGTCCAGAGAGGTCAGGAGGTCTGCCTGAGTGGTAGCAGGTTGTTCATAGGGTCTGTATATTTCTAGAGTCCTTTTTACATAGACACACACCCCCCTCCCCAGCCTTGGAAAGATGGTTGACTGTGGCCAGAAAGATAGAAATGAAACTGAACTCTAGCAGTAGTTTGGATTTGCTAGTTGTCCTCCATCCAGAGCTTGATAAAGTTATGATAAGCACTTGTTCTAGAGGGTTCTGCAGGTTTTCTGTGCAGAGGCAGGTAATGCTGGGTTGAGAAATATTAATGAGAAACAAAAGGGTCTTGTGAGTGAGGTAAGCAGTAGGGCTAAGTGTTAGAGGACCATTTACCAGGTAGGGGCTCTGAGCAGCCGAGGTAGTTTGGAAGGGGCGGGTCTCAGATGGGAGGCACTTAGCCTTTGAGGCATTGTGGGATGTTCACAGGTGTTAGTGGGTATTGTCGAGGGGACCCCATTGTCCTTTGGAGACATGGGACCAGCCCTTTGCACAGTCATTGCCGGACTCCTCTTGATCAATGTGTCTGCTGGCCAAGGTAAAAGGCCTTCTTAGAAAAGAAAGTGTGGCAGGATCTGGATTCTTAAACCCATCCTTGTATCTCTCATGACATTCAGAGAGTTTGGTTTCTTCATGGAGGCTGTCTTAGAGCAGATTTATTTTATTTTTCCCTGAATGACTCTAATGATAGGAGTTGTGCTATTAATACAGATGCCTATGACTTGTCGTCACAGGGGTTTTTATCATTTCACACATGCATTCTCACACGTTGATGCATTTTTGGCTCCTTGCTGCGTGTGAACTGCCAGCAGTTGGATTGATTTTACACGATCTGGTTGAGCCCCTGGACGAGGGCTGATGGAAAGTTTCTCTGATCCAGAGGAGGTCTGTGCTCTGTGTTCCTCTGGACTCTCTGTCATCGTTATAACCATGATCTCTCCCAGTAAGTTTGTGTCTTACCTATACCTTTTTTTTTTTTTTTTTAATATTTATTTACTTGGTTGCATTGGGTCTTAGTTGTGGCATGCATGTGGGATCTAGTTCCCTGACTAGGGATCGAACCTGGGCCCCCCCGCCTTGGGAGCGTGGAGTCTTATCCACTGCACCACCAGGGAAGTCCCTTACTTGTGTCTTAAAAGACCAACAGAACAGAAAAGTTTACCAGCCAGAAGCCTTGGGTATCACTCTGCCTGCAGCCAAGGAATTGAACTGTTGTCTTTCCATGCACCATTGAGCCCTTCTTTTGGCACAGAGAGATGTCAGAGTCAATCTCTCTCTCGAAGAGTCTTGCTGCTCTGAAACCTGTGACTTCCCTCACTTCTCAAAATTGCCTTTGTCAAGCTCCAGAGGTGGTGGAAGTACTAACGGGGGAGTGTCAGAGAATCTGCTCAGCAAAATTTGGACTGGAAGAATCACTTAGACTATAAAGTGGCTTTCTGGGGCAGTTGATGGGCAACTTATCCTTTTGCTGCTATAGCTTAGATTTTATTTTTTTTTATAAATTTATTTATTTATTTTTGGCTGTGTTGGGTCTTCGTTTCTGTGCGAGGGCTTTCTCCAGTTGCGGCAAGCGGGGGCCACCCCTCATCGCGGTGCGCGGGCCTCTCACCATTGTGGCCTCTCCTGCCGCGGAGCACAGGCTCCAGACGCGCAGGCCCAGCAGCTGTGGCTCACGGGCCCAGCTGCTCCGCGGCACGTGGGATCCTCCCAGACCAGGGCTGGAACCCGCGTCCCCTGCACTGTCAGGCGGACTCCCAACCGCTGCACCACCAGGGAAGCCCTATAGCTTAGATTTTAAAATTGTGGGATCTAGAGCCTGACTCTGGGTTTATATCTTGGTTCTGCCACTTAACTGGCAATTTTCCCATTTGTAAAATGGATTTAAACAATAATACTTATCTTAAAGGGATTGGGGGAGAATTAAATGACATAATACCTTTAAAGCACTTAGGGGCTGGGCACATAGTAAGCTTACAATAAGTTGTTGTCTTTCATGATGTTGAAAATTCTTCAAAGTAGCCTTAACTCCGTGTTCTGAGAATCTTGCAAGTCCTTCTCAGTATGTAGACAGCATTCTGCTTGGGTGTGCATTTGTAGGAAGCTACAAGCTCCAGGAGAGCTGGGTTATATATGCTTTTGTTCGTCGTATAATGGAGAACACAGGGGACAGTATCTGACCTGTAGTAGGTGTTTAATAAATCCTTGTGGAATGAATGAATGAAGCTGTGAGCAGATCAAGAACAGGAATATGGCTGGGTGGGATGTTTGGGGAAGCTAAGTCATTTTTATTAGTTTGTAGCTACAGGAACCTTCATCATCCTGGAGATCATGAGAGGTAGGTAGCAAATTTGGGAGGAGCGGCGGAAATTCTTCGTTTTTTTTTTTTCTTTTAAACAACTTAATTGGCATACAGAAAACTGCACATGTTAAGTTGTACAATTTGATAAATTCTGACATCTGTATACACCTGTGAAGCCATCACCACAATGTTAGGGGAATTCTCAATGCCTGTCTCAAAAGTCTTTTGTTTCTGGGTAGCTGATCAGCCACTTCCCCCTCTGCCTTGCATGTGGCTCTCTGCCTCATGGGGAGGGAGGGAGAGTCTGCTTTTCTCCTCTTTACATCATTCCTTCCCAGCTGCCATCCGCATTTTTACATTCTTGCCAGTGAACTTTTAGATGATTATAGTGTGTGTGTGTGTGTGTGTGTGTGTGTGTGTGTGTGTGTGTGTGTGTGTGTGTTGAGTGTCTATCCCCACTGGGTTGCAGCATGGGGAGCACAAGGAGTATTATCAGTTTTGTTCAGTGTTTTATTCTCATTGCCTCCCACAGTCCCTGGCACAGTGGAGGCACTCAGTGGAGAGGTAAAGCATGAATGAATGAACTGTTGCTCCAGAAGATACATGTTGCTGTTGGGCCTGAATTGGGAGCAAAGGAAACAGCTGTTCTGAGACTCAAAAGTTATTCTTACCTTCAGCAGAGGGAAATCAAAGGGAAGAAAGACCTCCTTGGGTCTGAATGACTTAAACTTCATTACTGATGGGAGACCAAGGAGAGCCTGGAAATGCAGGGAATCTAACCTGATACAAGCCAGACCCAAAGATGAGGTGCATGGGGATCTCGTCTGTTGTTCTGAGACTCAGCTGTTCTATGCAAGGGTAAACATTTATGTTGGGGCTCTGTTAGTTGTGTTTTGTTTGTTTGTTTGTCTTACTGCAAACAGTTTCTCTACTACAGGCTGCCATAGAAGGGGGCTTTAACCAGACATGCAGTCAGCAGGAACCCCCCGACCCCATCCTTTTTCTCTCCAGCTTGTGGTATTTCTACCTACCGCCCCACAGCCCCCCACCCCCAGGTGTAAATGGTAGTAAATTTTCAGAGCCAGCTCTGATTCCCTCAGAGAAAAGTCTCTCTTAGGTACTTAAAGGAAGAATCACAAAAATAATAATTAAGAATGACACAACCAGGTAAGTGGTCTGTGGTGTGCATTTTGGCAAGAGTCAACATTTTAGAGCAGTGAATACTCACCGTGGTGGAGAAGAATGAACAAAACAGCCTTTTAAAACCCCCATTACAGAAAGAAAGGGGAGGGGTGGGAAGCAAGAGAGAACATATTTGTGCTGGTGAAGCTGATTTTCTACTAAATATTTGCAGAAGAGGTGGATACCAGATTCATTTAGAATTATTATTTCTTTCAGATGCTAGGAGGCAGCTGGTTGGTTTGGGATGAAATGAGGTGGTTCCAGAGGTACCACTTAAGAAGGTTCTGGAACTTTTTTGCACTATGAGGTTGTATTTTGTACAGGTTTCATCCCAGGTGCTTTGCTCCCTAGATATCCATCCATCCATCCTTCCATCTGTCCATCATTATTGACTGCCTGTTATGTATGAGGCTTATCCATACACTAATCTGTCCATCCACCCATCTGTGTATCCATCTATCCTATTATTGACTGCCTGTTACATACCAGGCACCGTCCCCACCCCTCCTTCCATCCATGTACCCATTCTCAACCTATTCGTCCTCCAGCCATTCAGAATTATTGATTGCCTGTTATGTGCCAGGTGCTGTTCTAGGCCTTAGGAACCCAGAGTAGGAAATAATTTAGCAGAGGAAACAGGCTCATGAACAAGATTGGTTTATTGTTTTTCAGCTTTGATGTGAGGTTATTAATGACTGACTTACACCTTATCATCACCATTTGTAATGCTATAAAGTCACAGGCTGTGTCTGCTTTTTGCTTACATTTGTCTCTCCAAACTAGTGTATCAGGCACATAGATGCTCAAGACATAGTTTTTTGAATGAATAACAGAATAAATGAGTGATGTATATAGTGTGGGACACGCTGTAACAGGAGTATAATCACAGCTGTGAGAAGTCACACAAGGCAGAATTACTGACACCCATCCCATTTCTGGGCCGAGTAATGAAGAACGAGGGCTGGACACGCATGCCATTGAGTTTGCTGTTTGTGCATTGGCTCATGCACTTGCTGACATTTTTGAGCCGCTCCTCTGTAGTGACCTGTGGTGGGCAGTGGGCTGTCATTGAGTACAGGACTAGCAAGGTCTCTGACTTCTTGGAGCTGCCACACTGAGCAAGTGTGAAAGGTGCTCAGAGGGAGAAATCTGGGTGCCCTGGGCACACACGGGGGCCAGCCTGGGCCGGTGCAGGATGGCGGGGCAGAGTGTGTGCAGCTGGCCAGGATGGCAGGTGCCGGTAGTGTCGGGCGGGGTGGAAGAGGGCCTGGGAGTGCGCTGATCTGGGAGGGAAGCCGGGACTACCTGAGTGTGGAGAGCTGCTCTCAGTGAGGCCAGGGCCAGGCCGGCTAGGGTATCTGAAGAGCAAGCATTCCTTTTTGTGTTGTTGCAGAAGCCCTAGATTTTGGCCACAATGTGACTTAAAGGCTTAGGCTTCCTAAGAAAGGAGGTGTATTAGCGTCCTGGGGCTGCCATAACAAATTACCACAAACTGGGTGGCCCAGAACAACAGAAATTTATTCTCTCATGGTTCTGGAGGCTAGAAGTCTGAAATCAGGGTGTTGACAGGACTGTGCTCCCACTGAAGGCTCTGTGAGAGGATCTTTTCTTGCCTCTTCCTAGCTTCAGTGGCTCCTGGCAATCCTTGGTGCTGCTTGGCTTTTAACTGCATCACTCCAATCTCAGTCCCCTCCTTCCCAGTGTGTCTGTGTCCTCTCCTCTGCTTATGAGGACACCAGTCCTTGGATTTAAGTCCCATTCTAATCCAGTGTGACCTTATCTTAGCTAATTACATCTGCAAAGACTCTGTTTCCAGATAAAGTCACGCTCTGAGGTTCCGGGTGAACATGAACTTGGGGGACATTATTCAGCCCACTGCAGGAGGGGATATGGAAGTTGGTGGAGGCGTGCTGAGAGGCTTCCTGTGGACCTTCTCATTCCTCAGGGCTTCTGGGTTGACAAGAGGCAGGAGACAGGTGGTGGGGAGGGTGGGCCAGCAGTGGCTGGAATTCCAGTCTCTGGGGAGGGCTCCTGGCTATAGGACCCTCCTCAGCCTAAAGGAATCTGTGAGACCACAAGAGGTGGCCCTGCTCGTGCATTCCCTGGCTCATGTTCACCCTGTCCTTCCTGCAGCAAGGGGGACAGATGTCAGGGTTCCTTACTGGCTGTCCCAGAGCACCTTGAAAGAGGAGGAAGTGTCCACAAGAATAAAATGGCCAGAGTAATTAATGACCCTAGCCGACAATGACCTAGGGTTTTTCCAGGCTCCTTTTCTTCTCTGGGAACAGTTTCCTGCTTCTTTCTTGGAGGCTTGTTGCCAGGGACTTTCCGGGTCCAGGACGGGACATCGCTTTCCTTTTCTTTCTTGTGTCCCTGCTTTCTCAGGTTCAGTGTCAGTAGTTTCCTCCAGTCCCCTGGCATTTAAACAAATGACTCAACAATGTCTTCCTATAACAGCGGTTCTTAAAGTTACTGTGATTTCCAAATTTGATTGCCAATCTGGAAATTTGATTTTCAGATCTGATTTCCAGATTTGATTCCCAGAATTTCTGATTCAAAAAGTCTGAGGCGATGTGGTTCAGGTGACCTTCCAAAGCCAAATCAAGAAACATTGCCCCCAAAGGTATGTTTCTGTGTGTGTGTGTTTTCCCTCAAGTGGTACCTGGTGTATTAGAAAGGATGGCTTCTGCATTTGCAAGATGTAATTTGTCACCAGATTATGTATTTAAAGTTCTGACCTAGATATGCTGTCTAGGTATACAAATGCAAATTCTTTGCCTATCATTTGCCTATAGACAAAGTGATTTTAAGATAGAAATAGTGGTACCTTGGAAACATTGTAGGCATTCTGTTGGATGAGGAAGAAAGTGAGTGGGGAAAGTGTGTCTTGTGGCTTCAAGGCTAAACCTAGGAAATGGGGTTCCCATTGTTTGATTTCGTGAGTGTAATGGAGTGAATAAAGGGATGGCTGATCTTCATTTCAGTGATCCATCTTTCCCTTTATGTAAAAAGAGGATTGCAGGGTTTGTCACTCTCCTGACTCAACTCTTAAAAAGAGTCACTTGAATTAATTTATTTATTTAAAAAAGTTATTGGGGGCTTACTTACTACATACTAGGATTGTAATAACTGTCCTTTTATGAACAAAACACATTGGCTACTGCCTGCTTGGTGTTTCTTATGTCATTGGTGGTACACATTAAACAGCCACGAAAATCAAAGGAAATTACCTATCGTGTAAAGGGATGGGAAGGGAAGTTCTAGGAGGCGGGAGAGCTTACCATTGAGAGTGGGTGGGGGATGAGAGGAGGCCACTTCCCTGAGGAAGTGACCCTCTGAGCGGAATCTGAAGGGTGACAGCAACAAGGTGGAGAGGGTTGGGAGAGTGCTGTGGGCAGAGGGAACGTGCTGGGCTTTGTGGCTGGAGGGGTCCTGGCACATTAGAGGATCTGAGCTGGCCAGAGGGCCGAGGGAGGGCGAGGCCAGTGGCATGTGCCCTTGAGGCCAGTTTCCCCCACCCACAAACTCTAGTCAGATTTGTAGTTATTGTGAGGTGAAAGGGAAGAGTTACAGTTGGGAAGGGTTTGTAAGGGGCCATGACAAGATCAGATCTGCTTTTTGAAAAGGTCATCTTGGGCAGCTGAGTGACACATGGTCTGGAGGGGAGCGGGAGGGGGTGGGCAGACCAGTGAGGAGTGCAGGCCAGAGATGGTGCCGGCCTGGGCCCCGTGATGCCGCAACAGTGGAGCTCTTCCTCGGGGTGCCAGCTGGAGGAAAGGAGAAAGTTACTGCAGGTGGGAAAGCAGTCTAGGGCATGCCTGTGCCCAGGGCTGGCTACCTCATCTGTGGGGCCCCTTGTTTGTAAAGCCCGAATGAGTGCGGGTAAAGGTATTAAAATGTAAGGCCTTTTCTTTTATGGTCTCTCTCATAGTGTGTGTTTGTTTTTTAATTTGTTATTTAATGCTATTTTAAAAAAAGAACAATCGAAAATTTAAACTATTAGTCTGAATTTTACTGTTCATCTTGTGCAATGCCAGTTTTAAATGTAAATTTGAGATCAGCTGACTTGTAGGTAGAATCATTGAAATTATACAATTCGTATTGCGTAGCTCATATGCATATTAATTTTGCTCTGACCAGAACACTGCACAAAATGACTCAACTGGGTTTTTTTTGTAAATAGTTTTTCTATTGAGATATAATTGACATATGACATTATATTAGTTTCAAGTGTACATTGTAACGATTCAATAGTTGTATATATTGCAGAATGATCATCACAATAAATCTAGTTAAAATCTGTCACCATACGTAGTTACAAATTTTCTTTTCCCTTGTGTTGAGAACTTTTAAGATGTACTCTCTTAAAAACGAAATTCAAGTATGCAATGCAGTATTTTTAAGCATAGTAACCATGCTGTACGTTACATCCCCATGACTTTATTTTATAATGGGAAGTTTGTGCCTTTTGACCACCTTCACCCATTTTGCCCGTCTGCCAACCCCTGCCTCTGGTAACCACCAGTCTGTTCTCTGTATCTATGAGGTAGTGGTTTTTTGTTTTTTTTTTCGCCTAAGATTCCACATATAAGTGAAATCCCACATCATTTGTCTTTCTGTGACTTATTTCACTTAGCATAATGTTCTCAAGGTCCATCCAGGTTGCCACAAATAGCAAGATTCCATTCTTTTTTATGGATGAATAATACTCCAGCGTGCGCGCACACACACCCACACACACCCACACACCCACATCACATTTTCTTTATTTATCCATTAGTGGACACGTAGGTTGTTTCCATGTCTAGGGTATTGTAAATAATGCTGCAAAGAACATGGGGTTCATATATCTTTTTGCATTGCAGATCTTCCTTGACTTATGATGGGGTTATGTCCTGATAAACCCCTTGTAAGTTGAAAATGTAAGTAAAAAATGCATTTAGTACATCTTACCTACCGAATATCATAGCTTAGCCTAGCCTACCTTAAGTAT
The DNA here is from genome assembly GCF_028564815.1 of Eubalaena glacialis. Classification (NCBI taxonomy): domain Eukaryota; kingdom Metazoa; phylum Chordata; class Mammalia; order Artiodactyla; family Balaenidae; genus Eubalaena; species Eubalaena glacialis. The sequence goes on from NC_083719.1 coordinate 120,246,466, forward strand.
ACTCAGAACACTTACATTAGCCTACAGTTGGGCAAAATTATCTAATGCAAAGCCTATTTTGTAAGTGTTGAATATCTCATGTAATTTATTGAATATTGTACTGAAAGTGAAAAACAGAATTGTTGTCAGTGTATCAGTTGTTTACTCTTGTGATTGTGTGGCTGACTGGGAGCTATGGCTTCCTGCCACTGCCCAGCATCATGAGACAGTCTCATATTGCATACTGCTAGCTTGAAAAAAAATCAAAATTCAAAATTTGAAGTATGGTTCCCACTGAGAGTGTTTTGCTTTTGCACCATTTTAAGTTGAACCATTGTAAGTCAGAGATTATCTGTAGTGTTTTTGTTTTCTTAAAATACATATCCAGAATGGGAATTGCTGGATCATTTGGTAGTTCTGTTTTTAATTTTTTTAGGACCCTTCATACTGTTTGCATAGTGGCTGCGCCAGTTTACATTCCCACCAATAATGCACAAGTGCTCCTTTTTCTCCATATCCTTGCCAAAACTTGTTTCTTGTCGTTTTGATAAACAGCTGTTTTAACAGATGTGAGATAATATCAAATTGTGGTTTTGATTTGCATTTCCCTGATGGTCAGTGATGTTGAGCTTCTTTTTATGTACTTGTTGGCTATCTGTTTGTCTTCTTTGGAAAATTGTCTATTCAGATCCTCTGCCCATTTTTAAATTAGACTGTTTGGATTTTTGCTGTTGAGTTGTATGTATTCTTTATATATTTTGGATATTAGCCCCTCTTCGGATATATGATTTGCAAATATTTTCTCCCATTCAGTAGGTTGCCATTTCGTTTTGTTGATGGTTTCCTTTGCTGTGCAGAAGCTTTTTAGTTTGATGTAGTCCCACTTGTTTATTTTTACTTTTATTGCCTTTACTTTTGGTGTCAAATTCAAAAAATCACCTCCAAGACTGATGTCATGGGGCTTACCATGTATGATTTGTTCTAGGAGTTTTATGGTTTGGGGTCTTATAGTCAAGTCTTCAATCCATTTTGAGTTAATTTTTGTGTATGGTGTAAGACAGTGGTCCAGTTTCATTCTTTTGCATGTGGCTGTCCAGTTTTCCCAACACCATTTACTGAAGAAACTGTCCTTTCCCCATTGTATATTCTTAGCTCATTTTTAGTAGATTTATTGACCGTATATTGTGGGTTTATTTCTAGGCTCTCTATTCTGTTTCAGTGATCTGAGTGTCTTTTTTAATGTCAATACCACATTGTTTTGATTACTATAGCTTTGTAATATAGTTTGAAACCAGGGAGCATGATACCTCCATCTTTGCTCTTTCTAAAGATTGCTTTGGCTATTTGGGGTCTTTTGTGTTCCATACAAATTTTAGGATTGTTCTATTTCTGTGAAAAGTGCCCTAACGGAACTGTTTTTATTTCACTTCCTGATACTTGCACATTCTACCAACACTTTCTCCCTTTGGCTTACTGATGAATAAACAAGGACTGAAAGGAAATGGGACTGTGTTGCTACATCCTTCCCTGCCCTATTATACTGACCTTGACTGCCCTGTCATGGACAGTATAATAGTTCACTTATCCAGGGAAATACTGTGAGTAAGGAAGGCCGTGGCAGGGTTCATCAGTCATTCATGTTTCTTAGGATGCTCTTGCCACCTTTTTGCATTTCGCAAGTTCTGGTTTGAAAGGAAAGCGTGGCTTCTCAGGGTTGTCAGTGTTCCCGCTTATTCAGTTGTAGACATCACACACTTACCTTGTGCTCACTCTTAGTCTGGCTCAACTCCCACACATTGTGGGTCCACCAAAGTCCTTTATTCAGGGGGCATCACACCCTATGCACATGGGGCCAAAAGGAACCCTGGCAGACATGCATGACACTCATGTTGTAGCTCTTGCCTCAGCTCATATACATGGTCTACCATCGCACCAGACTTCACTTAAAAAACTCAAGTTCAAAGATAAAAATTAAAGAATCTCAAGATGATGACAGGATGGCATTAAACCAAGCAGGCCCTTCCGAGTGTGGGTCCCTGAACGAGGTTGCACACCCCGGAAGCGCCTCAGGTACTCCTGTCTCTCGGGCCCTGTGGGCCTGTATCCTGGATTCAGTGCAGTCTGTGTCAGGTTTACTATTTGCAGGCTCAGAGAAGATTAATCGGGCAGAGCCTGTATTGGCAGCCCCAGCCCAGGCCTGGTCCAGGAACACTTGGATCCCCAGGCGCTGAAGGCAGCTGCCACTTCTTTGGGAAGCCTGATTTCTGGATCGGTTTCTAGGCAGTCAGGGCCATTCTTCAGCTCCAAGTGCCGTGAGCCTGGTCTGTACAAATCAAGTCCTAAATAGAGTGGCTTTCCTAGTTGGTTGTTTGGGCTTCACAGTAGGAGATGTGATTGGGAACATTCTTGGGAAAAGGCTCAGGGTTCGGAATTTATGATTTTTAAATTGAAGTGTGGTTTTCCCTCCTCCCACCTCTACTGTCACTTTGGGAACATTTGTAAACCTTCTGCCAGAAGTCAGAAGTTCCGGCTTGCTCTTTGCAGAGGAGCTCCTTCATGATTTGGAGAGGTTCCATTATTGGTACGAGTACGAGATGTTCTGAGGGTTCAGGTGGTAGCAGTTTTCAAACTTCAGCATGTATGAAAACTTCTGGGGAGTCCAGATTCCTGGCCCCTAGCCCCAGAAGTTGAATCCAGGTAGCTGGCCTGGGCTCCCTAGGAGCATCTGTCACAAGTGATGCTTCACTATATTTTGAGAAACACTACTCTTTGGTCCCTCAAATTCTGTGATGGTGTGGGGTGAGGGGGTACTCTGAGAACTAGATGAAGCCTCATTTCTTATGTGGACTGGGGGACAGCGCTGGGGAGGGGACAGTTGGGGAAGGAGGCAGTACAGCGGGGAATAGGGTTCCTGTGGAACCTGTGAGGAGGGTGGAATGGTGCCCACCTGGACTTCCCTGCTTGGTCCGGGGGCACAGCCTCCCCTAAGGGGGCAAGCAGGGAAGTGGCTCATTAAACAGGGGATAAAAGAAAGTGAAACTAACTTCTGAGAACATTATCAGGTGTGGCTGTGTTCAGAATTGCTAGGTACTTTCTTTTTTCCCCTCAGGAAACATGAATTTAATCCAGGGGCAACAGGCAGATTTTCCTTTTTTAATTGAACTTTTCTGGTGCTGAGGCGTGGTATTAGTGAGGAGGAGAGTCTGAGCTGTGCCCAGGGATTAGGTGGATTCTTTTTAGATCATAGGAATGGTGGGAGGTCAGCTGGATGGTGGATGTAAAGGTGGGTGGAAGGAGGCCGAGTGGCTTGGCGGTCCTCTCATCTTTACCCAGAAATAAGTCAGCCTGACATTTGATTACGTTATTGCGTAAAACTCTATACTACAAATACCTATCATTTATTGCCTGCTGGCTTAGCCAGGCCTGGTGCTAAGCACTTCTGAGCATCATTTCTTTCTTCACAGAAATCCCCAGAGGCAGCTTTCCTTTCTTCTCCATTTCATACAGGTGGAGACTCAGTACAGAGACCATGTAGGGGGCTGAGGTGGGCTTTTGAACCTTGCGAGTTTGTTCCCAAAGCCACAGCCCTTACCCACTATTCTAGGCTTATGTGGCTGGTGGAAAGCCTCGCTTTACTCACCGCGCCTTGTCTTGCCTTGACTACCCTTAAATTATCATAGCTGCTGATGAGAACCGCCGCTGATATAGCTGATTTTGTGTTTCAGCTCCAGGTTTTGCTGCCCTGGACTTTCTGAGTTAATAACAGTTGGATGGAAGTTGAGCCCTGATTCTTTTGGTTTGTCTGTTGTTTTCTTTTTGTCCTTTGCTGGAAAGGGTTTGGGGGTTACAGGGAGGTGATGGGCCTTGACTTCCCTTTTCCTGCTTTTCAAGTGAGGTTCTTGCTTGCCTGAATTTGTTCAGAGTGAACGTGATTTCACAGACCCGGGAAGAGGCAGGCCTGAGGGTGTGGAAAGACGGTAAATTATAGAACTTATAGATGCTGCATTTTCTTTTCCCAATTCCAACTCCAATCTAAAGACCTTGGAGCAGGAAGATCTGCATCCCAGTATGAGCTGTACCATCCCTAATTTACTATTTTGCAATTGTCCTCTTTTTTATTTAAAAGCTTTACAGTTCTTTTGCTAAATCTCTTAGAAGCCTTTTCTGAGGGAGTAGTATTGGTGTCCTTTCATTATATGCATGAAGGAGGCACGGAGAGAGGACAGTTGCTTGCTAACTCCCTGGTAGAAGTGATGGCACTCAGATCTGCAGCTGTTTAACCAAGTTCTGGATACACATCTGGGTGATGGGCCGTGTCTGTGTGGACCTAGGATAGGCAGGGCGGCCCTGCTCCAGTTCCTCATCAACTCAGGTTTTCTGGCTCCCTGTCCCATCTTTGTTTTATTGGCAAGGCCTCTCTTTTACTTATACACCTCTTCCAAGAAGGTCTGGCTTTCACTGTAAATTTACGACCATAAATTTTGAGATGGTACACGTCACCCTGTTAATCTAATTGAGCCAGCACATCATTGTGAAGACATCATTTTATTTGGGGGGTATTAGTTGCTATGGTTATTCGCCAAGACCAACAGAATCTGTGTTCTCTCAATTGGATTTTTGGAAACTGCTGTCTGAGAATGACAGAGGTGTGCCTCGCTGGAGGAATATCTAATATATATCCTCACCATTAAAATGATTCTTTTTAAAAGACACAGAAAAAAATATTTTGGGTGGAGTTTTAGAGCTAGAAGGCCTTAAAGATCAAGTGGTTCATCCTTCTGGTTTTCAAATGACTTTCCTAAGGCCGAGCGCATTAAGTAACTCTCCCTAGGTTCACATGCATGGTTGGTGGATAAGCAAGGATGCAGCCTATTTATGGTTCTTGTTTTAGATTCTATTCTGTCCTTTCTGCTACAGTTTAAGTCCTCTCAAGGAATCCATTCTTCCCATATATATATTGAAGTCCTGTATGCCCTAAGCACTGTCCTGGAAAGATAAAGACACGGTGATCTTTGCTCTCAGGGTCTCGGGTGGGAATCCCAACCCTTGCAGAGTGTGGTGCTTGGACCAGCAGCACTGGCATCACCTGGAAACTTGTTAGAAACTCACTCTCAGATTCCCAGGCGTACTGAATCAGAATCAACATTTTGACAAGATCCCCGGGTGACTGGGTGCATCTTAAAGTTTGAGAAGCTCTGCTCTAAGAAGGGAGGACATTCTAGAAGCAAAAGCTAAGTCTTGAGGCCCAAGCTTGGCTTAGTTGTCCCTCCCCTAATCTGTTCCTCTGCTCAGTCTTGAGCATAATGCAGTGAGGTTGACCTAGAGGACACTCACCCTTCTCAGCCTGTACTCTAGCTCCGCCCCCCTGACCTCTCCTGGTCTTCCCAGTACTCGTCTGACTCACTCTCCCTGCCGGTCCTTTGGTCTGACTTGTGTGGTCTCTTCTTCATGTCCCCGTCCCACCATTTTCTAAAACATTCCTGTTTTAGGGGCAAAGCACAAATTTCAGCTTCTAAGGAAGCTAGGCACTTCAGGCCTGTGAACCCTGAAAATCCCATTTAGCTTGATGTCATGTGAGCATGCTCACTCTTTTATCTGTTTCATCTGGGTCTGGGCTCCCTCCTTCCCCAGGCAATTGACATAAAGGGTTTGATGATACCACTCTTTCCCCAATACATTTAAAAGGTACCACTTGAGTTTAATAAACTTCTGAAGAAGAAACACGTACTGCTTTGAGTTATAGGTCAGTTAAAAAGCAGTGTCATTTAGTCCAGGATTTTTGCCTTTGCTTTCATCTGCAATGTGTGAAAGGAAAATTTTAATTTGTAGATGCATTAGGGTTTTCTAAGCATATGAGGAAAACCATTAAGGACTCAAATGTGTTTTTCATAGTTCACTAGAATGGGGTTCTTTGATTAGTTTGGTGAATCAGTGAGGCAAAAATTTCTTAACTCTTATTCTAATTAAGATTCTCCTTTTGTCAATTCTGTTATCTCTAACCTGCAAGTAAACTTCCACTCAGCCTGTGCTGTGAGCATCTAAGCTACCAGCATCTAAGGGCTTCCCTGTGCTTTGCTCTCTTTCATAATATATTTTCTCTTTCTCTCTTTCTTTCTCCCTTCCTTCCTTCCTTCCTTCCTTCTCTCTCTCTCTCTTTCTTTCTCTCTCTCTCTCTCCCCTCTGTCTGTCTTTCCTTCCTCCCTCCCTCCCTTCCTCCTTCCCTTCCTTCCTTCCTTCCTTCCCACGACAACCCTGTGAGGTACATATTATCCTCATAGTTATCTGAACGTTTGGGAAGGTTGAGTAATTTGCCCAAAGTCAGACATCTAGTAATTGGCAGATCCAGGGTTTGAACCCCTGTTCATGGCATCCATGCACTTCACACTCTTCTGAATTGCCCTTGACTTTGCTCTGTGCGTGTGTGTGTGTGTGTGTGTGTGTGCGCGCGCGCGCGTATTTGTACTTGAATGGCCTGGAAATACCCTTTTTTATTCCTTTCACTTGATTAGTCCCTCTTAAAATAGATTTCTTTGTTTTAACTAAGCAAACCATCACTCTTTTCCTTCAGGGAGTTTTTCCTGTGCTGATCTGCTGTCTTATAAGGTCTTGGGGCATTATGTAAATGTAATTGTTCTGAATCCTGTACCTCAGTGTTCTGTGTCCTTGTTCTGCTTTGTGTCAGGGCTGAGCAATTCACATTTAGGGCTGGAGTCTGCTTTGTGTCAGGGCTGAGTAATTCACATTTAAGGCTGGAGTCTTTAGAGGTTGAGTTTTCATCTGTTGACCTAAAACAAATAGACTGCCAGTTATTTTTCCAGCAAAAATGGGTTTATTCAGGATCAACAAAGAATTGCAATTTGGGTTCTGCAACCATGGTGAGCCACATGTGAGCCCCTGCCCAGCAAGGAGAGGTGAACTCTTTTAAAGAGGGGAAAAGGAAGTTGGAAGGGCTATATAGTAAACAAAGAGTCCATTTGGAGGAATTGAGTGTTTAAAATATAGTGGCTTTTCATAGGCTGAGTTTTGACAGTGTCTCATAGGATGAGCTCTACCAACAAGAAGAGGAAGTCTTTCTACTTCCTTTTGGGCTCTGCTATCACTGTAGGGTGTGAGAACTCCCCCTTCTGGCCTCCCAACTCTATTTTAATTGAGGTTTTTGTTTATAAATTTTTTCATTTCCCCCTTTTGATCAAGATCCTTCTCTGAAAGCATCACTGGTCAAGAGTTAGGTTTTCCGGTTTTAGCAGCTTTTTGTCCCTCAATGTAAGGAAGGACCTTTTCTGAGTGTAGTGTTCCACATCGGAGGGAAAGTGCACAGAAACCTACTGAGGTCACATCCAAGTAGTAAGGAGGGGTAGGAGGGGGAACTCTCAGGCACTTTTATCTAAAGTCCATGTGTTATCAAGATCATAGTCATTGGATACCATCTGAAATATTGTGTCATCATCAAAGGTTTGGCAGACAAACTTTCTGCAGTCCTGGTCCAGATATCTTGGAAAAGCTGTCTCATCAGATATTGTCTGCTTCAGTTCCGGGGAATCTTTACATTCAGGTCACCAGATGATGTGCAGATCCAGTTTGGTTTGCTGCTTTCTTTAGGTGTGTTATGTAAATACAAGAGTCTGTTCCCTGGATTTCGGCTGCACAAAGGTTAGTTAGTAGTACCTGATAGGGGCCTTTCCAGTGAAGTGAAGAGAGTCTTTCTGGAGGTGTCTTTTCCAGTAAATGAAACATCCAGGTTGCAAGGTGTGATACTTAAGGTATTCACCTCCTGAGAGTGCACTGTGAAAAGACTGCTCTACCAAAATGGTTTTTTTTTTTTTTTTTAATTTTTGAATTTTATTTTATTTATTTTTTTATACAGCAGGTTCTTATTAGTTATCCAAAAATGGTTATTTTTAATAGAAGCAATTAGGCCTTTGCAATATTGGAGTAGCTCTCCTTTTACCATTTGTGAGTTAAAAGAAACATGAGCCAAGTGCATTGGGCATCTTGCGACTGTCTCAAAGGGTGAAAGTTTGAGTTTCAGAAGGGGTGGATCCCAGATTTAGAAAGGTCAATGGCGATGCTTTTTGCAAAGGTATTTGGAGGGCCTCTACAAATTTTTCCAGTTGAGTCTTAATAATGCCATTAGTGCATTCGACTAAAACAGAGAATTGAGGGTGATAAGCTCAGTGAAAGTGTTATAAAACCAGCCAAACAGTGCAGACTTGTTGAAGTACTTGATCAGTAAAGTGGGTTCCATGATCATTATGAAGGTTGAGAGGAGTTCCCCAGGTAGGGACAATCTTTTCCAAAAGAACTTTAGCTGCAGAAGAGGCAGTAGCCTGTCTGCAAGGGGAGGCTTCATCCAGTCCAGTATGAAAACATACAATGACTAAAATATATTTATATCAACAAGAGGGAGGAAGCTGTATGAAATCTATTTGCCAGACTTGAATGATCTATTAGGCAGTTTAAAATGTTGAAGAGCAGTACCCAGGCTTCCCTAGGTTGTACTTTGGACAAGTGGGACAAGTGAGGTAGGCACTTCTTGCAGTCTTGTTAATGTTTCCCAACAATATTGATTCACAAATGCTATCATTTTGTCAGTAGACCAATGGCTGAATGGATGTGCAGTGGTGAGGAGTGAGTGGGAATTTTAGAGTCTCCAGTAGGACTGGTTGTTATTTGGGATGAACCAGTGCTTTCTCTTTTTATCAAACCAACGATTGTTTAATTTTCAACCTTGTTTTTCCTTTTTTGAGGCCAGTTGTTAGGCTTCTCTAGCCAGCTTTTCTAAGTTACATTTGGGGAACTATTTATTTGGACTATGACAGAGGTTTGGCTACTCTTGGTTTCTTTAAGGGCAGCATTCCTTGCAGAAATGTCAGCAGGTGATTTCCCATAGCTTCCAGAGAATCAAGTTTAGAATGCCCTGGAATCTTAATAATAACTAACGTGGTGAGTTAAAGTATCACAACTGATAATTCCTGAACATAGGGGCCATTTAAAATTTTATTTCTCCTGGAAGTAAGGAAGCCATGTTGCTTCCACAGCATTCCAAAATCATGAGCTATTCTGAAAGCATATCTACTATCAGTATAAATACTGGCAGTTTTGCCCTTGCCGAACGTATTGGCCTGTGTAAGAGCGTATAATTCAGCCTGTTGGGCTGAGGTAGCCATAGGTAAAGATGTTGCCTCAACAATATCAAAAGGAGTTGAAATAGCACACCCAGCACAACGTTCGCATTGTCATCTTTTAAATAAGAAGCATCAGTGAACCATGAGAAGTTAACCTTACCCAAAGGAATTTACTACAGGTCATCACAAAGAGTCAGGAGGTGATCTATCAGCATTGAGCAGTTGTGAGGGACTTTTTCGGTGACATAGGGGAGAAGAGTAGCTAGGTGAAGTGTATTATAATGTAATAAGTGAGGAGCAATTAACACAAGGACTTCATAGGAGGTGAGGTGGCTGACAGAAATGTTGAGTGTGATGAAAATTCAGGAGGGCTTCTACTGCATGAGGTACAAAAATGGTTAAAGGGGATCCCACAATGATTTTCTTGTTGGCCTTAACCAAAAGGGCAATGACAGTAATGGCTCTAAGGCAAGAGGGTTTTCCCTGTGCCATAGCGCCCAGTTGCTGGCTGTAATGCTGTCTGGTCGATGGTGGTCCCCATGTTTTTGGGTGAGTACCCCAAGGATGTTCCCTTCCGTTCATTTCCCTATACAAAAAGGAAAAAGGGAATCTGATAAATGGGATGCCCAAAGGCAAGTGGGTTCACTAAATTCTCCTTTAAGGCTTTAAAAGGCTGTGTTGTCTGGTTCTTCCTATAAAATTAGGTCAGGGTGGTTGTTCTTCAGTAAAACACACAGAAGTTTGGCCATTAGAGAGAAATTTGGAATCCAGTTTCAGTAATAACCAACTAGCCTGAGAAAACCTCACAGTTGGTTGCTTAGTTTTGGGTTTTGGGAAACTTAAGACACCATGAAGCCTATCTGGATCTAGGTGTAGCCTTTGTTCTGATATCAGATACCTTAAATATTGAACCTGGGTTTTGGCAAACTGCAGTTTTTTCTTGGTGACCTTATGTCCCTTTAAGGCTAAAAGCTTTAGCAAGTGTATGTTATCTTCCAGTGAGGAGGCTTGAGAAGAAGAACAAAGAAGTAAATCATCAACCTATAGCAACAAAGTAGAACTTCCAGAGAACTTTTTATCATCCAAATCAGCCTTCAGGATTTGTGAGAAATAAATTTCTGAGGCATTACTGTTCAGGTGAATTGTCTTTTCTTCCCAAGTGAAGGCAAAGAGGTGCTGGCTAACTTCAACTGGAATACTAAATAATGCCCTGCATTCATCAATTACAGTAAAGAATTTGCTTCCGTGGGAATGGATGTTAGTAATGTATGAGGGTTAAGAACAGCAAGGTGTCGAGGGATAATGTTGTTTCTTGCTCAGAGGTCCTGGACAAACCTCTACCCTCGGCCCTTAGATCTTCTTACCATAAAAATAAGAGTATTACAGGAAATAGTGCCTAGTGCAAGGGATAATGAGGCCTTGAGACTTGTAATATTCTATTATGGGCTTTGTACCTTGAAGGGCTTCTTATAGGGTATTGATTAATTCTGGGGAGAGGTTTTGAGGGATCTATTTGAATCTTGATGCGAGGTGCGCTATGAATTTTGTCAATATCAGTTGGAGATTTTGCCCCTAAGAAGGTTGGTAGCTGATTCAATAGGGACAAATGATCAGTGTTTCCAGAATCAGCCCTAGTATCATCAGAAATGGAGCAAATATAAGATGTGAAAGGGTCATTTAATTCACCTGGTTAGCTGCTTTGATGACTACTGTCAACTTCTAGAGTTATTTTCCCCTTTAGGAGAAAGAAATTTCAGCATGATACTTTTCTAAGAAATCTAAGCCTAATAAATGGATGGGGCAGAGGAACTACAGAGAAAAGGGTGTTATCTCTCAAAGAGCCTACACAAAAGGGAGTAGGTTCAGAGACAGGAACCTTTTGAGGTTCATTAGAGATCCTCACTATTTGAACTCATTTAGTATCCTGAGGCTAGGGCTGTTTTGTCATAGTGGGGTTGAGCACCGAGAGTGTAGCTCCAATGTCAGGACTGGAAGAGATTCATCCATAATCTGGAGAAATATTTCTCCTAGCCGATTAAGAAGGAGGGTTGGGAAGAGCCTCTATAGTTCGTTGCAACTCCGCCATTGAGAATTGGGAGGACGTTGGAAAGGCTGGTTTGAGAGCTGAAGGTACCTGAAGTGCTTAAATTTGTAGTAATCTCTTTTCCAATGTCCTGGCTCTTTACAGTAATAGCAGAAACTAGGAGGGTTTTGGTTTCATTTTGGGGCCTTCATTTGCTGTAGTTGAAGATTAAGAATTATAGCAGTTTTCCTTTTAGGTGACTCATCCACAGTGTGAGAGAGCTGGTTTGCCAGATTAACTAAATCTGGAGTGGACATAGTTTCCTATTCCATCCTGGTCCTTTTTACTAGAAGGGAAAGGTCCCAGTTTAGCCCATTAATAAACATAGAGTTAAGAGCTGTGTGAATGGAACCAGTATCTGAAGGAAGACCAGAATTTCTTTTAAAAATAATCTGAAGTCAGTTGTAATACTTATGAACAGGTTCATCAGATTTTTGTTTGAATGCCTGAATTTTGTCTTGATCAACAGACTTTGGAAAAGCCCTAGGAATTCCCTGATGAAGTTGCCTAGTGATTGCCTGAGCCTGTTAATACAGTAAGTCAGTGGGCTGGTCTCCCAGTTGTAATTCTAGGGACCTTCAGGATTTTCCCTATTAGCAGTTTTCATCCAATGCTGGGCCTGGCCTTCACCTACAAGCATATGACTAGCAGATATAAGTCAGAGCAATAAGGTTGATAAATTTGAATGGCTATATTAAATTCCCCAGCAAATCTGTGAGGATTTTTGGTTACTTTGGGAAAATCTTTGACTGTGGTTTGCAGTTCAACTTCAGTCCAGGGAATATAAGAAATTAAGTGTTTGGCCTCTGGATCCTCAGAAAACTTAATTAGAGGATCAGGTTCTGATAGGTTTAGAGGAACAGGCAGTGGTAAAGGGAAGTTCGACCAGAGACTTATTAATATGGGGGAATTGAGGGTTTAGAGGTGTAGGTGGCATAGAAGGAAAGGAAGAAGATGGCACCAGAGGCAGAGCCTGGGACAAAGGAACCCGGGAAGAGGAGCTGGAGGCTTTAGAAGCCACTTTATCTTTCTTTAATCATTTGTTTGTCTCAGTTAATCTTAAGATCTTATTTTGCAGAAAGGCAATTTTAGGCTTCTGATAATGTTTAGAAGCCTCAAAATACCAATCAAAATAGGCATTTCATTCAGTTTTGGAAATTTTTGAGCTGTGGTTGTCCAATTCGGTTTTAAGAGAAGTTTGGGGATTTCAAAAGTTCCCCATAATGGCTTTGATATTCTAAATTGCCTTTGGTTAGGTAGGTCCATTTAGTTAGAAATGCGCCTGAGGAAGGATTGTGGTATTTAAACAAAATTGGCTGGAATCCCGATGTGGGGAGTGCCCTCAAAATAGTCACATAACTGGGCTCCCATCTCTCAGAGGTTTTTCTCTTGAGCAGAGAGTAATTTTCAAACAGCCTAAACAGCTCAAACAGCCTGCAGGCCGAATACCAGCCAGTGCTAAGGGAACAATCTGGTCCTGAAAGAGTTGGGCTGAAGGCCGCACAGCACAGCTCTAACGACACAGCCTAATTCTGAAGGAGTCAGGCCAAAGATATAACAGCACAGTTCCACTAGAGCAGTTCAGTCCCCGAGAAGTTAGGCCAAAGGCTTAACAGCACAGTTCCAGTAGAACAGCCCCAGCCCCTACTTCAAAAGGAATCAAGCCAAAAGCTGAAGTGGCACAGTTCCAATGAAACAGCCCCTATTCCAAAAGGAATGGACTGAAGGCTAGCACAGTTTGAATTGGAACAGCCTGACTTCAAAAATCAGGCTGAAGTGCCAGGTGAGTGCTTGAATATAGAACAATGCCTTAACCAGAAAGGACAAAGTCTTAAAAATAGATCCCAAATAAGATCTGCAGAGGTTCAAAACGCAAAGAGGGCAGAAGCTTGGATTTGGAGAGAGGGAGAAAAACTTACCCTCAAACCCCAGGGTTGGTGAGAAAAGCAGTGAGCAAATAATGGGCTTGAAGTGGGTGTCACACCTGTTTGCTCACCAGCCTTGGAGTCATTGGGGGCCTTCTCTGGATCCCCATTTGGGCCACCAAAATCTTGACCTCAAACAAATAGACTGCCAGTTATTTCTCTAGTACAAAGTGGGTTTATTTGGAATCAACAAAGATTTTCCCTTTGGGATCTACAATCATGGTGAGCCACATGCGAGTCCCTGCCCAGCAAGGAGAGGAGAACCCTTTCAAAGAGGGGAGAAGGAAGCTGGGAGGGCTATAGTAAACAAAGAATCCATTGGAGGAATTGAGAGTTCAAAGCATAGTGGCTTTTCATTGGCTGACTTGTGACAGTCTCTCATTGGCTAAGTTCTTGCCAGGCAAGAAGAGGAAGTCTTTCTTTTTCCTCCTGAGCACTAACTTTGTAGGGCATGAGAGCTTGCCCTTCTGGCCTCCTGACACTATTTTAATTAGATTTTATTAATTTTTATTAATTTTTATACATTGTAGGCCTGATGCTGACTCACTTAACATAATGATCATTGATTAGCAAATGTTCATTAAGCACCTACTATGTGACATGCACTGTCATTCAGCTAGTCCTTGATTTCCTTATCTATAAAAGATCAAATGTAATCACTTAAACTCTCAATATTCTTATGAGGAAAAGCTAATATAGCACTTGGGAAATACAAATGTCTTTGTATACATCATTTGTATATACAGTTGACCCTTAAACAACGTGGGTTTGAGCTGGGTGGGTCCACTTATATGTGGATAGTTTTCCATTGTAAATACTACAGTACTACATGGTCTGTGGTTGGTTGAATCTGCAGATGTGGAAGAACTGTGAATACAGAGGGCCAACTATAAGTTATATGTGATTGACCCCCGTGTTGTTCAAGGGTCAGCTGTAATTATGTATATACAGTGATGATGCTATTGATCACTCATAACTGGACCTGAACTTGGAGTTTTTAGTAGGGAGCAGAGTTTCTTTGAATCCCTCATGCTCTCCTTATCTCCAGGCTGAGTGGTGGGCACCATTGTCCAGGTTGAGAGGTGTCGTCCCACAGGGAGAAAGCCCCTTGACCGTGGTTGTGTGTTCTTGGGTGAAGTGGGATGGAAAGTCAGAGTAGAAGTTCCCAAACTAAGTTCTGGGCTAGCTTCTTAGTGAAAGGCTTAATCAGTGTTTAAGTTGATCTAGTCTCTCTTCTGTATAAAAATCTGGTTTCCATTTCCTTGGGGATGAAGTTCAAATTCGTTAGCTTGGCATTCAATTCCTTTTAACTTCTCTTCCCAGTCTTATCTCCTATCCATCAAGCTGGGCTTCCTGCTATTTCTGGGTAGGTCCTCTCCTTTTGCATCTCTTTGCTTCCCATTCCTGCTTCTAGAATACCTTCCCATCCCTGCCTCCCTGCCCTGCACCTCCTCCCATTTCTAGATATCCAAATACTACTGAACTTTTAAGGTGCACTTCAAATGCCACTTCCTATTCTTTTTTTTTTCTGGGAAGCCTCCTTCAGTGGTCCCAGCTGAAATAGTATCCCTCTTACACTTCTGTGGCTACTTTTTTTTCTTTTAACTCTCAGATTGCCTTAGCATGCACTGCTTTAATTTATGTTTGTATACACAGATTGACCCTTCTAAATTGTGTTCTCCTCCAGGATATGGAATGTGTACGTGTCATCTTTTTATTCCTTTGAGCACACTGATATTAGATTCTCAAATATTTGAGTAAATTAGACAATATGGTATAATAGTTAAGAGTTTGGGGATCAGAGAGACCAGGTTTCTTAAACTACCAGTTATAACTGTAGTTATTAACTGTGTGGCTGTGACAGGTTGTTTAACCTCTTTGAGTCTGTTTACCGGTCTGCAAAATGGGAGTAATAATACGTGCTCAGTACGATGGTTGTAGGGACAAAATGATTTAAATTGCTTAATAGGTACATGTTACACAGTAAATATCCAATAAACTAATGCATGATATATTTAAAAGTTATTTTGATATAGATTAAGGTGGGTTTGGTCTCCCATATTATTCTTGAAGGATGTTTTCACGCAAATAGAATCAGAAACCTCATCTGGAAAAGGATGACACAACCTTTCTTTGTTCTCTATTTGATTTCATTTAAAAAATCAACTCTGAAAATTTAATTACCCTTAGTGCTCTGGTTGAAAAAACAGATTCTCTGGAGTCAGTGCTGGCTATGGCCTCATTTAGGAAATGAAGTTCTAGGGGAAATGGCCTTAGGGAAAGCACGCAGATGTGTAATCAGAATGCACATTATATGTCGTGCCGTGGCTGTTGTGGTTGGTGGGCATATCACCCTTTGGAGAGATGAGAGGTTTTCCGAGTCTTCTCCAGCCAGATTTGAAAGAATGCGAGAGACACTTCGGTGGTGACTTCATCCCTCCAGCCCTTCTCCTCCATGTCTCAGGCTTGAATGGATAAGATCAACACAGCTTCTTGGAATGTATTAGGACACTTCTTCCCCCACGGAGGCCAGGGCCCCTCCCTCCATTGCTGATTGACAAATGCCCACTGGACATTTGCTTCTCCGGTGGGTGTCTTCATCAGTGGGACAGGTTGAAGGTTGGCCCTGTTGTTTCTCCTTGAGTCTTGGCACACCTTCTCTGATACAGCTGCTCGCCATCTAGAGGCCACAGGCAAGACTGCACATCACAGAAACTAGACGAATGTTAGTATTGTAAGATTTGGACATTGTCTGTTTCTTTTTGCGTATATAATGTAGGGTTCAGGCGTTTAACAAGGGGACGTCGCTTGTTTTTCTTACAGTTACTCAGTTTAAAATGCCACCTGCAGACCTGGGGAAATGCCTCTCTCCAGGCACAGGTTTTGGTAGGATGTGTTCTCAGCTTGCCCAGATACGGGGAAAGAGAGAAGAGTCAACTGGGAATGCTTCTTACATCTGTTTTAGCTCCAGGCTTGGGGACGTGCTGGGGCTGAAAGGGGACACCTAGCTGTGACCAACAGTTGGCATGTTTGTAGCTCATTTTCCCTGGTCACTTGGTGTAGAGAAGGTTTTACTTTACATGCATGCTGCCAGATCTTTCTTCAGCTCCGTGGGGATCTTCCTCAATGGACAGCATCAGGGCAGGTGGTTGTATGTTAACAGTAAACACATTCTTACATATGTAAGCTCCAACCAGACTTACATAAGTTGGAAAGTTTCACCTAATGTACCTAATCTGCTTCTTTTCACTCATCAAGCATAAAATCGGGAATTTCACCTTTGAGTGTGATGAACTAGTGGAGTGCCTGACTTCCTCTCTCCCTTTGTTCTTTCTGTGACACCCGCTCTCAGTCAGGCACTGTGCTAGGTTCTGAGGATACATGATCTGAGGATACAGTGGTGAGCATGAAGGGACACAGTCCTCACCTTTATGGAACTTACAGGTCAGGGAGATACTAATCAAATAATTATCTGAGCGATATAAAATTGCTGTGAGGAAGAGGTACATAGGATTCTGGGAGTGAAATTGGGGCGGGGTTTGGTCTGATTAGACGAGTCAGGGAAGGCTTCCTGGAGGAAGGAATTGTTGAGCTGAGGGCTGCCGGCAGGAGTCGGGCCTGTTCCAGGAACTGGCAGAGGCCAGGGTTTCTAGAGCCCACTGGGGGGTGGTGGCCCAGACCCTGCAGGACCTCTCAGGCCTTGGAAGGGACTTTGATCTTTGTTCTTAGAGCTCTGGGAAACCGTCGCAGGGTTCACTGCTGGAGCCGACATGATTGGGTGGAGAACTGCCGGAGGGACAAAAGTGGTTGTGGTGAGACCAGGGAGGGGCAGCTGCAGTTATCCAGGCAATGGGGGTATTTGGTTTAGGGTTTGCTGGTAGTGATGGAGTGTGCAGAACCGAGATACTTAGGAGGCAAAATGGACAGACTTGGGAAGGACACCATTGCCGTCAAGGACGACGCATGGGTGTCTGACTCTGACTTGTGTGGCAGGATGAATGATGGTGCCCTTTGCCCAATGAGGGACATAGGAAGGGGCCCTTGGTTGGCTCTCTGGGGAGCCGGTAGGAGGGGAGAGAGAATTTCATTTTGAGTGTGTTGAGTTTTACCTGGGAATGGGGCTTATGGGGAAAAGCTGCAACCTCTCGGACTCACGTCCACCTCTCAGCTCTCATCGTGGGTCCTCTCATCTGGGGAATCTCAGACACTCCAGACAAGCCAAGTTGTGTTGCTGTGGCCAATCAGATGGATGCAACAGGTTTTGAGGGCTACCTTGTTCAGCCCTGTCCTAGGCACTCATTGTGCATTGTGATACAAAACCACTCATGAATAGTTCCAGAGTCATTCCAAATGCAGGATGATGGGGCACAGAGTGTAAGTGTAATTGGCTTTCAGAGAAGGGAGAGATTAACAAGGCCTGGGGACTTTGGTGTTCTTGTGTTTTAAGCAGCCAGGAGGCCAATCCTGTTGCAAGTGCTTCTTTCGGCAGTTGGTCTTTATTAACTGTAGTCAGTTTCTAAGTCCAGGAACATGTGACAGAATAGCAAAACGTTTTAAGGGTAGTTATATCCAATCTTGGTAACTTTGGAGGTCAGATGCACTGAAAATACATATAATTGTAAGGTTACCTTGAGTCCTTCATTATGTGCGTGTTCATGAGCCTGTGTGTTTGTGCACATGTGTGTTAAGTTTTACCAAAGGAAAAAAAGGAAGTGGCTTGACTTGTGCTATTACTGGTAAAGCTTGTGTAAATCAAGGTATATTCTAACTTAAAAAATTAGGATAAGCCAGCTGTTTTGGTGAAAGAAAGGTTTACGCTTGGCTTACTCTCTTAAACTCTGCAGAATTAGTGTCTACTGTGGCAGAGCATGGCATCTCCAGGAAGAGAAGGGCACTTTTCTCTGGTCCCCGAGTGAGCAGGCAGCTTTAGGAGCAGCCCGTCAGGGCCCAGACTTCCAGCTGCTTCCATATCCCTACCCGCCTGGTCTCCTCACTCAGCGGCAGAGCCTACTTACTCTGTAAAGCAGATCCTTGTCCTCCCTGGAGGCTGCCAGTCACGCCTTCTCTCCACTCTGGCCAGCATTCTGCCTTTCTAGCAACAGATGTTTCTGCAAAGTAAATATTATTGCCTCTGCTTGGCTCCTCACTGTGTCTTGCACTGCCTGAACATGAAACAGTGGGGTTATATGAGCAGGGGGCCACGAAGCTTGGCATGCACCCAGCGCCAGCCTCCCCGCCTTCTCCTCTCCTCTTACTGGAATGTGCATGTGAGATTCCTGTGTGCATCGGAGTGAAAGGCTCCAGAAAGAAGTCTCTGTGCAGCTGCATATCCAACATGATCACCTACATAAGATGCCAGCACTCTTACTGGGTGGCAGTAGCCAAGAGGCAGTGGCTTTTGGGTGTTCTCTTTTTGATGTCCTCTCTGTTGTCCCAAGTAATGGAGAGGAGTTGATCTGAACGGGGTGAGGCAGCATGTGGTGTGCCCACAAGGACCTCAGTTCAGAGGACTTGGTCGAGTTGCAGATCCACTTCTTAGAGGTTGTGTGCTCTTATGTCAGTCCTTTAACTTCTCTGAGCTCTCCGTACAGGTAATCATGCTTCCCTTCCCTGGGTCCTGTTACTGGAGGACTAATGTATTAAGGAAGAGTAGCCCAGCCTTGCCTAGAACTGAAGCTGACAGCGTACAGAGTGCTTACCCCATGTGTCTCGCTGGCTCTCCTGACAGCCCTGCAGCTTAGGTAGGTCTCCTCACTCAGAGGATGACAACTTCTGTGAGGTGAGTTGACAGAGACTTTATGACTAACCCAGGATTAGTTACATAGCTGGTAAATGGTGGAGCTGAAACTCGAACCCAGGGGCCAGTGGAGGTTGGGGTGAGGGCAAGGGGCTGGGGAAGGGGTTGACCAGTGTAGAACCAGGACCCCATGTAGCGCAAGTGGAGAAGGGAGGTTCTCCAGAGCAAGCTGGAGATGATGTTCCTAAGGTCGGGGAGTAGATGCTGAACAAGGAAACAGCAGGTGTCCACTGTACCTTTACCCAGAGAGTGCTGTGTCTGGCGTGTGTCGTTCAAGCCCATGGTGAGTTCCTTTTCAGATTCCAATAACTGGGCTTCTCACTCTAGCCAGCTGTCCTCCTGGGCCCACAGCCCGGTATTGACTCCATACCAGGACTCGTTACCTAATCTCCCATCCAGGGCACCGGCCTCTTTATCGGCTTCGTGGGGCCTACAGCGCTTCTCGGGGTGTGCTGTGTGCCACCGCACAAGGAAATCAGGTTACCTTCTGGTTGTAAGCTAACAGGCCTGCTCCTGGTTCAGTGGGCCTCCTGTGGAAGGCCCCACAGAGGCCCCATCGTGCATTATTAGCCACTCCTTGATCCTGCCTGGCAGCTGCCCCTGGCAGCGCGGCTTTTCAGGTGTGTGCTGGGAGCTTTCCCAAGCCTGGCTGATTTTTCTCTCGTTTTCCACTTTGTTGAGAAGATGGTCCAACTTGAGTCCTGCTTGCCCCATTGGGGAGGCACAGGGGGGTTGCTGAATGGATAGAGAAGCAGTCCTGTTCTTGCTCTTTGCTCAGGCCTTTCTCTGTGAGTTCTGATCAGGGGAACATTCTGGCAAAGCCAAGACTGAGTACCACCTGCCCACATTCCATGCACCCCACACATGGGGCCTCTCGGAGGGCTTTGTCTTTGTCTGGGAAAGATTATTCTCCCTCGTTTTCTTCCTGCCTGCCTGTGGCCACCCCTGTCCTTCCTCCCCACAGTGTTCTGACTTTCAGATGCATCTGTTTCTTTCTTGACTTGCCAGGGAGTGATGTGTGTTCTCGGGGATCTCCTCAGCCTGGGTTGGCCAGTCTTAAGAGATGCCTGATTTCCCTGTCAGCGTCTTTGGACTTCTGGCCAAGAACGATTCCATTAAATTGACCGAACCAGGGAGAGACCAGAGACTGCTGGCCGTTGGCTCCTGTGTTCTCCTCCACTCCAAGTGCCTTCCTCTTCTGGTGTCGAGCGAGCGGAGGGCCTTGCACAAGCCACAGCTAGCTCAGGACCCACGTCATCCGAGCTCAGGTTGGGAGGGGGGTGGTCCCGGAGCAGGAGCCCCTGGTATCCATACGGTGGTCTGAGCCTCAGACCTGAGAACAGCAGGACGGCCCTGCTTGGCTCTTCCACTGGCACCATTGCTTGGGATGAACACTGGGATCGGTGAACTCAACACTGGCAGCTGGATTTGTGTACAGTCCCCCAACCCCCTCCTCCATACACGTGCATTATTCATCATGTACTGAGCAGGGTGCAGTGCCAGGTACCTGGAGAGGAAACAAACAAACCAGTAGATGGAAAAAACGTGACCACTAACCTCTAGGGACAAATCTAAGAGCTAAAGAGAAGGGCTGAGGATCATGGATGCTTATATTCCAAGAGGCTCTGTTGATCTGTGAAGCCAGAATCCCCGCCCTCCACTCCCCCCAGTACCTTATTAAAGCCAGACCTCGTTGCCAGTTATGCCTCATATTTCCGTCCTCTGGGAATTTGAACATAATGCCATTTCCCCTTCAATGAGGGAAACATGTCCGAGGGTAATTTGAATGATTAGCCTAATCTTCAGGAAGGCTGCACATGGAATTAAGTTAAGCACGTTTGTGCCGAGCAGCCTTGTCTGTCAGGCCACTTAAAGGTGCCTCGGTGGTGTATACCCTTAACAGAAGCTGAGGGTTCAGGAAGGATCATTGGCTTTTATTACTGTCTTAAATGAAAGCTTATTTTTTAAATTTGACAAGGGCCTCCAAGAGGTTTCTTTATAGATACCATGTGTGGGGTGTGTTTTTACCCCAACTCAGAACATTGCCAGGGCTTTGTTTTCGGGGCAGCGGTGGAACGAGGTGACCCAGGAAACTGGTTCAGGTGGAGATTCGTCAGGTTGGCGGCTGCTCTGCTTTGAGTGGAGCCCAGAGGGTTCTGAGAACTCGGGCCTCCCGCGTCCTTGAGTCGGAAGGGGAGGTCTGGGTGCTCCTGTGAAGTTCCAAGCCCTTTGTGCCAGCTCCCTACCCAGTGCCGGTGCATTGCGCTGGGGTGGGGAGTCTTGTTGAGTCTGATGTGAGGGCAGCTTCACTGACCCCCACTGGTGTCAGGTGGAGGCGGCAGGACTCGATGTGTGGCCTGAGGAATTAGAGAGTGAGGACCAGACTTGTTAAAGCAAATGTAGCAAAAATATTAACTTCTGAATTATTTCATGTTATAAACAAGTATTCACTCTTTTGAATTTACATTCTTTTGTGCTCTGAGGTGGACTCAGGAACAGATCTGCTAGCTGCTGTATTAGTAAAAGGACTAAAAAGTGCAGGAAAAATGAAAGCAGGTTTATTTCAGTAATTCATATTTTTTACTCTTTTTTTTTTTTTTTTTTTTGCTAGATTTGTCTTCTGCGAAGCGGAAATTTGCAGATTCCTTAAATGAATTTAAGTTTCAGTGCATAGGAGATGCAGAAACAGATGATGAAATGTGCATAGGTAAGTCATAACCACATGCAAGAGTTTAAAAAGTTCACTGTGGGGACTTCCCTGGTGGCGCAGTCATTGAGAATCTGCCTGCCAATGCAGGGGACACGGGTTCGAGCCCTGGTCTGGGAAGATCCCACATGCCGCGGAGCAACTAGGCCCGTGAGCCACAACTACTGAGCCTGCGCGTCTGGAGCCCGTGCTCCGCAACAAGAGAGGCCGCGATAGTGAGAAGCCCGCGCACTGCGATGAAGAGTGGCCCACGCTTGCGGCAACTAGAGAAAGCCCTCGCACAGAAACGAAGACCCAACACAGTCAAAAATAAATATAAAAATAAATAAATAAAACATAAATTCAGCTATAAAAAAAAAAAAAGTTCACTGTGTACCACAGCTTTCAATGTCCTCCCTGAGTCTTTCCCCTGGAATAGGGAGTATGTAAGTGTTGTAAATTAAGAAGTCAGTATTAAGAGTGGAGCAGGCAGAGTTGAGTGAGGGTCAGGGCCCGGGGCTCTCCAGGGCTTCTCCTCAGAGCCCTGGGATTGCAATGGCTCTCACCCTGCGGCCTGCAGGAGAAAGCGGGAAGGTTCGCTGTGGGGCTCCTATCTCCGCCCTCTGTTAGCGTTCTGCTTCTGGCTGGCTTTGCAACGTTCTTCCCCCAACCACAGTACTTTAGAATTAGAGCAAAAGCAGAACACGGGTAGATGGGAGAAGAGTTAGATCAGAGGTTGCAGGTGATGGCTCATGGGCTGAGGTCCTAATGCAACCATGTTTTCTTGGGCACTCATTTTTTAAAATTGAATTACCATATAAGTTGAATTTATGTAAAGTTCCAGTTTTCTAGCTTCTTTGAAAATTGGGGAGCCTGAGCAGCCGGCCCCTCATTCTGCCCTGGCAACAGTTGGCTAGAGCTATGTAGCTGTCGCTGCCTTCGGATGGGGAGAGGAGCTCCATGTCTGGGTCACGGCCCCACCTCTCCCATGCATTTTCCTTAACAAGAGGCTGAGAGCGGAGGTTACCATTTGTTAGCTTGCTGCCCCGTGTCACTCTTCACCATCCCCTGTCCATCTTCTGTGGGAAACACTGAGCACAGAGGATTTGCAGTGTCAAGACACCTGTCTTTGTCAGGGCCTAGTCATTGCACCTTATTCTTCCATTGGGCATCTTGGTTGACTCCATTAAGTGAGCAAGAGTTGAGCAAGTTACATTGAATTAAGTCACCAAATGCTTATGGATTCCCTGTTAGCAAACAGAAAATCAGGATCTGGGGATGAGCAGAGGGAATTGGGAGACAGCTGAGAGCCGTGAAAACGTATCATTGTTGTAACTCCTGAATATACAGATGTTTTTCCCAGCATTACATGAATATCTCGAATATCCTTAGGGCTATTGTATGCAATGCTTATTCCCTTTGGAATAATTCCGGCGAAAGAGACTGTCCACATGTGACTGCTGTGCTGCCAGCTGTGTTGCAATAATAAGGGGCTTGAGGACTCAGAGAGGAGAAACCCAAGGAAAAGCCAGAGACGTGGCTTCCAATGCCAGCAGTGTTGTTTGTTTAGCTCTGGTGCAAAGAAAAGGTTGGGTTCTGACGCAACCCCACAACAAAGGTTGAGGAGGTCAAATCCTGGGCAGGAAATCCTTGAACTCCAAAGAGGAACTCTGCCCGGTCCAGCCTGGAGCCTGGGAGCTGGCCAGCATCCCATCAGTCCTGGGTTCTCTCAGGAACAGGCAGGTCTTTTCCTTGAAGGAAACCCTTCCCTAGCTAGAGTGCCTGGTAGATTATCCTGCATTTCTGGGTCATCCTTAATGGTTAATGATGAAAAGATAAGGGGAGCCTTGGGAAGAGTTGTCTTTAGGTCTCTGCATATGCTAAGGGATTTCAGTCCATAACACAATAGCTGTATCTGGAAGGGTTCCCAAAGGCCTGTCACTCTACTTCCACCTCATGGCCCCTTTCTCTTTTTCAGCAAGGTCTTTGCAGGAGTTTGCCACTGTTCTCAGGAATCTTGAAGATGAACGGATACGGATGGTGAGTATGGCTGGGCTGCCCTTGGTCCTGGACAGTGTGGTCACATCGAGGGAACACAGGATTTGCTGTCAGAAGAACAGGGTTTGAGTCCAGGCTCTGCCACTTGAGTGCTCTGGGCTCACGAGCAAGCCTCATCTTCTCACCCTTGCTGGGTTTGAAACCTTTTGTAAATATTTAAAGGGTTACCCTGGATAACGTAGAACCACATTGTTGTCCTAAAGATTCACTATAAGGTGTATATATAAAGTATATGACTTAAGGTGGATCTTTTGAATTATTTAACTTTTGGGAGCCTGAGATTCCTTACTGGCAGAATGGGAATGAAGGTGCCCCACCCTGCTCCCCTCCTCCTCTCCTTATTAAACCCATCCAAGAGCTCTCCTTCACTTTTAATTCCAGGGTACCTAACACAGTGCCTGCCATGTTGGTAGGCATCCAATCAAGGGGTACTTAGTAAATGATGGGAACTATAAGAAGTTCTTCAAAGAGAGGCAGTGTGCAACTTCAAGAATCAAACACTGACCTCCAGGTTCTTAAGAGAGATCTTCTGTACAAGGCTTTATTCTGATGTGGTTCAGCATTCACAGATGAGGGATTTTGGATCCACAGGAAGCTCTTTTGGGCCTCCCTCTTATTCCTAAGCCATCAGGAATGAAGCTGCATGCTGATTTGTCGCCAGGTGGGCTTGTCTCTAGGCAGCAGTGCTCCAGAGGCCCAGGGAAGAGTCATCAATGAGGATTTTTCTTCTCTTCCCATACTAACAGCCAGTGGTTTCAGGACTAAGTCTACTGTGTTAGTCTGCTCGGGTTGCCGTAACAAAATTCCATAGACTGGGTGGCTTAAACAACAAACATTTATTTTTCACAGTTGTGGAGACCGGGCAGTCCAAAATCAAGTTGCTGGCTGATTTGGTTCCTGGTGAGGGCCCTCTTCCTGGCTTGCAGACAGCCACCTCTTTGCTGTTTTCTCACAGGGTAGAGAAAGGGTTGGGGAAACTCTCCTGTCTCTTACAAGGTCACTAATTCCATCACGAGGATTCTCTCCTCATGACCTAATTATCTCCAAAGGCTCCATCTCCAAATATCAGTACTATCACATTGCGGGTGTTAAAAGATAAACTGAGGCATGTTTAATTTTTAAGTTTATTTAAACAAAAATTGATTCAAATTGGGCAGAACCAGCCCGGAAGTGGTTAGGAGCACTCCATCAACAGGAGGTAGGGCAAAGACTTGTATATAGCAGATGTGGAAACAAAGCAAGGAAATTATTTGATTGGCTCTAGCTTAAGCGGTTGCCTTATTTGGGAAAGTCTAGTTGTTTGTGATTGGTTTCAGTTTCTTAGATTTCAGTTTCTTAACCTTGAGGTTTTGGTTTGCTTATGTAGGCTGCTAAGGCATTAGAGTCACCTCAATCTAATGGCCTCTTTGTTTAATTTAACAGGGGTTAGGGCTTCAATATATGAATTTTGGAGGGGATACAATTCAGTTCACAGCCTCTACCAAGACATGTAGCCATGCATTTTCTATTTTAACCCTCATGATGACTCTGTTGAAGTAGGACCTTTATCATCACCGTTGTCCAGATGAAGATACCAAGGTTTACAGCTATTAAGTAACATGCCCAAGATCACACAGTTAATAAGTAGCACAGCCTGGATTCAAACCCAAGTGCGTGTGATACCAAAGAAGCTGGCATTTCTTTAAAACTCCAACCAGAGCAGAAGCCTCTCACTTTCTGCTCTGCAAAGAGAGACACTATTTGCCTTGATTGCTCACTGCTGGGTGCTTGAACCAGAATCAGGAGGGCGGCGGCGGCGGCAGCAGCAGGGATGGTAGTGGGTGGAGGCAGAGGAAGGCTTGTGTGTTTGTGCACGTGCTAGTGCCTCAGAAAGGGAAGTGATTCTTTTGAGTCTGATTCTTGGCAGAGTTATTATTTGGGGGTGGAGGGTATGGTGAGCAAATCACGATGAATACCCTGCAGATTGCTAAGGTCTGGGGTAAGGGAACAATGACTGGATTATACTTTCCAGCTTGCCTCTGCAAGTTTATTATTAATGTCAGTGAATCGAGTTTCTACTGTCTGCGTCTGAGTATCTGGCCATCGCAAGCCCCTTCCTTACCTCCTCACCCTGTGACAGCTTCATCATCAATTCAGCTTAGCCTAGCAAAGCTGTACCTTCTTTGGGAAGCCTTCCCTGACTCCCCGGGATATTTGGCCATGTCTAGTTCGTGCCTCTGATTCTGCATGTACCACGCTGTGTCCTGATAGTCACTGCACGTGTCTGTGTCCCATAGGAAATATGAGTTCTTGAAGGGCAGATAATGGACTGCTGTGCCCCGAATATCAGCACAGTGCTTGGAACTGAGTGGAAATTACATAGTCATAGAATCTTAGACCCAGACAGACCTTACTCCTCACCATGTGCAGTCCCTCGTTTGACAGCTAAGAAAAGTGAGGTCTCCTGAAGGCTGATAGCGTGCTGTAGCAGGACTGGGACAAGGACTTGGGTGTCCTGATTCCCAGGTGGGAAGTTAGGGCTTTTGTATATTTAGCATCTAGTTAGGGCTGGATTCTCCCCCATGGATGCCCACTGGAACAACTTGGGGAGTTTAAAAAACACTGATGCCTGGATCGAAGTACAGAGATTCTGATTTATTGGTCTGGAGCGTGGCCTGGACATCGGGAATTTTAAAGCTCCCCAGGTGAGCCTAACCTTCGGCTAATGTTGAGAACCAATGGCTTAGTGGCTCAGAGCTCCATTGTGAGTTTCAGAGACTTACACTTGATTTGTGGAAAAGACTGAAATAAGTGAGCCAATAAAGCAACATCAAATGACAATAAAAATCAAGCAAGTTAAATAACATTGCAACACTCTAGAGTTAAAATGCTCTCTTTTAAAATAAGTGCTCTCAAAATTGAAGAATAAGCAAATGGCAATAAATTTGGAGACCTGCCACCTTCTACCCCTCACATTGTCTAGTTAGTTCTTTGCTGTCTCCATCTATGGCTTCTGGCATTTACTCTGTTGGTTTCATTGCAATGGATAGGCATGTGATTTAGAAAAATAATGCTTTGTTGCGACGAGATTCCTGAAATAATTAGTTGAGTGACGAGTGAGCAATGAATGACTTAAAAGGAAAGATTGTAAAATATTGTGCTGTCTTAGAAAAGACCATAGAATCTTAGAGCTGGAACAATCCACCCCACTCATTTTGCAGATGAGGAAATTAGAGCCCAGAGAGGTTAAATGTTTTGCCTGTGGTCACACAGTTGGCAGCCAATCAAGAAATCATTCTTTCATTTAGTCATTGAAAAACGTTTGAGTGCTCCTTTGTTTCAACACTCTTCTGTGTTTTGGGGATGGTGGTGGACAAGTGAACATTTACGAGAGAGTGACGTGTGTGTGCGTGTGTGTGCGTGTGTGTGCGTGTGTGTGCATGTGTGTGCATGCATGTGCACGTCTTGTAATGCTGAACCAGAAAACTTCAGCTGGCTTACATCTTCTGAAGAAAACACTTGGTGGGGTAGTGGGAAGTTTCTTTAGATTGCATTGGTGGTCAGAGAAGGCCTCTCTAAAGAGGTGACCTTTAAGCTGAAACCTGAATTACAATAAGTAATGAGTTGTGCACACAAGGATTTGGGGACAAAGCATCTGAGGGAACAGCCAAATGCAAAGGCTCAGAAGTGGGGCAGGTTTGGCCCATTTGAGGTGCGTTCGGGTGACCGTTTAGTTGAGGGCAGGACCTGAGGGGGTGAGCGCGGTGAGATGAAGTTGAAAATCAGCCAGTGGCCAGGAGGCACAAGCATCCTGATCCCCGTCCAGAACTGGTAGGGCTACACAGAATCAGGCTTGGGTGGTTTTCATGCCACCAAAAGTGGAGGTTTTTTGGGGGGGAGGGTTAACCTAGACTCAATGTTGACCTACTTTAAATATATCTACTTAAATATAACTTGGCTGAATGAGCATTTACAAGAAGATGTCACCTGAAGCTTGAAATTTAGACCCTACTCTGCCACCAGTTCCGCTCTGCCTTCAATGTGGTTGCTTACGTTTTTAGAGGTCCTCGTTTTTATTTTTAAAGAATCTCTCTTACTCATGCACAGGAAGAATGTCGTGTTTTGGACTGATGACTAGATTTCGATTTGGCATGCTGTTGGTTCAGGTGTAAGGAAGAGGTGACACGTGCACCATTGTGCTCACTGAGATCTTATACTGAAGCATGGGGAGGCCTTTTGTGCCAGGACTGCTGCGGTTCTTTACTGACCCTGCTTCTCTGTCCCCCTCCCCGACCCCTCTGCTTTTCCTCTCCAGATTGAGAATGCCAGCGAAGTGCTCATCACTCCCTTGGAGAAATTTCGAAAGGAGCAGATTGGGGCTGCCAAGGTGAGAATTTCGTAAGCCTTGTTCTTGGATTTTAGGGCAGAAGGTCTGGGAAACACAACACCTTCTTCAGAAAATCTAAGCCCACCATTTTCAGGGAATCCAGGGCGAATAAGCTTAGAGCCCAGCTCATCTGTTCTTCACAAGTGTCTGAAGTAAGACTGAGGGGTCAACCCCAGAGCTGTCATTCTAGTGTTTTGACATCTAATCGTGTTGTGCTAGTTCATAAATCATCCAAAGGTAGAAACCATGCCTCTTTTGTGTGAGTAGTTACCTGGTGTGTTTGGACACCATGGAATTATATTGTTTGTGGAGGTCCAGGACTGGAGCCTAGGACAGGGGTTGCAAATAGGCCCCTGTGGGCATGGGGACCCTCTTCTTAGCCCACTTTAGCTGTGTATGAAAAGGAGCCCTCTGTCGTTAGACCTTTACATTTTTTTCAAGAGGAACTGAAAAGTTAAAGAGTTTCATATGAAATTTCCTGGCTTTAAAAAAATCCTGGCAAATAATTTAAAAATATATATTACACACTGTGCAAGTCAGAAAGCGGGACTGCTTCAACCCAGAGGTCACCATTTGTTATAGCTGACCTGGAGGGACTATAGCTGAAAGT
Source organism: Eubalaena glacialis (assembly GCF_028564815.1). Taxonomy (NCBI): domain Eukaryota; kingdom Metazoa; phylum Chordata; class Mammalia; order Artiodactyla; family Balaenidae; genus Eubalaena; species Eubalaena glacialis. Next base: position 120,275,095 of record NC_083719.1, read on the forward strand.
TGGCTGACTCTAACCTGTTACTGAAAGACTGAGAAGGGAATTTTTTTCATTTTTTAAAGGTGGATTCTCTGGGGTCCCCCGCCCTGTGATTAAATCACTAGACAACCCTAGCGAGATTGACCTTCAGTAGAGTGTTAGAGACCACCTGTGGGCAAGATGTTTTCATTGGAATCAATGAAAGCAAAAAGATTTTCAAGATTTTCTTCCTGTTTGTTTTTTTTTTCTGGAGCTGAGTCATTCGGCCGCAGTCCCTTGCGCCACCTGCAGGGGGTTTTGGGCAACATCACCCTCTTACTTGTGGAGAAGGTGTGGATTTTACTCAGTTGTGAAATGGCCTTGAGAGATGCCTGCCTGTAGGTGGGAAAAACATAGCTGAGGTGTAACGAAGTGGGCTCTCCCCTCAGCCCCCAACTAAGTGCATCTGCTTTCTAAAAATGAATATGATTAGGGCGTGACAGAGATGTTCGGTTCAGTCAGGGTTATTCAGAGGGAGGAATGGCCCTAGTTTGAAGGAGGGACCATGGCCAAGATTTTTCTTCCACTTTTACAGCACTTCCCTACCAATTTTACAGTTTTCATTTATGAAGATATTGGACGTTGGTCTTCTATCAGAGGTTAAGGAATGTATAATTTAAAGGAAGTCTTATTCCGCTAAGATTTTGTCCGAGACTTTGAACAAGCCCAGGGATGGATGGGAAAATGCCGAGTGACCCTCCCTGAGTTCTCAGACCCAAGGAGCACCGTCTCTTAAGTGGCCTTGGGGCCTGTGCTTTCCCCTCCCGCAAACACACAGTGGCTCTGCAGGTTCTGAAGAGCTTGGAGGCAGAGGCGGAGCAGACCCATTCACTGAGTTATCTTTCCAGAAGTCACTTCTCCAGTAGGCGTCTCCTGACGCCTCTCACTCCAGCCTCTTCCCTCGGTGGCGGCGGGGCGGTGTGGGGGTTACCATAGTTACCACGGAGGAGGAGCGGAAGGCTCGGTGGGTTCCTTTGGGGTTAGTATCAGTGATCTGAGTGACAGGAGCAGGTACTTTTCTGGGGGCTATAAATGGTGAGAAACACAAGAATGAAAAAATGTATATGAAATAGTCACTCACCAAAACATGTTTCCCCTCACACACATTCTCTTCTCTCATTCCTGTTGAAGAATGAGGTGATGACGTTGGAGATGATTTCTCATCCCTCCCCCTTCGTTATTTTATTTTTTTTCAGTCTACCTGTTCCTCTTCCCCACCCCCCATCCCCGTACATGTATATCACAGTATTACGTGTGTTTAAGAGAACACAAAGAGACAACCCCTCTACTAGGCCATCTAGGGAGCAGACTCAGGAATACCTCAAAGACCTTACTTCTGAAGTCTGCCTGTGTGATGCTAAAATTACCCTTCCTCCTCCTCCCGGCTCTGGTGCACTTCGGTTGCTATAACAACCTGTTGCTACTTGCAGGAAGCAGAAGTTAGAGTTCTGGGGGTGAAGGCTGCCTGCAAGGAGCATTCTTGTGCTAACGTGGCTGTTCTGGGGTAGGGCGGACCCTGGGGCTTGGCATAGCTGTGGCCCTGCTTTTAGATTTCTGAGTTTGGGGGAGTTTATTTTTCCTGCAGCCGAAGCTGGGCTCTCCAGTGAAAGTAGAATAGACATCAGAGAGAGTGGCTAAGAGTGGGACTGCTTGAGTCCAAATCCCACTTGTGCCGCTTGCATGTAAACGTGGAGAGGTTACTGACCTTCTCCACACGTCTCCTGAGCTGAGAAATGGGGATACTGAGAGTGCTTACCTTACAGAGTTATTATGAGGAAGAAATGAGTGAACTCCTACAAAGTGCCACTCAGAACACTGTCCTAAAATCATTTGACGTTAACCATTCTGTTCGATACACACAGTTCATTCATAAAAAACAGGGGAGAGCCTGCTGTGTGCCCGGCACCGTGCTCCACACTGGTGTTCGGTGCAGGGTAAATGCAGATGTGGTCCCCATGCTCATGGTGTGCAGGGAGAAAGGCACTGGACAGAATGGTATGAATAAGCATATGATCGCAAGTTGTGGTGGGTGCTGTGACGGGTCGCCTTCGTGGATGTGGAACTTGGAAAGCAAGTGGTGTCCTAATGAGGAGGTGGGGTTAGATGATGGACTGCATCATTGCCGCCACCACCATGACTGCCACCACCATCATCGGCACTGAATTCTATCGAGCACTTTCCATGTGCCAGGCACTCTGCCAAGCACTGGATATGGTTTACCTCACTTAGTCCTGACAGTCCTACGATGGGAGGAGTGTTCTTACGCTTTTTTTGTTAGACAGTCTCTGAGCTGAAAGGGGAGACTTGAGCCATTGTTTCGTCTAGTCATCCTCAGTTTATAGATGAGGGAACTGAGTCCCAGAGATGCAGTGGTTTGTATGGAGTTGGGAATAATTTCCAGGATCCTAACTCTGTCCTGGATCCATTTCACCACCCACCGTGGACTTCCTGGAAGGGGAACACCCTCTCGGTACCTGAGTGACTGAGTCTTACCACCCTCCCGTCTTAAGAACATGATCTCAATCCTAGAGGAGTTATTCCCCCAAAGGTCGCGTTGCCAGAAAGTCACAGAATGCCAGTGACTCATGTTGCTGAGCCCTTTCTCACCTCTGGCCCACTGGACTGTGCTGGCGCCGGGTTCTCTTTTGGGGGTTGTCAATGAGGCTGGTGGGGTGCCTGTGCGAGCATCAGGCAGAGTTGGAACCCCAGCTCAAAGTCGCTGACTTCTGTGACGGAAAAGCATTGCTTGAGTCAAGTGTCTTGCCTGTACCTCTCCTCGTTTGAAGGAGTAATGTCTCCTCCAGCTTTGTCTTCACATGCTTCTGCATGTTTGTTTGTGTATGTAAAACTTTCCAGCAAAATTCAGATTTGTAGAAATGGATACATACCAGCTCAAATGGGTATATGATGATTCTGCCCACTCTGTGAGGCTTAAGAATCTTGCCGTTGACCAGATAAATGGTGTTCTGACATCACGGGTGCTGTTCAGAGCTTCCGGTGACGGCTTCTTGGTAATGCCTCCACGCTTAGGCCCAGTGTGTTCTGCCCAGAGCATCTGCACTTACCAGTCTGGAAGGCTCCACTCTGCCCCTCACGAGGTGAGCAGGTCTTGGATCATACTTCCCCTCCCCAGTGAGGCCTCTCTGGAGCACTTATCTGCAAGAATCTCTGGGACTGCACCCTGTTTGTTTCCTTCGTGGCACCTGCGGAGGTCTGGAATCAGGCTGTTTGTTTACTGGTTAACTGTGTTTCTCCTTCTGCTGGAACATCCCCACCACGAGGGTGGGGCCGTTTCTGCCTTGTATTGTATTATATTTCCAGTGCCTGAAGGATCCTAACACAGAGTGCTTGCTTGTTATATCGTCATTAAATGAAGAGATGTATCTGAGCTTCCTTATCTGGCCGCAAATTTTTTTCTCCTCTTGTAAGCCTTGGAGTTGCAGAAAAATATCTGCTGTGGGCTCCACGTGAGTCAAAAGCTGGAATGATGCACCCAGTTAGTACATTTGATCTTGTTTACCAGGCCATGGTAGACCTTCTTTCAGCCCCCTTGCCCGCCATCCCCACTGAAATGTGGAGGGAAGAGAGACCACCTATGACAGTGTTTCCAGGTGTGGCTGAGAATGTGGACTTGGAGGCAGCTTGTCCTGGGCCCGGACTCCAGCTCTGTCACTCTCTGTGACTTTTTACAGAAGTTAACTTCCCACATCTAAGTTTTCTTATCTGTAAAATAGGGAATAGAAATAGAACTTCAGTGACTTTGGGGGAGCAGGGATTATTCTGTGTAATATGATATATATATTTTTTTTAGTTTGAAAGCAATAATATAGGATAATAAACATTTCCCAAATGGAGGGAAAAAAAATCACCCATTATCCCATTTTCTTAACTCAAGTATTTTCACTGAAGTATCTTCCCATCTAATGTTTGTCTGCAGGTAGACACATTCTCTGTAGGATGCACCGAGTTTGTATCATGCTAGCCTTCCTAGTTATGTTTATTGGATGCCCCATACTTTAATTATCCCAAATTCTATTCTTGGGCAGCAATGTTGCTGTTGCTGGTTTTTTTTTTTTTTTTTTTTGCTATTATAAATGGTGCCACAGTGAACATATTTGGGAAGATAATGTCTTCTTTGTTTTGAATTATTCCTCAGCTTAAAGACCCGTATGCGATATTATTGTGTCAAGGAATATTTAGGTCTACAAATTAAGACATACTTTGTGAACACAGTTAAAGCTGGATCTACTCTTAATCTAGACTTGTCCCACTTAAGGTGTAAGTAGATCTTCCTGTTTGGGGATTAGCTTCACAGGTAACTTCCCTTCTTCCTTTGGCTTTGAACATCCTTGTGAGTTAGAAACTAGAGATTTCTGTTTTACAACTGATATTTTTAGAAGGTGGAATCCTGGCTCTGCCACTCTGAATATACTGGTATTTACCTCATTTCTGGCATAGTAGTGGCGCCTCTGTGATAGACCCTCAAAACGGTTGGGCTGTTGTTGATGGGTGGTTGCTTGGTTTCATGGCATTATTGGAAGAGTAGGAGCTGGGTGGTCTGCTGCTGTTCTGGGTCTGAGGGAATGACAAAGCCATGAAGATGAGCAGGAAGAGTTTGACCCAGGTTGCTTTCATTCCTGCAACATTTTAGTCTTTTTCTCCTTTCCTCTTTTTGTTTTTGCCAGGAAGCCAAAAAGAAGTATGACAAGGAGACAGAGAAGTATTGTGGCATCTTAGAAAAACACTTGAATTTGTCTTCCAAAAAGAAAGAATCTCAGCTTCAGGAGGTAAGAAACTTTACTAGTGTCTGAATAAAGTGTTTAATCTTTCCGTGGTGCTGTGGATGTGTTCTGGTTACTCTCTGCTGGAGCTTCATTCTGGTCCCTCATTCCACGCTTGCTGCCCGCATTGCCTTTGTCCCTTCCTGATGCAGCCACACTGTACGGCTGTCGCGCCTGTCCACTGCAAGGCACATGCAGCTGGTCAAGATCACCCTAATCACCAGACTGTGCTTCTTCCTTTCAAACTGAGATCTGTTTTCCTGTTTCTCTCACCCTTGACCTTGATTCTGTAGTCTCTTACCCTGCCTTTCGACGTCCTCCTTACATCACTGATTTGAAATGTTAGCATCTGAAGCACTTTGGTCATCCTTCCTTAATGTGAAATGAAAAAAAAATTATTCCAACCAGTACTTGACATTAGTCTTTTTTTTTTTTTTTTAAAGCAGTATTTTATCATCTCATGTATTTTGTGCTTAGGTAACTTTGTTTCAAAAAAGTAAATTCTCTGGTCCGCCCCTGTTTTTTTTTTGGATTTGCATGGGGTCTTTTTTAAGAGTAGTTCTCTTGGAAAGAAAAGTCAGATTTGCGGCCTTGGAGCTGTGACCATTTTTATTTAGTTCATGGAGATTTGCATGGCGAGGGGGTTTATGTTTTGGGGAGACAGGGCAGTTTGCTAGCGGAACTCCAAACTTGTCTACATGAATATCATCTTATTTAGCTCTTAACAATTTGCTTGAACTGTCTCAGGTGTGTGCTAAAGCGAGGCTATGGCTTCCAAGCTAGCCCTCATTCTTCAGTTTCCTTTCTTTTTGAGCAAATTCCTTGCCAGTACTTCTGTTCATATGAAGATGGTAGGGTCAAAGGTTGAAAGATGAGGATTACTCAGGAGATGGTGGAGTCCAGGATTCGTTACACACCCTCAGTTAGGAAGTGTTGTGCTCAGAACTCTTTCTTTGAAATGAGTGTTTGAATCAGTTGTTTGAGTGATGGATACAGGCTTAGCAACAGGAAGTGTTTATAGTGGGCTTTACAGATCAGTTCTTGGCCAACCAACCAGCAGCAATTGTATTTGGGGTGAGCTGTAGCAAGTAGAAACTGCTAACCTTTCCTTGATCTTTTCCTTGAGTTAGGGAGAAAGAAGCCAACGCAGGAGGAGGAGATTCTTGAAGTAGCAAAGCTGCTCGGGTAAATCTTGTCAAATGTGATTGAGAAGGTTAAGGAAATGCTGATTTTCATTGGATGATACATAAAAGGCTATTCCCAACTCTACATGGGGCTATGGGCACTAGGAGATACCCAAGGATATGTGAATTGTCCGTGATAAATACGTAATTCCATTTAGGATCTGTCCTGATCGGTTATCATTCTTCTAGCATCATTTGGCATTTAGGGTTTGGAAACGATAGGGAAAGGCATTTTGGCTGCAGCTCACAATGACCAGATCTGGCTAACTCTGTAGTTCCTAAGCAGTTAGGTGACCATGCACCATGAGTGCAAGTATTCACAGCTGAGCGAGTATGTGATTGTTCTAGCACCTACTGGTACTGGGAGGCCGCAGTACAGTTATCCTACCTGCATGGCTTCCCCAGAGTGAGGCTGCTTCTCCTCCCGGTCTGCTCTCTCCATGCCTGGCTCCTGGTGAGTTGGTCTGGAATGAGTCCCACATTTTCTTTTAGGGCCGTGCCAGTAGTATCTCCCCCTGAGATAGCAATATGGGGACCAGAACACTGGACTGGCAGAGATACCTTCTTTTCAAGGCTTGCTCTGCTATGTAGTTGACTGTGTGACCTGGGACAAGTACTTGGTCTCTCTGAGCTCTAGTTCCTTTGTAAAATACTCATAAAATACCTGTCCTGCCTACTTCAGGTATGAGAAGGTAAATTACAGCTGCTACACAAATATAAAGTATTATCCCCATAACTGGCCTGTTCCTCCCCCTCCCCTGCTCCCAAATTGGATGGCATTCTTCCTGGCTGCCTTAGTCTGTTCAGGCTGCTGTAACAGAATACCCTAGACTGGGTGGCTTATAAACAACAGAAATTTGTTTCTGACAGTTCTGGATATTGGGAAGTCCAGGATCAAGGCACTGGCATATTTGGTGTCTGGTGAGGCCTGCTTCCCGGTTCGTAGATGGCTGTCTTCTAGCTGTCTCCTCACATGGCAGAAAGGGTGAGGGAGCCCCCCTGGCCTCTTTTTTAAGGACTCTATCCTCATGACCTAATCACCTCCCAAGGGCCCCACCCAAATGCTATCACACTGGGGATTAGGTTTCATCATATGAACGTAGTGGTGAGGTGGGCAAACATTCTGTCTGCAGCACTGACTGTCAGTATTTATCTCAGTGGAAACTTTTTCATTATGCTTTTTTGTTACAATCCTTGTCTTTTACCCATTCACACTTCCTAAATACTTTGAAGGCAAGGAGTGGGCTACAGGTCTTTCTTGCAAGTCCTGGTCTGTTCTCAAGCATTGCTTTTTATACCTAAGCTGAATTAAATTGAATAAAAAATCTCATAATAATAACAATAATAATGATAATATTTTTACTAACAACAACAACAATAATAGCGGCCAATGATTATTGAATGCATATTTATGTACCAGGCGCCATGTTAAGCACTTTATGTGGAATCTGCTCAAATCCTCATAACCACCCTATGAAGTACAGATGGATTCCCTCTCTTTTACATAGGAGGAGACTGAGGCCCAAAGATGTTAAATAGCCTGCCTATAGCTAGTCAGCAAGGATTTGAACCTTGGCTCCTGACTCTGGAGACGTTTCCCTTAACCCAGTAAGCTCTTCTCTGTCCGTCTTGTGGGGAAGGATGTTGCTGGGCTGCCTGCCAGCCATTGTTATTCAATGCGAGTGTCAAGCTAAGGGAATTGGAGAGCAGGAGGGACCTTGGTGATCCGCTGGTTAAACCTCTTAGAATTTCGTATGCAGGACCTGAGTTCCTTGCAGAGGTCACGTGGTTTACTCAAGGTCTTCCAGCTATTTAGTGATGATTTTCCTTACATTTATTAAAAGATCAACTTTTAACAATATTATGAATCACCTACTACACATTTAACGAAAGCTACTTCCTTTGATGGTCCAGAATTATTCCCTGATTGCAAGCCTGAATGAATACTTGTAAATTCTAGCCCATCCTGAACCTCTGGTGGCTGAAATGACTGGGCAGCGATGTGGAGTGACACTGCCATCTAGTGGATGACTTTTTAAAAGTCAGTGTTTTCTTCAGTGGCTGAGACGCTGGCTTCAAAGATAATAAATCATTCCTTGGACAAATTATTTATTGGACGCTTCTGTGAAAGTCCGTTCAGGAGTTGGGTGTATTGTGGGGAGTGAAATGAATGATCGGAACTTACAGTCTAGGAGAATTTCTCTTTTCCAAGAAGCACGGAATAGTTGGTGGGTCTTTGACAAGCTGGTAGATTGACAGCTTCTTAAGTAACAGGGCAGGGGAACTGCCTGCCCAGGGGTTGGAATCCAGCTTCTGATTCCGTCACAAGAGGAGCTGAGGATGTGGTGAATTCTATGGCCCAGATGAGAGGGGCATTGGCAGGAGCAACCTACCATTCCACTTGGGATTTCATCTTCCTTTTCCTTTGGAAATGCGTTCTGTTATGCTTTTCTTCTCAGTGCTGGGCCACATAGAGATCAATTCATTTATTCCTCAAGCATCAATTGAATGTTTGCTATGGGCCAGGCCCCGTTCCGGGATCTGGAATGGAAAAGTGAGGCAAGGTCTTTGCTGTCATCGACTTTATATTCTAGTAGGCAATACATGAAAAAAGAGAGGAATAAGTAAGAATTTCATGTAGTGTTAAGGAAATAAATTGGGAGATAGGATAGAGACTCCCTGGGATAACATGCCTAAAATAATGTCAATGCAGGCTTCTCTAAAGAGGTGACATTTGAATTGAGACCAGAAGGAGGAGAAAGAGCAAGCTGGGTGAAAAGCTAGGACAATGTTCTTTAAATTGTGGGTGTGTCATAAGATCTGAGTTACTGGGTCATGACATAGAGTAGGCTAGAATAGAGTGAAAAATATGAAAGTGTGTTGCACCTAATTACAAATGTATGTTTATTGGGTCATAATGTAAAAGGTATTTCTTGCTGTGCATTAAAGTTTAAAAAAATTGAGTATTTATCTAGGGGAAGAGGTTTTCAGGCAGAAGGAACAGCAAGTGCAAAGATTGCATGGCAAGAAAGAGTTTGGAGTGTCGGAGGATAGCTAGGAGCCCCAGCTGGAGCTCAGTGGGAGAGGGGTAGGGAAGGAGGGCTGGGCCGGTTCCTCAGGGTCTTCAGACCACGGTAGAGGCCAAGGGAAGGTGTTGAAGGAGCTGTGAGAACAGCTGATGGAGATTTTAGGAAAGGTATTCTGGCTGCTGGGTGGAGGCTGGATTGCGGGAGCAGAGAAAGAAAGCAGGGAGGCCAGTGAGGAGAGGGTTGGAACCGCCCAGAGAAGATGTGGCTGGCTGAGGGTAGGAGCACGGATTACAGCCCATCTGCTCGGATGTCCCTGGTGATAACACCCAGTGTGCACAGAACACTTCCTGGTTTTCAAATGTTCACATCCTTTAGCTCATTTTCTCTTTGAAACAGCTCTACTCAGAGCAAGGGCAAATCATAGCATCTCCAGCCTTCAGGTGTGGGGAAGAGACCCGGAGAGGATAAGTGACTGGAGCGGGTCCCACCGGCTAGAAAATGGTAGAACTGCAACTCCCCCCCAGGTTGTTGCTCTCCTGGCTCTCTCACTGAGGCTGGGCTCTGCTCTTCTTCTCAGAGGACTTTGCTCCTGGCTCCTGCAGCCCTGCCTAACTTGCAGCTTTTCCGAATGACTTTTATTTCTGTTGTGTCTCATTTGGCAAGCTCAAGCAGGGAGGATGTATCGGGGGTGTGGGGGAGGTCAGGGAAATAGATGCGTCCCTAGGTGTAAGTGTGTTGGATTTGCACTATGAGAAATGAAGGACTACAGGGACTTACGGGCCTTAGCCGGCAGGAGCCCAGGTGGAAGGTGTGTCAGGCACTGGTCCACCGGCTACACCTGGCAGGGGGCGTGGTGCAAGCACTTTCTGAAACCCGGTCTCCAAATAAAGCTCTGTCAGTGCTCAGACATCAGCTCTCCTGCTTGGACGCTTAGTTGATGCCCCCAGGCTTAGCCCTTCATTTTGGTTTTGTGCAGCTGTTACGTAGGGGACTGCCTTCTGCATATTAATATGGAAGTTGCCCCGCAAGGAAGTTGCTAGCAGGAGACTTGAATGGAGTCTTTTGGGTTGTTTCATGGCACCTTGTGCTTTTCCAGAGTTTGTCATTTTCTTTTTATTTACATGATTATTTAATTATCTCTTTTCCTCATCATGCTGTGAACTCCATGAATGAATGAATGATTTGCCAACTCCTTAAGATGTCAGGTTAGCAATACCATATTTGGTAAAATGAAGTAAAAGGTCTGTCCCAGTTTTGTTCTGCAGGAATCTTGACAAAGGAACACTGAAAGCAATACTCCTTTGGGGGCTTTGTCTTTGTAAAGTATGTTATCGAATGACATACTTCATTTCTAAAGAAAATAGTGTTTTGTTTCCTACTAGCAGGATATCCATTTTTGTTTAAAAAAATCACATTTATTCTTGTGTCATTGAAATGTGCTTTCAGTGTAATTATCTGCTTTAAAAGCGTGAGCTGACTTAGCCATGGTTGTGGAAAGGGTAAGAGCTTTATAGTGATAGTTGAGGTACTTCCCAGCACAGCATCTTGCTACTCCACACATGCTCATTTTCTCCCCTGGGTTCTGGATCCCAGACCAGCGGCTTAATTGTAGCCAGGTGTGGGCCTTTACAGCCCACACACCTGCACAGAGAGGGAGGTGAGGTTCCGAGGCAGCAATGTAATTACTCTGCTTGGGGTAAACTAATAGTTCATCCTTGTCCAAAGAAAGTATGTGGGACGTGTGAAAATGTTCTTTTCTGAGGTCTCCTGCCCCCTATCAGCTTGTTTTGTTCATTTAGAAGGATGGGAGGAGGATGGCTCTGCATGTTTTCTTTTTCTCTTTAAAAATCTGTCTTCCACGGAACCTAGGTCGGCCCTAGGGTGTGGGAAGGCAATAGAGTCTAGTGGTTTAAGAATGTGCAGGGGTCTTGGAGGCAGATCAGTCAGGACAGAAATCCCAGCTCTGCCTTGTACCAACTATGTCAGGTTCCTTAATGTTAGCAGATTTCATTTACTTCCTGTAAATTAGGGGTAAGGATATCTTCTTTTTAGGAGCTTAATGAGGGTGAAATAACTGAAATTATAATGAGGATTGAATAAGATAATGATGTACAGCTTTATGGGCATGGTTCCTGGCACAAAATTAGCGCTCGGGTAACCATGATCATTGTTCTTATTTCTGCTTCATGCTACTGGATTTGTTTTTAAAAACCATCTCCAGAGATTTTTTTGCCTGCTTGCTGAATCCTCTCCTCAGATAGTGACCTGATTTTTCTCTGAAATTCCATCTTGTTTGTAGGCAGACAGCCAAGTGGACCTGGTCCGGCAGCATTTCTATGAAGTATCCCTGGAGTATGTCTTCAAGGTGCAAGAAGTCCAAGAGAGAAAGATGTTTGAGTTCGTGGAGCCTGTAAGTAGATGCTCAAGGTTTCATTGTGTACCCAGACTTTCATCCCCACCCCTCATTCCAACTACCTAGATGACGAAATGCTCTAAGTTGTTAATGAAGAGATTGACCAGCCCTGATGCTGTGCCTTCTGCTAGTAACAGTGCTTGGTCAACTGGCTACCCTGGGTTCTTCCCAGTACAACCACAGACGTGGGTGTAGGGCATTCAGCAATGGTTCTGTCCTCTAGCTACCTTGCGTTGTGCTGGTTGGTTTCCAAGTCAAAGTAGGGGAGGGGAAGAGTTTTCATCTTGCCAAACAATAGTGATGACACCTTAACTTTCCTCCTTCCTCCCCCCACTTCTTCTCTCCCTCAAATAACCCAAATGTAGCAGTAACCCAAGGAAACCATTCTCTTTTCGCCTCCTAAGTTCAAAGCCCCTCCTTATCCCAGTCATGTATTAAAATGATGCGATATAAAGCAATTTCTCACTCTAAGTTTGTTATAACCAAGCAGCATGGAGATTGTTCTGAGTGAATCGTGATGGGATTTGGACTTGGACAGAATGTTCCAGTGGGCGTGAAGGGTTGCAATGTGGGGACACGTCTGGCTGTAGCTTAGGCCACCCCAGTGTGGTTGTGGTTTTGTGCAGATGTGGTATTGCTCTACCCCTCTGTGGCACTAGTGTTCAGAATCCATGGAAACACCAAATGAGCATGTGGGCCTCAATTTAAAACTCTTGCAGATCTTGAATTTTTCAGCTGAATGCAGCCTCTGATCTAGACCCAAGCCTGGGGTCTCTATACAAATGAGATTACCTACTTAGATTTAAGAAAGTGATTTTCTTAAGCAAATAACAAAACTATAAGAAACTGAAAGAAAATGACCGCTCTTTTTGGTCAAGAATGTTCTGTGCCCTGTTTCTAATTTATAAACTTTGGGGATGCTTTTTAGGCACGTAGACTTGCTGGTAGTTTCAAGACTCCATTTGGCCTTGGAATTTGATGCGTCCATCTTTTACTTTGCTGGAACTATTTTGATCTTGGGAGTCTACTCCCAGCCATCTCATCTGGCAGATTCTTCAGAGCTATTAATTACCTCAGTCTTATCTGAATAATGGAAACTTTAGAGCCAGCTTCCTTTCCAGCAATGATCTCTGCCAAGATCTCAGGTCAAAATCCACATCTTTCTGCAGGGTCTGTGAGATGGGGAAAGCCATCTGTCAGAGAAAGCAAGCTTGTTGATTTCCCTGCTTGGGGCCCAGAGGTGTTAAAACCAGCCATTCAATCACAGGTTGACTAAAAAAAAGTCTCATCTCTCTCATGGCTGGAGCAGGAATTCAAATGCTGTCATGAAGAATTAGCCTTTGGCCTTTTTACTTGCTTTTACTAGAATTTCTAGAGGAAAAAAAACTGTGATTCTCATAATCTTTATGTATACTTTGGTCGATATTATTCTATAAATACCTGATTTTGATGAATTGCATTTTAATTGACCCATCCTATTTTTGAGTTGTTTTTTTTGGTGTCCATTTTGATGTCTCCATATAGTGAATGAGATATTGTATCTGTTAGCTTTTGCTGGCTAACAAATAACCATAAAACCTTATACAACAATAGACGTTTATTTCTTATGCATCTGTGGGGTTCATCCAGTCTAGGCTGGGCTCAGCTGGTTGACTCTGCTCATCTTGGTGGGCTTTCCTCTCCTCCTCCCCCACCGTCTCCTCCTCCTCCCTTCCTTCCTCCTCTTTTTTTTTTTTTAAAGAAATCTATAAGGATTTATCCTTCTGTTTCCTGGCATGCTATTGTAGTATATCAGTGTCTTAGGTGTTTTGAGAGGCAGTGTAGCATCATCGTCAAGGGCTCTAGAACCAGACTGCCTGCATTTAAATTCCAGCTCAGCCATTTTCCAGCTATGCATTCTGGGGGAAGTTATTTTTTGAGCCTTAGTTTTCTCCTCTGTGAAATAGGTATAATAATACCACTTATCTTATAAAGGTGTTAGGAGGATTACCTGAGTTTATCCAGGTAAGATGCTTAGAATAGAGCTAACCTAAGTAACACCCAGTTATTATATAATTGCTTATTAGGACCCAGTTAGCGATTATTTTTTATTCTGAAGTAGAGGAATATATCAATTTTGGCTACCCAGGGTCTCCTCAAGTGAGCAAATGAGTCAAGTGCCAGTATTAATAGGGCCTACTTGGTTTAATATAGTCTTGGTAAATCTAAAAGCATTTATTTTCTGAATAGCATAGAAAATGCTGATGACCCAGCTGCTCTGGCTGAGGAGCTCACAGTCTCCTTGGGGAAGCAGTGTCTATGGTAAAGAGCTAGCCAAGGTAGCAAGCAGTTCAGTGCCAGCATGCATAGGATGGATGTACCAGAGGGATTTAAAAAGTAGAGAACCATTGTGGTTTGCAGATGTTTTTGAAGTCATAAAGTGAGGCACCTGGAGAGCTAATGAAAAAAAAGGTCTGGTCTCATGTTAGAGTAAAGAGAAAGTGGTAGGGGCTTGTCCTGAGTTAAGTTAAACGAGTTGTCAGAGAGGTTGGATGTAGATGTGTGACCTTCACTTTTCTATAGAAATTCTTGTTTCTGAGCACACCAGTTGATAGGCAGGTGAGTGGCTGGAGCTATGGGTAGGGAGAAGAGAGTCACACAATGAAAAAGCTACTGACCAGATCACTGGTTCTCAAAGTCTTAGAAATACAAATTCTCAGGCTCTACCCCACACCTGAAATTTGGGGGTAGGGCCTAGTCATCTATATTTTTGCAAGCCTTCCAGGCGATTCTGCTGCACATTAAAGTTTAAGCTTCTGGCCTACATTGTACAAAAGAAGAACGTGAAGTAACAGTCGATGATATCAGCTGAAACTCTGTCATGTTCTGTGTGAGTAATAAGTGCTTTACCACATTATGTCATTCAATCCTTATATCATCTCTGAGGGTAGGTACCGTTTTTTGTTTTCAGATAAAGAAATGGAAGCACATTTATTTACTTCTGCAAGGTCACACCTAGTAAATAGCAGAGCTGTAGTGGTCTGACTCTTAATCTCTATGAAACAGCATTTGACTACTTAAGGGCGGAAAGGAAACAAGCAAAAAAATCGATTGAACTAAATTGTTGGGGTGCCTGGTGTGGATGGATATTCATGTGTTGAGTTGGTTGCAGTCAAGGGAATCTTCCAGCCATTCAAGGAACCTCCATGCACATCGACTATGTTCATTTGTTTCTTAGAAAGTAACTTCAAGTGCCAGAAGTTATTGACCTTCAGAAAAAGAAACAAAATTTTAGTATGCTAAGGAAGAAAAATCAGACTTCTGGGATCTAAACCGTATATTTTTGTGTGCCCTGAAAACCTTAATTTTCTTGTTGAGGTACTAAATGTTCTGGAGATTGGGATCGCAGATAATGACATACTGGCTTCATGAAGGTGAAGCCATGTTCCGTCTGTTCCCTGAGTGTTCATAATTGAAGGTTACCTACTGCTGCAGAGAGCTCACTCTCTACATTTGTCAGGCTCCACAGCCTCTGAGTTTCGCCTCCAGAGTATTTCTTGGTGCTGTGCCTTCCGGTCCTTTCTCACGGCTTCCGCCCCATTGCAGGTTGTTATTCTTTCGCTTTGGTCAGTGGCATCCTGTCCTGACCCTGTCAGCACAGTGCCTTTTCTGACACATCGGTCTGATTCTGTCCTTCTTGCTGAGCAGCCCCTGCAGCACGCCTGTGCTAATTAAGCCCATTACATAGACGATCTCAATCTCTACCATAATCCACTGCGGTAATAGGTTAAAGACGAGTTAAAGGGAGTTACCTGGCTTACCAAGCCCAGCTTTTCATCCCTTTACTGGCTGCCCTTCTCTTCGTCGTGTGAATGAATGGTTCTTGGTAGCTGTATTCTTCTGCTAGGGATGCTGTAACAAAGTACCACAAACTGGGTGCCTCAGAACAACAGAAATGTATTGTCTCATAGTTCTAGAGGCTAAAGGTCTGAGATCAAGGTCAGCATGGCCCTGCTGCCCCTGAAACCTGTAAGGAAAAATCCTTCCTTTCCTCTTCCTAGCTTCTGGTGGTTTCCTGGCAGTATCTGGCATTCCTTGATTTATAGATGCATCACTTCAATTCCTCATCTTCACAGGACTATCTTCTCTCTGTGTTTGTTACTGTGTCCAAATTTCCCCCCTTTCTAAGGACACCAGTCATTTTTGATTAGGGCCTAATGGATTCATTTTAACTCGACTATCTCTGTACAGACCCTATTTCCACATAAAATCACATTCTGAAATACTGGGGTTTAGGACTTCATATCTTTTGGGTTTGGGGGAAAAAATTCAACCCAAAACAGTAGCTCTATTCTATAAATGTCAAAAACTTAAATTTATCACGTAGTCCAGAATGATGTAACCATCACTAATAACGCAGTTACATTTTTGTTTATTATTTTTTAAAAAATCTGTGTTATCAGCTAGGAAGTAGGAATAAATTTTTCTTACAGTTATTCTCAGAGGAAAACAAGGAAGGGGAAGAAGGCAAAGGAGGGTTGGGAAGGTCTTTCTCTGGCACTTCCTTTGTCATGCTGTGATTGCGTGTCTGGCTGTCCAGGGAGGAGCCTGGGTGGACGTGCTGGCTTCTCTTACCTGATAACCAGGTGAGGCTACAGCAAGCGCTTCCTCTGTGTGTGTGAGTAGAACCATTTCTTTGAGGCAGACAGATCCTTCCATCTCGGGAGTCCTTCTGTGGGCCTTGCCCAGCTCCCTGAGCAGTGGACTTTCATTTCCCTTGGGGTCATAGGTTCAAAGATTCATACAGTGTGTGGGAGGTAGGGGAGGGGACGAAGGATGCTGTGAGGGGAGAAGGAAGGAAGTGGCCCAAAGATAACAATACCTAAGGCATCATTTCCTGGTGAAAAAATGGACAATCAGCCATGATACCAGAGGAAGTGAAAACCAAAATAAACATTGGCAGCTCTCTGCCTTTAGAGTGCTTGTGTGTATACCCAGGTGGCATCTGAGCAAGCTGTTTGAGATAGTTAATTACCCTGAGTAAGAGAGGCCCTGTTGACTTTAAGTGAAGCATAAATCAGCGTTAATAGAAGGAATGACTCGAGAATTAGCTGCTTATCTTCTGCATTATTCTCCAATAGAGGGTGACTCAGTGCCCTGGAAAAGTGATGGGGCACAGCCTTCAAGGACAACAGGGAGGGAAGAGATAAGAAAGGACTGTTGTCCTTGTGAATACTGGCACTAGGTTTGGCATAAGAGCTCCTTCTTCTCCATTATTGGAGCCATTTAGAAGGAAAAGTGTGGGCCACGTTCTCAAAAATGTATTTTACATAGAGGACTTTGCAAAGACTTTGGTCATCTTTGAAGAAAAGAGTTCATTATTAGTCTTTGGTGACTCTCTGTGGCTTACCACCCATTCCTTAATTTAGGTGAAGGATGTATATATGGTGCCTCTAGATGTTTTTTTAGCCAGAGGACCCAGCAGTGCCTGTTCCGTCTCCTCCTGTGAGGATCTAAGGGAACAGACGCTCCAGGGACAATGGCAGCAGGAAGTCAAGGGATCATATTGTTATAAGCTGGGGTTTTGCCTGACTTTCCAGTGCAGAGCTCTTTGATAAAGTGGGCTGGGCATGTGGCTTTGTCTGAAGACAGGTCAGTATATACCTTGGTGCTTACCGTTCCTGCCACAAGCAAAGTGTGAGAGTTTCCTTTACTCTCATTATTAGGGCTGCTTCTCAAAAAAGGAGAGTAGGTGAAACAAAGTGAGATTGTGTTTAATAAGTAAAGGTATGTTCATTTAAGGACTAGAAGATTAAACACAACAATATAAAGTGATGCAACTGTGTCTTGGTGTAACATGTATTTGAGGCAGGTCAGAGGGGACAACTCAGACGGTGTGAGTCGGCATTGAGAAGTTCAAGTTAGAATGGGGCTGGTCCCCAAATGTAGAAGAACTGAGCTTGTGATGGAGGTGAGGTTCTGGTTCTTCTGAACCTTGTTCAGGCTTTAACTATAATCCTGTCTTCAGGTTGAGATTTGGGACCGAGGCAGGATATGTAGAGCTTGGGACGGGGCCAGGGAAGCATAACAGCAGTGAGGTTTACATATGGGCACTGAGAGGAGAGACGGCAGGAACGTTTACTTAGCTTGGAGAAGTGAAGGTTGGCAGGGGCTCAGGGTGGGGACATTAATGGTTTTTAAGTTTATGAAGGCATGTTGTGAGAATTGTAGTGAACAGATGTTTTCACTCCTCACTAAAGACAAGACTAAACAAGGAATGGGCTTACCTTTTAGGCTGTGACACTTTAAATGAGAATTTAGGGAAACCGCCTAAATGAAAATGTGGGAACATGAGATTATTTTAATAAAGGAATCCAGAGTGTTTACTTCTGGAGAGCTTCTGGAAAGTACAGAAACACCCTTGAGCTGAAGTCTGATCTGGATGATTTTCTTTGGTTTGACTTTGCCTGTTAGACTGCAGACTCAGGACACACCAGCTTCCTTTTCTCCCTTCGTTGTTGGTTATCAATATAACCACACCCTTCTGCATGATAACCTGATATTATGAATATACTAGAAGGAGACTGAGTGGGAGCCCTGGTCTTCAGGTTCTGAAGAAGTGATTTTCTTAGGAGGTGATGAGGCTCACAGGGTAAGAGCTTGGATGTTGGTGCCAGGAGACCTGGTTTCAAATCCTGGCTGCCACTTACTGTGTGTTTTGGGGCAAGTTAGTTAACCTCTTTGAATCTGCTCCCTTACTAATAAGTTGGAGATGACAGTAGTATTCATTTCATAGGTTGTTATGAATATTTAGTGAGGCAGGGCATATGAAGTTACAGTGCCTGGCATATAAGAAGTGCTCAGTAAATGATAGCCATTATTATTACCTTATTCTAGACATGCAAACCGGGGCTGGGAACTCAGATACAGCTCCATAATACCTTTTGAACCTGCTTATGTGAAGTTTGCCCTTCTGCCTTCATTACAGCTACTGGCATTCCTACAAGGACTCTTCACTTTCTATCACCATGGTTATGAACTGGCCAAGGACTTCAACGACTTCAAGACGCAGTTGACTATCAGCATACAGAATGTGAGTAGGCGAGGGGACAGGCTTCCTTTCCCTTGCTAAGGGAAGGAAAAACAAAATATGGGTCTGGTTGCATACAGATCACTTAAATGGACTGAGGTGCAGGTGGGGAGGATGGGTCTTGCTTGGGTTCAAAGGGCAGCGGGGGTCAGGCATTTCTAGGGTGCTTGATGGTCCCAGGTTAGAGCCACATCCTCTCCGCCATTATTTCAAAGCACTATTTATGTTCTCGGAAGTGCTGCTGCTGATTATGTTTTAAATCTGTAGCGCCAGAATCAGGATTTCCTTTGGCAGTGGAAGTCCCAGCCCCACCCAGCCCAGCCTCCCTCTGTGCATCTAGCTGCCTGGCCCCATAAAACCATAGAGTGTGTGTGTTCAGGGGATGAGGATGGGGTACACATGCTGGCCTTGGGCTCAAAGGATGTGCTGTTGTTCAACTCTCAGTGAGGCTGCCAGGAAATCCAAGTAGGTGCGCCTTACTCCCAATCTCCTTTCCCAAATTGTAAGCAGCAGGACCTTTGGGTGCACAGAATCCTGCTTAGGACTCTGGTTAGCGGTCACTGGGGCTCGAACCCCTTTCTTCCCTGTGTGATGGGGCCACATTAGTCTGCATGTTGTCTTTGTCTCTGGATGATCCTGTGTCCAAATAAACCCAAGTGTGTCCGTGTGGGTTGGACTGCGGGTTGGACTGCATGCTTTTAGAAGCCTGAGCTTGCCCCCTCATGGTTCTCTGCAGTGCCTCAGAGAACAGGAAGTTGCAGGGTCTTGGATGAGATGTCACAAAGCATGGCTTCCCTTGGGCCGGGTCCCTCAGAAGGCAGGCTCTGAAGTGGAGATTTATACAGAGCAGGTCCCCAGGAGGCAGTGTTGGCAGAAGCACCTGTGACAGAGTGAGGGCAGCAGACCCTGCCGGAGGAGAGGCTGAGTGGTGAGGACTCAGCCGACGCCCCGGGCCCCCTGGAGCTGGGATGGTCCCTTGACCCTCCCCCTTTGGCCCCTGGCTTCGCCTAGTTGCTGGGTGCAGGGTGCCCTGGGGGAGGGGTAACCTTACGTGAAGCAGCTCCATTTGAGGAGGGAGCCATCAGCAAACAGCTGGAGAAAGAGCATCTCTGTCCTGGAGGGAGGTGGAGGGCGTACCCTGCTGTGGACCATCTGAGTCAGAGTGGCCTGGGATGCTTGTTAAAAATGCACATGTCTGGGTTGAGAGGCGCTAAACTTATCTTTCGGGGTGAGAACTGGTCATTTGCATTTCCTGCCGGTTCCCCAGGTGATTTTGATGGTCTCTAGAGTTTGAGAGTCATTCTGACGTAGGGCTTTAAGGCCAAAGTATATTTCTTAAAAGGGAACATTTTTGCCTGATTCCCAGATGGCTGAATGTTCCTTACCTGGTTTTAGATCTAAGAATTCTGTAGGTTGATGTTCTGAAGTGCTAGAGATGGGAACAGGGTTTCATTTCTTTGATTTGAATAAAATTCCTTTCATCCTAGACAAGAAATCGCTTTGAAGGCACCAGGTCAGAAGTGGAATCCCTGATGAAGAAGATGAAAGAGAATCCCCTCGAGCACAAGACCATCAGTCCCTACACCATGGAGGGGTACCTCTACGTCCAGGAGAAACGTGAGTGCTGGGTCGGCCAGCAGTGTGGGTGTACTCATGCCTTTTTCCCAGGAGCTGGGGTGCGTATCCAGTAGTGCCTGGCCTGGAGTATGTATTTGGATGAAGGAGAGTGATTTTATAGTTAGGTTTCCTAGGGGAGAGATGCTGTCCACAAGGTCTTGTCTACCTCCCAGTGATGTGTTGTTTCCTTTGTAACTGGGAATTTCCTTGCAACCTGGAATTTTTTGAGGCTCTGCGGTGCCACTTCTCTCCCTGGTGTCACTCTACTCTTGAGGTTCCTGTACCTTCAGTATAGCTTTATATACCATACCCTTGGTGTAGAGGCCTTGGAAAGGTCTGGCTGGCTGGACCTTATTGTCATATCCTTCGGTAGACTTAATAGTTGGTGATTTTGTTTTCATTTGAGACTTGTTTCAGCAAGGCCCAAACAATCATGACTTAGGCCCTTTCTCTCTTCTCCTCAACCCCTGTCATTCCAACACTTAAATTTTATGAAAAGTAGAAACAAAAGCTCACTTCAAGAGCCAGGAAGAAGAGCCATTGACTTGCCCATATGACATCAAGGAAAGAAATGCCAGGTGCTGCTAACCCAGAGTTTTCAACGATGACTCAGATTCGTGCACTGGGCTATAGCACTCCCAGACTTAATTCATGCGTGCGGTGCTAGAGATTAAAGAAAGTGCATTGTTTTTCTTTAATGGATAGCTCTTCTTGTAGTCTCCCACCTGTGCTTTCTGGCTGGGCACTGTTGATTTAGGATTAGTTAAATATCTTCACTCCTATCTGCTTCCTAATGGAACAAAACACTCAGTTTCAGTGATTATTCTATTTAGTGATTACTTGAAAATTTTCTTGGACTTAAAACTGTTCCCTGGTGACAAAGGTGTAGTAATGGGGTTGGAGGTTGGAGCATCGGTTGTGATGAGAGTTTTATGTCCCTTATTCTTGCAGGTATGAGCTTGTTAAGGCTTGTAAAAAACAGAAGCTACTTTAATTGTGTGTTATACCTGAATATATGGTCATATCTTCTTTGCCCAATGAGAAGACCACCCCCAAAAGTTTTAAGTCAACTTGAAAATAAAAATTTTTAGGACTATAAAAATACAGTTCAGCGTCCACTTATAATAATTAATTTATTAATATTGGTCACTCCAATATTAATATTTATACGTGTAAAGTCAGTATAAGCACTCACATGACATTGTACAATTTTATTCAAACACTTCATGTGTTTTTTCAACACTAATGTCTTGATTATCATTAGAACCATATTTTGATTCTCCAACACAGTGGTCCAGAGCATATCATTAGAATACAGCTTTTTTTTTTTTTAATTTGGACGTTTTTGTAACTTATTATTTTGAAGTAGTTTCAAACTTACAGAAAGTTGAAAGAATAGTATAAAGAACGACCATATGACCTTTACCCAGATTCACGAATTTTTACCATTTTTCCAGTTAGATCATTCTTTCTCTCTCTGTATGGGTGTGTGTGCACATCACAGTCACACACACACACACACACACACACGCATTGTAATTTTTTCTGAACTATTTGAGAACAGGTTGTATATACCATGCTTCTTGACTTCAGTGTGTATTTTCTCAAAACATTCGTTTATGTAACCACAGTTACATATCCAGGAAATGTAACATTGATAAGATATTTCATCTAAACAATATTTCATATTCCCATTTTGTCAGTTGTCCCAGTGATGCCCTTATAGAGCATTTTGTTTTCCTTCAGTACAGGAGCTTGTACAGCATTTAGTTGTCATATGACGACTTTAGTCTCCTTTACTCTAGAACAGTTCCTCTGATGACATTGACGTTTTTGAAGAATATCGGCCAGTTCTTGTATAGAATTTTCTTCATTGTGGGTGTGTCTGATGTTTCCTCATGATTAGATTCAGGTCATGCATCCCTGGTCAAATCCTACATAAGTAATGCTGTGTTTTTCCCGGGTACCACATCCGGAGCAAAGGATGTTCCTCTGCCCTCCGTGGTCTTGTTGATTTTGATCACCTAGTCAAGGTACTGTCTGCTTTCCCCACTGTGCTGTCACTGTGTTTCCCTTGTAACTGATAAGCGGTCTGTGGGGCGGACACCTTAAGACCGTGCCCTTCCCTCTTCAGACTTCGCCTCCCATGGAGTTAGCATCCATTGAGAATCCTGGCCTGGACTGACCTTTACTGTGATGGTTGCAAAATGGTGATTTTGCAGTTCTGCCACTCCCTCCACATTTATTAGTTGCCTTTTCGTGTAATATAAGGAAGCGTCCTCCCCCTTTCTACCTCCCTCCTTCTCTCCTTTCTTTCCTTCCTTCCTTCCTTCCTCCCTCCCTCCCTTCCTTTCTTTCTTTCTTTCTTTCTTTCTCTCCTTCTCTCTTTCTTTCTCTCTCTCTCTCTCTTTCTCTCTCTCTCTCTCTTTCTTTCTTTCTTTCTTTCATCTGTCTATCCATCCATCTTTCTACTGTCAGTATGGACTTTTGAGTTCCCATTTTGTTCATTAGGCTAAATCCATTACTGTCCTTGTTTATTATGATGCTCAAAGTGTCCAAGATACAGCATTTTTGAAATCTTTGTGTTGTGCTGTCACTGGAATTTATTCTCTAAGCCACAGAAACACAGTTGAATGGTTGGCGTTTTCATTTGTCCTTGATGCTCCAATGTAGACACTCTGTTGCTTTTTAAGTATACTAAGTGACATCCAACACTTGCAATGGGCATTCATACCCTGAAAAATAATTATTAAGTGTCTGCTAAATCTGTTTTCATGTTGTCATTATTGTTTTTTAATCATATCTGCTATGTGATCTCTATAAGCATCCAGGACTCGTATTGATTGAGGTCCTTGCAGGCTAATAATGCCAATCATGCCTTCTTCCTCTAACAGTACTTTGTTGTTTGAAATAAAGTAATTGGCCAGGCACCTGATAAAATCAGATACTGTCAGAATTTGTCTGTAGGGCATCTACCTCTTTCCTGAGGGATAATTTTGAGGGACAAACTCCTTAGATTACATTTGAGCATTTACAGTTACTTCTGTTCCACATGTCTGGTGTCTCTGGGTTTTCCTTGTCTGCTTTTCAGATCTTCTTGAGTTCTGCTAAAGTAAAAATTAGAGGTTTGGAAGTAGGTCAGAACCCCTGTACGTGCGTGCACGTGGTTGCAGAGCAGCTGTGTGGGAAGCATGAAGTCATCACACCAGATGGGAACGGTGACAAGCACTTTGAGGAGCTTTTCTGTGTTCCTTCTCAATCATCTTCCTCCTGTCGGGGGAGAGAAAGGAAACTTCAGATGGAGATTGATAATATGGGAAAGTGAATTAATTTCCCCAGGGAACCTCTACTTCCCTTATATTTTAAGACCCATCGGATGCAGCATTTAGTGACAAACAGTCTTCCTTGGTCCTTGGGGAAAGCCCTGGGTCGGTTCCATTTCCAGCTTGTGGAATCAGATTTCTGCCTGTTCAAATCTAGCTGGTGTGGAGAGTATATCGCCCCTAGAAACAGTTTAAGGATAGGTGAGCATTGTGTGTTACTGGTTGTGTGTTTTTCCAGCATGCAGTGGATGTGGAGAGATGTTTTATGGGGAATATTACTTTGCAGGTCATTTTGGAACTTCCTGGGTGAAGCACTACTGTACATATCAACGGGATTCCAAACAAATCACCATGGTACCATTTGACCAAAAGTCAGGAGGAAAGGGGGTGAGTTCATTTTTAAATTTCATGCTTGATTTGCTTGGTTAACATATGATGAGTATAATGCATGTTTGAAGTAACACCTCCAATTTTCACTGTAATTTTCTTAATTTTTATATGGTAGTTCCAGGAGGCATGGCACCTGAAAAAGTAAATAAAACAAGATGATTATTTTGAGCACTAAGTTACATTGGCAGCTGCAATTAAGAAAGCTTTTTGTATTTCACATATATACAGTGTTAAGTGTGTATAATGTGTTTAGATGCTAGAAATTCTTGGATGACCTCATCCTGTGAAACTGATTCTTGTCACTCTCACCCAATACCCAGAGGGCTGCCAGTTGGCAGTTTAGATATCCCAGTTATCTGTTGCTGTGTAACAGGTCACCCAAAAATGTAGCGACTTTGAAAACAACACCAGTCATTTTAGTATTTCCTACAGTTTCTGTGGGTAAGGTCTTTGCGGAGCATTTGGATAGATGGTTTGGGCTCAGGGTTTCTTATGCTGTTTCAATCAGATAGTGACTGGAGCTGGACCATAAGGGTCTGAAGCAGCTCTGGGCTGGTCAGATATAGCTCTCTTCCTTTCTCCTGACCTCCTCTCCCATTCTCTTCCTTCTTTCCCTCTTGCTCTGTATAGTCTCAGGGCCTGTCCTCTGGCCTCTCTACGTGGGCTATTTTGGGTTTCCTCACAGCACGGCAGCCTCAGGGCAGCTAAAGGATTCAAGAGTGAATATTCCAGCAACAAAAGCAGACCCTGCAAAACCTTTTAATGACCGAGGCTTAGAAGTCATATTGCCTTAAGTTGGCCCCATGTGTTGGTTGAAACAGTCATAAAAGCCCACCCAATTTCAGTGTGAGAGGACATAGGCCCTGCCTCTTGATGAGAGGAGTATCAAAGTCACATTGCATTGAAGAGCATGTGGGATGGAAGATATTCTTGTGGCCGTCGTTGGAGGAGATAGTCAGGCTGCATCTGCGGGGTCCCCACTGCTGGGAGCTCCTTGCTGTGCCCCAGTGGTTCTCCTTTCCTCTGGGAGCACTCTGTGTGTCTGCATTTTCTTTTTAGGTGATCTGTCTTTTCTCTCTGGCTCCTCATAATATCTTCTTTTTTTTTCTTTTGGTATTCTACATTTCATTATGATAGTCCTTTCTGTGAATTTTTTTCTCTGTTTTCCCAATCTGTTGTGCTTAGGCATTTTGGCCTTTCTGGATTTGAGGATTGGTGTCTTTCAGTAACTTTGGAAAATTCTCACCAATTATCATTTTGAATTTTGCCCCCCTCCCCATTCTTTCTATTATTCAATATCTCCTTCTGGAGATATTTAAATATTTTTTAACAAAAATATTTATGTTTCATTTCTTTGAATCTCTGGACTCCGTTCTGGATAATTTCTTTTGTTCTATCTTTAGTTTAAATAATTTTTCAGCTGTGTCTAATCTGTTGATAAAGTAGTCCTCTGTAAGTATTCCAACGCTGGCCCTCTTCTCTGTGGCAAATTTTTGTGCATCCTGTTGGGTTTGCATATGTGCGGGCATTGCAGTGTAGAGGCTAAGAGCACTGGCCCTGAGGTTCGACTGCCCGGGTCAGTGATGTGACACTGTTGTCATTACTGTTAGCTACTCCCCCGTGCTGTCCCCTTGCTCTCTGCCACTTCCAGTTTTTCTTCCTGGCTTTCTTTCTCTTAGACCACAATGCAGGAGTTGATCAGCATCTCTGTCCTTCCCTGTATCAAGGCAAAAAAAGCCAAGGCTCTCTTAATGTGTCTTGTTAGGGGTAGAGTTGACTTATAAATAATCTCAGGAAAGCAGATATGTGAAAATATCAAAACATAGAGAAATTACAGAGTTAGAAGAAGTATTAAAGATCTCTGTTAATAGGAGTTCCCTATTATTCATGAAATGGAAGTAGAGTTAGGTCTGCCTTTCTTGGGTCAAGTCATAGTCCTTTTCTAACTCCTAGTCCTTCTAGAAATCAGATTCACTGAGTTATTCTCTCACACAGTCTTTATTTTGGGACCATTTATCTTGTGCTTTCCTAAACCTGGAGTGAAGAACTCTCTTGTATTTTGTCTACTCCTTTCTTACCACACTTGAAAGTGAAGGGCAGAGACGAATTATGGTGTGTGTTTGGGACTCCTTAGACTTTAGTGGGATAATTGGAAACACCTCATTGAGTTGTTAAGAGGCTTATATGCATTAGTGTATATAAACTTCTTGGGACTGAGCCTGACACATAATAGAGGCTGCCATATTAGGAGCTTGATATTATATGAAATAATTTTTCTAGTAATAATTACTTATATTTAGATTTTGTTTTATATTTTTCTAAAATATTGTCCTTTATCATCCTGTTTTATCCATTTTTCCTGCTTTACAAAAGAGGAAATTGTGGGTCAGAGAGAGGGAATGATTTCTAAGGATGTATTTTGAAAGAGTTACTTTGAACCAGTGCTCAAACCCTGATTCTGGAGCCTACATCTCCTGATTCTGAGGTTCATCATCATAATAAAAGAGAATAATACTGTATATGTGTAAAATAATAGTTTTCCATGACGCCACTCTGTTTCCTCATCCTCAGGGTGAGGAAATGTGAAGACTGGCTGTCCAGAGGTGATGTGTTCTCAATTTATACAGGAGAATCATGTGACGTCATTGTATGTGTGCTTGTACAAAGCTCTCCTAGGAGCTGGCGGCAGACTTAACGTAGAATATAGGGTGTTTCCTTTTCCTAACACGCTCTTTGTCCACCCTGTCTCTCCTTCCCTGTCCCTTTCATTTGGATTATTTTCCTTTGAAAGTACCTGCTTTTCTCTTAGCTTCAGTTCAGGAGATGTGAGTGGATTTTCTGCATCCTCTTGGAGACGAGGCCTGTGTGTGGTAAAAGACAGTTCCCCACATTCTATCCTGTGAGATGAGGACGCTCTCTGCGGGAACCCTGGAGCAGCCCAGAGCTGACCCCGTCCCTTTCCTGGCTTGAAACCCTTCATATGTTCCCACTGCTCACAGGATACAGACCACAGTCTGCATGATCTGGTCCCTGCTTCCCTCAAGCCCTTTCTCAGTCCAGTTTCCCTCTTGCACGGGGATTCCAGACACACTGGCTTCCCTTCAGTTCCTCCAGGGCTCCATGGACCCCCACCACAGGGCCTTTCCACCTGCTGTTCTCCACCCCTGATCTGTGCTCCTGGTTTTATCTCCTGTGGATCCTTCGGGTCTCAGCCCAAGAAAGCCTTTGCCGACCTTCCTGCCGAGGTCACATCCCCTTAATGTAGGCGTTTGTAGCACAGCATGCCTCTTTTATTGTAGTGTTTGTTACAGTTGTAACTCTTCATTTATTTGTTTAAGTGATTGTT
Organism: Eubalaena glacialis; assembly: GCF_028564815.1. Taxonomy (NCBI): domain Eukaryota; kingdom Metazoa; phylum Chordata; class Mammalia; order Artiodactyla; family Balaenidae; genus Eubalaena; species Eubalaena glacialis. Next base: position 120,302,262 of record NC_083719.1, read on the forward strand.
ATCTCCATCCCCTGTTTTTTTAACCACGAGTACTTGAACAGATCGTCTTTATAGATTTTTCCTGATATGGAATGGTCGTCTTGGGAACAGCGTCTTATCTTCTTCTTATTTCTGCTTATATTTGACAATCTTTTATAGTTCCCCTGTTTTCTCCTATTTCTCAGGGACACCTCCCCCTAAGCTTTCAAAGTGACAGGTAGTCCAATGCCATTAAATCAGAAATAGAGTTAGACATTAACATGGTCAGAAGTCCATATGTTTGGGCATTTCCAGTCATACATTTACGTGTTGCAGAAGGAGCAATTCTCAATCTGAGAAGTTAATCTTAGCCATTCAGTAAAAGACAATAGATGTAAGACTTGTGAATATAAACTGTCTCTTCCTAGGTCTTCTGTGTTTTGTGTGCTATTCTGATATTAGTGGGTGGTTAAGTTTTACCATACGCAGTCACATTTCCTATTATTCAACAAACTAGGCAAGTTTGCTAATTTCCCCCCTAGTTTAGGAAGAAAGATTGGCAGATATAGGAGAAAAAGGAACCCTAAAAAATTCCTACGTGACAGGAAGAGAAGAAATCAGGGGCAGAAACCTCTATGTTTTTAGACAATAAATTAGTGTTGTGTGATAAAACTGTTGCATTCCATTTGTACAATGGAATACTACCCAGCAATAAAAAGAAATAAGCTCTTTCTTTTTGTACCATGGATTTTAAAAATTGCCTTTATTGTTTTAATGTTTAATTTTTATTTTTTTTTGATTGAAGTATAGTTGATTTACAATATTACCTAAGTTTCAGGTGTAAAACATAGTGATTCACAATTTTTAAAAGTTATACTCGATTTATAGTTATTATAAAATATTGGCTATGTTCCCTGTGCTGTACAATATATCCTTGTAGTTTATTTATTTTATACATAGTAGTTTGTACCTCTTAATCCCTATCCCTATCTTGCCCCTCCCTCCTTCCCTAGCCCCACTGATAACCACTAGTTTGTTTTCTATGTCCGTGAGTCTATTTCTTTTTTGTTCTATTCACGTGTTTTCTATGTCCGTGAGTCTATTTCTTTTTTGTTCTATTCACATTTGTTTTATTTTTTAGATTCTACAGATAAGTGATATTATACAGTATTTGTTTTTCTCTGTCTGACTTATTTCACTAAGCACAATACCCTCCAAGTCCATCCATGTTGTTGCAAATGGCAAAGTTTCTTTTTTAATGGCTGAGTAGCATTCCATTGTGTGTGTGTGTGTGTGTATGTATGTATGTGTATACACCACTACTTTTTCTTTTTTTTAACGTCTTTATTGGAGTATAATTGTTTTATAATGGTGTGTTAGTTTCTGCTGTATAACAAAGTGAATCAGCTATACATATACATATATACCCATATCCCCTCCCTCTTGTGTCTTCCTCCCACCCTCCCTATCCCACCCCTCTAGGTGGTCACAAAGCACTGAGCTGATCTCCCTGTGCTATGCGGCTGCTTCCCTCTAGCTATCTATTTTACATTTGGCAGTGTATATATGTCCATGCCCCTCTCTCACTTCGTCCCAACTTCCCCTTCCCCCTCCCCGTGTCCTCAAGTCCATTCCCTACGTGTGTCTTTATTCCTATCCTGCCCCTAGATTCTTCAGAACCTTTTTTTTTTTTTTTTTTTTTAGATTCTATATATATGTGTTAGCATATGGTATTTGTTTTTCTCTTTCTGACTTACTTCACTCTGTATGACAGACTCTAGGTCCATCCACCTCACTACAAATAACTCAATTTCATTTCTTTTTATGGCTGAGTAATATTCCATTGTATATATGTGCCACATCTTCTTTATCCATTCATCTGTCGATGAACACTCAGGTTCCTTCCATGTCCTGGCTCTTGTAAACAGAGCTGCAGTGAACATTGTACACCACTACTTCTTTATCCATTCATCTGTTGATGGGCACTTAGCTTGCTTTCATATCTTGGCAATTGTAAATAATGCTATGAACATTGGGGTTCATGTATCTTTTTGAATTAATGTTTCATTTTCTTTGGATATATACTTAGGGGTGTAATTGCTGGATCATATGATAGTTCTATTTTTAGTTTTTTGAGGAACCTCCATACAGTTTTATGCAGTGGCTGCACCAATTTACATTCCCACCAACAGTGTACAAGGGTTCCCTTTTCTCTACATCCTCACTAACATTTGTTATTTGTGGTCTTTTTTTTTTTTTTAAATTAATTAATTAATTTATTTATGGCTGTGTTGGGTCTTCGCCTCTGTGCGAGGGCTTTCTCCAGTTGTGGCAAGCGGGGGCCACTCTTCATCGCGGTGCGCGGGCCTCCCACCATCGCGGCCTCTCCTGTTGCGGAGCACAGGCTCCAGACGCGCAGGCCCAGCAGCTGTGGCTCACGGGCCCAGCCGCTCCGCGGCATGTGGGATCTTCCCAGACCAGGGCTCAAACCCGTGTCCCCTGCACCGGCAGGCAGACTCTCAACCACTGCACCACCAGGGAAGCCCCTATTTGTGGTCTTTTTGATGATAGCCATTTTGACAGGAGTGGGGTGATATCTCATTGTGGTTTTGATTTGTGTTTCTCTGATGTTGAGTGATGTTGAGCGTCTTTTCATGTGCCTGTTGGCCATCTGCGTTTCCTCTTTGGAAAAATGTCTATTCAGGTCTTCTGCCCATTTTTTAATTGGGGTGTTTGCTTTTTTTGTTGTTGAGTTGCATGAGCTGTTTTTATATTTTGGATATTAACCCCTTATTGGTCATATCATTTGCAAAAAGAAACTTGATTTGTACAACATGAGTGAATCGTAAACGAATTATGCTGAGTGAAAGAAGTCAGACGTAAAGGAGCATTCCATTTGTATAAAGTTACAGAATGTGGAAACTAATTTGTGATGACAGAGAACAGATTCAGTGTTTGCCTGGGAATGGACTGGGTGGAGGGATGATGGATTACCAGGGACTTACCAGGAAACTTTTGGGGCTGATGGAAATGTTTACTACCTTGATTGTGGTGATGATTTCACAGATGTATACAGATGTCAAGACTCATAAGTTGTATGCTTGAACATGTACAATATATTATACATTTAAAAATTATACTTCAATAAAGCTGTTAAAACATATTTATTGCACACCTACTCTGTTCCAGGGCCTTTTTGGTCTCTGGGGACACAAGGGTAAGCAAAAACAGACACAGTACAGTATGCCCTCAAGGAGCTTAGAGCCTGTTGAGGAAAGAGACATTATTTGAATCATCACTTACAGCAACAGCAAATCTCACCTGTGATCAGTGCTGTGAGGGAAGGAGGGGTACATGGTGCTATGTGAACATGTCTGGGGGTGTTTGACCCGGTCCAGAAATGTTTTCCTGAGAAGTGACCATTGAACCAAGGTCATAGAAGTCCAGAGTTGGAAGGAGACCTCAAGGTGATCTTGTTTCAACTCTTATCAAACCTATAAATTAAACCTATTTAAGCCAATATCAACAAGAATTTAACCTAGCATGGGTTGATGCTGTACCATCATGATCTATTAGTACTCAAGACATTGGGCTCTAAGTATTAAACATGGCTTACAGATTTTATTTGCATGAGGCTGTGGTCTGAGAAGGTTTATGACCAACCTTCCACCTCCTGTGGTCCTGAACACTCAGGTTTGAGAAGATGAAATGATCGCTTCTGTTTATGTGGCACGTTTGTCCTGGAGAGGAGCATGGCCCGAGTTCTGGCCTCATCTTGATAGTCTGTGTGTTCCCAACAGGGGGAAGATGAATCAGTCACCCTCAAATCCTGCACACGGCGGAAAACAGACTCTATTGAGAAGCGGTTTTGCTTTGATGTGGAAGCAGTAGACAGGTGAGTAGTTGTCACACTTTTTCTCAGGAACAAATATTGCCGAATTTGGATTTCTTTTCCATTCATTCAAAACTTTCTGTTTTTTTCCCCCTCTTTCCCTTCTCCATATAGACCTCAGGCCAGTTACTGATTTGCAAGAATCAGTATAGCCTCCCCATCCTATAGATTCAGCCCTGAGCCCCTGATTGGTTGGTTTAATTTTAATGTCAGGGCTTCCCTTCTTGGGAATATGTGTTATGTCTCAGGAGGATGAATATATGTTTAAAGAAAACTGACTGTTTAGCATGACTGTTTCAGCTATTTAAGATTTTTTACTTAAAAATTTTTATGTAATGATTCAAAAGGAGTTAGGTAAAGGGAAAAGTGGAAGAAGTTCTATCAATTAGAGAAAAAGCTTTTATGAGAGAATAGCATTGACATGTATACACTACCAAATGTAAAATACATAGCTAGTGGGAAGCAGCCACATAGCACAGGGAGATCAGCTCAGTGCTTTGTGACCACCTAGAGGGGTGGGATGGGGAGGGTGGGAGGGAGACGCAAGAGGGAGGGGATATGGGGATATATGTATACATATAGCTGATTCACTTTGCTATACAGCAGAAACTAACACAACATTGTAAAGCAATTATACTCCAATAAAAATGTTCAAAAAAAATTTTTTTTTTTAGTTACAGTATTTCGCCTCCCACTGTGTGTGTGCATCCAGGAAAGAAAGCAAACCACTTTCGACATCAGCCTTAGGAGAGGGAGCTCTGTGTTGTGTTCCTCAAGATTTACAGTCTCATTAAGTTGTACCACTTCATGGTGTTAAGCTAGTTTGACAGCATTCCAGTTCTTTGAGACACTTTACTTGGCAACAGGTTAATTCTTTGAATGAAAGCCATGAGTTAAGCTTATTTGAGCTGTCTATTCAAGATCAGCAGTGCTAGCACAAAGATCCTTAAATCTCAGCATGATTGTCCTATAATGCTGTTAATTTATCCCCTTTGTTAAAAAAAAAAAAAAAAGCTACACCACTTTGTCAAGCCAGTATCTACCCTCTCTGGGACGTTTACCTGTGGCCACTTTACGGGAGCTCTAGAGGATCTGGAGTGCGAGTACCACCTGGCGTGTGCTGCTCCATGTGCTGCCAGGTTTGAAATGCCTTCTTGTGGCATGATGTGTCCCTGTGTTGTGGCCCCTGAGGCTGCTAGAGCGCCCGTGGAGAGAGCATGCCTGTTTAGCCTAAATCAGATGTTCATGGAAACTAACCGTGTCTCATTAGCAGTCTAGTTATTACAGCTTTGGCTCTCAAGTCAGGCAACCCGGATCTAAATTTTGACTTTGCTGCTTAGTAGCCATGTGACTTTGGGCAAGTCACTTAATCTTGCAGGGCCTTGATTTCATTCTCTGGAAAATGGAGATGGTTATAGTACCTGGTTCCTAGCATTGTCAGGATTCAAGAAGAGAAGGCATGTAAAACACTTGGCAGACTGGCAAATAATAAAAGCTCAACAGTTAGCCTTTATTATTTGTTAATTAGTATGTCCTGCATGTTTACCTGACTTGATATTTCAAAAGCTAGACTCTAAATGCAGAGAAGTCAATATCATTTGTAAAGAAAAGAGAGTACCCCAATCGTTCACCATGTGTGGGTTGTGAGAGGGGAAGGGAGTGGAGAAGGGCTGTATGGTGAGGTAGGTTGAATTGGGGTAGCAAAGGGGGATTGCAAAAAGTGTGCCTCAAACTAAGATGATTCTTGACTTTAAACAAATCCTGAGTCAGGATGCTTTAAGCCCTTGTAGGCATCTCCTCTATTCTAAGCATGGAATTTACTGGCGTTCGTATTGTTGGAATCCAGATCCAGTTTGTATTGTTGGAATCCATGAAAGATGGATTAGCAGATGTGTTTGTGTGGAAATGGAGCCAGTTGTTTGATGCTGGTCAGCCGAATAGTTTCCAGAGATGATTGTCTGTTTGCAGGACTACCTGGGTGAGGGCAGTGCCCTGCATTGCAGCTCTTGTTAGATTTGGAAATGAGGTCAATGATTCTTTCTGAAGCTGAATTGTTTTCTTCTTCAGAAGTTTCCCAGAAGTTGCTGAGAGTTGCTTTTTAGGCAATTAAAACTCACCATGGTTCCTCCATCTCATTTCCACCCTTGCCAACACTTCCTACCACCTTCCCCCTGTATTATGCCCAGAAAAGCTTTGCACGTCCCAATTATAAGCTGAGAGCAAATGTGTCACATTCAGCATACTGAGTGGGTTTGGGAAGTCGATTTCTTCTAGGTCATCATCTCTGGTTCCCTTGGCATGAAGTGGAGGGGCTGCAGTTGTGGTGCAGAATGAGGCTGCTAAATCTCCTCTTAATAAGCAGGAGGGGAGTAGATAATACTGTTGTATTATTTGTAGTTTTGATGTTCTGTGTATTGTGATGCTTTCTGCCTGGGGAGAGCCTGCCCCTTTCGGGGCCGACCAGTTCTTAGAGTCAGCCGAGGGCTCAGCATGGTGAGCGCCATTGATGTGTGGACTTCCGGTCCAGAGCCACAGCGCCTCTACTGGCTCCAACAGCCCAAGAGGCAATATTCCTCTACCAGACACCTAGGGACCACTCCCACAGCCTATTAGCACCTGTGAAATTATTCAAACCAGCCACTCCTAAACGGTTTACCTATCCCTGCCTTGCCTTTGCTGCAGAAACTCTTAACAAAGGTCGTGGTCTAGGCTCTCCCCTCCGACCACTTCTGCCTCCTGGATGATGCTGGTGCTTTCCCACGTGGCCCTGTGTGGTGTGCCAAGTGTCCTGTTTCTAACACCTGTGAATATAAGAAACGTGGTTTGCCTGAGCCCCTTCTGTGTCTCCTCTTGTGGTCACACCTGACTGGCCATCACCCGAAATAACACAGAACATCAATGAAACCCCTTCTCTGCATTTTCTATATAGGTTGTCGTCTTTGGTCTCAAAGATTAGGTTACTGTTGGCAGTATTTTCTTTAGTGTCCATCTGCTGACACCTTGCGCTGGAACTTCTAGCCTCTAGACCTGTGAGATAATATACTTCTGTTGTTTATGCCACTCAGTTTGTGGGTCTTTTTACAGCAGCCCTAGAAAACCAATACAGTATTGAATAAGAGGGCCTTTCTCACTGAAGCAGCCATGAAAGGGTCCCCTGACAGCCTTTTAGATGGATGGCCCAACACACACTCCTTAAACAATCCCATTGACAAGGAGCCCCACTTCACAAAGCAGCCCTTTCACGTAAATTATCTTCCTTATTCTGGATACTCTTTACGGTAGCCTAAGCTTTCATTAGCTTTTTAAAAAGTCATCCTTTCTTATCCCTTAATAAAGAAGCATTCTTTGGTGCCTCTGTATTACCTTACCATAGAACCAAACATTTGAAAGTTTATATGTTATATTGGTTAATGGACTAAAGAATAGATTTATCATTTTTTCTTTAAAGCGTGTTAACTCTTTTTGAGGGAGCTTAGTGTAAAATTCCTGGGTAAAAATGGGACTTCATCTAAAAGCAGCTCTTAGGGGTAGTGGCGTGTGATACTTGCCAATGTCTGTCTTCAGTCACTTTGAACAATTAACTCCACCGTGCAGTAACTTATGGAAATGAATGAGCAAATGTAGGGGAAATATTTGTTTAAGCTAAAGAATCATGGTGGTAGTCATCTCCCAGCATCTCTGCATTTGTTTATCTTTAAGAGATGTCTCACAGATGTATGTGACACATGGGTATTTTCTCCCAAATGTCTTCCAGGAGGGACCACTAAACCATATGGAAGATAATAGAAACAAAAGGCTTCTTTTTGATGCACTGAATCAATGTAGTCTCTTGAGGGGTGGTGTTTATACTTGGGGAAAGGAAATAATTAGAATGCTTTATGTTTTCCAGGACTAACTGACCCCAACAGAAGTCCATACATTTGAAGACGTTGTGTAGAGTGTTGAGTGCCCCATTCCCACCCTTGGTACTCTCCAGAGGTGGACAGCAAAGGACAGCTTATTAGGATGACAGGGGTACTGGGTGCTAGTGGTGTCACGGGGACCAAGACAAGCATAGTCCTTGCCTTCATGGATCTTACCGTTGATTGTAGAATGGGCAGACACATACACATACATTCGTGCAACTGAAGGTATAAATACTGGTATGTTGAGTGTTCCAGCAAACTTGGAGGACCAGAATGCTGTAGGGAAGATGTAACACACAGAAGGACTTCACCCTTCTACTCTTACAGAGAATGATGGCATGACTAGAATGCCCTGAATTTTCATTCCCTCTCTCCTCCCCTCCCTTCCTCATTTATTAACCATAACTACATACTGGAGACTCTACTGACCGTGGAGATATAAAGTTTAATGAAGCATTAGGAATCTAATGGACTTTTCTTCTTAAAAGTCATCTGATTTTTCTTGCAAACCAAATCCAGAGTCCTCCTTCTGTGAGCTTTCCACGAATAGGTGAAGAGAGACAGCTTTCTTCTGAACCAGTCCCAGCCTGGCATGTCATACCCACTGTCAACTCTATCCTCGCGTCCCACCGTGTACTGTGTATTTGCACAGTGTACGAGCTTTTCTTTGTATTGGTTGGCTGGTTGTTTAATTAGGTATGTTTTATATAACTCTGTTCAATTCTAAATATCTGTCTCAGGTAATTTGCTCCCAGAGGCAGAATAACGTCATTTTATCCAGCTTTTAATCCAGTACTGTGTGCATGTGGTTGTTCAATTTTGTTTTTTATGGTAATGCAATTTTTGAGTTAGATTATTTTGTTCTTTCCTTCGGGACTTTGGTGAAGTACTGTGTAAGAGACTACAGGAGCTGAATCATGTTAGTTGATATTTAAACTAAAATTTGAGCGAGTACACACACAATCTACATTTCTGTATAGGTAGGACAAAAAAAAAAAACAGGAAAATGGGAGATTGGTAAGAATAGTGGCGGCTAGAAAGATTAATGGAAAATCGGAATAATCTACCCCAACCCTCCAATGAGTCACCACTCTTATTTCAAGTCCATTTTTATAGAAGGCTGCATGATGCTGGTAAAAGATCGAGCAGCCCTAAGTTTGAATTTGAGATCTGCTTCTTTACTAGCTGTGTGAGTCTGGGCTGGTGGTTTAATCACATCTGTAAGGTGAGGCTAATCATACCTACCTTGCAGGATTATTTTGAAGGTGGAATGCTGTAATATTCTTCCCTGATGTAGTTCTGTCGGAAGAGGTTGTTCCTTTGAAGTTTTTCGCTCTACCCTAAAACCCGGGACTTCCTTGTTCTTAATGGTGAACCATAGCTTTGGAGGGTATTTCTTTGAGCCCGTTTGTTTCATTTTGATGGCGTGCCTTTTTCCTATAGTGCCATGACTCTTCAAGTCATCTATAAGCTGAGGGTGAATACAGGTGCTTCAAGTGTATATCCGCAATGGGGCTGCCAGGGGAAGAATCTGTTTTCAAACTGTATATGCGATAACCCGTTATTTATCTATATTTCCTATACAAGATAAAAGGTTTAAGCCCCTCCTTCCAATTTATGGTCTCAAAAGGAAACCGTACTAATTTTAAGTTAAAATAATACTCTTTTAGTTTTGTATGTGGTGTGTGTGCATGTATTTGTTTGTGCGTCTTCGTGAGATTGTGTGAGTATTAAGACTGTGTGTTTTCCAAAAAGGATCATCTTATGTAACAGACTTTGTTTCAGTGCTCAGCCTCTAGATGGCAGTTTTGTATATGTATTAGTAACTATTAGCTGGTCCCGTTGAAAATTAGCTGTCCTTTATACATTGACATTTAGTAGTCAGTGGTGCGTGTGTGTGTGTGTGTGTGTGTGTGTGTGTGTGTTTCAGTGGAAGAAATCATCATGTGACTATTACCTCTTAAAGGAAGCGTATTCTAAGTGACTCATTCTTTCTCTAGAAATTCCTTCCTCCCACCCTTTTGTGATAGATCATTTCATACCCAGTTTCCTGCAGAAGCAAGCATGCTCAGTTAATGTAACTTCTGTTTAAACGTTACATTTAACCTTGCTTTCTGAGCTCAAGTGTCGGGCTCTTTGCGTCAGGGACAGCTTATTTGAGGATGATGAAAACAGATGAGTGATTGGGACGGTCCAGTGTGTGTGCTGAGAACCAGCCAGTCGTGCTTTTCCCTCTTGGTGTGGCCTGTCTTTATCTTTTGCAACAGATGAATCCATTTTTCCTGGTTTCAAACTTCCCCTCCCCTCCCCTTCTCACCCCTTGTTTGAAATAATATTTGATTTTGCCTTCCTGCTGGTTGGTTAGAGTGCTGGTCTCAGTGCCATTGACATTTTGGAGAGGAAATGGCTTTTTCCTTCCTCAGAGGGTGTTCTCCTGCTCTGACTTCCATGATTTGGGTGGGGGTGTGTGTGGGGGAAATATTGTACTTTCTGAATTGCTCCTTGGCTGTTCTGTAAAATGAGCTAGCTAAGAAGTTCTTAGAATCTTTAGAATTCATGTATTGTTTAAATCACTGGGTTTTTTCCCTTTTAAAAAATTAAATGAGAAAGCATTCGCTGTTTGATTCCGGTTTAAGTAAGAGTGGGATGTGTTGGTTAATGGACGGTGGTGTGAAATAAGGCAACCTTATTTATATTATTTCTGTTACTTATTTCTATTCTTATTACTGTTTCTGTTCTTTAGCCTGCATAGTGAAATTTGGAGTTTTATTGATTGAGTATACCAGTTTATTTGCCAGTTTCTAAATATAAAATGAGTTTATTTTTTAAAAATCGAAACCAAAATTTTGCTATTACAGAAGTCCAAAGAAAGGAGACGGTTCAAGCAGCAAACTCCACTTACCTGCATGTCTGATCATCATGAGATAGAATACTAACAAAGAAAAATTGATAAATGACCTAGAAGATTTCTTGAATTAGAGTATTTTTCATAGTTTGTTATCAAAATAACAAGTGTTTGCATTCCCCCTGAGAGTTACTCATCCTGGCAATTAATAATGCTTTCTCCTGGTGCTGGGCGTTGAAATCTGCTTACTCCTGTGTTCTCGGTGCCCATGGCATGCGCACCACTGGCACTCAATATGTTTCATTTAAGACCATGTAACTTAATGTGCCAAAGATGTCTTTGTCTGGGCTTCCTGATGTTTCATGACTTCAGTCTCCTTTAAAATAAAAATATAGGAAATTATCTGATGTGATTGGCAATATTACTCTTCAGACTATGATCATTGCTATGGTCCTAATTATTTTAGGACCTTTCCTCCCAGGACGTCACTGCTGTAGGTTATAATACGTTATGGTTCATTCATTCATTAGGATCAGATCCTTTCTAAATAATTGATTAGAAGCCTGCTTCTGAAAACTTCTTAAGGGGTGTGTGTGTGTGTGAGTGTGTGTGTGTGTATGTGTGTTTGGGGTGGGGGGCGGGGAGAGGAAGTCCCTTCCTCCCTCTCGCCTTTCCTTCCTCCAGAGAGAGAGAGAATGAAAGAGAGAAGTGCCTTCTTACCCTCCCTCCCTCCTTCCTCCTAAGGAACTGGTCACCCTGGATCCCCAGGGCACAGACTCTGCCTGCACAAGGGGGCAGTACAGTGTTGTGCTTAAAGTATGGGCCTTGCTTTAGAGTCAGGCAGACTGGGTTCAAGTTGAGGCTTTCCTGCTACCTAGCAGTGCAAGATTGTGCAAGTCATTTCTGAGTCTCAATTTTTAAAAGAAGTATAATGATAGTACTACTTCATTGCAAGGAACAAATGATAATGCAAGCAAAGTCCTTAGCCCAGTGCTTGGCCCATAATAAACACTCAGTAAACCTTAGCTGCAGTTGGTGGGCCACTGGTTTGCAACGTCTGGTTTCCCTCTCACGTTCTGTTTCTCTCACCGGTACCCCACCCAGGTTACCATGCCATATGTATTCTTCTCATGTGCAAGGATATGTAATGCACAAGGATCATCAATGGTTGATTATCTCAGAGCATGCATAGTTCTGCAGATTCATAAATTTTTGTCTCCAGATAGTAGATGAACGTTGCCCTCCTGTGATGACACTGGGTCCTCAGTATTGGAAAAAATGGGAAAGTATCCCAGGTTCCCCCTTCATTGATGAACTGGAAAGTCTTCTGCTGAGTTGGACTGTGAGGTGCATCAAGAATACAGACATGCATCATTGTTGGTCCTGGTGCACGAGATGACATTATAACATGTGGTGATGGCCTGGGGTGGAGCTCAGGTAGGGAGAGGCAGAGAAGGACGAGCACAGACCCCAGAAATCGCAGGCTGGTGGTCCACAGACATGTTTGGTTTGGCTTGAGTTGTTTAAGGCAACATTTTAAAATGGGAAAAATCTGTAAATGTTGATCGTGAGTTCCCATGTGCCAGCTGTTTATACGGCTGAATGGCAGATGCCTCCTTTGGGTGGGGTGTGTGCTCTTCACTTTGCTGCAGTCTCCACCATGCCCTGTTGTCCCCCATCATGATCTCAGGGGACAGCTGCCACTTTGCCTTGCATTTGCACTGTTGTTTTTCTCATAGAGGGGAAACCCCCTTTGTTCCTATGACTCTATCAGAAAGCAAAAGTGCAAAAGAATAACAGGGTGCATGTTTTAAGGAAAATGAGACCAAGCCTATTTTCCTTGGGGCAGGGAAGAATCTTATCCAGTTTCACTCATTTTGCTTACTTGCCTGGTCACTATAGATGTTTGACTCTGTAATTTCATACACACACGGAAGAGATGTCATTCTCCAGTATTATCCTGCGTTGGCCATATCTTTGTGTAAATGAAGATCTGCCATATGTTTGTGTAAATGAAGGTCTACTGAAACCTTGAACACTTAAAATTGCCAAGGAACGGCTAAGGACCAGTTTTCCAAGTAGCACTTTAAAAGCAAAGGACCACTTCCTTTGGCGCTTGCGTATCTCTTTTCACCTGTGGATGGCAGTCCATTCTCCAGACCTTCATTGTTTCCCTCTGTCTTCCTATCTAAACGTAGTGAGGTAGGTTTCATGTACAGGCTGTGAGTACATGTGTTTCTGTGGATGCCACAGTCCTTCTTTTACTCTGAACTTGACCCTTAAATGTGCCACAGTGTGGATAGAAGCTGGGGAATGAACTCTTGCCAGCAGAAGATTTATAGTCTTATGAATGAATAAACCCAAGATCTTTGGAGGTCGATTTAGAAAGAACAGTACTGTTAGATTCTGAGTGTTTGTTTCAGTGGGGTGGAGTGAGTTAGTAATAGCATTTCCTGGTCCAATAGGAAGTGGGTGAATTGCCAAGCCACTGAGATCACCATTGTTGACTCAGATTCAGGAATAAGATTAGAGTAGGGAGGCTGTCGAGTAAGCCTGGAATCAGGGCTGGTTGTGATTCTGCTTGCTCCTGGCTGATGAGAAGGCTGTGAGCTGACATCAGTAGTCCCAGGTTCCTGGATGTGCCGATAAACTATGTATTGATTTATGAGGGCCCTTTGTGGAGGCCAGAGTCGGAAGGAGATAGGGCGGTAGGTAGCAGTTTGCCCTGTGATAGGTGAATAACTATTTTTTGCATCGCCTATGTAGTGTGAGAGGTGAGGTGCTTAGAGAAAGTTGCAGATCCTTGTTCATGCTTCTCAAGCTGATCCAGATATAGCACTAACCAAGGACATATTCAGAGTGAACAGGAGGTGCTGTATTTGATATAGAATTTTAGGATTGAGCCACAGAAAGGATTGTAAGTTATTTGTTCCTTCTCTCATCTGGTGGGTAGTGGGAGCACCCTGGCAGATTTTCTAGAATTTGCTGAAGACCCCTTCTTTGTCCTTGTCAATTATCGGACATTAATTCCAAAAGGGGGAAGTAGGCCACTGTGATGCTTTATTCAGGAGGAAAAAGGAAATGGCTGTGATGTCAGAACCTGTATGTCAGTCTTTGGCCTGGCTTGCTTTCTGGTAGAGGTGTGATTTTTCAGTGCTGTGTGACAGTGTTTTGGGGGTGGGGTCATGCATATCAGAAGCACCATGGCTCATTTCTTTTCCTTTTTAACCTGCTCTTCTCCCTCCATAATTTTGACTGTAGTGACACTTGCCGTCCATTCCTTCCACTGACCTGCCGCTCATTTGCCCCTGTGATAACAACTAATTTTTGGAGCATTTACTGTGTCTGACACTTTGAAATGCCTTATACATATTTCACTTAACCTTCACAACAACCCCATGAGGTAGGCACTCATTATCTGCCTTTTAAAGAATAGCATAGAGTAGTTCGATTACTTGTCTGCTAGGAAGCACTAGAGTCAGGATAACTACTGAGCTTAGATGAGAAGTAGTATATCTTGGGTTTTTTTAAAACTTCCTTATTTTTATTGAGGTGTAATCAGAGTGAAATGCATAAATCTTAAGCCTGTGTCTTAATGACATTACACACACAGACACACACAGACATACACACACACACACCTGCGTGACCACCCAGGTCAAGTTATAGAACATTTCTGTTACCCCAGAAGGTCTCCTTGGGCCGCTTCCCAATCACTGCCCCTACTCCTTCCCCAAGACAAAATCACTGTTCTGACTTCAGTCACCACAGATGACTTTTGTGAGTATTTGAACATCATATAAATGGAATCACACCGTTGGTAGTCTTTTGTGTCTGGCTTCTTTCCCTCATTATTATATCTATGAAATTCATTCATGTTGTTGCAGTAGTTGGTTCTTTTCTGTTGTTGTCTGTTGTTCCATTGTTTAAATATACAACAGTTTATTCTCTTATGAATGGATATTTGGCTTTTTGTTGTTGCAAAATTTGGCCATTATGAATAAAACTGAGTATTCTCGAATGTGTCTTTTGGTGGACGTATGTGCTCATTTCTCTAGGGGATAAATCTAGAGGTAGAATTGCTAGATCAGAAGGCAGGTGTCCATTTAGTTTTAGTAGATATTTCCAAAGTGGTTTTATCACTGTATTCTCTCGCTAGCAGTGTATGAGAGTTCCAGCAACTCTGCATTCTTGCCAGTACTTGTTATTGGTGGTCTTTTGAATGCTCTCCATTCAGAAGGGTGTTTGTTTTATTTCATTGTGGTTTTAATTGCATTTTCCTGATGAGTCATCATGTTCACCCTGTTTCTTATGCTTGTGACCACTGGTGTGTCCTCTTTTATGAAATGCCTATTCAAGTCTTTTATCCATTTTATTAATTGGGTTGTTCATTTTTTTCCTATTTATTTGTTGGCATTCTTTGCATATTCTGGATATTCATCTCATTGGAGATAAACATCACAAACATCTTCTCTTACTCTCTTAATAGTACCTTTTGATGACTGGAAGTTCTTTATTTTGGTGAAGTCCAATTTATCCTTATTTTTTATGATTAGTGCTTTTTGTGTTCTTTTACAAAACTCATTGCCTTTCCATCTCTTGGGTATTTAGAGGCAGAAAAAAATGTAGAGAACGACTGCTGTAGAAAGTAAGCCACAGTCACACTGGCCATTATTGGATTCCTGTTTTTGGATTGGCTGTTTGCCTACAGTGGTGTCCTGAGCCCTCATATTTATGAAGCACTTTAGGTTTCACAGAGCTCTTTATCATTCGCCCTCATTTGATCCCAGGCAGGAGCTTACTAGAGGCCTTGCAGGAGCGTCTGGTCCCTTTTGATGGCAAGGGACATGGGTGGTCAACACGAGCTCTCTGGGGGCCGCAGTATCTCCGCGTTTCCTGTGGCTTTGTGCTTGAGGGCAAAGCATTAGACTGCTTGGTTCAGATCCTGGCTCTGTAACTGTGGACAAGGTACTTAACCTATTTGAGGCTTGATCTTCTCATCTGCTAAATGGGATAATGAGAGTATACCTCCCTCATGATGTAGTTGTGAAGATGAAATGAATTAATTAATAGATAATGCTTAGCACACTATCTGGCACACAGTGCTGGGTTATTATTATTGTAGTTGTTCTTTTATTATATTGTTTGATAGGGTCACAATTGTTTTTTTTAAATTGAAGTATAGTTGACTTAAAATATTAGTTTCAGGTGTGCAACATAGTGATTTGATATTTTTATAGACTACATACCATACAAAGTTATTATAAAATATTGACTGTATTCCCTGTGCTGTACATTACATCCCTATGACTTATTTCGTGGTTTGTACCTCTTAACCCCCTTCACCTATTTTGTCCCCCCTCTCACTCTTTTCCCCCCAGTACCCACTAGTTTGTTCTCTGTATCTGAGGATCACAATTCTTTGCAGAGCTGGAAAGAGCTCTGATCATTTACTCCAATTCTCTTTTATTGTGTCATATTTTCCTTTTCTCATTCCACACTCCCACCTCATGAGTTCTGTCTCTTTCCCTCTCTTTTTCTTTCCACTTTTGTTATGAAAAGCCAGATGCATTTCAGAAATGAACTAAATTGATACCTGAATGAAAACATACTGTCTTACAGGGACTGACATGGAATGTGTAGGGCCATTGAGAGTTTTGCTTGTTTTCTTTTGTTTTGAGGGATGGTGGTTAGTAGGGGCATAGGGACAGTAAATATGGAAAGGAAGTTAACTGCTTGATTCCAAAATAAAGTTGACCCATTTACCTTGGTTCTAGGAATTACACACATAAGAGATTTATGTAATAGTGGTTTAAGTTGTAATAAAGGAAAAGAAATTTGAAGCTGAGTGTTTTCTAGATGCCTAGAAAAGATAGTACATACAGATCCAGATGTACATACACCAGGCTAAGAGAAAGTTTTCTGAACTTGGGGTGATAGGATTAGAATCAAGTGCGTTAAATCTACTTTATTCAGCTCTCCACCACCCCCTCCCACAATAAAAAAGGAGAACAAAACCACATGTGGAAAAGAATGTATATTTTGATATTTCTTCTCGAAATGAAAACAAATCCTGTTGACTTTCCTGGTTACTAAGGCCAAGTGGCCCACCCTTCACAGCCTCTGAGTTTGTCTGAACTTCCTCTTTGTGGCTCTGGGTAGAAATTTCACACTGTGTGCCATGAAGTTGCTGTGACATCTGTGAGGTCCCTGAGACCTTGGTCTGCTAGCCAGCTATTGTGGTCTCACTGTTTGCTGGTGAACACCTAGCAGGAAATGAACTGGAGACACGTTGGCATGTAGAGAGTAGCTCTACCCCAGCGGGGAGAGGAAGGTGTCTTTGCTCTCCAGTGTGGGGGGAACAGGAAGGAAAAAGGGGGGCGTCTGGGTGAGCAGAGGGGCCTCAGACCTAACTGTGCCTCAGGATCACCTGGGGAGATGGTTAAAATCCGAGTTCGCAGGCCCAGCCCCGAAGTTCAGGTTCAGTGAGGTGGGGCTGGGCTGGGCACCTCTATGCTAAGGGCATGCATGATTCTGAAGCCAGGGGTCCAGGCACAACAACGTTTAGAGCAACACACAAAGGTCCAGGCCCAGGGACTAGAGAGTTCCACAGTGGACTGCAGCTTTGTAGACTTTTTATCTCAAAGCCATTAAAGCTTTGTGCGTGGCTTTAAGGTGGAAGAGTAGAATCAGTCCACCCAGCCCCCGGCCGTAGGGCTGTGGCTGCCAGCAGTCTGCAGATACCCAGCTGGTCACACACACTGGATGTGCTGATAGTGGTGGGAAATGGGCACTTGGGCCTGAGAATGAGAATTTCTGAGAAGAAGAGGGAGTGTCCTGGCCGGTGCAGGGAGTCACTGTGTCTTCTGAGTCACTGTGTCTGGGTACCAGCACCCAGTGTGGCCTTCACAGGAGTGACTGCCCTCTCTGGAATCAGCGTCCATCCCATCACCTGCCTCTCATCCACCCTCTTACCCACCCTCCCACCCACACCCCCCCCCACACCCCCCCGCTGCTCCTCCCTCCCTGTCTCTCTGTCCCTCCCCCCCCAACCTTGTTCACCACCTCACGCACTCACACCCGCACCCCAGTGCCCCTCATCCCCAGCCCCTCTCTACTTACATGTTCACATCTTTGAAAACTTTTTTTCTTTAGGGATGTTGAGGGATGATGACTGAAAAGAAACAAATGTGATATTTAAAATACATTCAACATAAGTATTAATAGATCTAGCCTATTCATTGGAACTATGGAAATAAGCCAGGAACAGTGACTATAGGTGGGTTGAGTGAACAGGCTTTGGTGCTTGTGGGCCCAGGCTTGTGCTGCGCAGGGCATCGCGGAGCTTGTTTCTGTGTGTGTGTGTGTGTGTGTGTGTGTGTGTGTGTGTGTGTGTACACTCTTCTGTGATCCTGAGCAGTGCTGCAGTCTTAATTCTTGCTCAGTGGACTTTGGCCTCCCTTTTAGGCTTTCTCAAACTTTAAAGATGAGGATTTGAGTCATTAATTCTTAACTTTTTGTGGGTTGCAGTTTGAATTGTTTGTCCAGAAAAATACATATACATTTGGTGAGGGAGGGTGGCTTTTAGACTCTCGGGGGCCCGTCTGTGGACCCTAAGTCAAGAACTCCTGCATTAATGAGCATAGAGGACTTGTAGCCCCTTCTCCCAAGTTCATGTTTGTGGCACACACCTCTTCTTGTGTGACATCTGTAAGGGGTACGCAACAAACACCATTTGATACTGTGTGCATGCTTTCTGAAGGGTTTGTGCTCAATTTGAAAGAACAAGCAGATTTCAAGGAGAGAGTGAAAAGAGCTAATGCATGTAAAGACCTTAGCATCTGTCATGGTAAAGATTCACTTAAAAATGCTGTATACATTTAGTATAATCATATTATATAAATATACTAAATACTAATTATAACGCCCATTACCCCCATAAGACTTTTTCATGTCAAAAGCAGTTTAGAAGCATTGGACTAGATATTAGACCAGGATCCCTCCAGCGTGGATGTTCCCCCTCTTTTTATTGAGTCCAGTAATTCTCTTCACTTAAGAACGTGTTTATTGTACTCCTACTGGGAGTAAAGGACCCTAGTAAGCATTTTGGAGAAGAGGAATGAATATGATCTCAAACGCCGAAGGGAATCACTTGACTCCTCTGTGTCCCTTACCTGTACGTAGAGTCCTGTCTTCTGTGTTTCCTCCCACCTCCCTGAGGGAGGTGGGCTTATTGAGAGGGATTTTGGGGTGATAGCTTTGCTTTCTGAGGCTGGAAGGTGGCTCTGAAGAGGTGAGGGGTGCTCTCTTTCTCTGTGCCGTCAACCCCAGCAGGCTCTCACTCGGTCACTTAGATGTTTCTTTAAGGCTCACCTTCATCAGGATCTCTCTACCTGTGGCGCTGGGTTCACATCCGTGTCCTCGTTTCTCCGCAGGCCCGGAGTTATCACCATGCAGGCATTGTCTGAAGAGGACCGGAGGCTCTGGATGGAAGCCATGGATGGAAGGGAACCTGTAAGTAACAATTCAGGGAAGTAGAGCAAGAATAAAGGTCCCGAGTTGTTTGTTGTTTCCTTAGTGCAGTGATTTTTGCCGTTGCTCTAAATAAAGCCTTGGGCTCTTGAGACCAATGTACCAGAGGGACTTTTTTTTAATTCCTGGACTGATGTTTGTGGATATTGACACTGCTTCTGTATAGATGCAACTCCTGAGCTTTGGCCTCTCAGTCTAAGGCATGGGTCCTGCACGATGCCACACCAGAGACCCCCCCCCCCCCCCTTCGCTGAGGCAGTTGTAGCACCCTGAGGACGCTTAGAGGAAGCACAGTCCAGTCTGGCTTACTGAATACCTATCGATGCCT
Organism: Eubalaena glacialis; assembly: GCF_028564815.1. Lineage (NCBI taxonomy): Eukaryota > Metazoa > Chordata > Mammalia > Artiodactyla > Balaenidae > Eubalaena > Eubalaena glacialis. Next base: position 120,321,722 of record NC_083719.1, read on the forward strand.
CCACAAAGTGCAGCGCAAAGCGTGACCTCAGATCCATTTTAACAGGTTAGATGATGATAAAAGTGTATACAGATGGTGCAGAACCTTTACTCATTGCCCTCTGGCTCAGCCTCCCATTGCCGTAGTTGGCTCACATCCCACTATAAGCAGTGGGATTACCCGGGCCCATGAAAGGAGTTAAGCCTAGTAATGTGATCCATGCTCCCATTTCAGAGGTGCTGGTCTTTGCTGGGTGATGTAATCTTGTGGTTTTTCTGCATCTTGTGACATGTGAAACCCACGGAAAAACCTTGGGGGAAGTCCCTAGAGTCACAGTAGTCATCTTAATTTGCGGCCAAGGATCTCAACCCCAGTATTCAGCAAATCTCAAGGTTACAGAAGTTGTAAGAGTACGGTCTAACCATGTCCTACCAGTAAAAGATAAAAAGAATCCACATTGTCAGAGGGCCAATAATTGGACCAATAATGATCACTTATAAAGGCACTGTCAAAAGGGGGAAATATGTGCAAGGGACATGAGGCATGCATAGCCTCCATTGACTGTAGAACTCTGTGCATCAAGTGGGGTGTCCAGTATAGATGATTCCAGTTCATTTGTGTGTCTCTTTCTTAGCCTACCCTGGTTAGGTGTTCTGTATCGATTCATGTCATTTTCTACTCAGGTATTTTGTATCCAAACATGGAACTCAATACAGGCAACTAAGCATAAGCAAATAACTAGTGTTTGTATAACATTTAATAATACGGAGCAAGATTTAAAGAACTATTTAAAGATTTAAGTGCAGTTTGCTAAACTCTAGTTAATTAAACATTATTTAATCTTAATTCTTCTGCTGGGCTAAAATACAGGATACCCCTGATTTTCCCTGAATACTTTGTTACTGATAACTTTTGATAGCTCTCTCAAAAGCAGATACACGTTTCTACCTTCGGGGCTTTGTGGGCACAATAGCTGCTTGATGTCATAGGCCTTTGGAAGCAGTTTCCTAAGTAGTCCTTCATATCTTTGCTGTTGTCACCTACCGTTAGTTGTGTGTAAGGCACAGATTTGGCACATGACATCTCTTAACCCATTGATTCCTCTTAGTGCCTTACAAAGTAAATGTTATGATTCCATTTCACGGATGAGGAAACCGAAACTTAGAAGAGGTTAAATAACTTGCCCCAAGTTACACAGATTGTAAGTGGCTATATTACTAGGGTACAGGCTAGGTCGCTGTAACAAAGAGACTTCAAAGTGCAGTGGCTTAAATAAGATAGAAGTTTATTTCTGTCTCAGAGTTCAGAAGTGAGCAGTCTGTGCCTAACAGGGTCATTGTGCTGAGACGGGCTGGGACCTGGGGCCCTTTGCTGCAGTGCTGCAGTGCTTGCACCTGGACACACCTCTCCTCGAGCAACAAAATACAAAGAAACTATAAGGGACTGAAAATAACTGGGTGCATGCGCAGTTGGGGCAAATTCTGGACAAAAGATACAAAGAGGCCAAAAACCTCACTGCCACTTTTGAAGAACCCAGAGCAAAAGCAGTGGGTCGGGAGCAAAAACCCGGTACTGCGCATGCCCCCTGCACACAACACCACCTAAGGGGTGGGCAAACCACCTAAGCTACCCCTCCAGCCCGACCCCTGGACACACCCCTACCCTCACCCCATATAAGGAGCAATCTTGACCCCCCTCAGGGACCTGTTACTTGTTCTCGCTCCCCCTCACCTGCTGCAGCAGTGGACCCAATAAAGCCTTGCCTGAATTTCTTGTCTGGCCTCTATAGTCAATTTCTATTGATTGGGGAAGGCCAAGAATCCTGGTCGGTATCAGTGCCATCCTCAACCCATGGCTTTCCATGTTCCATTCATTTTCATTTTCCAGGCAGATAATGGAGATGAGAGCATCTGGGAGCCAGAAGATGCACACCTCACTTCTGTTGGCCCCCAAATAATTACATGGCCACATATATCTACCAAGGAGGATGGGAAAAGAAGGCTGAACATAGGCAGCCATGGGCCCAGCCGGTGCCCAGGGGATCTTATCACTTCAAGGAGGAAGAACAGAAGCTGTGGGGTGGTTCACAGTTTCCACCACAGTGGCAAAGCTAGAATTAGAACCCATATCTAGCCCTAAATGTCTTTGGTTTTCATCTTTAATAGAGGTAAAATGTCAAATTGCCTTCTAAGAGTCCTCACTCAGTACATTTTTACAGTACTTTCTCTGACTCTCTTGAATGTTTCTTCAACTCATAGGGGAGGAAATACCCAGGAAGAAAAATCCTGTCAGGGCATACTATTCTTCGTATGAGTGAAAAACCCACTTGTGTGTGTGTGTGTGTGTGTGTGTGTGTTCCCTCCAATAAGCTGGAGTTCTAAAACTGCTCCACTCACTGCATTTTAAGCCTCCCCACCTCCCTCTCCCACCACTTGATATTTGTTCTCTGTCTGCATATGCTTGGTTTTCTTACTAACCACCTTAGTTTTCCCGTAGATTAACATCTGGCCTCTGTAGATGGAAAGTGTGCTGTTGAGAGAGACATCTCCTTGCTCCAGAATGTGCACATTAAAACAAGTTTAAGCACAAATAATTGTTTTCTAAACATAATATAAATTTATTTCCTCTCAGCAACATAGAGTTTGCGTTGAAAACCACACCTCCGTGTGCTTTTAAGTTTCCTAAAGAGAGAGAGAAATACAGACATGTGATGACAGTATAATTGGCAGGAATGTTAGGCCTCATTTTGTCTCCCATTGCTGAGAGCCTCTAGGGAGCATTGCTGGAGATATATACCTAGTAGACAGTTAGCAGCTCCGGCTTTAATCACCATCTCCCTAATTAGTTAAGGCTGTCCCCTTGGGAGTTTTGGCTTTGCTAAGGGAGCAGAAACCTCTTTCTCTAGTTGATCTTAGAGTATTTCCCTTACTTCAGGGAGATGTTAATGGCAGCACCTATCTTTTGTTTTTATACTTACAGCTCGGTTGTTCTGTGATTGATTATTCAGTGTTGGATATTTTATTTCTTTTTTTTTTTTTTTTTTTGGGAGCCGTTGGTAGTCTTGGTTTCCACCCTTTCTGTTCTTTCATTGTTCAATAACACCTCATGATGGTTGGTTGGAAAAAAAACCGTAAATGAACCCCGAATCAGTTGATTTTACAATGTTTTAGTTAATTGTTAAATAAATTATAGTTTTTAGCACCCAGTGACATTCTAGTCTAAAGAAAAGTCGAATGTCTTTATGTTATTGATGGATATATAATGGAGGAAGAAATTAGAGTTGTGTTTCTATAATGAGCATTATGGTTTTGATCCATGTGATGAATTCGAATTCAAATGAAGGAAACCCAATTCAAATTTGTCTGAGAAAAAGCTGGAATTATTGGCTTACATAACTGAAAAATATTGGGGTATAGTAGTTCTGGCCCATCTGAATCCAGGGGCTTCCATAATATTTGGAGTTGGTTTCTTCTTTTGTATTGGTTTCATTTCCAAGAGGTTCTTTCTATGTAGTGGTGATATGCTTCCTAACTGTTCCAGACTTACATCTTATTATCAAGAACAGGAGCCAGGAAACTTTTTCTGTAATGGGCCAGATAGTAAGTAGTTTAAGCTTTGGGGGCTGCATGGTCACTATGGCAGCTATTCAGCTTTGCTGTTGTAGCTCAAAAGCAACCATAGACAATATGTAAATGAATGAGTGTGGCTGCATTTCAATAAAACTTTATTTATAAAAACCGGTAGAAGGCAAAATTTCAGTCATGGCCTCATATCCCTGGTCTCTAAGTATAGTAGAAAGAGAGCTTTGCCTAATAATTCCAAAGAAGTCCCATATTTGAATTTTAGTGGACTAAATACTTGGACCAGAGGATGGGATAGGTGAATTGACCAGATGTGACTCCCCTGCCCACTGCACTAGAACTGTATAAACGGTGGAAGAAGGTTGGCTTCCCCTGAGGAGAAATCAAAGCATTGTTATGTGAGGAAGGGCAGTAGACATGAGGTAGGCAAAAATGACACAATTTCTCCCAGCTCTGATATCTATACTCCATTAAATTTTCAGTTCAGAGAGCTTGTTCTTTGATACTTGGCCAGGAGTGAAAACCACAAGTTTACCCTGAACATCTTACTTCATGGTGAAAGACTAGATGCTTTCTCCCTAAGAATGGAAACCAGGCAAAGATGTCCACTCTTACCACTCTTATTCAGCATGGTACTGGAAGTTCTAGCTAGTGCAGTAGGGTAAGAAAAGAAAAAAGGCCTACAGATGTTGAAATGATTCTGCTGTATTTTCTTCACTTTCTACTAAATCTGGGTTGACAAGCTATAGAGTCACCATTCCAGCCACATAAACTTTCATTTTAATATTCAGTGGCCACTGTCTCAGGCTTGAGAATAGACTTTCCATATTAAATGGGACACAGAACCTTAGTTCAAGCTGCATAAATACTGCAACCAGGAGAAATTTTAGAGACAGCAAATTTCCTTTCTCTTGGCTCCTTATAACTGAAGTTCTCTCCTTTTCTCTTTGTATATTGCTCATAAGCATGTTCACTAAATTAAACAAGCAGATTAGAGTCAGTACCAGTCCACCGTCATTACCAACACATATACACCCAACCTGATGTATTTATTATTCTGTCTCCCCCATATGGAAAGATGACTCAGCATGTCAGTGGGACTAATAGGGTAACCTGGAGTCTCAGAACCTGGACCACTCTGATCTTTAAACTGTGTTCCCATATATTCCCGCAGCTGTGATTAGTGGTGTGTGTCTGGAAGTGCTTCTCTTACCTCCTTATTTTAGAGGTATTAGTCTTCCTTCACACCCAAAGATTCTTTAGTAAAATTAAATATTTCTCCACTTTGAGCCAGTACTTGAATCTCTTTTGACATCCAGAAAGTTAGAAAGCTGGCAGATGCCAGAATTATGTGGAATTAAATTAAGAGGGAAGAAACAGGTGGTGTAGCATCAAAGATTGTGTGTAAATACATATATTCATTTGAAGCTATGAAATTGCCACTTTTGTAAGTCAAAAATGGCCAGATATTGGCGAATTCATATGGCTCAACCTCCTAACTGTGCAGCAGAATGAAGCCCACAGCCAGGCCAGTATCACGCCCTTATTTATATAAGCGGGAACACTACCTAAAAAGGCCAGTCAGTGGTTGATCTTGGGTCAGTAATCCAGGTCTCCTAGCTTCCAGCTCTGTGCTCTTTTTACTACAACCTATGCACTGCTGAATTATTAGGAAGCCATAGTTGAATGGCATCTACCCATCCTTTTTAAGTGGAGCTCCTCTGTTGTGGCTGCTGCTATGGAAGAAGGAAAAAACGGGGAGACTAAGGAAAAACCACTCCTCTAGCAAGTGGACAAGACAGCATGGCTTCCTACTGCTCACCTCCATTTTAAAGAAATCTTCCATTTTAGTCCTTGTGGACTTTGAGACTGAACAAAGTGTGCCCTTCTCTCAACCTTTCTCTGCTAAGCCCAAGTTCCAGTCCGTGAGTTCTTAAAGAACTCGTAGAATAAATGGTCAGTTGCATTGCATCTTACAGTCTGCACCTGATATCCAAAAGAGTGAGCTGGTTTTTAAAGGAAAAAATAAGATTGATGACTGTTCAGATGAGATCCCATGGTCAGAGGCAGAATGTCATGGTGGTTAAGAATGTGGGCTCAGGCAGCCTGGCTTTAAATCCCTGTTCACCACTAATAGCTCTCTAACACTGGAAAATGACCTAATCCCTCTGAGCATGTTTCTTTGCCTACAAAATGGTGATAATAATAGTGTCTTTCTATAAAATTGTTTTGTAAGGACCAACATATAGGTAAAGTGCTTAGCACAAGGCCTCTACATGGTGAAGTGCTCTTTAAAAGTTAGTTTTTACTATTATCTTTTTGGAGAGCAGAGGCAGGGATACCTGGATTCTCTTTCTAGCTTGGTTTCTAAATTACTTGGCTCTTTTGAGCACAGAGTTTACTTACTCACCTTGCCCGGGCTCGCCAAAGTGTAGGGCAGGAACTGCTTTCACTAGTATGGAAAATGTGATTTCATTTAGCAGTCGGTCTGAACTTTCAGGCTATGAGTTGGACAAGCATGAAGTAATCTTCAGCCTCATTTGCTACGATGCGGCCCAGGCCTGGTAATTTGTAATCCCAGTTGTATGCCAGGCTCAGCTCATCACTCTACCGCTGATGCTTACATTTTCCTTTCTTAGTAAAATAAGCAATCAAAGGAGTATGGATGGTTAGGAGGGTGTGGGTGGAATTGCTAAGCTCCTGTGTGGTGATGCAGGTCTCACTTCTTTCTGAGTAGAAGGGTGGTTTGGAAGGATACTTCCGCCCATTTTGTGAAAGCTCTCTTTGTAATGTCACATAGTGTGAACGGATGAAGCGTCTGAAAGCAAGGTTCCTAATTTACTTTCCATTTCCCCACCTCCCACCCCCACTCAGCCCCAAGCTGCTGGGAAATTGGATTATACCTCCATGTTACTTGTTTGTGTTTCTTTTTCTCTTACTGAGTTAAGAAGCTGGTTGCAAGCTTCATCTTTGAATCATGTGCGTGTTTTTATATAGGTAGAATTCATAACAGTACATATACTATCACACCAGTGTGCTCAAGTCTTAAAAGAAATTTAGTAATATTCACATCTTTCCTTGTTCCCTTTGGTTAGATGTCCTTTAGAAGAACAGTTTCTCATGAAAATCATAGAATAGTTAATTGAGGAGCCTGAGCTACAAGTTGGGAGAAAAGAGGAGGAGGTTAGGTGAAATTGTTTTGTGATGGAGAGTTGATGAAACTCTTCTAAGAAATGGAAATGTTGATGGCCAGAAGATTTTGGCTTGAACCATACAATTTAATAACACACTGGTGGTGCTTACTCAGGTCCTAAGCATTCTTCTTTTAGCATTTAGCAAACATTTATAGATTGTCCACCAATTACCTTGATGAACAATGAGGATACCAAGATGAGGAAGGGCCACATTAATAGAAATTTCATTTGTTTGCCGCAGTTTCCCCGTTGCCGAGCACAGCGGCTGGCCCAGCGTAAGCACTCAGCAAATACTTGTTGAAAAACTAGAGTCAAAACTAAGGGGAGGGGTTGAGGATGACTGAGGTTATTTTTCTTTGCGAACCATGTTGCTTCCATTACTTGAGACTGTGTGGGTAGATTTGAAGTTATTTGAATTCCTTGATTGTATAGTTCATTTAGATACATATCTACTTACTTGTACCAGAATTTAGCTGAGTGACCGTTAATCTTTTTTTGTGCCATGGATGCATCTGGCAATCAGGTAAAGCCTTTAGATCCTTTCTCAGAGTAATTTTTTAAATGTATAAAATATATGGCTTACAAAGGAAAAAATATAGAAATATAGTTATCAAAATATTAAAACCATTTGTGATATAATAAATATATACTTCTTTATTACCACAGTAAATAATAAGATATGAGGGCAGTCTGACAACTCCTATAAATGATATTTCAAGTTACCTGCAGCAACAGTAACATTATATAAAATATCTGTGATTTCTACTGGTGACAAAGTTGCAGATACTGCTAACACTAATGTGGTTGTTGCCCACGTTCATATTTGAAGGAAATGCTAAATTTCAGTTAGAGGCTAATGTAGATAAAGGTTTATTTTCTTCCCCCTGCCATTGAAGTTCATGGACCCTTGTATGCTGTCTATGGACCCCATTTCTCCATTTCTTTGCAAAGATGTTTTCAAAGACTTTCTTCCTGACTTCCAAGCCCTTGTCCCAGCTTATAGTTGTACATCGATTAGTGTGATTATTTGATTAATATCGGTCCTCTTGCTTGGATAGCCATCTTCCAGAGGACAAGACCATTGTCACTTTTTTTAAAGGTTTTTGTATCTTTTATACATAGTGTCTGGCACAGAGTAAGTGTTTAGTATCCACTTGTCAGATAATCAGATGACTGAAGCTAAGGAAAATGAAAGTATTGGTTTGGTGTGATGTATTCTAAACTGAGGCTGTTTCTTGGTGATTCCCCACCTACCTTTATAGACCTGCACAGATCCACTGTTTAATTCTCACTTCTTTGTTCATTTTTTGGGTCTACATAGAACATAAAGGCCCTTTTGCTTGTCTTTAGCATTTTCTGCAAGCCTCAGATCACTGTCGGCTTCATCTCCACACTGCTGCCTTTCTAGGCTTGAGCCCCTGTTATAATGTGTCCTCCTTTACTCTCCTTTCATTATTTTTGTCTTTGTTATTTTAGTTTAACCTTAGAGGGTGTAGGATTGATTGTGAGAAGGACTTCTGAATTGTTTGAATTTTTCACAGTCAGCATGTGCTAATTTTGTTATTAAATAAAAGTAATAATGGAGAGGGTCCCTGTGAGTCACATTTATTCTTTCAGTCATCTCTCGTTCTTCCTTTGTCACTGGCATTAGTTACTTGGGTTGTGGAACCTTTCATTCCTATACATATTTAACTCTAGAGAAGTCCCTCTCTAGACTTAAATGTGTAGTGTATGTCCCTCTAGAATTTTCTCTGAGTATTTATTCCTGTACTTGTACATCTAGAAATAAAATTCTTCTATTTTGCAGAATTTTTGAGTTAGTATAGATTTAATATGGATTAGTAGACAGTCTTTGACATTTAGGTTGTTTTCAGCTTTTCATTACAAACAATGGTGTAATGAAATCCTCGTTATGTACTTTACTGTCTACCTATTTGAGCATTTTTCTAGGATACTTACCAAATGGAATTGCTGGTTGAATGGTATATGCACATTTAATGTTTTAATAGATATTGACAAATTACTCTCTCCACAGAAGAGTACTAAATTATGCTTCATCTTATGAGGGTACCCATTTTTTCCACACCTTTGCCAGTACTGTATTATTGTGAGTCTCTGTGTGTATGTACATGTATGTCAGTCTGATGGTGGAGAATTGTCTCATTTGCATTTCTCAGAATTACTAATGGGATTGAAAATCTTTTCTCATGTTTCCCAGCCATACATATTTCTCCTTTTTTATACAGTAATGTATGTAAAGTACATAGAACAGTGGCACATGATTCATGCTATATATAGTAGTAGTAGTAGTAGTATTTCTTTTTCAAATTTCTGGCCTTGGGATCACACCCATCATTTCTCTTAGTTCTGTTTTCTAAAGCCCATGGTAGAAACCTAACTTTTTCAGGTGTCCTCTCCTTGGTTGATAGGACTTTTTCACTTCATTCTTGTTGGCAACCAACCCCTGCTGCTCAGGTTCAGAGTGGTGAATATAAAGGGTACTGCTTAGGTCCACCTGAGCTGCTGCTCTCCAGGTCCACGAGGCTGCATGATCTGAATGGGGACCTCAGGATGCCTGCACCTCTGTACTCCAGCAGCGGTCAGCAACCTGTCAGACGCCCCCAGGTGCTAACAAGGCCCGCCTAACTCCCAAGTTGAAAATCTTCCTTGTCTTCTCAAGGAGCCATGGGAGCTGCAGTCTCTAACAAACAGCTACAGGGGCTCTCAGCCAAGAGCCCGGAGATAATGTGCCCCTCCACCTGGCTAGTGTGTGAGTCCCTTTCAGCCCTTTTGCCTGTGGGTCCATCTCTGAGAAGAGATAGAAGATGCCTGCCACTCTATATTCTAGAGGGCAGTCACTATTCTGCCTTCTCCCTATTTTATTAATGCTACACATAATTTCATATTTTCTGGAAGTTCTTTCCTCCATTTTTGTGGCCTAGGTTAACTATTGCTTGACCTTCTCTGAAGAGGTTGGCATAGGCGAGGCTGTAACTCTGAAGGTTTGTCGCCAGTTAGTTTTTCACTTGTGTCAGAATTAAGGCCAAATTAAAAAAGTTCCCTATTTTGTTTCCTCCATCTGCAAGATAATGTTTTTGTAAGTCAAGAATTTATCAGAGGCTGTACGTGTGTGTGTATTAGCTTGTTTTTTTTAACTTTTCATTTTAACATTGTTTCAGACTTATAAAAATGTCACAGAAATAGTACAAAGAATTCCAGAGTACCCTTTACACAGGTATCCCAAATGTTACATCTTACATAACCACAGTATAATTATCAAACCAGGAAATTAACATTGATGCAATATTATTATCTGTTTTACAGATCTCAAATTTTGCCAGTTGTCCCACTAAAATATTTTTTTCTAATCCAGGTTTTCACCATGTCACATCTCCTTAGTTTCGTTTAACCTGGAACAGTTTAGAGGTTTGGCTTTTTAAAGGAACATTACCATCAGCAGACGTCCAGATGGTTGAAATCAGGACATCATCCTTATGTCCGTTCCCATTTTGGGGTGGATTTGAGGACTGTTGTCAATATCCTCTCTCCACCTAGATAGTAATTCATAACTTTTACTTATTTTTCTATCGTCTTCCAAAGGTTCTGTGATACATAGTCCGTCTCATGCTTGTAGATTTTCTTATAATACATTTATTTCTTTTGAACTTTTTGTCTTCTACCCTATCTGCTCGCATCATATATTCTTCCTTGTGCGATTTACTGTGTTTATTATTTATATCATAGTTGTGGGTTTAGAGACATTGAGGCTGTAATATGGTCTTAATAGACATTCCGTAGCGGGACCCCCTGCATCTCACAGCAGCACCAATTACTGTTGGCCTTCTTTCAGATATCATGGCAGGGATTCATGGGAGTGGACATTATGATTGGAGTAGTTTCAATTTTTTTTTCTTCTGCAGGAAAGGCAGTCGATAAAAGAGAGGTCTTTTTTGAATGACTTTGTTCATTTGAAGAATGATTGAACTGTTCTTAGGTCTATTTCTGCAGCCTTCTCTTATAACCTAAAAGCCAGAAAGTGGTCATATTTCCTAGTGATTTAAGTCAAGGGTGGTATTTTTTAGAAATATATGGACAGAAGAAGGATTTGGAGGCATTTTGAATATTAGGAGATCTGTGAGTTAGGTTGTGGTGAGGTGTGGAACAAGATACGCATTTTTGGGAGATTATCTTTGGGTTTGCTGAATCGGGCTCCAGTGTGGTCAAGTTAGGAAGGCTCATGATACCATTGTGACTGCATTCTTTTTAGGTGTGTTCCCAAAAAATCCTGGCCCACCATCTTGGAAGAAAACACCAGAACAAGTCAACAAATCTGAAAAGCAAAGCCATTTTTCTGATATGGTTTTAAAAATCTTTCCTTTTGGTCATTGGGAAAATAGCACAGACGTGTGGTCTAGTGGTTACAGCCAAAGGCCGAGCAGAAGGAGAGTGGCCCCGGCCAGGCCCCAGCCAGCTGCTATGGCTCCCGCGTGCTGTGTGGTCTTGAGCCAGTGCCCAGAAAAGCAAGCTTCCCCCCATCTTTACCTCTATTTTTAAAGGCAAAAAGAGAAGGGGGTGAGGGGAACCAGAAGCTGAGCTAAGATTCCTCAGATTAGAAACATGCCCTCTTATAATTAATCATTGCTAATTAGTTTTGCTTTTACCATAAATCTTAAGAGAGCTTTACTTCTGCCAGACTAAGGAAATCATCAACATTCTTGGGGTAAACGGACGTGGATTTTTTGGTTTTGTCTTTTTATTTGTGGGGAGGGGATGCTTAGTGTTGAAATATGTTGGAGTACTTTTTAACTTTCCCTCTTGGAACTACTTTGCAGAAATGAATGCCATATTTCTCCTAGTGGTTGTTGGCTCTGCCAGACATCTGGATGGATTATGATACCTGGCTGTGGCAGTTTCTCCACCTAGTTCATACCTCTGTGTGTTGTCATCTCAGGAGGATGTTGACTTACTTATGGCAGAGAGCGATTATATTCTTTCTGTCTTTAATATTATTTACCTATAGTGCTTAGTGGTTGGAGTGCATAATAAGCCCTCATGACTCATTGAATTAACTTGGGGGCAGTGAGTTGAGTTGGATTCTGTTATGTACTCTACAGTTGAATTCATTTGTTGAATGTCTTGGGTTCTGGTCACTATCGGGCCACTCTAAATAGAAATCTGTGAAGGCAAGGATCTTGGTGTTCTTGTTCTTCCCTATATCTCCAGTACTAGAATAGCCCCAGGCCAAATATCACTGAGCATGTTGATCAAGAATCCACGTTAAATTAATATTTTTTGAATGAATGAATGAATGAAGAAAAGAATACCCAGGAGTGTGTTCCTCTTTTTAGCCACAGGCTTTGAATTTAACTACATTTACTTCCACGCTGCTCAGGAGTTCTTCTCCATTTCTTAGTGATTTTTTTTTTTAACATCTTTATTGGAGTATAATTGCTTTACAATGGTGTGTTAGTTTCTGCTTTATAACGAAGTGAATCAGTTATACATATGTTCCCATATCTCTTCCCTCTTGCATCTCCCTCCCTCCCACCCTCCCTATCCCACCCTCCCTATCCCACCCCTCTAGGTGGTCACAGAGCACAGAGCTGATCTCCCTGTGCTATGCAGTTGCTTCCCACTAGCTATCTATTTTACGTTTGGTAGTGTATATATGTCCATGCCACTCTCTCACTTTGTCACATCTTACCCTTCCCCCTCCCCATATCCTCAAGTCCATTCTCTAGTAGGTCTGTGTCTTTATTCCCGTCTTGCCACTAGGTTCTTCATGACCTTTTTTTTTTTTTTTCCCTTAGATTCCATATATATGTGTTAGCATACTGTATTTGTTTTTCTCTTTCTGACTTACTTCACTCTGTATGACAAACTCTAACTCCATCCACCTCACTACAAATAACTCCATTTCGTTTCTTTTTATGGCTGAGTAATATTCCATTGTATATATGTGCCACATCTTCTTTATCCATTCATCCGATGATGGACATTTAGGTTGCTTCCATGTCCTGGCTATTGTAAATAGAGCTTGGTATGTGGCAGAAGTCAGTGTCCTGAACCAGAGAAAGTCTCAGGTTAGAAGGCTTATTAGAGACCAAAGATCTGGAATTGGTTGAGAAGTTTGTAATATTCTAACTGTTGTATACTGTCTGTAGCACTAACAATAAAGTTAGGATTCATATGTGTATCTATCTATATATAGATAGATATATACACACACACATATGTATATATAATATTAGTATATCCATGTACTTGTGTATGTATTGTGTGTGTGTGTGTGTGTGTGTATCTTCTTGCTGCTGGCTTTCCTTTAATTTATGCAAAATGCATAATTATGCTCAGAGCTATGTTTTTTAGTGGTCAGGTTGCTATGTTGTAGGAGAACCTGTGACCACTAGCATCCTTGTGGCCATGCTGAAGAAGCTAAGAGTGATCGGTTAGGGCTGACCTTAGCCTTCCATTTCCTGAGATGATTTCTTTACTTTGGCCCTTTATTTATAACGTAAAAAATATATACCCTAAGAAAAAGTGTGTGCATGTGTGTGTATATACACATGCACATGCGTGCATGCACACACATACCTGCGATGATAAGGTACAATAGAGAAGTTGGCACTAGTCATTTATTGTAATTCCACAAATGGGTTTCACTCTGTATGCAAGTGGATTCCTATTGTCCTAGTTCACTTTACTGGTGGGAGGAAAAGTGTTAAATGCATGGGTTTTGGAGTCAGCCAATCTGAATTTGAATCCTGATTCTACCATGGACCTTTGAGCAACTTACCTAACATCTCTGAACCTCAGTTTACCCAGCTGTAAACTGGGGAGAGTAATAGTACTTATGACACTCGAGGAGATAACACACTGTTTCACATCAATTCTATAAAAATTAGCTGTCCACTTAAAAGTGAATTCTAGAGACTTTTAGATTTTATATGTGCCTGCACATAGATTACATCATTGTCTAGAGACTTGCAAGATCTACCCCGACTCTAGACTGACTGCCTTTTGGGTTAGTTATAGTCAGTGGAACTATAATGATTTATAAAATCCTAAGTATGATGTGCTTTATTTTTATTTATTTTTTGGAGCAGAGTTTGGAATAGGATATAAAGCAAGAAAGCAAAAATAGTAATACTAAAAAGCAAACAAACAAACAAAAAACCTTGGGGCTAAAAATTGGAGGAAAATGTGATTCTCAAATTGTCAGGCTAGTTTTGTTCATTTATGTCAACATGGCAACAGTACATTAGGCAAGCACGGAAATGTCCTGAGGTTTAATTTCCAGATACCATTGCAGTATCTTGGCAGACAGAATGATGGGGCTACTTAGGGTGTACTACCGTCCAGTCTTTGTTGCAAAGGGCTCAGAGGCCTAGTGATTAATACTTTCCTCCGTGTGAGCGGGCTCAGGACCAGAGCCGTTATCACTCTCACCAGAAACGGAATGTGTGCTATTTCTTTGGGTAGGTGTATCAGTCAGTATTCTTACTGGGTTGAAGACTGTTCAGTAGATTGTTCTAAACTCCATCCACCATGTAGTTGACTTGGTCTGTGTACTCATCGCAATCCACAGAGGATTGGTAAAAGCAGAGGAATTAGACACAGAAGGCAAGTTTGAAGTGTGAGGAGGTAGCTAGAACTTGAGTCACTTCCACTGATGCGGTGAACAGGGGCTGCTAACTCTGGGATCTGAGGATGGACTAGAGGAGGGGTGTAACGGTAATGTCTGTGAATCCCCTGAAGTGGCATGCAAGATATCTGTATGTGGGGTGCTAAGGAAGAACGCTCATAGCGTTTCTTAGTTTGTCAGGGGGCACTGTGGTCCGCTGCCACCTGGTCATTTCATGTGGACCTGGTTGTTTCATGAGGATAAATATTTGGGGGAGGGCTCTCTCTCTCTCTCTTTTTTATTTTTTTTTTCTTTTTGTTGCTGTTTTTTTGGCTGCACCGCAAGGCTTGTGGGATCTTAGTTCCTTGACCAGGGATTGAACCTGGGCCCATGGCAGTGGAAGCGCTGAGTGTTAACCACTGGACCACCAGGGAAGTCCCAGCTCTCTCTTCTTAATACCCAGTGAAGGAATGGCATATTGTTTGGTCTGGGTCCATGAAGGAGACTTTGGAAGGCTTTACTGCTAAGTGCATTTGTCTACTGTCTGCTTGCATTTTGAGCTTGCCCAGAGATAAAATATAACCACATTTCTATTATAAATGAGTTATACAAAGGACACACTTTGAAGAGTGAGTGAGTGTGTGTTTGTGTGCGAGAGAAACAAAGAGGGAGGGAGGGTGACAGGCAGAGAACCGGAGGCAGAGGGAGAGAGGGCGCACACATGTATTGGGGGGTAGTTTTCAGTCGCACCATTGGGCTTCTGTGTTAGGTCGGTACCGATATTTACCTCATTTTGGCTAGTGCTTGTATTTTCCTTTTTGTGGCTGCCACAATTAACAATTATACTCAGGCTAGTGGTGTGATTTTTTTTTTTTTTAAATTTTTGAATAGCTTTAAAAAGTTTTGCTTGCAAGAAAAGTAGAATCACCATTGCGTTTTCTTTTTCCTGAACAACTCTATTCCTTTCAGTTTCTATTCCCAGTTCAAACAAGAAATCTTTAAGGTGGTTCTTTCTTTTCTGCATGTTATTTCTTGTTTGGTTACATTGTTCTTATCAAAGTGCTGTGTTTCTGGCATTGACAGCCAGTCTGAGTTATTGACCAAGGAAGTCAACTTCATGATTGTAAGGTCTGCGAATCTGCCCTTGTTTTAGTTCAACTTATCCTAGGCCGAGCTGTGATAGAGATCCCATTGGCACTTGGCAGTTACTGTACTTGCTTGTGTGTTTTTATTAAGATGGTAGCAGCCAGATGGCACGGAGAGGAGGATATAGCTTTTAACACCTTGCCCCAGCCAGTGCACTGAAGTTGTGCTGTGGTGTAACTTGATAAACTGAGCACCCCGTACCACCCAGGATGTCCCTCCCCACTGTCACTCTCCTTCATTGACACACGAGAGGATGTAAGCTGCCCTTCAACATTTTGAGCCTCTGGAGTTCACGTCAGTGAACATGTACTGGGTATAAAGTATGTACAGCCACTATGTAGGCATTGAGAGAATTAATTAACAAGCCAACAGGTTAAACACCTGCCCTTGTGCCATAAATAGTTCCCTTTTCCCATCTCTTGTCATACCTTTTTCCAGTCCTATGCACTACAGTGGCTAGTTGTTTTAAACTTAACAACTTCTTTTGTTTTTAAAACCTCCACGCAAGAGAGTCTCTGTGCACCAAATGTATATGGATGTGGTGTTTCATAGCTTCAGAGCCTCATTTCCCATAAGTTGGGAGCTTTTGCCAGCCTATTTCAAGCACCTGCTGGTTTCACCACCTCTGTCCTCTCTAACTGGCTGGCCCTTCAAGTCCTGACCTTGGGGGACACTGTTTGTGTCCTGCTAGTTCAGTATTTCAGGACTTGTCAAAATTGAGGCAGCCTGTCTTATATGGACAAGACTGTCCTTTTATTCTCTTTTTATTTTTTGTGAGGTGGGACTTATGATGGAGTACCAGTTGACAAGAGACCAGCCAAAAGAGTTTTGCTGTAAGATGCTGTGACTAGGTATTCCCTCTGCCTGAAGGTGAGCTTCAACTGTCCACTTGGGATGGGGCTACAGAGCTGTCTCAGTTTGGTACAAGAGATTCCTGCAGAACCTTCAGACCACGGAGGGGCATGTTTCCACCTATCCTTTTACAGATGGTACAAGGCCAGCAAGTGTCTAAACAAAGGGGCTTTTACAAGGGATTTGCGAACACTACATGTTCTAGTTCTGCAGCCCATCTCTGGGAAAGGCCATCTAGACTTTGGGGTGGTTATTACAGACTACCGGACAGTAGTCAAGATCTGTTAACTGCACTCTTCCTAGGAAGTAGAAGAATGTTACGCCCCATAAATGGGATTTTTTTCTGAGGGCTTATTATAATGTTTACCAATTTAGAGCTCAGATCAGGCTATGCTTTTTTCCTCTGCTTCTGATGTCAGAGTCCCTACTTCCACCTTCTTGGCTTCTGGTAGAGTCCCTTTGTTCTTATAATTGAAAATTCACAAGGATACCTCTCCTCTGTGTTATAATATGTTTTCTAACAAGTTGATGAATTACCCTCTATGCAACCTCAGCCCTTCTGGAGTCATTCATTTGGGCCTGTTTTCTCTCCAGGTCTCTCTTCTTTCTGTCCTAAAAACACTCAGCTTCCTTGTTAGTTCAGCCTACCAGCTTCCCTTTGGGATCTCTGTATCCTCCCTCTTAGGAACTTGTCAGGTCCTCCTGCCTAGATCAGTAACTTTTTCCAATAGCACAGTATCTGGGACGTAGTCCACTCAGGATACGTTGAGAAAGTGCTTGAAACTTGACTAGTGTCCAGTGGTGATAGGACATCAGCTCAGTTGTGTTTCAGGTGTTTTGATGCCCACCCTGTGTCCTCATGGGGACACTGAAGTATCCGTCTTAGGCTTTTTGTTTTTTTATTGTTTGTTTAGGAACATGCAATTTGCCTATTTACTGATATATTTGATACAGGGCTAATTCCTATATAGCTTAAATGAC
Organism: Eubalaena glacialis; assembly: GCF_028564815.1. Taxonomy (NCBI): domain Eukaryota; kingdom Metazoa; phylum Chordata; class Mammalia; order Artiodactyla; family Balaenidae; genus Eubalaena; species Eubalaena glacialis. The sequence continues at coordinate 120,339,079 of NC_083719.1, forward strand.
ATCAATTCAGAGGCACACTATCAGTTTAATAATCACTTTCGGCGAGCAAGAAGGAAACATTTTATTAAATATAAACAAGGATTATGAGATGCATTCCAATTTCAGGAAAAAAAGTGTTTAGAATTGAGGAAATATGGTCTATATATAAACTCCTACTGATGTACTGGGATTGGCCTGGAGGAAAATTATGTAGACAGGAGGTATTGGAACAGAGGAGGGAGATGAGAGACTGTTTTAAAAATCCAGTGGATACTGTGGACTATGTGAAAAATGAATATATCCAAATAAGAAGTTTTGGCATAATATTAACGGGCGTTTATGGATCCTCTGCAAACGCCCAGGTTCAAATCTCCAGCATCACACATTGTAGAATAGCATGTCCTCGTTTGACCCTGTTGGGGAAGCTGTCCAAGGAATGACTGAAGAAGACATCTTGCAATGTTTTGTGTCAGGAACCTTGTTTAGGTTAGTAACGCTAAACACTCTGTAGGCCTCTAAAAGGGAGAGTGGAAGTAGATGATGACCGGTTCCAGATGTTAGTGTCCTCGAAGCCTGTCTCTCTGGCCAGGACATGTCTCAGGCTGTCCCCATGCAATATGCAGCATGATCAGAGTGAATCCTTGTAAAGCTTGCTGCTTCCTTGGCTTGGCTCACTCAGAATGCCAGAATCCTGGCTTTGGCAAGGAGTGGAATCCAGCCAGCCCAGTTATTTCTTTAGAACAGTCTCTGGAGGGCTTCTTGTACTTATTACTTTAGAAGACAACTGAGGATTAGTTGGGAATGCTTAAACCCACACTACATAATGAAGCTAGGCACGGCTTTAGGCATAATTATGCGGGCAGGAGTATTTGTCTGTGTTTTCATTATGTGAGTCCCTGAAGTTAGGAGCTTACCTATGGAAGCAGAGGATACAATTCATTGAAAACATTAACTGATGACAGACCAGTAATAAAATTAGTCACAGCTTAACCCATTGTCCTCCTCCCTTCATACTTTTGTTTGTTTTGAGACATCTTGTCTGTGTCCTGGTCTCACTCCGAATGGCAGATAAAAATTCAAAAGCAGGGCACAGGGAAATTGTAAATCTCACAAAAGCTGCAGGATTTTATAAAGTCCACGGAAGTGGTATTGAGTCATATTGAGTGGTATTGAGACCTTTTTGAGTCTTGTGCCTGGTCATGGACAAAGGAGGACCTGGGGGTGTTAGACCAGTTAGCAGCTGATGAGGAGAAAACACCTGAGGATGGCAACTTGATAGACACTTGAAATGAGAATGATTTGAATCAAAGGATTAAGAATGGACCTTGGGAAAATTGATGAGGCTCTTAAATGCAATGATGACCATCTTTTTTATTGTGCAGTTAAAGTTGAACTTAAAGACTATCTTACGGCATTATCATAACATCTTGTCCGAAAAATTTTACTTCTCATCAACAGTCTGTTAAGATTTCGTGCACAGGTGAAATAAGTTAAATCTTGGAGCTTCCCTGGTGGTGCAGTGATTAAGAATCCGCCTGCTAATGTAGGGGACATGGGTTCAAGCCCTGGTCTGGGAAGATCCCGCATGCCGCGGAGCAACTAAGCCCGTGAGCCACAACTACTGAGCCCATGTGCCACAACTACTGAGGCCCATGCACCTAGAGCCTGTGCTCCGCAACAAGAGAAGCCACTGCAATGAGAGGCCCGCGCACCACAGCGAAGAGTAGCCCCCGCTCGCCGCAACTAGAGAAAGCCCATGCACAGCAACGAAGACCCAACGCAGCCAAAAATAAAATAAATAAAAAGTAAAAAAATAAAATAAAATACAACTTTGTCATGAATGTAAAAGCTAATAAATCTGGGATTTTCTAAAAACTTCTTTAAAAAAAAAGTTAAATCTTATATAAAGGAAGCTTATTTTGATTATTTGTTATTTCATTTTTCTAGATAAAGTCCTGATCAACCCCCTCACCCCCACCTAAGACCCCCATTTGATCATAAAATGTTGGTCCCCATGTTAGGGATATTCACCTTGTGGCTTTGATTTTGTACCAATTATCCTGTGATAACGAGGCCCTCCTTCTGATATATGCGCACAATGCACGCAGACAGGCAGGTCCTCCTCACTAAGAAGGGTCTCTTTTCTGGTTTGATCTAGATTTCTGTGCTGCCCTTTCTTATTCCCTGCTGCCCTGTATTGGGAAGTATCTTCTTTTATTGCAGCGCACGCTGCTTTTTATAGGAAGTCCTCCAGCACTCTTACGCGACAACTCAGAGTTCAGCTTGAAGTGCAGAGAATTTAGCAATTGAACTGCTTAGGAAACTTGTGCCTATCTAAACACAGCAAAACCCTCTCTCTCGCGCGCTCTCTCTCTCTCTGTCTTCTCCCCACAATAATTCCTCCCACTTTCACACATTATCTTTTCATTCGCACATGCTCAGGTTTCCAATGTGGAAAAGTACTTGAACTGTGACATAAGCTCCACACAGCTTTTCTAGAGAGATTTTTATTTCATAGTGTTTCAGTTCAGAATGACTTGCAACTTTAACATGGCATGAGCACATTTGAAATAAGAGGGGAATATATGTAAGGGCCCTCCTCTCTCTGTTTGTTTTAAAATATGAATCAGTAGTGATAAATTCAAAGGATAGATATGAGAATTTGAACAGAGGCCCCCAAACGTGTACGGTCATTTTTTATTCAGGGAACATTTTTTAGGCTTTAAGTTGTATATTTAGATATCTATCTTCCCTCCCCCCACCCGTAATTTGACATCCAGATTGTGTTTTTTTTTTTTTAAGGTTTGCATTTTTTTTTTTTTTTTTTATGGCTGTGTTGGGTCTTCGTTTCTGTGCGAGGGCTTTCTCTAGTTGCGGCAAGTGGGGGCCACTCTTCATCACGGTGCGCGGGCCTCTCACTATCGCGGCCTCTCTTGTTGCGGAGCACAGGCTCCAGACGCGCAGGTTCAGTAATTATGGCTCATGGGCCTAGTCGCTCCGTGGCATGTGGGATCTTCCCAGACCAGGGCTCGAACCCGTGTCCCCTGCATTGGCAGGCAGATTCTTAACCACTGCGCCACCAGGGAAGCCCCAGATTGTGTTTTAAATAAGTTTTAGGATTGTGTTGACTCAGCTTTTACACAAAGATGAGCCGTGTAGACTGCCTAAATATTTAGTTAACTATGAGATTGAAAGCCTCTGAGGTGTTCTTACAACCAGCGCTAGAAATAAATGCAGCAGTCATATGTTGAATATATTTACAACAAGAAGTATTAGCAGATTTTTGTTCTGCAACCTTCTTTAAATATTGTGACCTGAGACACAGGTACACTAGTACGCAGGAAAGGATGAGTATCATTTGAAAGTAAAATATATAGAGAAAAATGTGCACGTTTGTTTTTAGTTCACTTTTCTCGTGTAATAAGGAATGATTCATCTCACAGAATGTCAGAGCTGGAGGAGACCCTAACAGTCAACTTGAACATCTCCCTCATTTGTAGAAGAAGAAAGGCCAAGAAGGAGAATGAATTCCATGCTGAATCCTGCAAGTACTTAGTGGCAGAGCCAGGACTAGACCCCAGGGCTGCTGGCTCCTAATTTTATGTGCTTTTCATTATGCTGTGCTCTTACATGGACATTTGTAGGAATGGTATAGTGAGAGCTCATCTATTTATTCATTTTATCATTATTTGGCAGACTGGATACCTGCTTCACCCAGTATATTAATTTTCTGTTGCTTTGTAACAAATCACCACAAACTGGGCTTAAAACAATCCCCATTTATCAGCTCATAGTTCTGAAGCCCAGAAATCCAGCATGGTGTGTCTGGGTTCTCTGCTCCAGCTGAAATCAAAGTGACGGCTGGCTGTGTTCTCCTCTGGATTCAGGGTCCTCTTCCAAACTCAACCCTGGGATGGCTGGAATTCAGTTTCTGTTGTTTGTAGGACTTGAGTCCACAATCCCCACGTTGCCATCAGCCGGGGCCCACTCGAGCATCCAGAGGCAGCCCCCCACTCCTCATCACGTGGCCTCTTCCATTTTCAAGCCATCAGCAGCATGTGGAATCCTTCCTATACTTTGACTCTCTCTTTTTCTTTTGCTACCAGCCTGAGAATACTCTCTGGTTTTAAGGGACTCGTGATTAGATTAAGCCCGTCCAGATCATCTCTGTGTCTTAAGGTCAGCTGACTTGGGACTTTAATTGGGAAAACTCCTTCACAGTTGTACCTAGACTAGCGTTTAAACAACCACAGGACCAAAGTCTTGGGGGAGCCGTCTTTAGAATTCTGCCTACCATATCCACTTGATCTGGTGGCCCCACTTTGGACAAACCCTGGCATCTGTGACACTTTTATGAACCTTGAAATAAAGGCAACTATATGGGGTTGATCTATCCTTGTATTCCAAGGGCCTAGTGATGGAAATAGCCTTTAGGCAGCAATAACTGTCACAAAATCTATGCATTTGATTGCATAGAAGAGGCAGTGTAATGCATGGCCCAATGGTCATAGCTGAAGTTGTTTCCAGTAAGGCAGCTGGGACAACCTGGTGGAGTGAGAGTGACTTTTGGTAGCAGAGGAAGAAGAAAGAAGTTGGATTATAAAAGCCCAGTGATCTTGGTTCAAACGCCTCTGTTCTCCCTGTGGATGACAGCACTAAAGAGTAATGGATACTGAGCCCAAGTCAACAAGAAAAAGTTAAGCTCCGCATCCTCAGTTTCAGAAAAGAAAATCTGTGATCTAATGTGAAAGAAATTCCTGTCAAAAAATGGTTTAACATTTTGGTACCTAAAAAGGCTAAGCTTAACTTAATGAGAAAAGTAGTCCACTTTTCGTGGTACCCCAGTAGCTTCCTGCTCACTTAAAATAAAACCCAAACTCCTGATATGGCCAGAAAGGCCAGCTTCATTGGTCATCTTTCTGTTCCCAAGCACACCAATCTCTGTCCCTCCTCAGGACCTTTACGCAAACCATTCTGCCAATCAGCTTTCACTTTTTTTTTTTTTTTTTTTTTTTACATAGCTCACTCTTTCATCATATCTCAGCCTAAATTGCACGTTCTTAGTTTCCTAATTGCCCTATTTATAGCATTACCATCTTGCCTCTTCCTAACCTCTGGTACCTTCTGTCCCATCACCCTGTGTATCTTTGTTACACTCTACTCCATTTGCTTGTTTATGATTTGTTTCCCACCTTTAGGATGACACTCCTTGAATTAGACCTTCTCTAACTCACCTTTGTCTCCCCAGTGTCTAGATCAGGGCCCAGCACTGGTTGACACTCAGTCACTATTTGTTGAATGTTAAAGACGTCCCGAGACATTAAATGTTCCTTTGTCATAAAGGGAAATCATGGCGTAACAGGAGTAGCACTGTTAGTTTTAGGCAATTTCAGCCTGTCACTGGACCTATTGGTATTCCTGATGACCAGTTTGGCAATCGGGATAAGAATGGCTTGATGACTAGCCTGAGGTCATACAGTTAATCAGAGGAAGAGCTAAGATTAACCTCCCCAACACCTGATATTTTCCATCCTCCCACAAGGAACTGGTCTGTGTTGAAAATATTCAACTTTTAGAGGTCTTGCCTTTCTTAAAATTCCATTACTGATAGTCTTCTAATGTCTGGTTTGAACTGTTTCAGTTCACCCTCCTTACTCTGTTCATATTTTTTCTGCTTGTAGATTCTCTTCCAGATTTGTTGTTTTCATTTTCAATGTCTATTAAACAAAAATGATGACAGATTCACCTCCCGGTGGAAATTACACATCTTTTGAACTCTGGCCAATGTTCCTAACCCTCAGCACTCCTGGCTTTGTTAAAAATATCATTTACCCTTTAAGATACCTTTGTGGTTGGTATCGAGACTGAATTAATGAGTAACTTCAAATGTTCAAGCAAAGCAGGAGAGATGCGGGTGGCGGAAAAGTACATGGAAATTATTTCCCAAATAAAACTTTCCTGTGCTTATCTTCTACAGATGATGCCAGATATTTCTTTCTCTACTGAGGCTTCTTTCATTTAGGCACCTCCGCATGAATTTTATCCTGACAAACGTGAAACTGCTTTCAGTTTTTTGTTTGTTTTGCTTTTTTGCATTCTTTAACGCCCCCCCCCCCCACGTCACCTCTCCCCTCTGGAGTTTTCTTGAGTAAACAGGAATGTACTATTTGGGTGGGGTTGCTTTTGGCTCTTGCCTATGTAGAAGAATAGGGGGGGAAAAGAATAGGAAAAGCCAAGACCCTTTTTGCCAAGTTTCCAGATCATCTGCATTGTTGGGCAGTGATATGATGACTTATATTTGGTATCTTTATAGTCTTAATATATTCCCAGTTTAGGGCCTGCCAGCCAGAAGATCTGCAAGAATTTTCCTTGTTTGACTAACAAGACTGAATGGTGACAGTCTTTCTTCCTCTCTTTTCTTTTTTTTAAATCTCCGGTTGATAAATATCGCTATTTATGTGCGAAGCATTGCTTCTACTTGAGTGGTAAGAGAAGCTTCATGAACCCCAAAACAAGCAAGCCAGATGAACTGAAGGTAGAACAGAGTGGGCACAACCTTTTACATAACTACAGAGAATGCTTAATTAACCTTTAATTTCTGAATATCTTGGAAACATAAATTAGGGGCAAAACAACTTAAATGTCAAAAGGATTCCACATAGTCATACATTATAAAGGGATCACCTGTCTATTTTACTAGAATGCCTACAGTATCCATTACAGATGATCAGATAATTAACAAGGGGGAAACCTGAAAGCTGAAGGGTTCCAAGCCCTTAATGAGCAAAAAGCAATCAGAAGTCAAGATAAACAAAGTTAAATTATAATGATTTTTTAAATGGACAAAAAGATCAATGAGAAATCAAGATAAAACAAATCTGAAGTTACAGTGTTTTCATTGGACTCACTATGTCTAGTTTTAATTTTTTGTTTTAACTGACAGAAATTAGAAATGCTAGATGATTTGCTTCTATATAGGTTTCCTAGCAGTTGAAGTAAGACATGATATTAAAATATAACCCTTTCCACTTAAGGATATAACAGTTATGCTGAAGAGATGAAGACATACAAAAGGTGACAAGTATAAAATGTAAATAGGCCTAATGCAGATTTCCAAACTTCAGTTTTTCTCTACATCCTTCTTCATTTTCGTCACATTCCCATAACACTTGTCCTATTGTCTTTGATTCGTTTCACCTTCTCTACTTAACAAAACTTCCTTTTAAAAAAGAAATATATTTCTTACTAGGTGAACTAGTATCACTTCCTGTATAAGGGAACCCTAAAAATAAATAAAATGGAGACAAACCTATATTGTTAAATTTTAACTAGATACATTTACTTGCTAAAACCTCTTAGTTTATGCCCAGCTTTTCTCTCTGTTTAAAAAAAAAAAGAGTGTTAGCAACTGTTAAATGTTAAAGACATGCCAGTACCAGGTGGAGACTTCTTTTAGATGTACACAAAGCTTAAGAAAGAATAGCAAGGGAATATCTTTCTTACATTGTAACACAAGTGTTTTTCAAGGATGCACCCCTGGGCCAAATGAAATCGTCTTGCACAGGAGCATAGGTGCCACATGTGGGGATGCAGGCTGAGTGTAGGATACTGCTGAGATCTAGCCATGGTGATTTCGTTGGTTTTATGTGCACTTGGGAGTAGAGGCAAGCTTTTGAAAACCATCCAATGTAAATAGGAGGAGCATGGTGATTTAAAGGGCTTGTAAAAATTTGTAGTTTAGTTTAATCTTTAGTAGACAGTTTTAATATAAGACTTTTATTTTATTTTATTTTCTCTCCCAGTCCTTTTCCCCTTACATTTTAGACAGTTTGGTTTCTGTTTTTAGTGATTTGCTTTGCAACATACAGAATGGCAATGATTCTGTATGGCTGGGCTGGTGTAGAAAAGAGTACAGAAGGGAGTCAAATATTGACACACACTTGCCTTTTTCCCTTCGAGGACTCAGAACCAAGTGGAGTCACAAATAGGAAAGCTATTCCAATGGCATTCACAGCATACCATAGGAGAGGGCGTGCGTACGTACACAGGCAGCTCTCAGGTATCTGTGTGTAGATGACTTCTGGCCTTCTTAGAATTCCGGGACTGATGTCCCCTTGCTCCCCAGCAGCATTCAAATTTGTATTGGTCTTTTAATATTTCAGAGTACTTTCGACATACCTGATCTCTTTTTATCTACATGCCTTCTGTTGGCATGTGAAGTGTAATTAAGAAGATAAATAATCTGTAAAAGTATGTGTAAATATTTGACCTCTCAATTGTAAACAGAAATAAGTTGGATTATCCTCAACTCTGCTTCCTTCTATTAGTGTGGATAATAGTGTTGATTGTAGGCACGTTTACTTGTTAAAACTCTTTAGTTTAATAGCCATATGGCTATTAAAAGCCTTATTTTTTTTTTTTTTTCTTTCATAGCCTTGGTCTGATAATCCCAGGGCTGGAAAAATTTATTCCAAGTCCATAATTGAAAAGAAGAAAAGGCATATATACAGGAAGATAACCCGTCAATGAGTTATCTTTTAAAATGGAAGTCATCTATGTTTCCATCAGTAGGGCAATAAATACGTAAACTGTGGTATGACAACTCTTTGAATGTTTATACCACTCTTAAAACCATAAATAATGAATGCAGAAAAGTGCTTACTCAATAAGTAGAAAAGTAATATGAGAGTTTGTGTGTTATGATTACAACTGTGTAAATTGACACACACACACACACACACACAACACATACAAAAGCACAGAGAAGATGCGAGAAAATGAAACTGCTGCTGTCAGGGTGGTGGCTTTTTAAAAAAATTATTCTTCTTGGGACTTCCCTGGTGGCACAGTGGTTAAGAATCCACCTGCCAATGAAGGGGACATGGTTCGAGCCCTGGTCCGGGAAGATCCCACATGCCGTGGGGCAACTAAGTCCGTGCGCCACAGCTACTGAGCCTGTGCTCTAGAGCCTGTGAGCCACAACTACTGAGCCCGTGTGTCACAACTACTGAAGCCCGCGCACCTAGAGCCCATGCTCCGCAACAAGAGAAGCCACCGCAATGAGAAGCCCGCGCACCACAACGAAGAGTAGCCCCCGCTCACTGCAACTAGAGAAGGCCTGCACACAGCAACGAAGACCCAACGCAGCCAAAAATAAATTTAAAAAATTAAAACAAAAACCAAAAAACAAACAAAAAATATTCTTCTTAATGTTCTTTTAGTGCTATAATATTTTGTCCGGAATAAAATTCAGGAGAAGAAAAAAGAAAGATACAACTTGACCACATATGTATTAAAACAAGTGACACTAAGACAAAGTCAACTCCAGTTGTATAGGGTAGTCGAGTAATTGGAATCTTAATAGATCCATTAAACTACACGGTTGTGAGAAGTTGTGTGCAGTATCAATTTAACTTTTGATTCTGTGGCGGTACTTCCCAGTCTCAGTTGCCCACCCTGGCTTAGCACCCAGCACAATGCTTGTCTTACTATTGTTTATCACTAAAGGGTGGGTAGGTGAATGGCTGGCTGGCTGGCTGGATGGATGGAAGGGAAAATTGGAGTTTAAGGTTGAAGTGGTAGTGAAGAAAAATAATATGCCTCAAACATCAATATATTTAAAGACCAGTCTAGGCACTAAGATATGTAGAGTGGGAAGGGATAGAAAGGAAAGGAAAGGGAAGGAAAATAAAACAGTAATTAGAACCAGGAGTATCTACTTGGGTAAGGCTTAATGCACACCACAAAGACAAGGGAAGAACCCAGTTTGTTGGAGAACAGAGGAATTTCAAGGCTGGAGAAGTAACATACTTGTAGCTATGGAGGTAGGAGAAGGTAGTGCATGGATGTGGATTATACTGGCTGGGAGGGAGGTAAACTGATGGGGTTCATGATGAGCAGGAGTTTTCTAGAAGCTCCTGATACCCTTGGAGATGTGGACCTTGCTGCTATGAGAGGAATGGATCAAAGAAAGGCCGGAAGGGCTTGAGTCAGGCTTGTACTTAGAGATGTTTCAGACAGGGCTCCTTGTTCATGGGTAGTATGTCTGAGGCAGCTTGACCTCCTTCTTCTCCAACAGCATCATCATCACCTCCTCCCCCTTTGTTATTAATTCATCTAATCCTCACAGCAACTCTATGAGGTAGGTATTCTTACTAGCCTCAGTTTACAGTTTGGGGATCTGAGGCACAGAGAGATTAATTTACCTAAAATCACATAGCTCATAAGTGACAAAGGTAAAATTTGAGCCCAGATCATCTGGTATGACAGCCCGTTCTCTTATATATTGTTATATGCGACCATAGCCCCTGGGGTGAGTAATTATTATTCAGTTATTAAAAATAAAGACCTACAGCTTCTCCTCAGCTTCTCTTTTCTCAAAAAAAAATCACATTAGATCTCCAGCTTGGTTTTTTTGTGATACGTTTCAAAAAATTTCTTAACATGCAAATATTATATATATATGCTCACCCTTAAAAATCCCGATAATATGGTGGAAGTAATATGAAGAAGATAATAGTTACCCAAATTTCCACCTTCTAGAGGTGACCGCAAGTAACATCTGTTACCTTTAGTGACTGTCATTTCAGTCCTCTCTAAATACAGTTATACTTACTAATGGAATTGCACTCATCCACTGTTTTGTACATGTATCTTTACATGCATGTGATTGTGTGTGTGTGTGTGTGTTAATTAATGGGATTGTGTTTCGTGTGCTCTTTTGGTTTGCGTGCTCTTTGAATGGCTGTCACAGAGATTTTACCATGTTAATGAATTTAGATGTAGAGCTTTTATTTATTTACTTATTTATGTTTGGCTGCATTGGGTCTTCGTTGCTGTGCATGGGCTTTCTGTAGTTGCAGCGAGCGGGGGGTACTCTTCATTGTGGTGGCTTCTGTTGTGGCCGAGCACGGGCTCTAGGCCCACGGGCTTCAGTAGTTGTAGCACGTGGACTCATTAGCTGTGGCTCTTGGGCTCTAGAGTGCAGGCTTAGTAGTTGTGGCGCACGGGCTTAGTTGCTCCACGGCATGTGGGATCTTCTGGGACCAGGGCTTGAACCCGTGTCCCCTGCATTGGCAGGCGGATTCTTAACACTGTGCCACCAGGGAAGTCCAGATGTAGAGCTTTTAGATTTGCAGTTGTGTCTCTACTTCCCAACAGAGCACTGGCACATAATAGATGTTCAGTAAATCTTTGTTTAATGAATCATGTTGATTGCACTGTCTTATGCTATAATGTTTAAATGACCTTCTTTCTAATGAACATTTAGTTTGTTTCCTATTTTCCACTATAATAAATGACACCATTCCCTCATTTCAGGTAGGCTGGCCATTTTGTGAAGAAACCTTTATAGGTTAGCAGGCTGGGCAGGGTGAGGATGAAGCTCTTTTCCAACTCCATCCAGCTGGACATTTGCAGGCTGCCACTGATCATTCCATTAGAGACAATTACTCTTGAGAAATTATTCCCTCTTCCACCAGAGGCCAGATTTAAACAAACACATAAATAAAGCTTGATTTTATGTTGGCCTCTTCCATGGAGACTCTTTATCTTTTGTGGGTAAAAGAGCTCCAGTTGAATTATTTCTTGTCTTTTTCCCTGAGTTATGGTCATTTTCACCTAACTGAATTAGCCAGGGAAGAGAAACAAAATGCCAGAAATGCCATTTGTATCCTTTAGAGCAGTGGTTCTCCACCTTTGTGGCATCTCAGACCCCAGTGAGAACGTAACCCAGTTGCGGATCATCTCCATAGAAGATCGCAGACGTGTTCAGAGCGGCGCTGCCCTGAGGGTGAGGCTTACAGGTTGAGAAGCGGGGCACCCAGCCAAGCTGTTCCCTCTGCTTTCGTTGCCTTCCTGCTGTGGTCGCTCTGCTCTTCTCATGTGATGGTGTTTCAGTGACACTGCTTTGGAAACTTTGTGGCTTTTGTTGTTGTTGTTGATAGTTTGAGGTTGGGATGTATATAGAGAGTTAATAAATGATGGCTCTTTTGTAGCAAAAAGGAAGAATGCAGCATTTTGTTTTCCATCAGTGTGTATAAACAGCCCCTAATCAGATCCCTTTTGTGCATTTTGTTAGTCACATTAAGCTAATGAACCGGGTGCATATGAAGCTTTTCTTGAATAGGATAGTTGGTTGTAGGAAAATCCCCTCTGAGCACAGTGCTGCCACACATACTGAGCCAGGCCTTGTGCTAATTATGGGCAGAGAAAGGCAGTAAGACATAGTTTCTGCCCTTCATGGGCTCGCGATCTTGTGGAGGGAGATGGGCATGTGAAGAAATCAATGGAGCCAAGCTGTATTTGTGAGCATGTTTGCTTCCAAATACCAGCAACTGGCCCAAGGCAGAAAAGAGAAGTTTTGGGCATATGTACTGAAAATTCCAGGGGTAGACTTTGTCTATTTCCGTTTTCCTCTCTATTGGTTTCATCTGTAGGTTGCACCTCCGCATGCGTGAACTAACAACCATCCACTCCTGGTGGCTCCAGTCTTGCATCATCATCGTCACCAGCAACCCTAGTGAGAAGACCTTATTCCCCCCATCTCCCCTGGAGTTCTAACAGAAGTCTTGAATTTGGATTCCATGCTCAGCCCTCAGCCAATCACTGTGACCACAGACAGGAAGGACAGAATATGTTGACTGGCCAGATCTGGGTCGTGTGGGTAGGAAGGTTGGGAACCATCTACATGACATTTGAGGACATTGAGGTGCCATTACGAGAAGTGGGAGTGATGTGGGGCAAGTCAGAACAAGGACCACACAGTAATCTACTGTGAATGTTACTGTAAGTTATGGGTGGGCAAGGGAGGAAAGGCTTTCTGGGGAAGGTGGCGCCTAACTAAGTCTGCAATGAATGAATGAGTCAAAGACTAAATTAGCCAATTTTCAGGATAAGAATACTCTTATATGAAACTTTGTGTGATTCTCTTAGTTTAAATTCAGATTTCAGTCCCACTTTGGTGAAATTCAAGATTCTATAAGTTCTGTAGGTGACATTGGAGATTTGAGTTTGAATGAATTTGAGGACTGAAGTATAGACTTAAAAGTCATTTTTGTCAGAGATGTGCATTATAATGACACTTGGTATGGTGTTATGTGTGTTTGATACATATTCTAGGTAAAAGAAAGAAAGTTATAGGTGTTTCTCTATAGCACCTCACATTTGCAACGGACTGTGTTAGAAACTTTACTGTAAACTCTTGGTTACTTAGCAGGGCAGAATTACCACGGTTGAATAAAATAAAATAAAAATAACATTTTTGTGGAGAAACCGAAATGGCAGAGGAAGGAAAGCATCTAAAAGGTTCCAATTGCCTGGAACTTGGCCATAGTTAGTAAGTGTCACACACTATCTTTTGCACCATGGAGACACCCCGCCACACACCCCTTTTCTAGTCAGCTGTGTCCTTGCCTCATTGCAGCCCTGGATTAGCTGCTATCTCCTGGGCTGAGGAGGCCCCAGGGTATAACTAATTAGCCGTACTGCAGGAAGCTTGAGCAGGTGTAATCATATCTCTAAGCAAAAATCTATTTCTTCTGGTAGTCAGAGCCAGAGCACTCTTTTCTGTGCCTGCTCGTTTTTCAAAACTGAGACTGATGATGTCAAAAGTTGCCGACACCTTTTGAGCCCTTATTGCGTACCATTCTGTCCGCCAAGAGTGTCGCGCATGTGTTATCTCACGCGACACGTGTGAGGTCAGTACAGTTATTGTCCCCATGTCGCATTTGAGGAAATTGAAGCCTAGAGAAGCCATATCCTGAAATGTTTCAGTTCAGCACCACGCTGATCTGGGGGAAGTTGGGGGGGGGGGCCTCTCTGATGAGTGACATCTGAGACAAACAGATGTCTGTGTCCTGTCTGGGAGAAAGACATTCGAGGGAACTGGCATTAAGCAGGTTAACTTAATTTCCTAACTATGTGATACCCGAGGTTTAGGATACTAAGCAGCGATACATGGTGCTGAGGTCCCTTGATGGAGAAGAAGAGCAAGTGAGAAGCAGTGAGGGCCACTGGCTGGCTCACCTTCAGTCATTGGAAGGCCTGCTCCCTCTCAGCCTCTGATGCCAGATTGTTTCAAGAGAGTGGTTTGCTCAGAGACCAGCTGCAGTCCCTAGGCTCCCTTCTAACACTGGAGGGAAAGAAAACTCATCTGAATAGGGGACTTAGAGACAACAGGGACTGCCTTAAAAGATTGTTACCACTTTGGATCTTTTTTTTTTTTTTTTAAAGTATTTGTTTATTCATTTATTTATGGCTGTGTTGTGTCTTTGTTTCTGTGCGAGGGCTTTCTCTCTAGTTGTGGCAAGCTGGGGCCACTCTTCATCGCGGTGCGCGGGCCTCTCCCTGTCGCGGCCTCTCTTGTTGCGGAGCACAGGCTCCAGACGCGCAGGCTCAGTAGTTGTGGCTCACGGGCCTAGTCGCTCCACGGCACGTGGGATCTTCCCAGACCAGGGCTCGAACCTGTGTCCCCTGCATTGGCAGGCAGATTCTCAACCACTGCACGACCAGGGAAGCCCTGGATCTTTTTTTAAAAAGACAAAGCTTGTTCCCAAATCTTTATATTGTATTGTTTTTATTTTTTTTTTCTATGATGATTTAAAAGTAGTAAATATTTCTATATATTGGATATCAGGTTATCCAAGTAAGTTTTCATTTATTCCATTTTACACCATAGTTCAGTAAGTTTTCACTGGTGTTAAGGATTGATTTTTGCGTTGTTTTAGAGAAGTATTTCCCGACCTTTTTAGTGCAGTTAGTTAACTGAGAGTTAACTCCAGGATGAAAACAGACCCTTACAGCTCAGAGTGGCTTAGAGCGAATGCTAGGGATGCAGATAAGGATGTTCATTGCAGCTTGTTTGAAAAAGCTAATAAATATAGTAGGTGGATGGATGGATGGATAGATAGATAGGCAGACAGATACATAGACAGATAGACAGGCAGACAAAAAAGGAATTGCTCACATGCCTTACTAGCATGGGACTGGTTTATTCCGTTACAGTGCGTCCATACAGCGGATTACCGTGCAGTGCTTTTGACCTGATGCAGACCTGCCTGTACTGATGGGAAAAGCAATGTGACCATGGTGACATCCAAAACTTTTTGAGTAATATGATCTCCTTTGAGTAAATAAAACGATGTTTATGAGTATGCGCACGTGCCCTTCCTAGTATATAAATAATTCCTTTTCCAGGGATGATACTAAAAAATTTAAAGGTTACATCTTTTGTGAGAGAGTCTAGAGGACTTTAACTTTTCATTTTTTATTTTTCTGTATAGTTTGATTTTAACCCATGCATCAGTATTACTTTTATGTAAAAAATAACAGTATTGAAAATAATACCCGTTGGTTATGGCTGAGTAAAAGGGAGGTTTAAATAATAAAATAAGCCCCTTTGAACTCCTTAATGAAAACCATCAGTGTGTTTTGAAGGAGTGAGTTCTGTCACCTACCCTAAGACACAGGACATTTCTCTTCTTTTCTCTCCCTCCTCCCAGGCTTTATGAAACTATGCTTATTTATACCATGGATATTCAAAAGTAGGTCAGCAACAAAACCAAAAAAGACTCTCCTTTGGCTTTTGGGTGGTGGTGGGGAGAGTGCTGGCAGAGGATGTGAAGTTTGCTTCCTTGACCTTCCTTGGCTTTTTGTGTTTATTGCTGGCTTCTAATTCCTTCCCTCTCCTTTTCCACCTACATTTTGAAGAGATTATTGTAGAGAAGACAATTCCCTAACACTTTTAACTTTTCCCTTCTGTATCCTTACAGCATGTTTAGAGTCCATTTGTTGTCTTATTTCCTATTTGATCAATTACATTATTTTATATATAGTGTTTTATTCTTAACCTGATTGCTTCTGGTATATTTAGGGGGCGGGTCTGATTTTGGTACTCCCCTGGCTATCTTCTTCGTCTGTACTTAAGTGGTTGCTTTTTGAATATCTGGGTAGTTCAGTGTCTCTGACCCAAATAACCAGTGGAGCTTTTCTTGGCTTGCCTCGTTGCAATATCTGAAACGGTGTAACCAAGAACCCTCGGGCGGGTGGCCGGGCGGGCCTCTGGTTCTCTGTGTCTTGTTCTCCTGACTTCGGAATCTTGGCAGGCCGATGCCTACAAATGCCCTGTTAATGTTGGAGAATTGGAGGGAAGAGCCCTTTTGACATTGGCTTTTCATGGGAATGGATTAATTCACATGCAATGATTGCTTACTGTTTTGTTTTTAAATGCGGTAACTTTGTATACTGGTTTAACATTTGCAAAGTAGTTTTCTAAACATTAGCTCATTTAATTTGTTGGTAGTTATAATTGCACTCATCCTCTGTGGATGAGTTAGCAGAGCCTCCTCCTGCATCCAGGCCTTGCGATGCAGGCCCCAGGCCTGTGCTTTTCCCTCCAGACACACGCTGTCTCCTCCTGAGGACTATTGAACGTGTTCGGCAGGCGTGTCTTCAGGGAAGCTGGTACGTCTTTTTGGAAATAGGTTTTCCTTAGCTATTTAGCATCCCTAACGTGTTCTCCTTCCGTTCCTTTCTCCTTCTCTCCCCTCCTGCTTTAGGTTCTGTCCCTTTCCAAGACCTTCCATTCAGTTTCACTTGCCACCCTTCTCCCAGACACACATCTCCACTCTCACACTCTGCGTTTCACCTGAATGTCTTTTTCCATTAGTTCAGTTCTGACTTACTTTATAAGATCTAGCACCAAACAAAGTCTTGCCTGACCTGGTACAGCTGACCTTAGTCTTTCCAAATCTCCATTAGCCTTTTGCACACAGTTTTGAAATATCACATCTTATGGACGGGGGGTGGGGTAGTGGAGGGGGCCGATTTGTCATGGATATGGTGGCACACTGAGTCAGGAAAGTCAGTGTCTTGCCCAGTGATGCATTAACTGCATGGCCTTGGAAAAGTTGCTTACCCTCTGTAGGCCTGCAATAATGAAAGGGGGGGAGAATAATCTCTAGATCGGTAGTTTTTCAAAGTATGTTTCAGGAATCTCTGGGATTCTGTGGTTGTCGAGGTGAAAAGAAGGTTTTCTCCCAGCTTCTGCCAGAGCTGCCTCGCTTTCATCTTTTTAGTGTATGGAAGTTTCACATTCGATTGAACCAATGGATTGGCAGATTTTTGATAAAAAGAATTCTGTACTAATAGGTTGAAAACCACCAGATTAGATCGTCCTGATATGATCCCTGTCTCTTACACACAATTAATTACTACTCACAAAGTATTTTTAATTTGCCTTGGCTTTATTCCTTAGATGTTTCCCATGTACATAGCCCACCCACCCACAGTGTATAACTTCATTATCCCTGGTACCTAAGATTGCTTAATAAAGGACTATATAGGGTGAAGGCAACTCCAGTCTTTGTGTTGTGGGTGACGTGGATAGTGTTAAGTGAAAGCATAATGAAATTAGTTGAGGTACATACATTTATCTTAAGTAAATTCAACTGTAAGCATCCTGCAAGCAACACCACTTCATTGTGGCCTCTGAACACAAGCAACTGCTTTGACAGGTGCTCAGTGGAGGGAGCCACCAAATGGGGGAAAGCCTCTGTGGGACTGACTGATGGGCAGTACAGTACAGTTTAAACAAAGCAGAGTGCATCATGCTATGTGCGCAGCTTAAGGGCTTTGCAAGAGAAATTCTCACTCTATCTCGGTTTTGCCTTACACGTTAGCTTTCGAACCTTATACCCAAGTTAAGATTTGATATAACCATATTCTACTTCACTTCACTGGCAGTCCTTTCCCATGAAGGATTCTGCAGATTTTTATTACATGGTGATAATTCCATAATACTGCTTTACTCCTTACAAGCATTTTTGAAAATCTGCCTGAAATAGGAATATGAAAACATTTAAAAAGCACCTCCTTTAAGGAAATCATAAGTTTATAAAGGAAATAAGTGAACTGATGTCATACTAGCAGTCTGTGCAGAGCAGCACCTGTTTCTGAGGGGCAGGGGCTTTTGACTGAGGAAAGGACAGATCCTCTTGGTTTGTGCTTTTGCTGACCCTGAAGGTAACCCAAGGTTACAGTGTCTGTCATGCCAGGACGTTTGACCCAGTCATCATTACTATATTTTTGTATCATCTCCATGAAGTCTTTAACATCCATATGTAATAAATATATCCATTCAACATAAATTCAGCCAAGGAATAAAAGCACACCCAATAAGACTGTGTATTGAAAAATGCAGGGTTCATAAGATATCCTGACAGGGAAAGATATTTTTGACATGCCAAAAATATAAATTGAGAACTTACTAAACTAGATTGGAAAGACAGTTCTGTAGAGACATCTGGTTCCCTGTAGGTGGAATTTCAACTCTTAAAAACAAGCTTATCAACTTAAGTAGTGTGTGAACTACAGAGGATTTAGAGTCTGAACCTGTCGGCTCCTGCTTTTCTTTGCTTGGCATTGTGCTCAGGTCGGTGCTTCTCACTGTGTCACACACACAGAGGCCCCTGTACACCAGCAGCTCCTGGTTTACACTCTACCCACGTAGTACCCTCAGCACAGAAGAGCTGGAGTTCCAGCAGAAGTCCCGGGGCTGACCGTTTCGTTGGCTTGGACCAGGTCCGTTCCCTGAAGTGGTCACCGTGACTGATGGGCCAGACCTGAGTCCTATGCGAGCCCAGGGGTTGGCTCCACCCGACCACATAGAATGAGGGAAGGAGTAGTTCCCCAAAAGAAAATTGAGGAGTGTTAACAGTAGAAAGGGGACTAGATCCTGGGCAGGCTGAGGAACAGATAGATGGTCCCCTGAATGAGCAACTGAAAGGGGTCATATAGATGTGCTTCAGAGGGGGCTATGGGTGGTGATGGGTAAAGAAAGCTATATAAAAGTAACACGTAAGCCCGGGGTTCGTCCTTGAGACTCTGGCTTTGCTTGGTTCGTGATCTGTGCCATTTGCTTTGTGGCATCGCTCAGCCAATAAAGGGAACTTAAAACAGATACACAACACTTCGTTACTGGTGCACAGTCATCAATTAACCTGATGCTGCAAAGAAAGGAGGCAAAGGAAGAATCCTCTTTAGATTTCTTGGTTTGTTTCAAAGGCACATAGAAGGTTGGCAAATTGTTTGTTGAATTGAGTGTACTGGAGGTCACAGGGCTGCCACAGGTCAGCCCAGGTGGGTTTTTTTTCCCCTGTATGATGCTGATCTTTGGACATTAGCCTCAGGTCTTTGTGCTGAATTCTGCAGTTTCCTGGGTTAGAAACTGACATTTGTGAGCTTGACTTTCTCCACTTGGCAGCATCCAGTGCATCTGCCTCCAGAAGCCCTAGCCATCTCCTGGCTGGGGAAGAAGATGGAAGGTGGTAGGGAAAAGAAGCAGAAACAGTTCACATTTGGCCCCCCCAGAGACAGATCTGCTATCCTCCCCTGACCACAGAAATTCACTGAGGAAGTCGGAGAGTCAGAGATGCACCAGGCTGGACATCGTTAGCACAGTTCAGTGAGCCTCTGGTATCCTGTGTTTTTCTGTTTTTACCGTTATTGCTTTCCTTCCAGGGTAAATTCACCAGCACGAAAAACATGAGTGTTACCTTGAAAGGTTTCCTCAGGCGCTTGGGCGGGTGGTTGATGGATCACCTGCAGAGGCATGGGAAGGTGACCCGGTTCCTCTTGACCACTCTGACTTTATTTTCAATGACTCTGACATCTTGACAACATTTTCCATTTCATCCCTAGGCTCTTGCAGACCTTCCCATGAATGAGCACATTTGAGTCTTAAAATTTTCCTTTCTGCGTTAATTGCAGTGGGGTCAGGTTTTTGTCTCATTAGGTCTTAGCTGTATTCAGAGGGGCTATATGGCACGCCTGAGGTTCAAGGTCATCAGTGAGGGTACCTCAGTGGATGCAGTTTCCCTCAATAGCAGTTCTGCCCCAAATGTGTTTTCCCATTTCTTTGCCTCTCTTTCTCTCCAATGATGAGGAGGTATGAGATAATGTCTGAGAAATCCTTGGTTCCCTTTGGAGAAAGGCGTGCTCTCCATTTACTTGTATCCCTGTCTACTGGCCAGGGTTAGCCAGTAGCCCCTGCCAACCTTGATCTAGGCTATTCAAACTCAAAATTGAAACACCAGTAGAGAATGATGATGAAGTGTGTGGTCTGGTTTTAGACAACCTGAAGTTGAATTCGGGCCTCATCACGTATTATTTGAATTATCTTGTGTCCCAGACTCTTTTTTTTAAATTTATTTATGGCTGTGTTGGGTCTTCGTTTCTTGTGCGAGGGCTTTCTCTAGTTATGGCAAGCGGGGGCCACTCTTCATTGCGGTGCGCAGACCTCTCACTATCATGGCCTCTCTTGTTGCGGAGCACAGGCTCCAGACGCGCAGGCTCAGTAATTGTGGCTCACGGGCCCAGTTGCTCCGCGGCATGTGGGATCTTCCCAGACCAGGGCTCGAACCCGTGTCCCCTGCATTGGCAGGCAGATTCTCAACCACTGCGCCACCAGGGAAGCCTGTCCCAGACTCTTAACCTGTTAAGTGGGGATAATTACAACACTAACCTCATAGAGTTCTTTGTACAGTTAGATGTGATAATCCATCAAAATTCCCTGGCACAGTACTTGCCACTAGTGCACACCCTATAAACGTTATGATCTTATTGTTGGAGCTTTATGTCAAGAAGGGAGTATTGCCCTTCTTGTAAGGGTTGAAATTGGGAAGAAAATACAAAGAGGCATAATGGGTGGTATGATAGCTAACCTGTCTGACCAGTCAGCTTTCTCAAATCAAAACCTTTACCAATGGAGTTCCCTGGTGGCCTACTAGTTACGATTCCGGGTTTTCACTGCTGTGGCCGGGATTCAGTCCCTGGTTGGGGAACTGAGTTTCGGCAAGCCGTGTGGTATGGCAAAAACAAACAAACAAACAAAAAACACCGAAAAAACAAAAGTTTACCAAATTTCTTTTGGATTTTTTTTTTTAAAGAATTAAAGCATTTTAGATTAAAGTCCTCCAGTGCAGCAACACTATAGTAAAGGAAAAGGCAGGGGAGACTGTTAAAAACAAAAATGATTTTTGTCACCTAACCAAATGCAGTGTGTGGACCAGGGTTGGACCCTGGTTTGAACACAACAGTTACAAAAAGAGTTTTTGGAGGCAGTTGTGGAAACTTCAGTGTGGACTATCAGATGATATTAAGGAATTATCATTAATCTTGTTAAGTATCATAATAGATGGTTGTTATTTGTGAAAAAATAAAATTATTATAAGTTGGGGGGCATTTATAAGAAGTTTTTCTTAATGTTTCCTCTATTTTTCTCTCCTTAATAAATAACATGTCACCTTGGCAGTTTCCACTAGAAACTGTTTCTCTCTTCTCTCCCTCTCCTCTCTTTTTTTTTTTTTTAAAACATCTATATTGGAGTATAATTGCTTTACAGTGGTGTGTTAGTTTCTGCTGTATAACTAAATGAATCAGCTATATGTATACAGATATCCCCATATCCCCTCCCTCTTGCATCTCCCTCCCACCCTTCCTATCCCACCCCTCGAGGTGGTCACAAAGCACCGAGCTAATCTCCCTTTGCGATGCAGCTGCTTCCCACTAGCTATCTATTTTATTTTATTTATTATTATTATTTTTGAAATCATGGTAATCTCTTTATTTGAAACTTAAGACTCACAAAGAAATTGAACATTAACTGACAAAAAAAATTTTTTTTAAAGGAATATAGGCCTATGTGAAGAGACATACTTTTTTTTTTTAATTTCTTTTTTTTTAAACATCTTTATTGGAGTATAATTGCTTTACAGTGGTGTGTTAGTTTCTGCTTTATAACAAAGTTAATCAGCTATACATATACATATATCCCCATATCTCCTCCCTCTTGCGTCTCCCTCCCACCCTCCCTGTCCCACCCCTCTAGGTGGTCACAAAGCACAGAGCTGATCTCCCTGTGCTATGCGGCTGCTTCCCACTAGCTATCTATTTTACATTTGGTAGTGTATATATGTCCATGCCACTCTCTCACTTCGTCCCAGCTTACCCCACCCCCTCCCCGTGTCCTCAAGTCCATTCTCTACATCAGCGTCTTTTTTCCTATCCTGCCCCTAGATTCTTCAGAACCTTTTTTTTTTAGATTCCATACATATGTGTTAGAATATGGTATTTGTTTTTCTCTTTCTGACTTACTTCACTCTGTATGACAGATTCTAGGTCCATCCACCTCACTACACATAACTCAATTTCGTTTCTTTTTATGGCTGAGTAATATTCCCTTGTATATATGTGCCACATCTTCTTTATCCATTCATCTGTCGGTGGACACTTAGGTTGCTTCCATGTCCTGGCTATTGTAAAGAGTGCTGCAATGAACATTGTGGTACATGACTCTTTTTGAGTTATGGTTTTCACAGGGTATGTGCCCAGTAGTGGGATTGCTGGGTCGTATGGTAGTTCTATTTTTAGTTTTTTAAGGAACCTCCATACTGTTCTCCATAGTGGCTGTATCAATTTACGTTCCCACCAACAGTGCAAGATGGGTCCCTTTTCTTCACACCCTCTCCAGCATTTATTGTTTGTAGATTTTTTGACGATGGCCATTCTGACTGGTGTGAGGTGATACCTCATTGTACTTTTGATTTGCATTTCTCTAGTGATTAGTGATGTTGAGCACCCTTTCATGCGTTTGTTGTCAATCTGTATATCTTCTTTGGAGAAATGTCTATTTAGATCTTCTGCCCATTGGAAATGGAAATGTCTATTTAGGTCTTCTGGTCCTTGGATTGGGTTGTTTGTTTTTTTGATATTGAGCTGCATGAGCTTTTTGTATATTTTGGAGATTAATCCTTCGTCAGTTGCTTCGTTTGCAAAGTTGCTTCGTTCTCCCATTCGGAGGGTTGTCTTTTCGTCTTGTTTATAGTTTCCTTTACTGTGTAAAAGCTTTTAAGTTTCATTAGGTCCCATTTGTTTATTTTTGGTTTTATTTCCATTTCTCTAGGAGGTGGGTCAAAAAGGATCTTGCTGTGATTTATGTCATAGAGTGTTCTGCCTATGTTTTCCTCTAAGAGTTTGATAGTGTCTGGCCTTACATTGAGGTCGTTAATCCATTTTGAGTTTATTTTTGTGTATGGTGTTAGGGAGTGTTCTAATCTCATTCTTTTACATGTAGCTGTCCAGTTTTCCTAGCACCACTTATTGAAGAGGCTGTCTTTTCTCCATTGTATATTCTTGCCTCCTTTATCAAAAATAAGGTGACCATATGTGCGTGGGTTTATCTCTGGGCTTTCTATCCTGTTTCATTGATCTGTATTTCTGTTTTTGTGCCAGTACCACACTGTCTTGATTGCTGTAGCTTTGTAGTATACTCAGAAGTCAGGGAGCCTGATTCCTCCAGCTCCGTTTTTCTTTCTCAAGATTGCTTTGGCTGTTCAGGGTCTTTTGTGTTCCCATACAAATTGTGAAATTTTTGTTCTAGTTCTGTGAAAAATGCCATTGGTAGTTTGATAGGGATTGCACGGAATCTGTAGTTTGCTTTGGGTAGTATAGTCATTTTCACAATGTTGATTCTTCCAATCCAAGAACATGGTATATCTCTCCAGCTGTTTGTGTCATCTTTAATTTCTTTCATCAGTGTCTTACAGTTTTCTGCATACAGGTCTTTTGTCTGCTTCGGTAGGTTTATTCCTAGGTATTTTATTCATTTTGTTGCAATGGTAAATGGGAGTGTTTCCTTAATTTCTCTTTCAGATTTTTCATCAGATTTTTCATCAGTGTATAGCAATGCAAGAGATTTCTGTGCATTAATTTTGTATCCTGCTACTTTACCAAATTCATTGATTAGCTCTAGTAGGTTTTTGGTAGCATCTTTAGGATTCTCTGTGTATAGTATCATGTCATCTGCAAACAGTGACAGCTTTGCTTCTTCTTTTCCGATTTGTATTCCTTTTATTTCTTTTTCTTCTCTGATTGCTGTGGCTAAAACTTCCAAAACTATGTTGAGTAATAGTGGTGAGAGTGGGCAACCTTGTCTTGTTCCTGATCTTAGAGGAAATGGTTTCAGTTTTTCACCATTGAGAACGATGTTGGCTGTGGGTTTGTTGTATATGGCCTTTATTATGTTGAGGTAGGTTCCCTCTATGCCTACTTTCTGGAGAGTTTTTATCATAAATGGGTGTTGCATTTTGTCAAAAGCTTTTTCTGCATCTATTGAGATGATCATATGGTTTTTATCCTTTAGTTTGTTGATATGGTGTATCACATTGATTGATTTGCATATATTGAAGAATCCTTGCATTCCTGGGATAAACCCCACTTGATCATGGTGTATGATCCTTTTAATGTGCTGTTGGATTGTGTTTGCTAGTATTTTGCTGAGGATTTTTGCATCCATGTTCATCAGTGATATTGGCCTGTAGTTTTCTTTTTTTGTGACATCTTTGTCTGGTTTTGGTATCAGGGTGGTGGTGGCCTCGTAGAATGAGTTTGGGAGTCTTCCTCCCTCTGCTATATTTTGGAAGAGTTTGAGAAGGATAGGTGTTATCTCTTCTCTAAATGTTTGATAGAATTCACCTGTGAAGCCATCTGGTCCTGGGCTTTTGTTTGTTGGAAGATTTTTAATCACAGTTTCAATTTCAGTGCTTGTGATTGGTCTGTTTATATTTTCTGTTTCTTCCTGGTTCAGTCTTGGAAGGTTGTGCTTTTCTAAGAATTTGTCCATTTCTTCCAGGTTGTCCATTTTACTGGCATATAGTTGCTTGTAGTAATCCCTCATGATTCTTTGTATTTCTGCAGGATCAGTTGTTACTTCTCCTTTTTCAATTCTAATTCTGTTGATTTGAGTCTTCTTCCTTTTTTTCTTGATGAGTCTGGCTAGTGGTTTATCAATTTTGTTTATCTTCTCCAAGAACCAGCTTTTAGTTTATTGATCTTTGCTATTGTTTCCTTCATTTCTTTTTCATTTATTTCTGATCTGATGTTTATGATTTCTTTCCTTCTGCTAACTTTGGGGTTTTTTTCTTCTTCTTTCTTTAATTGCTTTTGATGTAAGGTTAGGTTGTTTATTTGAGATTTTTCTTGTTTCTTGAGGTAAGATTGTATTGCTATAAACTTCCCTCTTAGAACTCCTTTTGCTGCATCCTTGGGTCATAGTGTTTTCCTTGTCATTTGTTTCTAGGTTTTTTGATTTCCTCTTTGATTTCTTCAGTGATCTCTTGGTTATTTAGTAGCATATTGTTTAGCCCCCATGTGTTTGTATCTTTTACAGGTTTTTTCCCATAATTGATATCTAGTCTCATAGTGTTGTGTTCAGAAAAGATACTTGATATGATTTCAATTTTCTTAAATTTACCAAGGCTTGATTTGTGGCCCACGATATGATGTATCCTGGAGAACGTTCCATGTGCACTTGAGAACAAAGTGTATTCTGTTGTTTTTGGATGGAATGTCCTATAAATATCAATTAAGTCCATCTTGTTTAATGTGTCATTTAAAGCTGTGTTTCCTTATTTATTTTTATTTTGGATGATCTGTCCATTGGTGAAAGTGGGGTGTTAAAGTCCCCTACTATTATTGTGTTACTATCAACTTCCCCTTTTACGGCTGTTTTCATTTGCCTTATGTATTGTGGTGCTCCTATGTTGGGTGCATAAATATTTGCAATTGTTACAGCTTCTTCTTGGACTGATCCCTTGATCATTGTATAGTGTCCTTCTTTGTCTCTTGTAATAGTCTTTATTTTAAAGTCTATTTTATCTGATCTGAGTATCACTACTCCAGCTTGCTGTTGATTTACATTTGCATGGAATATCTTTTTCCATCCCCTCACTTTCAGTCTGTATGTGTCCCTAGGTCTGAAGTCAGTCTCTCATAGACAGCATATATACGGGTCTTGTTTTTGTATCCATTCAGCCAGTCTGTGTCTTTTGGTGGGAGCATTTAATCCATTTACATTTAAGGTAATTATCGATATGTATGTTCCTATTACCATTTTCCTAATTGTTTTGTGCTTGTTTTTGTAGGCCTTTTCCTTCTCATGTGTTTCCTGCTTAGAGAAGTTCCTTTAGCATTTGTTGTAAAGCTGGTTTGATGGTGCTGAATTCTCTTAACTTTTGCTTGTCTGTAAAGGTTTTCGTTTCTTCACTGAATCTGAATGAGATCCTTGCTGGGTAGAGTAATCTTGGTTGTAGGTTTTTCCCTTTCATCACTTTAAATATGTCCTGCCACTCCCTTCTGGCTTGCAGAGTTCCTTCTGAAAGATCAGCTGTTAACCTTATGGGGTTTCCCTTGTATATTATTTGTTGCTTTTCCCTGCTGCTTTTAATATTTTTTCTTTGTATTTAATTTTTGATAGTTTCATTAATATGTGTCTTGACATGTTTCTCCTTGGATTTATCCTATATGGGACGCTCTGCGCTTACTGGATTTGATTGACTATTTCCTTTCCCATGTTAGGGAAGTTCTCAACTGTAATCTCTTCAAATATTTTCTCAGACCCCTTTCTTTTTCTCTTCTTCTTCTGGGAACCCTATAATTCGAATGTTGGTGCCTTTAATGTTGTCCCAGAGGTCTCTGAGACTGTCCTCAATTCTTTCATTCTTTTTTCTTTATTCTGCTCTGCGGTAGTTATTTCCACTGTTTTATCTTCCAGGTATTTATCCGTTCTTCTGCCTCAGTTATTCTGCTATTTATTCCTTCTAGAGAATTTTTAATTTCATTTATTGTGTTGTTCATCAGTGTTTGTTTGCTCTTTAGCTCTTCTAGGTCCTTGTTAAACGCTTCTTGTATTTTCTCTATTCTATTTCCAAGATTTTGGATCATCTTTACTATCATTACTCTGAATTCATTTTCGGGTAGACTGCCTGTTTCCTCTTCATTTGTTTGGTTTGGTGGGTTTTTACCTTGCTCCTTCATCTGCTGCATTTCTCTGTCTTCTCATTTTGTTTAACTTACTGTGTTTTGGGTTTCCTTTTCACAGGCTGCAGGTTCGTAGTTCCCATTGTTACTGGTGTCTGCCCCCAGTGGGTGAGGTTGGTTCAGTGGCTTGTGTAGGCTTCCTGGTGGAGGGGACTGGTGCCTGTGTTCTGGTGGGTAGGCCTGGACCTTGTCTTTCTGGTGGGCAGGGCCATGTCCGGTGATGTGTTTTGGGGTGTCTGCGAACTTAGTATGATTTTAGGCAGCCTCTCTGCTAATGGGTGGGGTTGTGTTCCTGTCTTGCTAGTTGTTTGGCATGGGGTGTCCAGCAGTGGAGCTTGCTGGCTGTTGGGTGGAGCTGGGCCTTAGTGTTAAGACGGACGTCTCTGGGAGAGCTCTTGCCGATTGATATTACGTGGTACCGGGAGGTCTCTGGTGGTCCAGTGTCCTGGACTCGGCCCTCCCACCTTGGAGGCTCAGGCCTGATACCAGGCCGGAGCACCAAGACCCTGTCAGCCACATGGCTCAGAAGAAAAGGGAGAAAAAAAAGAAAGAAAAAATAAATTAAAAAAAATTATTAAAATAAAAAATTTAACAAATAATAATAGTAAAAAAAAAAAAAAGAGAGAGCAAGCAAACCAATAAACTCCCCCTCCTCTCTTAAGTCTAGTAAATTCTGAGGTCCCAGCTGGTGTCTGGGTTTTGTTCCACTCCAGTTTCATCTGTGTCTCCAGCTTGAGTGAGTCTGCCCAGAAAGCAGATTCTTTCCTGCAGGGAACTGAGGTGCATCCAGCAGGTACTGCGGTCTTCCTTTTGACTCAGTGTTTTCACTTAGGATTTAACCCACACAGATGTGCCTCTTGAGGACTAGGAATGCCACTGATGGGCTGCCCTGTCAAGCCCCGGAGAAGAAAATAGCAGCAGCAGACTTATAGCTTTTCAAAGATATAAACATTTCTTCCATACACCATCAAAAGGAAAAGAAAAATTCAGGGACAAAGTCCCCACATTTGATTCTGGCTACATTATTTATATGGGGGGCAAAGAGGGTATTTGTGTGAGAATTAAGGGAAACTGCCCCACTTTGAGCCCACTCCCAGGTGCTAATCCTACAGTCCCTGTGTTAGACATGTAGGAGGGGAAGGAAGAGAAGGGAGTGGGAGGTTGGCAGAGTCCTGTTTGCCTGACCAGTAGCTAGAAACTCCAGAATAAGGTCTTCTGGAGAGAAATATCAACTCAGGGGTCATGCTTTACTGTCACTTTCAAGCCAAATTTATAAATATCTATTCACCACCCAGATCAAGCTATAAAATATCTCCACCACCCCAGAAGGCTCCCTAGTGCACCCAGTCAGTACCTCCCTTCATCCCCCACCCTCTAGGGAACCACTGTTTTGACTCCATAAGCATTGATTAGTTTCCCTATTGAGCTTCGTGTAAGTGGAATCATGTGGCATATACTCTCTTTTGTGACCTCTTTCCCTCAATGTATGTCTGTGAAGTTCACCCATGCTTGCATGTAGTACTAGTTTGTTCTTTTTGTTGATATAAAGCATTTCATCATGGGCAATATATCACAAGTTTTTCATTCTTTTGTTGATGACCATTGGGTTGTTTCTAAATTTGAGCTTTTACAAGTAAAGCTTCTAGGAGTATTCTCGTACATGTCTTTTGTTGGCCATAAGCACTCATTTTTCTTAAGTATATCCCTAGGAGTGGGATTGCTGGATCACAGGATAGACGTATGTTTACCTTGGTAGATATTGCCAAATAGTCTTGCAAAGGGTTGAACCCATTTCCCTATCCACCATCAGTTCATGAAGGTTCTAATTGTTCCACATCCTCACCTACACTTGGAACTGACCATCTTTCTAATTGTAGCCAATCTGGTGTGTATATAGTAGTATCTCATTAGGTGTGTACTTGCACTTCCTTGATGAGTAATGATGTAGAGACCATTTGGATATCTTCTTTTGTGAAATGCCCATACAGTCTTTTGGCCATTTTTTTCCCAGTGCAAACTTGTCTTTTCTGTAAAGGCAAGTAGTCACCAGGAAGAGAAAAATGCAGATAGAGAGGCTGCATGTGGAGGCAGTGTCACCTGGTTAGTGATAAAAGGCGTGGGTGTTGGTGTCTGACACCACCAATTCCAGTCCCAGCCTCACTAACCTGCGAGTTGGGTGGTTAAGTAACTTTTTTTTTTTTTAAGTAACTTTCTAAGCCTATTTCCTTACTTTAGAATGCAGATAATAACAGTACTGTCTTAGCAGTGTGTTGGGGGGATTAAATGAGATATGTGTCACTTAAGGTGCGATGCCTGGCACATAGTAAGTGATCAATAGATATTATATATGAGTAGCCATGCCAGTGGTGATGAGGGGGAGGCAGGGGAGGCTCCTTTGGGAGCTCGGGGTATTATAAGTGTGTGAGCATTCAGTCATTTTTAGCATCAGTGGTCGAGCAACTCCTTTCTCCCACTCTATCTGTCTGGTCGAGATCTAATTGTCCTGCTGTCCATTTTTACCCTGGCCTGTCCCAGCCATTTATCGGCAGGGCCTTGGGCCATCACCCCGATTCTATGGACAGTTCAGCTCCTGAACTTCTCATTCTAGCTCTGACTCAACCTTTTTATTTTTCTTCCACTTTGAGTAAAGTGGATAATGCATTTATTAAGCACCTACTTCTTAGACACTGTGCTAGAGTATTTCTAGAGAATCATAACCATAAAGTCCTGATTCCAGCTCTTAGGAAACTTCCCATCCAGTGAAGTAGTAATAATAAGTAGTTACTCCATCGTTTCAGCGTTTATTATATGCCAGACACATCTAGATGTGTTCATGTATTAGCACATTTAATTGTAACAGTATTCTGCAGAGGTATGTACTATAATTATCTCTATTATCAATATTGGGGAATATTACCCAAGGTCACATAGCCAGTAAGTGTCAGAACTAACAGCTGAACTTAGATGCAAACCCATTCCCTTATTGCTATACTACCTCTCTTAAAACATCTCTCCCTGAAGCAACTTGGGCCAAATTGACAAAACATTAACAACCCCAAACCACAAATATAGTCTAAATGTTCTACTGGTCTTTCGCTACTGGTGCATGCATATCCCAGAAGTGGAGAAGCCATGGGCTACCCTCAAGATGAGATTTCCTAAATCTATAAAGTCTGTTTTATTAGGTAGGGTACAAGTTAATGTTTGGCAAGTTCTCTGAAGGACTGAGTGTGCTCCTGGTAATCATTATAAGCAGCGGGTTGGCTACTCTTCTCCAGGGCAGAATTATCTTCAATCACGTGATCTTTCTGTATACTTTCTACTTAAAAGGACTAATTGCTTCCTCCTCCTCCAGAGCTGCGGGCCAGAATCAAACTGGAGTTGCCTTTGTCCCTGGTTGGGGAGAAGGTGCTTGAATCACGTATGGTGTCAGCACACACCAACCTGGCTTAGCGCTAATTCAGCACTTCCCCCTCCTTTTTAAACTTCAGAAGTTATTGACTAAGGGAAAGATTCCCATTCTCCTATCGTCTGTTACAGTTATGCATCTGCCTGTATTTTACTCTGTAGCCTGTTGACATAGAAAAGGCACTCTTGGAGGCTCTCATTGTATTAGCCCACTCAGAAGTCTTTTCTCCAATCCATTTGACCTGAGACTCCTTTTTTTGCTGTTGCTGCATGTAAGCTAGTTCGATCCAGTTCACCTTATGTTGCTTTCAAAGGCTAAAAAAGCCCTGTGACCAAATGTTTAGCAGGCTGTTCAGACATGATGGACTGACAGCTCCATCTAAGTCCGTTTCCTGCCTTACACACTCCCCCTCATCCCCCAAGCCAAAGGTGGAAACCCAGCAAATTACATAAGCTGTTGGAGCAGTGCAGATGGCTGGCTGCTGGCCCAGGCAAACTCAGCTTTGGAGCACTTGGGAATGCCTGCACTGGCAATAAGACATGGGCTCGTTTTTAATGAGAACAATCATTTCATTTAGCTGTGTAAATTAGAGTAGTAGAGCAGAATCAGGGCAGTGATCCCCTAAACATGGCTGCCGGCTCCCCTCTGGGAGAGGGGATGTCTCTTGGTGGGATGGGTTTGTCACTACTGTTCAGACTTTACAGGGAAACTCTGCTGTTTAAACAGGGAAGAGTGGGCAGGACAGCAGGACAGGAATAACGCGTTATACAGCCTGGCGGACCCGTGAAGTCCCTTGGGGAATAGAAGGAAGGAATCTGAATTCATCTGAGAGGGAGATAATTGTGTTTGTCCTTGATGTCTGAGACTGATCCTCCTTGCTACTCCATGGTGAATCAGGCTCAAAGATGCTAATCCTTTGTTTCTGTTGTTTTAAAAATGGTCAAATGTGTAAAATGACCAAAAGCATAAGGAGGAAAATGAATATCACTCATCTCACTTACAGGGAATAGGGGCTACTTTTTGACGTTTGTGTTTTCAACGTTTTTTTCTATCGTAAACAAAATGGATCACTTTTACACATATTGTACTGTAAGTAGGATTTTCATTTAATTTACTATATTTTTCTCATATGTACTAGTTTAGCCATGAGTTTTGCTGTCAACAACTGAAAATCCACCAAAGAAATGGGGGATATTTAGGCTTTAAGACATAGGATAGGCAGTCTGGGACAGATGGGTGGCTCTGTGAAGCCTTCAGGGACCCAAATTCTTTCCATCTTTCTGCTTCTCCATCCTTAGGGTATAAGCTTTTGTCTTCCTTGTCACCTCATGATTGCAAGATGGTTGCTGCACCTCCTTGCCTTGTGTCTGGGGTTCAAGCAGGGAGAAGGATGGAAAAAAGAAGAGTTGATGTGTGTGTCAGAGGAACAGAAGTTTTCCAGAAATCCCCAGCTTGCATCTGCTTGTGTCTCATTGGCCGGACCTGACTCACGTTCCTACCTAAGAGAATTGTAGTGTTTTCAGCTGAATGACGTTTTGCTTCTACATAATCAGGGGTCAGTTCTTAAGGAAGAAGGGAAGAATGGACATTTTATAGACAGCTAGCAGTGTCCCTCACACCTTGTTTCTAAAGATTATTCCACAACCAGAAGTTCTTGGGTGACTTACAAACTCCTTTGATGATATTAAGAAAATTGTGTGCACTCTCCTCAGAAAAATGTATAAACACATAACACTTTACATATAATATCAGGGAGGTTTATGTACTCACTAAAATTCCTCTGTGGGCTTCTGTCCATGATTCTCTCCTTAGCATAAATTCATAGAAGTGTCATACTTGGTGAACACATGGATCCATTTTTGAAGCTTGTTCTTCAATGAAGACTGTCAATTTATACTTCTGTAAGTCACACACGGGAATGTCTGTTTCCCTGAGCCCACATCTATACTGTTACCGTTTTTAAAAAATCTTTTAATTTTTTCAAAAGCTAAAAAATATATCATTGTTATAATTTCAGTTTGTTTTCTGTCAAATTTGAATATTCTCCATGTTTATTGAATACTTGTCCCCCTTTTGCAAATAGTTTATCCTTTGTTCCATTTGTTTTTCTATTTACCTTTCTCTTACTGATTATAAGAGCTCTTTATATATTAAGGCTATGAGCCACTTTAAGTATTTTATCTTTGCTTGAATGCATCTCCATTCTAAGGTAAATATTCATCTGAGATTTGTTTTGGCATCAAAACAGTGTAAGGTGGAGACCTACCTTGATTTTTTTTCTCTCCAGATGATTATTATTATCACAAAGCCTTTATTTCTGAACTGATTTGAAGTGCTCCAAGATGATTTAAGAAGGGTAGCAGTGATTTTTTAAAAATATTTATTTATTTATTTATTTGGCTGTGCCAGGTCTTAGTTGCGGCACAGGATCTTCGTTGCTGCATGCAGGATCTTTCAGTTGCAGCATGTGGGATCTTTAGTTGCCGCATGCAGACTCTTAGTTGTGGCATGTGGGATCTAGTTCCCTGATCAGGGATCAAACCCAGGCTCCCTGCGTTGGGAGCGTGGAGTCTTAGCCACTGAACCACCAGAGAAATCCCAGTAGCAGTGATTTTTAAGCACATGGAGTATGTAAAGTTTAGCTGCCATAGAAGAAACCGCGTGAGCTGCCACATGGCTTTAAGCGACCCTGTTTTTTTTTTCATGGCTGACACACTTCTGGGAGTGAGGAAATTAGGTTCTGTGCCTTGCCCTGATGCTGACTGCTTAACTTTCTTGGTGTGACCAAAACTGTAAGTGAGCAATTTGATACTTAAAATGCTGATACAGACGGCAATTTGCTCTTCCCAGATTTGAAGGGTTCTCTAAGTCCTAGATTCATTTTTAATTTCGTAACTTGTTTGGGTGATTGGATTGGCACTTTTTAACTTAATGTAAACTGAGTCTAGGATGTGCATTGACAGAACTTTAAATGACTTTGGTTCATCATGTCATTCATCAGATGTTTATTGAATGCCAGCTGTGCACAAGGGCCTCTGGGATCTACAGGGATAAATCTGTTGCCTTGCCTTTATTTCAGAGTGGAAGTGATGCATGTGAGTTGTGAACACAGTGTTTTGAAATAGAAGAGATGATTTTAGACAAGGGAGTTGAGGACAGCTTAGGAGAAGAGGCACATATAAGTAGGGCTTTGAAGGCTATGCATAGGCAGGGATGAATAGAAGGGCTTTCTTGGCCAAAAATACAGGAACAAGGACTCTTAGACAGAACAGCCTGGGGCAGATGTAGGAAATAGCCAGTTGTTGTGTGTAGCTGGGGCATGAGGTCGGGGAAGAGAAAGTAGCAAGTAAGATAGAAATGTTGGGGCCAGCCTGCCAGAGGCCTCACATAGAAATTTGGACATTATACCATCAGGGGTGATCTGACCATAAAGGTTTTTGAGCAGAAGTGATTTCAGAGCTTTGGCTACATGAAGGACATGTTGGCAGGGGGAGGGCAGAAGTCAAACCAGTTTGAAGACATTCCAAGTAAGAGGTACTAACTCCCCAAAAGTAGTCTTGTGATTAAAAAAGAAGGAATGGATATGGTCATCACTTTGAAAACAAAATATCGTTGTCACTTGATTAGATGTGGGACTAAAAAGACAGAATTTTCAGCTTTTAGGTCCAAGTTACTGAGATTAAAGTGATGCCATTAACCAAAACAATGATTATTAACTACTGAGCATTTTACTAAACATGTAATCTATGCTGGGCACTATGTCAGCAGCTTTCCTGCTGATGTCTCATCCTTCAGTTTGGGTGGAATAATCCCTATTTAATAGGTGGGGCAGTGAGGCACAGAGAGGTGTCACAACTAGAAAGGAGCAGAGTTGCTGTGTGAAAATAGGTTTGTGTATTCTTCTTCCTGTTAAATGGCCTTGTATCAGCCAACTGAAACAAGTTCTAATTTAGCTGCTTGTTCACAACTTTTAAGGTGTTACTCCTCCCATTGTCTCAAGAAACCCTTCTTGGCAGTGAGAGGAGGAACAGATGCTGGGTTTGAGGTTTAGGGAAATTCCGAGATGGAGACGACCAGCAAGTAGTGAGAAATGGAGGTGTGCTCCTCAGAAAGCCAGGGCGAGGTTGGGGTTACATGTTTAGAGATGGGGAGCCATCTGCATAGAGGCATTTGTTAAAGCTGTGGAAATGGATGAAATTTCCAGGTGTTGTGTGTGGAAAGAGAGTGGGATAAGTAAAGACAGCCAAGGAAGGAGCTTTGGGAATTTTTAGAGTAAGCCAAGGAACTCTCAAAGTATGCTGCTGGTGGAGTATAAATTGGAAAATCCATCCAAAACTTAGTAAGGTTGAACATGCACATACCCTACAATGATCTGTGTTGGAACGACTTGGCCCTGCTGTCGTAGC
Organism: Eubalaena glacialis; assembly: GCF_028564815.1. Lineage (NCBI taxonomy): Eukaryota > Metazoa > Chordata > Mammalia > Artiodactyla > Balaenidae > Eubalaena > Eubalaena glacialis. Next base: position 120,373,747 of record NC_083719.1, read on the forward strand.
ACGAAAGCAGCCACAGACAATCTGTGATTGAGCATAGCTGTTTTCAAAAAATCTTTACTTACAAAACACAGGGCTGACTGGATGTGACCCTCGGGCTGTAGTTTGCTGACTCTGTTGCCAAGAAACTCACACATGAGTACAAAAGGAGACATGGAAAAAGGTTGTTTACTGCAGCGTGGTTTGTAATAGTGAGAAACTGAGAATAACCTATATTGTTATGGATAAATATACGATGGCTTATTAATGGCACACTTTACAGTGGATAAAATGAACAAACTTGATCTGCATGTATCAATGTGGATAAATCTTAAGAACATAATAGTAAGTGAAAAAACAAGTTGCAAGATCAGATACATGTATGGTATAAGCTATTTATGTACATTTTAAAAACATAAAAATAATGTCTGTGGACATGTGCACACGTAGTAGAAGTATTGAAACACGTGTAGGAATGGTACATACCATCTTTGGGGTAGGGAAAGAAAGGGACAGAGATAAGGTTAAGGGGGTATGATATTCAGTTTCTTTAAGATCTCAATTAGAAACAAATTTAGAAAACTGCTAATATCTCTTAAATCTGTATCATGAGTCCCTGGGTGACTTTAGTCATTTTGTAGTTTTATTATGTATGCTCAAAATATTTCATGTGTATGTGTGTGTATGTACATAACAGTTAATCCCTGTTATTCGCAGATTCTGTATTTGTGAATTCACCTACTTTCTAAAACTTCCTTGTACCCCAAAGTCAATGCCTGTGGTGCTTTCACAGTCATTTGCAGATATGTGCAGAGCAAAGAAAAACTTAAATTGCTTAACACACATGTTTCCAGCTGAGGGTGGACAAGGTGACCCTCTGGCTTCTTGTTTCAACCCTCATACTGTAAATAAGTGTTCTTTTCGCTATTTAGTGCAACATATTTTGTGTTTTTGTGCTTTTTTGCTGGTGATTTCACTGTTTAAAATGGCCCCCTGCACAGCGCGAAAGGTGCCAACTACTGTTCCTAAGCACAAGAAGACTGTGACGTGCCTTACGGAGCAAACACGTGTTAGATGAGCTTCGTTCAGGCATCAGTTACAGTGCTGTAGCCATGAGTGCAATGGTGATGAATCAATGGTATATATTAGATAAGGTGTCTTGAAACAGAAACACACATAAAACAGGGTTCTATATTGATCAGTTGATGAAAATATTGCGACCAGAGGCTCATAGGAACCTAACTCATGTCCCCTAGGAGCAGTGGTTCAGGTTTGCTAATTGTAGTGACTTTAAAGCACATAATTACTGTGAATAATGAGAATCAACTGTGTGTGTAAATATGTATGTATATTTTATATTTATAATTATTTTATGTTTATGATGACTGCATTTGTGATGATTTTATATTCATATATAATATTTATGTACAAATCCCTTTTTATCCAAGTTAAGAAAGATTAGCTCAGGGCAGAGGAACCCACAGAGTTGCCTGGGGAGCTGGGCCGGAAAGGTTCAGGCGAAGTGAACATTTAAAGGACACAGGCTATCAAGTGTATATCAACCATATCAAGAGCTGCAGGAAAGGGCCCAGAAGCGGCTTTTGATTTGTGTGTTCACCTGCCATGCTCTCAAATTCAGGTCAGAAGTAAGGCATGTCCTAATCTCTTACGTCCGCCACCCTAGGGAGGGGATCCCAGCGGGCTTACCCTCCCAGTTGACTTTGGTGGCTGGCTGTGCTCGTAACTGAGCTTGGTGGCTCTGTGTATGGCATGCTTTGGCTCTCTCTGCAGAAGAAGCAAGAGAAGCTTGGGTTGGGCACTTTGTGCTTTTGATGTGAACACTGATAACAACCCCTTTCTTCCTGGTCAGCTTTAAACCATATTGTTCAGTAAGCTGAGCTGGCCTTTGATCAGCAGCCTTCCAACCCTGCCTCCTTTTCCTTTTCAGTCCTTACTCCCTGTTCCTCTAAACTCACAGGACCTCATTCTTAATTGTCAGCAAATTCCAATTTAACAGGTTGCTGATAAGATATAAGGTGCTACACTTCCATTGTAATGGGAAACCCTTAAAGTGAATGGTGTCTTGACATGACCCCTTCAGGCCCAAAGAAGTTTATTTTTGATGGTGGGATATTAAAAAGGTTAGGAAGTAAGGGAGTCTGGAATTTTTAAGCAGGTCTATTTCCAGCCTCTCTTTTGGTGGATTAGGAAAATAAGATTCAGAAAGAGGGAGAGGCTTGATCAGGGTCACACAAGGAGTCAGCGGCTGGTCGAGACCACTCTACTTGTCGGCTCCCAGGCTCCCTGCCTATTCAGATCATAGCTTATAGGTAACCATGTAGTTAGCTGTGTCCCTGAATATTAGCCTTGAGCGTATATATAGGTCTTTACAAAGTTCAGCATACTTGTCCTGAGCTGAGTGGGTAGGGAGCACATATCAGTTAATAGTGTGCAGACCCCCAGAGGTGCTATGGATCAATTCCATGTGACAACTTTCTGGGGGGTGGGGAGAAGGGGAGCAAGGCTGGTTAGGGCTGCTTGGTCCTAAATTTGTATTTTAAACCAGTGAGTTCCAAATCCGGGCTGTGACTCAAAAGCAGCTGTAAATTATGTTTACAAACTAGGGGAACTAGGGAAATTAATTCAAGATGAATCATAAACTTAAACATAAAAGCTAAAACTATAAAGCTTCCAGGAGAAAACACAGGACAAAATCTTTGCAATCTGGGGTTAGCATTGGTTTCTTAATAGGATACAGAAAGGAATAGGCCTACCCAAAAATGAAAAATTTGACTTTATTAAAATTACAAACATGTGCTTATCAAAAGGCACCATCGAGAATGTCAATTGGCAAGACACAGAAGGGGAGAAAATATTTGCAAAACATACATCTGACAAAGGACTTATGTCCAGAATGTAGAGAGAGCTCATAGAACTCAGTAATAAAAGGAACAACTCAATTAAAAGATGGGCAAAAGGCTTAAAGAGACACCTCATGAAAGAAGATTAAGAATGTCCAGTAAGCACAAGAAAAAGTACTCAACATCACTGGTCATCAGGGAAATGCAACTTAAAACCATAATGAGATACTACTGCACACCCACCAGAATGGCTAAAATTAAAAGACTGACAATACCACATGTTGGTGAGTATGTCGAGTGCTCAGAACTCTCATACATTATTGGTGAGAGTGTAAAACGAGCATTTGGGAAGAGCTTGGCAGTTTCTTATTTAATAACAAGTTTAAAAAGCCTGCCCCATAATCCAGCAATTCCAGTCCTAGATATTTACATGAGAGAAAATAAAAACATGGGGTCCTCAAAAAGATTACACAAAGACGTTCAGAGCAGCTTTATTTATGATAGCCAAAGAGGGGGAATAGCCTAGGTGTCCATGAACAGGAGAATCAATAAACAGTGATATATTCAAATAATAAAATATTATTCAGCAATAAAAAAGCCCAAAAGTATTAATTTAGGCCACAACATGGATGAATCTCAAAAATTTTATGTTGAGCGAAATAAAGCAGCCATAGAGAGTACATTCAGTATTATGCCATTTGTATGATGTTCTAGAACAGGCAAAACTAATGGTGGGAGCAAATGAAGATGCAACAGAACAATGGTTGTGCATGTGTGTGTGTGTTTGTGTGTGTGTATGGGGGTAAGATGAAAAGAGCCCTGAGAGAACTGTCCAAAGTGATGGAAAAGTCTCTACTTTTATAGGGGTTCAGGGCACATGCACATATGGCTTTGTCACAACTCCCTTAAGAATTGTGCATTTCGTTGTAGGTAACTTTTGCCTTACAAAGACTGATAAATGTTGAACCTTAGTAAATGATAAGCTTACTGAAGTGTTTAGATGAGAAGTCCTGATGTCTGCAACTTACTTTAAAATTTTAAAATTTGTCGAAAAATAAGATGGATTGGTGGATGAGAGAGAGATGGCCAGATATGTGATAAGGCAAATGTAACAGTATGTTAACAACTGTAGAATGGAGGTCATTTTCCAAGGTCCCAACCTTACCCTTTACCCCCATCACTGTGTGGGAAGCCCTGTGGAATCTTGATAAACCTCCTCCCTTTCACACTGTGTGGAGATGAGGAAGGGCTCAGCCTAATAACTTCTAACCTCTGTAAAACCAGAAAGAATTCTAGAATCTGCTCTTCTACTTTGCAAACCCCACTCTGTTCCTTGGAGATTGTAGGAAAATACAGAGATTCCTGATGTCATAGAGCTAGGGATCCCCTTTCTACGAGCTTCAGAGCAAGGAAATCAGAGTGACTATTCCCAGAAACCTTGCTGCGTATGCATGGGTTGGCATCAGGATTATTCCTAGATTTAGGATAAGACCTGCATCTGAGGGAGCTCGGCTTTGAGTCATCTATCTAGAAATGCAGTACTCTGACCTCGCAGTTGTCTGTGGCAAAGAAAGAAGTCCCCTGTGTCTGTGTCGAATAAATTCACCTCCTGCTTCACAAAGGGACATTGTGAGGATTAATGAGATCAGTGTAAAGACACTTGCCTTAAGTCCTCTGGAGGACAGAGGAACTGGAAGTCGAAAGGAGTGGATGTTGTGCAGTGACTCACCCTCTGGCTGTCCTTCCTCCTGGGCAGGGCCCTGCTCCGGCAGCAGGACCTCACATGCTCTTACTTTGGGATCACGTATACTGGACCGAGGAGTTTCTCATTTGCAGTTTTCCAAAGCACAAAAGAACAAGGTTCCTTCTTCTGTTGATGGTGCTGTGTCACTATTTCCACAGACACACAGAGAGAGACAGAGAGAGAGGGAGGAGCTGGGGGAGAGAGGAACGCAGAAAGACATCCTCTGTTTAAGATTGCAGTCTTTGTCTGGGAGATGGGGAGGTGATCCCTCCTCTCCGCATGGAAACACCATGCTGATGGGCTAGTGGGTTCACACCCTTTTTAATGTTACACGAGCATGAAGCCAGGAAATGTTAAAGCCAGAAGACGCCCCACATTATGAGCCAGCCACATTCCACACACGTCAGCTCACACGCTGTCTATTTAACTGTCATGCATTTGATATCGAGTGAGCTTGTGTCCTTTCTGTTGCCTGCAATATTTTTCTGTAGGTTACTTTTTTCCTCTTTTGTGTCCAGTTTTTGTTTACACTGGCTGTGACTCCGATCTTGGGTTGATAGTTAGGGAAGTTGCTTATATGGGTTTTCAGGATTTCTGAATATGAAATGCAAGGAAATTGCATAATGTTGCAGAGTTTCCTCTTCTTGTTGCTTGCTTGTTACCCAAAATACAGTAGTTCCTTCTAGAATCTTGAAGGAATTTGGCAGGTCTCACCCGCTGATGATCTATTGTGGTCTCGAGAGTCAGTGTTATCCTGATTTGAGGTTGATTTTTTTCTTGAGGTCAAACAGCAAAGCTTCCTGAATTATAACTATGGCAACAGTGTTTATATAGCATACAAATCGAAGTCCTGTGGGGTTAGGGGGAGCACTCACCCACAACATTCACTGTTAGTAACCCCAGAAACGTTTCGCTCGTGCTTAATTTACCAGGCCCAGAAATAGGTTAAAATAATTAGCCTAGCCCTTCACTGCATATCTGAGTGGACCCCACCACCTGCATGCTCCCGGAGGGGCTGTTTCACCTTTTCCCTTGAAATTCTATCAGCTTCATTCGAGACTTCTCGCAGAGAAGGGCAGTAAGTGCCAGCAACACTCCAAGTAGAAAGCTATAAGGATAATCTGCTTATCAAGGTCATTATGACCGGCTTCTGACCCACGGAGGAAGACTCAGACAAGAGAACGTGCATCCTGGGTCTTAAGCTCCTCTCCCTCAGTCAGGAGCGATTTCTTGGACTGAATATATGCCCAGCCCTGTGTTAGATGCTGGGTGGACCCCCATAGAAGTGTAAGACAGAACTGGCCACTGGGGATTTATTTGGAGATGAAAAATAATGGGAAATGAAAAGCTGTGTCCTGAAGCATTAAATTCTATGGAGTGGCCTGTTAGAGCAGTGAGAGGTCAGAGAGAGGAGATGGCAGGGAGGTCTGCAGCCAGTAGGAACCCTTTGTGGAGGCAGAGGAAAGGGAAATGCCATTTTTGAGCACTTTCAGGCACTGTGAAACTATTTTTAATTCTCCCAATACTCCCACAAAGTATTATTACTTAGCTCTCCTTCACCATAAGAAAACAGACTCAGAAATGTTAAATAACCATCCAAAGGCACACAGCTAAAAAGGCCCATGGAACCAGGCCTGCATGCCAAGTCTCCAGGGCCCACAGCACACTCTGTCTACCTGCTTTGCCTCAACCAACTCCATTTCCCCTTGTTCTGGAATCTATCCAAGTCTTGTACAGGTGAAAGGACAGGCTAACAATAATGAAACCTCAAATGAAGCTGAATGTGTCAGCCCAGGAATGCCTAGGGCTGCCTTCTGGACGAAATGGGGCTTAGCCCTTTCTGTGGGAATGACATTCAGTCAGTCTGCTTGCTTTAGTAGACCAGGAAGAGCTCTTAACTGTCGGATATTTTCGTCCAGCTGAAATCTGCCTTCCTGGGACTCCACACTGACTTTCATCTCCATTCAGAGCAGTAAGTCTTCCCCTTCTTGGACATGACAGCCCTTCAAGTATTTGAAGACCAGTATTGTGATGTCTTGAAGGCTTCTCTTCTCCAGCCAGAGCTGTAGTTTAGGGCAGCACATCTGGTGGGAGCTATGTGTCTGATAGATTAGAGCAGAGACAAGAGAGAGGGACCAGCGAGAACCGGGAGAAGGCCAATGTCGCGATCCAGATGAGAAGACAAAACCTGACCTCAGGCAGTAGGAAAAGAAATGGGGATGACGGATAGATTCAGGATACATGACGGTGAGAAATCTTGTTACTGGACAGATATGTGAGGTAGGCGGAAGGGGGGAACTCAAGGATGAATGAATTTACGTTCTTTCCCCCTCTACTTTGTTGCGTATTTTTCTTTGTTCTTCATTCTAGAGTTCCCTATGAAGCTTAACTAGGCTTTTCTCTCATGAACTTTTTTGGTATTTGCCACGGCTCTTGGCTGCAAGCAATAGAAACACAACTTAAAGAAAAAAAGATGTTTTGGTTCACTCATGGAAAGAGCAGGGATGACACTGAGCTGCATTCTGAGGCTCAGACAATGCCGTCAGAATCTGGTCTCCCTTCCTATCACAGCTCCACTTTCCTTTGGCCTGTTTTACTCAGGCTTTGCCTCTGTGGTGGCAGGGGTTGGCCACAAAAGCTCCAGGCATGTGTCCTGTTCTCCTAGCAACATGACAGGGCCTCGTTCCCTACAGTTGTGATAAAAAGCATTAAAAACAAGTCCTGTTCACTGCATTTGCCCTGGGGCGAATCACATGCACACTAGGATGCCAGGTCTGGATCCCCTGGCCAAACCTGAAGATGGAGTTGGACTCAGCCCCAACCCCCGCCAGTAGCGTGGTGAGGTGGCTCCCAAGGAAAATGAGTGGGGAACCCCTGGAAGTAGAGGAACCTGGATGCTGAGCGGAGGGAGCCGGGAGCATGTATTCTGAGCACTTTGCTTCCCCGCACTGTTACTGAGGAATTGCACAAGAGGTAAGCCCTTTATAGTCTTAGGTGCAAAGCAGCAGGCAATGCTTGAACTAATAGAACAGAAAGTGTGTTTTTCTATCCATCGTCATTGTCATAATCATGAACAGCAAGTGGTTATTGTTACTCACTGGCTTGCTGGTGTGTTGGTGAGCAAGTCTTCAGGGGCCGTCAAGAGACTATCCAGCTGGCTTTGGGAGCACAGCCGCTTGTGCTGGGCCATTTTCCAAGAGACTGCCTTTGTCCTAAGGCGCCTCTGTTGCATGGGGGAGGGATCCTTGGTACCTTGAGCTACAGTGACCCCTTCCTGGTGACCCCATGGACTATTAGTAGCATTTGCTGTCAGTTGTTGGGTGTAGAGCTAGCATTCAGTGGTGTCCCATAGAAAATAAGTGGCTGTATGAGGGATTCTGACAGGCTTGAGTCAAACCAAATAAGATAAATGTACTTTATCTTGTCTCGTAATAAGACCTGAATTGTGTATTTCCCTTTTTCTCTAAGGTAAAGATTCCTAGAGAATTTGTCAGGTGTTTAGAAGAATGAGATATGCCCACTGGAAATGATAGATCTGGCTTACTTTTTCTGTCTGGTTGATGCATCAATGCATTGTCCTCCTTGCTTCAACATGAGGATTTTTTTTTTTTTTAATTTCCATCTCTCTTTTATTCCTCTACCCACAAACTGTTCATCCAATCAGTACTTACTGAGTGGTCTGCTATATTCCAGTTACTAAACCTCTTTGCATGTAATTCTGCAGGGCAAGAGCAAGGTCTTCATGTTTGTTCAGGAACAGGTCATTGGAAAGAGCCATCAGATGTATTTTTATTGGTTTCACTTTCAAAAGAGCCTCCCTAAGACAGCAAATGCAATACCGGTAGCAGTGGAAGAGGCAAGCCAGAGGAAGCGTTGCCAGGTGAGAATTAGAAAAGCAGCAGCAGCCATTTTACTTCCTTCTCTGGAGCACCTTCTGTCACTCGGGCTGTGGTGACAAGAGGCCTGTTTCTAATGGGAGAAGGAGGAACCAATACCCAGCTCCCCAGCTCTGGACCTTCGTGTTGAGACATATCCTCATTTACTCCAAGCTCTTCAAACTGGTTTTATCCCCACAGGCTGAAGATTCAAACAATTAATTTTTTTTCCATTATGGTTTATTACAGGATATTGAATATAGTTCCCTGTGCTATACAGTAGGACCTTGTTGTTTATCTGTTTTATATATAGTAGTTTGTATCTGCTCATCACAAACTCCCAACTTATCCCCCTCACCCCCTTTCCCCTTTAGTAACTATAAGTTTGTTCTCTATGTCTGTGAGTCTATTTCCGTTTCGTCAGTAAGTTCATTTGTTTCATACTTTAGGTTCCACATGTATGTGATATCACATGGTATTTGTTTCTGACTTACTTCACTTAGTATGATAATCTCTAGGTCCATCTGTGTTGCTACAAATGGCATTATTTCATTCTTTTTTATGGCTGAGTAATATTCCATTGTATATATGTACCACATCTTCTTATCCATTCATCTGTCGATGGACATTAGGTTGCTTCCATGTCTTGGCTATTGTAAATAATGCTGCTATGAACCTTGGGGTGCAAGTATCTTTTCAAATTATAGTTTTGTCTGGATATATGCCCAGGAGTGGGATTGCTGTATCATATGGCAACTCCATTCTTAGTTTTTGAAGGAACTTGCATACTGTTTTCCATAGTGGCTACACCAATTTACATTCCCACCAACATGTCAGGAGGATTCCCCTTTCTCCACACCTTCCCCAGCGTTTGTTATTTAGAGGTTTTTTAATGATGGCCATTCTGATTGGTGTGAGTTGGTACCTCATTGTAGTTTTGATTTACATTTCTCTAATAATTAGTTATGTTAAGCACCTTTTCATGTGCCTATTGGCCATCTGTATGTCTTCTTTGGAGAAATGTCTATTTAGGTCTTCTGCCCATTTTTTGATTGGGTTGTTTGTTTTTTTGTTATTGAGTTTGTATGAACTGTTTGTATATTTTAGAAATTAAGCCCTTGTTGGTCACAAATATTTTCTCTCAGTCCATAGGTTGTCTTTTCATTTTGCTGATGGTTTCCTTTGCTGTGCAAAAGCTTATAAGTTTGATTAGGTCCCATTTGTTTATTTTTGCTTTTACTTCTATTGCCTTGGGAGACTGACCTAAGAAAACATTGGTACAGTTTATGTCAGAGAATGTTTTCCCTGTGTTCTCTTCTAGGAGTTTTATGGTGTCATGTCTTGTATTTCAAACAGTTCATTCTTGAAAGCTTTTCTAACTGTGCCCTGTGGACCACCATGAGAAGAGAGGGCCTCCTCGATCCAAAAATTCATGTCCGTTATTGGTTGGTGTTGCACAGGCCAAGGGTGTCTTACTGGTAACTTCTGGTGGGTGTTACTAAAAGTTCCTACATTAATCCTGTTTAATAGAGTTTGCTTAGTATTCGAATGTGGTGCTCTACTCAAAAATCTGCCTACCACACAGTCCTGGGCAAAGCTGTCAGTTCTCTCTGTCTGTACTCTTAGCTTTTTTTTTTTTTTTAATTTTATTTTATTTATTTTTTTATACAGCAGGTTCTTATTAGCTATCCACTCTACACATATTAGTGTATATATGTCAATCCCAATCTCCCAGTTCATCACACCACCAACGCCCCCACCACTTTCCCACCTTGGTGTCCATATGTATGTTCTCTACATCTGTGTCTCAGTTTCTGCCCTGCAAACTGGTTCATCTGTACCATTTTTCTAGGTTCCACATATATGCGTTAATATACGATATTTGTTTTTCTCTTTCTGACTTACGTCACTCTGTATGACAATCTCTAGGTCCATCCACGTCTCTGCAAATGACCCAGTTTCGTTCCTTTTTATGGCTGAGTAATATTCCACTGTATATATGCACCACTTCTTCTTTATCTGTTCGTCTGTCAATGAGCATTTAGGTTGCTTCCATGACCTGGCTAGTGCAAATAGTGCTGCAGTGAACATTGGGGTGCATGTGTCTTTTTGAATTATGGTTTTCTCTGGGTATATGCCCAGTAGTGGGATTGCTGGGTCACATGGTAATTCTATTTTTAGTTTTTTAAGGAACCTCCATACTGTTCTCCAGAGTGGCTGCATCAATTTACATTCCCACCAACAGTGCGAGAGGGTTCCCTTTTCTCCACACCCTCTCCAGCATTTGTTGTTTGTAGATTTTCTGCTGATGCCCATTCTGACTGGTGTGAGGTGGTACCTCACTGTAGTTTTGATTTGCATTTCTCTAATGATTAGTGATGTTGAGCAGCTTTTCATGTGCTTCTGGGCCATCTGTATGTCTTCTTTGGAGAAAAGTCTATTTAGGTCTTCTGCCCATTTTTGGATTGGGTTGTTTGTTTTTTTAATATTGAGCTGCATGAGCTGTGTATATATTTTGGGCATTAATCCTTTGTCCACTGATTCATTTGCAAATATTTTCTCCCATTCTGAGGGTTGTCTTTTCGTCTTGCTTATGGTTTCCTTTGCTGTGCAAAAGCTTTTAAGTATCATTAGGTCCCATTTGTTTATTTTTGTTTTTGTTTCCATTACTATAGGAGGTGGATCAAAAAAGATCTTGCTGTGATTTATGTCAAAGATTGTTCTTCCTATGTTTTCCTCTAAGAGTTTTATAGTGTCCAGTCTTACATTTAGGTCTGTAATCCATTTTGAGTTTATTTTTGTGTATGGTGTTAGGGAGTGTTCTAATTTCATTCTTTTACATGTAGCTGTCCAGTTTTCCCAGCACCACTTATTGAAGAGACTGTCTTTTCTCCATTGTATATCCTTGCCTCCTTTGTCATAGATTAGTTGACCATAGGTGCGTGGGTTTATCTCTGGGCTTTCAATCCTGTTCCATTGATTTATATGTCTGTTTTTGTGCCACTACCATATTGTCTTGATTACTGTAGCTTTGTAGTATAGTCTGAAAGCAGGGAGTCTGATTCCTCCAGCTCTGTTTTTTTCCCTCAGGCTGCTTTGGCTATTCGGGGTCTTTTGTGTCCCCATACACATTTTAAGATTTTTTCTTCTAGTTCTGTAAAAAATGCCATTGGTAATTTGATAGGGATTGCATTGAATCTGTAGATTGCTTTGGGTAGTATAGTCATTTTCACAATATTGTTTCTTCTATTCCAAGAACATGATATATCTCTCCCTCTGTTTGTGTCATCTTTGATTTCTTTCATCAGCATCTTATAGTTTTCTGGGTACAGGTCTTTTACCTCCTTAGATAGGTTTATTCCCAGGTATTGTATTCTTTTTGTTGCAGTGGTGAATTGGATTGTTTCCTTAATTTCTCTCTCTGATCTTTTGTTGTTACTGTATAGGAATGCAAGAGATTTCTGTGCATTAATTTTGTATCCTGCAACTTTACCAAATTCACTGATTAGCTCTAGTAGTTTCCTGTTGGCATATTTAGGATTCTTTATGTATAGTATCATGTCATCTGCAAACAGTGACAGTCTTACTTCTTCTTTTCCAATTTGTATTCCTTTTATTTCTTTTTCTTCTCTGATTGCCGTGTCTAGGACTTCCAAAACTGTGTTGAATAATAGTGGCAGGAGTGGACATCCTTGTCTTGTTCCTGATCTTAGAGGAAATGGTTTCAGTTTTTCACCATTGAGAATGATGTTTGCTGTGGATTTGTCATATATGGCCTTTATTATGTTGAGGTAGGTTCCCTCTATGGCCACTTTCAGGAGAGTTTTTACCATAAGTGGGTGTTGAATCTTGTCAAAAGCTTTTTCTGCATCTATTGAGATGATCATATGGTTTTTCTTCTTCAGTTTGTTAATATGGTGTACCACATTGATTGATTTGCATATATTGAAGAATCCTTGCATCCCTGGGATAAATCCCACTTGATCATGGTGTATGATCCTTTTAATGTGTTGTTGGATTCTGTTTGCTAGTATTTTGTTGAGGGTTTTTGCATCTATATTCATCAGTGATACTGGTCTATAATTTTCTTTTTTTGTAGTATCTTTGTCTGGTTTTGGTATCAGGGTGATGGTGGCCTCATAGAATGAGTTTGGGAATGTTCCTTCCTCTGTAATTTTTTGGAAGAGTGAGAAGGATGGGTGTTAGCTCTTCTCTAAATGTTTGATAGAAGTCACCTGTGAAGCCATCTGTTCCTGGACTTTGTTTGTTGGAAGATTTTAAATCACAGTTTCAATTTCATTACTTGTGATTTGTCTGTTGATATTTTCTGTTTCTTCCTGGTTCAGTCTTGGAAGGTTATACCTTTCTAAGAATTTGTCCATTTCTTCCAGGTTGTCCATTTTATTGGCATAGAGTTGCTTGTAGTAGTCTTAGGATGCTTTGTATTTCTGTGATGTCTGTTGTAACTTCTCCTTTTTCATTTCTAATTTCATTGATTTGAGTCCTCTCCCTCTTTTTCTTGATGAGTCTGGCTAATGCTTTATCAATTTTGCTTCTCTTCTCAAAGAACCAGCTTTTAGTTTTATTGATCCTTGCTATTGTTTTCTTTGTTTCTATTTCATTTATTTCTGCTCTGCTCTTTATGATTTCTTTCCTTCTGCTAACTTTGGGTTTTGTTTTTTCTTCTTTCTCTAGTTCCTTTAGGTGTAAGGTTAGATTGTTTATTTGAGATTTTTCTTGTTTCTTGAGATAGGCTTGTATTGCTATAAACTTCTCTCTTAGAACCGCTTTTGCTGCATCCCATAGGTTTTGGATCATCGTGTTTTCATTGTCATTTGTCTCTAGGTATTTTTTGATTTCCTCTTTGATTTCGTCAGTGATCTCTTGGTTATTTAGTAATGTATTGTTTAGCCTCCATGTGTTTGTGTTTCTTTACGTTTTTTTCCCTGTAATTGATTTCTGATCTCATAGCGTTGTGGTCAGAAAAGATGCTTGATATGATTTCAGTTTTCTTAAGTTTAGTAAGGCTTGATTTGTGATCCATGTTGTGATCTATCCTGGAGAATGTTCCGTGTGCACTTGAGAAGAAGGTGTAATCTGCTATTTTTGGATGGAATGTCCTATAAATATCAATTAAATCTAGCTGGTCTATTGTGTCATTTAAAGCTTGTGTTTCCTTATTAATTTTCTGTTTGGATGATCTATCCATTGGTGTAAGTGTGGTGTTAAAAAGTCCCCCACTATTATTGTGTTACTGTTGATTTTCTCTTTTATAGGTGTTAGCTGTTGCCTTATGTATTGAGGTGCTCCTATTTTGGGTGCATATATATTTATAATTGTTATATCTTTTTCTTAGATTGATCCTTTGAGTATTATGTAGTGTCCTTCCTTGTCTCTTGTAACATTCTTTATTTTAAAGTCTATTTTATCTGATATGAGTATTGCTACTCCAGCTTTCTTTTGATTTCCATTTGCGTGGAATATCTTTTTCCATCCCCTCACTTTCAGTCTGTATGTGTCCCTAGGTCTGAAGTGCTTCTCTTGTAGACAGCATATATATGGGTCTTGTTTTTGTCTCCATTCAGTGAGCCTGTGTCTTTTGGTTGGAGCATTTAATCCATTCACGTTTAAGGTAATTATCAATATGTCTGTTCCTATGACCATTTTCTTAATTGTTATGGGTTTGTTTTTGTAGGTCCTTTTCTTCTGTGGTGTTTCCCACTTAGAGAAGTTCCTTTAGCATTTGTTGTAGAGCTGGTTTGGTGGTGCTGAATTCTCTTAGCTTTTGCTTGTCTGTAAAGCTTTTGATTTCTCCATAAAATCTGAATGAGATCCTTGCTGTGTAGAGTAATCATGGTTGTAGGTTCTTCCCCTTCATCACTTTAAATATGTCTTGCCACTCCCTTCTGGCTTGTAGAGTTTCTGCTGAGAAATCAGCTGTTAACCTTATGGGAGTTCCCTTGTATATTATTTGTTGTTTTTCCCTTGTTGCTTTCAATAATTTTTCTTTGTCTTTATTTTTTGTCAGTTTGATTACTATGTGTCTCGGCGTGTTTCTCCTTAGGTTTATCCTCCTGGGACTCTCTGCACGTCCTGGACTTGGGTGGCTATTTCCTTTCCCATGTTAGGGAAGTTTTCGACTATAATCTCTTCACATATTTTCTCAGGTCCTTTCTCTCTCTCTTCTCCTTCTGGGACCCCTATAATGCAAATGTTGTTGCGTTTAATGTTGTCCCAGAGGTCTCTTAGGCTGTCTTCATTTCTTTTCATTCTTTTTTCTTTATTCTGTTCCGCGTCAGTGAATTCCACCATTCTGTCTTCCAGGTCACTTATCCATTCTTCTGCCTCAGTTATTCTGCTATTGATCCGTTCTAGTTTATTTTTCATTTCAGTTATTGTATAGTTCACTCTGTAAGTTCTTTAATTCTTCTAGGTGTTTGTTCTTTAATTCTTCTAGGTCTTTGTTAAACATTTCTTGCATCTTCTCAATCTTTGCCTCCATTCTTTTTCTGAGGTCCTGGATCATCTTCACTACCATTATTCTGAATTCTCTTTCTAGAAGGTTGCCTATCTCCACTTCATTTAGTTGTTTTTCGTGGGTTTTATCTTGTTCCTTCATCTGGTAGATAGTCCTCTGCCTTTTCATTTTGTCTATTTTTCTGTGAATGTGGTTTCTGTTCCATAGGCTGCAGGATTGTAGTTCTTCTTGCTTCTGCTGTCTGCCCTCTGTGTGCTCTTAGCTTTTTGAAGGATGTTTTTTGGGTATCCCAAAGTGTCTCAAGGTGGTTGTGGTTTTCAGTTACTGCTATACTTGTATGTATTAATGGAAGTTTGTAGAATTACTGTTATGTTTAAATTGGGTGGAAATTCTGTTCTTACATAATGGTTGTGTTGTTGCGATTTTAATTACTGCTTAGCTTCTTTTGAGTTCTTTGTTGGTCACCAAGCTTTTTTTTCCTTTGGAAAGTGGGACTGAGTGGGGAAGTCCTATGAAGTTGTGGTTGAATACAGATCTAGTCTAGAAGACTCTGACACTTGTTAGCTTTGTAACCTTTGGAAAGTTATTTAACCTACAAGATGGTGTGACGTGGAGGCAGTGGTAGTACCCCATCAGCTGGAGGATGAAATAAAATAAGTCATGTAAATGCTGAGTATGATGCCTGGCGCATAATCGGTGGTGGAAAAGTGATTGTGGTGAGTAGTTACTTTTATATTTAACTGCCTTTTAAAAAAACATTGAGAACTCTTGCTAAAGTTGACTTTAGACTTTATGCTTTCCGTTAGTCCTTTAATTAGTTTCATTTGGTTAAATTTCAATGCTAATGAGGCCAATGTCACTGTATCCCTCAAACCACATACCCATCCTTAGCCATTTTTCCCATAGGGGATAAGTATTGATATGAAGAGAAGGAAAGATGAGGATTTGGTGATGTCACGTTTGGCACTCGGTAAGTGCTGTGTAAACAAAGCCATTCCCACTTAGTGCTATTCCTACGCCAGCATCTGGCCTGGTGATGGTGATGAAAGGTCATCTTTACAGAATGCTCTGTGGGCCACAGAATTTGTATTCTACTCTCTGTGTTAAATGTTTTCTATTTATTGTCTTATTTAATTTTCACAGTGACCCTAAGAGATAGGGAACATTAATGTCCCTATTTTACACTAGCAAAGACTGAGGTTTAGAATTGTGAAGTGATTGGACTGTATAGCCAGTAACTGGTAGATCTGGACTTTGAACCTAAGCAGCAGATAAGCACAAATCTGTTACCCCTGACAGACAGTTTAAAAGAGCAAGTCCTAGTGATGGTGGATCCATTGTGTCACACAGAGAGGAGGGTCAAAAATTATATCTGATGTTGTAGAACCAGCTTGGGCAGTGTTTTGGGGTGTGGGCACGTAGCTCTGTTTTGTGTGTCCCTACATGTGCGCATCCAAGGAACAGGCAGGTGGGAGGGGTTTAGACGTTCCAGGCTACTTGGAAGAGACCTCTGGGAATGACAAAGCTTAGGTGTGAATTCAAGTGCAGTTGAAAAATGAGCAACAGATTTAAGTGAATTTGCCCATGAATCTATTTCTCCAACACTTTCATTTTGTGCTGATTTTGATCCAAAGTGTGATGTGGCCAAGTGCTAATGCAGCTGTGTGTCAGAGGGAAAAGTGAGATTGCTTTGTCTGATTATTGCTCTATTTATGCCTTTAATTTATAAGTTTAAAATAATCTCCTTTCTGTGCTCTCTTGGTAAGGCCTGGATAATGGTAATAAAGGACACCCGTGGAAAAATTCTGGGAACCCAAATGACTCTGTATTCTCTCTTAATTCTCTAGGGACACGTAAATTGAATTGGCTCAGCAGTGAACAGAATTGATTGCAAAATCACATCTTAGTGCAGAGGGAGCATATGAAAGCTTTGCTCACCCTCCTTTGATTTAATTAAATTGTACTCCCATCATAGCTTCTGGGTGAGGACTCATAGAATTGCAGTGCCCTGTGATTTGTATCAAAGACCTACTTTCCTGCCCTGGTGTTTATCTTCAGAATCGAGCCCTGTGGTTCAAAGAATATGAAGTGTTACTTCTGTGTTAGGTGCCAGCTGGTCACGTGGGTTAGTGGTGAATGCTTCAGGCTGGAATCAAAGGCCATTCCCAGTTTCATTTTCTCTCCAAGTCGTGGCAAATTCTTTCTTCCAGTGACTCACCTTCCCTAGCTGCACACGACATCTCATCACCTTTAGCGTCATCATCATCATCATCATCATCATCATGTCTTATGTATCACGTGGTTAGTGGTTAAGAGCTTGGGCTTTGGAGACAGACTGTAGGAGTTTCTGTCTGGATTCTGCCCAATTCCAGCTGCCTGACCTTGGGCAAGTGACCTAACCTCTCTAATGCCTCAGTTTTCTCATCTATATGTCAGGAATAATTAGGTTGGTGTGAGGGCTAAACAAGATAAATGCATATAGAGTGCTCAGAGTGGTGTCTGACACATAATAAGGCTTTTGTCACCATCGTTTGTATTAATCCGTTATTGCTGTTGTAATTATTTTATAATGAATCTCAGATGGACACTGATAACATAAAGTAAACGTATGTAATTTGTATTCTCTGGACATGCACTTGAAAACAGATGTTCATTGGTATGGATATTTAACAAATTCTCATGCACAGTGTTCAGCAGAAACTAGTGCATCCCTGAATGAAAGTACTATAGAAAGTCAGAGGGCTCAGAGACTTGCATGTGGCCAGGTCTTAGAGTACTCTGGCTAAGCAGGATGGTTAGACTTTAGCTTAAGTTGGGTTGTTGAAACTGTGTATTAACTGATTTATTCTTCCTAGGAGCCATAATTCAGGAATTGTTGAGTGACTCATGTCCCCTTGAATTGATCCTGGAGATTTGAGTTCTATCCTTTTAAGACAAAGGCTCTTGAGAGGCTTACTTGAAGGCATACAAACCTAAGATAACTCTACTAATCAATCCTAAGACAGAAGCCACTGCCAAAGAGACCTTTTATTTTAGGAAATTGCCCTTGTCTCTGAACCTCAGTTTGACATTAGTGGGCAACTATGAGATCTAAAGAAGGTTTCCCCAGAACAGACTGAGCATTTCTAAAGGGCGAATCGCATGCCCTCTGCTTCTGCCAGAATGGAAGGTATTTACAAACCATAGACTACGGGTATGGCTTGGTAGTTGTGTGCATTTGTCACTGCCTGGAAAAGTAAACGACAGTTGGAACATCCCTACAACGGCAAGATAGACTAGTACACCACCTTCCAGCTTTGTGTCCTTGGACAAACTATGTAACCTCTCTGGGCCTCAGGTTCCACACCTGTAAAATGGGAATGACACTAGTACCTAACCCACAAGGTTGGTAAAAAGATTTGATGATGTCACGTGTGGCACTTGGTAAGTGCTGGGTAAACAAAGCCGTTCCCACTTAGTGCTGTTCCCACGCCAGCATCTGGCCCGTGTGATGGTGAAGCTGCTCCCCCACCCCGGGCCTTCCTTGTTGGGCCATGTAGTCACGCAGTCCTGGCAGGCATAGTTTGTTAGCTTCATTTCAAACTCATTCTCCTTGGCTCATTTACCCAAACCAGACAGAGATTAATGGCCTGGCCTCGGAGGATCGGGCGGCACATGTTCCTGGTGCCTTTGGCTCACTGATATCGCCTCTCTGATTTGGGGAATGCCTGGGTGTTCCAGGCCTGGGCCTCCTGAGCCCCAGGAAACATTAAAAGAAAGTAATTTGGTACAAATTCACCTCCTAGTTAAGGAGGGCTTGAAAGCCCTGTATTTTGTTGTTCCTTCTGGATTTTGCCATTTAGAAACAGGAGCAGGTTTCTCTGGGATAGGATGTTTGAATTTAATGGGAGACATGAAGTGAGCAAGGATGGCTGGAAAAAATACTTGCCCAAATATTGTCTCTTCCCCTGTGTTTCCCTCACCTACCTGTCCAATTTTAGTGCATGCCATTGACCGTGAGTGGCTCGTCCTTGCTATTACGAGGTTACCCACTTTGCTCTGCAGGACTGTGCTGCTGCCTCTCTCTTTGCCACATCCTCATCTCCTGCCCTTCTCTTCTGTGCACTAGTTGCGAAGTGCACTGGCCTTCCTCCCTCCAAAAGGCCATACCAGGCTCACAGTCTTTTGACTCCTTTTATGCATATAAACTGATGCCTTTTCATTCATCAGACAATTATGCTTGAAGTACAGAAACCCCTTTATTCTCATCTTTCTGACCTTGAGTAAGTGCCTGTGTGTCTTTGTAGTCTTCTTCAGGAAATGAATAATGATCATAAAATGGAGTGGTTTGTTAAATTATCTGTTTGATAATTCAAAGACCTTCTTGGCTGACTCCTTCAGTTTATAGATGGGGCAGTAGAGACCCGCAGAGGGTGAGAGACTTACCCAGTGACAACAAGGCAATCGGGGGGCCATGTTGGAACTATCGCCCAGCTCTTGACCAGCATCTCACCCATATTTCCTAGCAGGTAAAAAGTCCCCTTAGGGTGTCATGGCTCTTTTTTCAGAGATGCTTGGCTCTGTTCCTCAAAGGGTTAAATAAGTGGCTCTCAACCAACAGTGGCCATCACAATCATTTGGAATATCCTTTTTTTTTTTTTAAGTTATGACCAGTTTCATGCTATGCCTTTTCATACCTACAGAATCATAAGCACCAAAGAAAGATTTGGGCACTATGATTTTTTTTCTAAAGCAGAGGCTTTATTATCTTATTTAATAATGTCAGCATATCACGGATTGGCAAACTATGGCCCACAGGCCAAATCCAGCTCACCACCTACTTTTGTATGGCCCATGAGCTCAACATGGTATTTACAGATGAACATTTGCAATTGACTTGATGATGAGAAACATTTTGAACTCTAGGCTAAATGTTATCCTCCCTCTATAAAAAATGCTATTCTTCTGATTAGTCAATCTGTATTTCAAAAAATTGTACTCCTTGGAAAAGATACCCACAAAGTGGTTGTGCTGACCACTCTTGCCTGAGAACCAGTTCTTTAACCCCTGGATAAACCAAGCCAAGCATCTCTGAAAAGAGCCATGCAACCCTAAGATTGATTTTCACCTGCTAGGAATATTATACCTGTATTTCGAAAACTTACTATATTTTGAATTTTGTCAAGAAAAAATTGTGGAAATTTGTCTTCTCTCTTGTTTTACAAGTACCTGTATAATATCATTGATTTGACTTTTGCCTCCTGGCCTGCAAAACCTAAAATATTTACCAGCCTGTGCTTTACAAGAAAAAGCTTGCCGACTCTTTCAGTGTGTCATTGTTTTTTATTGGGGTACATTCCCTTTTATGAATTCTATAAATCATTAAAGGGTTTTCTATTGTAAAAGTAATATATTCTCCTTATAACATTCAAATTCACGGAAGTATATGAAGTAAAAAATGATCGGTCTCATTCCCCAGTGTTAGCACTTAAGAGTTTGTAATGTGTCTCTGTCCAGACTTTGCCACGTACTAGCTGTGAGACCTTAGTTAACCTCTCTAAGCCTCTCAAATTCTCCATCTGTAAAACAGTGATAATAACCGTTCCTACCCAACAGAATTGTTGCATAGATAATTTGAGATAATTCCTGTAAATTGCTTAGCACGTTGCCTGGTGTGCAGTTAATGCTTAATGATTTGTAACTAATTACATTTTTTTCTTCCTTTTTAGTTTATATACAAACATAAGTTTGGGTTTTTTTTAAAGGAGGAATATGATTTTTTTTTTTTTTTTTTTTTACAATAAAGTCCAGAGGTGATTCTGATGTGCACACACTTAAGCGCTGAAGTAAATACTGGGAGGTAGGTAATTATAGAAGGGATTTCTATTTGGGGGCCAGAATTGCCTTCCATCGTCTAGCACAAACCAGCGAAGAGGAGAAGGTAATGGTTTTCTTTAGCGAACCTGTAGGGTAGTATAAAATTCACACAAGTAAATGTTATTTCTGTTTTCCAGGTCTACAACTCGAACAAGGACAGCCAGAGCGAAGGGAGTAAGTATGTTGCTTGGATACTTTTCTACAGGTGGGGGTGGGCCTGGTCCTGGAGAAGTTGCTATTCTGGGGAAGAACCACCAGGAGGTGCTGTGGGCATGTTGGGTCGCCCCATTCCCGCAGTGCAGCCGAGCTACTTCTGCTGCAGCTTACGGTGTCAGTGACTCCAGGATGGTCAGTGAGCCTGACTGGCAAGGCCGTGATGACATCTTGCACTGTATAACCCTTCACACTGTACAAAGAATTTTTATGTACATTATCTCAGTTAATCCTTTGTTGTCTTAAGAATGTAGCTCCAGTCACCTCTTAAAAGTCACTTAATCCGATAACACCCAGCTCCCCCAGCACCCTGTCCTGTGGGAAGCCAGAATTGACTTTGCCTCCCTCACAGTCTCGCTCCAAGGACTGGAGAGCCAGAACCATCTTAGTGATCGCTTAGTAACTAACTCTGTGTTCCTTGTTGCCACTTTGGGGAGTTAAGAGTGGAGACGAAGAACTCTGTCATAATATTCCTCTTTGCTGGGAGTGACCCTGGGCGGCCTCTGTAGAATATACAGCACATTTCCCCTGCTACTGGCTCTGAGCACTCTGGTTAATCATGATTTCCAAGGGCACCTGTGACCTTGTAAAGATGATGGGATTAAAATGAAACCGCTATTGCTAGAGTGTTTGGGCTGATTATCTCCTTGGTGCACAGGGGAAAAAACAAATTCCTGCCACGTTGCTACCAGAGTACAAAGGAAATTCTGTCCCCTTGCCTCAGATTTGCTTTGTAAAATCCACTTGGAAAAAAAATTCCAAGATAGCCCTACCATGAATTCCAGTAGTGTCAGTAAAACAGTACCTCTTCATGTGGACAAAAGGCTGGGCTGTTTTATGTGTGTGTGAAATCCATTCTAGGACAGAGATTTTCTTTCTTTCATTCCTTCCAAAATACAGATTCTACAAGAAGTTTTAAATAAAATATTAAGTAATTTGGAATGGTTGCTGTTGGTAGGTTAAGAGGCCTTTAGGAGAGGGAAAAATGTTTCTTTTTTTTCCTTCAGGAATTGAACAAGGGGAAATTTTTTTCAAGTAAATATTCAAGGAAAAAAGTCATTCCCCCCCCCCCCCCCGCCGTGTCAGGTGGGATTGTTTTAGAATATCTGAAATCAACTCTGGTTAACTTGGCCTAAAATAACAGTACAAAAATAATAATAATAATGAAAGAATACAGAAGCCTTCAGTGTAACTCACAGTAAGGTAGGAAGACCTGAAGAACCAAGGCTTGAAAACAGACCAGTTCTGGAGACCCAGGGACCAATGAGAAAGGGTCTTCTGGATGATATTTGCAGGATGATAAAGCCCTTAAACTGTTTTTTAGTCCTTGCCTCACTCTTCTGAAGGTCCAGATTCCCAGGAAAGATAGCATCAGGGTGGTCTAGCTGTGGCCCACCCAGGGGAAGACAACACACCTTGATTGATGGTTTCAACAGTATTCATAAAATGGGAGCAGGGTGGTTTACCAAAGGGAGATCAGGGAAGCCACCGGGACAAGAGAGGATAGATGCCAAGCAGGCTGAAATAACAGATGCCCACACCATGCCCTAACCTGGGAGACACTTCTATCATGAAGGACCTAGGAACTGTGGGGGACGAGATGCATATGAATGGAGAACCCCCCACTTCACCCCACACCAGAAGTTTGCCTGTAACTTTTGACCTTACGAACCTACTTCTCTCCCCTTGAGATAAGTGCCACTAGATTTGAAAGACGACCATGACTCTGCTGGTGGGCGTGGCAGCTGGTTGTACTGTTTTGTAAGGCCTTTGGGGCATATGTATCGGAAGCCTTTAAAAAGTAAATATCCTTTGACCCAGCGATTTGTCCTAAAGAATAGTCTGGAGTGCAAAGATGTTTCTGTAAAAAAGTTCACTGGAGCATCGGTAATAATAGTGAAGAATTGGAGACAATCTAAATGTTCAATAGGAAGTCCATTAAAAATATCATAAAGTACTATGCAGCCTTCAAAAAGAACAAGAGAGATCTTGATATATTTGCAGTAATGGTATCCACAGTATACTGTTCATTGAGTTTTTTAAAGTTCAGGTTGTGGAACCATGCATTTATTAAAATAAATTAGTTGACTCATCTAGATACATTGATAGAAAAAAAGTCTGGAAATACATTTATCATTAAACTCTTACTCAGGATAGAGGGCAGATTATTGCGAGACACTGACCTTCTACTTTAAATATTCTGTGTACTTTGCATTGTCGACAAAGAGTATGTATTTTACAATAATGGCGATTAATAGGTAGCGTTTATCGACTGCTTACTGTGTTTCAGCGTGTTTTATCCACATTAGCTCATTTAATGCTCACAGCACTGACTGAGGTAGGTGCTTTTGACCTACTTTGTAGATTAGGAAATTGAGGTTGGTGAACGCAAGAGATGTGATTTAATCTGAGTTCTTTCTGATTCTAACGTCTTTGCTGTTAACCACAAGAATATTCTACCTCCCTAGGAAAAGAACAATACAGAAAGTTCTATCTTGGGAAACACAGACACTTGCAACATTTTGCTTTCG
Organism: Eubalaena glacialis; assembly: GCF_028564815.1. NCBI lineage: Eukaryota > Metazoa > Chordata > Mammalia > Artiodactyla > Balaenidae > Eubalaena > Eubalaena glacialis. The sequence goes on from NC_083719.1 coordinate 120,397,281, forward strand.
GCGTCCCATTATCCACGGGGTGCAGAGAGTTGGCTGCCTCGAGTCTCTGATGATTCTTCAATGGCTTATTACCCTTTCATTTAGGAAGTGGGAAAGAAAAAGATGTGTTAAACATATTGGCCACTTTTCCAGGAGTACTTTTGATAGAAACAGGTTTTCTAGGGTATTGCTATTCTTTTTCTTTTTCTTTTTTTTTAATAAATTTATTTATTTTTGGCTGTGTTGGGTCTTTGTTGCTGTGCGTAGGCTTTCTTTAGTTTCGGCAAGCTGGGGCTACTCTTCGTTGCGGTGCACGGGCTTCTCATTGCGGTGGCTTCTCTGTTGCGGAGCACGGGCTCTAGGCACACGGGCTTCAGTAGTTGTGGCATGCTGGCTCAGTAGTTGTGTCTTGCGGGCTCTAGAGCACAGGCTTAGTAGTTGTGGCGCACGGGCTTAGTTGCTCCACGGCATGTGGGATCTTCCCGGACCAGGGCTCGAACCCGTGTCCCCTGCATTGGCAGGTGGGTTCTTAACCACTGTGCCACCAGGGAAGTCCTGGGTATTGCTATTCTAAAAGATGTTCTGTTCACTGATTTCCAAGCTGGCAAAACCAGAGGACTGTTCTGGGTTGGTGCTTCCTCCCGTCCTTTGGCATTAGGAACCCCTCTTCACATCACACAAGCCTTAGGTTTGCTTCCCCTCCCCTCCAGAGCGCTTGTCCCTTTCGTATTCCTCATGGCAGTGATTTGCAGTTTCACTGCGCTCATCGCCACAGGTGGCGCTATTGCCCAGGGTCTGATTGTTCTGCAACTCTGTTTATATGACAGTCCAAACTTTTTTAAAGGTAAGAAGTCAATCTGATAGGAATTTAAGAGCGGGACATCGCACTTTTCACCTTTAATAGCCATTTCCAAATGTTTAGCATTTTCCTTTCTAGAAAATATTTTGGTGGGAATTTGAATGCCAGCATTTTATCACAGAACCAGAATGTTTTCAAGAGACAGGTAGCAAAAGGGAATTCCTTTGGGGACACTTCTGAATTTGTTGCTTTTCTCTTGAAGTTTCTCTCAGGCCGTACAGTGCCTGTGGGGTATAAGACAGGGCCGTAAATAATGTCTGGTAGCTGCTGGTATTTTCCAAATGGTCCAGTTGCCAGGAGAGGATGGCGCAGATAAATACATGCACATTTCTTTGCAGAGCCTTTTTCCCCTCCTCTTTCTTCTCTGGATCTCAGGTACGTGAGTGATTTAATCATAATCCCCGGTTTGTGGCACATGATCATCACAGGCCCCTCCCTTTCGCCCTTCATTCATTCATTTATTCATTCACTCACTCCCTTTTAGTTCTTTTCCCACCTCCTATTCCTGACCTCCCCTTCACCATTCTAATGTGTACCTTTAAAGTGTATTCTTGGACAATGAGTATCTTTTATCTCCCTGTGTTTTTAAGTTACCTAAATGTTTGTCTTGTTCTGTTTCCTGCTGTGCCCCCTCAGCATTGTGTTAGGAGCCGTCCATATTCCCCTGTCTACCTCCAGACTGTGGCTTCCGTCTGCTGCACACTCCACGGTGTGTAACACTGTGCAGAGATGCACTCCACTCCGCGTGCCTCCCAGTCCTCATCACCACTAACAATACCACAAGGAACGTCTTTGTACATGTCCACCTGTGTGAGAATCTCTTTGGGGTTTACCCTCAAGGAGAGTTGCTGGTTAGCCAGAGGGTGTGTGTGTACTTAGTTTGAGGGAAGGCTCTCACCTTGTGACCTAGACTGGCCTTTCCCCAGTCCGCCCAGCCCGACAAGAGTATTTCCCCATTCCTGCCAACTCTTCTCATTATATTCAGCTTTCTAATTTTTTGCCAGTCTAATAGATATAAAATGGTAGCTCATTGTTGTCTTAATTTGTATTTCTCTAATAATTAGCGTGTTTGAGTATCTCTTCATATGCCTGTTTACTGGGTGTCCTCTTCTGCTTTTTGCCTATTTGTGTCCTTTGCCCATTTTTCTATTGTAGTTACCATTTTTTTTTACTACTGATTTGTAAAGTTCCTTCTGTATTCTAGATATTAGTTCCTTGTTAATTGTAGATATATTTATTTATTTATTTATGGCCATGTTGGGTCTTCGTTGCTGCGCACGGGCTTTCTCTAGTTGCGGTGAGTGAGGGCTACTCTTCGTTGTGGTGCACGGGCTTCTCACTGCGGTGGCTTCTCTTGTTGTGGAACACAGGCTCTAGGTTCGCAGGCTTCAGTAGTTGTGGCATGTGGGCTCAGTAGTTGTGGCTCACGAGCTCTAGAGCGCAGGCTCAATAGTTGTGGCGCACGGGCTTAGTTGCTCTGCGGCATGTGGGATCTTCCTGGACCAGGGCTCGAACCCATGTCCCCTGCATTGGCAGGCGGAGTCTCAACCACTGCGCCACCAGGGAAGCCCAATTGTAGATATTTAAAATATATTTTCCCATTTTGCCATCTGACAATTAATACTATGTATGATATCTTTCCTTGAGTATAAAGTCTTACTTTTTATATATTCAAAAAACTTTTTGCCTTCTGGTTTACGATTTTCAAGTTGTGTTTTGAAAAAGGCCTTTCTGACCCATGTCACAAAGATATGCACCTACATTTTCTTTTATTGGCTTCATGATTTTGTCTTTCACACTTTGGTTTCTAATCCAACTGATATCTACCATTGTATATGGTGTTTCATGAAGATTCAGTTTTGTTTTTATACACATGAAAAGCCAGTTTTCCCAACAACATCTGCCAAGCTATCCATTCTCACCCTCTTTGACTTGTGATACCAGCTTTATTGTGTATTAAGTTTGCACATCTGAGCTCTGTCTCTGAGCTCTTTATTTCCTTGGTCTGTCTGTTCTTGTGCTAATACCTCTCCAGTTTTAATATGATGACTTTGAGGCAGGTCTTAATATCTAGTAGTTTAAGTCTCCTCTCTTTACTCTCCTTTTTAAGGGTTGACATAGCTGACTGTGGACCTTTATCCTTCTATATAAATTCTAGCTTAAGTTTGATAAGTTCCTCAAAAATTTAAAATTTTCATTTTGGATTGCATTGAAGTGTACAGGTTAATTTGTGGAAAAATGACACTTTAAAAAATATTAGTAATGGTTTAATCATTGAATGCTTTACAGGTAACAAATATTTTTTAAAATAAAAAAAACTTTATTGAAGTATAGTTGATTTACAGTATTGTGTTAGTTTCAGGTGTACAGCAAATTGATTCAGTTATACATATATATTCTTTTTCAGATTCTTTTCCATTATAGGTTATTACTAGATACTGGATATAGTTCCCTGTGCTATATAGTAAATCCTTGTTGCTTATCTATTTTATATATAGAACTATCTGTTAATCACATGCTCCTAATTTATCCCTCCCCCACCTTTCCCCTTTGGTGACAATAATTTTGTTTTCTGTCTGTGAGTCTGTTTCTGTTTTGTAAATAAGTTCATTTGTATTATTTTTTAGATTCCACATATAAGTGATATAATATTTGTCTTTCTCTGTCTGATTTATTTCACTTAGTATGAGTCTGATAGTCTCTAGGTCCTTTCATGTTGCTGCAAATGGCAATATTTTTTATGGCTGAGTAATATTCCATTGTGTATATATACTCCTTCTTTATCCATTCATCTGTCAATTGACATTCAGGTTGCTTCCATGTCTTGGCTATTGTAAGTAGTGCTGCTATGAACATTGGGGTGAATGTATCTTTTCAAATCAGAGTTTTTGTCCTTTCCAGATATATGCCCAGGAGTGAGATTCCTGGATCATACAGTAACTCTATTTTTAGTTTTTTAAGGAGGCTCCATATTGTTCTCCATAGTGGCTACACCAATTTACATTCCCACCAGTAGTGTAGGAGGGTTCCCTTTTCTCCACACTCTCTCCAGCATTTATTTTTTGTAGACTTTTCGATGATGGTCATTCTGACTGGTGTGAGGTGATAACGTCATTGTAGTTTTGATTTGTATTTTCTCTAATAATTAATGATGTGGAGCATCTTTTCATATGCCTGTTGGCTGTCTGTATGTCTTTTTAAAATTTTTTATTATTTATTTATTTTTATTTTTTATTTTTGGCTGCGTTGGGCCTTCGTTGCTGCACACGGGGGCTACTCTTTGTTGTGGTGAGCAGGCTTCTCATTGCGGTGGCTTCTCTTGTTGCGGAGCACGGGCTCTAGGCGCACGGGCTTCAGTAGTTGCGGCTCGCGGGCTCTAGAGCACAGGCTCAGTAGTTGTGGCACATGGGCTTAGTTGCTCCATGGCATGTGGGATCTTCCCGGACCAGGGATCAAACCTGTGTCCCCTGGATTGGCAGGCAGATTCTTAACTGCTGCGCCACCAGAGAAGTCCCTATCTGTATGTCTTGTTTGGAGAAATGTCTATTTAGAAATGTTCTAACTTCATTGGTTTACATACAGCTGGGAAAATTGACACTTTTATAATACTAAGTCACCTCCTCCAAGAGCTTTGAATGTCTTTCCATTTATTCAGACCTTTACTTTTCTGCCTAGAAGTCTTCTGTTTTCTTGGTTAAGTTAATCCCTACGTACTAAATTCAAAAGCCAATCTGCTATTTTTGGCAGTCGTATGAGCCGCTCAACGGTGGATCCGGCTGCCATCAGGAACCTTCCCTGGGTTTGTTCCTGGAATGTCAGGAATATACGTCAGTGACACTGAGTTTTCTCTAGTTGGTCAAATTCTTACCCAGTAGTGGAGGGAAGGGAAAAGATGGGAGTAAGAATAGATACAGCAGAAGGAAGTCTGGTTTGTTGCTTCCTAAGCTTCTTTACTGAGAAGGTGATCACACCAGTGTCAATCATTCTAAACGGCAAATGTCTGTCATTGATTTTCCCCTTTATTATTACAAAGAACAGGACTCTGCCCTGGACAGGGACCCCTCCTCTTCCCATCTTACCCTTTGCCACCTTAATGTGTATCTCCTGAGTCTACATGTCCTGTTTCTTGCTTTACGTTGGCTGCAGTTGTGAGATTTACTCCCCAAAGGCTCTATGAGAATTGGTTCATTCTCCTTTGAAATGAGCCCAGGTCAGAAGCAGAAGGGGGAGCTAGGAAGGGACCTATTCTCAGCCCCGCTGCTGTTGTCCTGTAGTCCCACCTGAGAGACAGTTGGGAAGCCGAGAACTTGTCAGAGAGGGTACACAGTCCGGTGCATGAGAGCAAGGGAAAGGCAGGCTTTTCTAGTGTGAGTTCATCTTTACCAAGTTTGAAGTTTTAAATAATAAATGTCACTGCCTACTTAGCTCTGAAAAGATTAGCTTGTTTACAGAAATGCTGCTCTGCCGCTGCTTTGCCAGCTGTTTGGAGACTGACAGACTGAGACAGAGAGGGATGTCTCCTAATCTTGGCTTCTAGTGCCGCTTCCCTTACTGTGAGTATTAACTCGAATTCCATGGGTCAGTCGGGTCATTTAAAAGGAATATGCCCGAGTTGCCCTAGGTGTGCCTTGTCACACACTGTTGGCCCCAGCTGGCTTTTGAGAAGAATATTGCAGCCATTTTCTCTGCTTCCTACTCTTGTTGAACATGTTCTTTGCATCTACCTGAACTTCTCACTAGACTTAACTGTAGGAGTCCAGGCTTCATTCAACTAATACCTCTTGGAATTCTTAAGAGCCATGGCCCAGGGTGACATGAGTACTGAGGGGTACGGACACCAACCAGCAGTACAGTTGCCTCTACCTTTAAGGAGTATATGGTCTGCTGATGAAGTTAAGACCCCTGGGAGATGATAGACCGATGGCCCATCACACGTGTGTGGGTGTGTAGTACCCGTGCTCTCTGCAGATGCACTCATGTGCAGACAGGTGCCCACAGCCAATTGGAATGGGCCTCCATCTAGGCTAGAAAGACTTAAAAAGTGCCCTCCCTTCTCTCCAGAAGAAGGAAATATAATTCTTCCTCTTTGCTTCCCAGTCTTAATCCCTTCATTCCTTCCAGTTTGTTTTTTATTTTTTTTTTATACAGCAGGTTCTTATTAGTTATCCATTTTGTACATATTTATTTTATTTATTTTACTTTTATCTGCGTTGGCTCTTCATTGCTGCGCTTGGGCTTTCTCTAGCTGCGGTGAGCGGGGGCCACTCTTCGTTGGGGTGCGCGGGCTTCTCGTTGCAGTGGCTTCTCTTGTTGCGGAGCACAGGTTCTAGGTGCACAGGCTTCAGTAGTCGTGGCTCACAGGCTCTAGAGCACAGGCTCAGTAGTTGTGGCACACAAGCTTAGTTGCTCTGCAGCATGTGGGATCTTCCCGGACCAGGGCTTGAACCCTTGTCCCCTGCATTGGCAGGTGGATTCTTAACCACTGCGCCACCAGGGAAGCCCAGTATATTTTCTTAATATAATCTCTCCTATGCATTTTTAAATAGCTGAGATTATTTTGTATTTTTTTAAAATTTTTTAATTTAATTTAATTTATTTTTTATACAGCAGGTTCTTTTTTTTTTAATTTTATTTATTTATTTATTTATTTTTGGCTGTGTTGGGTCTTTGTTTCTGTGCGAGGGCTTTCTCTAGTTGCAGCAAGTGGGGGCCACTCTTCATCGCGGTGCGCGGGCCTCTCACTATCGTGGCCTCTCTTGTTGCGGGGCACAGGCTCCAGATGTGAAGGCTCAGTAATTGTGGCTCACGGGCCTAGTTGCTCCACGTCATGTGGGATCTTCCCAGACCAGGGCCCAAACCCGTGTCCCCTGCACTGGCAGGCAGACTCCCAACCACTGCGCCACCAGACAAGCCCCCAGCAGGTTCTTATTAGTCATCCATTTTATACACGTCAGTGTATAACATGTCAATCCCAATCTCCCAATTCATCACACCACCACCACCCCCCGCCACTTTCTCCCCTTGGTGTCCATACGTTTGTTCTCTGCATCTGTGTCTCAATTTCTGCCCTGCCAACCGGTTCATCTGTACCATTTTTCTAGGTTCCACATATATGCGTTAATATACGATATTTGTTTTTCCCTTTCTGACTTACTTCACTCTGTATGACAGTCTCTAGATCCATCCATGTCTCTACAGATGACCCAATTTCGTTCCTTTTAATGGCTGAGTAATATTCCATTGTATATATGTACCACATCTTCTTTATCCATTCATCTGTCAGTGGGCATTTAGGTGGCTTCCATGACCTGGCTATTGTAAATAGTGCTGCAGTGAACATTGGGGGTGCATGTGTCTTTTTGAATTATGGTTTTCTCTGGGTATATGCCCAGTAGTGGAATTGCTGGGTCATATGGTAACTCTATTTTTAGTTTTTTAAGGAACCTCCATACTGTTCTCCATAGTGGCTGTATCAATTTACATTCCCACCAACAATGCGAGAGGGTTCCCTTTTCTCCACACCCTCTCCAGCATTTGTTGTTGTAGATTTTCTGATGATCCCATTCTAACTGGTGTGAGGTGATACCTCACTGTAGTTTTGATTTGCATTTCTCTAATAATTAGTGATGTTGAGCAGCTTTTCATGTGCTTCTTGGCCATCTGTATGTCTTCCTCGGAGAAACGTCTATTTAAGTCTTCTGCCCATTTTTTGATTGGGTTGTTTGCTTTTTTAATATTGAGCTGCATGAGCTCTGTTTGTATTTTGGAGATTAATCCTTTGTCCGTTGATTCATTTGCAAATATTTTCTCCCTTTCTGAGGGTTGTCTTTTCATCTTGTTTGTAGTTTCCTTTGCTTTGCAAAAGGTTTTAAGATTCATTAGGTCCCCTTTGTTTATTTTTGTTTTTATTTCCATTACTCTAGCAGGTGGATCAAAAAAGATCTTGCTGTGATTTATGTCAAAGATTGTTCTTCCTATGTTTTCCTCTAAGAGTTTTATAGTGTCCGGTCTTACATTTAGGTCTCTAATCCATTTTGAGTTTATTTTTGTGTATGGTGTTAGGGAGTGTTCTAATTTCATTCTTTTACATGTAGCTGTCCAGTTTTCCCAGCACAACTTATTGAAGAGACTGTCTTTTCTCCATTGTATATCCTTGCCTCCTTTGGCATAGATTAGTTGACCATAGATGCGTGGGTTTATCTCTGGGCTTTCAATCCTGTTCCATTGATCTATATTTCTGTTTTTGTGCCAGTACCATATTGTCTTGATTACTGTAGCTTTGTAGTATAGTCTGAAGTCAGGGAGTCTGATTCCTCCAGCTCCGTTTTTTTCCCTCAAGACTGCTTTGGCTATTTGGGGTCTTTTGTGTCTCCATACACATTTTAAGATTTTTTCTTCTAGTTCTGTAAAAAATGCCATTGGTATTTGATAAGGATTGCATTGAATCTGTAGATTGCTTTGGGTAGTATAGTCATTTTCACAATATTGACTCTTCCAATCCAAGAACATGGTATATCTCTCCATCTGTTGGTTACATCTTTAATTTCTTTCATCAGTGTCTTATAGTTTTCTGCATACAGGTCTTTTGTCTCCCTAGGTAGGTTTATTCCTAGGTATTTTATTCTTTTTGTTGCAATGGTAAATGGGAGTGTTTCCTTAATTTCCCTTTCAGATTTTTCATCATTAGTGTATAGGAATGCAAGAGATTTCTGTGCATTAATTTTGTATCCTGCAACTTTACCAAATTCATTGATTAGCTCTAGTAGTTTTCTGGTGGCATCTTTAGGATTTTCTATGTATAGTATCATGTCATCTGCAAACAGTGAGAGTTTTACTTCTTTTTTCCGATTTGTATTCCTTTTATTTCTTTTTCTTCTCTGATTGCCTTGGCTAAGACTTCCAAAACTATGTTGAATAATAGTGGCAAGAGTGGACATCCTTGTCTTCTTCCTGATCTTAGAGGAAATGCTTTCAGGTTTTCACCATTGAGAATGATCTTTGCTGTGGGTTTGTCGTATATGGCCTTTATTCTTATGTTGAGGTACGTTCCCTCTATGCCCAGTGTCTGGAGAGTTTTTATCATAAATGGGTGTTGAATTTTGTCAAAAACCCTTTCTGTATCTATTGAGATGATCATATGGCTTTTCTTCTTCAATTTGTTAATATGGTGTGTCACATTGATTGATTTGCATATATTGAAGAATCCTTGCATCCCTGGGATAAATCCCACTTGATCATGGTGTATGATCCTTTTAATGTGTTGTCGGATTCTGTTTCCTAGTATTTTGTTTAGGATTTTTGCATCTATATTCATCAGTGATATTGGTCTGTAATTTTCTTTTTTTGTGATATCTTTGTCTGGTTCTGGTATCAGGGTGATGGTGGCCCCATAGAATGAGTTTGGGAGTGTTCCTTCCTCCACAATTTTTTAGAAGAGTTTGAGAAGGATGGGTGTTAGCTCTTCTCTAAATGTTTGATAGAAGTCACCTGTGAAGCCATCTGGTCCTGGACTTTTGTTTGTTGGAAGATTTTTAATCACAGTTTCAATTTTATTACTTGTGATTGGTCTGTTCATATTTTCTTTTTCTTCCTGGTTCTGTCTTAGAAGGTTATACCTTTCTAAGAATTTGTCCATTTCTTCCAGGTTGTCCATTTTATTGGCATAGAGTTGCTTGTAGTAGTTTCTTAGGATGGTTTGTATTTCTGCGGTGTCTGTTGTAACTTCTCCTTTTTCATTTCTAATTTTATTGATTTGAGTCCTCTCCCTCTTTTTCTTGATGAGTCTGGTTAATAGTTTATCAATTTTGTTTATGTTCTCAAAGAACCAGCTTTTAGTTTTATTGATCCTTGCTATTGTTTTCTTTGTTTCTCTTTCATTTATTTCTGCTCTGATCTTTATGATTTCTTTCCTTCTGCTAACTTTGGGTTTTGTTTGTTCTTTATGATTTCTTTCCTTCTGCTAACTTTGGGTTTTGTTTGTTCTTCTTCCTCTCTTTCCTTTAGGTGTAAGGTTAGATTTTTTATTTGAGATTTTTCTTGTTTCTTGAGATAGGCTTGTATTGCTATAAACTTCTCTCTTGGAACTGCTTTTGCTGCATCCCATACGTTTTGGATCATCGTGTTTTCATTGTCATTTGTCTCTAGGTATTTTTTGATTTCCTCTTTGATTTCCTCTTTGATTTCTTCAGTGATCTCTTGGTTATTTAGTAACGTATTGTTTAGCCTCTATGTGTTTCTATTTTTTACAGATTTTTTCCTGTAATTGATATCTGCTCTTACACTGTTGTGGTCAGAAAAGATACTTGATATGATTTCAATTTTCTTATATTTACCAAGGCTTGATTTGTGACCCAAGCTATGATCTATCTTGGAGAATGTTCCATGAGCACTTGAGAAGAAGGTGTATTCTGTTGCTTTTGGATGGAATGTCCTATACATATCAATTAAGTCCGTCTTGTTTAATGTATCATTTAAACCTTGTGTTTCCTTATTTTGGATGATCTGTCTACTGGTGTAAGTGAGATGTTAAAGTTCCCCACTATTATTATGTTACTGTCCATTTCCTCTTTTATAGCTGTTAGCAGTTGCCTTATGTATTGAGGTGCTCCTATGTTGGGTGCATACATATCTATAATTGTTATATCTTCCTCTTGGATTGATCCTTTGAGTATTATGTAGTGTCCTTCCTTGTCTCTTGTAACATTCTTTATTTTAAAGTCTATTTTATCTGATATGAGTATTGCTACTCCAGCTTTCTTTTGATTTCCATTTGCATGGAATATCTTTTTCCATCCCCTCACTTTCAGTCTGTATGTGTCCCTAGGTCTGAAGTGCTTCTCTTGTAGACAGCATATATATGGGTCTTGTTTTTGTCTCCATTCAGTGAGCCTGTGTCTTTTGGTTGGAGCATTTAATCCATTCACATTTAAGGTAATTATCAATGTGTATGTTCCTATTACCATTTTCTTAATTGTTAAGGGTTTGTTTTTGAGGTCCTTTTCTTCTCTTGTGTTTCCCACTTAGAGAAGTTCCTTTAGCATTTGTTGTAGAGCTGGTTTGGTGGTGCTGAGTTCTCTTAGCTTTTGCTTGTCTGTAAAGCTTTTGATTTCTCCATCAAATCTGAATGAGATCCTTGAAGGGTAGAGTAATTTTGATTGTAGGTTCTTCCCTTTCATCACTTTAAATATGTCATGCCACTCCCTTCTGGACTGTAGAGTTTCTGCTGAGAAATCAGCTGTTAACCTTATGGGAGTTCCCTTGTATTTTATTTGTCGCTTCCTGGACTTGGGTGGCTATTTCCTTTCCCATGTTAGGGAAGTTTTCGACTATAGTCTCTTCACATATTTTCTCAGGTCCTTTCTCTCTCTTCTCCTTCTGGGACCCCTATAATGCGAATGTTGTGTTTAATGTTGTCCCAGAGGTCTCTTAGGCTGTCTTCATTTCTTTTCATTCTTTTTTCTTTATTCTGTTCCACAGCAGTGAATTCCACCATTCTGTCTTCCAGGTCACTTATCTGTTCTTCTGCCTCAGTTATTCTGCTATTGATTCCTTCTAGTGTATTTTTCATTTCAGTTATTGTATTGTTCATCTCTGTTTATTTGTTCTTTAATTCTTCTAGATCTTTGTTAAACATTTCTTGCATCTTCTCGATCTTTGCCTCCATTCTTTTTCCGAGGTCCTGGATCATCTTCACTATCATTATTCTGAATTCTTTTTCTGGAAAGTTGCCTATCTCCACTTCATTTAGTTGTTTTTCCTGGGTTTTATCTTGTTCCTTCATCTGGTAGAGAGCCCTCTGCCTTTTCATCTTGTCTGTCTTTCTGTGAATGTGTTTTTTGTTCCACAGACTGCAGGATTGTAGTCCTTCTTGCTTCTGCTGTCTGCCCTCTGGTGGATGAGGCTATCTAAGAGTCTTGTCCTTTCCAGTTTATTTTTAAACTAGTACTTTGACAGAAATCCTTTGTATTTGCATAATGCTCAAGAACCCACTGCAGTTTACCAACTTGTCATTCACAATGGCAGTGAGGGGAAGAGCAGTGATAGGAGAAAGTTTGCAGAGTTGGAATAAGGATCTAGTTATCAAAAAAAAAAAAAAAGGGGGCTTCCCTGGTGGCACAGTGGTTGAGAATCTGCCTGCCAATGCAGGGGACACGGGTTCGAGCCCTGGTCTGGGAAGATCCCACATGCCGCGGAGCAACTGGGCCCGTGAGCCACAACTGCTGAGCCTGCGCGTCTGGAGCCTGTGCTCCACAACAAGAGAGGCCGCGACAGTGAGAGGCCCGCGCACCGCGATGAAGAGTGGCCCCCGCTCGCCGCAACTAGAGAAAGCCCTCACACAGAAACGAAGACCCAGCACAGTCATAAATAAATAAATAAATAAATTAAAAAAAAAAAAGGATCTAGTTATCTGTAGGGTGCAGACATTGAATCTCTGAACCTCATTCCTAAGGGGGTTGACAAAGTTGTATTTTTGCTTATTATAAAAATATTATGAACTCATTGTGGAATATTAAGGAAATTGCAAGGATTTTCAAAAATTCAATAAAACTCATCTATAATATCATCCCCAGAGATACTTCTTTTCTTCCTTGCCTTTTTTTTCATGGTGTCTTATATTTATTTTGCCAATGTCAATATGTATTTTGACTTAACTGGCATTATACTGAATATGCTGTTGGCATTCTGCTTTTAAAAATTCTCAAGCATTTTCCCAGTTGATGAAAGCCGTTTATAAATATTATTTGTAATGGTTGTTGAATGCTCTGTCATAATTTTACATCCTAATTTGTTGAACCATTTCCTGTCAGTGGTCTTGAATGTCCTTTCCAGAGTTTTTCTTTTACGAATGACATCAGGCTGAGCATCCTTGTGCATCAGTCTTTGTACATATTTCAGGTTATTTCCTGTGGGAAGGTCCTGCTGGGTGGACTGGGAGAGCTTTTGTTTCCGTGAAGGGTAGTGTTTGAATGGTGCAGATTATCTTGCGGGCCCAGTGGCCATGGAACTGCAGGTCAGTGCTGGGCCTCTCCAAGCTTCTGTTTCATCGTCTGTAAATGGGGATAAATCACAACCCCTACCTCATAGCCTTGCTGTGAGGATAACAGCTCAGCACATTATCTGGCATATTAGTGAATATGTGCCTAATTACCGTTGTTGTTGTCCTTATTGTTGTCTGGTCATGCCTCTCCCATATGAGGAGGAAAGAGCACACTGGATTGGCTGAACTGGTTCTGAGGGGAGCAGGGGAGGAGAACGAAGGGCAGCAGCCAACACCCGTGCTGATTCAGGCTTGATGCCTTATGTTAATTCACTGAATCCTCACGACTGCATTTTTCAAAGTGGGGTATGTGCACTGCTGGTGATACCCAAGATCATTTTGGATAGGACCGGACAAACATTTTCAGTTGCCATTTAAATTTATATATTTATTTAATGTGTATTGGGGGCGAGGAACACAAGTAAACATACCCTCCCCCCCCACCCCAGTTTTCTAAATGTTACTACTTAACACAGGGGTTGGCTTTTTCAGGAAAGGGCCAGATTTTCAGATTTGCGGTACCGTTTAACTCTGCTATGGTGGTGTGAATGCAGCCGTAGACAATATGGAAACGCAGGGGGTGGCTTTATTTACAAAACAGGCAGTGGTGAAGTTGGCCCATGGGCTATACGTTTGTTAACCCTTAGCGTAATACAAAAATAGGTTTTTAAATATTAGTCTATTCAAGACAGCATGAGGTTATGGCAGGGAGCGTGAGTGTGACACTTGGATGGGTACCTTCTGCAGAAATGCTTTTCACAAGTGAGTTGCAAGTGAGCAAACAAGCTTAAAGAAGTCAAGGTACCAGAGTTGAGAAGTAGTGGAGCTGATGTTCAAACCAGAGTCTGCCTGATTGCCAGCATCATTTCCCCCACTATTCTTGATGTGCATGAGATCTTTGCTCTGCCATGCCATCTGTCATTGTGTGGCCAACCCCTTGGGGCTGGAAGGAGTTTCATCATCAGCCTCCAATACCTAACCCACCTGGCTCTTTGCCACTGAGGGGCCATCCCATGTTCCTTCTTAGTGGGCGTCCTCTTGAGAGCCATCCGTTGCTCCTCACATGTCACGCATGATGCTGGGAGAGCCAGAGTCACATGTTTCAGTGAGTCGAGCTTCCCAGGTACAGAACTGTAACATGACCCACTACTCTCCCATGGACCTTTGACAACACAACCAAAGCTGCTTTATATGTTGTTTCTGTTACATATGCTCGTTCTTTCGGCCGTTATTCAGGTCAGACTCTCTGATGGTGCTGGGTCAAGGCTTTTCTTGTTTCATGAGGACAAGATTGAGCACTGGGAGAGGAGATGGGAAGGGCATCATTACCTTTGCTCTGCTTGCCCGTTGCCCTGCCTGTGGTTTCTGCATTCCCTTCATCTCTCTGCCTCAGCTTCCCTTGATCTGTGAAACAGAAAAAGAGATTGAGTCTTGAAGCTTGCATGGGAAGGCTTGATGGGATCACATGGGTCACTCTTTTTAAAATGTTCTAAAGCCTTCAGCCATCACTAAAAGTCCAGCAGTCTCATGAAAGCAGCGAAGGGCAGGAAAGAGGCTTTTCTTTTGCCTTTTGCTTCCTGTTGCCTTCAGCCTTTTGCTGTGAGAACACCCACAGTTGAGAGGCCGGGGAAGGCAGCCACGGGTAACCAGGATCCCTATGGGATCAGAGCCATCCAGCGGCTGCCAGGTCTCCACTGGTCGGTGCCTTAAAAATAGAACATTTCCCCTCTTAAACCTGGGAAGGATAGACGGCATTAGTGGGCGTGGCAGCCTGGCCTCCTGTGCGCTGGCCCACGAGGCAGTCAGCTGAGGGCACCTTCCCCTCCAGGTTTTTTTCCGCGCCTGCCAGGCCAGGCTGATAGAAGACAGGTGCTCACTCCTTCCCTGGCCTGTGTTCCCTTCCCGCTGCCCCCAGCCCCTCTCGGCCCTTCTTTCTCCTTTCCCCTCCATGGCAGGTTTCCGTCACCACCACTTTCGTCTCCTGAGCCACAGTCAGGGGAGATGGCCTCATTCTATCTCCCCAAGTGCTGA